>NC_068913.1:51753333-53244166 GCF_023091745.1 Budorcas taxicolor | reverse complement strand
CTGAGACCTTGTCACAGCCTAGGGAGACCAGGGTGAAGGGCAAGGAGAGGGGAAGCAGAAACAACAAACGAGGAAGCATGCTCCTGGTGTGCTTTTAATCTTCTGTTGAACTGACGTGGTTTTACAGCTGTAAAACTGATTTTTTTTTTGAAACATGTAAATATTGTAAATTTAATATGTGGCCTATTTAAAAAAAATTTTACTGGGGTAAAATGAAGATATTTGGTTTCCAGATTAAAAAAAAATTTCCTCTGAGCTTCTACTTTAATATCAGTAGATCTGCAAAGGCAGCCACAGATTAGCATGTGGAATAGCTTGCTCTCATGGAAGCAGAGTTTGAAGCTGCATTTTATTTATGAACAGTTGAGAAAGAAGCTCTTGGAGCAGATAGAATTGGCTTATCTTAACACCCTTTCTGGGCTCACTGCAGTTAGCCAGAGCTATTGGATATCCACATGGATTTCTTTGACTTCTGTAATGGCTGCCTTCAGACTCACCCTCAAGTTTACTTCCATCTCAAGCAGTGAGAATCCAGTTCAAAGGACCCTCCTGTTAACTGGCTCTGTTTTGTAGGACATCCGTGTTTAGCATAAAGACAAATCACAGTGCAGGTGATCTATTTCTTGGGCTGTGGTCTGTACCACAGTGCTTGGCATACAGTAGGTGCTCCGTAAATGCTAGATGACTACTATTCCTACTGTTACTTATACATTCAGCTCAGTCTCCTCTGCTTTCTATGCCATAGTGATAGAAGATGCCCAATCACAAAAGGAAGAGTAATATAAAAAACAACAATAATATTATTTGATGACATCTACTGTGTTAGGCAATTTATCTAAACTGTCACATTGAGTTCTCACAACAACCCTGTAAGACACATTATCTTATGTTGTAGATAATGAAACAGCTCCAGAATCATAGATTTTCAACTTGTATTGAAATAAATTTTACTTATATTTATTTTCTAAGAAAAGTAAGAATTCAGAGTTCCCTATTTCTTCAGTATTCTTTTATCTACTCCCTGCATCAAGTCACTAGAGAGAAGTCCTTGATAAATGATTTTGGAGAATACCAAAGAGCGGTAAACACCTTTAATTTTGAGAAGTGCAATCTGAACTCATCTTCATTTGTCTCGTCTGAGAATAGCTACAAGTAATCTCACCTGGGTAACTCTTGGTTCACCCTACAAGTCTCAGATGGGAGGCTTACACTTGGCAGACATTTCTCTTGGTCTCCTAATCCCTTTGAGTGCTGTGTGTCTTCCTAACTCCCTCATGTGTTCTCTTAGTCGCTTACTTACCTCTCTCACCCCTTGAATTATAAGCCCCTTGGAGGGACTCTGCTCCTTGCTCTATCCCCAGCACCCACCCAGGGTGACACTCGGCAAGTATGAACTGGTTGTGAGGGGGTGAGGAAAGGCCTGTTTCAATCTGAGCCTCAGAGCAGCTCTGGGAGGGTGTCAGAATTTCCCAGGGTGGCTCAGAGGTTAAAGCGTCTGCCTCCAATGCGGGAGACCCGGGTTCGATCCCTGGGTTGGGAAGATCCCTTGGAGAAGGAAATGGCAATCCACTCCAATATTCTTGCCTGGAGAGTCCCATGGACAGAGAAGCCTAGTAGGTTACAGTCCATGGGGTCGCAAAGAGTCAGACATGACTGAGTGACCTCACCTTCACCACTGCTGCTGGTTTCAGTCCAGAGACCAAGTCTCCTAACCCCTCTCTCTTTCCCAGGCATAAAGCTTTTACACAAAGTCTCTCTCTCTCTTTTTTTTTTCCCAATACAGCTTAAATAGATATAGTTTCTTTAACCTTTCTTCTAGGGACTTTAGTCCTAATCTTTTCAGTGATTGCTGATTGTCATAACTTTCCAATTCTTTCTACTTCACATGCCCTATTTTAGCAAGGCATTAAATGGAACACGGGACAAAGCAGACCCATGTTTTTGGGTGTTATAGACTTTATCATACTGCATATTCAGTTCTGTCTAGTCAGTACCTCCTAGTCTTTGATGCTGCCTCAACCTGTTCATTCTACTTGTATAAAGTAGAATATATCTTGAGGAGTCAAACCCTCTTTAAGCGTTTTGTGTTCAGTGTGTTCTCCAGGAGTGTAATTTGGGAGTTGTTTGTGCTCTGAAGAATATGCGGGAAGACTCTTGGTGTCACAAGGGCCAGAAACAGGGCTGGCTCCTCAGACAGGACCTCACAGGGCCGTCCCACGTGGTTCCTGAGTAGGCCCTCTGGTATTCTAGTTCCCAGCTCACAGGGGTGACTCTTCACTCTCCACAGTTGACATGTCGCATTATCTTCCTACCTCCTATCTTCTGTGATCCAGAGAGGTCATTGAGCTTTCAGTTCATTTACCCACCCCTCTTACCTAGTTTATTCTCAGACCTGTACTTAATTCCAGACTGTGCCAAGTTTTGACTTCCCTGGTGGCTCAGACGGTAGAGTCTGCCTGCAATGCGGGAGATCTGGGTTTGATCCCTGGGTTGGGAAGATCCCCTGGAGAAGGACAAAGCAACCCACACTGGTATTCTTGCCTGGAGAATCCCCATGGACAGCGGAGCCTGGTGGGCTACATCCATGGGGTCACTAAGTCAGACACGACTAAAGTCCAGCATCTTCAGAACGCCTGAAGAAACATTCCCTGAGGCCTGCCATCCTTGAATAATTGACGCAATATTCTTTGAGCAATGACCTGTTAGTGTGTCCAGCAAGGTCAGATGAAAAGCTTTCTGACTTACCAAGTTTTTAATTTTATGGATTGATTCTTACCAAAGCTAAATTAGTCTTTACCATTTGTTTTGCCTGAGTCCCAGCAGCTATGGAGATAGTATTCCTATGTCTATAGATGTCAGGAAATATCCAGTTTATGTTTCAAACTATACTCCCCAGAGTTTTCTGTCTAATGTTTAGGTATTTCAGCAGGCCCCCCCTCATATTTTCAGAAATAATTTCCAGTGACTCTGATGAAAGTAGGCAGGTATTCCTAGGTTTAAGACAGTCTGGTTTGCAATGTGCACCTCTCATTTAACGGAGGAATATTTAACTAGATGCTTCCCTTCAGGGTGGCATCCTGCCTCCTCCCGCCACCCCCCTACCCACCCACCCCCGCCCCACCCCGGGGAATAGCAGTAAAATCATCCATCTTTTAGCATCTCTCCTTTAGAGCTTCCTCTCCCTTTCAAGTGCAAGACTACTGTTTTCCTTTTGCTGTTTCATTCCTTCATGCTTTTCAGCTTTATCCTCATATGCACCCTGGATAACATGAGCCTGAGCTCTGGGGGCTGGATAACTGTGTTTAGGGCTTTGCCCAGCCACCAGCTATGAAATAAGATGAATAATAATATTGCCCTCACAGAGTTGAAGTGAGCATTGAGTTCTCCAGTCTGTGAAATTGCTATTGTAAACTTTAAATACATAGCTGGATTCAAATGGCAAGTACTAATTGTTAATATTTGTGCCCAGAATTGCCAAATGCCAGGTCTTAATGATGTTACCCAGAATGTTTAGTAAGACTATAAAATTAGTAGGTTATTAAATGAACACCTTCCACTCTCTATAAATGCTTCTATCTCTGCTTCTCTCATTCTCTATTTGTCTGTTTCTTTTAGTGTCCACCATTCTCTCTCCCAACTCTGGTATATATAACTGGATGTAGTAGAGAAGCCTGTTTTAGTTGTTTCTGATGGTTGCTATATAATTTTAAGTAAAACTGAATGTATAGAAGGTTTATTTTTCTCTCTTTTAAAAACTCACATAATTTTTTCACTTGTCAATTGGTTCTTCAAATTTTATCTCGGGTGGATCAGTAATTTTTCAGTAGCTAATCTTTTTCTCTCCATTGCTTTATGCTTTTAGCTGGACTACCAAAGCACTTCACAATTCAGGCAGTGCTTTCCCTCTTTCTTTTAGAAACAGATTTCGTTGAATTCTATGTCCCCAGAAACTTACTGAAAAGTGTGTGGTACAGATATGAATGTTCATAATTATAGAATAACAAAGTGAATGGTCTATTTTGGTGACTTAAAAAAAAAAAGGAAATGTTGAATCAGTCATAGTGTGAGGAGGGGAATTTTGAGAATTTTAGGCACCTCAGAATCGGACTGTCAGTTACAAGCTTTAGGTTTGTAACTAGAATTGTTTGCTCGATTTTTTTCTTATATCTTTTTTAGAAATCTGCCTCTTTCTATAGAGACTGTTTTGTGGAAGTGACAAACCACAGTCTTTTTTTTTTAATGGCCAAGTGCAGGACCACGTTTCAGCTGTGCCTCTTCTTGCCTTACAGCCCTAGGCCGAGCCCTCCTTCCCTGCCTCCTCTACCTCCCCGAAAGAGTCCACTTAGTCATGTTGTGACTTTTGACTGAGCACTTTGTTAGTCCAGATTTGTGATGGCAAATGATAGACCACGAGTCCTTCAAACTGGTTTGATTAAAGTGGGTATGGGGAGAGGATGGTTTGCTGAGACCAGGCCCATGGTCAGGAAAGACGGAATCAGTGCATTCTTCTACATCTCTGCCTTTGGGAAGGTCCACAAATGTCTGAGAAGGCTGATGTTTGGGACCTCAAGCAGGCCCTGTCCTTCGCTCACATGGCCCTCCTGTCTTCCTCCTGCCCACTTTGGTGTGGTTAACTCCTGCTTACACTCCTAGACATCTTCCTGAGCCCCCAGACCAAGATGCATATCTTTTAGGTGTTTTCGTGAAATTCTGTGCACAGGCCCTTCTATGCACTTATCAAAACCGTCTGGTGATTGTTTATTTACTTGTCTGTTCACAGCTAGACTTTGGCCTTCTAGATGGCGGGAGCTATGTCTGATTCATGCTTCCATTCTTTGTCCACAGTCTCATTCATAAGCAGAGAGAAGCGTTTGTTGAATGAGTGAGCATGGGATCTCTGTTCATGTTGGTGACTTTGCTTTCTGGGCTGAGCTCGGGACAAATGCCAAAGCCTTTTCCCCTAATGACATAAAAGTCCTACTTATAATGTTCTTCATTGAAACAGGATTGGATATGATCCCCTTCCACAAGTACTTCAGTTAAGAAATGTGAATATGCAAGCAAAAAACCATTTAGGTCAATTGTTGTTTGGTTTGCAAAGTTTTGTGCAATTTCTAGATACAAATAATGACTTAAAATATACTTATAAAATGTGTAAGTGACCTTACTTAATGGGCAAGCAGATCTACTGTAGTGTTGATTTGAACAGAGTGGCAGGAGCTAGTCTTACCATTGTACTTTCATTTTTATTGGTTTAGTTTTCATCTTTTCTCCATTGAATCCAATTACTTTGATGAGCAATCTAACAACCTTATAAGTTAGTTGAAAAAACTGTATTAATATATGCTAACATTTCTTTTTCAGGGGTGATCATAGTATTAGAATCTTTAATAAATCTTTAATACAGTTAATTTTTGTTTGTTTTAAAGTTGAACTACCACTTGTTGGCTCATCAAAAACTCTGATGTGTGGGCCCCACACATCAGATATGTTTTATATTAGAGCATCTTCCATTCCTCTTAACAGTTCAGTAACCAGCTTTGATTTGACTCTTCAGTGGCTATAAATTCATGAAAATTGTTCACAATGATAGTTTTCAAAACTGCTCTTTCTTCTTGTATGTAATTGTTTTCTTTTAGAATATATAACTTGAACCTAGTATTCTGAGCCTGTGTGATGCTGAAGCATTTTAATGCCACTTGGCTATGATTCTAATAACTCTTGTCATCAGAAACAAATGATTTCACCAGAAAGAAAAATGAGAGTTGGTTTTACTGATGATATACTCATGCATTCCCTGTTCTCCCTCTTTCTTGTTTTTCAGTGAGCATGTTTTTGAACACATTAACACCGAAGTTCTACGTGGCCCTAACAGGAACTTCCTCACTAATATCAGGGCTTATTTTGGTAAGTGGTGGAATTCTTCCTATTTAAAAATGTGCTGATTATTAATATATGTGTTATATATGTGCAGGAAAAAACTCTGCAAGAGTACACAGCAGCAGCTTACAATGATTGCATGTATGTGTATGTTGAGTGGGAGACCTGCTAGAAGCCTTGCACTGTCCAGATTATGTTTTTAAAATATGTTTGAAATGAAAATTTTAAAAATTGTATGCTACTTTTGTTGAAGGGAAAAACAAAATGTAGGCAAAATGGAAAATACAGGAGGATGTAATTCTGTGTCAAATTCTAATGTCTGAGATACTCTATAGCAAGTGTGACTCAGCTAAACTAAAATGTTTTTCCTTCATTACTGTTTTCAAAATGGATTATTGGACATAATCAAGATCAGGAGAAATATAGCTCAGTTTCTTTACATGTATTGACATAAATGTGGCAGTTCTAAGCTCCCCCCCCATCTCCTTTTCTTCTAAAATTTACGTATATTTCCCTATTGCTTCCTTGAAAAAAGATCCCAAATAGGCAAAAAGCAATATGATAATCATTTTCATTATCACATTGGCTCCATTGCCTTATACTCTAAAACAAATAGTGAAGTGTAATTAAAGTTATAATACTTACAGAAGTTTTCTTTAAGTGACCATAAAGGGAGCCATCTAAACTAGTGGAATCACTCTAATATAGTTAAATTTATGTTAAGAATCTTTGAGGAGAAAGAAGTTTTAGAAATTTTTTTTTTCCCCTTCTGTACATAAAGCTGTGATTACTATTAATTATAGAGACACGGGCAAGAAAAAATACAATGAGGTAGCTACTAGTATTGTTTTCATTTTACTAATACATAAGCTAGATGGGAAGTAACCTGCCATAGGTCACATAGCTGGCAAATAGTGGAGCAGGATTTCAACCCAGTCTGGCTTGCACTAGAGCCTGTGCTTTTAACACTCATTTCACCACCTTTCTGGTTAAGTGGGTGTCTCAGAATTTAATTAATTAATTAATTAAAGTTAAAGAATCCACCTGAAATGCAGGAGGCCTGGGTTCAATCCCTGGGTCAGGAAGATCCCCCGGAGAAGGGAACAGCTACCCACTCCAGTATTCTTGCCTGGAGAATCCCCATGGACAGAGGAGCCTGGCAGACAGCAGTCCATGCGGTTGCAAAGAGTCAGACACGACTGAGTGACTTTCACTTACTTGTTAAGTTCTCAGCTGTTTTTCTAGCTTCTGAACAAATGGCAGGTCTGAATTTTATTCTAGTAGTATCTCAGTGTGGGTTCACTAGCCTATAAATTAATTACCAGAATGCAGGTTGTTTCCTTTCACTCTGGTGTGTGTGTGTGTGTGCTTAGTTCAGTTGTGTCTGACTCTTTGCAACGCCCTGGATGGTAGTCCACCAGGCTCCTCTGTGCATGGGATTCTCCAGGCAAGAATACTGGAGTGAGTTGCCATTTCCTTCTCTAGAGGTTCACTCTGGTGAGCTAAGCCCAACAGTCGTTTTCCCTTCTCACTTAGGGATGATGATGTTCCATCTACCTGCTTCTGTCCTCTGAATAAAGGGATTTTCTTGGACCATGACCATCTTTGCAGACCTAGGCTGGTGATGCTTTCTCCCTGTGTGTGAATTGCAGTTGCTGATGCCTGATGATCACTGTTGTGCTGTTTTATGATGTATTTGCTTTGTTGCTTTCTTAGGAACTAGAGAGTTCTCCTGACTGACATAAAACTTTGTGCAAAGGAAATCCTCTGATGTGGGAAGATTTTGAAAGGCCTTCTCAAAAATGCTTGGTTTATAATGAGGTCAGAGTCACTACCATGTGTGGGAATAGCTCTCGTTTGCTTTAGGCTCCAGCTTTAGAGATTGTTGACACTGGGGCTATCAGCTCTTGGGGATGCAGCTTTGCTAGCCCTTGCAATGCACCCTGGGCTGAGGTTTCTCTTCGGCTACTGTTCCTTTCTGTCAAGTGCGTTTCATGGAGAGGCAGCATTGGGATAAAGGATCGGGTGCTTTGCGAAATAGCTGTGTGCATAGAATTGCATAGTGGTTTCCTGGCACCAGAGAAACAATTACCTAACTACTCTTTCCTGAGCAATGTCAAGGGAGCCAGATGGTGAACACAGAAGCTGCAGGGCTGCCCCTGAGGAAATTTCTTGTTTGGGGACCTCAGGATTCCTATGCTGGAGGCTGAAGTTATCATGCAGTGTGATGTCTTAGGCAAAGAGAGCTAAACACAAACAAACAAACAAAACCCCTGCTATTTTTACCCTGTGAAGGAAAAATCAATTAACTGAACAACATACATAGAAATAAAATGTGTTTGGCAAATGTTGCTGTCTTTTACACTAATGTGTTTAAAAATAAATGAGGACATAGCAGCGTGTATTTTACTAGATGTCACTGGTATCTCTTAGTTTTACAGGTTGAAAACCAGCAGTGAGTTTGTTATACCACCTACTTCTCACTCTTCCCTTACAGTTCCCAGGCCCATACCCCATCTGGGCACCTCTATCCTTGCTAATCCTCATGCTGCCCCTCAACCCATTTATCACAGTAGTTCTCATCTCAGCCCAGTCCCAGCCACAGGAACGGCACCTGTTGCTGCTGCTGCCGCTAAGTCGCTTCAGTCGTGTCCGACTCTGTGCGACCCCATAGACGGCAGCCCACCAGGCTCTGCTGTCCCTGGGATTCTCCAAGCAAGAACACTGGAGTGGGTTGCCATTTCCTTCTCCAATGCATTAAAGTGAAAAGTGAAAGTGAAGTCACTCAGTCGTGTCAGACTCTTCGCGACCCCATTGACCGCAGCCTGCCAGGCTCCTCCATCCATGGGGTTTTCCAGGCAAGAGTACTGGAGTGGGTTGCCATTGCCTTCTCCAGTTATCACAGTTCAAACCCACCAATTTAGTCTTTTATCTGCTCTGGGAAGGACAGGCCCAGTCTGCTTGACGTGGCCTCTGTGGGTGATGTTTATTTCTATGGAAAACATTTATGGGTTTTATTTTTGCTTTTGCGAATGGTAAGGTAGATATGTGGAGAAAATGCTCCCTTAATTTCTAAAAATATTGGTAGAATAGAGAAAATGCTGCCATACTGACATTTATAATAGACCCCTGTATCCCTGTTAATGTGTTAGACATGCTCCTATGCCTGCGGGTTATGCATATATGTTCAATAGAGGGATATGGGAAAAAGCAGCCAAAGCATAATTTTTAAAAATGAGAATCAAGAATAAAAAAGAAAATTAAAATAGTAAATAAAAGAGTTAATTCAGGGATCCAGTGTAAAACAATAGTTTTCAGGAAAGTGAAAGAAGAGATAATAATTAGATAGGAATCAATTGTAAATAAAGGCCCTTTTGTTGTGTTTTCCACTCTATGCCAGGTACTGTTTTAAGTACTTTGAATATATTATTTCATTTAATTCTAAGTGAATTCTAATATTAACTTTATTGAAATTCTAAGTGGTTGATATAGCCAGTGCCTCTAGCTGTTAAGTATTTTTGTTGTTGTTCAGTCACTCAGTCATGTCTGACTCTTTGCAACACCGTGGACGGCAGCATGCCAGGCTTCCCTGTCCTTCACCATCTCTTGAAGTTTGCTCAGACTCATGTCCATTGAGTTGGTGATGCCATCCAGCCATCTCATCCTCTGTCATCCGCTTTTCCTCCTGCCTTTAATCTTTCCCAGCATCATGGTCTTTTCCAATATGTCAACTCTTTGCATCAGATGGCCCAAGTATTGGAGCTTCAGCGTCAGCATCAGTCCTTTCAATGAATATTCAGGGTTGATTTCCTGTAGGATTGACTGGTTTGATCTTCTTGTAGTCCAAGGGGGCTCTCAAGAGTCTTCTCCAGCACCACAGTTCAAAAACATCAATTCTTTGGCACTCAGTCATTTTTATTGTCCAGCTCTCACATCCATACATGACTATTGGAAAAACCATAGCTTTGACTATATAAACCTTTGTAGGCAAAGTGATGTCTCTGCTTTTTAATATGCTGTCTACATTTGTCATAGCTTTTCTTCCAAGGAGCAAGTGTCTTTTAATTTCATGACCAGAGTCACCATCCACAAGTGATTTTGGAGCCCAAGAAAATTAAGTCTGTCATTGTTTCCATATCAATTTGCCATGAAGTGATGGGACCGGATGCCATGATCTTCATTTTTTGAATGTTGAGTTTTAAGCCAGCTTGCTGAGTATAAACCAACACAAAATTTATGTAATTTTGCCAAGGATACATATAACAGACAGATGGTGGGATTTAAATTTGGATCTGTCTGACCATGCCCTCTGTCCCCTCCTGTTTAAAAGTAAGGGAGTGGGACTAGAAGCTTGTTATGGCTCCTTTCAACTCTTTTTCATTCATCTAAAATCTTGACCTCCACTTGACTTGAAAATTATGCAGTTGCAGGGCTAGAGGAAGGAACCCTCAGAAGTCATCCAGCTTAAGTCAATAAAAACCTAAGGAATAGGCACCCAGAAAACCTATGACTTGTAAGGTCACCTTGCTAGGTAAGAGTATAAGGAAGATTAAAAGTGTAAATTTTCACTGCTTTGTCCCAGGATCATTGTTCACCTCATAAATGTGTTGACCAGGAAGATGGATTGCAGCAGTGTGTAGTGGGTGATGTGTTCCTTTTAACAGAGCCGCAGAAGTGGACCACGTAGATAAGAAAGCAAAAAGAAGGAAAGGAAAAGAGAAAAGAAGATAAAAGAAAGAGGGAGGCAGAGAGACTATAAACATCTCTGGAGGAAACTTTTTCCAGTCAGCTGTGGCTTAGGTCAGATTTGGTTAGTCAAGAACATAAAGCATCACTTACCACAATTTATAATTCCACTTATGATAAATATGATCTTATCCTCTCTGTGATAGAAGCATCATATAGGCTGAAAATATATCTGTGTAATACCTTGCTAATTCTTAAATATTTGTTGAATGCACATAGATTCAGTGAACAAATGAATTAATTGACTGTGTCTGGGAATTATCTGGGAGCTTGTTTAAAGTGACGGATTCTGAATACTGCTCCAGACTAACCAAGTCAGAATCCCTGGAAGAAAGGTGGCCCCCAGGATTAGCTGACAGAGCTTTGGGCATCATGGCAAAGGCTCACATCTCCCATTTGTCAGTGGTCGCTAAGTGACTTTACCCCAGGACAGTGATCCTCCTGTCCAGGTCATAGTCATTAATGCTGCAATGCAGACACTGAGGTGGGGATGGATCACTGGCTGTTGACCTTGAGAAGAACCTCAGTTCTCTTCCTTTTTTCTTTTCTTGAAGCATTGGCATTAGGTGGCTAGGAATGGAGGTGGAAAGACATGAAGACAAGTTCTTTACACATCCCCTTCAACTGGTTAGGGGAACAGATGGCTGGTGGGGTGATTGGCTGAGGTCAAGGAAGAAGGAGACCAAGTCCTGAACCATAGCTCTTCAGTATTTCTAAACAAAATAGGAAGGAGCCAGGAATGTTTAAAAAAAAGAAAGAAAATTGTCTTGAGGAATTGGGAGGGACTTTGAAAGAGTCAGTGATTCAGAGCAAAGGATCTACTTGAGAATTCTAACAGGAAACTTCTAAAAAGATTTCGGATATTACTATAACCCATGCCAACTGCCTTGCTTTATCTTCTTTAAGCCTAGAAGATCGCCTCTTGCCAAAAATCTGTTTACCACCAGATGCATTTCTGAAGACATAGAGCAGGTGTCAGTTTTGCAGCCTATTTGAGAGTAGTCTGCCAGAGTTTCATATTTCCTCTTCAGTCTCTACCATAGCTGTATCTATCCTGTGATATCATCATCTATTTAATCCTTGGGAAACACATAGCCAATTTCAGGCTGTGACATCTTTGTGTTTCCCATGGGTTTAATGGAGTTTGTGTAAAATCATTATGGTGCTTCTCTGTGGAAATCTTGAAGCATTTTTGAGTAAGATAGGAAAGGCCCCATAAGTGAAGATAAAGAAGTATTATATATGCAAAACATGCAATTCAAGAAGGGGAGTTCTTAATGGATAGGATAAATCCAGGCATCTTTAGGAAAGATTCGGCTTTTAGGTTTGCAAGTCAGATGAAAGGGCCTTATTTGTTTACTCTTTGCCAGACTTTTGTTCCTTCCCTGCCAGTGAAAATGAGGTGTTTGCATCTTAGGCCAGCTGCAGACCTGAATCTCCACTCCCAGCCTGCAGCTGCAGGGCTCCTTGATCTGATAGTAATGGAGAAGTTTACAAGGCCTAGAAAACTGGGTTCCTGACAAATGAGTCTTTGTTTTAAGTGTAATCTGGGTCCTGAGTATAGCAATGGCCCTTTGGTCCTATAAGGTATAGATCCAAACTATTGCTTTGATCCTCACATTCCCAATTCCACCCCCCACTTTCCTTATTCTCAGACGATAATCCTTACCTGCATCTCCACTAAGATAACTGTCACCTACTTTTCATCCGTTTGTTGCCTTTTTACCTGTGAAACAGGTCGTCTCACACCCTATTTCCCAAATAGAATGTATTTGTCTGTGCACTCATGCTTCCCATTCATCCTGTCGTAGAGGAAGAAATGGTAAGTTACTTTTCTCAGGCAGGGCAAATGTTCTTCCTGGGCTCTTGGTGTCCTGCCTCTTGGTCATTTGTACTCTGTTGCACTTCAGTTTCTCTTGTTCCACTTGATTCTTTCCTTTCCAACAAATATATATAGGTCTCCCTTTTTTAATAACTAACAAAATGAACACAAAACCTCTCATTGGTCCTGCTCTTTATTAAGACAGTATCCCATAAGTCACCAGACCAACCCTTATCATCCATCCATTCAACCTTTCAGCCGTCTCTCCATTCAGTTTTCAACCATCCATCCATCCAACATTGAGTGACTTTTTTTACACATTATATTACTGAGCCCCACAGAATCAAGAGAACCAACTAAGACAAACAACTTGGCTGTCTTGCAGTACATTAGGGCCTTTGCCTTTCATCAGGATGGTGGGGTCTTACTGACTCCCCAAATAACAAATCTAATTGGTGCTTTTTAGTTCTCATCTTACTTGATCTGTGTAATTCTTGGTGTAGACAGATTGCATTTTAAAAGACTATGAAATGTGTAAATTTATATTTTAATTTTGTGGTTATTTGTCAGATTTAAAAACTGTTTTGTTCCACAATGGCAATTCCATTAAGCTACTAGCATGTCTAAGGGCTAATTTTAAAATCTAAATTTGTTTATGAGAGCTTTGCTGTTTACATTGTAGGTTATGCACCAGGGAGAAAAATTCAAAGTGACACCAAATATGTACGTGTTAAATAACACCATCTGCCCATTTGGATCTGTGCAGCTTTTTAAAAATACTGTGAGGTTCTGGCCCAAGCCTGCTGTGTTTCAGGATATGGGACAGATCATTGGTGCTAAGACCCCAGATTAGAGGTTTTGGTTTGAAGTTTAAGAAGGCTTTAAGTCCTGTCCCACTTCCTTTTAGTAGCTTTTCGTTTAATTCATATTGGAGTACCTGTCCCATGGTATTGTAGATACCAGTATAAAGGTCTGTATTGGGTAAGAAGCCACATCTATAGCTCTAATAGGACAGGCTTGAGAAAATCCTCCTTTGCCTTCCAAACAGTTGCGTGAATAACCCAGTCTTCACTAAAGTCTGTTATCTTTGCATTAGAAATACTGCTTGGAAGGTCTGTGTCCTCTTATAATGCAAATGCTCCATTAATATGAAGCATTTATATCTTGGGATGTATTATCCAGTCCCATTTGATAGATTTCTGGATTACGTTTGATAGCTAAGCAGACAAAGAGACAGTAGAATAGGAGGGCATTTGGAAGTGAAGATTTGAAAAGGAAAATGACAAGTAAATCTGTTAAAATGAGCAAGAGATTTATAAAAAGATATCTTGTTTTAGGGCCCTAGTAAGATTAGTGGCACAAGAACTGAGGCTTCGGGTTAAATAGCTACTGAGTTGGCTTTGTGACTTTGGACTACCTTAACATGTAGCCCTCATGCATTCTAAATGAAACTGAGGGTTCCTTTTAGTGCTGGGGTTCTCTGATTTGGCTGGATAAACTGAGAAATCCTAAAGAGTCACAAAATGGGGTTGTGTGTGTGTGTGTGTGATGAGAGCAAACTGTGAGAGGCGTTGTGGGCCTGTGGCATGGATTGGTAGTGTCAGGGGCCCTATCTGTGCTCTGTGACCCTGGAGCACAGCCTATGCTTGTTACGGAGTGTTTAGTGCTGTGCTACTGAATAAATGAAGGCCTGGCAGGTGCCCAAGCAGCATAATATAAAAAGCAGAGTCTTGAGGCAAAGAAAGCTCTTTCCCACAAGTGATTGAGAGCCATTGCTAGTTCTGTGACCATTGTTCTGGGTCCTTTGGAGCCTTCCTTCTCTTCAATAAAGGCAAAGCCAAAATCTTTTTTTTGGGCAGCGGGGGCTGCGGTGGTCGGGACCAAATGGTAAGCAGCCTCCTTTTTCACAATGGTTAACAGGGCTTTCAGCCAACCATTTAGTAACAGACAATATGCTGTATTAGCCTAAACTGTAGAGTAACAAGAGGAGTGCATCATAGCAGTATGTGAGCTGTGCTGCCTATAGGAGGTATGCACAGCATCAGTGTGGTAAATAATAGCTTTGCTGTTACTTTTGAGAACCAGCTATACAGCAAGCACTGAACTAAGTCTTTTACATGGGGTTTGAATCTGGGTGATTTACATGAGTGTGAAATTAAGGACACTCAAGGATAAATAACAAATGTGATTTACACTTTATAGTTGAAGAAACTGATATTAAAATAGATAAAATAAATCCCTTGAGGTTACAAACTCCCTTCTGGATCTATGGTTCGTAAATTTACCGTTCTTGAATGCTGTTCTTTCTTCAAACAACATCTCTTATTCCTCATGTTCCTACATTATAGACTGGTCCTATCCCTTCTTAGCTTTTACATCATATTCTCCCTGTCTGCCCAGTCGGATTACTTAAATGTCTGTCTTAACATGTGAAAATTCATAGAGTCAGAAGGGGTAACTCCTTGGCACTAAATCAAGTTCTCCTGTTATAGAATTGCAAACATTTGGTTTGATTGATAGTTCCTTCTGGTCATTTGTAGATGTTTTTTCTGTCTTTTAAAGGAATTTTTGGTAGAACAAAATAGAGAAATACCAATTTTTAAATGATAGCCCAAAGTCTGTTACAAAGAACTTAACTTTTCCCTTCTTTCATGTGTTAAAAACATTAAGTCCTCTGTTTTGGGAGGCCAGTCTAGCTAAAGGTTTGTCACTTTTGTTGATCTTTTCAAAGAACAAACTTTTGGCTTCATTGATTATATAGTACTTGTTTTTTGCATTCATTCATGAAGTATTTATCAAATCCTGGATATACAGTCATGAACAAAACATGTTTTTTACTCTCTCAAAACTTACTCTAGTGGGACATGTGGATATTAAACAAATGTCATAAATGCTGCCAAGAAGAAAAGCAGGGTGCTTTCGAGAGAGGCAAGAGAAGCTGACTGTAGATCTGGTGACTAGGAAAGAGCTCTGAGGTGACATTTAGACTGAAATGAAAGGATGAGAGGCATCATCTTGTTTTTATGAAATAAGGATAAAGGGAATTAATTTTATGTAGTTCCACATTCTATATTATAAAAGTATAGTTTTTAGGATACTCTGGGATATAGTTGATTCTTAAATTTCTTCTCTGTAATGATTTGTGACTGCTTATGGAACAGATTCAAAATCAGACTGGGAGGCCAGGAAAGGATGTGGGGAGAGCAGCTTCAGAGAGTGGTGAAAAGTGTTCAAGGGGAGGTGGGGCAGGTGGGAGGAATTGCGGGAGGTCGCTTGCTTCCCCCTTGCTTCGGAGTCCTGATTTCAGTCTAGTCATGTGAGCATCATTGCTTCTTTCCTCTTTTAATGAAAGTTATTTCTTTTCTTCTTTGCAAACAGCACATTATTGGTAGGCTCGTGAGCTAGGAAATGTTAATGGTGTACAACAGATACTAGTGTTTATAAAGCACATCTCAGCTGGCAGACATTATTGAGTCTCTCAGCAGTTGAGTGCCAGAGTACCATGAACTGGGATAACTATTACTCTTCCTGTAAAGCTAGATTTCTCTAAGGAGATTTTTCTTTTTTTTTTTTTAAGGAATTTTGCTGTCTTAAAAATCTTATGCAGGTATGGCTTTATCAGAATATAAAATGCCAAATATTGGAATATTTCATAAGCCACACTTTTAAAACTAGCTTCTTTGTATTTATTTCTGGAATTGCTTTTCAGCTGTGGTGATTTTATTATCAATATTATATAAATTTGGAGGAAAGTAATAATGAGCAGCTCTTAACAATGTTCTTTTAGTATGACTGGGTATATAAATTTTCCTTAAAAGCCAGTATTAAGTGGATAAAACAACACTGAGAAGTTAAAAGGTAAATGGTATTTGCTGCTGCTGCTAAGAATTTCTTAATTTTTAGAATTAAACAATTTTTTTTCTGAATAAATATGTTTAAACCAGTATTTAAGGTGGGTATAATTAGTAGATACAATGTATTTTATGAGTATGTACAAAATTATAGCTGGTAACAGGACCATAATCATGCTTACTATTTTTCTGTTCTAGATATTTGAATGGTGGTATTTTCGCAAGTATGGAACATCATTCATTGAACAAGTCTCAGTAAGCCACTTGCGCCCCCTTCTGGGAGGGGTTGACAACAATTCTTCCAACAATTCTAATTCCAGTAACGGGGACTCAGATTCCAACAGGCAAAGTGTCTCAGGTATGGAAAGTCCTTCAGTTTGCAATATTTACTTACTTTTACTACATTATTATGACTATAAGACAGTAAGAATGTTGTTATTTAAATATTAGACTTCAAAGAAAAATGCAATTTATTTTCCCAAGGAGTTGACAGCTTCTGCCAGAGAAGTTGAGTGTAAGCATCCCAGGTAAAGGAAATAGGTATCTTGTTTAATTTGACTTTTTCTTCCCTAGTGGCTCAGTTGGTAAAGAAGGTGCCTGCAATGCAGGGGACCTGGGTTCGATTCCTGGGTTGGGCAGATTTCCCTGGAGAAAGAAATGGCAACACACTGCTGTATTCTTGCCTGGAGAATCCCATGAACAGAGGAGTTTGGTGGGCTACAGTCCATGGGGTTGCAGAGTCAGACACAGCTGAAGCAACTGAGCACACATGCACGCAAGCTGCTTCTCTGTTGCCAGTCTTGAATTCTGTCACAATCTTTTCCCCATCCGTCTCATTTTTAGCCTGTTTGCCCTCTTTCTGTGCTCGCTTATCTTTCACATGTGCTGTGCTGTCGCTTCCAACTCTTTGCCACCCCATGGACTGTAGCCCGCCAGGCTCCTCTGTCCATGGGATTCTCCATTCAAGAATACTGGAGTGGGCTGCCATTTCCTCCTCCAGGGGATCTTCCTGATCCAGGGATTGAACCCACGTCTCCTGCATTGGCAGGCAGATTCTTTACCACTGAGCCACACAACCCAACTCAAATGGTGCCTCCAGGGAAACCCTCTCTGAGAGGCTGTGCACTATCTCTCCACCTTTGTTGACTCATAATATTTTTACTTTTAGCAACATTTACTAAATTATAATGAAATTTTTAACCTTACTGCTTAATCATAGTATCTCTAGCATTTTGAATAGTCTCTACTTTATCATTGAAACTCAGTAGATGAACGAATGAGGACATACAAGGCCTGTAATTTCTCCCCTCATAAAAGAAGAGGGATGAATAAAATTTCCTAGATTGGTCTCTTCATCAATTCAGCAAACATTTCCCAAATCTCTAATGTGAACCTGGCCTGGTTCATATGAACATTATGGTTTAAAAATAATGCCAGAGTGCTTGCCCCCATCGAACTCTTGTGTCTGCTGAAGGAAGCAAAATGTTCAGTGCTGTGATCATATGAGGGAAACGTGCAACACTATGGAGTACAAAGGAGGGGTTCCCAATCCAAACTAGGGGAGGAAGTTTGCTTCTTGAGGGAGATGGCACCAGTTCTGAGACTTGAAGGGTGAAGAAGAGATAAAAGAACTAAGTCAGATCTTTTTTTCTTTCCTCCATAAAATAACTCAGTCCATATCTCATAACTGTCTAGCCAGGTGATAGGCATCAGTGAGCATTGTGTGTATGTATGTGTGTGTGTGTATATATATACATATATATGGAGAAGGAGATGGCAACCCCCTCCACTATTCTTGCCTGGAAAATCCCGTGAACAGGGGAACCTGGTGGGCTACAGTTGAGGGGGTTGCAAAAGAGTCAGACACGACTTGGGACTAAACAGCAACTACACGTATGTGTGTATGTGGGCTTCCCAGGTGGCTCTGTGGTAAAGAACCTGTCTGCCAATGCTGGAGATGCAGGAAGCTCGAGTTCGATCCCTGGGTTGGGAAGATCCCCTGGAGGAGGGCATGGCAACCCACTGCACTGTTTTTGCCAGGGAAATCTCACGGGCAGAGGAGCCCAGTGGCCTGTAGTTCATGAGGTCACCAGACGTGAACGAGCAACGGGGCATACAGCACACACGCGCAGACACACGTGCACAATAGATAGTGTCTCACGTTGACTCGGTGCTCTTTTAGTAATACATGCTCTTTGCCCGCCCGCCATGGTAATGGGCACCTCTGGGTACATATTTATTTCATTCTAGAGGGTACATGTGTGAGAGATGGTACCACTGAGGTAACAAAATTGTCTGGGACTTTATAAACTCATCCATTTTGTGAAAGAAACAGAAAGAGATCTGAGCAAATAAAATACCACGTTGACCCACTATTCTTACATGGGTGGCATATTATTCTAATGAGGAATCTTGATCCTGCAAACATTGTCACATAAGCAGTGTGGATAATCAACATCACTTTGCATCTGTTGGAAGAACCTGCAGGTTAAATGTACTCTGTCTGACCCAAGTTACTGTAGTCTTTGGATGACCCAGAACATTGTAGAAAATTAATAGATTGAACACAGAAAGCAGCCTCATTTAAGGACATTTTTATTGTGAATGTGCTTTTATTTTCATTAAAATTCTTTCTACCCAATTTAAATCTCTTGACATCATTCCTTAATGTGACAAAGAGTTTATACTCTCCTTATTATCACTGTTACTTTGCTCTCTCTCTCTCTGTGGGTGCCTTGAAGAAATCTTATGCATTATATAAATCTTGATGCTACTCTTAGTGCTTGTATAGCAGCTTTTAAAGGGAAAAGTATAGTCCTTTATAAAAATACATTCTACAGTAATGATCATGGAAATAAATTCCCAGTTTTAATTGTACTGAGTTTTTACTTCACCCAGATTGAGCTTTTGAGTATTATTATTAATTCTCTTCCTCCAGTATTGGCTGAATGTCTACTACTATGCATTCAATATTTCTATTCATCTCCTATAACAGATATAGCTTTTATGATCTGATTTCATAACAGTATTCAAATAATTACATTTAGGAAAACAGCAATTACTCTGTCCTAGTGTGTTTAGGGCTCCCTCAGCCCACTGCTCCTTGACATTTGGGTTTCTACTATTTCACTAACTCAGCTCAACACACATGTATGTTGTTATGGAAATGCCAGATAACATGGGACTAATACCACTTCTCACTTCTCTTTTCTTGTAGTGATTTTTATTTTTGAACAAGAAAAATGCTATTATATGAAAGTATGTTGTCTCTCTATATCTTTACCCGTAATCATTGTCTACTTCATTGTCTGGTTTCAGCTAAGTATAAAGGAAAAAGAAGATCCAAAGCTGAGAGTAATTAATATATTTTATTAAAATGGAGGAATTTGTTTCAAAATTTATACTGCCTTAGTAATAACAAAATTACTGTTGCTTTAACAAAAGAATCATCACAAGACATTTCTTGGCTGAATATTACATGAAATAAACATGGCTAACCAAGTCCCATGAACATTGGCAAAGGCAGTTAAATAGTATTCCTTATTTGAAAAAAATCATCGAAAAAGCTAAAACAGAGAATACTATTTATATAAGCATTGGACTATATGAAAACTCATAGTATAGCTCTTTCCTTAAAATCATTTGTTTTATTAAAAGCTGAAAGACCTGGCCTACCTAAGAATAATTTGCAGTGGAGAAATGGGAGTTGATTGTTATAGCACAGACTGTTCATATGCTGTTTAACATTTGGATCTGTGTAAATTGGCCCAAGTGCAAATCCTCTCAAAATTTGCAGTGATCTTTGTTTATGGACCAGAGCAGAAATGTATAATTAATAATACAGCTTCTTAATCTAGCCAAATTCCTGATTGTTTGGCTTAGGTTAGCATTTGTGAACATTTCACTTGTCTCAATTTATTTGGGAGCTAAATGGCTGTTTTTGTCACAAATACACAATTTCTGATAAACCCTGCTGATGTATTTTCCACATCACCATGTTTCCTGTTGTCAATTTTTGAAATTCATTACATCTAATAACACAATTAATAACCTGTGATCAGAATTATACAAAGAAAAGCTGAATATATTTATTCCTGTCTCCTCTTTGATGATTTGACATGTTCTTTTGAATAATTTAGATGGTTTACTTTCATCCTTTTTCCAAATGACCTAGCTGCACAAAACTACCTAGCCAACTAAGTCTCTAAGTGAGCACTGTCTCATGGAAATATAATGCTAACTGCGAGTGTAATTTTAGCATTTTTAATAATCATATGAAAATAATAAAAATGTACAAGTGAAATGTGTATTTTCTTTAACCAAATATGTCTAAATATTTTCATTTTAATGTGCAATCAATATATAAATTATTAATGGCATCCAGTGTGTATTTACACTTACTCTTGCTGCCATTTCTTAATTCAGCTTAACTTATGAACTGATGATGCATAGGGATTTAAGATGTGTCCACCTTCTCCCTATCTTAAGGGAAGGGATTCTCAGGGTCTAAGAACATTCTGAATTTGGGTTTATGGGAATATCTGTTTGATAATTTGCCCTGTTCTCAAATAAGATGCCGCAAAGACAAGTTTGCAGTGTTCACCTTCTTCAAGATATTTACAAAAGTGCAGGGTGCTCCATCACATAAGAATTATCCTTGCCAAAGTCAAAGTTAAATTCTCTGAGACATGTTAATAGCCTCTTGCATAGAACTGGATCTTTAGACAAACTCTGGTTATAGTCATTTGGCATACTGTCATCTCATTTGGCATAAGTCATCTCATTTTAATCTCACTTTATTTAAGATAAATGTATATCATGTCTTTTTTGACCCTATGGACTGTAACCCGCCAGGCTCCTCTGTCCATGGTATTCTCCAGACAAGAACACTGGATTGGGCTGCCATTTCATTTTTCAGGGGGTTTTCCCGACCCAGGGTTTGAACCTGTATCTCTTGTGTTGGCAGGTGGATTCTCTGGCACTGAGCCACTAGGGAAGCCCATATCATATCAATTTTTAGAGAAAACTTTTACAAAGAATTTCACCTGGAATTCTTAATTAAGGTTCATTACATCACTAGAGGCAGTTCAAGCACTGGTTTAATACAGGTAACAAATTAAAGAAAAGCAATGGAGATGAAGAAACTCATAGATTGTAAATATATATCCTAAGACCAGGCCTTTCAGAGCTTGCATTTCAAATATATCCGTTAGCAAAATTTCAAGTTGCTATATGTCCAGGGCCTTTAGAATTGCTCTTTGATAGCCTCAGTCAGGGGAAACTCAGTTTATACTTGCCAAAATCTATTTAAGTGTTGAAAATGATTCTCTTAGGCAATGCTTATTACATCTTTTAAAGTCTTTTGCCATTAAAAATGTGTGTTCTAGGATAGATTAGCTCTCCAGTTGACTGGTGAAAAGTCCTCAAAAACACGTTTGGCCCCTGGTGAATATTTACTTAATAAATATTTTACAGTCTTCATATTATTTGATAGAATTGATTGACTTAGATCAGAAATGACCAATCAATGAGAAATGTATGAGAGACACAGAGGTTAGCCATTTTAGCAATATTCTTGAAGAAAGTTGTACACTGTCATGAATAAAGCAGGTCAATAAAAATGATCTTGAAACTCATGATTATTTGCACCTTTTCTCATTCCATAAAAGAATTTGAAAGGGTAATATATTTGTTGAATTGAAAGCTACCTATATATTATTAATACTTTGTGCCTTTACTTCTAGTAATCTTTTCAAAATAATTATTTCAAAAAGTTATGAAAACAGTTAAAGCTTAATTATTTAAGAAAATGAATATTTTGTTACTCTTAATGATTACTTAAGATGGACTTGTATTCACTGAGAATTCATTTCTGATATAGCAAAGCTAATAAATAAATGTTAGAAATTAACTAACTTGTGGTTAATCTTGATTGTCATAATATATCTGATAGAATATTATTTAGAGCCCTTCTCTGTTGTACTTTGGACCTAAAATATTTTAAAGTATTATTTTCAAGTGCCTAATATTTCCCTAGGGGAGTTCCAAAACTGTTTCTCTAGTAGAAAATGTAATTGATGAAGTCACAGGATTTTTAAATATGATGTTGCAAGGTAACAGGTCTGTTGTATATTGTAGGTAATTGTTAGGCAGTCTGGATACCAGGCCTTAATCTTACTTTCTATGTCTATATTTTTAATCTTAGGAGAAAAAAGTTTGCAGAGTTAAAAAAACTGGATATAGAAAAATATTTTCTTCCACATGATGTTTAAAAGCCCTATGACTTTAGAGACTTTTGGTTTTTCCAGGAATTCTCTTTTTACTTGAGGAGTGTGATCAAGGGAAAGTCTATGGTTCTCTCAGTATATTTACTCCTTTTATAAGAACTTCTTCATATGGATACCAGATAGTAGTTCAGTATCTTTTTCTTTTACTACCAATGTAAAAGTGTGTCTAGGTCATAAAATGTATCCTTTTGTGGGGGGTGGGGGGTGGGGAGGGAGGGACCTAGGACTTCCTGCAAGGACTAAAGCATAATAGCCATTCTCAGTTCAGTTCAGTCGCTCAGTTGTGTCCGACTCTTTGCAACCTCATGAATTGCAGCACGCCAGGCCTCCCTGTCCATCACCATCTCCTGGAGTTCACTCAGACTCAACGTCCATCGAGTCGGTGATGCCATCCAGCCATCTAATCCTCTGTTGTCCCCTTCTCCTCCTGCCTCCAATCCCTCCCAGCATCAGAGTCTTTTCCAATGAGTCAACTCTTCGCATGAGGTGGCCAAAGTACTGGAGTTTCAGCTTTAGCATCATTCCTTCCAAAGAACACCCAGGACTGATCTTCTTTAGAATGGACTGGTTGGACCTCCTTGCAGTCCAAGGGACTTTTAAGAGTCTTCTCCAACACCACAGTTCAAAAGCATCAATTCTTTGGCACTCAACTTTCTTTACAGTCCAACACTCACATCCATACATGACTACTGAAAAAACCATAGCCTTGACTAGACGGACCTTAGATGGCAAAGTAATGTCTCTGCTTTTGAATATGCTATCTAGGTTGGATTCTATTTGTGCTTAAACCCCTTAGTCCAGTGAGTAACTGGGGCGGGGGCCACGTTTGGGGGGAATATGAAAAGACAGGAAATAAGTATCCACTGAGATGGAAAGTTGTGGTAGGGAATGGTGAGCAGGAAGACTGAAAAAACGATTTGAGCATGATTTTGCAAGTCTTTGAAAGTAGTAGGCATTATTTTTTATGTTCTTTATCTCTCACACAGAAATTTATTATCATCCTATGGATGAATGGAATCTTTTCTCCAGACTTCGGGAACTAAACAGGTGCTTTCCCAATATTTAGTGATTTTCTTTCTCTTGAATTGCATTCTAGCTTGCTTGGTGAGGTCTGAACATTTCATTCAGCAGTTGTAGGTGGAGACTTCTCTGTGAGTTGGTACAGATGGAACCAGAGAGGGCATGGTTAAGTATATCAGGGACGTATTTTTAACTGTTAATGATGTTAGCAAGCCCTTGATGAGTCCCAGTCAACCTTTAGTGCTTCTAAAGAACACTAAAATTGTTGATATTGATGGATAATGCAAAATGCCTTTTGGAGGTAAAGTTTTAATTCAGATGTAAATAAGAAATTTATTTCCCAAAGATACAAGTAAGATAAGAAAGTAGACCTCATAAAGAAAAACTTTTATCCGCTGAAGACCTGAGTTTAATTTCCTGACTTAAACCTTCATATTATGATAATTTTGACATTTACAACCTTTGTCTATATCATGAAACCATCAGAAATTTATGGGGTATGTTCCCTAGAATGATTCCAGACAAAGAGAGTTTTTGTAGTAAAGATAAAATCATGAAACATAGCAGCAAAGAAGAAATGAGTGTAGCTATAAGCTAATTTGAAGTGAAATTTTACATGTGTTCATATTAAACCTCTAGATTGCTTATTTCTTAAAAGAATATTGTACCTTCTCCGCACCCTCAACTTGAAGGATACAGCTCATGAAGACATTTGCTTATTTCTTCATCACGTTTGTTCTCATTCAGAACATTTAACATCTGTTACAGTTGTTCAGATACTCATTTCTAAGTATTAGAAGTAGCTGAAGAAACTGCATACAGACCATATGTATGACACTAATAGTAACAATGATTTGTGTGTTTTTTTAAGATCAGTACTCTTGAAGTCATAAAAACAATATTTCAAAATGTTTGCAGCACCCCCTGCTGGCTATATCTTGGCACTTCCTAAATAAAGATGGCATCTTTAAATACTGCTAAGTAAAGCTTGAATTATACACACCCGTTCTCTTTGGGGTTATTTTGATTTAGAAATAATTTAATTTCCATAAAATGCATAATAGAGTTAAAATATTAATGAAAGATAATTTTCTTTATAATTTGTCAACTGATATTTGAATAGCACTTATCCTTCCAGGCAATATCATGTCTCTGATGGAGACAAAATTTTTGCCATAACTTTTTACTGATATTTCAGATGAAATTTGTTAGGGGAGAGGCTTCTACAAATGTCCCTATTTATTGTAAATAATGTTAGAAATGACCATTGAATACAGATTTGTATGCCTGTTTATCATATGTTAAATACAAACCTTAAAATATTCATGAAGCTTTCAGAAGATTTAAGAAGAGCATTTGGAATCTTAAAAGACATCATCTTAGGAGGGATTGGGAGCAGTGGGGACCTCAGAGCTGTAGAAGCCATAAGTACTGAGATCATGGTTGTTTGGCTCACCAGTTGTTTCAAGCCATAATTTGAAGTACATTAGAGAATCCCAGGAACGGCAGAGCCTGGTGGGCTGCCGTCTATGGGGTCGCACAGAGTTGCACACGACTGAAGCGACTTAGCAGCAGCAGCAGCAGCAGTGGCCCCACTAAGGAGCTTCATGTCTGGGAAAAAAGTATTTACTTAAGGGAAGTGTAATTTTCTAATTAGTGTCATATGAAATGACAGCCATCGAATTTCAGTTTCTCAAGAACAAAATTCAATGTTAAACTAACTTAGCAAAGATCATTTCTTAAATGGCAAGTTAAGCTAAGTGACAAAAAATTTAGGACCATTGTTTCCAAACATAAAGTAAATTTTAGGTGGGATCTTGCCCTAATTTAAATATAAATTTATTTTTTTTAAATAAGGACATGACTTCCTGGTATGTGTACACCTTTCATTCGCTATTTTTAAAAAATGTATTGAGATTGCACACAGTGTTCCCATAGTGCTTCATGTTTTCCTTCATTTTCACGCTGTATTGTAACCCATGGCTTATGCATTTGTTTCACCCACTGGGTGCTCAGTTAATGTATTCATATATTGGATGGATGGATAGGTGAATGAATGGATGGATGGATGTTGATGTAACAGGACTGAGGGTAGAGTCTTAATGAATCATTCATGGCCTTTAATGTTCTTTCAATTTCTGCAATAATTGCTCACTTTTATGTGTTTTTGTCTTTGGGTGTGTTTTTTTGGCCGACAGCACACATGGATTTTTAAATACTGTTAACTGATTTTATTTTCTAATAAAAAATTATTCATACAAAGAAATATTAATAGCATTCTGAATCAGTAGAAAGTCTTAATCATAGACTGTTTTAAAAGAATTGCAGCTTATTAGTCACACATTTACTATAACGGTCTTGAAAAGCTAATGGTTTACTTTTCTAAGTTAAAGTCCTATGATTCTGCCTGTGGTTCTTATAAAACAAAATGTACATCTATTAGTACATGTTATCATTATGATATTAGTATGATGATTAATTACCTGTTTCTGCATAAGTAAACCATGGTAAAGTGTTTGAAAACAATTTTTTAATAACATTTCTCCCTATAGTGATGGTAGATTTAGTATTAATTTTCTTACCGTTCCTTTCCGGTAGTACAAAAGCAACCTGGTGAATTATCACAAAATCAATATTAGCATAGGCCCTAATTAAGAGCCTGAGGTTCTTTGCACCTTGTACTCTGGAGCTTAAATTTAGCTTGTTACATAGGTAGACATTGTAAGATACATTTTAGAGTTATAGAAAGTAGTTTTGCCTCTACCTATCATTTAGAAATAAATTTATAGAATGTATTTGGATCTCTTGAAGTGACTATGGAAGTTATGAACTAGCTGATTTTGGCATGTGCCTTGATTTGACAAATGAGGAAACTTCAGTCCCGAGAGATTAAGTGAAACTTTCCGAAGTCCTGGTGCCTGAGCTACATTTCCTGATTAACTACCCAGAGTTTTTCCACATTGCTTCCCATGTAGAAGATAGAGAATAAAATTATCTTATCAAATGGCCAGGAAGGGTGTTTTGCTGAATTAATTAGCTTGTAGTGTCTCTGAACTTATGTGTAACATTTTCACATTCTCTTTGTTGCAGAATGCAAAGTATGGCGAAATCCACTTAATTTATTTAGGGGTGCTGAATATAATCGGTAAGCATTTTGACAGCTTGGGAAATTAATGGGTCTAGTTCAGAGAGCAAAGACAGCAGTACATGTTTTTGCAGGTTCATTTAGGGGTCATTTAACAGTCTGTTTAGTGCTTCCATTTTTTGATGCTCAAATATTTTGATTTTTCTGTTTTATAAATATTTTAGCTTTGAACTTAGGATAACATACAAACCTGTTATTTTTAGAGATTTTTCTATTATAGTTATTTTTTCATTGTATGTTATAAAGTCAAAATATTTTGTAGCTTACCTGGAACATGGTTATAAAGATGCCCCAGCAGTAATGTTAGAATTTAATTTTGTAGAGTAAGTAGGCAAATCAGAATTTTCATAGCTTCGGGGAAATCTCTATGCATAATACTAATTAGGGAAGGTTTTCATTAGCTAGTGCTGCTAAGATTTTAAGACAAAAATATAGCAGAATTTTTGAACTTTTTTTCTGCTGATATACTTCCTAAAAGGAGACTAGGATGATTATTTTGTTTTTAATTTATTGGCAGTAGTACTTAGTTAATGGGTTATAGTTCAACACCTATGCAGCTTAATATTTTGTAGGTCTTGCTTTCCTCTCTCAGAAGTGTCTGATCATCTTACTTCTCTTTTACAGGTACACTTGGGTGACTGGACGAGAGCCTCTGACTTACTATGACATGAATCTCTCTGCCCAGGACCACCAGACCTTCTTTACCTGTGACTCGGACCATCTGCGTCCTGCAGATGCAAGTATGGAAAATCCTTTAGATAGTTACTGAGTGGGAGGGCTTTTTGTTTGTTTTAGAGATCAAAGTTACTGCTTTTAGAATGTCTGCTCTACAAAAACCCTGATGAATAAAATATTAAATTGGAGATTGACCAGTAAGATGCAGAAAGTTGCTACTTAAATAAAGCTTTATTGCCATGAAGTGTTATTGTAGACACGAGTCCCCTCATTATAATTGAAAATGTTATTTTTAAAACGTATACCAAAGTTGGATTTACTTACTTTAAATTTACTTTCTTTACTAAGAAATATAGATCTTATATGAAGCCAACTAAATCCTTGGTTGAGGCAGAATGAAAGGTCATGTCTCCCAGATTAAGAAATCTTAGTTAAGTCTCTATGATTATAGACTATGGGTTAGTATATAAGATATTAGGTCTCTAGTTTTATTAGCCTAAGAAAGATTTTATATCAGCTGTTGAAGGACAATGGAATAGCAAATTAGAATGTATTTGTGTGACTTTAGAGTTTAGGGCTAACCCACTTGGTAAGTGAACTCTTCTTTTGTAATTCAAAAAAAGCTATTAATTTAGCTCTTGTACTGAATCTTCCTAGTATATGTTGACTTCTTCTTCTCTCTTTTTCTAAAATAGTAATGCAGAAAGCCTGGAGAGAGAGAAACCCCCAAGCTAGGATTTCTGCTGCCCACGAAGCCTTAGAGATAAATGAGTAAGTGGGGGGAAATCTTGCTTTGCTGAATGTTTTCAGTTGCCATTCATGGGATACTTAAACTAAACTACGTATTTGAACTTGAGGATTATTTGGGGGGGCATTAATTTATTTTAAAAAAATTTAAAAGACATCCATGTGAAGATAGTTTTCATTTTAGAGAAAAATTTAGTGGCTTTGCTATGGTCCTAAATTAAATCATTTAAGGGCTAGCCATGGAATACTATGTGGACATAAAATAAATACAGTGCTTTCATGCCTAACACATTATGACAGGGACATTTCCCCAGACATACAACGCTCATTTGTGCCGTCAGATTTTCTAGGTAGAACTTCTACTTGGGGGGGGGGGGGGGGGGGACATAGTAAAAACATAAAGTGAAGAAATTACTCTTTAAAAATATTTCAAGGTCAAGACAAGGAGGAAATGATGTCCTTAGTGTTGTTAAACATTCTGTGGGTCACCAAGGAAGGCTGGAAACTCTTGTCTGGAGATCTCAGAAAATGAGAGATTCTTAAAACTGGAGTCATAAAAGCTCAGGGTTGGCAGAGGCCTTAAAGGTCATGTAGCTCAAACACCCATCTGGTGCTTGAATCACCTCAACACTCTCCCTGCCAAGTGGTCATTGTTAAACTATTTTATGATTTTTCTGAAGAAGGCTACAGAATCTTCAGAGGTCTTAGTGAAAAGATTCACTTGAGAGTTGGAAATCCTGCCAGTGTAACCTGTTGATCTATTTGGTTTCTGATTCTGTCATGCAACATATTTATTTTCCAGTTTCTTTTCATCTACAAATTTGATATGCCTGTGTTCTATGTGTCATCCATGTTTCTGATAAAAGTGGCAGGACCAGGGAAAGAACCCTGTGACACTACATATAGAAGCCACCCTCTAGAGTTATGTTTTTGTAAATCATCATTCTTTGGGTTTTATTGTACAACCAATTACTAAGTCACCTAATTACACCGTGATTCAGGCTATATTTCTGCGTTTTGAGATACTAGTTGTAGCTATGGATCTTTAATGTGCAGTAAATCCATTAGAGTACATTAGGGTAACACAGCCTGATTTATTTATCCTTAGTGAATTTAAGTTAGCTTCCAGCATTCACTACTTTCTTTTTAAAATGCCTAGAAACTCTCCCTTTAATAATCCATTAAAACATCTTTCCAAATCAGAACCCAATTGTTCTGTAGTTTGGGAAGTCTGCCTTCTTCCCCTCTTTGAACATTTTTACTACATTTGTCATTTCATCTTCTAGTACCTCTCCACTGTTCGTGATTCCTTAACAATCTGCAGAGAGCAATTCCCTGGGCTGCCTACAAGATCTTTTGGCTTTCTGGGATTTGCCCATCCCAGTATATTAATTCATCTAGCATAGATCAGTTATGTGCTATCTTACATCTTTTAAATTCATTTTAGAGTTTAATTTCTTCTCCCTTTGTCAGTCTGACAATCATTCTTCCTGATGGAGAAACCAGGAAGAAAATAGGAGTTAGAGAGTTTTGTTTTCTCTTTATTATCTGTTGCTACTAACTATAAACTTTCCTCATTTTGACGTTGTTGTGTTGTTTGTCTTTTTTGCTTGTTTATATTGTCATGGTTTTGGAGAAGTTGGGGTGGTTACAGGGCCTTAAACATAATATGAATACAGGGACTAGATGGTTGTCTTTAGCATTTTTTGTTTTGCCTTTATTTTGTTTTGCGAGCTTCAGCTAATGTGAAGTTGCAGCTCTCCTGACATTCTTATAAGCTCATTTCACTCTCTTATAGCCCTTCATCACATACCCTCTTTCCATCTTTTTTTACATGTCCTTTAAAAATATGATCTTGTGAGCGACCTCTGTGTAGCCATAGTGGTTACTTGTCACCCCTCTTTTCTTCCCGAGAGGATCATTTGTGATTGCAGTTATGATTAGACATTTGGAAGCTGCCAACCCTCTTAAACCATTTGCCTTCTGCGTCTCATGCCATTGAATCATGCCTCTTTTCTTTGAATTTTTTAAGTCCACCTTACCTTCTTTTACTATCCTAAACTCTGAAATGACATAATAACTCTCTGAATGTTCCTATCAATTTTCATTTCACCAACTATTTTTTTCTTCTTGGTCAGAATTAGGTCCAGAGTTGAAGTTCCCCTAATTGCTTCCTCTACCATCTGGGAGATAAAATTGTTACCAAAGTAAGTCAAGAACCTGCTAAGTGCCCTCCTTCTAACCACATGAGACGTACTCTAGCAGATATCTGGATGGTTGACACCCCCATCACCATACCTTCTTGCTTCTGTATGTGTACTGTGCTGTGACAAGGACACATCATCTCTGTCTTCCATTGAGCTGAGCAGCCTGTTCTGTCCCCACCAACCATTAGCACTTCTACTGCTCTTTCCTTTCTCCTTCACTCATAAACTCTTAGCATGTTTCTACCCCAGATTCATGAGTCTCCACATAGATGGATGTTTTCTTGGCCAGTAGTGCTACTCTGCCTCTCCTCCTAAGAGAGCTATTTGCAAAATAAACAAAGCCAGCAAGCTAGCCCCAACCTGTCTTGAGTTCCCAGCCCACCAACTATAATCTTATAGCTAATTCCTCTGATACTGTGTCTACCACTCAGTATTATAATCTCAGTTTTCACTTTATAACCCTGGACCCATATTCGTGTGTCAGCACCTAAAGCATGAAGTATTGCTTCCTGATTGCCCAACCTACTTATTTTCTCCAGTGAATTACTGGGCATTTTCAACATCATAATTGTTCTCTCCAAGTCATATCTGCTGCCTTCCACAGTAATTGGTTTTACAACTTTTTTTTTCCTGGGCATTTTTCCTCCCTACCTCACCACTTTCAGTTCAAAGCCCTATTGATCAGTCCTGCCTGAAATTAGAGGGATTGGCTAAAGAATTAAAAGACCCCTCCTCAAGGCTGAGATTAATGAGTAACCCAAAATCTCATATTAGTCGTGAATTCAGCCTTTGTTTCTTAGCTGGCTATTGTAGTTTATGAATAGTAGAAGTAACATTTGGTTTCCCTTTCTGTTTTTCTCTCTTGTGGTCTGATGGAGGCTCTGATAAATAGGGAAATGACCATGAGAGAGGCAGTGGAGAAAGCCAAGGGATATTATAGATCAGGACCTGTGTGGTCTGCTCTGGCCTCACCATTTCCTTATCACATTCCCTTTCTTTGGCAGTTGAGTTGTTCTTCTACAATTTGGAAAGTTTAAATTTTCAAGAGTTCCCCTTGTTCGTTAGTTGACTATTTATCCTTTCTGACTTTCTATGTTAGAGGTTGTTGAAAGGATTAAATGAGATGATATATGTTAAGTGCCTGGTACAGTCCTTAATATATACTAAGCATCAGGTGGTAGCTATTATTGTTAAAGGTATGAAATTTAACTCTTGCTTGCTACTGAGGCTGAATCAAATTTTGAGCTCTTCTGAAATAACCTCTACCTGTAGGTTCTTCTAGGCTTCTTCTCTGACATAGGAAACCAGTGCTAACTGTAATGAGATGCTGAAGCACTGCTTGTGAAACAACTTACTTGGTTTAATGAATTTCTCATTCTGAATAAATCCTAAGACTAAAGAGAATCTGTGGGTAGTAAATAGAAGTAAACTTTCTGGTATTTCTAACTCTGAGTGTCAGAAGGAGATGTTTAACAACACCTATTACCATTGCCATCATTAGTTGACATTGTTGAGCGTATACCACATGCTGGCTACTACTGTACTGAGCACTTTTCATGCATCATCTTACTTAACCTTCATAACAATGCTGTGAACAGTAGATTCCATGTTGTTCTCCACCAGGGAGGCAGAGTAATAACTTGCCCAAAGTGACACACTAATAAGGGGCAGAGTCCATATGTAAGCTCCATGCTCCTAACACTACTCATCGTCCCTTTCAAGCTAAAACATGGACATTTCTTTTGTACCATTATTTTATGTCAACAACTGCAAGCAGGGGTGCATGAACCAGTTGGCCACTCTGCATGTTTTGGCGTAACTCCTGCCCTTCTGCATGCACTCCTACAGCTATTACAATGTCCCTGGATTTGTAATTGATGGTGGCTATTATCTGCATGGACAGGTGTGCAACTGCTTATATTCTCTTGGCTGAAGAAGAAGCAACAACCATTGCTGAAGCAGAGAAGCTGTTTAAGCAGGCCCTGAAAGCTGGAGATGGCTGTTACCGGCGTTCTCAGCAGCTGCAGCATCATGGATCCCAGTATGAAGCCCAACACAGTAAGGTTTCCTCCAGGTTGATGTGCTGGGGGATCAGAATTGTAACATGATTAGTCAGAGCAAATTTTCAGGCCAGTTCAAAGTATGATTCTCCGAGTTTAGAATAAATGTAGTTTGGGGCCTTTCCTTGTTTTTATTAATTTTTCTTCTCCATAAGAGCACAGTACATAATTAAATTATAGCTCCATTATTGTTCATGTTTTCTTTTCGCCCCATAGATTTTTAACTCTGGAAATAAATGATAATAACCTTTAATGGTGAACCTTTTTTCTCCTCATAATTCTTACACAGTTCTATATACCAGTTGCTTCTCTGCCCCATAATTTTAAGTCTTAGTTGGCAAATAGGATTTAAATTAGTGTTAATGCTATCAGAAGTTTATCTCATGGGTCTTCTACAGCATGGATTGAAATAGGACAGCTAAGAATTTAACAGCGATTGGTGATTGTCTCAGTATTTAGCTATTGTTTAGGAAGCACTGTTGCTGGCTTCTAGGGAGGAAGAGCCCTAAATTACTAATTATTTATCTTTTTTATATTTAAAGTGATGACTTCCCATATTTAACACAACTCTTTAACATGAGACCTTTCATTTTAGTACACTAAACTGAGAGTCAGTGATGTTTGGGGGGAATGGTATAAAAACAAGATAACAAAGTCATTTCTGGAATTCCTTGAGCTCCTTGACTTGTCAGTTTGTTGGTTGTTTAAGAAGAAATTTAGTGATCCTTGTGAGAGAGAATGTTTTCATTGTCTAACCAAACTTGGAAGTGTTTCTTTAAAATGATATTTCTCTCAACTCATTTCTCTCTCCTGCATCTTGGAGAGTAGGAGTGTATCTCCTTCATATTTGAGATTATAAAATTAAGTTTTATTGTTAAGCCTGAATTTGGTGCAGAAACTGAGTGCATGAGTCCCTATGACTAAGGTACAGTGAGATCTTTGCATTGTGGCCCGTGTACATGTAAGTGTGTCCACATAACCGCTCAATGCACAGGTTTTTATTTTTATTCTGTAGTAGTGTATATGTTGTGGTTTAGACGGTAAAGAATCCGCTGCAATGTGGGAGACCTGGGTTCAATCCCTGGGTTGAGAAGATCCCCTGGAGGAGGGCATGGCAACCCACTTCAGTATTCTTGCCTGGAGAATCCCCATGGACAGAGGAGCCTGGTGGGCAACAGTCCATGGGGTCGCAAAGAGTTGGACACGACTGAGCAACTAAGCACAGTGTATATGTTAATCAAGTCTCTAATCATCATGTCTCTTGCTTTTTTTTAAAAAGTGTATAACAGTGAATTTTGTAGACATATATAGTAAATGTCTATTTTGTGAACTAAATGAGGATTAATACATAAAATTACAAAGTCTGTAATATAACCTGAGAAATTTTCTTTATTTCTTTTCTTCTGTAAATTAATCCTTTCAACCTGTTGCCCAAATCTATCCAAAAATATAATCACATCTTTAAAATAATTGGTAGGTATCTGGCAGATTTTCAACACACATCTTGTTCTCATTGTTTGAAACTTGAAATGTTAGGACTTTGGTCTTAACATCTTTTAATAGCTGCGTATTATACATAATCTATAACAGGTGTGTCATATTTTTCTAAAACATGGTAATTTTATTGAGGATTAAGTACATGCATGTTCTCACTGGTCTGGAAACATATCCAAAAAGACACATAATTAAATAAAGAGATTAAGATGAGAAGTTGTTAATGTGCTTTTTAAGAGCCATTTTGGTGACTATTATTACAACTATTTAGCTTGTCAATACTTTCTCTAACACTAGGGTAGTTTTTCATTTTGTTGCATAGTCGGTTGTCATATCTGGAATGTGTTATGTTGCCATCTGAAATTGACTGCTTTGGGGACCTGGAGATGATTATGATGTCACTAGTGTTAGGGAAAGAATAATATAAAACAGAAGTTCAAGATGAGGCTTCTCTAGACTTATTGTCAAGAAGGAAAGAAATAATAGTTCATCAGGATGCAACCTGAGATTCACCTCTTTGCATCTTCGCCAGAGGCATGCACACGAGAAGAATGTGGAATTTTTGCTTGTAAACCGCATGCAATGTGGATATGTCCATTTTCCCAGCACTTTGTGGCAGATGATTTTATTTATCGAATATTCAATATCCTAACTCAAAAGCATGGATTAATAATCAGTCACATGGTTTGACCTTGGAAGGCTAAGTACTTTGACTTCACTCTGTATACCTTCTGCTATTAGCAAAGTTGTCAGTGCTCCTCCAGTAAGGAAAAGTCAAAGGAGCAGACTGTTCTTTCTGAGGTTCTCCTTCAAGGGCATGGAAAATACGCCTCTGTATTTTTATTTTTTCTTGCTGCTCAGCTGAAATCTTTTTTTTTTTTTTAAGTTTTCATGTTTTATGTCTCCCTCTTTAGGACGAGACACCAATGTTTTGGTCTACATCAAAAGAAGACTAGCCATGTGTGCCAGAAGACTCGGGAGGACCAGAGAAGCAGTGAAAATGATGAGAGATGTGAGTGTGAAGCGGTGTTTGGGAGCAGTGGCAGTGCACCTGACCTAGAGAAGGAGGAGCTCGCCGAGTGAGGCCATAGCAGACAGTACCACTGATGCTGTGGTGCTGCCATGGGGGCTGGGCTTCTCTTCTAACTCACAACTTAGTCAGTGAGTGATCTCAGACAAGTTACTCAACTTCTTTGTGCCCTATTTCCTCATCCATAAAATGGGAATAACAATAACTTGAGCAATAGCAACACACTAACAATAATGATTACTACTTAGGATCGTGGTGAAGATTAAATGAGATAATACATGCAAAGCTTTTAATAGAATGACTAGCCTGTTAAAGAAATATCCTTGTTATTAGACCTTTGGGGCTGTAGCCGGAAGCCAAGAATGAGATCAGCCACTTTAGCTAACTGACATTTTTTGTATTTAGTTGTTAGGACGATTTGAATAAACTGTGGCTCAAATTGCTACTCTCAAATTTAATAACATTATGATCTAATCTTATTAGAGTCATTTCAAGCATTTTCCTAGGTTCTTGAATCAAGACATTTTATTAATAGTAGTCAACATAATAAGAGAGGAAATAGGTGAGAGTTTTAAAACAAAAGAGAACCAAAGGAGGTTATTATTATGTAACTTCAAATTAAAACAGTGGTTTTAAGGGAAACCAGTGGAGGAACTTTTACTTCCACTTTTTCTTTTTTTATAGTAAGAAATGCTTTTCATAAAGAAACAGACATCAGTGGGGATTGTATTTATAAACCATTTTCTTTTAAAAAACAGTCCCAGAAAGCCTTTGTCAACATTTCATTCTTTTACTGTCTTACTTAATTAGGAGGCATAGGTAAACTGCCCATTATACAAGTAAAAGAAACATGGGGTAAGAGAAAAGTGGTGTTTTGCGTAGGCCTCAGCTTTTGGGTTGAGAACCGGACTGTGTAAACCCAGTGAGCCCTTTCTCAGTTTTCTCTGGACCGGTGTTATTCATGTAAATTCTCAGTTACTCTTTGGCAGTGGGAGTCTGCACTTCAGGATCACCCCTGGTTGTTTCTGCAAGTTACAGCATAACGGGATGACGCAAGTGAGACCCATGCTTCTGGCTTGGGTTCTGGCTACTCCACTAAACAGCAGTATAGCCACCAGACCTGAAGAGAGGAACGCAGGAGAGAGATTCCAAAATAACTCTAACTTGACTGAAGGTGATAGATGTTTCTTAGGCAAAGCCACTGCAAAGGGAACCTGCCAGGATTAAATTCTTTTGTTGAAGGAAGAATTGAAAGAATGTTATATAGTATAAATGCTAAATTTTAGAAAAGGCGATTTCTGTAGAGACATGACTTGCTCTCAAAGCTTTTTCACTTGCAGAAATTCCAGCCTTTAATAGAGTGGAGAAACGCTGCCAGTCGCTGAAAGAGCTGAGAATTTTATGAAGGATAGGGTATTTCTCTATGTGAAAGTGGCCCAGCTACATTAAACTGGCCCTGGCACATTCAGCCTTTAAGGTGTTTTACATTTATAGCCTTTTCTTAACCTTAATTAGCCTGGGACAAGCATGCATGGAGGAACAGATTCTGGTGATTCTCTTTATTATATGTTTAAGCAACTTCATAGGAAAAACAAACTCAGATGATTTTAATTCCGGTTTTTTTCAATCAGCCTCATTCTGATTATCATCATTTTTAGTATATACATATAAAATTTCACATGATTTAAACCAATACATCTATACTATGGTTTAATTTTTGTTTAACATTATTTTATATTTGCAATTCCATTTATTGACATAGTCTACAAATAGACTTGGGCGGAGGGGGTGGGGTAAATCTGGGATCCAATAAAATAAATGCTGGGCAGAGGGTAAGAAAACCTGCAAATGAATCTCAGCTTCGCTCTTCATTAACTTTGTGACCTAGGGCAGCTTTCTCCCCTTTCATGGGCTTTTCATTTGTCTTCTGTAAATCAGGGATAATGATTCTTATCTAAAAGTATAATTGAGGGAGTGATGGAGTGACATAATGTGAAAACACCTGACATATAATAGATATGCTTCCCTTTTTTGCCCTACTTTTTCTACATTATATAATTATGTCTTAAATTTGCTGAACTGTTCCTCTGATGAGCATTTTGAGATATTTCTGATTTCCTTTCCTTGAATGAATCAATTAGTCTTTCTCTTTTCATATGTGTATACATATATATATATATGTATACACACACACACACATACCTGTGTATGTATATATATTTCTATGTATATGTTTCTTGGGTTACTTTTCTTAAAAAAAAATCTGTCATATTATTAGAGTACCAATACATGTTGTATTTTGACTGGGTTTCTGGAACATCCAGTAGATAGGGGTCCCAGTGTTGTAACAGTCCTGTGAAGGATGCTGTCAGACATGGTAGAAATGTGTTTTGAAGAGAAATATCCAAAACACTCTCTCCTTCAGAAGCTCCTGGAACCCTAAGCGGAGGAGGGAAGATTGAGGCGCCTCTCTGTTGAAGCTGCAGCTGGCCCCAGCCCTGCAGGAGACAGTTGGTCGGTCCTGACTCTTCTCAGGTCACGGGTCATGCATAGACAGGGACTTCACCGAGGGGGTACTCCTTTAACAGCATGCACATGAGCCATCTTTCTGGAAAGCTTCCTTTGATAAAACAGCACACTGGATTCCAGGCACCCTCCTGATAAAGCCTTAGGGCAGAAGGACCTAATTTTTCATTAAGACACAGCCATCCTACCCCATATGCATTAGTTGAAACTTTCCTAGAGCAGATTTTAAAGTGGAAACAGAAATGGTAGAGTCAAAATGCCTTCCATGTAGAAAGTAGACTCTCAAACATTTCTCTGGAAATCTCTTAAGAAAGGGAAAACTGTTAAAAACTGTTCATTAGTGATTTATCCTGAAAAAGAGTGAATGGATTTCTGGGAAGGCTAACTGTTGATGGTTGTGGATCCAAATATTGATCCTCCAAGTGAACTATTGATGAGAAAAGAAAACATAGGCTCCTTAATGTCAAGATTCATGGTTTCTTTTTTTAAAAGCAAGACATTAATTATTTTTAACTGTCAGGATGTCTTCTCAAAAAACCCACTTTAATTAGCTTCCTTTTGCAGTCAAGAATACAAGAGCACCTTCCTTATTGAAGCTTGTTTGGCAGCAAGCAGAGCTAAGAGAGCATGGTGGCTTTTGAACTTCACTATAAGGTGTTATTTAATATTCAAAATGAAAAGAGTTGTATTTTCTGCTTTCTTAAAGCAAAGTCTGTTTGCTTGTTTTCATTTAAAAGAATTTTGTCTCTCTTGTTAACATTTGATATATAACACAATTTATTTTCTCTTTTTAACTTTTACCAGTGAGCTAACCTCAGGTTCTTTCCTCTATCCTTCCCTGGTCCTGTTTGAGTTGATTGGAAATAGAATTCACGAGACTGACTGGTCTGGCCCCTAAGCCATGCTCCATCTGGCCCCTGGTATGGATGGGACTGTGTGCCCAGAGAAGAGAGCCTTCCTAAAGCTCATCTTGCCGCAGGTCGCTGAGTCTAGGGTGGGGTTTCCCAGCCTTGGCACTGTTGACATTCGGGCACCTGTCTTTGCTGTGTGCATCCCGTGCACTGGAGGATGGTCAGCAGCGTCCCTGGCCTCTGCCCACTAGGTGCAGTAGTTGCTCTCTCGCTTGTTGCTTCCCCTATCTTTAGACGTTTGTCCCCCATTAAGAACCGCTGATGTGGAGAATCCTGAAGTGAGTAGACGTGTTTTGGGGCAGACATCAAGTTTTTATTTACTCTGCTTATCTATAGTCTGAGTTTTCCCTGTGGTAGGTACAAGCCTCTAAAGCATTCCTGGGATTAATCAGTTCCTACTAGAACCCTTGACTGACCTGGGACTGTGCTAGTTTGGGGAGATGAGTCTTAGATGGGACTCACTGAATAGGGATCTGGGGAGTGAAGAGTAAGTGAACTTAACGATTTGGGTGGGGACCTAGTTGGAGGGTAAGAGAGAGGCAAAATAAAGGCTAATGTGGGGTAGTGTCTTCCTTGGTCTAGATCATCGTCTTCCCCTCTTCCCTAAAATGTATTGCTCCTTTGAAAGTTGACCATAGGCTCTCAGACTTACCACTGTTTCTCCTCCTTTCAGTAGTTTTCTACAGACCTCTGCATCGTCATCCCTGACTCCTGTTTCATCCTGTCTCTGCAGCTCTACCTCTTTCGCTATCCTGGCCTCTCATTTGACACAGGTCATCAAAAGCTTATTAAAACATTTTATTTCTTTTAGGAAACCATGCTTCTTAGTCCTCATGAAGTCTCAGTCTTCCTGGCTAGTTTCTCCTCATCTTCCTAACTTTCCGAATTTGAAGTGTTTCCTGGACTGTTCTAAGCCTTCTTTTTGATTTCCATCTACAACTCTGGAAAATGACATTTAGACTCAGAGGTTTGAGTGCTGATGAACATATCTGCAGTGTTTATTATGTTCTAGGTATTATTTTAAGTGCTTTACAAATATAAATCACTTAATGCTCATAACAGCCCTTGACGTAGGTGCTTGTTCAAGGTTGCATAGCTAATGCATAGTTCTGAGAAGGTGATCTTCCAATCACCTGCATCAGTAATAGCCAGGGTACTAGTTGAGTACCTACTTCATAGGATAGGTATAAGAATTAAATGGAATAATTCCTGCAAGGCACTTGGCACAGGACTTCACAAAGAATAAGTACTCAGTAAGTGTTGCTATTCTTACCATTACTGTCTAAGATATATTGTTAAGTGATAAGGAAAGGTGTAATAATAGATACAGTTTGATTCCATTTTTTTCAATTAAAAATAGATGCTAATATTAACCCATAGTTCTCAAGCTTTTTGGTCTCAGAATCCTTTTAAAATTACTAAGGACCTCAAGACTTTTATTTGTGTGGGTTTATCTATTGATGTTTATAATTTCTGAAGCTAAAACTTATTTATGTTCTCAAAGAGCCTGTTTCCAAGTAAGGTCACTTTCATAGGAACCGAGGGTTAGGACTTCAATATAGTTTTTTGGAGTACACAATTCAATCCATGGCACCAGGTTACGTACAAAAGGAAAACTCTCTGTCAATACTTTCATTCTTTCAAAATTTCACCACCTATATGACATTTAGCTAAAGACATGTTTTTTTATGCTTTTGACCACGTTAAACCTTTTCTCAGACTAGACGATAGGGTTGTAACTGCTTAACATTCTTCTTTTGTTCTTAGTCAGGGTTCTTTATAAAAATTAGTGAGAGGAAACTGCAGTTACCTCATCCCTGGGTTGTATCCTTCCTATATTTTCAGCCTCATTTCTACAATTCCCAGTTGAGAACTGGAAGATTTTCAGTTTTTTTCATGTAAGACACATATTGAGTATTACTATGCACCAGACACTTTGCTAAGAAGGTTACATATACCATCTCATTTAATTCACATACCATGGGTGTCCTATTAAATTTGAAGAATAATTTTTACTCACTGTAACAAGTCAAGAAATAAGGATCTTATTTTCTCTTCTCCACTCCTGCTATGCCATCTCACTGAGGTAACACACTCATGAGTCAGTGTACATCTTTTCACTCCCTTTTCTTTGTGCCTATAAATTTGTATCTAATCATGTAAGGATTTTGAACAGAGTTGATTTGTATCTTAACCAAGTTTCCATATGAGGATTAAGCCTTCTTGGGGATGTTCAATTTCTGAGCTTCTTCCCTAAGGGGTCTCCTCCACAAGTTTTGAGGTAATACAGTACCATTTTCCCTGACCTCTTCTTTCACAAATATTTTATCCCTGTACTTTACTGTTCTCAATTTTTATCTCAAATCACTTATTGAGATGATCCCTTCATTAAGGAGAAATTAGGGCCAATGAATAGAGAGGGACAGGTGTTTTGTGCCAAATGTTAATAACATACAAAAGGGATAAGTGAAGTTCATTAGATTTTGAGCTTCTTGAGTGCTGGTGTGGTATTTAGTTTTCTCATGTGTCCCTCCCAGCACACTGTACAGTGTCTTGTAGACAGACAATCAAGAAAATATTTGAGTCTGTGAATCGGAGCTGTAGCATACAAATTCCTAGTTAGCACTTTGCACCTGTGACTTTTCTTTCCCATCCTTTGTTAAGACACCTCTTTGGTAACGGTTTAATTCTACTTTCCTTAAAAGTGATAATGTTTATTTTTAAACTAATGTAAGTTAAAGTGAGTTTTATTTAGAAAATTATTGTAGATGTTCATTATATATAATCCCTTTTAGGTCATTAGAGGTATCCTAGGATGTAAGCAGTTGACCTTTGGGGATTAATTTAATAGTATTAATAGCAAGAGGGTTTCCTTTAAATGGTTTATGAAGAGAAGCACTTCTGGTGAAAGCACACTTTAGAAAATATAAACCTCTGGGACTAATCAGACTCTTTGGAACATTAAGGACTATTGATTTGCCCTTCTCAAATTGTTTTAAAAAATTAGAGAATATTCTGTAACAGAAATTCTGCTTTATTGCATAGGTAAAAATATCTTTTCAGGAGAAAAATTTTTAATGAATGTTTTACCGGTTAATTTCTATTCCTTTTTCATCTCTTTTTCCTTATTTTTAAATGCTCTTATTTCATAAGGAATAAAACTAGGGCATTTAAGGTCACATGATTTCCATCTTATCAGTATATCCTTTTTTTCTTGAAATTTAATTTGGATTATTATTAATAACTTGATTGACGAATTTATTTAGATGTTGATTGTTGAGAGAAGTCAGGTACCATTATGTGGACAGGAGGCATAGGAGTAGCATTTTAATAAGTTTAAGCAACCAAGTATCACTTGAACACAGTTCCATTCAAGCTTTTACAACAACCACATATATCATTGAACTAAAGACAATGGGACCTAGGGATTGAACCCAGGTCTTCTGCATTGCAGGCAGACACTTTTCCCTCTGAGCCACCAGGAAGCCAGATGAACTAAAGACAAAGTGTGCAGCAAAATATGTTAGTTCACAGTAAGTGTTCCTGAAGTGTTTGTTGTCATGTTTTCTAGATTCTATCTTTGCAATACTTACAAATAAAGAAAAAGTGAATTTTGAAAGCAAATGCTATAAATAGTAATGCACTGATCTTCAGAATTTATATGACTTTGAAAACTTTATATAACCTTTGCTTTTTTATCATGATTTGCTTCTCTGAATTTGCCTGATTTATTGAGTTAACTTATTTAATAAGTTATTAGAATTAGTGATTCTATAGGAAGGAAAATTATTTAACTAATAAGAGCAAATAATAGATTTATTGGTTATTACCTTGTTGCATCAGTAGAGATGAAGCACAGTTTCATCAGCATTATACTCTATATTCACAGTGAAGAGCTTGTGGCAGATAATCCCTGAGGCAGATGAGAGTGTTATATTTATTTACACATGTCATATACATGAAAGTTTTACTTGTAGCATAATAAATATATGGTTGATAAGGTAACTGTCAGTATCAGGGTTTTTCATATATGTGGCCCACGTTTTTCCACATGGAGAGTAGAATCTACTGTTGAGCTGAGCCTTCAATATATATGCAGTGTGAAAAAAAGAGAGAAGTCAAGGATGTTTCCCAGGATTTTCCCATGGAAGCAGAGGAGTTCCTATTAGCTAAGATGTGGAAACCTGTTTGCAGGGAGAAAGGTTAGGAGTTCAGTTTTGAACATGCTATATTTGAGAGAGCACATTACTCATTTTTATCATAATGGCATCTTGATCTTTTTGTGAATCACAACAAATCTCTTTGCTGAGGTGAAGACACCACTAGAGGAAAAATAATGGGACCTTTGGGTTTGATGGAAGAATCTGCCTGCAATGTTGGAGACCTGGGTTCGACCCCTGAGTTGGGAAAATCCCTGGGTTGGGAAGATCCCCTGGAGAAGGGAAAGGCTACCCACTCCAGTATTCTGGCCCAGGCAATTCCATGGACTGTATAGTCCATGGGGTCACAAAGAGTCAGACATGACTGAGCAACTTTCACTTCACTTCTAAAATCTAGTTAATGAGGAACTCCCATTGTCATACCTTTCATTTAAGAAATCCCAGGAAAGTAAAACCTAATTGATTTTAGAGAGACCAGGACCATCACAGTCTTGCAAAATATGTAATGCAGTATGTGTTTAACTTATATCTCTATAGATTTTCTTACCATTTTTACTCAACATTATTTTTCAGGCCTATCTATTTTTACTTCTCATACCTCTGGTATATGGTTGCAAGTTCTAACTTCTGTGTTGTATTCTCTCTTATACTCTTACTCTATTTTACTTATCCTTTCCCCAGTGAAGGCCCCCACATGGCCTCCAGTTTCCCATTATCACAGCAGTGTTGGAGTGAACATCCTTATAGACATGTGAGAAGCCTTCACTGGGTGTGTAGCCAGGAGTGGATTGTTGGATGTTAGGCATATAAATATTGATTTTAGCATGTCCTGCCAGTACACTTCCCAGAATGGCTGCCTGTGATTGTTTAAATTCTCATCAGCAATACATGACTACACCCATTTATCTCAGTACTAGGCTGCTTTAAGCACTATATATATGTTATATATATTTCAAATTCATTGCATATAGCTTTTTATAATGTTATTTCATAATTTAAAAAATATTTGTCTGTAGTTCCGTCCCCCCTTTTCATTTTGTGTTCTCTTTGTCTTTTTTAACTTTTATTTTTGCTGATTAGTCTTGACAGAGATGTGTCTTTTTTATAAAACATTTCAAAGGAACTAGGATTTGGTTCTATTTATTTTCTCAGCTTTTTGTCTTTATTCCAGTTTTTCTGGTCATACTTGTACTTATCTGTTTCTCCTGCTTCTCTTCCTCCCCTCCCCCATTCTCTGTTTGTTGGCTCTTTACCAGTTTCTTACGTTAAACACTTAGCTCCCTTTGATTCTATGTAAGTATCTCTTTATTTCTTGATACTTTCATCTTATTCTGCATAGTTTTTTTTTAGCCCCTTGTCATTGGTTCATAATCTTCTTTATATTATCTTTAGAGAACTTAAATCATATGATTTTGAACATAAATCATATGATATTGATTTGGGGAAAATTTATTGGAAGCCTCCTCTGAGGTCTAGTATATGGTCAGTTCATAAATGTTATATCTGTTTGAAAGGAGTATGTTTTTGTTGGTTACAAAAGTCTATATGTATTTACTAGTTTAAGTGCATTGCTAATCATGTTATTCAAATCTGTATCTGAGCGTATTTTGTTTGCTTGTTCTATCAGTTTCTAAGAGGTGTGTGATTGATTATTCATTTCTCATTGTTTATGTACCTCCTTTTTTCCATGTTTAATTAATTGTTGCTTTGTATACATTGAGGCTATATTGTTAAATACATTTATGTTGATAATTATTTTGTCTTACTGATTATTGAGTGTATAATGCTCCTCTTTGTTCCTTTTACTTTTCTGCCTTGATTTTCTTTTTAACTTGGGTTAAGATGGACTGCTCTAGCTATTTAGATTTGGATATTTACATATTTTATAATTAAATTTTCTGTAATTTTTTGATAGACCATTTGGATATGTAAAATGTTGCTGAATATCATCTTTATTCAAATCTGACAGTTTTTTTTATTTTGGTTCATGTTTTTCCCATTTGTGTTTATCATCATTATTCTGTTTAGAGTTATTTTTGCTGACATATTCTGTATGTCATACTTTGCCTCTTTATTTCTTCTCTTCCATTGAATATGTCTAGTGGTTCAATATTTAAAAATTCTGTTTTATTCTTATTGTTGTTGTTCAGTTGCTAAGTCGTGTCTGACTCTGCAGTTCTATGGACTGCAGCATGCCAGGCTTCTTTCTCTGTCCTTCGCTATCTCCCAAAGTTTGTTCAAATTCATGTCGATTGATACAGTAGTGCCATCTGACCATCTCATCCTCTGTCAGCCCCTTCTCCTCCTGACCTCATCCTTTCCCAAAATCAGGGTCTTTTCCAATATGTCAACTCTTTGCATCAAGTGGCCAAAGTATTGGAGCTTCAGTTTCAGTATTAGTCTTTCCAGTGAATATTGAAGATTGATTTTCTTTAGGATTGACTGGTTTTATGTCCTTGTAGTCCAAGGGACTTTCAAGAGTCTTCTCCAGCACCACAGTTTGAAAACATCAATTCTTCATCACTCAGCCTTCTTTAGGGTCCATTTCTCCCATCCATATATGACTACAGGGAAAACCATAGCTTTGACTATATTATTCTTGTGGTCCCTACTAACTAAGGATCCATGCTTATATTTATGTTTCTTGATCAGCTATTAAGTTTATCAGTGCCTTTATCATTTTCCCAAATGATAATTATCTTAGTCTGTACTTGTACCTTCTCTCATTCACACCTCAACCAGGTACTTTTGTAAACAGTTTTTCCTTCTGTGAGATATACAGGGAGAACAGATGTCTGAGTCTCTGCTCTCTTGGCCAGGCTGCTTCTGTCACCAGGAATCAGTGAAGCTGTTGACTTCTAGAGTGAACAGAGCGATGATTACTGAAAAAAGACATTTTGGCTGCCCTGGGCCAGGAGGAACAGAAACCATAAAGCAGGCAAAGCCAGCAGTGCATGTGATGACCAGGGAGGCTAATGATCTGGGTTTTTTGCATCCCCTTTTTAAATAATCAATACATAAACATTGAATATATCTCCTTCCTGGTCAGTTGTCTGTCCTGCTTGCCAAGAGCAGATACTCCCATAGCCTTCTGCCTCTCCATGGGCTTAGAGACGTTGCCTTTGTGACTCATGAGTTCACTGGTACACAAGGCTGCTTTCTGAGGTATGAGTCTCTCCACATAGCAGCTAGGATGAGCCATTTAAAACATAGTCATTCTTTGCTTAAAGCCTTCTACTGGTCTCTCATCTCATCCTTAATTTAAACTCTGTGAGTGGCTTAGAAGGCTCTACATTCTCCAGCCCTCCTTTCTGCTCTGTGTTCACTGTGCTCCAGGCACACTGGCCTTCCTGTTTGCTGAATGCGCCAGACTCACTGCCTGTTCAGGATCTTCACTTGCTGGAAGCCTTTCGTGGAATTCTCCTCTTCCAATCTCATGACTGGCTCCCTCACTGCCTCGGTTTCTGCTTAAACAGCTCGTTCACAATCCCACCTTCTCTGTCCTCCCTCTTTGACTACTGTATTTAAACCCGCCTTTGCCTGCTTTGCCAGCATTCCCTAAAATCTTTCTTGGCTTCATTCATTCTCTTTAGAATGTGTACCAGCTGATAGTCTCTCCATATATTTATCTGCATATTTACTATCCCCTCTTCACTAAAATGTCACTTTCAGGAAGGAAGGGTTTTTTTGTTTGTTTGTTTACTTCTGTACCCCAGGAAAGCAATGCCTGGCACGTAGAACCTCTCAGTAACCAGTTGAAAAATTAGCCACTGAATGGAACAGACGTGGAATGAAAGAAATTGTATAATCAGGAAAATCTAGGAGTCCACAGGTTTATAGCTTGAGCGGCTTCCTGATGGTCATAGCATTTATAGAAAGGAAGACAAAATAGGAGAGGAACAGAGTTTTAGGGTAAAGCAAGGATTCTGTTTTGGCCACATTAAATTTGAAATGGCCTTTTTACCTCCAGGTAGGGACATCAAGAGGGCAACTGGGTATGTGTCTGGAACTCAGGGGTGAGGAATTTGGGAGTTATCAACATAAATGTAGGAGTTAAAACCCTGGTATTGCGTGAAATCATGTGTGCAGAGGTGAACAAAGGTTCATCTCTGTATGAAATCATGTAGACAGAAAGAAAGAAGGTTAAGAAGTGAGCTCTGTGGTCTCCAGCATTGATGGGTTGGGTCTAGGAGAAGCATCCAGTGGTTTCTGAGAAAGAGCACCTAGAAATGAATGAAATCAGTAGATTCTGGTCAAAGAGTTGCATAGATGGGACTCATCTAGATGTCACAGTCTGGAGTTTGGCTATGACCTTGGGTTATTTAACTACAGGAGAGGGATAGTCTTTTCCTTAGAGATGGTAAAACAGTTGAGGATCTTGAATACTAGGTGGGATGTTTACACGGACTGTAATCATCTATATGGAGGGTAGGACTTGATGTTAAGAATAAGAGTTGGAGACAGGTGTCAGAATTTTCAGTGTATGAGGGTCTGTCACCTGGTAGAAAACCCAGTCTAATGGTGGCAGGTGCTGGTGCTTTATGGCGTGCATTTCAGAGGAGTAGGAAGTGGGCCCCAGGGCTGAGCAGTAATAATCTAGATGTGCTTTGGGGAACTAGAAGAAGCTAGCCCTGCATCCTGCTGGTAGACACGAGCTTTGTCTGGGAAATTGACAGAAGCCGTGAACTCACGCTTATGTTCTGTAAATAGCTAATGGAGGTGTTGGAAAATTTGTATGTCATGGACTCGGGTTTCAGGAGGGTAGAGTGGAAAGACGTGGGGAGGAAGAACACTGGAAGGCCAAGGGATTACAGAGTGGGGTGTGGATGACTGTCAAGGTTGGAGTACTGACCTTCTGCCTGTTGCTATGAAAGCATCTTTCATAACTGTAAACTTTCAGCATGACCTTGTTGTGAAATGCTTGTCAGGATGAGTATTTATTCACTGTGCCTGATAACCAGATGAGTTAATCTTCTGACTAGAGTTATTTACCATTACCTGTGTGGATATGGAATGGTGTCTGCCAAACACAGTTATAGTGGTTTTGACATAAAAAGTCCTTTCTGGCAGTAACTGTTGGCCAGTATGTTTAGCTGCTCCTTGAGGCCACTCCTGGAACAGGAGAGCCACGTCATGTCGTCACAGATGGAAGGATGTTTATGGTCTTATTTCCTGTTACCAGGCTTGTGTCCTACGCATTTGAAATAAGCATCAAATTGTTCAGATTTGTCCATGATTTCAGGGCTAGGGCACAGCCCTATTTGAAGCAGTTTAAGATGATAAAGAAAATGTTTTACTCAATGTGTTCCCTCTCAGTTTTGAAGATTGATATAAATTATTATTTCCCCAAGACAAGATGAGGCTGATTTCTCTGCCCTCTTCTCCAGCTTCACCTTCAGGGTTCCTGAAACTGCAGTTTACCTTAAAGTTTAAAGTAAGGAGAGATTTTCGATGTATATTGACACAATATTATAACGTAGATGAAACAGTGGTACTATCAAGATCCTTGCTTTTTGAAAGGGATGTCTTACAGGTGTGTGCGTACATGTACATGCTCAGTCACATGTGCCTCTTTGCGATCCCATAGACTGTAGCCCGCCAGGCTCCTCTGTCCATAGAATTTTCCGGTCAAGAATACTGGCGTGGACTGCCATCTCCTCCTCCAGGGGATCTTCCCAACCCAGATCAAACCCGTCTCTCTTGCATCTCCTCCATTGACAGGCAGATTCTTTACCAACTGGGCCACCAGAGTGAGGTGAAAAACAAGAATGTCACTAAGGAAAGTAGAGGTTGAGGAAGAGAATCTTTGAAGATTGCCTTTGTTTTATCTTTAACTGATTGAGTACCAAATGGAAGAGGAAGTTTTATATTGAAAATATTTTTATTAGGATCTGTATACATCCAAAGCTTGTCTCGTTCACTAGAAAATTTTAAGGAAAACTTCTTTCTCTGTAATGAACTGAGCATAATTCTGACAAGAAAAGTAGGTAATTAGATAACCTTCCATCCCTCTTAATTTTTTGCGAGGGACAGGGTGAGGGGTGGTCATACCAAGCTGTCATTGGATAATTCACCATCATCCCCACAACTTCCACTTCCCTTTCCAGTTCTTGGTGATGAATATTTTTACATCATGTACTCAGCTCAGTGAAGAACTAGTTAACTAGTGATTTAACTAACTGTGAATATCATGTATTGGTCATATAACTTTGCAATAGATGCAATTTAGTATTTCCTTTTAGATTCATTCTGAAAATGACATTTCTTATTAACGTATGTTTACACCTCTCAGGACTGCATTTTGTAGAGGTGTGTGTAACTGGAACTTGCAGGGGCCTCTGAGGACACTAGTAAACGATTGTTTTGCTTTCATGGCCCTCAGTGTCAGTAAAAATCAATGACAAAATAATAGGCATGCAATACAGAGTGTATTTTCTATTTTCTGTTTATGTCCTTATTTGAAACTGTAATTAAGCAATGTCAAATTGCAACTGTAAGAAAATAGTATCTGCTGTTTGAATATAATACAGGCCAAGTTCTATAAACTTTAATTAGGCCAAGCTTGCATTGACCTCAGTAGGAATCTGGCTAAGAATCTCTTTTAATTACCTCTGCCTTAAAATATGTAAGAATTTTCATATTGCTTTTCTCACTCAAAGAACAATGCATGGGTAGCTAAACTAATAAAATGTTTAAATAGATACAAATCAAACTTGAAAAGTTTAAACTGTTGTTTTCATCCTGTAAGTCAGCTGAGAAAAAGCATACAGATTGTAGTTCTAAATTATGTCCATAGAGTATTTCAAATCCAGTAAATTAACTCTCTTTTTTTTTTCCCTACTTGAGCTCATAAATGTTAACCTTAGAAGTGTCTCAAATTCTTTCATTGAAATAAAGTTGAACTGACAATAGCCAGATGATGTAAAATTGAAACTGAAATTCTATCCTTGGCCCATCCCATGTTCTTCCCCCTAGGTATTAAAGGAATCATAGAAGAGTTAATGTTTTCATTGTACGTGAACTGTAATATTTGGGCAAAACAGGGTATATAAATTTCTTACTGCCAGGAGAAAGCAATTACCAACGCAGGGAAGATAGCTGACAATAAATAAACAAAACTATACTAGATAGGAGTTTAAACATTTATTTAAAATGACTTAGCTTATAGAAAACAGGCCTTTGTAGTTATCATATGCCTTCATTTGAGTTTCTTAGTAGGAAGGCTAATTATGTCACCAAGCTATTTTTTGCACATTATTTTAAAATAAATAAATCAAGATACGTTATATTGTGCAGTTAAACTCCAAAAGGAAACTATCACACACAGCAAAACAAATAGCTCACTTTTCAAGCCCCGGATTGTGTCTGGGTGCACTGTGAGCTAGTGCACATATTATCCTTATCTTGCAGATGAGAAAAATCAGCTCACCTGGTGCCAAGAAACTCCACTGTCCCTGTATGGGAACCCAGGCCTATCTGATTCCAGACTGTGGAGATCTTGGCTTTCGTAATGTGCTACCTTCCCTACATGGAGTCCTTTTCAGCAGCCCCACTGCCATGTCCAGTGCTTTCTCCTTTACTTTGAAAACAGTGTGTCATAGGAATCTTTGTGGTTCTGGAGAAGAAGCAGGAAGGAATTTTATGACAGAGGAGTTTTATTGTTAGGTGGTCTCATCTAAGTCTAACCCCAACCCCAACTCCAACCCCAGTCCCAGGACTAAGAGGGGATAGAGAGGGAAGGAACTTACAGTCATCTTAACTCTGAGGCATCCTTCAAGGTATAACAATAATTCATATATTTCTTCACACCACATCTGTCCATGGCCCTACTCTCTGAAACTCAGATGGAGGAGAATTGGGTCTCTGAGATGTGGTTCATCTGAGATTAGCTATCATTATCTTGTCATTATTATCAGATTCAACTGCAGTACATTAAAATCTATTAGCTCAAATTATTTTTTTGTTTGTTGAGGAAATTCTCTAAATGTTGTTTAATCAGACATTGACCTTTTCTTAGATGCTAGCCATGAAATTAAAAGATCCTTACTCCTTGGAAGGAAAGTTATGACTAACCTAGATAGCATATTCAAAAGCAGAGACATTACTTTGCCAACAAAGGTCCGTCTAGTCAAGGCTATGGTTTTTCCAGTAGTCAAGTATGGATGTGAGAGTTGGACTATAAAGAAAGCTGAGCCCAGAAGAATTGATGCTTTTGAACTGTGGTGTTGGAGAAGACTCTTGAGAGTCTCTTGGACTGCAAGGAGATCCAACCAGTCCATTCTGAAGGAGATCAACCCTGGTATTTCTTTGGAGGGAATGATGCTGAAGCTGAAACTCCAGTACTTTGGCCACCTCATGCGAAGAGTTGACTCATTGGAAAAGACTCTGATGCTGGGAGGGATTGGGGGCAGGAGGAGAAAGGGACGACAGAGGATGAGATAGCTGGATGGCATCACTGACTAGATGGACGTGAGTTTGAGTGAACACCGGGAGTTGGTGATGGACAGGGAGGCCTGGCGTGCTGTGATTCACGGGATCACAAAGAGTTGAACACGGCTGAGTGACTGAACTGAGCTGAGCAGTATTTTAAGGAGCTATGGTCAAACCCTCAACAGGAGGAAGTAATTTTGCTTCAAAAGGAAATTAGAAAATAGGAAAACAAATTAAAGTCTAAATGAGGAGTATGAAACTCTTGAGGAATTACAAATGAAAAGTACATTTAATGAGCTTCCTATGTTTGAAGAAGCGACTTTGTATATAAAAGTTTAATATATTGAAAAATAACCTCACCACTCAGAATTAATTATAGTTAATAATAAATAGCAGTAGGTTAATAATTAAAACTTTTATCATAAAACAATATAAAGCTATAGACCCCCATGTGACTGCCGTTCTCAGCCATCCGTCTCTCCTTAGGTGCCAGGAACTTTGTTTTTCAGTTAGTTTTCATATGTTTATATATAATATACCCATAAACAATATGTAGAATCATTTTGTGTGGATTAAAAGTTTTAATTGTTATACTCTACAGGCTGTTTCCTAGAGTATTTCTAGAGAACTCAAAACTGCTTGATTTGTCTACATTACGATATATTAAACATAACTTATTCCTTTTTCCTGCTGAATAGCATTTTGTCATGAGTATGCCTCATTTGATCTATCCGTTCAGCATGTTTATACAGTACTCCTCCTCCTGTGTGAATATCCCAGTATGTAAATCCTCAGAAATGTGTGCGAATGGTCTCTAGGAAACAGAGCTGGAAGAGGAAGTGCTGGGTTGTAGAGTAGGCCTTTTTCCATTTTATTATGGTCTGTCAAACCAGCTGTGTGTAACAGATGTTCTATTTTTCCAATGTAATATCACTATGATACTCATTTTATGAAGACCTTTTGATTTTTGAAACTTATTCCTGTTAACCAGGGATTGGCAATTTAAGGCCTGTGGCCAAATCTGATCTGCCTGTTTCTGTAAGTTGTTTTATTGAAACCTAACCTCACTCGTTCATTTATGTACTGTCCATGGCAGCTCTCATGCTGTAATGTCAGAGTTGAGTAGTCACAACAGAGACCATATGGCTCACAAAGCCCAAACTATTTACTGTCTGGCTCTTTACAGAAAAAAATATGCTGACTCCTGAAATTATAGTATTACCTACTGTCACTCTGTTTATTGTTTTGCTTTTTTAATTATCTAGTATTCAGCTACATAAATAAATATCATAATTTCAGAATATGATAGAAGCAATGGAAAATGGTTGAGTGAGCTGGTGACAATAGATAAATGGTAGAGAGAGTCTGGGAAGAGGCCATTTGAACTGAGACCCAGGAGACGAGAAAACCGAGGCTCAGAGAGTAATATGTACAAAGTCACACAGGTAGTAAGTGGTATAAGTGGGATTTAAGCTCAGGAATAGCTCCAAATATAGAGGGCTCTTTCCTCTGTAATATAGCCATCCTCATATGTTCATGCAAACACAATACCAAGCAAATAGCTGAGTGTTATAACAAAGAAGCCTCAGCAAAATTGTTTAGTTCTCCTAGACTTGGCAGGCCAGAGACAGGGTTTTGATGTATTGAAATTTGGAATCGGTAATGATGACTGGGTTTGAATCATAGTCCCAGCACTGACTTGGCTGAGTCACTTAAATTTGCAGCCTTCATTGTTGTTTGGAGGGGTGAGGGTGGGCGGGAGCTGTCTGTAAACTGAGGAGGGTGTTCAGATGATCTCCATGGGCTCTTCTGGCTCTCACTTTCTATGATGCTGTGACTTTAGGAGGTGGCATTTGATCTAGGCTTTGGAGGGTGGGGTGATTTTGACAGGCTGCCTTGTAAATGAAGAGAAAAGGTATTCCAGGTGGTATGAAGAGTCTGAATAAAAACTGACTGGCTAGTAACTGTAGAAAGAATTCTAGAGATGGTTATAATGGTCTGATCTGACAAAGCTAGAGTTTAATCCTGAGAAGACAGGGGAGGCACGAGTCTGTCACTGAGCTGAGAGAGAGCCTGAAAGTTATGCTTCGGAGCTGGGACATTTTCCCTTAGAATTAGAGGATTTAAAAGGTCCTCTGCCTTGAGCATCCCTGCCCAGTGACCAGCCTCTCTCTTGCTATGAAATTTCAATGATGGAGACTTCTATAGACCATCTGTTCATTTTCTGATAACTCTAAGAAAATCTTCCTTACCTTTAGTCAAAGCATATGTGTTCTAGCTATACCTTTTATAAGATGCAGTTTATGCACAGTCATTGGAAGATTTTAAATGGTAGAGGAACATATATACATATATATGTAAAAATATGCTTATACATATTCTTTTCTAGATTCTTTTTCATTATAGGTTATTATAAGATATTAAATCTGTACAGTAGGTCCTTGTTGTATTTCTATTTTATAGTAGGTCCTTGTTGTATCTCTTTTATATATAGTAGTGTGTATCTGTTAGTCCCAAACTCTTAATTTATCCCTCCTCCCTCCTTTCCCCTTTGGTTAACCACATGAGTCTGTTTTGTAAATAAGTTCATTTGTACCATTTTTTATGTTCCACATGATGTCATATGAAATTTGTCTTTCTCTGTTTGGCTTGCTTTTCTTAGTATGTTAATCTCTAGGTCTGTCCATGTTTCTGCAAAGGACATTATTTCATTCTTTTTATTTTATGGCTGAGTAATGTTCCATTGCATATATGGACCACATCTTCTTTATCCACTCATCTGATGACGGACACTTAAGTTGTTTCCATGTCTTGACCATTGTAAATAGTGCTGCTATGAACATGGAAACTGAAGTGACCGCGTTGATTGCTCAATTGTGTCCAACTCTTTGCAGCTCCCTGGACTGTAGCCACCAGGCTCCTCCGTCCATGGAATTCTCCAGGCAAGAATACTGGTTGCTATTTCCTTCTCCAGGAGATCTTCCTGACCCAGGGATCAAACCTGGGTCTCCAACATTGTAGGCAGATGCTTTACCATCTGAGTCACCAGGATGCGAACATGGGGGTGCATGTATTTTTTTGAATTAGTGTTAAAGCTTCTGCCTCCAATGCGGGAGACCCGGGTTCGATCCCTGGGTCGGGAAGATCCCCTGGAGAAGGAAATGACAATCCACTCCAGTATTCTTGCCTGGAGAATCCCATGGATGGAGAAGCCTAGTTGGTTACAGTCCATGGGGTCGCAAAGAGTCAGACACGACTCAGTGACTTCACCTTCACCACCTTCTCTTCCAGATCAATGACCAAGAATGAGATTGCTGGATCTTATTGGTAACCCTGATTTTAGTTTTTGAAGGAACCTCTATACTGGTCTCCATAGTGGCTGTCCCAATTTATATTATCACCAGTGATGTAGGAGGGTTTCCTTTTCTCTGCACCTTCTCCAGCAGTTATTATTTTTCGATGTTTTGATGATGGCCATTCTGACTGGTGTGAGGTGATATCTCACTGTAGTTTTGATTAGCATTTCTCTCATAATAACAGTGTTGAGCATTTTTTTTCATGTGCTTGTTAGCCATCTGTGTGGCTTCTTTGGAGAAATGTCTATATAGGTCTTCTGCTCATATTTTGATTGGGTTGTTTATTTTTTTGATAATGAGCTGTATGAGCTCATTGTGTAACTTAGAAGTTAAGACCTTGTCAATTGTGCCATTTGCAAATATTTTTTCTCCTGTTTCATATGTTGTCTTTTTATTCTGTTGATGACTTTCTTTGCTATGCAGAAACTTCTAAGTTCAAGATCCCATTAAAAAATTTTTGCTTTTATTTCTATTGCCTTGGGAGACTGACCTAAGAAGACATTGCTACAATTTATGTCAGAGACAATTCTGCCTATATTTTCTTTTAGGAGTTTTTTGTATCATGTCCTATATTTAAGTCTTTAAGCCATTTTGAGTTTATTTTTGTATATGATGTGAGGGAGTGTCCTTACTTCATTAATTTACATGTGGCTCTCCAACTTTCCCAACACCACTTGCTGAAGAGATTGTCTTTTCCCCATTGTATATTTTTGCCTCCTTTGTCAAAGATTAATTGATCACAGGTGGGTAGATTTATTTCTGGGCTCTCTTTTCTATTCTGTTTATCCGTATATCTGCTTGTGTGCCAGTACCATGCTATTTTGATTATTGTAGCCTTGTAGTATTGTCTGAGGTCTGGGAGGATTAGACCTTCAGCTTTGTTCTTTCTCAGATTGCCTTAGCAATTCTGAGTCTTTTGTGGTTCCATATAAATATTAGGATTTTTGTTCTTGTTCTCTGAAGAATTTCATGGGTAATGATAAGGATTGGGTTAAAACTGTAAATTGCTTTGGTAATATGTCCATTTTAATAATATAAATTCTTTTAATCCAAGAGCATGGGATTTTTTCCATTTCTTTGAGTCATCTTTAATTTCCTTTTTCAATGTTTTATAGTTTTCAGAGAAGTCAATATTCTCAAAAAGAGTTTTTCCACCCCCATCTAAAGAATGTACATATATTCCTTTCAAAAATATTACAACTTATGGTAAATATGAAGGAAGCAATAAAAATCTTCCTAGATGAATATGAATCTAGATGGACTTGATTCAGTTAGCAGGTAGAACTGAAGTCTCCCTTGACAAAGAAGAAATTCTGCCAGTAGATAGCAGTTCCAGCCTGTCCTGAGAAGTTTAGACTCACGTAGGCAGCCTATAATCATGTAACCCAGCTCCCTGCTTCTCCCTTTCTCTCTCCTCACTCCCACCCCAGCATTATTGTGTATACACACACATACACACACACCGAGGAATCTCCCACTGGTTCTGTTTTACTAGTAGAACCCTGATATATCAAGTCTGAACATATTTCAAAAATAATTTTAGTTCTCTTTTCATACTTAGCATTTTAGACAAACCAATCCCTTGGATAAATATAGCCACCTAGAAATGAAACTCATTACTTTATGGTCACATTATTATATTATCACTCCTATTACATCTGAATTCCTCACTTCCCTCTGGCAAACCACAAATTCTAAAAGAGTAAAATTAAGCTAAACAAAACCTACTTGAGAGTATAAAGTACTGAATTTTCATGTAAAGTATAAAAGTCTTAAATAAACTATAGCAGTAAGAAGATAGATAAAATTATTAAAACTTCTGCTACAGGTTATGCACAATCACACTGAAAACAGTTTCTATGAAAACGCCATAGTCTAAAAGAAATTTTAATTCACTAAAAGTTTAACAAACTGTAGACAGATGCCCAAACATTTCCTGCATCCAAAACATCAAAAAAGATGAATAATTTGAGAAATATTCCAAACCAAAGCACTCAAGGCTGCCATATATACATTACTATTCTGGCCTTCAGTTCAGTTCAGTTCAGTCGCTCAGTCGTGTCTGACTGTTTGCGACCCCATGAATCACAGCACGCCAGGCCTCCCTGTCCATCACCAACTCCCGGAGTCTACTCAAACTCATGTTCATCGAGTCAGTGATGCCATCCAGCCATCTCATCCTCTGTTGTCCCCTTCTCCTCCTGCCCCCAATCCCTCCCAGCATCAGAGTCTTCTCCAGTGAGTCAACTCGTTGCATGAAGTGACCAAAGTATTGGAGTTTCAGCTTCAGCATCAGTCCTTCCAAAGAACACCCAGGACTGATCTCCTTTAGAATGAACCGGTTGGATCTCCTTGCAGTCCAAGGAACTCTCAAGAGTCTTCTCCAACACCACAGTTCAAAAGCATCAATTCTTCAGTGCTCAGCTTTCTTCACAGTCCAACTCTCACATCTATACGTGACCACTGGAAAACCATAGCCTTGACTAGACGGACCTTTGTTGGCAAAGTAATGTCTCTGCTTTTCAATATGCTATCTAGGTTAGTCATAACTTTTCTTCCAAGGAGTAAGCGTCTTTTAATTTCATGGCTGCACCATCTGCAGTGATTTTGGAGCCCCCCCAAAATAAAGTCTGACACTATTTCCACTTAACCAGAAAATAACTACTAATAAAACATTTGGATGTATTTCTAATCAAGTACGTCTTTATACATAGATACAAAAGAAAAGCTTGATATTATTGTCAAGTTTTGTTCGTATCTTGCTTTTTCTAATGTAATGTCACATGTCTACGTTTCCCAGGCCATGCCATTAATAATTATTTGATAATTTAGCTACTAATGACTATATGTTATAGTCCCAAAGATGACTATATCTTATTTTATGTAAATGTCTCATAGTAGATAAATTTTTAAGTTGCTTGCATTTTTCATCACTGTAAACGATGTTGTAAAAAACAGTCTTGTTTGTAAATTTGTACTCACATCTGCCTGTTTCCACACCAGTGGTTGCCTTTTAAGCAGGGTTGTGATGAACTCAAATGTGTTTCTTTGAAAAACTGTTATGAAAGTAATGTGAAGAGTGGGTTGGAAAAAGGTGATTCCAGAAGCAGGCAGAGGAAAGATGCCATTAGAGCAATTTAGGCCAAGTATAAGAGCATAAACTAAATTATTGGTAGCAAGGTCAGAGAAAAGAGGAAGTGGTAATGTTTCTCAAAATGTTTGTTTGTTTTATGTTTGTTTTTTTTGCATAACAGAATTTTCTTTGAACTTGATGAAAGCTGCCAGCATTTTTTTTACATGTTAATTCATGGGTTTAAAGACCTCTAAGAAAAAATAAATAAATAAATAAAGACCTCTAAGGAGGTGGCTGTAGTGGGCATGTCATAGAGATTCTTAACACAGGGCTTAATGGTTCTTTTCCAAAGTATGAAATACCAAGGGGACGAACAGGTTTGAAGGGTTGGCTTTGGAAGGAGGAGTTTATGAGCCTAGTATTAGATGGATCAGGTAAAACTGTCAGGGAGAGAGCTTATAAATTGATATAATGGCTTAGGAGAGAGGTCAGAACAGAATTTGAGGATGTGGGAGCCATCCCCACAAAAGTGGTGGTATTGAGACCCCGGACATGAAAGTGTCCTAGCGATCAGCGTGTTTATGCAAAGAATACTTGGGACATATCCAGGCAGACAGCTTACTCCTAAGTAGCAGAAAAGGGGGAAACTAGAGAAGGAGCTATAAGATGAATATGAAGAAAACCAGAAGAAAATGGTATGGAGGAAGCCAAGAGAGACAAGAGTTTCAAGAAGTCATCAAACTGTCAAATGTTGCTGAGGTCAAGCAAGAAAAGGACTGGAGGGCGTCCACAGGAGCAATTTAAGTCACCTGGAAATGTGGGATGAGCAGATCCAGAGAAATTGTGGGGCTGGAAGCCAGATTGTAGCTTACAGTGAGGAGTGAAGGGAGCAGAGGGAGTCGAATACTCATGGCTCTTCTCTAAGAAAGCCTGTTGTGAAAGGCTGGAGAAGGTCAGGTGATAACTGGAGTGAGATGGGGCAGTGGAAGGTTCACTCTTTCTTCTTGTTTATATTCAGGAAGCAAAGCTAGACTTCCAAATTGTAATATGACTTCGATTGCCTTTCCAACATTTGCTATTTGCTATGTTTGAAATTCTTTTATTGGTGATTGTTTTTTGGACATGGTATGTTGTGTCCAAGCATCCAGTGAAAGCATTGCTGCCCAAACTCCTAGCATCGTCGAGTTCTATTTAAACAAGCCCAGACCTCCATGTTTGCTCATAGTTTCATTGGATCTTTTAAATGTATTTATTTATATTACACAAAGAATAATTACTTTACAATACTGTGACGGCTTCTGCCATACATCAGCATGAATCAGCCATAGGCATGCATGTGTTAGATTTTAATTAGATTCCCCTTTCAGTTTTTAAGCGTCAACATACTAGTATTTGGAACTGCAGTTTTTAAATTACAGAATAGGACTTGAGTCCTTGAAGTTTGACCTCTACCTAAAGAATTGATCAAAAATGTTTAATGTTTAAATGTTGCACTTTAGAGAATATCTTTATTGTATTGCCAAATGCTGAGTGATAGAGAGATTTAATTCTAACAAGCACTAATTAGAAAGAGAAAAAAATTAAAAAGTGATGTGAACCAGAATCAGAGTAAACCAGGCAAGGAATACTTTCACTGGTTGCAGAAAATCAACAATGTGTAATACAGTCATATTCACTTCCTTTACTAGCAGTGGAAATACTGCAGGCTGTCTCTAGGAGGTTTAGACAGGCTTATTGAAGACATAATCGTTTTGATAGGTGTTATTTGTTGGTAATATGATGCCTTGAAGTTGCAGAAAATTATTTGTTTTTAGAGATATGATAAATGGTTCTTGGATTTTTTAAAAACAAAACAATATGGCAAAGGTTTCTAACTTGGAAGAAGTGAATAGTCAGTGAAGTGTCTCCACTGGTTTCTTGTTTAATAATAAATTTTCAATTTTGAGGGGTATTATTTCTCTAAGCACAATTGCTTTAAATATACTGACATCAAAAAAAGTATTACTTCTTTAGAGGTCACTATGTTATAATAAAAAACACTTATCCATTTAGTAAATTAAATAGAGAGTATATATGTATACGGACTTCTTTGTTGGCTCAGGCACTAAAGAATCTGCCTGCAATGCGGGAGACCTGGGTTCAATCCCTGGGATGGGAAGATCCCCAGGAGGAAGGCATGGCAACCCACTCCAGTATTCTTGCCTGGAAAATCCCCATGGACAGAGGAGCTTGGCGAGCTATAGTCCATGGGGTCACAAAGAGTAGGACATGACTGAGTGACTAAGCACAGTTCAGTTCAGTTGCTCACTCGTGTCTGACTCTTTGCGTCCCCATGAATCACAGCATGACAGGCCTCCCTGTCCACCAGCTCCCGGACTTTACCCAAACTCATGTCTATCGAGTCGGTGGTGCCATCCAGCTTTCTCATCCTCTGTCGTCCCCTTCTCCTCCTGCCCCCAATCCCTCCCAGCATCAGAGTCTTTTCCAATGAGTCAACTCTTCACATGAGGTGGCCAAAGTACGGGAGTTTTAGCTTCAGTATCAGTCCTTCCAATGAACATCCAGGACTGATCTCCTTTAGGATGGACTGGTTGGATCTCCTTGCAGTCCAAGGGACTCTCAAGAGTCTTCTCCAACACCACAGTTCAAAAGCATCAATTCTTCTGCACTCAGCTTTCTTTATAGTCCAACTCTCACATCCATACATGACCACTGGAAAAACCATAGCCTTGACTAGACGGACCTTTGTTGGCAAAGTAATGTCTCTGCTTTTGAATATACTATCTAGGTTGGTCATAACTTTCCTTCCAAGGAGTAAGTGTCTTTTAATTTCATGGTTGCAATCACCATCTGCAGTGATTTTGGAGGCCCCCAAAATAAAGTCTGACAGCTTCCCCATCAATTTGCCATGAAGTAATGGGACCAGATGCCATGATCTTAGTTTTCTGAATGTTGAGCTTTAAGCCAACTTTTTCGCTCTCCTCTTTCACTTTCATCAGGAGGCTTTTTGGTTCCTCTTCACTTTCTGCCATAAGGGTGGTGTCATCTGCATATCTGAGGTTATTAATATTTCTCCCGGCAATCTTGATTCCAGCTTGTGCTTCCTCCAGCCCAGTGTTTCTCATGATGTACTCTGCATATAAGTTAAATAAGCAGGGTGGCACAGCCTTTTCCTATTTGGAACCAGTCTGTTGTTCCATGTCCAGTTCTAACTGTTGCTTCCTGACCTGCATACAGGTTTCTCAAGAGGCAGTTCAGGTGGTCTGGTATTCCCATGTCTTCAAAATTTTCCAGAGTTTATTGTGATCCACACAGTCAAAGGCTTTGGCATAGTTAAGAAAGCACAAATAGATGTTTTTCTGGAACTCTCTTGCTTTTTCCACGATCCAGCGGATGTTGGCAATTTGATCTCTGGTTCCTCTGCCTTTTCTAAAACTGCTTGAACATCTGGAAGTTCACCGTTCACGTATTGCTGAAGCCTGGCTTGGAGAATTTTGAGCATTACTTTACTAGCCTGTGAGATGAGTGCAACTGTGTGGTAGTTTGAGCATTCTTTGGCATTGCCTTTCTTTGGGATTAGAATGAAAACTGACCTTTTCTAGTCCTGTGGCCACTGCTGAGTTTTCCAAATTTGCTGGCATATTGATTGCAGCACTTTCACAGCATCATCTTTTAGAATTTGAACTAGCTCAACTGGAATTCCATCACCTCCACTAGCTTTGTTTGTAGTGATGCTTTCTAAGGCCCACTTGACTTCACATTCCAGGATGTCTGGCTCTAGGTGAGTGATGACATCATTGTGATTTTCTGGGTCGTGATACACACACATATATGAATACATCATTGCATATTTACACACGTATATGTGTGTGTGTGTGACTTTGCCTTGTAAAGAACCTGGTTGTCTCTTCCTTAAGGTGAGATTTACCTTTCTTGAGGATAAGATTTTACTCTGAAATTCTTGGTCATGTCCTTTCTTCTTTCTCTTTGTTTTCCAATGAAATTCATTATCATATCTTTTAACTCCCTTTGGACCTCTCTTCCTCCTGATGCTGTCTAGAACCTAAGCCTTTCCTTTAGTCATTCATTCACCATTCTAGCCTGTTCTCTTGCTCCTTGACTTTTCACTGAATCTAATTCAGTTTTTCCCAGGGTCAACCTTATCATTTGACATCTTTGCTACTGTCCCTGGGCTGCTGAGCCCTGTCAGCTGAAACTTGACAACAGTGCCAATTGTAAACTCTCTAAATCCGTGGTCTCCAGTCTGTTGGGGTCCTAAGACAGCCTCTGTAATCCTTAATTATTCCACACTTTCTCCTCCGTCTTCCTACTTCTTCCCTGTTACCTGTTCCCTCAGTCTCGAAAAATAATCTTGACTCCTGTTTTGTTGAGACGAACAGGCAGGAACTCCTTAACATCTTCTTTTACTACCATTCTCTGTCACTACCTGCAAATTTTCTCAACACATATCACCTCCTCGTTATTTTCCTACTTTTTGTCTTTAACTTGGCTATCAGGCTGCTCAAAAGAGCAATGCCTTTTGCTTCTCATTCTACCCTCTGGCTTCCATCCAGAGCTGCTGTTAACACCTAGCGATAGTTTTCCATGTTCACCTTATTTGGCCTTAAAGACATTTTAACATTCATTACTGCCTCTAAGTATCTTCTTCAGTGTTCATAAAACTCCTCACTTTTGGATTTTTCTCCCACCTTAGGTTCTCACAAATTCAAAGTTGCTGTTCCCAAAAACAGCACAAAAAAATTTAAGCATTTAATGCTTTACAACATAATAATTGATATGAATGCTTGTAATTTAGTATTAATTGTACTTCTAAAAATTGTACTATACTTTTATATATAGTATATAAATAACTCAGTATTAGTTATACCTTAAAAAATAAGAAACATATTAATTTTCCCTTGGTTTCTTCTTTCCTAGTTAATGAAGGAGTTCCCTCTCCTGAGCATGTTCAACATCCATGAAAACCTTTTAGAGGCTCTTCTGGAACTACAAGCATATGCTGATGTTCAGGCAGTCTTAGCAAAGTATGACGGTAAGTCCTTGGGTACTTTTATCTACTTGAGTATTCCTCTCTTCTTGATGTGTTTCAATGATTAGATGAGAAGGATCATTTCAAATAGCACAGCACTTTGATAACTATTGTCTTATGAATTTCCACCTGATTTCCATGGTCAAGAATCACTCAGAACCTCTGAAGGCAGCACATGCCCTGTAGGAACAGCACTGACCCCTCACTGGTTGACTGTGATCGCTACCTGTTGGTCATGTAGATTTTTGAAGCAATAGAACAGCTAGGTTTTGTTGTTGTTTAGCTGCTAAGTCGTGTTTGAATATTTGCAACCCCATGGACTGTAGCCCACCAGACTCCTCTATGCATGGTATTTCTCAGGCAGGAATACTGAAATGAGTTGCCATTTCCTTCACCAAAAACAGCTGTTAGCTTCTGCTACAAAACTTGTGACAGTTCAGTAATGTTTGAAGATGAAATCATGGCCCCTTCACCCCAGGTCTTCTCTTTTTTAGCAGAATAACTCCCATTTCTTCACATGAGAGCCTTTGCAGTCCCTTTGCCATTCCAACCTACTCACCCATGAGCTTATTTTATTTTGCCTTTTCTTAATAAACCAGAAATATAAGCTGGTACCACCCAGATATTTGAAAAATAATCTTCTCAATTGCCATTGTCTTTGAATTTACTATTTGATTGATTATACACAATTTTCTACATAATTAGCTGTTAGAATCTCTGCAGAATTTCATACCATTCTGCCATGTTCCATTAACTCTCTCCCCAAAATAAATATATTTGCTTATAAAATGGATGTTAGGAAGTGATTGTTTATGTTACATGATTTTTTTTTACTTTATAAAATATTATTTATTAAGTAAGCATTTTTAGTGCATTTAAAGAATTATTGACATGTACACACTGCTATATTTAAAATAAAATGCCTTTCCGTGAAAAAAGAAAGAATTATTCAGGTCAAAATTTCTAGCAATTCATCAAACATATAGAGCCAACTATACTATTTGAGTCTTTTTTTTTTGACACACAGTTCCTCAAAAGGTATCCCTGAACTAGATTAGCGTTGTTACCCCCTGCAGCTGGAGGAACTGAGGCATCGTGAGACTGTTTTCATTTTGTTTTGTTGTTAATTCTTGCTCAGACTGATGGAAACTAAAAGCCCTCAGCCAGTGATGGCACTGCTTGGCCTGTGCAAACATGAGCACCCTGTGTAAGAAAATAAATTCTACCTAGTATGGAACTGATTTTAGAAAGAGAGAAAAATGTGGCACACTTTACAGTAAACAAAATAAAGACTGTTTGGCCTTCATGTCAGCTCACTTTTGTTCTCTGTTATATGCTGGAATCTCACTGTTGGGCTGACCTTGGGAATCTAAGCCAGGAGACTACCTTAGAGGCAGAATGCTTATGGTACGCTGAGAGCCTTTTGGTACCTAAGAAGCATGGCACATGGGTTCAGGTGGCCATGCGCCTTCCACAAAGTACCTCAAAGCCAGCAGTGTCATGGCAAGGCTTCAGTGTTCTCATCCCCAGGGTCAGCCTGCACTCAGCCTGCTACATCAAGGCGTGAGAAAGCTTTAGCCAATAGAGCCTTTGGGATTTCAGGTCTCTCCTAAGGCTCCTTTCATGAAGATCTCAGTTCATTACAGAAATCATCAGCTTTGTGTTACAAGACTGATTGTAAAATAAAGCAGTGAACTCATTTGGAGCTTTCTGTCGTCTGTCTCCATCCCATCGCACAGTCTCCTTGCCACAACAACCGAAAGCTGATTTATTAGATTCTGATAACATATGTTCACATTATTTGTTACAAGAGCCTGTCCCACCCTCCACTAAAACTTGGCTCTCACTTTGCTAAATTCCTTTGTTGCAAATGGACAAACTCACTATACCAAAGCCCTGTGTTGAGCTTTGTTTATGTTTGTACCTGGCAACAGAGATGATGTTCTTTCTCATTATTCATGGAAAAAGAGCCTCATTAGTGGCAGGACACATACTGTTGCTGAGATGCCTCGTTAGGGGTTTGGAGTTCAGCAGTGGTCAATACGCTGCAGATGACCTAACCCCAGCTGAATCCTGGAGGGTGTTTTGGCTCAGACTTGGCTCAGGCCTGTGTCATTTACAGTAGAAATATAATGAAGTGGCTGCTGAAGTTACTGTTCTCGAGGAGTAAGCTGCAGCCACACCAGACTATTAAAAACATGCCTCATCTTCTTCTCCCCGGACCAGAAAATGGGCTCTTTCCGGCTCATCCCTGCAGCTTTTGCTGGAGACCCAAAGGACCTTGACCCAGTTCTTATCCAATTTTCTTGCTCTGTGTGAGGAAGTGGAAGCTTCAGAGGGCTTGGAGTACAGACAGCAATTGGGGCGCCCTGCTCTTCACCCTGATTCTGATGTCATCATTGTAATCTGTGAGATGCTGGAGACAGTACTTTGAACCCCAGCCTCCCCATCCCTCACCATCGAGCCACACCCAGAGCAGCAGGATTAGATGTTATCTTTGCAAATCGGAATGCTCTGGTTGGGTAGCTGTTTCTTGGATGTTTTATGGGTACAGCAATCCTTCTTTATTACATTTGCTAGGTGGCTGAATTTTTTTAAGTAGTATGAGGGGAAGTGACACAATGGGATTGGTGCTGCTCCTCTGACCTTTGCAAAAAGGATTTAGAAATATGGCAAAGCACAGGGGAAAAAACACAGCATGTTCTGAGGAAAGGAGGAAGGCGGCATATATTCCCTTTGCCTCATTCTTATTCTTCTTCACTTCTATTTTCTTGTTCTTTGCTTTGACTTTTTAAAATGACATTTACAAAGTTCTTTTATAGGGAAGCCCTTTGGTATGCCTGGATTCCAAGTTGGGATTACCAGTTAACTGGTCACCCCTCCTTGTAAACTGCAATCTAATTTTTACTTTTCCCTTCAGATAGCTTTTGATCTTATGTTATTCCAGCCATTAGTCTGAAATGCTGTCTTGCCATCCTCAGGAGTTTTCATGGTCTTCTAGTTTCAATCTGTTAACCAACATTATGGGTGAGCAATTTTTATCCAGGTGGTTGGTGTTGCTTTTGGAGGATCCTTCATACAATGACTGAAAAAACAGCAGCAGCTAACATTGAGTTCTTATGATGTATCATGGTCAGACATGATCCTAAGCTTGGCGTGGATGGACTCATTTATTCTCGCCACAGCATATGAGGTAGATACTATTATTAGCCCATTTTACAGCTGTGGCAACTGGTACAGAAAGGAGTTAAGTAACTTATTCAAGTGAAGAGCCTAAGATGCCACAGTAAAGCCATGGAGATATTATGTTGTGAGGGCAAAGAGGGAAACTTAGAACAGCCTTTATTTGATATGATGTGAATTCTACAAGGAAAGGAAAGCAAGAATAAATTGAGGTCATCTGACCCCAGGCCCATGCTCTTAACCATCATTCCACTTCCACTGTCTCTGCTGTTGGCAGTATATTTAATTGTTTCTATTAACACTCTTCTTGTTGTTATCATTGGTTCCAGTTTATTGAGAACCTACCACGTGCCAAGCATATTATACACATTACCTATAACCCTTACAATGTCCTTGCAAGAAGGTAGTTATTCTGTTTTATCAGATGCAAAGCTGAGGCTTGTGAATTTAAGTAACTTTCAAAACCACATTCCTTGAAAACTGTAAAACTGCAGAACTGAGATGCAAATTCAGGTCTAGCTGGCTTTAGGAGTCCATGTGTTTTTCATAAACGTAAGCCTCATTGAAGTGACTTTCTTTTTCTCCCTCCTCTTATAAAGAATGAATTAGGCAGGCTGGAGCCATGGTGCAGAATTTCAGTGATGCCAAATTGTCTTTTAAGATTTTTTAAAAATTATTCCTTAAGAACTGTGCATATCTGTATTTGTCTATCTTTCTGAAACCATCTCCAATCACCTTGTTCCTGATTTCATTAGTCACAAAAGGGATTTGATGTATGGTGTTCATTTAATTTGTGATTTATCTTTTTTTTTTCAGTCATACATTAGGTATAAAGACAATGTTTTTAAGATCATAAAGTCATCCGAACCTTCTATTCGAAGCCATTGAGAAAGTTGTTACAAGCTTTGGATTGCCTTTCAAAGATGTTTATAGGCCATCTAGCTTGAAAGCTTAAGTCTGAAGATTAGGGCGGGAGTGAGGAAAAGAATTGATGCGTTTCTTATTCATTATCATTTGCACATTTGAATTTTAGAAGAATCTCACAGAGCAAGTGAATATGAATATGAGTGCTCCCTTTGTGGGCATTTCCTTTGGGAGTACCTAGCTCTGTCTCTAGTTAGTAACTCCTGAGGATACCCAAGGCAGTCCTGGTGGTGGGGCAGAGGACTAGCCCTGGTGCCAGCCTGCTGAGATCAAGCCCAGCTCTGCCTTTCACTGGCTGAGTGAACTTAGTTCAGTTCAGTTCAGTCTCTCAGTTTTGTCTGACTCTTTGTGACCCCATGGACTGCAGCATGCCAGGCTTCCCTGTCCATTACCAACTCCCGGAGCTTGCTCAAACTCATGTCCATTGAGTCAGTGATGCCATCCAACCATCTTGTCCTCAGCTATCCCCTTCTGCTTCTGCCCTCAATCTTTCCCAGCATCAGGGTCTTTCCAATGAGTCCACCCTTTGCATCAGGTGGCCAAAGTACTGGAACTTCAGCTTTAGCATCAGTCCTTCCAATGAATGTTCAGGGTTGATCTCCTTTAGGATTGACTGGTTTGATCTCCCTGTAGTCCCAGGGACTCTCAAGAGTCTTCTCCAACTTCACAGTTCAAAAGCATCAATTTTTAGGCACTCAGCTTTCTTTATGGTCCAACTCTCACATCTCATGGATGTGAGAGTGAACTTAAGCAAATCACTTAACCTTCTAAACTTCCATTTCTTTCTCTGGAAATGGAATCAAGACTTAGAAAGCCTAAGCAACTTGCCCAAGATCACACAGCTGGTAATTTGTTGTGAGGATTAAAGCATTTAATCAACGGTGGCTCAGTAGTAAAGAATCCATCTGCCAATACAGGAAATGCTGGTTTGATCCTTGGGTTGGGAAGAACCCCTGGAGAAGGAAATGGCAATCCACTCCAGTCTTCTTACTTGGGAAATCCCATGAACAGAGGAGACAGGTGGGCTGCATTCCGTAGAGTCACAGGAGAGTCAGACATGACTTAATGACAAAACAACGGTGTTTAGAAAAGTGTGGGGCACACAATAAGAATTCAGTAACTATTAACCATTATAAAGAGACAAGATGACCACTCCTGAACTTCACCACTGTTCTCAACCCGTTTTGTTCAAATGGAAAACTGTATATAAAATGTCAATTAAAATGAGAGCATAAGAGCCCTGTCTTGTGTCCCCCTAAAAACTGTTATAGCCTCTTGTTAAAATTAATTATACATCTAACAGGACATGTCAACTGACTCATTGGAAAAGACCCTGTTGCTGGGAAAGATTAAAGGCAGGAGGAGAAGGGAACAACAGAGGATGAGATGGCTGGGTGGCATCACTGACTCAATGGACATGAGTCTGAGTGAACTCCAGGAGTTGGTGATGGACAGGGAAGCCTGGTGTTGCAGTCCATGGAGTCACAAAAAGTAGGACATGACTGAGTGACTGAACAATAAAATAGGACATGTGTGTAGATATTTAATAAGAATGGAAATACTTATTTTTATCTCTAAAACAATTCTTAAACATTTAGAAAACTGAAAAATAAAAATTGCCCAAGATTTTCACTCTTGAGATAAAGACAGATTGTTTCAGCCTCGGGGCAATTTGTACCAATGGAAATACAAATTCAAGCTCTTCTGGATACTTATTGCATTAGAGCCTCTAGTGATTACCCTAAATTTGGGGTCAAAAGCTTCCCTGTGAAGGACAGCTGGTCTTTTTATATAGTCATGAATGTTATATAAATGCAACAGCTATATAAGACCATTTTTACTGGTACCATCAAGCCCATCCTAAATCTGCATTCTCATTTACTATCTGGTAATGTGCAGAAGTTTCCCTGGTGGCTCAGACGGTAAAGCGTCTGCCTATAATGCGGGAGACCTGTGTTCAATCCCTGGGTCGGGAAGATCTCCTGGAGAAGGAAATGGCAACCCACTCCAGCATTCTTGCCTGGAAAATCCCATGGAGGGAGGATCCTGGTGGGCTACAGTCTATGGGGTCACAAAGAGTCAGACACGACTGAGCAACTTCACTTCACAATGTGCAGAAGGAATACTTTTAAGTACAGGACATGTTTGTAGCATTGGGGGAATACTTTCATTTCAATAGATTGAAAGCAGAAATTCTAAAGAAAACATGAGGGAATCACTCTATGCTGAGACCCTTCAGGGAGTAAACTTTCTGCTGATCATTGCTTTATAGAGTCAGCATGTAGTTATAAGTAAAAATTTTGTAGCATAAGATAAATATTTCTTCATATAGTTGAATCCTTGTTGCCTGCCACTCCCTTTGCTCTAAATTACTAAGATCAGTAGTGTTTGCTGATTGAATCATTGACTTTCCAGGTGGCACACCTTTTTGAAGTTCTTTTTATTTTATATCAGTCCTTTTTATTTCTTCAGTGAAGCTTTCTCCTTTGGTTGAAAGGGGACAACCTTAGATTGACTTTTTGAAGGTGGGACCAAACAACTTCATACTGTCTAGAATCCCCTGCAAAATCTAAGAACATAATTATGCATATATGTTGTTGTTTTCTTTCCATCATATCATGAACAGGAGTAAACAGAGAAATCTTATTGAAGACAGTCACATTGAAGATAGAATCACATCATGGTACAGTAATAAGACATTATGGTCCACTAACAGGAAGGAGAAATGGGCTGTATTTTCACTAGTTTGTTTTTCACTTTTGTTTGTTCAGTTGGTCTGTTCATGGCTCCAGAAGAATCTGTCAAGGCTACATAAACTTCAGGTATATCAACTTCTTGTCTTACTAAGAAAAGTGATACTTGATACTCTGTAATCTTAGGTGGTTACAGGGAGTAATTCGGTTAATTTTTTCAAATTAATTCAGCAAACCTTTATGCTGAAGATACTTTTAGGTACTTCCAGATTTGAAGATGAATATGATTTATTCTGTGTTGCCAAGAAGCTTTCAGTCTGTTGGAGAAAGAGGTTAAAAACAAAAAAACAACCCATAATGAATCAAGGTGGGGTGAATCTGTGCTCAGTGAATCAGTTTGAAACAGGCTGCAGGGAGCAATGAGAAAGAAACTCTTTGAGAGCAAGCCCTGTGTCCTCTTCTTGGACACTGATGTACTACGGTAGATGTTCAGAGTGTCAGTGGTGAATGATTGACTTGTTAGATGGAGCTGCACTGTGAAATAGTGCTCTTACTTGAGAGGTGCTTTGGGACTTACTTATCTACTGGCTGCTACCCTTGAAAACATTGCTTTAGAGGTTTCAGTGTGAAATTAACCCTCAGCTGACCAATCTCATACATAGGAAGAGTAATGATATTTTTTAAATTACATCTTGATTGTTATAGATGAACAAAGGGAAATTAGGCAAACAGATCATCACTGGAAAAAATTCTATCCTATCTAAGGTTTTGCCCCATGGGTTTTCTGAGACATCAAAATGACAGCTGTACTCATAATCACATAACTTTGTCCCAAAATTATTTCATTGAATTTCAAGTTTGTTGGTATGAGCCATTCATGACTTTTGAAAACTTAAGAGTCCTCCTCCCTGAGATGACCTTTCTTTTTTTTTTTTCAGTAGCACCATTCTCATAAAGGGTGCTTGGGAGCCAGAAGAGGTGTGGTTTGCTTTCTTTGTTTCTGGACAAAAATTTCACTTTTGTTTAACCTTGCTTCAGCTTTTACTCTTGCTTTCTTCCTGCCCTACTTTCCCACTATACTGCTTTGTCAAATAGACATTTAGATTTAGAGCACAATCCAGTGTCATACATTCTGCTGGAATGCTTTGTGTGCGTGTGTGCTCAGTTGTGTCTGACTCTTCCAGCCCCAAGGACTGTAGGCAGCCAGGCTCCTCTGTTCATGGAATTGTAAGCAGAGATAAATGAAGTATACATGTTGAGAAATAACACGTTTCTGACTCCCTCTTAAAGTACACATCAATACAGATCACTTTTGGCTCCTGGAAGCTAAATTAGAAGTAAATGTTTGCATGTCCAAGGAAGGTGATATAAAGTGATTTAATATGTTACTATGTTAATTTAGGATTTTATTCAGCAAACACTGACCACCAACTATGTTTCAAACGTTGTTTTGCATTGTGGGTAGGAAGTGATGAAGAAACACCGCTTTAACCCCTAAAGCACACCATGTGAATAGGAGAGGGAAATGAGAATGGACAGTTGATGTGAAGGGTAAAGACTGACAGAGTTTAACCCAAGATGGAAGGGACACCTCACGCAAGGTGATGAGAGAAGCCACCCCCGTGGAGGTGGGGTCTGTGCTGCACCAAACAGTGAAGGTGCTGGAGGCAAAGAAAACACATCCGAACACATTTGGGGCAGGACTGACGCAGCTTGTATGGAGAACGTTGTTTCCCACCGAGCAGAGGGGTGGCGGAGGGCTGCAGCAGAAGATGCACTGGTGAGTTAAGCAGGAGCCAGACCTCAAAGAGCTTTGATTCTAGTTTGGATTTTGTTCTAAAGACTATGGAGAGACCCTGAAGGCAATTTCAGCAGAGGAAGGGCTTCATCTGCCTGCAGAGTGAAGACAGTGGCATCGTGAATTCACACTCGGCCTCGTTTTGACTTGGAGAGTGGGATGCCGAACCCCTGTGGTAGAGCTTTCAGAATTTCAGAATTCAAAATTCTGTCCTTCAGGGAGACATTTTCTAGGTTCTCCAACCAAGAAATGTAAAAAAGTTATTAATAGAGTTTGGTTTTTCTTCCTTTAACAACAAATGGAAATCCCAGTGAAGAAACTTTTTATTTCATGGATAATCGAAACTTCTTTTTTAAACTATAAGCTCTTAATTTCATTTGCTCTCTGGTGATTTCATTCTTAACTCCAGGAAGTCAAGACCTATATAAACCAGAAAAACCCTTATGTAACCTGTGTTTTGAGGGGACTGTAACTGAGATGTTACATTAAGAGTCTGCCTCGCTTCATGTATCCTACCTACTTTCATCAATACCTGCATGCTTCTGTTGAGTGATAGCAGTGACACAAGGAGGAAAAGAGTGAAATGTGAGGAAGAGGTGGAAGGTCTTTAGAGGGATCCTGCTTCCTGACACTTTAATTACAACTAACGTAGACAAAGTCTGAGAGTAATTAATACCTTGGATTTAATTCTTATCAAAAAGAAAGAACTTTCAGTTCAGTTCAGTCATTCAGTCACGACTCTTTGCGACCCCATGGACTGCAGCACGCCAGGCTTCCCTGTCCATCACCAACTCCCGCAGCCTACTCAAACTCATGTCCATCGAGTCAGTGATGCCATCCAGCCATCTCATCCTCTGTCGTCCCCTTCCCCTCCTGCCTTCAATCTTTCCCAGCATCAGGGTCTTTTCCAATGAGTCAGGTCTTCACATCAAGTGGCCAAAGTATTGGAGTTTCAGCTTCAGCATCAGTCCTTCCAATGAATATTCAGGACAGATTTCCTTTAGGATGGACTGGTTGGATCTCCTTGCAGTCCAAGGGACTCTCAAGAGTCTTCTCCAACACCACAGTTCAAAAGCATTAATTCTTTGGTGCTCAGCTTTCTTTACAGTCCAACTCTCACATCCATACATGACTACTGGAAAAACCGTAGCTTTGACTAGATGGACCTTTGTAGGCAAAGTAATGTCTCTGCTTTTTAATATACTATCTAGGTTGGTCATAGATTTTCTTCCAAGGAGTAAGCGTCTTTTAATTTCATGGCTGCAGTCACCATCTGCAGTGATTTTGGAGCCCCCCCAGAATAAAGTCTTTCACCGTTTCTACTGTTTCCCCATAAATTTGCCATGAAATGATGGGACCAGATGCCATAAACTTAGTTTTCTGAATGTTGAGTTTTAAGCCAAAAACTTTTGGTTCTCCTCTTTCACTTTCATCAAGAGGCTCTTTAGTTCTTCACTTTCTGCCGTAAGGATGGTGTCATCTGCGTATCTGAGGTTATTGATATTTCTCCAGGCAATCTTGATTCCAGCTTGTGCTTCATCCAGCCCAGTGTTTCTCATGATGTACTCTGCATATAAGTTAAATAAGCAGGGTGACAATATACAGCCTTGACGTACTCCTTTTCCAACTTGGCACCAGTCTGTTGTTCCATGTCCAGTTCTAACTGTTGCTTCTTAACCTACACACAGATTTCTCAGGAGACAGGTCAGGTGGTCTGGTATTCCCATCTCTTTCAGAATTTTCCAGAGTTTGTTGTGATCCACACAGTCAAAGGCATTGGCATAGTTAATAAAGTAGAAGTAGATGTTTTTCTGGAACTCTCTTGCTTTTTCCATGATCCAACAGATGTTGGCAATTTGATCTCTGGTTCCTCTGCCTTTTCTAAATCCAGCTTGAACATCTGGAAGTTCACGGTTCAGGTACTATTGAAGCCTGACTTGGAGAGTTCTGAGCATTACTTTGCTAGCGTGAGAGTGCAATTGTGCGGTAGTTTGAGCATTCTCTGGCATTGCCTTTCTTAGGGATTTGAATGAAAACTGACCTTTCCCAGTCCTGTGGCCACTGCTGCGTTTTCCAAATTTGCTGGCATATTGAGTGAAGCACATTCACAGCATCATCTTTTAGGATTTGAACTAGCTCAACTGGAATTCCATCACCTCCACTAGCTTTGTTTATAGTGATGCTTCCTAAGGCCCACTTCACTTTGCATGTCTGGCTCTAGTTGAGTGATCATACCATCATGATTATCTGGGTTGTGAGATCTTTTTTGTATAGCTCTTCTCTGTATTCCTGTCACCTCTGCTTAATATCTTCTGCTTCTGTTAGGTCCATACCTTTTCTGTCCTTTATTGAGCCCATCTTTGCATGAAATGTTCCCTTGGTATCTGTAATTTTCTTGAAGAGATCTCTAGTCTTTCTCATTCTATTGTTTTCCTCTATGTCTCTGCACTGATCACTGAGGAGGGCTTTCTTATCTCTCCTTGCTATTCTTTGGAAACCTGCATTCAGATGGGTATATCTTTCCTTTTCTTCTTTGCCTTTCACTTTTCTTCTCAGATCAGTTCATTTGAGTTGCTCAGTAGTGTCTGACTCTTTGAGACCCCTTGAGTCGCAGAACGCCAGGCCTCCCTGTCCGTCACCAGCTCCTAGAGTTTACTCAGTCATGTCTGTTGTGTCAGTGATGCTATCCAACCATCTCATCCTCTGTCGTCCCCTTCCTCTCCTGCCTTCAATCTTTCCCAGCATCAGGATCTTTTCAAATGAGTCAGCTCTTCGCATCAGGTGGCCAAAGTATTGGAGTTTCAGCTTCGATATCAGTTCTTCCAATGAACACCCAAGACTGATCTCCTTTAGGATGGACTGGTTGGATCTCCTTGCAGTCCAAGGGACTCTCAAGAGTCTTCTCCAACACCACAGTTCAAAAGCATCACTTCTTCAGCGCTCAGCTTTCTTTATAGTCCAACTCTCACATCCATACATGACTACTGGAAAAACTATAGCCTTGACTAGACAGGCCATTGTTGGTAAAGTAATGTCTCTGCTTTTTAATATGCTGTCTAGGTCGGTCATAACTTTCCTTCCAAGGAGTAAGCGTGTTTTTATTTCATGACTGTAGTCACCATCTGCAGTGATTTTGAAGCCCCCCAAAATAAAGTCAGCCACTCTTTCCACTGTTACCCCATCTATGTGCCATGAAGTGATGGGTCCGGATGCCATGATCTTAGTTTTCTGAATGTTGAGCTTTAAGCCAACTTTTTCACTCTCCCATTTCACTTTCATCAAGAGGCTCTTCTATTCACAGCTATTTGTAAGGCCTCTTCAGACAACCATTTTGCCTTCTTGCATTTCTTTTTCTTGGGGATGGTCTTAATCCCTGCCTCTTGTACAGTGTCATGAACCTCCATCCATAGTTCTTCAGGCACTCTGTCTATTAGATCTAATCCCTTGAATCTATTTGTTGCTTCCACTGTATAATCATAAGGGATTTGTTTTAAGTCATACCTGAATGGTCTAGTGATTTTCCCTACTTTCTTCAATTTAAGTCTGAATTTGGCAATAAAGAGTTCATGATCTGAGCCACAGTCAGTTCCTGGTCTTGTTCTAGCTGGCTTTATAGAACTTCTCCATCTTTGGCTGCAAATAATATAATCAATCTGATTTTGATGTTGACCATCTGGTGAGGTCCATGTGTAGAGTCTTCTCTTGTGTTGTTGGATGAGGGTATTGCTATGGCCACTGTGTTCTCTTGGCAAAACTCTATTAGCCTTTGCCCTGCTTCATTCTGTACTCCAAGGCCAAATTTGCCTGTTATTCCAGGTATCTCTTGACGTCCAACTTTTACATTCCAGTCCCCTATAATGAAAAGGACACCTTTTTGGGGTGTTCGTTCTAGAAGATCTTGTAGGTCTTCATAGAACCGTTCATCTTCAGCTTCTTCAGTATTACTGGTCGGGGCATAGACTTGGATTACTGTGATATTGAATGGTTTGCCTTGGAAACAAACAGGGATCATTCTGTTGTTTTTGAGATTGCATCCAAGTACTGCATTTCGGACTCTTTTGTTGACTGTGATGGCTACTCCATTTCTTCTAAGGGTTTCTTGCCCACAGTAGTAGATATTATGGTCATCTGAGTTAAATTCACCCATTCCAGTTCATTTTAGTTCGCTGATTCCTAAAATGTCAATGTTCACTCTTGTTGTCTCCTGTTTGACCACTTTTAATTTGCCTTGATTCATGGACCTGACATTCCAGGTTTCTATGCAATATTGCTGTTTACAGCATCAGACCTTGCTTCCATCACCAGTCACATCCACAACTGGGTGTTGTTTTTGCTTTGGCTCCATCCCTTCATTCTTTCTGGAGTTATTTCTCCACTGATCTCCAGTAGTATATTGGGCACCTACTGACCTGGGGAGTTCATCTTTCCATGCCCTATCTTTTTGCCTTTTCATATTGTTCATGGGCTTCTCAAGACAAGAATATGGAAATGGTTTGCCATTTCCTTCTCCAGTGCACCACATTTTGTAAGAACTCTCCACCATGACCCGTCCATCTTGGGTGACCCTACACAGCATGGCTCATAATTTCATTGAGTTAGACAAGGCTGTGGTCCATGTGATCAGATTGGTTAGTTTTCTGTGATTGTGGTTTTCAGTCTGTCTGTACTGTGATGGAGAAGGATAAGGGGCTTATGGAAGCTTCCTGAATGGAGAGACTGACTGAGAGGGAGACTGGGTCTTGTTCTGATGGGCAGGGCCATTCTTTAATCCAGTTTTCTGTTGATGGGTGGGCCTGTGTTCCCTCCCTGTTATTCACCTGGGGCTAAACCGTGGTGGAGATGATGAAGATAATGGTGACCTCCTTCAAAAGGTCCCATGCTCACACTGCTGCACTCAGTGCCCCCAACCTGCAGCTGGCCACCACCGACCCACACCTCTGCTGGAGACTCTGGACACTCACGGGCAAGTCTGGGTCAGTCTCTTGTGGGGTCACTGCTCCTTTCTCCTGGGTCCTGGTGCACACAAGGTTCTGTTTGTGCCCTCTAAGAATCTATTTCCCCATTCCTGTGTAGGTTCTGACAGCTATATGATGGGGTCGATGGCAACCTCCTCCAAGAGGGCTTATGCCGTACTCAAGTCTGCTTCACCCTGAGCCCCTGCTCCTGCACCGTGAGCCCCTGCTCCCGCAGCACTCCACTGCTGACCCGTACCTCCACAGGAGACACTCAAACACAGTTCTGTCCCAGTTTCTGTGGGGTCTTTGGGTCCTGGTGCACACAAGGTTTGTTTGAACCCTCTGAATGTCTCTGGCAAGTATGTTTGATTCTAAATGTGATTTTGCCCTTCCTACCATCTTGCTGGGGCTTCTCCTTTGCCCTTGGACATGGGGTATCTCCTTAAAGTCTCTCCAGTGCCTCGCAGTTTTACCTGTCATAACTATTAATAAATAGTTGCACACAGATTATTGCAGACGACTGCGAATACAGGATGATCTCTAGAATACCATTTCTGGACTCTCTCCTTGGTATTGCTGTGGTCAGTATGTTTTTAAATCAGACCTTGCTGACAGCATAGCACAGTTAACAAGCATGAAGCTCATATTTGTTCTAGGTGTGTCGTGTTGTCATATTTCTTAACTGTTCTATGCCTCACTTTTTCCATCTGTTAAACAGGGCTAGCAATAGGTCCTGTCTCATAGGACCTACTGGTCTGAGGATTAATGTGTGTACGTGATTAACACTAGTGTCTGGGACTTAATAAGCCCTCGATAAATGTTAACTAGTGGTAATTTTGATGATGATAATGATCATATAGGAAGGAAGGTATACTTATGACGCGTATGGAGCAAAGCTATAGGTGATAGGTTGAGTTACAACTATGACTGATAGGCTGGAATGATATGCTGAAACCATTACTATTTAATAGTTTAGATTTTATCTTAAGATTTAAAATTTAATGGAGTCATATGTGGATTTCATATTCCATATGAGTCATAGATTCCAAAATTCTCCTGGCTGAAGTAACAGAGAGAAGACCTGGCTTTGGGTGAAACTGGTTTGGATAGAATGTGGAGTAAAGGTTTGTTGACCACATAGTCTTAGAACAAAGTGCTTCAGCTGCTCAACTTCAGGGCCATCCTTGCTGGTACTCAGAGATGGGGCAGTGGCCATGGGCTCCTCAGGCTGCATGTTTCCCTGGCTCTGTACTGGTCAGGTTTCAGGGATCCAAAGGATTATTTACAGTTGTAAATCTCATATTTTGAAATCACTTATGGCTCTGTAATAAAAATAAGTTGAGAAGTTCTGAATACTGTGTCTTCAGTTAAAGGGCTAGAAGTATTTATTCTGGAAAAGAGTAGGTTTAGAGGAGATAATTTAACCATCTTAATAGTTGAAAGGTCAACTTGAGAAATAATCAGATTCTGTTTATTAAACTAAGAAGGAGTTTTTAGATAAGGATGCATAGAGGGAATGGAGGGGCCAAAGTGATGAAAGGCAAAGGAGAGAAGACAGCTTCAGGATCATAGGTTTGGCTTTTTTTTTTTACCTTTTTTAAATTGAGATATAAATTATGTGCTGTAACATGCACAAGTCTTAAACATATAGCTGGATGACTTTTCAGTTGTGTATGAGTGAGTGAGAAAAGTTGCTCAGTCGTGTCCGACTCTGTGACCCCATGGACTGTAACCTGCCTGGCTCCTCACTCCATGGGATTCTCCAGGCAAGAATACTAGAGTGGGTAGCCATTTTCTTCTTCAGGGGATCTTCCTGACTCAGGGATCAAACCTGGGTCTCCCACTCTGCAGGCAGACTCTTTACCATCTGAGCCACCAGTTATGTATACACACCTCTGTGATCACCACCCAGGATCATAGAATTTTCCCCTCCAACCCAGCTGTAACCATTTTTCTGACTTCTCTCACCATATATTAGTTTTGCAAACTTCACACAATCTCTTTGGAGTACTCTTCACCAATCATTTATCTGTCTTCTGACTAAATTCCATTTCCAATTATATATCCAAGAAAAATAAGGGTTTTTTTTTTAATAAGAAAAAACATACACAAGAATGATAACAACAGCTTTCTGTATCATAGTGAAAAACTGGAAAACAGTCCAAATAGCCATGAGCAAGAGAATAAGCATATTGTGCTATGTTCACACAATGAAATGCTACTCAGCAATAAAAAGGATTGAGATACTGGTGTACGCTACAACATGGATGAACCTCAGAAATATCATTTGGAATGAAAGAAGCCTGACATGAAAGGGCATACACTATGATTCTAATTCTATGGAGTTCAAGACTGTAGCTTTTAATTAAAGTCTTTCATGTCTGTTTGATTTTACATGCCTAAGATGCTTAGAGAAAGTTCTTCCCTTTTCATAAAAGTATCTATATGAAGGACAAGATGGCAAAGAAGTGGAAGGAAAAGTAACGCCAGCAGTTCAGCTTTGCTTAAGTGAGAAACATCAGCATTCCTTCTTTCTGTAATGAGTAATGGAAATATGTGATGTCTCATTATTTCCTTTCATTTCCTCCTTGGATTCTAATCCTTAAAGAGACTTTCTGGCGATAGTGGTAGACAGAAAAGCACTGCATAGTTAGAGTCTCTTCATACAAATTGGACTTAGAATAATTTCAAGTCTCTTCCTCAAAATAAAATTTCTGAATAAATTATAAGAAGTATAGGAAAGCATCTTATTTGGTGTTATTTCCTGCTTCAAACTTCTGATACGGCCGTTTTCATCACTACTGTTAGTCGCTTGTTCCCTGTACCATTAGTGGTCACTGGGGGACACGTATGGGTGAGAAGGGTACAAATAAAGAGCCAGCATAAGAGAATTCCTTTGGGAAAGTTGTATGTTTTGATAGTAGTGGTGGTTACATGAATCTAGCCTTGGAATGAAATTGCATAGAACCACAAACTTATAGGAATGCATGTAAAAAATGGTGAAAACTGAATAAGGTCTGTAATTGATTTAATAGTACTATACCAGTGTCAGTCTCTGGGTTTTTTATATCATTATACAGTTTTGTGAGTTGTTACCATTTGAGGGAAGCTGAGGGAAGCTTCACAGAACTCTGTACTATATTCACAACTCCTTGTGACACTATAATTATTTCAAAATAATAATTTTAAAAATTATAATAGGCAGCAACCAGCAAGTCTCAGTCTTTTATTTTCCCTACCAAATGAAAAAGGCAGTGCTTATGGGGCAAGCAGCCCATAGTAATTAGCTTTCTCCTAAAGGTAGTGTATATGGTTTTTCTTAAAAACTGTGCCAAAACATGCAGTTCCTGCCTCTGATTTAGATGTTAGGCAGTTATTAGATTAAAATATGGTTAACAATTGCATACTGCAAAAGAATACACTAACTTTTTTAAAGGCATGTAAATACATTTTCTAGATCTGCAGGGCTGACAGCACTTTCTGTAAGTTCTGCCTTTGTCTGTTTATGCTGTCTGTGTCTGGCTCTACCAATGTATTTGCCCATTATCTTGCTTCAGGCAGTTAGTAAAAAGAATCCTTCTATTTAGCATCATCATATCCTTTAAAAATTCACTTATTACATGCACATCACAGGAAGCTTTGGAAATTCAGATAAACAGTAGAAAATTGTCTATAATCCCAGCACCCAGAAATAAAACTTAATATTTCATATGTATGATTCCAGCCTTTTTATCTCTCTGTATATAAATGCCTTTCTTAAAATATGTGAAATCATAATTTTTATAAACTTGTTTTACTTATTGATGTGTACACAATAATGCGAAACTTTCCCAGCTCATTAAATACTTATCTACCGTACAACTTAATGACTGCCCAGAATTGCACCTTGTGGATGGTGTAGCACCTTAGCCTTTCTCCTATGATTGGACATTTAGGCTGTTTGCAGTTTTCTACCATTAGAAACAATGTTGTGGTCAACATCCTTAAGGTTAAATCTTCATGCACAATCATGATGACTTCCCTTAAGATAAAGCCTTAGATATAGAATTGCTGGGTAGGCAAAATGTTAAAAGCATTTGATTTATGTTGTCAGAAATAAGTGTCATTTACAAAGATATGTTGTAAAAGAAAGCCTTATTTGAACAAGATGCTTTACCTGAAGGGATATTTAGGATCAATTTCTTTATAATGATTCATCCCCTCCTTAGAGACAGAGTGCCATTACCAAATAGATGTCTTGCTTTGACAGAATTAAAAGAAAAATATTGAAACTATATAAGTAAGTTATGCAAGAATTGTTTGCTAGTTTTTCATTTTTGTTTAACAATGAAAGCAAAATAGTATACTAAAGAGGTAACAAATGAAATAAACTTGCTACTAGTGGAGAATTGTGGTATTTATATTTTTCCTTCCCCCATTTAATACTGACTAAAATATATTTTTTAAAATTAAGTATTATGATCATGTACATATACTACCAACATCTTCACATACAATGAAGGAATAAGGGTAAACAGTTTTTAAATGGGGAAAATATACCATAGTAGTTGTAATGTTGCAGAGTTGTGAATGTCTTGTCTATAGGAGTGAAAGGGTTAAAGATTGCCTTTGATTAGGCATCTCTAATATTCTGCTGGAACACTTCAGTCATATATATGTTTTTGCATTTCCAACTAGGTAAATGTATTCCTTTGGTTCAAAACAACCTGATCCTTCTCTCTGAGAAGCTAAATCCTTAGCAGCAGGTTTTCTTTCATTTTTCAAGTGAGGCTTCCTTTTGGGCTGCCACCTTCAAATAATTTTGACCATTATTTTCAGTTTCAGCTCCTTTCCAGGACTAATCCTTTGTTCCCATTTCATAGAAAGGTTCTAGACTGACACAGAAGGAGCACAGATCCCTCTATGAAGGATGAAAACAGAGCTTGCATGCGTGCTGAGTCGCTGCAGTTGTGTCCAGCTCTTTGTGACCCTATGAAATGTAGCCCGCCAGGCTCCTCTGACCGTGGGATTCTCCAGGCAAGAATACTGGAGTGGGTTGCCATGCCCTGCTCTAGGGGATCTTCCCAACTGACCCAGGGATTGAACCTGCTTCTCTTATGTCTTGTGCATTAGCAGGAGGTTCTTCATGAGGGAAACTATGGGGCTTCCCTCATAGCTCAGTTGGTAAAGAATCTACCTGCAATGCAGGAGACTCCAGTTCGATTCCTGGATCTGGAAGATCCCCTGGAGAAGGGATAGGCTACCCACTCTAGTATTCTGGCCTGGAGAATTCCATGGACTATACAGTCCATGGGGTCACAAAGAATCAGACACAACTGAGCGAATTTCACTTCACTCTTTACCACTAGTGCCACCTGGGAAGCCTGAAAACCAGGCTTAGATAATGTTTAAACGAAAGGTCTGAACTTAAAAAAAAGAGGAAAAGGTTTAAACTTTTAAGTAGAATGTGTATTATCTGCAATTTTTTTTTATTATCTTCTAATAACAGTCGATAAGTTGACCCTAGCAAACAAGACAATTGATTCCTGGACTGATTTCCCATATTGTTGTTGTTCAGTTGCTAAGTCCTGTCTGACTTTTGCGACCCCAGGGACTGTAGCACACCAGGATCCTCTGTCCAGGATCCTTCACCATTGGGAAGTGGTTAAATATTTAGATATTGGGAAAACAACAAGACAAATCCATGAGTGTCTGACCGTTGTTTTTTTTTTCTTAGTCACAAGCACATTTTATACTGTGCTTACGATGCTGAAGTTTTGTTTGAATATAACTTATGAGATCAGAATTGCAGAGACATCTGACCCTTTCAATTCTGTATTGGTATTTTCTCTGATTATTTGTATTTTATCAATGTCATTGAAATTTCCTTCAAAGAGAAATTCCTCATGCTGAAGTTGGTGGTAAATAATGGTTATTGAATGAGAGATTGTTTTTCTTTTATGAAATTATTTTCTCCTGCTGCCGTCTTATGTCTAGTTATGGACTTTCCTTTTCATTCCTACTAGAATGTCATTCTTCTAAAGTTGAAAACAGTCCTACAAGAAACTTGAAGAGAATTCCAAGTGTTAGGAGTTCTTCTGATCTAGAGTGAATTTTGTAGCACCTTAGAATGGCATATTTTTACCTGGTCTGAATTAAGAAAGTATTTCTATGTCATAGTAGTATAAATTACTGTGAGTGTTAAAGAAATACAGTTCTGGTACAAAATAAGATCATAATTTAAATACAAATCTGCGCCCCATCAAGGGACTACCCTCTCTGAGTTTATCTACTCTTAGCTGCACTCTGCGCTCCATTCCCTGTAAATGGAATTTGGTACTCATCCTTACCCCTCCATCTGCAATTATCTATACAAACCAAAAGGACCTGTTTTTCTGGGCAACAGATTAGGCTTCTTAATTTGAAAGGGGCTTTGTCATGGGTTTTTAATGAACAAAATTGTATAGTTTTATAAAGATTTCATATGTACATATAAATGTATATAGCTTTATAAAGATTTTTCTTCTCACGGTTAACAAAAAAACTGAATATAAATTTCTTGAAGCTTAATGCAAAGGAAATCTGGTTTAAATTTACACCAGGTTTAAATTTTTAAATAATAGGTTTTTAAAATAAATTGATTTATCACTAAAATACTTATATTTTTTAAAAATCCAGGTAATATTTTTTTCTTCACTTTAGTATTTCATATACCTCTTAAGAAATTTTATAAGTAACAAAGAGGTCCTATTTGCCTTTCTTGATATCAAGGCTATTCATGTAATATTTATTTTATGTATTTATAGCTATTCTCTCCTTAAACTCAACATATGAAAATACACGTTTTAAAACAGAAGATGATTGCCAAACAGTGTAGTGGACTTTAAACATGAATAACTTACAGAAAAATGAATTACCTTGTTTGTCACACACCACCCAGATACATAAACAGCTGTGTACTGTATACATTGATTGACATATTCTTAACTTGTGCTTTATTAGGCTTATATGATTAAAATGCTAGTGTATTTAAAATTATTGCTCTTTGTTTCTACAAACGTATAACAGCTCCTACTTTTCTTTTCTCTCTGACAGATATAAGCTTACCAAAGTCGGCAACAATATGCTACACCGCTGCCTTGCTCAAAGCAAGAGCTGTCTCTGACAAGTAAGTGGATAGTGACCTGGTGATACTAGGTGTCAGTCTGGACTGAAGGAGACGCTTTGTGTCTGAGGGTTTCTCTGGAAGTTTTCCTTAGTCTGTGAGACCCCTGCTTATAAGCATGCGTTTTCCAAAACCTGCTGATCTTTCCTTTCACTACTAGAAGGAGGGAATGCATATACCCAGGAATTGTAATGGTTAATGGGTCCCTAAAGAGGGATTTGTATGAAATTCCATGCCTCTGAGGTGACTTTTTTCCTTTTTTTTTCTTTTTTTTTTTTTTTGCCAGACCACAGATACCAAAAGGCCTGCTTGAGACTTACACAAAAATGCCTTCTTCGATTCTTTTTTTTTTTTTTTTTGGCGTATTCCTCTTCCTCCAGCAGTCCAGAATGGGGTAGTGGTCATAACAGAGATGTAATACAGTAAAAGGGGATGGCCATCCCCCATTCTTTATCTCAGCAATTCCAAACTGACTCCCCACCCAGGGTTCCTTTACCTTGAGTCACCATCTCAGTGGGACCTTGGCCCTTTTTATTCAGGCAGGTGACAACGGCATAGAGAATTTCCATAAACCAGGTGACTGGCAGGTGAAAGAGAACAGATGGCTTAACTGGTTTTGAATTCATAAACGCTTACATGTCCCACTCCACTCCCTCTGGAGCATTGAAAAGCAGATACCAGGAAAAGAACACAGCCTCTGCTGTGTCAGACAGGTTTGCTGTTCAGTGTGTGTGCACTTCAAGACCGAAGTAATTTTCTTTCATTCTTTTTTATCCTGTAGATCGCCAGTACCTACTGCAACATCTTTTCTCCCTACACAGCGACTCCAGCTTGGGAGGGCAGGGCCAGGGTTGTCACAGCTTCCCCTGTGGTGTCTGCCTGCCAAGCACAGCTCTGGAGTTAGCCCTGGGTGTGAGGTGAGAAAGAGATTGCATGGTCTGGTTTTTTTCATTCACTCGGGCAGGTGTCTTGCCCGCAGTTTGGGCATGCACACGCCCCCTGCCGGAATGGCCCCCAGCAGGCTCGCCTGCTTCTGAAGCTGCAAGACTTAACCCTCCATCGCAGCACTGACATGGGGTTGGGAGCCTCCTTTAAAATTCTCCCCAGTTCTGTTTTTAACCAAGTGTGCTCTTCTGTAACCTAGTTTTCTCTTTTTCCTACACTGTCTGCCCTTGTCAGTCCTCCCTCCTCCCCTGACCTAAGCAGGTACCTCCTAGAAAACTTAGATTAGCTATTTAGACAGAGAGACTTGACAGCTGAATTGAATTCCTTCCACGATTAGACACAAGCACGCTTTCTGCTTCTGCTGGGGTTTTTGTTGGCCTCTGTCTGAAGGGTCTCTCAGAGGTCTGATGCAGTGGAGGTTTGGAGAGCTCATGCCTTTGGCTCGCTGTGGTTTTTCTGGGCCCTTGATGTGTGGATGCCTTTCCGGGTTAATGCCCAAGCAGTGGTCCCAACTGGATGGTGTTTGTCTTTCTGCTTTTCAGATTCTCTCCTGAGGCTGCATCTCGGCGGGGGCTGAGCACAGCAGAGATGAATGCGGTAGAGGCCATTCACAGAGCTGTGGAATTCAACCCTCACGTGCCAAAAGTGAGTCTGTGGAATCCCCATAGGAGCTCGTTATGAGAGCAGAGAGTATGTGGTGACCACAATGTCATGTCTCGAATACACCCAGTTCTAAAAAGACTGAATTGCAACCAGTGAATTTTGGTTGAGGCCCTGCATAGGCTATGCTTATTAGCCTCATTTTTAAGCAAAAGCTACATTCAAGAGGCTTTGGGGCCCATTTGGGGGCTTCTTATAGTAAAGGTAAAGTGATAGATCTAGCTTAGGCAGGCCAGATCAGGAAGCCTGAAATTGGCAAAATATGGAGATCCCCAAGGATGCTGATGCATTTGATAGGAACCGCACATCAGTTATGGTCTTACTTAGAACCAACTCGAGAAATGAACCTTGCTGTGAATAGCAGTGGTAAAAAAAAATTACTAACATGAAATTCTGTGTCTCCATAAGTGAAGTGAAGTAAAAGTCATGCAGTTGTGTCAGACTCTTTGCGACCCCATGGACTATGCAGTCCATGGAATTCTCCAGGCCAGAATACTGGAGTGATATCTTTTCCCTTCTCCAGGGGATCTTCTCAACCCAGGGGTCAAACCCAGGTCTCCCACATTGCAGGTAGATTCTCTACCAGCTGAGCCACAAGGAAAGCCCGAGAGTACTGGAGTGGGTAGCCTAACCCTTCTCAAAGCAGATCTTCCCAACCCAGGAATCAAACCGGGGTCTCTTGCATTGCAGGCAGAGTCTTTACCAACTGAGCTATCAGAAAAGCCCATAAGTAAATGATAATTAATCAGTATTGGCCAGCAAATAATGAAAACCTCACAGTATGGAGTAATTTTCTTTTGACTTGTGAGTGCTATTTTAATAGGAAATATTTGTCTTATTAACCACAAGACTGATCAACTTATAAATATTCAGTATTTCCTCTGTATTTTTTATCAATTTGATTTTAAGGGAATCAAATCATGGCAGAGGATATTTCTGTAATCTTTTATTCAGAAGGAGAGTGTGTATTCATGAATTACCTGTCTTTGAGTACCTGCTCTATGATAGGTTTATTGCTGAGGGCCATTTCTGTTTCTGGATATTATAAAGCACATTTTGACCTCTAGGAAACCTCCTATAGTTCACATCAGGTACAAGACAGTTTTCTTGGCAGAATGTCTGATGAAAATTTCCGTTGGTGAAAAGTGACAAAATAAGGCTGTTTTATTGTAGTACTGTAGCAAAAGGGTGAGTTTGGGGCGTGTGTATGTGTGCCTGTGTGATGACTTATGGAGTTACCTACTTTAATTTACTTTGTTGATCTCCAGAGTGACAGAGATAGGTGATCTCTATCATTCCTAAGATTTTACTCAGATCATGGTCATCTTCTCACAAAACAGGAGACTGAAGAGGGGTGCACAGTGCCACGTTTGCAGAAGGATATATTTATCTACTGTAGTCTCAGTGGATAATGAGCAGCGTAGTATTTGTAGACTTAGGTATTGTATATAGGGTGGTATAAAATATATATCTATTTAATATCTTTTCAGATAAGTTAAAAATGTATTATCAAATTTAATTAAAATGTAAAATGAATCATGAAAATATCCTGAATTACAGTAAACTTAGGTCATCAATTAATATTTATTGAATGCCATTCTCTAACTACATAGCTATTTTATGAGCACACATAAGTCTCTTTTACAAACAGTATTGGGCAATTGAGTCCTAGATTCTGAGACAAAAACTTGGGTTCCAGTTCTGGCTCTGTCATTTACTAATCATGGCATCTTGAGTTTAACATCTCTGAACTCAAAGTTTTCCCTTGTCCTCCAAGTGAAGATAAAAATATAAGCCTCTCCTATGTTCTGTGATAAAGATCAAGTGAGATAATATATTTAAAGTTCTTTGAATATACTTTAGCATACCATATATTTGTAAATCATTAAAATTATTGATATTTGGCTTGTTGGCAGCTCTTCAAGTATGGGACCTAAGTCTTAACTTTTTCGGTTATACCAGCCTAAGCCTGAGGCACAAGCTAGAAAACTGCAGCAATCCTTGGAACAATGCTTGTTGATTAGACATTTTAACTGAAGCTGTCATTTAATTCTAGATAATGGTCTTAAATGGTTGAGCCTCCAGAAGAGTAATAAGAGCCCTAAGAAATACTTTAAAGCTGCCATGGAAGAATTTGACTCAGTCAACTAGTATTCTAGTTGCAAAATATAAGTCTTATAAAAGTGGAAATAATTAGAACAAGTTGAGAATATTTGATTTCACTCTAGCTTCCAGTCATTAAACCAATAGGACATGGGAATAAACTGATTCTCTACCACTTTGCTTTACTGATGATTGTGCTGAGGAGAAAACTTGTTTCCAGATCCTCCTCATTATTTACATTTCTATGGGGAAAAAGCCCCATGAATCACTGACCTCATATGTGCAGAGTTAATCACAAACCTCTGGTTCAGTTCAGTTCAGTCTCTCAGTCATGTCCGACTCTTTGCGACCCCACAAACTGCAGCACGCCAGGCCTCCCTGTCTATCACCAACTCCCGGAGTTCACCCAAACTCATGTGCATCGAGTCAGTGATACCATCCAGCCATCTCATCCTGTGTCGTCCCCTTCTCCTCCTGCCCCCAATCCCTCCCAGCATCAGAGTCTTTTCCAATGAGTCAGCTCTTCACGTGAGGTGGCCAAAGTATTGGAGTTTCAGCCTCAGCATCAGTCCTTCCAATGAAATCTCTGGTACATGTGTACATATGCAGACTGCTAGTAATATCTTTTATACATGTTCTGTTTGTTGGGACTGCTTCCTAATACTTTAGTAGACATGCACACACAAATGTGCATGCGTGCACACATGCATGTGTGTGTGTGTGTATGTATCAGTTCAGTTCAGTTGCTCAGTTGTGTCCGACTCTCTGCAACTCCATGAATCGCAGCACGCCAGGCCTCCCTGTTCATCACCATCTCCCATAGTTCACTCAGACTCACGTCCATCGAGTCAGTGATGCCATCCAGCCATCTCATCCTTCTCCTCCAGCCCCCAATCCCTCCCAGGATCAGAGTCTTTTCCAATGAGTCAGCTCTTCGCATGAGGTGGCCAAAGTACTGGAGTTTCAGCTTTAGCATCATTCCTTCCAAAGAAATCCCAGGGCTGATCTCCTTCAGAATGGACTGGTTGGATCTCCTTGGAGTCCAAGGGACTCTCAAGAGTCTTCTCCAACACCACAGTTCAAAAGCATCAATTCTTCGGCACTCAGCCTTCTTCACAGTCCAACTCTCACATCCATACATGACCACTGGAAAAACCATAGCCTTGACTAGACGGACCTTAGTCAGCAAAGTAATGTCTCTGCTTTTGAATATACTATCTAGGTTGGTCATAACTTTTCTTCCAAGGAGTAAGCGTCTTTTAATTTCATGGCTGTAGTCACCATCTGCAGTGATTTTGGAGCCCCCAAAAATAGGCTGACACTGTTTCCACTGTTTCCGCGTCTGTTTCCCATGAAGTGATGGGACTGGATGCCATGATCTTCGTTTTCTGAATGTTGAGCTTTAAGCCAACTTTTTCACTCTCCTCTTTCACTTTCATCAAAAGGCTTTTTAGTTCCTCTTCACTTTCTGCCATAAGGGTGGTGTCATCTGCATATCTGAGGTTATTGATATTTCTTCTGGCAATCTTGATTCCAGCTTGTGTTTCTTCCAGTCCGGTGTTTCTCATGATGTACTCTGCATATAAGTTAAATAAGCAGGGTGACAATATACAGCCTTGACGTACTCCTTTTCCTATTTGGAACCAGTCTTTTGTTCCATGTCCAGTTCTAACTGTTACTTCCTGACCTGCATACAGATTTCTCAAGAGGCAGGTCAGGTGGTCTGGTATTCCCATCTCTCTCAGAACTTTCCACAGTTTATTGTGATCCACACAGTCAAAGGCTTTGGCATAGTCAAGAAAGCAGAAATAGATGTTTTTCTGGAACTCTCTTGCTTTTTCCATGATCCAGTGGATGTTGGCACTTTGATCTCTGGTTCCTCTGCCTTTTCTAAAACCAGCTTGAACATCAGGGAGTTCATGGTTCATGTATTGCTGAAGCCTGGCTTGGAGAATTTTGAGCATTACTTTACTAGCATGTGAGATGAGTGCAATTGTGCAGTAGTTTGAGCATTCTTTGGCATTGCCTGTCTTTGGAATTGGAATGAAAACTGACCTTTTCCAGTCCTGTGGCCACTGCTGAGTTTTCCAAATTTGCTAGCATATTGAGTGCAGCACTTTCACAGCATCATCTTTCAGGATTTAAAACAGCTCAACTGGAATTCCATCACCTCCACTAGCTTTGTTCGTAGTGATGCTTTCTAAGGCCCACTTGACTTCACATTCCAGGATGTCTGGCTCTAGATTAGTGATCACATCATCATGATTATCTGGGTCGTGAAGATCTTTTTTGTACAGTTCTTCTGTGTATTCTTGCCACCTCTTCTTAATATCTTCTGCTTCTGTTAGGTCCATACCATTCCTGTCCTTTATCGAGCCTATCTTTGCATGAAATGTTCCCTTGGTGTGTATGTATATGGGTGCCTTTTCAGGCAGAGAGTAGCCTTAATTCTAATGAGACATCAGTGGAGGATATAAACACTTAAGATTCTGTTAGTAAGAAGGAACTTTAAATGTCATGTGGGATGCCTCCAAGATTTTAAGCTGAAATCTCTCATAATGATTCTATGAAAGTTATGTTTATTACTGATATCTGTTAATGTTTACTGCAGAGAAGGCAATGGCACCCCACTCCAGTACTCTTGCCTGGAAAGTACCATTGACGGAGGAGCCTGGTGGGCTGCAGTCAATGGGGTCGCGAAGAGTCGGACACAACTGAGCGACTTCACTTTCACTTTTCACTTTCATGCACTGGTGAAGGAAATGGCAACCCACTCCAGTGTTCTTGCCTAGAGAATCCCAGGGATGGGGGAGCCTGGTGGGCTGCCATCTATGGGGTCGCACAGTCGGACACGACTGAAGTGACTTAGCAGTAGCAGTAGCAATGTTTAATGTGTGGCAAGCACAGTGCTAACTGAACCACATATGCCATCTTATTTATTTTTCATAACAACACTGTGATACTGTTATCCCTGCTACGCCGTAAGTAAATGACAGAGCCTGAACTGATTCTGGGTTATCTAGCTCTTAAACATCTCCCTCCACTGTCTCCCAGATCCTCCCAGGTGGCAGACCAGCCTAGGCACAAACCTTCAAATGATGGCAGCCTCATCCCCTCCCAAGGCACTTGATTCCTGTGGACAATCCAGATTTCTTCAGGGTGTTATCGTGTCTTACTTACTTCCATAGTTTCTTTTCCTCTTTCACAAGAAGTTTTCAGTGGCCTACCCCTGGAATTTTCAGTATGTACATGCTGTTTTACCCAATTACAGCCTGCTTGGAAGGAGAAAAAATACCAACTATGATAACTGTGAATTGCCTTCCATAAATTTATAGTTTAGTTCCAACCCCAGTAAGAATAGTTAATATTTCAATGTCCAGTGATAAATATTAGTTATTTTCCCCAGGAGGGTTATTCTTAGGAACTCTCTTCACCTGCGAACATAAAGAATAGAGAGTACTGCTCCTAACCACACCACAGGACTGAGAAATAAATAACAATAGTACAAAGTTGTGGATTTTTGTTCTGAAAGAGAGCCTCAAAGTTGTTTGATTCCAAACATGATTTCTAAAGCTTTAGATTTCAGCCAAGTATAAGGAGGAAGCACCCCATAGACTCACACTGCCATCAAATTGTGTTACTCCCTTCCCGAGGAAGTGCAGCTGTGTCTCCAGCCCTACAGAAGGTGTCAACTCCTTGGATAGTTTTTCAGGACTTCTTATGAACTAATCCAACTTGTCTTTTCATTTTTCCCTAGTTCCTTCCAATGGGCCATCCTCCTCACCCTTCACCCCGACTATTACAAGTCACCACTGGGGAGCATGTACCTCCCCATCCCAGAATCATTCTTCCCCTCTGGTCTCTCACTACAGCATACTGATTATGTACCTACTGGTCACCTCTTTTGAGTTTGATGAGGGGTCTTAGGATCTTAATCATGCTGGTGATTTTCAAGACCTGGGTACACAGTTCAAAAAGACAAAGCTTTAAACCATTAGGGGAGTTTCCCATTCAATATGCTTAAAATAGGAGTTTTGAGTTTAAAGAGAGTTTCTCCATTTTTTAAAGAAAATTTCCCTCATGTTGTTGTTGTTGTTCTGTCGCTCAGTCGTGTCTGACTCTGCAACCCCATGGACTGCAGCATGCCAGGCTTCACTGTCCTTCACCATGTAATGCTGGACCAATGAAGGGCCAGCTCGGTTCTATATTTTGTATTGTTACATTGTATTGCTATCTATTGTTTAATGGATTTTTAGCTTCAGTTTTTTTCTTCTGCTTTCCCTACAGATGTGCTTTCCTACCTGCTCTGCTCTTGCTCAGCCTGACAAGGAGGGGTACATTTCTATCAGTGATCTTTACACAGATCTAAGTTAATGAGTTTATGTGCTCTTAGTATGCCACACCTTCATCTCAAGGCTCTCGCTGTGAAGAGACACATTTTTGGTTTGGAGGATGTTGCATTCACTCCTTCAGGGTGCTAAAGATAAATTTCACTTTGACAAATGTCCAAAAAATTACTAAATTATTGGTTTGTTACAAGCTGCATTAGGTATGGTTTTTCCTTCCATGCTACTGCTGCTGCTAAGTCGCTTCAGTCGTGTCCGACTCTTTGTGACCCCATAGACATCAGCCCACCAGGCTCCCCCATCCCTGGGATTCTCCAGGCAAGAACACTGGAGTGGGTTGCCATTTTCTTCTCCAATGCATGAAAGTGAGAAGTGAAACTGAAGTTGCTCAGTCGTGTCCGACTCTTAGTGACCCCATGGACTGCAGCCTACCAGGCTTCTCCGCCCATGGGATTTTCAAGGCAAGAGTACTGAGTGGGTTGCCATTGCCTTCTCCATTTCCCACCATAGTGGTATTATAATTTATATATATATATATTTGAGAAAAGAGTAAAGAAATCATTCATAATCCCTTCATATCTAGTCACGGTGGTGATGGTTTAGTCACTAAGTCGTGTCTGACTCTTGCGACCCCATGGACTGTAGCCCGCTAGGCTCTTCTCTGTCCATGGGATTCTCCAGGCAAGAATACTAAAGTGGGTTGACATTTCTTTCTCCAGAGGATCTTCCCAACCCAAGGATCGAACCCACGTCTCCTGCATTGTAGGTAGATTCTTTACCAACCGAGGCACCAGGGAAGCCAAAAATATTTCTTTGAGCTGCTTTTTGGGGCAGGGGGCGTGTGCAGCAAGAATACTGGAGTGGATTGCCATTCCCTTCTCCGGGAGATCTTCCTGACCCAGGAATTGAACCCAGGTCTCCCACATTGTAGGCAGATGTTTTACCATCTGAGCCACCAGGGAAGTCACCAGAAGGAGTAAATATATCCCTAATTCCCAACCATATACTCCAACTGAACAGTCCCATGTTAATTTTAAAAAATATGAATATGCTGTGTGATTGTGATTCCTAAGTATTAAAAAAAATGCATAGAAAAAAGGCAGGTAGAAAATAGTCTTAAATATAATCTTATGGTTGGGAATTGGGGATGTTTACTCCTTCTTGGGGAGGATCATCAGATTTTCAGAGTTCTTTGACCTTAAAATGGTTATCCTCTAGCTTCACAGTAAAGTCCAAGTCTTTAGCCATGTGCTTTCAAAAATTTAAAAATATTTTCTGGATGATTTACCTCCTTTTTCATTATAAAAAGTATATAACATAAAATTTACCCTCTTAAGAAATTTTTAAGTGTAAGCATAGTGTTGTTAACTATAAGCCCATAGTAGTACTGCAGATCTCTAGAATCTTTTCTTCTTCGTGACTGAAACTATATGCCAACTGAACAGCAACTCAGCATTTCTCCTTCCTCCCAGGTCCTGCTAACAATCATTCTACTTTCTGCTTCTATGCATTTTACTACTTTAGCTACCTCATACAGGTGGAATCATGCATTATTTGTCTTTCTGTGACTAGTTTATCTCACTTTGCATGATGGTCCAAGTTCATCCATTTTGTTGCACAAAGCAGAATTTCCTACCTTTTTAAGACTGAACAATATTCCAGTATGGTGTGTATGTGTGTTTATATGTATACACCATGTTTTCTTTCTTTATGCATTTGTTGATGGAAAATTAGATTGTTTCCACTTCATTACTATTGTGAATAATGTTGCAGTGAACATGGGAGTGCAAATATCTCTTCAGTTCTGTTTTCAATTCTTTTAGATGAATCCCCAGAAGTGTGATTTTTGGATCATATTTTTTATTTTTTGAGGGGTCTTCATATTGGCTGTCCCATTTTACATCCTGCCCCCAAACTGTGCACAGGAATTCTAGTTTCTTCACTTCCGTGCTAACACTTGTCATATTCAGTTTTTTGATAGTGGCCATTCCAGGCAGATGGCTTTAACCTCTGAGCCAACAGGGAAGCCCAGTCTAATATGTGTGAGGTGGTATCTCATTGCGGTTTTGATTTGCATTTTCCTGATGGTCTCTGATGTTACCTTTTCATGTACCTGTTGATCATGTATGTCTTCTTTGAAGAAATGGCTATTCAAGTCCTTTGCTGACTCTTAAATCAGATCATTTTCACTGAGTTGGGGTTCCATTATTTATTTGGATATTGACTTCTCTTCAGATATGGTTTACAAATGTTTTCTCCCATTTCATAGGTTGCCTCTTCTGTTGTTTCCTTGACTATGCAAGAGCTTTTCATTTTAATGTGGTCCCACTTGTCTACTTTGCTTTTGTTGCCAGTGCTTTTGGTATCATATCCAAGCCATCACTGCCAAGACCCAGTGTTAGGAAGCTTTTCCTATGTGTTTAAGTCTTAATGCATTTTGAGTTGATTTTTGCCTATGGTGTAAAATACAGGTGCAATTTTATTCTTTGGCATGTGGATATCCAGGTTTTTCAGCACCATTTGTTGAAGAGAATGATTTGTTTTTTGTGTTCTCTAATTGTAGGCATCAGTTTGAGGTCATCTCAACTAGTGAATGTCTTTGGGCATAAAGATTTTTTTGGTCTTTAAGATTATTAAATTTATCTTAGGATAAATTTACATAATAAGAATGACTGAATAACATACAGAAGCATTCAGGGTTCTTAATATTTATTGCTGAATTGCTTACCAAAAAAATTATAGCAGTTTACACTCTCATCGGCTGGTGACTCTTACTTTTCCATTTTATCACACTCTCACCAGCATGGAGCAGTTTGTCTAAAACTGAAAAAAAAAAAACAAAAACAGAAGGAAAATAGAAATTATGATTTTTATTAAGTACAGACAGATATAAATCTGTTGTTTTAGTTTGTATTTCTTTGCCACTGCTAGTAACATGGAACATCATCAGCTGTGTGTGTTTGTTCTTGTTTATCAGGCCCAGTATGCAGAGTTCCTATTATTACTGGAAAAATGTTAATTACAATGATGATGCAAGGGGTATGAACATAAGTAGGCAGACTCATCAAGTATTATTGGAGAAGTTCAAAAGTATTTGAAACAAGAATTCCCACTTCCTGTCCACAAGACCAGAGGAAAGTATGGGAAGGAAGAGTTAATTAGCTCCCTGCCAGGTTTCTTGTTTTGATAAAATGGGGATAAGAATAAAGGCTTCATAAGACTGATGAAAAGTAAGTGGAATTACACCGTGTAACTTGTTCAGAACATAGTAGGTGTGCAGTATGTGCTGGTCCTTTCATCGCCTCTTCCCTTGTACCTTCAGCTGTTTCTGCACTTGCATGCTGGCCAAGCACAGGCTGTTTAGAAATGTACTTTAATGATACTTCTTAGACTGCCATAGTCGGAAGAAGTATAGTCAGAGAGAGGAACAGTGGCGCTACAGTGCCTCGACCTGGAGTGCCCACAGGTTCTCCTCAGCCTCCAGACCTGGAAGAGGCTCTAGCACGTTCTGGGTGCAGCTGTTGTCTTCATGAATTTCTAGTTTGTAACTGCTGGCTAAGTCCTTCACTTGTGACTGATTAAGAGTTACCCATTTCCGACCTCTACCTTGTACCCTTATTCTAGCACAGTCATTCCTACTTACCACCACCAAAAAAATCCCAAACCAAACACCAACAAACTAGTTAATAATGATTTATTATTTTTAAAGCAATAAACAGTTTTTTCCCTCCTATTGCAATCTTATGTGAAACCTCAGTGAACAAAGTAATTAAAAGTAGAATCACTCTGGTTGAAACTGGGATGAGAAGGCTGGTAGCCCTGCAACCCCAAGGCACCTCTTCATACAGTTTAAAAAATAACAGAAACCTGGGAGCCACTCCCATCACCACAGGACAGTCCCAAACTCGTGAGGTCCTACCCATAGAACAGGAGGCCCCACAACCATTCTGAGCCCTGGGTGGTTGGAGTTACTTGGGTGCTGTGGGTAGAGCTGTTAAGGGAGAAAAATCAAGAAAAATCACCAGGACCAAAGGGGGAAAACTTTCCTCTTCATCTTGCCTAAAGATGCTGCTTTATCTCAGGCTTGTCTTCCTAGCTACCCCCAGGGGCCTGCAGGGGGTGCATAGGCATCCTGAAGGTGCTGGCAGAAAGGGGCTCGCCACACTCCTGACCCTCAGTCAGCAACAGGGCAGCCTGGGCGCCTGCCACAGAACTTTGAGGTGAGGGTCTAGTTTTTATTTTTATTTTTTTATTTTTTTTTAGGGTCTAGTTTTTAAATGATAAAAGGAGCATGGAAGGAAAGGCATAAGAAAATGTAGAGGGAAGAATGAAGAATGTTATGACAGAAATACACTCCCATTAAAAATTTTGCATTTTTTTTAAAAGAAAAGTTCATCTCATGTTAATCTAAAATTTCATGGGGATTTCTAGAGCTTTGTGGGGAAAAGCATCCTGGTAAATGTATATGCTAATGGTGTATCCACAGGACCTTGTTATAGTGATGGAAATTCTGTTTCTTGCAAACACTAATGTAATCCTCCCTTTATATCTTAGTAAAGCTGATTGACAGAGTATAAAATTGCTTTTTAATCAAATTTAGGAAACAAAATGTGTCGTGGGTTTTAGCATTTAAAAGTGCTTGAAGCGTGGAAGCAGAAACTCAGAATACCCTGGCAGATTGTCTATGATATTGTATGTCGATGGTACATTTCAGAAATATTATTATTTCAATATAAGTTTCTTTGACTTGAGTCATATTTTGTTCCAAAGCTTTTTTGGATTAGAGAAAGGAGAATGTATTGTGGAAATAGGACCCAGGGAAAAATGAACACAAACCAGTTTTAGCCACATTTCTCAAAAACAGAAAGTTTCTAAGAGGTCTCTCTCTTTAACAAAAAGCAGTGTAGCTGCTTCCACAGAGGACACTCCCACCCAGAACCCCCTCTTCCCCCAGCTCATCCTATCTGATGTTTCCTCAGCCTCTGGTCCCACCGACCACGTTCTAGATCGAGGTCATCTTGGCTCTGTTCCACCTTCTCCCTGTGCCGCTGCTGCCTCTCCGGGCTCTCCTCCTGCAGCGCTTCCTCCCTGCCCTCCCTCAGGTTGGTCCTCAGTTCTCTCCTTTCCTTCTGGAAGCCCTCCTGGGAGACCTCGTGTACTCCCACTTCTTCTGCCTCTCTGCTCCCTGCACACCCAGACCAGCATGCCTTCACTCCTCCCTTCAGGCCATCACTCCAGAGGAGTTTTGTAGGCACTTCAGCTGTTTCTGTTATCTTCCCACTACTAAGCCTCTTCCTCTGCTGGTGTCTTTATCTTAGCTGATGATCTCCCATTATGGTAGTTTCCTAAATTAGAAATATCTCAATCACCTTGAGTCCTTCTCTCATCCTCAGACTCAGCCAGGTGGCAAGTCCAGGGGAAGTCCCCCTCTTCAGTCTCATCGGCCCTCACTTGGACAGGAGCTTTTTAAGACTTTGCTAACCTTAGTCTGTTCCCTATCTGGTGCTGCTACACATGACTTGCCCATTTCTTTATGGAGAAACTTTGGTACAAACTGTACCAACTCTCTTCCCAGTGCCTACTGCAGGGGTTTTCAGACTCGGCCTAGGAGCTGTTAGAGTCTTCGGTCCTTCTTGGGTGCTTCTCTTAAGATCCCCCACAGCTTTGTTTTACATCACCTTCACATTCTGTGTTACGTTTCTTTTTTTCTTCAAAACAGAATTTTCAGGGTCTCACAGTTTGAAAACCACAGAATAACTCAGGGGAAAGGTTGTACTCTGGAGCCAATCCCGCAAGGCCTTTTACATCCACGTTTCCTGCTTCACCCCCTGGAGAGCAGCATGAAACCTGAGTTCCAGGATGGGCTCCATCACACACAGACCGTGCAGCCCTGGGCAAGCTATGTAACTTCCCAAAGTGTCCATTTTTTTTTTCATCTGTAAAATAGGAATAATAATATCCGCTCCCTCACACAGTTGTAAGGAGTACCTGAGATAAGTATGCTTGACATGTGTTAGTGCTTCATCAGAGTTGGCCATTCCCGTCAGGTTAGTACTCAAGCCCTTCAAGACTGCAAACCCATTATGCCCTGTGATGCTTTGGCCCAGCCTTACAATAGCTTCCACCTCCCCTCATCTTTACAGTTAAACTCTTGTTTATTTAGTAAGACTGACTCATATTTTGCTCTTTCTGTGAAGCTGTCCCAGAGACAATGTTCCTCATTTGCTTCCTTAGTACTAAGTATATGCCTCTTACTAAGACAATCATCATGTTGAATTTTATTGTTTCTTTGTCTGTACATGTGTGCACACATGCGTGTTCTCACACACACACACGTACATATACTCTCTTTCTCTCTCACACTCACACTCCTACAAAGATTAAAGGTCACCAAGGTAGGGACCTGACCTGATCGTGTCCATACACTTGAGGTGACTTGTGGATGTGCCCATATCTGTGCCCCTGGGGTAAACTATAGGTCCTCCCACATGTGTCATTTGAGAACACTGTGGCTACTGCTATGGGCTTCCAAGGTGGCACAGACCCCGCTTGTCAGTGCAAGAGCTGCAGGAGATGCAGGTTCCATCCCTGGGTCAGGAAGATCCCCTGGAGGAGGAAATGGCAACCCACTCCAGTATTCCTGGTCTGGAGAATCCCATGGACAGAGGAGCCTGGTGGGCTACAGTCCATAGGGTCGCAAAGAGTCAGATATGACTGGGCATGTATGTGTAACATGTGGCCACTGCTATGTCTGTGCCCTTGGGGTACAGCACTCCCATAATTTTTCTTGGGATATACTTGTGGACATGCTGTATTCTATGAATGAAGCAAAGTAGCTGATGAATAGGTAAGTGAACCAGCAAGAAGCAGTGAGATTGAAAAGAGGACCCGTGGGTGGTACTACAGCTCACCAGGCTGAATTTGACATTTCAGCTTTGCTTTGTGCTTGTCTTCATACTGGTCAGTTGATGACCCCTGGCAGCCAGTTCTCTTTAGCTGAACTGCTACTACTATAAAATTGCTGAAGTGTTTTACCGAGAAACAGATTCAATCATCTGTGGGACATATATCCACAGAAACACAACTTCCCTCCACAGTAATTTAAATACTTCATTTGTCTGTTGGTTAGCAAAAAATAGCTTCTATTTAGTGAATATTCATGTGCCAGGAACTGTGTGAATGCTTTACAAGTATTATCCTATGCAGTATACAGAAGTTAAAGCAGCAAGAAGTTATTTTTATTATTCTGTTTTAACAGATGAGCAAACTGAGTTTGAAAAAATTGCATAACTTGTCCAGGGCCTCTTAGCAGAATAGTGGAGACAGGATTCAAGCAGCAGTTTAAGGGAGCAGGGAGCAGATGAGCAGTGGGGCTGGGGCAAAGGACTGTGCACCTGAGGCCCCACTGCAGCATGGTCAGAGCAAGCTGTGGTCCCCTGCAGGCATCTCTGTTCTATTCCAGCATGTGTCTTACTGACTCCAGGGAGTGGACATCACTGAAACTCAGAGGATGCAGCATGGCTTCCCAGTAGCACTAGTTTATTCTCTGGGCCCTTTACTGATGTTTTTAACACATCATTTCTAAGCTTAAAGCCTCTTTCAGAGCCAGTTGCACCAAAGCACTGAAGACATGAAAAATTGCTCTCCCTGGTTATCTTGTTTGTGTGATTTGCTTTTTATGTTTCTGATGCGAGTCTAGAAAATAGTTTTGTTTTTATATATACACACACACATATATATGTAGAGAGAGATAAACTATTAAAATGCTTATTACAAAAAACTTGGAAAGCATAGAAAAAGTGGAAAAATCTCCATAAGATCAAGTATTTTCCACCATTAACATTCAATCTGTGACCTTCCAATGCTTTTAATTACTACACGTGCATTTGTATTACCAAAATCACAATCTGTGTGATACATTTGCTTTGTTCTTTCTTCATTTAGTGATATATCATGAACATTTCCTCATGCTAATAACTATTCTTCCACTACCTGATTTTGGATGAGGAAAATAATAGGCTTCATCTAAATGTACTATACTCTAATTAATTTGTTCTTTCTCATTTTCTTTGTCCCATGTTTTTGCCAGTTATTTTCATAGGACTTCTGCTGTTACCAGTGTTGAAAATCCAAAAAGGGAGTATGGACTATTTGGCATTAATATCTGTGTGAAGGATAACTTTGGAATCATGTTCACTCTAATTATTATAGAATTTTAAGACCTTAACAGAAGAGAAGCAGTCACCTGGGGTAGCCTATGACAGGGCACCTCCCTCCTACACCTTTCCTGACAGGTGAACCAGCCTCTGCTCACAGACCTCCATAAGCAGACACCACTCATGCTAATGTGTTATGTTCCTATCTTGAGCTTAGGAACCATATTCTGACACAAACAGATTTTGAAAAGTTGCTTCCGAAACCGTTAGAAGCATGTGCTGGAAGTCAGAGGCAGGATGGCAGGCAAGATAGTGCAGAATGCTGGCTTAGCTAATCGAAGCCAAGGAACTGCTGTAGACAGGCAGGGAGTGTTCTCTGATTTGCAAGCTACAGTTATTCTAATTGATTTCTGCATAGTTGTGGATAGGGATCTGCCCTCTTCCATTTATTTTTCTCTGGACAAGTAAGATGTGAAATGTTGTTCCATGCCTTTCTAATTTAAATGTTGCACATGTTGAGAACTAATCTTGCCAACCATTTTAAACCAGGCCAGAAACATAACACACTGTTGTTATTAGCCTTCATTATTTGGTTAGCGCCAACATTTTGTTTGAAACAAATATAAATCTCCTTTATAGACAAAACCTGTTTATGCCATAAAGTAGATGTAATGGGAAGGCAGCTGAGTTTTCCTGGTGAGCTGCACTGCTTCGTCTCATGAGGCTGATAAGGCCAGGGATGCTCATTTTGAGAGACTTCTTGGGAAATGAGATTCATGTTCTTTGGGATCTTATGCCTGAGCTGAGACATATAACGAATCTAAGGTGGTGTGTGAAAAGTACACATACACAGAGATCAGAGGGAGCTTAGAGGAGAAACAGAGCATTACCTCACAGCCCATACTGGGGGCTGTGGACAATGTCCTTGAAGCCATATGCACCACATTCAGTCAACAGGCTGAGTGAACCAGCTGTCTCATACACATGTGCACTACTGCTTTCCAGATATTATGTAGACACCCTGGTGGCCAGTAATATTTTTAAATGAATTCTTGTATTATTACTACTTATTCTAACTTTTTGCCTTATTGTTTATTTTTTATCAGTAGATTTGACACACATCTGTGAAATTTTTTAATGTTATAAATGGTTTCAATTACTTGAAGATTAGAAACTTCCATTGTTTGAATCAATGCTGTCCAGTAGGACTTTCTGTGATCACGGAAATGTCTCTGCCTTGTCCAGTAGTGTAGTCATTAACTTGAAATATGGCTAGTGTTAACTGAGGAACTGAATTTTTAATTTAATTTTAATTTATAAATAGATACACATTAAATAGAGGATATCACATTGGACAACACAGATCTAATGTATCCCTTTGTAGATAATTTTCTAAAAGTCCTCCCTCCTTCCCCAAGTTCCTTCTGCCACACCCCTTCCTGGTTTGTTTAGGCTTCTACCCACTTGTGGGTGTCTACCAGGCCCACTTCTTCTCAGGTGCTCCTATTCCTGAAGGTTCTTTAGCCCAAGAGAAGGGTTCTCTCACAGATGTTTAATGATATGATTTTGAAAGCTTTTCCTAATCATAGAAATGAAAAGGAATGGTAAGTTACACTTTTCTTTCAACCACCATCCAATCCTTAGGAACCTGAGGTTTCTGTTTTCCTGGGGTACATGAAATAGTGGTTTTCATATTTAGTTTGTTTCAAAGGTCATATAACATGATCCTTCTTTAAAAGTTGACTGTTTGGTAGGCCATAAATAGTTATTCAGTTCAGTTCAGTTCAGTCACTCAGTCATGTCCTACTCTTTGCGACCTCATGAATTGCAGCACGCCAGGCCTCCCTGTCCACCACCAGCTCCTGGAGTTCACCCCACCTCATGTGCATCAAGTTGGTGATGCCATCCAGCCATCTCATCCTCTGTTGTCCCCTTCTCCTCCTGCCCCCCATCCCTCCCAACATCAGGGTTATCAGAAACTCAGAAATCAAAATCTTATTCTAGGGCACTCATTAAGCAAGAACTTTTCCCTTTCCTTTGCTCTCTTGATGATTATTGAGAGTGACCAAAAGGTCTTCCTTCTCTAACTTTGAAAAAAATCAACACAGCTCAGGGCATTTTATAAGTTATGACTCTTGGGTCCTTCTAAGATCATCATGGGCAGTGGCAGCATATGATATAACTTCTGTTAAGGTAAAATCACAAGATGATAGCCAATCATCTCTGAATGTAAAATTCACCTTTGTATTTATATTATGATTGATATTTATTATAGATACAGTGCTAGTACGGTTAGTAGGTAATTCAAAATCATTATCTTTCCCAAAAGATTTGTGTTGTACAGTGTTTTAAAGCAAGATGAAGGAAGAAAGCAATAACATGTAGAATTCAAAAAAGCATATGAACTCACGCCCAAGGAGCTCTCATCAAACTAATGACCACCTTTCATGGACCAGGCTGGGAAGAGGTCTTTCTCTGGAGGAGGGCCTTCAAACTCATTCGCTCCACAAGGGTAAAGGTGCAGGCTGCTCTCTGCTGCCTCGGGGTGAGCCTTCTCACTTCCTGCTCTTCCTGCTTTGATGCTCAGAGTTCTCTTCAGATATCAGACCCAGAGCAAGGGAAGTTTCATTTGCTGAACCCAGAGGCCAGAATGTGTCCACTCGGCTCCTGCTGGGCAGTGTGCCCTGACACGGAACACGCCTAGAGGCAAGGGAGCTTAAGGCCACTGCACCCCCGTGCCCAGTGTGCACAGTGAGATGAGAAGGAAATGCTGATGGGTGTCTCGTAACCTCCATTCTGTGTCTTTGGATTCTTCCACTCTTCACCCTCTCTCATAAATTTCCTCCAACACATGAATCCAGACGGTTGTTTCTGACATTAAAGTTGTGTTGGACATCTCTTCTCATAGCACCTCCAATCGCTGTGGTGGTGCTGTTTTCATGACACACATCCCTCCGTGGTCTGCTAATCTCCTTTTGTTAGGAGATGCCTGGGTTGTTGTGACTGTGGTTGGCAGTTGGGTGTGTGTCTGTGTGCTGGGGACAGATTCAAAGGAGAGATGGTGAGGAGTGGAGCATGGGGAAGGCCAGCCAGCAAAGACCAGTGAGCTTTTGCAAATATAAAATACCAGCCTGAATTTGCTTCCCTTTCTATTCTGTAGTAAACACAAAGGAATACAGACAGAAACTCAGTCTTCTGTGGGCCCCCAGGAAGAACACCCATCCTCTCCCTGTGCTCTTGAGGCCCCTGAAGTGTTTGAAAGGAGCCAAAGGAAGAGCATGCTTTGGGGTCTGTTCTGCTCCCTCCCTCTGGGCCTTCCTGTGCCCAGGCTGCCACCCCTCCTTCCCCAGCATCTGAGGAGCTACAGGTGACCCTTTCCACAGGACCCTGGCCTTCTCCTTGATAGATCTGTGTAGAAAAACTAATGGGCAGTGCTCGTCATCCTTGTCTCTCTACAACAGTTGGTTTCGGTGTATGACTTCTTAACCTTCATGTGTGTGTTTCATGTATTTTCCTTCTGCTTACAAAATTATACCAAATGATCGTATCTTCTAAATTTTCCTTTTTCTGCTTGAGTCTATATGTATATATTTCTTTGATTAGAATATCTTAGCCTGAAAGCCTCTGATCTTCACTGTAGGAAACTAGCACAAGGCTAATTATCTGTCAGCAAACATCAGATTGCTGGATGTTTCCATAATTGCCCTCAAATGTGGTAATGAGGTTGCAGGTTTGAGGAAACACTTACGAACAGCGGCTTTGGGGAAATTAACCTCTTCATTTTCAATACTGAATTCCAAATTACTGTGTATTAACGCATCTGTCTCCTGCCTTTTGTTAAATTTCAGTACCTACTAGAAATGAAAAGCTTAATCCTGCCCCCAGAACACATCCTGAAGCGGGGGGACAGTGAAGCAATAGCATATGCATTCTTCCATCTGGCGCACTGGAAGAGGGTAGAAGGAGCTTTGAATCTTCTCCATTGTACATGGGAAGGCAGTAAGTAATTTTCTTTCTTTGAAACATTTTTTTTTTAAGCATGAAAACATGCTAAAGGTGTTTTTGCCCTGAGCATTTGTGATGAATGATGAAGATTTACATATCTATAGCTCTGCTGTCTAACCACATCACAGAGATGTGGTTAATTACTCAGGCTCTCTGGTTCCCCAGTGGTAGTGGGTATTATTGTGGTGATGCTGCCTCTGTGCCTCAAAAAGGCAAGTTTATACAGTGGAGGGGGTGAATCAGGACTGTTCCAGCAGTTGTGCTATGCTTAGTTGCTCAGTCATATCTGGCTTTTTGCAACCTGCCAGGCTCTTCTGTCCATGGGAATTCTCCAGGCAAGAATACTGAAGTGGGTTGCCATGCCCTCCTCCAGGGGATCCTCCCAACCCAGAGATCAGAGGAGCATTCTACTCCTGGAAACCCTCCTTGGAGACCCAGACAGCCCCTTGGCATCATGGGAGTCTTTGGCATGGAGCCAGGCTCCTTGCTGGGCTCTGATGACCACTTCCAGATGGGCTTTCTGGGAGGGTTGGCTGAAGAGCCACAGTTATCCTCCAGGAGAGCTCAGTTGGCCAAACAAAAAGGAGCAGCAATTAGACTTCAGGACAACTGGACCCTAGTATGGTGACAGGGATAGCCTTGTGTGTTGAGAAATAAATGCCTGTTAGATGGATGTGGGGGTACATTGATCTGAGCAGCTGCTGGCACCAGCATTCTGTGTGAGAAGTGGTTGTACTGGTGGGTGAGACATGCTCCCGGCCCCAGAGAAGCATCTCATCCAGTTGGAAGGAGTCACCAGCAGCATTAGCAGCTGCTCAGTGATTTTTCAGATGGGAGAGACCTATGGGGTGGAGCAGTCATGGGTAACCTTATAGGTCATAGGAGATTTGAACCAAGCCTTGAAGAACTAGGACAGTTTTAGAAGCAAGGACACTGTGAACAGTGCTAAGTGTGTGGGGGGCAGCTGTTGGGGAGAATGAAAAGGGCTCAAGATTATGGATTATTGAACAAGATGTATATTGACACTGCTATCATAAACTTAAGCAAAACAAGCATAACATGTAGCATGGGTTTTTCCCCCCTCTTGGGGAAAAGAAATTTTAGAGTCTTCTGATAATTTTTCCTTAGTTCACCCCTACTCTGATCAGCCTCACAAGCAAATGTCTTTTTAATCCCTTTCACTGTTTATTTTTGCTCCTTCCATTTTCATTTTGCCAATCTTCTACTCTTCCCTTTTCCTGCCCTTCCCTAACCCAGCAGGAATCTAAACTGGTACAGGAAAGGGGTGGGGAGCAGTCAAATGAGATGGAGTAAAAGTAACCTGACAGAGATAGGACTCAAGTTGATTGAAAGATTTTTTTGTTTGGTTGTTTTGAAAATATTTCTTCAGAGAATTGTAGCAGGTCTAGTTAAATCATTTACTGTTTATAACCTGAAGGGTGGTGACTTGGTGGATATTTCTACACTCACTCTGTAAGTGTAATAAGCTACTCCAAGTGTCCTGGTCCTGGTATTTGGATGTGTTAAGACAGCACACTCTTGCTCAGGGAGTGTGTGGACACGTGTGCAGTTCTCTCTGGCTTGGGCTTATTGTTGCATTAATGGTATTCTATACAGATGAGACAAAAGGAATTTTTATTTAAACATGAGAAAGAAAGAGATAAAGCCTAGCAAGACTGAACATGAGAGGCCTTACCTAGTATTAGTCATGGTAAAATTAAATGGACAAATTGGCTTACCAAGTAAGAACATATATATATATATCTAGATTCAGTTCAGTTCAGTCACTCAGTCATGTCTGACTCTTTGTGACCCCATGGACTGCAGCACGCCAGGCCTCCCTACCCATCACCAACTCCCAGAGCTTACTCAAACTCATGTCCTTTGAGTTGGTAATACCATCCAACCATCTCATCCTCTGTTGTCCCCTTCTCCTGACCTCAGTCTTTCCCAGTATCAGGGTCTTTTCAAATGAATCAGTTCTTTACATCAGGTGGCCAAAGCATTGGAATTTCAGCTTCAACATCAGTCCTTCCAGTGAATATTCAGGACTGATTTCCTTTAGGATGGACTGGTTGGATCTCCTTGCAGTCCAAGGGGCTCTCAGGAGTCCCCTCCAACACCACAGTTCAAAAGCATCAATTCTTTGATGCTCAGCTTTCTTTATAGTCCAACTCTCACATCCATACATGACTACTGGAAAAACCATAGCTTTGACTAGACGGACCTTTGTTGGCAAAGTAATGTCTCTGCTTTTTAATATGCTGTCTAGGTTGGTCATAACTTTTCTTCCAAGGAGCAAGTGTCTTTTAATTTCATGGCTGCAGCCACCATCTGCAGTGATTTTGGAGCCCCCCAAAAATAAAGTCTGTCACTGTTTCCATTGTTTCCCCATCAATTTGCCATGAAGTGATGGGACCAGATGCCGTGATCTTAGTTTTCTGAATGTTGAGTTTTAAGCCAACTTTTTCACTCTCCTCTTTCACTTTCATCAAGAGGCTTAGTTCTTCTTTGCTTTCTGCCATAAGGGTGGTGTCATCTGCATATCTGAGGTTATTGATATTTCTCCCCACAATCTTGATTCCAGCTTGTGCTTCATCCAGCCCAGTATTTCTCATGATGTACTCTGCATATAAGTTAAATAAGCAGGGTGACAACATAAAGCCTTGACATATTCCTTTTTCGATTTAGAACCAGTCTGCTGTTCTATGTCGAGTTCTCACTGTTGCTTCTTGACCTTCAATTTATAGATTGGTATCTTGGAAATATAGTAATAGAAGGTTATTGATTGGATCTGATTGATAAGATGGTTGCTGCTGCTAAGTCGCTTCAGTCGTGTCTGACTCTGTGCGACCCCATAGACAGCAGCCCACCAGGCTCCCCTGTCCCTGGGATTCTCCAGGCAAGAACACAGGAGTGGGTTGCCATTTCCTTCTCCAATGCATGAAAGTGAAAAGTGAAAGTGAAGTCAGTCAGTCATGTCTGACTCTTCACAATCCCATGGACTGCCGCCTACCAGGCTCCTCCGCCCATGGGATTTTCCAGGAAAGAGTACTGGAGTGGGGTGCCATAGCCTTCTCTGGATAAGATAGTCGTATAGAAAAGGTCAGAAGAGGGGTGGGGCAATAAGTGATAAAGACACAGTGTTATGAATGGCGTAACTGTAAAAATAAAAAATAATGAAAATAATTCTGTTTGGAAGTTCAGTTCAGTTCAGTCCTCAGTCGTGTCTGACTCGTTGCAACCCCATGAATCACAGCACGCCAGGCCTCCCTGTCCGTCACCAACTCCCGGAGTTCACTAGACTCACGTCCATCGAGTCAGTGATGCCATCCAGCCATCTCATCCTCTGTCGTCCCCTTCTCCGCCTGCCCCCAATCCCTCCCAGCATCAGAGTCTTTTCCAACGAGTCAACTCTTCGCATGAGGTGGCCAAAGTACTGGAGTTTCAGCTTTAGCATCATTTCTTCCAAAGAAATCCCAGGGCTGATCTGCTTCAGAGTAGATTGGTTGGATCTCCTTGCAGTCCAAGGGACTCTCAAGAGCCTTCTCCAACACCACAGTTCAAAAGCATCAATTCTTCGGTGCTCAGCCTTCTTCACAGTCCAACTCTCACATCCATACATGACCACTGGAAAAACCATAGCCTTGACTAGATGGACCTTAGTCAACAAAGTAATGTCTCTGCTTTTGAATATACTATCTAGGTTGGTCATAACTTTTCTTCCAAGGAGTAAGCGTCTTTTAATTTCATGGCTGCAGTCACCATCTGCAGTGATTTTGGAGCCCCAAAAAATAAAGTCTGACACTATTTCTACTGTTTCCCCATCTATTTCCCATGAAGTGATGGGACCGGATGCCATGATCTTCATTTTCTGAATGCTGAGCTTTAGGCCAACATTTTCACTCTCCACTTTCACTTTCATCAAGAGGCTTTTTAGCTCCTCTTCACTTTCTGCCATAAGGGTGGTGTCATCTGCATATCTGAGGTTATTGATATTTCTCCGGGCAATCTTGATTCCAGCTTGTGTTCCTTCCAGTCCAGCGTTTCTCATGATGTATTCTGCATATAAGTTAAATAAGCAGGGTGACAATACACAGCCTTGACGTACTCCTTTTCCTATTTAGAACCAGTCTGTTGTTCCATGTCCAGTTCTAACTGTTGCTTCCTGACCTGCATACAGATTTCTCAAGAGGCAGGTCAGGTGGTCTGGTATTCCCATCTCTCTCAGAACTTTCCGCAGTTGATTGTGATCCACACAGTCAAAGGCTTTGGCATAGTCAAGAAAGCAGAAATAGATGTTTATCTGGAACTCTCTTGCTTTTTCCATGATCCAGCGGATGCTGGCAATTTGATCTCTGGTTCCTCTGCCTTTTCTAAAACCGGCTTGAACATCAGGGAGTTCACGGTTCACGTATTGCTGAAGCCTGGCTTGGAGAATTTTGAGCATTACTTTACTAGCATGTGAGATGAGTGCAATCCACTAGCTTTGTTCATAGCAATGCTTTCCAAGGCCCACTTGACTTCACATTCCAGGATGTCTGGCTCTAGATTAGTGATCACACCATCATGATTATCTGGGTTGTGAAGATCTATTTTGTACAGTTCTTCTGTGTATTCTTGCCACCTCTTCTTAATATCTTCTGCTTCTGTTAGGTCCAGACCATTTCTGTCCTTTACCGAGCCCATCTTTGCATGAAATGTTCCCTTGGTAGCTCTAATTTTCTTGAAGAGATCTCTAGTCTTTCCCATTCTGTTCTTTTCCTCTATTTCTTTGCATTGATTGCTGAAGAAGGCTTTCTTATCTCTTCTTGCTATTCTCTGGAACTCTGCATTCAGATGCTTATATCTTTCCTTTTCTCCTTTGCTTTTCGCCTCTCTTCTTTTCACAGCAATTTGTAAGGCCTCCCCAGACAGCCATTTTGCCTTTTTGCATTTTTCCCATGGGGATGGTCTTGATCCCTGTCTCCTGTACAATGTCATGAACCTCATTCCATAGTTCAACAGGCACTCTATCTATCAGATCTAGGCCCTTAAATCTATTTCTCACTTCCACTGTATAGTCATAAGGGATTTTATTTAGGTCATACCTGAATAGTCTAGTGGTTTTCCCTACTTTCTTCCATTTGAACATTCTTTGGCATTGCCTTTCTTTGGGATTGGAATGAAAACTGACCTTTTCCAGTCCTGTGGCCACTGCTGAGTTTTCCAAATGTGCTGGCATATTGAGTGCAGCACTTTCACAGCATCATCTTTCAGGATTTGAAACAGCTCAACTGAAATTCCATCACCTCCACTAGCTTTGTTCGTAGGAATGCTTTCCAAGGCCCACTTGACTTCACATTCCAAGATGTCTGGCTCTAGATTAGTGATCACACCATCATGATTATCTGGGTCGTGAAGATCTTTTTTGTACAGTTCTTCCGTGTATTCTTGCCACCTCTTCTTAATATCTTCTGCTTCTGTTAGGTCCAGACCATTTCTGTCCTGTATTACCAGATGACAATGGGGAGATGCTTTGGAAACACTGGGAAGGACAGTGACATTTTCAGAGATGAGAAGTGACACAGTGATCCCCACATCAAGCAGTGAGGTACCATTGGGGGGATGTAATTATCTCAGATTAGATGGGTGGAACACTTTATTAGAATAAAAAGAAACGGTGAGTTTTTAGACATTAAACAGTATGGCAGGGCAGTCAGGGACCTATATGAAAGGCAAACTCTGCATTTAATCCTTATGGATAATTAAGAACCAAGCCAGGAAATTACACAGCTGTTCAGTTTTCAAAAAGAGAGTCGTACCATTCAGTTTTAGAAAAGAGAACCATGAAAGTGCTTACCAGGTGCTGACTACCTTAGTTAGTAGTTAATTGAGGACCTTAGTAGAGGATCCCAGGAACCTTGAAGAATGTGTAACTGTAATTCACAGAGGGTTTGCATTTCCATCATTTCATGGACTCCTGATAAAATTCTGAGTCAGGCAGGACAAAGGTGGCCATGTTAGATGTTCAAAAAAGAAGCAGGTTTGTTGAGGTGAGCAACCTATTGAACGTCCTGCAGGCACTGATGTTAGAATCAGGTTTACTGTGTCTTCACTGCTCTTTTCTGTAACACCAGCTATTTAGGCCTTACCTGGATAGATTAAGAAGAGGAGCAGCCATCTCTGAAACATTTGTTTAGAAGCCCTCAATTTATACCACTGCTTAAGGTTGGGGTATTCCTATGCCCTTTCTAATGTTATGAAAGCTAATCATTCTACGTAAAATTATATTTTGTTATTAAATATTGACTTAAACATTTAAAATATAGAATGAGCCCAATTTAATATAAAAATACATTCTATGTATGTAAAAAGATAAAAGAGGTTAGAATTAGATATACCTTTAAGTAGATTTTTAAGTGATTTTTTTCTTCATATTTGTATTTTTCAAACTTGCTACAATAACCATATATATTTTCTTTAAGCATAAAACTTATGTGTATATATTACATGTATATATATGTATATGCATGTATTTAGAAAATGATCTTTCATTACAAACAGTTTTGTCTTTAAAAAATACAAAGCAAAAAAAAAAGAAATACAAAGCTATAAATCTGTCTTGAAATTTAGGAGAAGGAATTACCACTCCAACTTCAGGCAGTTGTGTATGATTGTTTGACAAGACTTCTAGATCTGTGTCCATTCTAAGTTAAGTGGAGGCATCAAAGCTCTGGATTTTAAAAGACTTGGATTAGAATTCTGGCTCAGCTACCCATTTACTGGTATTAACGTACCCATTTTTTGAAAACTGTGAAGTGCTGATGATATTGAATGCCGCCGCCCTATTCCAAGTTGGTGAGCTTCAGGGCTGTTGCTCCGAGGGCTGCTACAGTTCAGGAACCACTCCTTTTCCCTCTCTGGAGGTCAGTGGGGCTCCCCTAGACTGCCCGTGCCTAAGCTCAGGAGGCTGCACTTCCTCCAGTTCACCACTGGGTGGCGCCTTTTGACATCTCCAGTCTCATAGTCTAGGTTTTCACCTTTAAATCATTTTTTTCTTCATTCTGAAATTTAAGACCATTCCCCAACTCCCTTCCACTTCCTCTTTTTCACTATAAAGAGAATTCAGAAAGGAAGGTAGCTATCTAATTTCACTAGGTTCCATGTTAAAAGTGTGTATTCTTTCAAAAATTCACTTTATCTTTTAGAAAAAGAATTATGTCAAAAGTGTTGGTTAGGGGTGGGGATGAGGTATAGTTTTCTTTGCTTTTTAATGAGTTTATTATGTTGGAGCACTAGTCATCTTGTGGAATTAAGTGAGTCTCCCACCAATCAGGCTGAAATAACTCACATTTTTGATAAAACCCCAAAGTCCAGCTGATGCATGGCAGAGATTGTTTGGGTTTGAAACATATGGTGGTTTGAAGAAAAAAAACCTGAATCCTCAACCACAAATACATCAGCATTTCAAAGGTTTGTAAAATGTTTGATTCATCACTATCCCAGCCCCTGAAATTACACAATGTGTTTCTCAAAGTCAAGATAATCAAGAAAGGGGAAAAGTTTTAATTTATTTAAGATTTAAAAACATGTTCCTAAGTTCATTACACAACTGCCACATTATCTGAATTATATTTATTTTAAGCCCTGTAGGTTCTGGTTATCTTCACAAATATGTACACACATGACTGCAAGTATATGTTGAATATAAAAAACATACATGAATGAGGAAACTCATTTGAACTGTGTCTTTAGTTACAGTGGTATTGTGCTTTATGGTGCCCTGTTTTAAATGGTACGTCTTCTAATTTACCTGTATTAAATTCTGCTGTGGCCTTATCTCCCTCCTGCTTTGATATTTTTAAGACTCTGATTTGGCTGTATTTATTTTTTAAAAGTGAGGTAGTCTGCTGACCACAACTGGAGATTTAATTTTCAGGTTCCATATATCAGAAGACTAAAATACCATGGGGTAAATCACTTAGCTTTTCTTTGTTTCCATTTTCTTCCTTACTCGATCTTTATTTTCTTTTTGGAGATTTTTTTTCCCCAAAAAATTCACTAAATAATGTATAAGATTTGAAGGTGGTGATTCTTAGGGGGATTAAGGCAAATCTTTCCTTTGAGAGGAGAAAATGGCCCATTGTTGAAGCAAAGGATGAGATTCTGATTCTAATTTATTCTCTTTGAACCCGATGGTTAGTACTACTGGCTGTAAGATGTGATCCTTGGGGCATTTCCTCTAATCAAACCTTTCCTCCAAAAGCCTGGCACCTTTGAGACTGCTAAAGAGAAATTCTCCCACCCTTCAGCCCATGGATCCAAGGCTAAATTTTATAATTTGGGAGAAAACAGTGGCAGCTGAAGTCCCTGGGCATAGCCAAATTATACTAGTAGCCGGAATCCAGATATTGTATGATGCTTCCCCACCAACTGCCTAGTAGAACCAGCTTGCTCCTTTCACTTACTCAGTTTTGAGCAACTGACCATAATTTGGATCCACTGGGGCTTTTAAAGGGAAAATTCTGTCTCTTCCCTACTGTGCATTAATTTATTCATTCCTTTATTCAGTGAACATTTATAGGCATTCTTTTGGGGATATCAAGAGAAGTAAGACTCTGAAATGCTTTGGGAGAAACAATGTGTGTGTGCACGTATACTCACATACACGTGCCCATGTATGTGTACATATAGTGTGGGTAGGAGCAGAGCTCTCAAGGAAGCAGGAACAGAGTATTAGAGTGTTACAGGTCACTCAGAAGCTAGTGACTCTGCTCCAAAACTCTAGAATGTTTCTTTGAAATTGGAATAGAACATCTTGTAATCTAAAAGGAAAGTGGTTTTCCAAGGCCATATAACTAGATAGTGAAAAAATGTGGATCAAAATCCAGAGTTTTGACTTTTGAATTTTCTTTCTTGTTGTCCCCAAAGCCTCACAAAAGACAGAGAGCCTTTATGGCCATTGCCTATGTTACAGTCAATAGAATGGAAAATGTGGGTTGTGATAATTTTCTGTTCTATCATTTGTACTTCTAATTGTTCACAAATAAGCAGCATTTGTACTTATAAGCTAGAATATGATCTGATAGAGCAAGTAGGAGCTTGGGGTTGGTGGAAAAGGAAAGCAAAGAGAAAGCTAACTTTCACTGAGCAGTCAGGCCCTATGTGTAGACACCTTGAGCTCTGCTGTCACGCATACAGCACCTTTTAACAGCCTCTCAAGGTCCTTGGTGTCCTCATTTTTATGGACTCATAAAATGACCCGCTAGACACAGAATAATGACCCACCTGAAGTCATACAGTTGTCAGCCTGGTCCAGTTGGCTCGTCGTGAGCTGTCACCTCTACCGCTACCCCATTAGTATACACTATCACAAGGGAACTTTGACACTTGTTTTCATGATTATTGTCTCATCTGTTTCCCACCCTGGGCAATTAGCTCCATCAGTCCAGAAACAGTGCATGCTTGGCTCACATTCCTGTCCCTATTATACAAGGTAGACACTCAAATTTTGACCATGTAGAGCTGGGATTCAAACTCAGTCCTTAGTATTGCAAACAATCTGTATAAAGTTCTCTGAGATCCTCTTTGAAAATTCGACATAGGCAAAGTATCAGACATTGCCTTCTATCCTTGTCTATATTGTGGATAGAATGAAAGGTCATTAGAATTCAGTGGGAAAATCAAGAGTTAACTTGTTCATGTATCCATGCTTGTGTCCATTCTCTTGATTCTTTATCCAGAATTGGTCAAGTCTCTGATGGGTACAACACTGATACAGGCTTGAAACCTGTCTAGAAAGTGTGTCTGGGTGAGGCCAGAAGGCAGTAGTGTAATGTCTCACACGTTATTGTGGAGGGCCTGCTGTGTTCACTAAGTAGTTCCAGTTCATTTTGCCTCTCCCACAAAGGCACAGTAGAAACCAAGGTAGGGAGGAGATGACACAAAAGGAAAATGCAAAAATGCCACTGGCTTCCATGTACTAACACTAAATAGTCCAGATTTTTTTTTCCTAACCAAATGCATGTACATTTTCATGTATTTCTTCTGAAATGTATGTGTTTTTTTTTTTTTTTTTTGGATGGAAATATTTTAGGAGGTTTTTAGTCACTCATGAGGTAGATCGAATTCATAAAACAGTTCAAATGACCTTTTTTTTCATTCTTACCTGCCCTGCTAAATCAGTGTGTTACTACTTGCACTTGGAAAAGTTCTGGCCATTCACCTAAAGCCACAAGGTCCTTGTGGAGCAGTTATACATATTTTTAGTGAAAGGACCAGGAGGTAGGGGGTGCAGCTGGCACGGCTCACGTGGTGCCTCTTCCCGCTCTTTCTAGACCTCCAGTGCTTATCTCACACTTTGCTGGACCCCGCCCAGCAGGGTGGATAAAGGATAGAATTGCAAACAGAAATTGTGTTTGCTTTTGTTTAGTGAAGCCAAGTCTTAACATTATTTTATGAACTCGATGTAAATGACAACTGACATGAGAAAGAGAAATTTTAAGGGCACATAAGCATCCTTACTATCACGGGGCTTGGGGGCAGAGGATGGTACAGGAAGAGTGTGTGTGTATTCTTTGTTGAATCATATATAATCAGTGCCTTCACCCTCTCCAGAAGACCAGAACTGATTAGAAGGAAGAGAGTAACTTGATGCACAAAATTTGTATGCATGCCAAATACTGGAGTGAAAAGCATTTGCTATCTGATTGAAAAGACACCAACCAACCATTTGATTTCTGTGGTTGAACACTCTCAAGATCTTGCACCCCTACATTTCATTTAAAAAATTGCTCCCTGAAGTGCAAACTGACTTCAGTTTTGAATAAAATTTAGCATTCAAATTTATAGCCACTTTGAAAACTGAGGGTTTATTTATGTCGTATGAACCTAGACAGATTCTTAATTACAGGAGCCCTAGTGCACATGAAAATCTGGATTAAAAAAAAAAAAACCTTCCACATAGGTTTTTCTACATTTTGGAGATGCTTTCATAGCAGCCATCATTTATGGGAAATGGTATTAAAATCCTGCCATGTTGCAGTTTAAATGCCCCGCTTCCCAGAAGAGAGTTTAGTGTATCCTATAAAGCACTAAGTGAGTTTTTCTTTTTTTGGTTTTGTAATTTTTTTCCCTTCTCTTGAAAGCCTGGTTCTACTGAGAGAAATGCTGCTTCCTTCAAGTAATCTTTGTGTGTTAGCAACTTGTGCAGGGTACCCCTCTCTTGCTTGCTGTAATGGGCAAAAGTCATCTTGTTTTGCATGAAGGAGAAGGTCTGATTGAACTAGAGTGAGCCTTTCATTTTAAGAAGAGTTAAAGTCTAGGGTGTTTTTAATGTTTTAATCTCTGTTTAAGAGGTTTCTGTTACAAGAGGAAAATTGATAACATTTTTACCTCAGCCAACTGCCAGCAAACTGGCTCTGCTCTAATCCCACGTTTGTAGTGATTTATATTCTCCGTGGCAACGTGCTGTAACCTCAGAGTGATAGCACTGTGGTGCAGATTGACTGCGTTCCAAATGCTGGGATCACATACATAATGTTTTTACTTTTAAATAATATTCAGACACCAGAATAAATACCATATGTGCACTGATGCTGGTTACAATGGAACCTTGTCATGTCTCGTGAGGGAGAACATTCTTTGTTTCTGATTTCTGTTTGAAATAAGTATGCAAAAGACAAATATGTACATTGACAGCATTTTGAGAAGACTTTGGTAATTACACAGCTGAGGACATAGCTAGGAGTCCTTGAAATGCAGCATTTACGGCTGAAAAGTTTGCTGTGTTGCCACCATCCCTCTTTGACACACATGAAGGCAAGGATTGTAATTCGACGTTCCCAGTGTAGGGTCTAGTTTTTTCATATTTTACATCTACGGCATGCTGTAGTTGTCGGACATCTGTGGAAGAAAAATTACCTCCTTGAGTACTGTTCATAGGAACAGTGAGACTAACATGCTGATGACATTGTAACAGGGAGAGTAACGCATGTGAAAATGGGAAGAGATGGACTGACTGGAAAGTCATAATTCAGGGTGAGACCTAACGTTATCTGATGCCCCAAAAGCAAAGCTTACGTGGCCTGACATCCTCAAAATACAGATACTCAATCTCTCCAGATCCATTTTTTCTCCCACATGATGTTGAAGATTTAAAAGTTTCATAAAGTTCAGAAATACCTCCCAAGTCATGCACTTTGAGATTCTTGTTTTTATCCATCTTGGTTGGAATTCTAATCCACCTAGACATATTTTTGAAATAGACATGCTAGAATGCCTTTCATATTTGTGCATCTGTGACATGCTCCTACAAGTCAGTCCACGTTGCTTCCTGGGGAAGCATTTCAATCCAGGTTTTTGTTGTTACTATCAGTTGAGCTATATTGAATTAGTGCTCATGACATTTTCATAATATTTTGTAGCTGAGGAAACCCTGGGCATTGGAATTGATGGCTTTGCCTACTCCTCTGCACCCCCATCCCCACCTAGTGTTGTGAGGTTTGTCCAGATGTATAGTGTGAGCTTAATGTGTGAGTCATTTGTCATAATGCATCTCTGACAATTTCTCTGGTGCATGCCTCAGCATTTGGGTAAGTCTCGCATCCTTTCTGAAAGTTACTTGTAGAAATGTTCCCCATTATAAAAATGCTCAAAATGCTCCCCATGAAGTTGAGATGTTATGAGACAAATATTGTGCTTCTAACATATTGTCTCTCCTTTTCAGCTTTTCGGATGATCCCTTATCCCTTGGAAAAGGGGCATCTGTTTTATCCCTACCCCATCTGTACAGAGACAGCAGATCGCGAGCTGCTCCCATGTAAGTCTGCCCTCCTTATTCCTCTCCTGGGCTGGTGAGGGTGGTGCGCCAACAATGGGATAGAGAGAGGTGGGAATGATACATGTGTATGGTGTTCCTTGTCTTCTATTGCCCTGTCCTCGTCCGATAGCATAAGCATCAAAGTGAGTTATATGTGCAGGCTTGGCTTCCTGCTCCTCCATGTCTTTCCAGATTCATCAGAGGGAAAGACCCCTGGTGACTGAAGTTTAGATGAAGAAGCATCATGTCCTGGCTGGTTTGAGCACAGAGACCCTAGTTTGAGGCAGATGCCCCTCGCTGGGCCGATCCACTGTGCAGGGCTCGGCCTGGGCTCTCCCACTGGTCAGAGGAAGTCTGCACACACTGGAGTCTAAAAGAGAAGCAGAGGAGCTGCAAAAGAGTCTGGTGGGGAGGGCAGGGCAGCATGAGGATGCTGGCATTGCCACCAGAGGCAGACCCATGGGCCAGGTGGGCGTGCTTTCTGCGGTGATGCAATGCTGTTGGCCAGCACGATTTCCTGCGAGCATCTCTTGGATGGCATGCAGTGAGCCGGTGGGATGTGTGCAGGGCACACGTGCAGTCTCAGCTCTGTCCACAGCAGGCAGAGGGCAAACCCTACCCTTGAGGGCCTTACCAGCTGGCAGTCGGAGGACCCGTACCACACGTGGAAAGTATGATTTGGTTTACTGTAATCCAACATTGTTTTGACAATTCCAGCTAAATAGTTATTATCAAATTATACTGTGTATAATGAATCGTGTCCAGGCCCTTCATGTGGCCCTGCCTTAGGACATACTTTTCTCCCTCAGATAATAAGCTCCAAATTTTGTCTATTCTCTCTTCCCTGTCCTCTCTCCTGCCACTCCCACCCTGCACCAGCCCCAGTTCTATCACATCTCATAGCTCTAACATAGTTCGATGCTTTGCCCAGAAGACCAGCTGAACTTGGAGCCCTGGGTGCTTGTAAACTGTCCAATGGCCATATTTTTTGAGACAGTTGTGAATCTCCAAAATGGTGGGGTCCAGGTGCAAAATGAGCTGCCGTCTCAGGATGAAGGAGCAGAAGGCAGCTCTCTGCTTTCTTTGCTGTGTGATGAGTTACCTCGGGAGGTGGAGGCCTCAGTGGTATGGTGTTCCTCACCATCTGTATTTAATGTGTAAAGGGGTTGGGTACCTCACTCTGCATTAGGTTTGGTTTCAGAAACAGGGTCTGTGATGGGCCCACACTTTTTCCTTTCAGCTCTCCCTTCAGGGAGATCCTTATTAGTATTTCTGATTTCTGATAAGAAAGGCAGTTTTCTAAAAAGTACATCATTTTTAAATGTTTTAATTGAGTTCAAACACGTTTCCATGGGGGATAGATTCACTATTAGAAAAAGATTATAGTTCTTAAAAGACAGTGTCTAGGAATAATCTTTATGGTTCTAGAATAGAAAATTATGACTCACGTTGATTTAATTGAATGCAGTGGTTCAAGTCTGATTTCCCTTCACAATCATTGAGTGTTGAGGGTAAGGATGAGAGGCAGATGGGTGGTTTCACATGTTACCTGCGTTCGGCACATTAGTGGTGTGGCGTCCACGGTGGCCCTGAGCACACATCCACCCAAGGAGAGCCCTAGGAGGTTGACATCCCTGGGTTCAAGGTTCCAGTTTATTTGTCTTTGTCCCTCCCTGGCCCTCTACCCTGTCATGTTTTGGGCTTAGAGTTGAAAGGTTGAGGAGAGGCTGGAGACCTTGGGTTTCCTGAGGAAGATGGAGACCCTTGGTCCTTTGGTTGGAATGGCAATGTTGTTCACACATAGCCACACAGCTTCCTTCCGCAGGGCCAGGCTTTGGTGCTTTTCTCTCTGTGTGGGTCACTTGAAATTTAAAAGTTATGAAAAGCTCTAAAATCTCCCATTATTGATGGATGGATGATCCTTGCTTAATGTTTCTCCCTTAGGGTAGTATCTTCCACTGATAGAGTTAGATTGTACCAGGAAAAAATACAAGCTACACTAATATCTGGGCTTCCCAGGTGGTGCTAGAGGTAAAGAACTCACCTGCTAATACCAGAGATGCAGGTTCAATCCCTGGGTTGGGAAGATCCCCTGGAGGAGGGAATGGCTACCCACTCCAGTATTCTTGCCTGCAGAATCTCACGGACAGAGGAACCTGGCGGGCTACAGTCCACGGTCACAAAGACTCAGACATGACTGAGTGACTTAGCATACACACATACACACTAGTATCTCTCTGTGACAGTGATTTAAAAATTCCAGGACAATGACAATCTAGAGAGAAGAGTTTTTATTTCAGGATACTTGACTTTGGATTTTACAAGTTTTGTTCAGTGAACATGTGTTTTATAATTTATAAAACACATAACAAATAAAGTTTGGTTTATGTTTCCTTTTGAGAAAGGAATACTGTGTATTAGGTGTAGATAGTGTCACTGTCCCTGCCCATGAATGTGTGACATCCCCACGTTAACCCCATCATGCCCTGGATAGAGTCCTGAAGGGTAAATATGGACTTGGGAGAAGCACTAGGCCCCAGAGGCTGGTGGAGATGTTGGCGCTCATTCATGCAAGGGCCCTACGTTTTTCCTTTCCAAAAGGCTTCAGCTAAAGCTCTGAAGAGTCCATCCCACCTAGAGAAGTTCCCTGAGAGTGCATTTCACTGCAGCCCTAACACTTCCCTTTTGTTCTTCTCCACAGCTTTCCACGAAGTCTCAGTTTACCCCAAAAAGGAGCTCCCCTTTTTTATTCTCTTTACTGCTGGATTGTGTTCCTTCACAGCCATGCTGGCCCTCCTGACACATCAGTTCCCGGAACTCATGGGGGTCTTTGCGAAAGCCGTGAGTATTTGCCAAGAGAGGCCTCAGGCAAGGGGCAGGGAAAGTCATGAAAAGCAGCATAAGAGAAACGGGGAGGGTCGTGTAAAAGTGGATGCGCTTGTACTGATTCTTTGCTCACTGATACTGAATTTTCAGTATCATCAGTGGAATCGAAATGAGAAAGTGTAGCTTGTTTATTACTGCATGCCTTGCCTCATTTCACATAGAGAAAGATTCTCAGCAGTTCCCCCCAAAATGTGTGCGTTCTAAAAGAATTACATGAAGAATTAAGGAAATCCTAGTAAATGAAAAATATTTGGGAGGTTATTCAGTTTTATATAAATTGAATGACATTATTTCTAATCTTTAGATATTGTAGGTCTTTCCTGCAAGAAGGATAGAATTTACATTTTCAAAGATGATTTAAATTTATGTCAACAAATTAAATTGTTTGGGGAATGAACTGAGATGGTGTGAAGGGTGTCTAGTATTAATAAGTATAGAAATATAATGTTTAGAACTATCAGAATCCATTAAGACTTTAAAGAAGGTTATGGTATACGTATAGCTGATTCACTTTGCTGTGCAATAGAAACTAACACAACATTGTAAAGCAACTATATGCTAATAAAAATTTTTAAAAAGAGATGCATTGAGACTATAATATATCCACCAAATTTCAAACTTAGTCTTGGAAAAGAATATACAATATCTCATTAGTTATTGTACTGAATTCATGTTAAAATGATAATTTTTAGATACATTGAGTTAAATAAAATGACTATTAAAATTTTTTTCTAAAAAAAAAGATGGTTATGGAGAAGAGCTTTAATGAGAAAAGTCATCTGCATTGACAACCAAGAACCATTGTTTCCTTGATGAAAACTGACTATTTCCACCTGTACACACAGTGAGGATAAGTTTACTAATTTTGCCACAGAAGAGTTTCAAACAGAAGGAGTCAGAAAAAGAAAACCAATTGTTTCCCTGGAACTCCATTCTGATTTCAAGGCAAGTGGAGTCAGAAAGGATGATTTCTAACTTGGCTGGGTTGATTTAATCCCTTTCCAGATGATTGACATTTTCTGCTCGGCAGAGCTCAGGGACTGGAATTGCGAGAGTATTTTCATGCGTGTTGAAGATGAACTGGAAATCCCACCGGCACCTCAGTCTCAACATTTCCAAAACTGAACTCATCACCCTCCTCCCCCCACCACCAAAACTGCTCCTCCTCCTGTATCCCTGACCCTCCGCCAGTGGCTCTGACATCCACCCAGTCACTCAAGCCAGAAACTCGGCAGCCCTCCCAGACTCTTCCTTCTCTCACCCTTTACATCCCATCTGTCTCTGTTTCCACAGTCTGTCAGATCTAACCTCCTGAGCCGCTTGGCGGTCAGTAGATGGAATTCACCTCTCCTTATCTTCTTTCTTCTCCCATGACTCTCTTAGTTTAGATCTCTGTGATTTCTTGCAAGAGTCTTAACTGGTCTCCTTTTTTCCAGGCTTCTCCTCTGCCAGTATTTCCTTTGTACTGACCCCAAAATGATCTTTTTTAGAAAATCTGAGCATGTCACTTCTGTGCTTGAATTTCCCCAATGGTTTCCCACCAACATCAGGATAAAGTCACAGATCTTTAGCATGGCACACAAGGTCCTTTGTGATCTGGCCCTTGCTTGCCTCTTCAGCCTACTCTCTCTCAACTCTTGCCCAGGCACTGCTCTTGGGCCACAGTGAATTTCTCACCATTCCCAGATGCAACAGGCTCTTGTGCCCAGTGCTTTTGCACGTGCTGTTTGCACTGTGTGGAATGCCCTTCCCCATTACCACCAGCACTTGTCCAGTCTACTAATGCCTCTTTGTTCTTTTATACTCGGCTTCCTTTCTAAGTTCCTCCTAAGCTGAGTTAGAACCTTTCCTCTCTGATCCCACCCATGAATTACCTATATTATTACATTTATTGTACTATATTATAATTGTTAAAATCTTGTCTGACCCCCTTTTAGAATGTGAGCTCCTTGCGAGCAGGACTGTGTCTTCCTCATCTCTGTATCCCCATAGCTTTGCCTTGCACATAGTAGGTTTTCAATAAATGATTATTAAATGAATAAATGGTAGTGGTTTCTGCAGAAAGAATCAGTGTGAAAACTCAGATACAGCTTAGCATTTTTTCTTTTATAATTATAATCATAGATGCTAAGAGTTGAAAGGACCTTAAACAAATTGCCTTCAACAGTAACTTGGTGGAGATCACCTAGACGCATGTTGAATACTTTTAGCCATGGGGCACTCACCTTTTCAACATGGAAGCCTGTTCCATTATTGGATCATTCAGAACTCTTCCTTTTATTGGTCAAGCTGCCCTCCTTTAGTTTCTACTTACGTTCCTATTCTACTCTCCAAAACTATAGTGAACAACTCTACTTCCTCTCTGAAATTCTTGAGGCAGTTACTACATTCATGGCCACTTCTTCTAAGTTAATACTTTCTCTTTTTTTCAGGCAGAATATCTTAAAGTTCCTTACCATGATATGATTCCTGAACCCAGTATCATCTAAGCTTCCCTATGGATGCTCCCTAGTTTATGAGCCTATGCTATTCATTATTTGCTTCTATCCCAAGCCAACCTCTGAATTAAAGTAGCTGCCAAAAGTCTGGGTAGATTAGAGTATAATGTAAAATTTAAAATAAGAGTATATTTACAACATTAGACAATGTCATTGGCCCGGTATTCTTCCTTAAACTAATGTACAGCTCTTGGTGGGAGTTTGGGATCAGGACAGCGATTCTTAGCCTCTGGCGTGCGCAGAATTCACCTGGCCCCACCATTAGGAGTTCAGAGTGTTGAGTGTTAGCGCCCAGGAATCTGTGTTTTTAACAAGCTCCCTCCCCGCCCACCACTCATTATGAAGATGGGTGGGTTGAAGACTATTCCTTCAGAGAACGCTGGCCTCACGAAAGCCTGCCTTCTAGCAGCCATCTGTGGGTGCATGGTGCAGTGTCAGAGCCATTGAGGTGATCGCTTTCTAGGAACCAGTGGTTTTACCCTGGCTGCACCTTTAAATTATCTGGGAAGCTTAAAATTTACTGATGCCTGATCTTCCAACCCAGGGGACTCTGACTTAATTGGCCTGGGGTGCAGCCTGGGTATCTGAATTTTCAGATGCTCCCCCTTGGAGATTTGGGTGTGCAGCCCGGGCTGAGAACCACTATATTATACGGAGTGACTGCCTGAAGCCGCGTTAACCAGGGAGAGGGCTAGAGGGAATGGCGGATAGTACCTAGACTACGACTGGGCATTTCCTAGGTTAGGCTGCGTTGCTGCCACAACATCGCTAAGATGTGTTCATTACAGATTAGACCAAGGGCCACTCTCCTCATTTAATATTTCCATAGGGGGAGCCTGGTGGGCTGCCGTCCAAGGGGTCGCACAGAATCAGACATGACAATGACTTAGCAGCAGCAGCAGCAGCAGCAGCATAGCTTTATTTTGAGTCAGAGACCAAATGATTAAATAAAATATAAATTTGCCTTTATGGTCCTCTTATTTTATATGCTACCAAGGTGTGACGCGACCCCCGAGCAAGCGTCTGCCTGCAATGTGGGAGACCTGGGTTCGATCCCTGGGTCGGGAAGATCCCCTGGAGAAGGAAATGGCAACCCACTCCACTATTCTTGCCTGGAGAATCCCATGGACGGAGGAGCTTGGTGGGCTACAGTCCATGGGTCGCAAAGAGTCAGACACGACTGAGCGACTTCACTAAGGTGTGATAGTTTGGTCAGCTACTCACAGTTTTCAAATGTAGTTCAGATAAATTTGCTTTTAAACCTCTGCCTGGAGGATCACATTCATCTCCCCTTCATTAAGGTTTAGCAGCTTCCAAAATGTCTGGGGAGCTTTTGTGGAGAAGGAAGATGGATAGCCTGAAGGAGACAAGCCCCGTCTCCCTCCTCCGCACCACCGCCCCCGAGCCCTCGCCACATCTTCACTCTTGTCACTTCATCAGGCCCCTCGTGAAGACCCCCACAGGTTATCACAGCCGCCCTATAGGCTGCCTGCAACCATTTGCAGCTTGTGAAAATGATTTTCTCAGCCCTAGCCTGAGATAATGTCCCTGGGATAATGACTCTTAGTAGATGGAGAGAGATTGCACCGCCACCCGCCAGGCTGCGTGCAGCTTGGGAACTCTCCAGTGTGTTTACATGTTGATATGCAGCCAGTAAGGAAGCCCGCAGCCAAGTGTGAGCCACTGGAAAATAGTAAAATGAGAGGCTTCAACTGGCTCTCCCCGCCTAATCTAATCTACCTCAATGACTTAGAACTAACTCTTCTTAGAATGTTTGGTTACCAAGATAAGGTTGCTCATATAAATAAGTGATCGTTCCAAACCCAGCCCCTCGCAGAATGTGGGAAGGTCAGTGTGCTGACCTCTTCTGTTTGAAGGGCCCTGTCTTTACTCCTCTGGTCTCTCTCCTTCCCTGAGATCCAGCCCCCTGACTTCTGACTCTCGTCTTCAACTTATAGACCCTGACCTCTTTGAAGTCTGATATTGATTACAGTGAAATGTCAATTGTCTGATTGCAATAGGGCACCTGGAACTTATTCAGATAAGCAAAGGCGTTTCAAATGTTAATGAAGCATGTTGCGAGCCATGACCTTCTTCTAAATAATGGTGTTTTGGGAAAAGGAGGATCAGGCTATTGAAGTGTTGCTCTCTCTTTTATTATTAGTTCAGTTGCTTTTTCTCACCACAAGACACTGATTAAATTATGGTGGGTTTTGGACCATGTATCTCTGCCCTCGGGACAGGAGTTTTGGACACTGAGATAGATGAGCTGTTCCAGGGTTGCCTGGTGTTGCTCATTCAGACTTAACTTTTCAGGCAATAACATTTCCCAAGTCCCTCAGTGAAACTGTTGTTTCTCCATGTGCATTGGTTGAGTTTTGGGTCAGAAAGTGTTGACTGATTTTCAAACTTGCAAAGAAATGTAAATGAGCATCCAAGGAAGTAAGGCATGTTCCACCAAACTTTTTTTTTTTTTTTGGTAATACCTCCTGATGAAAGCCACTGACATTTGTCTAGCTACCAAGTGAAAAGAGCTTATTAGTTTCAGGCACCTTATTAGATTGCTGCTTCTTCCTTGTGGGTGAGGGATGGGGAAGAGGACACGAGGAGGGCTACTAAGGAGGAAGGTAACCTAGTAACAAAGGGTGCACATCCCAACTGGGTGAATGCGAGAGAACTAGGATCTCTAGGAAACAGTTCAAAGGATTCTTTTCTCAATTCTCCCAAGGATAGAACATCATAGATACAAGGGAGAACAGTAAATAATCACATACCCAGGAGGTATCAGGACTTACTTCTCTTGTGGAACCTGGTTGAGAGGCGCAGGTGTGGTCCAGGCAGGCAGGGTGCATTGCATCTTGTGGCTCGGGGTGTTTGCAGACCTCAAGCTGAGCAAGGCTTGCCACTGAACTAGGCCTCCCTTTTATCCAAGTCAGGTCAGTGCCCAAAACAAAGCAAATAAAGAGGCAGGCCTTTGTTTTGAACCAACCTTGTAACAGCATCTTCATTTGTTCTGCTACCATGCTGTGGCTCCCGGTGTCCCCCCAACCCCCAGTTAGTGCAGAAAGTCACCCAGAACTCAGACTTTGAGTGATGCCTTTCTTCTAACCACTCTGGCTCGTGTTAATGCGGCAGTCATTCCTTCCCACCCTCAGTCACAAATTTGGTGGTTATAAATCTGTTTTTGGTCAGGTTTTCAGGATATGACAACTTCACCAGCAAAATCACCTTGTTCATCGGGCCCCATCTTCATCTCTTGCCAGGATGCGTGGGTCATCCAGACCAGTTTAGCACCTAGCTCCTCTTCATGGAACTATTACATACAGGCAAATACATGTTATGGAGCCTTGACAATCTCTGATTACAAACAAATGTTACATATGCATATTTTAAATTCTGCAGTGTTACTATGTTGGGCTGATACAATCAGGAGACTTGCTCCATATTACACTCTCAGAACTAGGATTTAAGTCTCTTTCAGAGGCAGTGTGGGCAGTAATTGCTTGTTCCTGGGTCTAGGATCTCCCACAACTACATCCAGCTCTGAACTGAGAAGTGCAAGCCATCCGGTTAGTAGGGTGAGCAACCACGTGGTACTGCCCGCCCAGCCAAGGATGGTTTCAGAAAGTCAGGCATTGCTGTGCGCTAGCACCTTCCAGAGTACAAAGCCATCCTTCCTTCACTCAAGAACTATTGAGGCTGCCTTATTCTTGTATGTTTGTCTTGAAGATGTATACTAATTTATTTTCACATAAGCATAGGTAGAAATTAGTTATTTTTGAAGGAGAAAAATACAGAAATAGATAATCATATATATATGTATAGTTTTTTAGTTTATTTTCCCTTATAGGTTATTATGAAATGTTGAGTATGGTTCCCTGTGCTCTACAGTAGTCCTTATTGGTTATCTCTTTTATACAGAGTAGTGTGTAGTGTTAATCTGAAACGCCTAATTTATCCTCCCCCTTTCCCTTTGGTAACCATAAATTTGTTTTCTATGTCTGTGGGGCTATTTCTGCTTTGAATGTAAGTTCATTTGTGTCTTTTTCTTTTTTTTTTTTTTTTAGATTCTTCATGTAAGTGATATCATATGATATTTGTCTTCCTCTGTCTGGCTTACTTCACTTAGTCTGATAATTGCTAGGTCCATCCATGCTGTTGCAGATGACATTATTTCATTCTTTTTATGGCTCAGTAATATTCCATTGTGTAACGATTCCACTTCTTCTTTATCCATTCATCTGTCAGTGGAAATTGAGGTTGCTTCCAGGTCTTGGCTATTGGAAGTAGTATTACAATAAACACTGAGATGCACAAAGCTTTTCAAATTATGGTTTTCTCTGAATATATGCCTAGGAGTGGGATTGCAGGATCATATGGTATCTCTATTTTTAGATTTTTAAGAAATTTCTATACTGCTCTTCTGGAGAAGGTAATAATAATAATAATTCCTGCTGGCTTAGATGGTAAAGATTCTGCTTGCAATGTCTGAGACCCAGGTTCAATCCCTGGGTCAGGAAGATCCCCTGGAAAAAGGAATGGCTACCCACTCCAGTATTCTTGCCTAGAGAATCCCACGGACAGAGGAGCCTGGCAGGGTGCAGTCCAACGATCACACAGAGTTGGACACAACTGAAGCAACTTAGCATGCACACACACATATTCCTCTCCATAGTTGCTGTACCAATTGACTTTCCCATCAACAGTGTAAAGATGTAGAATGCCATACCCTCTCTGGCATTTATTATTTGTAGACTTTTTGATGATAGCCATTCTGACTGGTATAAAGTGATACCTCGTTGAAGCTGTGATTTGCATTTCTCTAATAGTGATGTTGAGCATCTTTTCATGTGCCTTTTGGCCATTTGTGTGCCTTCTTTGGAGAAACATCTATTTAGATCTTTTGCCCCCTTTTGGTTTTTTTGAGCTTTATGCACTGTTTGTATATTTTGGTGATTAATTCTTGTTGGTTGCATCATTTGCCAATATTTTCTCCCATTCTGTAGGTTGTGTTTTTGTTCTGTTTATGGTTTCCTTTGCTGTGCAAAAGCTGTTAGTTTGATCAGGCCCCATTTGATTATTTTTATTTTCATTAATTACTGTAGGAGACAGATCCAAAATGATATTGCTGGGATGTATGTCAAAGAATATTCCACATTTGTTTTCCTCAAGGATTTTTATAGCATCTGTTTTTACATTTAGGTCTTTGATCCATTTTGAGTTTGTTTTTTGTGTATGGTGTTAGAGTGTTCTAATTTCATTCATTTACATGTAATTGTTCAGTTTTCCCAGCACCATTTATTGAAGACACTGTCTTTTTTCCATTGTATTGTTCTTTTTTAAAAAATTTATTTATTTTAATTGGAGGCTAATTACTTTATAATATTGTAGTGGTTTTTGCCATACATTGACATGAATCAGCCATGGGTGTACATGTGTCCCCCATCCTGAACCCCCCTCCCACCTCCCTCCCCATCCCATCCCTCAGGGTCATCCCAGTGCACCAGCCCTGAGCACCCTGTCTCATGCATCGAACCTGGACCAGCGATCTATTTCACACATGGCAATACAGATGTTTCAATGTTATTCTCTCAAATCATCCCACCCTTGCCTTCTCCCAGAGTCCAAAAGTCTGTTCTTTATATCTGTGTTTCTTCTGCTGTCTCACATATAGGGTCATTGTTACCATCTTTCTAAGTTTCATATATATGTGTTAGTATACTGTATTGATGTTTTTCTTTCTGACTTACTTCACTCTGTATAATAGGCTCCAGTTTCATCCACCTCACTAGAACTGATTCAAATGTATTCTTTTTATGGCTGAGCAATACTCCATTGTGTATATGTACCACAGCTTTCTTATCCATTCGTCTGCCAATAAACATCTAGGTTACTGTCCTAGCTATTGTTAAAAGTGCTGTGATGAACATTGGGGTACACGTGTCTCTTTCAGTTCTGGTTTCCTCAGTGTGTATGCCCAGCAGTGGGATTGCTGGGTCATATGGCAGTTCTGTTTCCAGTTTTTGAAGGAATCTCCACACTGTTCTCCATAGTGGCTGTACTAGTTTGCATTCCCACCAACAGTGTGAAAGGGTTGCCTTTTCTCCGTACCCTCTCCAGAGGCTGCCTTATTCTTAAGTGCAAGTTCAAACTGACACTGACGGCCCTCCCCAAAGCTCTTCCATTTGCTTCTGAGTGCTCTTCTTTTATCCCTTCCAGCAAAACTGAACTGTTTATTATCTTCTGGTCTTCCTAGCTGCTTTGCTTTACCATTTCTGTTCCAGCTGTTTGTTGAGCCTGGAGCCCCCCACCCCATCCTCCACTCCCCCTCCACCTTGCTCACATTTCTTTCCTTACTACTCTTACCTCATCTCTGTTTTTTTCATACCCCAGCCATCCGCTGGGGACTGTTTCAGTCAGCTCATTTTCAGCTTCTCCTGTTCCTTTCAACAGAATGGATTCTCTCCCTTTCTTGACCTTTCTGGTGCTTGGCTTGTGCATCTGTCTTCTGCTGCGTTATGGGCCACCTGGTACAGTTCTTAGTAGCTCCCTTCCCCCTCCCCCTAGGTGTTGACCTTCCTGACAGTGGGACTTTTGTCCTAAACAATTCTATATCTCATCCAGTACTTAAGTGCCTTACTGAGTAAATATGTCCAACTGTTGTGAAAGAGGCAACATAGAGAAGGATTTCGAATCTTATACTCTCGAGTTTTTGTTACACAGATCTCACCCTTGATGATCCTTACATAATGTGGTGCAAGCCTTCCCAGTTTGTATTCTACTGGTTCTTTTTTGAAAAAAGAAGAAAAGATTCTGAGGTCAAGTAAATTTGGGAAACTTGCCTACCGTACTTCTTTCTGAGGACCTGCAATCCATAGAGCATGTGACCAGTAGAGGAGCCTGTTTTAACTGGATTAAAGGCATATCTACCAGTCTGACCTCAGAACTGTGCTCTCTGCTCTGTGTATGTACTCATGTCCTACACTGCAAGTTCCGTGGGAAATTCTTGGTGGTGTGGACTGTGCTGTACTCTCTACAGGGGACTGGGACAAGGGATTCCACAGTATGAGGACCAGATAGTGAACCTTTGTGAGTCGATACCTTGGTTCTGAACAGAGAGCAAGCAATCCATCCAGATACCCGTCTCATGCCTGGCTGGGTTTAGGCACTTCCTCTGCCAGCTGCTGATGGCTTGTGGAAAGAGGCTGATTCTTCATGAGAACATAATAAGAACAGACTTGAGATCATGTTAAATGAGTCTTAGGTGAGGCACCTGGCTTTTTTTAAAGGCGCTTTTCAAGAACATTATTCTCTATGTGAAAGGCAGAAAGGAATTCAGTAACCAAATGAAAGAGATTCTGAAGGTCTCTTCAGAGGAGCACCTTTTCCACAAGGATGTGTGGTCCATGGACTGGCTGGCCCGCTATCTTCACCCAGGCTCCATGGTACTCACTGCTGAGCAGCTGTTTCAGAAAGGAGCCTGGGCTGCGGGTGTTTGGGAGATCATAGGATCCCAAAGCAGCTGACAGCCATCCCACAGACTGGACTTTTTGTTGTTGTTGCCTTTTCCACTTAAAGCTCTATAACTACACAAGCAGGCGGAGTTGTTGTCGCCATGTTTTAGCTCTTCTGCTCATTCACCACCCGTCCTCCGTCCCTTTTGATGGTACTGGTCATCTCCATGGGCAGCCTGATATCCTGAAGACTAGTTGGAAGGCCTCAGCACTGGGGGCAGCTGTCCAAGGAGTGGAGGGCCTGTCAGCCAACATTCCTTCCCTTGTCCATCAGAACTCGGGCTGGGGTGGCAGGGTTGGGGTGAGGGACAGAAACTGGAATGCAGGTTTGTTCATCAACCAGCATTTCCTACAAACATAAATATGGAATCATAGTGTTTGGGGACTTTTTATGATGCAGAGACTTAATATGCAAGCATGGGTTGGAGAGGTTCATTTTATAGTCTTGAACAAGATCTCTCCTGAGGGACTTCCCTGGTGGTTCAGTGGTTAAGAATCTGTCTTACGATACAGGGGACGTGGGTTCAGTCCCTAGTCAGGGAACTAAAATCCCATATGCCATGGAGCAACTAAGCCCACGTGCCACAACTAAGACCTGATGTAGTCAAAGGGAAAAAAAAGATCTCTCCTGACTTGTGTGCTCTTCTGGTTTGTTCACAGTTCCTCAGCACTTTGTTTGCCCCCTTAAACTTTGTCATGGAAAAAGTGGAGAGCATCCTGCCATCCAGTCTGTGGCACCAGCTGACTCGGATCTAGGGGAGCCCACCCGTCCTTCCACTCACCTTGCCCAGCAGGCTGCCACCGTCTCTTTGTGCCAACTCCTCGTGGACCGCAAGAAAGCATGACTTTGGAAAAGGGAAGCCATTCCAGGATTTTAAAACCTTCATGAACTGTCTGTTCCATATTAAAAGCTGTTTTTGTTGTACAAAATTCATTGATGTTCAGTTCTATTATATTTTGCCTTCAGAAAAGAAAAAAAGTCAAAAATAAACTTTTGTGTATTGCAGCAACCAGTTGTGTCTCCCAACCCTAAAATCATTGGTATCCAAATAAACCTATAGGTTACATTTAGTTTACTAAGGCCCCCAAATCTGCTGAACACCACACGATGGTATTCTGAGCTGAGAGGACTGATTTCAGCAGGCCATTGGCACCCCTTGGCTTGGAAAATAGACTCTCTTTAGCTAAAAAGCACCATCTTTTCAGCTCCAAACTGTGTGCCCTCATAGGCCAAATACACCAAAGAAACTTCCAGCATGAATGACAGGAAGCATGAATGAAAAGTATGTGCCATCACAGGTTGTTCTGGTTCAGAGACTCTACTCACAGAATAGAGCTCAGCACTGTGGTTCCAGGAATCATTTTGGTTTGGCTTTCTGAAATTTGTTGTGAGAAGAAAACTTCTGATGAGAAGATGCTAACCCAATAGTCTATTGTAGAACCTGCCCACTTTTCAACATTGCCATTTTTAAGATGTTTTCTCATAAGGGTAACTTCTTTTTTTATCATCTTTGCATTCTTGATACATGCATGTGAGCGTTCTTTGAGTGTTTTCGTGATCTGAACCAAAGTGGTCGTTTGTCTTCACCATCTTTGAAAGCCTTCCCCATGAGTCACACCTGCCGAGCATGCATCTGGCTTTACTTAAGCAAAAGAGAAAAATAAATAACCTTGACTCCTCTTCTGAAGTGATAAGTACCTCTATTCAGAATCTCAGTCTAGTGCTTTATAAAAAGGACTGTCCTTTACATGGTTTGTTTTCCCTTTTGTTTAGAATCCTGAATCTGTCCCCATGAGTGTTACAGTAGGCAGAGTTGGGGAAAGCACCACACCACAGCCCCCTTGGCATTTGGACTTCCTGCAACCTCCTGGTCTTCATCCAAGAGCAGAGTCAAGAGGCAGGTAATGTTTAGGTGCACAGGCCTTTCCATGCTTCGGGCAAACTTTTTTCTCTACCTTCTTTGTGCAAAGCCACGGCAGAAAGATGCAGTTGGCTCTTGCCCTTCCTCGGAAGAAACTTAAACCCTATATCCATATCAATAGTGCTGCTCTTGGGGACAGGGTTGTGTCTGCTTTGTTCGCCTCTTTGCCTCTTCTTCTCCCAGTAAAACTCTTGACCTGGAGTGATGCTCAAATGATCTGTTGGACAAATCAATGTAATATATGATAGGTACAGATTAACTTTTATTCATTTTCAGAATAATGAGATTGGTTCCAGCAGAGAAGGACCAGGGAAGCCTTAGACTTATAACTTGGTGCTGAAAGAAAAAGTAGTAATTATTTCGTGCAGTTATTTAACAGATGAGGAGACCAAGGTTGAAACAGATTTCAACCTGTTCAAGTTGAGACTAGATTGCGATAAGCCTTAAGTGAAAGATTCAAGAGCCTGTAAGTGATGGTAAGTGGAAATGGCCCAACACGAGTTGTTGTTAGAAACCCCAGTTGCAGGAAATACAGCAAAGAAATGTAACACACAAGGATTTAAAAGCACCTTGTGAATTTAATAATTAGGACTTTAGAGCAGTTCCATAGAGAGGGGAGGCCAAAGTTAGACTTCGACAGGTAAGGGGAGTGAATGGGAGAGGCGAAGGTGGAGAAAAGATGGTGACAGAATGAAGCCTGCAGAGGGAATAAGAGGGACTGTTGGAGGAATGAGCCCATGGTCCAGGAGAGGAGCCAGTCATGTGGGCTAATCCCTGCCTTCTGCCTCTCGCTTCAATCCTCTGCTCAACTCTCACCATTCTGACCTCCCTGGGCCTGGACACCAGGAAGGTTGCTACATTCTCAGCACCTACCTTACATTGCTGCCGCTGGGGACAAGAATTCAGGCCTTTTTAAGGGTTATATGCAAATCTGTGGAGAGACAAAACCAGAGCAACCAGTATGTCAGAGCAATTTTTAAGATGATTGATTTTACACAGTTCTTACATTTCTTCCCTAAGCTCCACTTTTCCTGACTTCATAAGATGGCAACTGGAATTTGAGTTGCATTTCTGCCTTCTGCTTTTGTTTCTGTTTAAGGGGACATCAAAATCCATCCTAATGGGCTTTCCTCTATAAAGACACTTCCTCCCAGCAGGACAGTAAGTGTCCCATGGACTCAACTTATCTGTGTTTTTTGGAATACAAATGCACATACTCTAAATATTAGCAAATTGGATCTAGCAACATATACAAGATACAATGTGACCAAATGGAAAGGTTGGATTTTTTTAACTTCTTTTATCAGTATTTAAGTATCAAAAAGGATCTTCACGACCAAGATAATCACAATGGTGTGATCACTTACCTAGAGCCAGACATCCTGGAATGTGAAGTCAAGTGGGCCTTAGAAAGCATCACTACAAACAAAGCTAGTGGAGGTGACAGAATTCCAGTTGAGCTATTTCAAATCCTGAAAGATGATTCTGTGAAAGTGCTACACTCAATATGCCAGCAAATTTGGAAAACTCAGCAGTGGCCACAGGACTGGAAAAGGTCAGTTTTCATTCAAATCCCAAAGAAAGACAATGCCAAAGAATGCTTAAACTACCGCACAATTGCACTTATCTCACATGCTAGTAAAGTAATGCTCAAAATTCTCCAAGCCAGGCTTCAGCAATACGTGAACCGTGAACTCCCTGATGTTCAAGCTGGTTTTAGAAAAGGCAGAGGAACCAGAGATCAAATTGCCAGCATCCGCTGGATCATGGAAAAAGCAAGAGAGTTCCAGAAAAACATCTATTTCTGCTTTCTTGACTATGCCAAAGCCTTTGACTGTGTGGATCACAATAAACTGTGGAAAATTCTGAAAGAGATGGGAATACCAGACCACCTGACCTGCCTCTTGAGAAATCTGTATGCAGGTCAGGAAGCAACAGTTAGAACTGGACATGGAACAAAAGACTGGTTCCAAATAGGAAAAGGAGTATGTCAAGGCTGTATATTGTCACCCTTCTTATTTAACTTATATGCAGAGTACATCATGAGGAATGCTGGGCTGGAAGAAGCACAAGCTGGAATGAAGATTTCTGGGAGAAATATCAATAACCTCAGATATGCAGATGACACCACCCTTATGGCAGAAAGTGAAAAGGAACTAAAGAGCCTGTTCATGAAAGTGAAAGAGGATAGTGAAAAAGTTGGCTTAAAGCTCAACATTCAGAAAACGAAGATCATGGCATCCGGTCCCATCACTTCATGGGAAATAGATGCGGAAACAGTGAAAACAGTGTCAGACTTTATTTTGGGGGGCTCCAAAATCACTGCAGATGGTGGCTGCAGCCATGAAATTAAAAGACACTTACTCCTTGGAAGGAAAGTTATGACCAACCTAGATAGTATATTCAAAAGCAGAGACATTACTTTGCTGACTAAGGTCCGTCTAGTCAAGGCTATGGTTTTTCCTGTGGTCATGTATGGATGTGAGAGTTGGACTGTGAAGAAGGCTGAGCGCCAAAGAATTGATGCTTTTGAACTGTGGTGTTGGAGAAGACTCTTGAGAGTCCCTTGGGCTGCAAGGAGATCCAACCAATCCATTCTGAAGCAGATCAGCCCTGGGATGTCTTTGGAAGGAATGATGCTGAAGCTGAAGCTCCAGTACTTTGGCCACCTCATGCAAAGAGTTGGCTCATTGGAAAAGACTCTGATGCTGGGAGGGATTGGGGGCAGGAGGAGAAAGGGACGACACAGGATGAGATGGCTGGATGGCATCACTGACTCGATGGACGTGAGTCTGAGTGAACTCCGGGAGATGGTGATGGACAGGGAGGCCTGGCATGTTGCGATTCATGGGGTTGCAACAGTCGGACACAACTGAGCGACTGAACTGAACTGAACTGATCACCTTTTTACTATCTGTAATGGCAATTGGTCTATGCAAATATTCTACTTTTATGTTTGCCTGATTTCATATGTGCCAGGAAATTAATGCTTTCTCTAGGCATCAGGTGTATTATCATGAAGTTACCCAGGTATATCTTTTATTGTATATTTAATGTCTCCTGTATCTGTGGTAATTTCACTTTTCTCATTCCTACTTTGTGTATTTTTTGTCTTTCTCTGTTTTTCTACTCTTTAATCATCTTCTCAAAGTTTATCTTAAAGTTTTGGATCTGTTGATGCATTCTTTTTATCTTGTACTTTATTATTTTTTCCTGATTTTCCTAATTCCCTTAGATGAGTACTTGGTACATTTTTATATTATTTTAGGAAGGAGGTATTTAAGGCTATGACTTTTCCTCTAAATGTAGCTTTCGTGTTCCATAGATTTTGCTATTAAGCATTCTTTGCTCTTTGCTAGAATTCTGTGTTTTGGTTTCTTTTTATCCAAGAGGAATCACTTTGGGGGCATTTCTTTTAGTAATTAGTTCTATATTACTGCCTTGAAGGGATTTATTTTTAATATTGCTCTGAAATATCTAATGAAAATATCAAAGATGTTCAACTACTACCCCCAAATACAGTAGACGCTGACATTTTGTATCCATGGACTATGTCTAAGTAAACCTTTGATCCTTGTTTCCAGCATTTTTTAAAAAATTACATCTTGCTTCAGTGTAAACCTTCAGGGTGGCGTTAAAATATCCAAACTATGCTTATGTCTCTTCCACTGTTTCTGTTATTCTTATTCTCCCTGCCTCACGGCCATGCTCTTCACCAAGCAAAGCCAGGTTCCCATCACAGACTTGTCTTCTGCTTTCCTATCATGATAGCTCAGGCTGTATCATGAACTGAAATGTAAAAAAAGGTGGTGGGGGCTAGACAGGGCTTGAAGGAACTCATCTTGAAGTTCTGGCTTTTGAGGGTCAAGAATGTCTGAGATCAAATGGGCATTGGCTGGAATGAGAACATCCAGGCAGAGGTGAATTAGCTCTCTATCAGGAATGCCTGGAGTGCTCAGGGGATGAAGACCTGCAGGTCTTCATCTTCATAATTCCGTCTCCTTCAGAGTAACAACTGTGAGTCTCCAGCAGGAGCAAAGGGCAGAACGGAAGCAGGTTTTCTTCCTCTCTTTCTGCAGCTTGTCTCTTGTTTTGACCAGTTCAAGTCCATTTCATAGTACCTTGGATCCTCAGCCTTGAATCATGTGTGTGACCAATCTTAGGAAGAAAATCTCTGGAATTGAACTCCTCAACTGACCATCATCATTAGGCAAGCAAACTTCAAGTGGGTCTCTTTTTGTCCAGGGGAGGGGCAGTAGGTTTTGATTTTGGAGAGTACATAATATGTTCCTGAAGTCTGGTGACTCTTGGCTTCTGTGCATATGGCTGTCGGACCTGTTGCGCCTCCTCCAACAGGCTCCCCACGTGAGCTTTGCTGCCTCCTTTCTGAGTCTGGGTACAGCTCGCAGGCCCATAGGCCACCCCTTGGTGCCTCTCAGTTTCCCCACTCTCCCTCAGGTTACCCAGACAGACTCTTCAGTGGAAGCATGTCCTTCCAAAGTCAGGGCACTCTCAGCTGCTTTTCTGATGGTTTTCTGGGGCACAGTACTATGACTTCTGCTTGAAATAACAGAAGGGAGGATGCTGGGAGAAAATATGAATTAACATCTGCATGATAATCTGCCCCATAAATCAAAGATAACCTCCTTCACATCCAGTATAAATTAGTTTCATTTGCTCTCTCATTCCTGTAAGTGTATTGAAATGTGAAGTAAAAGTGAAAGTGTTAGTCACTCAGTCGTGTCCAACCCTTTGCAAGTCCATGGACTATAGCCCGCCAGGCTCCTCTGTCCATGGAATTCTCCAGGTAAGAATGCTAGAGTGGGTTGCCATTCCCTTCTCCAGGGGATCTTCCCCACCCAGGGACTGAACCCAGGTCTCCTGCATTGCAGGCAGATTCTCTACCATCTGAACTACCAGGAAAGCCCATATTGAAATGTATTGAAGACCTACTATGTGCCAGGGGTAGAATCATGCTCTCCCCACTGCACCTTGAACTGCAGCTTTGATCACCCTGCATTATTTGTATATTTGCTTGCCTGTCTCATGCAAAGGAAACTTAAGTTTTACATTATACACAACCTTGGGATCTGGAACTGGCAGTTCTCTATTCTAGAATATAAAAGCCCAATAAATGTTGGCAGGAAGGTAGGACAGACAAGGTAGAGGAGAGAATGATGCTAAATCAGAAGAAATGAGTACCCTTTTATAGAAATCCAGGGAAAAGATTATTAAAATGAAATAAAATGTATTTATCCTGTTCTTGGGATGGCAGCTTAATGAGGTGCTTTTGTGAAAACTTTGCCCACTTATCATTATCTTTGGGACACATTACTTCTTCTTACTCTGTGTTCTTCAAATAATCATTGTTCATTTTTATGGTGCATCAGATACCCCGTCGGGGCAGGGCCTCTTTGGGTCCTCCAAACCATGTGTGGAGTGGATGCAGGTGCCCTGCCACTGAGCAGCTGCTGAGTCAAGGAGCTGGGTTTGAGCCACGGCACTGGGGGCCACTGGTCTTGACGCTATGTGGCCACAGCGTCCTTGCTTGCCTGCCTCTAATTGCCCGCCCATCTGGTCTTTCCAGCCAGAGGCAGAGTACTCATTCACTGCCTTTAGGCCAGGGGGACACTGCCTGTCAAACACCCCAGAAAGAGGCAGAGCCTGAACAGGTCTCTAAAGACAAAGTGGACTTCGTGTTTTTCTTCACTTTTCAGCCATGTGTGTTGTCATGGGAGTCAGGGAACAAAAGTTTCTAGAGTAGATGATATTAGTACAGACCCACAGTGGATTTTGAGAAGCATTAGTTGGGTGAAATGCTCTCAATGATAACAGGACAGTTAACCATTCTCTTGGAAATTCAGTGTCATAAGCCTTAAGAATTCTCCTGATGAAGAAATCCATTTAACCCAGCACTTCTCCTGCTAATCAAATCATAGATCACCTTCCTCTTCCATGAAGAAGACTTATAAACATCTCACAATATTCATTTTGGAAAACCCTGGGCAAGACCAGTGCTGAATCAGAAGGATCCCACCGACAAGGCGTGTGCCCCTCAGGTGGGATGTGGTCATACATCCTGACCAGGTGGGACCTGCTTGACAGAATTGGGGGGAACTCAGGGTGTGTGCAGCCTCGAACCCCTGCCATGCTCCCTAAGTGGCATCAGGTGCTCCATGTCCCCTGCTGAGTCTCCTTGGTGCTGGCCATGGACCCCCAGGAGGGTCCTGGGGCCTTTTAACTGTCTCTGGATATCAACACAGCTGAAAAAAGGGGAGAGATTAAGGACTGGGTTAGGTGTCATAATTCAAGGGTTCTGTTTTCTCTCCAGTTATCTGAGAAAAACCCAGTGATAGAGGCTGTTAAGAATTGGTTTTTTGGCCACGGTGACCAGTCAGTAACTGTCACTCTCTTGCAGTTCCCACCAAGTGCGATTTTTCAGCAACCCCACGGCCTATAGGTCTTATATCTAACAAATTATATTTTATGTTATTTGTTTTAAAAGCTGGTTACTGACAACTAACATTGTCCCTCTGCGATTAGAATCTGATGTCAGAGTGAGAAAAATCCCTTGTTCACTGGGAACTCCCATGTCACTCATTCTGAATTAATGGTATTTATTCTCCCTCATTGTTTTATTCCTAAAAAATGGCTCCCCTGGTTACAGTGTTATGTTAAGCATATTACATGTGACTCCAAAATCAGTTCATATATTACAGCTCGGTATGCCCCTTGGGTATACACTTCTGAATAGCTCTCACTCCACAGTTACAGGTCTGGATTAAATATGGTCTGCAGTAGTGGAGCCTGAGAGCATTGTCTGTTCATTCCTGGCTCCTTGTTTTTCCTGGAAGTTTTCTTCTCCTGTTATCTTATACTCCTCAGGGAAGATGTGCCTTCCAGTGGGAAGAGTATACCTGGGGAAGGTGGAAAGTATTTTTATCTAGAGTTTTCTGGAGAGGAGCTTAGAAAGTGGTGGCTGTTTGGGACAGAGAGCTTGTAGCCTTCAGGATAGTTTGGAGCATGAGTGGCTGCACTGATTAAGGGAGGCAGGAGATGGTTGTGGCAGAATCCATCAAGACCATTGGCAAAAATCCACAGTATCTTTCCTTCTACAACATAACATGAAAAGGAGTTTTGTTCTCTGCAGTCATCAAGGCTTTGCCTTCTGTGGCAACCATGCTCTTAAGCGTCTGTATTGTAGTGTCATTGATAGACATTTACACTTGGGGGGATTTCATAGGATGTAATCTTTAATCATGCCAATAAATCCACAACGACAGCGTATTTTTATCCAAGCACAAAGTTCTGGTGAGCCACCAGCTTCTTTCTTTGCCCATTCACTCCTTTCTTCAGCATATGTGATGCAATGAGTTCCATCATGAACAGCAACAGAAAAATCCATTGTGCTCATGCTGGTGAGCTTGTGACCACAACGAGGGCCACAGTCCTCTGGGGAAAAAGAGCTCGTGGGCCATCCATCTCTCTGGCTGGGAGTTCTCACGTGGCACCTGATGCCAGGCGACACCTGTAAGCCTTCTCTGGGGTGTAGCTTTTCTGAGTAATAAACACACACAGTGGAACAGCCAGCATGTCATATCCAAAGGGGCTTAGGAGACTACTCTCACTGGGCCCCAAAGGCTCTCAAAAGGTGAACAAGTCAAGAGCCACTTTTCTCCTGTGAACTTTGCCAGCTCTGATTTCCCCACATGCTTTCTTTCAAACTATCTTAGCCACTGCCTAGCACAGTGTGATGAGCGCCAGGCACCTCTCTTCTTCAAGATAAGAGGAATCTTTAGAGGAAGAGTGACTGCCTCGGGTCCAGGGCATGAGAGCCTCTGGAGGCCACTGCCATCTCTGTCAGCTGCAAAGGTGAAGGCCTGAGACCCTTGAGAAATGAGAATCAGATTGTGTCCAAAATACATCTCAACCTCTTGGGGCTGTCTGTAGCCATATAAGGAGCTGGTCAAGAACTGTTTATCAGAAAGGTTCTTGAGGGCAAAGAGAACCTACGGGCACTTCAATTAGCTGAGCAGGCCCTGGCTCAGCTCTGATGTGCCTGCAGCTGTCACCAGGAGGGGGATCAATGGCATTGCTACTGAAGTCTCATACGCAAGGCCTACAAAAAGCCCCTTTCCCTCTCCTCAACTCCTCTGAACATCTTTGCCCATATTTGCACAGGGCCTTGGACTCCAGAAAAATGTTAGAGTGTAAAAATAGCCAAGCTATAGGTAAGCAGGTGTTTTAATTGCCTACTTTAATCAAAATGTCAGATGAGATTGTCCAATGATCACTGGTCATCACAGCCACAGACATGCCTTAAAGGATCATTCAGTTAATCCACCTGCTTTCCCAACATGATCCAAGTAAAAACAGAGAATATGAGTCATGACAGCTGCCCCAGGGCCTCATTTCTCTGTTTTGCTCCACTGTGATTATATCCACTGACAGCCTCCCACCCAAGCATCTACAGCAACAAAAACAAGCTCCATTGGCTCTCAGAAACATCTTTATATATGTTGACTTTCAGGACTTCTGTATATTTGCCTTCAAAAATATCTTTAGATATGTTTTAGTTCAGAAGGTCTCACTAGACACTTGAAAAGCACACTGGATTTTCAAAAATTAGGAGCCCTCACATCCCACAGTCAGTTTTTCACCACAGTAAGGACTGATCTACCCTTTGAGATATTAGTTTCAGTTTTAACTCTCCAGGGTGCTTTCTTCATCTCTCTTATGAAATATCTGAATCCTATTTGATTTTCCCCTGTCGGGTATAGGAGGCTTTTTCAAAAAATTTCCCTTTACAACTGCACTCAGAACCTCATATTTAATGTCTCTGTCTGTCCTCCTGTCAGATTATTAACTTATTCATCTTTGTATTCTCAGTGTTAAGCACAGTATGTGCATTGCTCCTGATCAGTAAATGCTGAGCAGAGAAAGAGGCAGAAGTGGGGCAGGGATTAGAATCCTAGAAATGTTCTCTTCCCAAGCTGTAGCATGTGAGAACTTAAGATCCCAGGGTTCAGGGCTGGGGCACTGGCACCCCCTTGTACAATTTAACTTGATAGTTGGAATTGAAATACTTTGTCAAGTGTGTTCAGAACCAATTTACAGGAGTCACCTGTAGAGTATCACTCTCTCCACGTGGTAGTAGCAAAGGGCAAGAGCAGCCTAAGAAAGGTGTGAGGCTGGGACTCCTGAGAAATCCCAGGTCCTTTTCTTGATCGCCACGTCTCATCCTCAGTCTGCTGTAAACCATAGACCTCTGGAACTGGAAGACATAGAAGAAGTTGGAAGGCTAAACTGAACTATTCAAAACAGAAATTAAGAAAGCAATCTCATATACTATAATAAAATATTTAGGAATAAACTTAATGAGGGAGATTATAAAGATGTGACTGCCAACTATAAACATTAATGAGAAAAGCTGAAGATGATACAAATAAAGAGAAAGACACCCATATTCGTGAATTGAAAGATTTAATTTTGTTTAACTGTGCATACTACCCAAAGTGATCTGCAGTTTCAGTGCATCCCTAACAAAAATCCCAATCACATTTTTACAAAAAGAGAAAAAACAATAAAATTCATATGGAATTACAAAGAACCCCAAATAGCCAAAATATTCTTGAGAGAGAATAGAGCTAGAGATATCACACATCCTAATATCAAAGCATATGACAAAGATACAGTAATTAAAATAGTGTGATGCGAAGAGTTGACTCATTGGAAAAGACTGATGCTGGGAGGGATTGGGGGCAGGAGGAGAAGGGGACGACAGAGGATGAGATGGCTGGATGGCATCACCGATTCGATGGACATGAGTTTGGGTGAACTCCGGGAGTTGGTGATGGACAGGGAGGCCTGGCGTGCTGCGATTCATGGGGTCGCAAAGAGTCAGACACAAGTGAGCAACTGAACTGAACTGAACTGACCATCTACAAGTGTGCCAAGAATAGACACTGGAGAAAGGAGAATCTCTTCAACAAATGATGCTAGGAAAACTGGACAGCTAATGCAAAATAATTAGATTGAACCCTTATCTTACACCACACACAGTCATCAACTCAAGGTGGAGTAAAAACTTAAAAGTAAAACTTGAAACTGCAAAATTCCTAGAAGAAAACAGAGGGTAAAATTTCATGATGTTGGTCTTGGCAATGATTTCTTGGATATGATACCAAACGCATAAGCAACAAAAACAAAAATAGACTAGTAGGACTATACAAATGGAAACGCTTCTGCTCTGCAAAGGAAACAATCAACAAAGTGAAAAGGCGACCTATGAAATAGAAGAAAATATCTGGAAACCACATAACCAATAATGGGGTTAATATCCAAAATATGTACGAAACTCATGCAAGTCAATAGCAAAAAAATCTTAATGACTTAAAAATGGACCAAGGACTCGGATAGACGTTTCTTTAACGAAGATATACAAATGGCCAACAAGTATATGGAAGGATGTTCAGCATCACTAATCATCAGGTAAATGTAATTTAAAACCAATGAAATAAAAAAATAAAAATCCCACCACATTATATCAACCTGTTAGGATGGCTGTTACCAAAAACAGACAAACAAAAGTTGCCAAATGTGGGAGAGGATACGGAGAAACTGACACCCATGTCCAGTGTTGGTGGGGATGTAGAATGGTACAGCTGCTATAGAAGATATTACAGAGGTTCCTCAAAATAATTTTTTTAAAGTACTACTATATGATCCAGTGATCCCACTTCTGAGTGTTTATCCAAAAGAATTGAAATCAGGAGCTTGAAGAGATAGCCACACTCCCATGTTCATCGTAGCATTATACCCAAGTGGTGGAAATAACCTAAAGTGTCCCTCAATGAATAGATGAATAAAGAAAATGTGGTAAGATATACAATGGCATCAGCTATAAACAAGAAAGAAATTGTGTCCTTTGTGACAATGTGAATGAACCTTGAGGCCATCATGCTAAGTGAAATAAGCTGGTCATAGCCTGATTCTATTGTGTTAATATGAAATAGCTAAAGTACTCAAACTCATAGAAGCAGAAAGTAAAACGGTGAGTGTCAGGGGATGGTGGAGGGAGGAATGAGGAGTTGCCGTTCAGCGGGTATAGAGTTTAGCCATGCAAGATGGATAAATTCTAGAGATCTGTTGAACAGCATTGTGCTTGTAATTAACAATACTATTGTTGTTCAGTCACTAAGTCGTATATGACTCTGCAACCCCATGGACTGCAGCAAGCCAGGCCTCCCTGTCCTCCGCTATCTGCTGGAGTCTGCTCAAGTTCATGTCCGTTAAGTCTGTGATGCTGTCTAACCATCTCATAACAATACTGTACTCTATACCGGAAACTTTTTCAAGAGGGGAGATTTCATGTTATCTTTTCTTCCTACAGTAAAGAAAAACCAGTCCAGAAGGGTGTGTAGAATACTTTCTCATCCTTCTCAAAAATTTGTCCTCTCATGGTTCTGGAGGTCAGGAATTTGAGATTCAGGTGTTGGCAGAGCCGTGCTCCCTCCAGAAGCTTCAGGGAGAACCCTTCCTTGTCTTGTCCTGTTCCTGGCGCCTCCAGGCTTTCCTTGACTTATGGTTCTTCACTCCACCCCATGCCTCTGTTTTCTCATGGTAGTCCCCTCTGTGTATCTCTCCCCTGTGTGTCTCTTGTAAGGACACTTGCTGTTGGATTTAGGGCCCACCAGGCTAATCCAGAATGCTCCTATCCCATGTCACTTACCTTAGTGAATAGTGAAGTCGCTCAGTCGTGTCCGACTCTTTGCAGCCCCGTGGACTGTAGCCCACCAGACTCCTCCGTCCATGGGATTCTCCAGGCAAGAATCCTGGAGTGGGTTGCCATTTCTTTCTCCAGGGGATCTTCCCGACCCAAAGATCAAACCCAGGTCTCCCACATTGCTGGCAGATGCTTTAACCTCTGAGCCACCAGGGAAGCCCATGTCACTTACCTTAATCACATCTAAATAAGGTCACATTCACAGGTTCTCTGGGATGTGAGTATCCTTTGTTGGGGGGCCCTACCAGTCCATTACATACTCAAACATAGGTGAATTTTTAAACATAGAGACTGATATTTTTTATACTTTATTTTTAAAAAATATTTGAAGCCAATAAAAATTTACAGAAAAGTTGGCAGTGTCATCCAAAGGCTTTCCTTTGAGATTTAGTTGCCGATATGCTGCCCCATCACCCCCAAAGACTTCAGTATGCATTTCCCATAAACAAGGATGTTCCTCTATGTAACCACAGTGTGACTGTCAAAACCAGGAAAGCAACGCTGACACAGAACAACTTCACTTCTCCACATCAACCATCCCATCTAAGTTCCTCCAATTGTCCTAATACTGGCTTCATTGCCAAAGGACCTGCTTCAGAACCAAACATGGCATTTAGTTATCCCATCACTTCACTTTTCTTCACCTAAAACAGATCCTCAGTCTTTTTTTGAGCTTCAATTCCTTAACAATTCTGAAGATTGAAGGGCAATTACTTTGTAGAATGTTCTTCAGTTTGGGCTGATACATCCTCATAATTAGATTCAGAGAGATGTCTTTCTCAGGGCTACCCCCAAAGTAATGCTGTGTTCTTCTCATTGCATCCTACTGCATAACCTATGTTTTCAATGTGTATGATCACCGGCAATGAAAATTTTGATCATTTGATTAAGGTGTATCTCCCGGGCCTCTCCCCTTATAATTAGTATTTTGTGAAAAGGATTTTTTGACTTTATGTAAATGTCCTATTCCCAACTTTCAGTTTATTAGTGTATTTATTTGTGTCTGAAAGGTTTAATCTGTTAGAATTATTGTTTATTTTGATCCTCAAATTGTGCTGTGTTTAGCTAGAAGGAGCCATTTAGTCTGGTTCTGTGTCTTTGTGACATGTCCCCATCATTCTGTGATCACTTCCTTGCTTTCTGGCACAAGATAAGATATTCTAAGCTCATTTTGTAATTTCTTTGCCCCTAAAAGGAGCTCTGGTTCCTTTCAGTGGAAAAAAAGCATTTCGAGAAACGTGTTTGCTCTGTGCGTTTTCCAGACTGTTGTTGTGACAGTTTCTCTCTGTTGCTTTTCTCTTCATTCCTTCCACATGCCGTGTTTTTACCACCAGTGTGCCTTCCCCTCCCTTCCTCCCCAGCTCTGCCCCCACATAGGCCATTCTGTTTCTCTGCTGATACTTGGGAGCTCTAACTCTGTGAAACCAGCAGCCATACGATAACAACCCTGTACCCTGGGAAAGGCTGGTGTGTTGTTGGCAGGCATGCTGGGCAACCAACTGGCCCCGGCTGGAGAAACTTGGCTTGAGGACTTCACGGCAGGTAGCTCAATGAGCTTCAACCTCTGGTACGTGTGAGGCATTCCTAGGCACAAGTGAGGATCAGGCCCAGGGGCTGATCTGCCATTTTACACTGTGAGAACAACTGGTTTCTTATTTTGTCTTAGTTCAGCTTTTCCTGGGATTGATTCCCCTGACTCTTTGAAGTATGAATGTTGTTGCCTGTTCACTGAAAGGTCTAACTAACCCAACCAGCCTTGCTTCTGCTTAGCTAGAGAATTTTCACCCAGACTATGCCACGGGGTGGGGCCAGTTGGTTTCCTCAAGACTGTGGATGGAGCCCGGGGGCTACCTTGGGCTAGCAGTCCACATGGTGCTCACACATAGCTGACCTGGTCCTTCCAGCTGATTTCCCAACTCCTACCTCCTGGATTGGCCAGGACAACCCAAGAGGTAGCCCCCAACATCTAGATACTTTATCCTTCTTCTCAGCCTCTCTGTCCTCTCTGACCTGCCCTTAGGTCTTTTTTGCTGAAGCCCTCCCTAGCGTGTCTTCCCATACCCTCTCCATCCCTGGAGTCAGCGAAGTCTTGGCTTTCCCCTGGAGCTTTTCACACCCAAATTTACCATCCATCGCTCCAGCCTCTCTTGAAAGTGAAAGTCACTCAGTTGTGTCCGACTCTGTGATCCCATGGACTGTACCCTGCCAGGCTCCTCTGTCCATGGAATTCTCCAGGCAAGAATACTGGAGTGGGTTGCCATTCCCTTCTCCAGGGATCTTCCCAACCCAGGAATCAAACGCAAGTCTCCTCTGTTGCAAGAGGATTCTTTACCATCTGAGCCACCAGGGAAGCCCAAGAATACTGGAGTGGGTAGCTTATCCCCTCTCCACCAGATCTTCCTGACCTAGGAATCGAACTGGGGTCTTCTGCATTGCAGGCAGATTCAAACCCTGTGAAGCTGCCCAGGAGGGGAGACACTGACCTCTGGGCAACCAACCCAGAGGTGAGCAAGAGGACCTTGACATACTTGCTGAGAGGGCTCAGTTTCTTTCCTTCACTGAACTAGGGAAGAGGAAAGACAGGTGTGGGAAGCATGATGTGGGATGAAGAGTTGGAGTCAATTGTCATGCTAGATTGTGAAATTTAAACGAGTGAAGGAAGAGGCTAAGAGAGAGGGAAAGAAAGCTGAGTTGCAGAGAGGCTGTAGCATGAATGAAGGGGAGAGTAGCTACCTTGGTTCCCAACATCTTTCTAGAAACAAACATTATTTCATTCAAAGCTCAACTGCACTTTGCTTCATGTTCAGGAATTCTCTCAGATCTGTATAATCTTACAATAAGTGTCCCCTTTTTTGTCTACCATTTTGAGTGAATTTTTATTTGTTGCCCCCAAAGGAGCCCTTCTTGAATATTCTTGGTGAAGGTTTTGCCTTCAAGATCTGTCCAGTGGAAACAGAGGGGTCAAGTTGAGATGTATCTATAATATCAACCCTTGGAGGATTCTACTCCTCTTACCTCACAGTGCCATTTCCCAGATATTTCTGCAACACTTCTGTTAAACAAACAAGGTCATCCTACTTTTTTAGGTCCATGTCCAGACAAGGATGTACTGTCTTCTTTCCTGTCATCCATTGATATCTGGACACTTTGGTGGTTTAGTCACTAAGTCATGTCTGACTCTCATGACCCCATGAACTATGGCTCACCAGGCTCCTCTGTCAATGGGATTCTCCAGGAAAGAATACTGGAGTGAGTTGCCATTTCCTTCTCCAGGGGATCTTCCCAACCCCAGGATCAAGTGTGGGTCTCCTACATTGCAGGCAGATTCTCTATCAACTGAGCCACCAGGGAAGCCCCTGGACACTGTTCCATGTTCCCTAATGAGTGTAAATAGAAATGTCCCCTCCCCTTCCTTTCCTTGCCATTATCCTGGGCAGCTTCCATGACTACATGGACGATTCATGCAACAGGTCAGCTCTGCAGTTCCTCGCCCTAGCCACTCCAAAAATAATGAAAACAATACATAAAAAGTGATTCATATTTTATAGGCTAGGAAATGTTTTCCCAGTCATAATCTCACTTTGTTTTGGTTTTTGAACTACACTCCCAAAGCCAAATCATAGACTCATCCTTTTATAACTGGCTTATTTCCAAAGCCTGAATGTCTTGATTTTCCTTCCATGAAGACAATTTCCTAGGCTCTTATTTTTTCCCTTTAGTTTCTCCCAGTAAGCCTGCCCTTAGGATTCATCAAGACCCTTTGTCTCTTCCTTACCTAATCTCATAGGCCCCCAGCTCCCCTCAGGTTTCCTTCCCAGGTCAGCCAGCCCCATGCTTGGCCAGGACAACCTGCGTGGATGTAGCGGCACAGCTGCCCTCGTTCTCTCATCTCCACTGCGCTCGCCTTGTGCAGCTTGGCTTATCACAGCACTTGCTCTCTTCATGCAAATATATACTCTCTCCCTCTCCCTTTTTCCCTCCCTCTCTCCTAGCCTCCCTTCTTCCCAGTCTCTTTCATTTTCTCTCTCATGCCAGGTGGGCCCCCAATACCGTTTAATAACATTGTATTAATTCTGCGTGAGCTCCTGACCTCTATTTTCTTCTCCCCAGTCTAGATTCTCCTTCTTACCCAGCCTCTGACTCTCGCCCAGGACAGCCCACATCAGTTTTTCTCTCTTCCTCTACTGTCGCTGTTTCAGGCCAACTTTTCATTGATCTGAACAAAGAGTCAAGTATGTTTATAGAAACCAACCACTCTTCAGTCTTGCTTCTTCCTGAAACTGTCATTCAGTATCTTCCCACCCCTTCTTTAGATTCATACTCAGTGCTTTGTCCCTGGTTTCCCTTCACATCTTCTTTCTTCAACCCTCCAAACTTTGCTCTGTTAGAATCTGCTGTTTCAAAAGGGAACCAGTGGCAGCCCAATTCCCAATTCCAATGGGATCACAGAGCCCCAGGAACTCTCCTCCTTTGACCTTTAAGACACTTCTCCAGATTCTCCTTGAGGCTCTCCGATCTGTTTTCCTTTCCACTCTATAAATACACGCCTCTCCCCAAGGTCTCATCTTGTCCTAGAGGCCTTCTCGCTTCACTTCTGGGCCATCTTATTCTTTCACATAGCGTCACCCCTGTGCTGCCCACTCTCTCCTCCCACCACTGCTCCACCCCATCTCTTCTGAGCTCCTGACCCACATTTCCAACCACCAGTAGGACCTCTCACTTCAAACCTGGCATGTCTCAAACAGTACTTACCGTCTTTACCCTAAAAATCCCCCATCTTGTGTAAATGACACCACTGACCAGCCACACACATAGAAACCATAGCAGGTGAATTCCCACAGTTAAACAATCGCTCATCCTGCCAGGTGGCCAAACTGTTTTGGGTCCATTCTGCAATGGTGGGCCTATACCTGTGCCTTCAATCAGTTGCTATTACCCTTGCCTGATTTACCTGCCTCCAAACAATGAAAGTGAAAGAAGAGAGTGAAAAAGTTGACTTAAAGCTCAGCATTCAGAAAACGAAGATCATGGCATCTGGTCCCATCACTTCCTGGGAAATAGATGGGGAAACAATGGAAACAGTGTCAGACTTTATTTTTTGGGGCTCCAAAATCACTGCAGATGCTGATTGCAGCCATGAAATTAAAAGACACTTACTCCTTGGAAGGAAAGTTATGACCAACCTAGATAGCATATTGAAAAGCAGAAACATTACTTTGCCAACAAAGGTCCATCTAGTCAAGGCTATGGTTTTTCCAGTGGTCATGTATGGATGTGAGAGTTGGACTGTGAAGAAAGCTGAGCACCGAAGAATCGATGCTTTTGAACTGTGATGTTGGAGAAGACTCTTGAGAGTCCCTTGGACTGCAAAGAGATCCAACCAGTCCATTCTAAAGGAGATCAGTCCTGGCTGTTCTTTGGAAGGACTGATGGGGAAGGTGAAACTCCAGTACTTTGGCCACCTCATGCAAAGAGTTGACTCATTGGAAAAGACTCTGATGCTGGGAGGGATTGGGGGCAGGAGGAGAAGGGGACAACAGAGGATAAGATGGCTGGATGGCATCACTGACTCGATGGACATGAGTATGAGTGAACTCCGGGAGTTGGTGATGGACAGGGAGGCCTGGCATGCTGTGGTTCATGGGGTTACAAAGAGTTGGACATGACTGAGCGACTGAACTGAACTAAACTTCTGTCTTCTCAAGGTTGAAACACAGGTTGTGTGTGTGTGTATTCAGTCACTCAGTCATGTTCAACTCTTTGTGACTTCATGGCCAGGCTTCCCTGTCCTTCACTATCTCCCAGAGTTTTCTCAGATTCATATCCATTGAGTTGGTGATGCTATATAACCATCTCATCCTCTGCCAACCTCTTTTCCTTTTGTCCTCAGTCCTTCCCAATTTCTGGGTCTTTTCCAGTGAGTCGCTTTTTGCATCGGGTGGTCAAAGTATGGGAGCTTCAGCATCAGTTCTTCCAATGAATATTAGGTTATATCAGACCATTTCCACCTCAGAGATAGCACTGATTCCTCCTTGTATGCAAAGAAAGGTTCAGACTCCCTGGAAGGGCGTTCAAGGCTTTCCCTACACCATCTGTGCCCTCAATCCCAGTCACAACATTGTTTGCTAATCAGCTATTCTCCAACACAAAATAAAAAGTTTCAAAAAATAATAAATAAAATAACCTGAAATTATAAAAAAGGGGAAAGTGAATGCAGCATGAGTGACCCAGTGAGGATATTTCTTGGCAATTTCTGATAACAGTGTGTAGCTGTGACAGCCTGCCATGGGAACACCCTCGAGGACTTGGTGGGGTGTGACTGATTGTTGCCATGGTTCACACCTACTATGTATGCTTCCCCTGCAGAGCCTCAGCTTCTCTTCCCATGAAAATAGGCTCTGCCTTGGGATCAGTCTGTAAAGGCAAAACGTGTCAACATGCAGCTAGCTGCGAGAGTGATGAAAAAGAGGAGAGGGAAGGTAGCCTGGAGGCAGGCATCTCTCAGCAAAGAAAGGCAACTGAGGATCAATTTGTGAAAACCTGACTTTGGCCTGTGCTTCCTAACTTCTATATGTTATTTTGGGAAATTTCGCTGGAAATGAATTTGGGGCTCATATTGACTAGATAATTAATTTCCTTCTCCGCTTGTTTTTGCTTTTGAGTTTGTGCCAACCTTAGACTTTAGGGATGAAGTGTCAGTGGGTCAGAAAAGCACATGGAGACAAGATGGAGTGCAAACATGCATTAAACACACTACGTGTTCAATGCTGGGGGGAGTGCCGAATGGCCTAGCATAGTCGTTTCCAAACAATGTTGCACGTTGGAACCACTGGGCAACTTAACAAATAAATCAAACATCCCAAAGCCTGGGTTACACTCCACATCAATTCAATCAGAACGTCTGAGTGGATCAGTAATTTTTAAAGATTCTCCAAGGTGATTTCCATGTGCAGTGAAGATTGGGAACAACTGGTCTGGGGAAAAGAGACTGAGTTTTGGAGTAAACCAGACCCACATTCATGTTCTGGTTCTTGCCCTCACCAGCTGTGTGACCTTAAAAATAAATGTAACCTCTCTGAAAATTCTGAAAGAGATGGGAATACCAGACCACCTGACCTGCCTCTTGAGAAATCTGTATCCAGGTCAGGAAGCAACGGGTAGAACTGGATATGGAACTGGTTCCAGATAGGAAAAGGAGTACATCAAGGCTGTATATTGTCACCCTGCTTATTTAACTTATATGCAGAGTACATCTTGAGAAACACTGGTCTGGATGAAGCATAAACTGGAATCAAAATTGCTGGGAGAAATATCAATAACCTCAGATATGCAGATAACATCACCCTTATGGCAGAAAGTGAAGAAGAAGTGAAGAACCTCTTGATAAAAGTGAAAGAGGAGAGTGAAAAGTTGACTTAAAGCTCAACATTCAGAAAACTAAGATCATGGCATCCAGTCCCATCACTTCATGGCAAACAGATGGAGAAACAGTGGCAGTCTTTATTTTGGGGGGCTCCAAAATCAGTGCAGATGGTGACTGCAGCCATGAAATAAAAAGATGCTTACTCCTTGGAAAAAAAGGTATGACCAACCTAGACAGCATATTAAAAAGCAGAGACATTACTTTGCCAACAAAATTCCATCTAGTCAAGGCTATTGTTTTTCCAGTGGTCATATATGGATGTGAGAATTGGACTGTAAAGACAGCTGAGCACCTAAGAGTTGATGCTTTTGAACTGTGATGTTGGAGAAGACTCTTGAGAGTCCCTTGGACTGCAAGGAAATCCAACCAGTCCATCCTAAAAGAAATCAGTCCTGAATGTTCATTGGAAGGACTGATGCTGAAGCTGAAACTCCAATACTTTGGCCACCTGATGCAAAGAGCTGACTCATTTGAAAAGAGCCTGATGTTGGGAAGATTGAAGGCAGGAGGAGAAGGGGATGACAGAGGATGAGATGGCTGGATGGCATCACTGACTCAATGGATGTGAGTTTGACTGAACTCCAGGAGTTGGTGATGGACAGGGAGGCCTGGCGTGCTGCAGTCCATGGGGTCACAAAGAGTTGGACATGACTGAGTGACTGAACTGGACTGAACGTCTCTGAGCCTCAGTTTTCCTTCTTGGCAAAGAGAGATTCCCACATCACTTTGAAGAGTTGTGGTAAATATCAAATGAGGTGATAAGAACAAAGCGCACGCTACTCAGTAAAGGATTGTTAGTAAAGAACTTGTAGCAGAAATAAAAATAACCAGTCATTATTCAAGACAGAGTCAACTAAGTGCTGACAGTAATGCATGAAGGAAGACAAGAGGAGCAGCTGCCAGTTCTGCCCAGAAGCTTCACAGAAAAGATGGCCATTGAGTTGAATAGAGTTCCCTGTGCTATCCAGTAGGTCCTTGTCAGGTATCGATTTTAGACACAGTAGTGTGTACATGTCCATCCCAAAGTCCCTAACTATCCCTTCCGTCCATCCTTCACCCTGGCAACCACGATTTTTCTCCAAGTCTGTGGGTCTCTTTCTGTTTTGTAAGTTCATTTGTATCATTTCTCTTTAGAGTCCACATATAAAAGGTGTCACGCATCATTTCCCCTTCTCTGTCTGACTTCCTTCACTCAGTATGATCTCTCTAGGTCCATCCATGTTGCTGCAAATGGCATCATCCCATGCTTTTAAATGGCTGAGTAATATTCCATTATATACATGTACCACATCTTCTTTACCCATTTGTCTGCCAATGGACATTTAGGTTGCTTCAATGTCTTGGCTATTGTAAACAATGCAAAGTGAACACTAGGGTGCATGTATCCTTTAGGATTATGTTTTTCTCCGGATGTATGCCTAGGAGTGATATTGCAGGGTCAGATGGTGACTCTGTTTTTAGTTTTATTAAGGAGCCTCCGTACTGTTCTCCATAGTGGCTGTACCAATTTACATTTCCACCAACAGTGTAGGAGGGTGGTGGTGGTTTAGTTGCTAAGTCATGTCTGATTCTTGCGACCCCATGGACTGTAGCCAGCCAGGCTCCTCTGTCCATGGGATTCTCCAGGCAAGAATTCTGGAATGGGTTGCCATTTCCTTCTCCAGGGGATCTTCCCAACCCAGGAATCAAACCCGGGTCTCCTGCACTGCAGGCAGATTCTATACCGACTCTAGGAGGGTACTTGAAGTTATTTTAGTATAGCCAAATTTATGGAAGAAGATTTGAAAACTAGACTATGTCTTTAAAATGTCTGTCCCATTTAAGACAATTTATAACTTTTAGTATTAAGTTCTGTCAGTTAGGAACCATCACATGATAAAACTGTGCTGTGAATTTACATTAATTTTCTAATGAGTAGGATCTGCATTCTTATAAAATTATATTAAAGCTTCTGTTTTGCTGCATCTGAGGAGCAGACAACTCAGAAGACCTCTCTGCATATGTAAAGGCCATAAAACTACTCTTCTCAGATGGTATTAGGGTCAGATGTTGGTCACTGCTAGCTATTATCTAGAAAATACGAGAGGTATGGACATCCTTTCTATATGCTCAAAATTCTGGCTTAATTATATAATTTAGTCACCAAACTTTATTTGGAGTCCTCCTAAGGTGTACACACACACACACACACACACACACACACACACACACACTGTCTAAATACAGAGCCAGGTAGTATTTGTTGTCCAGTGACTCACACAGAAGTGTTGTTTTATAAGGATGCCTAAAAGCTAAGTTAAATGGTTTCTGTTAAATGATGCACTTAAGAAGTAATGAGGGAGATGCTGCAGGGCCTCCAGTGATTGCGAAGTGAAGAATCCAGGCGGGCGGCTCCTTGTGGAAGGCAAGGAGTCAGGTGGAGCCTGTGCCTTCCATTTTGAACCCTGGTTTCTTTGCAAGACAGGAAGGTCATACCAGAAATTTATTTCTAAGGTCATCCCAGTTCTCATCTGTGGCAAGTCTGGGGGTCTGCAAGAGTTCATGGGATGGGCTGGCCATGCAGCTTCTGGCAGTGAGGTGTGTATATTCAACTGGGAAGAGGGGAAGTGTCGGGAAGGCTATCAGCCACACCAGTCAGGAAACACACACCACCCCAGTTGTATTAACAGGCAGTTTAATAGAGAGAATTCCTAAGTGGGTTCTGGAGAACATAAGGGAAATTCTGAGGTATTACAGAGACAGGAAGTTCAGGAAGCAGCTAGGGGTAGAGGAACAAAGGGAAAAGGTTGGGATCACTAGAAACTTGGAGAAGAGGCCCTGGAGCTGAAGCAGAGCTCTTGCCCAGATGGGACTGGTGTCACTCAGGGTCACAACGAGGCTGGTTCTGGAGTGTGGGAAAACCTGCAAACTGGAAATAGCTGCTGCTTCCGGAAGAACTGCTGCAATAACACGCACGGGAACATCCCACGGAAAAGAGCAGTCTCCCTCTCAGCTCCTCCTTCTGGAAGAGCCTAGCAAGGAGCAGCTGGTAAAGCAGAAATGTAGTTTGCGGCCTCAGCCTTGTGCCCCAGCCAGGAGGGTTGGCTTGGAGCTGAGAAATAACTGTCTAGTAACCAGTCCTAGAGGAGCAGCTCAAGCAAGGGATGTGGTTGACACAAAGTAGTAATCACGTCTACCGTGTCCAAGCATCTCCTTTCTATCGTTTTACCCCATTCGGTCATAAATCCTCTCAGGCATCTTATGACATGGTCAGCATTGTTATTCACCTGTGACCAAGGACGAACTGAAGTCAGAGAGGTTAAATAATGCCCCCTGCGCATGAGGGGCATAATGGGGATCTGGACACGACTGATTGCAAAGCTCTTCCCTTCACAGGATCCAATGTTTGCTGAAAAGGTGCTTGGTGGATATATTTGGAAAGGTGAGTTCTGGCTCATTTGTGGAGGGGTAGGGGATCTGGGCCTTTTAGGCGATGGAACCAATGAAAAATCTGGAAAATGGCAGAGAAACAGTGAACACATGTTTTAGAGAGTTTTGTTTGGACAGAGTGTGCAAGATGGGTTGACGAGAGAGGAGTCTGGTGCCAGCAAGCCTCATCATGAATTAATGGTCCTAATTTTGATTTGGGTGGCAGCAATGAGAAAGGAAGGAGAGAGGAGAGATTTTTTTTGGAAGAAAGAGTGAACAAGAATGGCTGGACATTGATACTGTATGAAAAGTAGGACTCCAAATTCTAAGTTGGGGGATCTAGGAAACTAACAGAAGAGCGACACTGTGTTCAGAAACAGAGATTCTGTGAGTTCTGGACTTTTTCTTTTAGAATGTGACCTTTGCCTGCCTCACTCCTTCTAGTCCTCCAACACCTCCATGAGAGTATGGCGAGCAGAAGAGTCCGGCGTTCTGTCTTGTCCTGGCTATCGTCAATGAAGTCGCTAATTTAGATTAGCAGTAACTGCGTACCATGTAGTCAGGGAAAAGGTGAGATTAGAGATGAAGAACTGGATTCTCCTCTCCATCTGTTGTTATTTGCTATGTATTTTACTTTATCAGAGTTATTTCACAGTGTGACTAGAAGCATTTATTGGGATAATGGATAGCCCTGGTTCTCCATCTTCGGTATTCATCATAATCACCTGAGGAGCTTTCAAGAAATACCAACACCTAGACTCATTTTCAGAGTGTCTGATTTTATTCATCTTGGACCTGATATTATTTTTTGGCTGAGGCTAAGACCTGTTTGGGGTGGGGCCCCAAGAGGTGGAGGTTTAGGAGGGGAGGTGGAGGGCGTTGCCAGGGCCTGGCACTGTGGGTTTTGTGTCATCATCTCTGGTTATCTACTGTCTGAGTGCTCCTCATGTGCATTCTTTGTTGACCCCAGAGTATTTACTAATGCAAACCTCAGGCTCAAGTGTTGTCCCCATCAGAAAACTCACCTGGAACTGGTAAGGAGGGTGGTGAGCACCTTGCAAGAAGAGTCCAGACAGGAAAAGATCTCTGCTTGCCAGTAGAGACACAGCTCGGTAGGCATTTTGGATTTTCATCGCCTCAACCAACAAAAACTTATTTAAATTTCCCACTGGACTTAGATGAGAGCAAGAACCTGTCACTCTTTCTAATGTTATGTGGGTACAGTGGGGCTCTCTGAGAGGATGGGTATTATGTACTACTGCCATTCTTAGAAGGGCAGCATAGTCCAATTAAGTGACCCAAACTGAGTAGAGCTCCAGTTTGCCTGGAGGGTAGGTACTGCAGTGTGATCTAAACTGCCCTTCTAAGTGTATGAAGATGGTAGACCTCTGCTCACACGGTTCAACACAGCTTCTCTAGTGTGGAAGCAGAATGCTTGCTGCCTCTTTCCTCAGCCCTTAAAGGGTGGTTGCTGTGTGTTTAAAAAGGGCCATTTGTACCTGAAAACTGTGAGCTGTCACAGTAGGAGGCTTGGCCTGCTCTGGCTTTCTGCACCTTACCTGAAAGCAGAGAGCACAGATGAACTTTTTTTACTATTGTAGTTTCACTGTTATTTATATATATTTTTTTTATTTTACACTGGAGTAAAGTTGATTTACAATGTTGTGTTAGTTTCAGGAGTACAGCAAAGTGATCTAGTTCTATACACATATATAGACACATGTATCTGTTCTTCTTCAGACTCTTTTCCCATGTATGTTATTACAGATTACTGAGCAGTGTTCCCTGTGCTATATAGTAGGTCCTTGTTGATTATCTGTTTTCTATATATTAATAGTAGTTTGAGATTAGCAGATTGGCTTTTTAAGCTCATGTATCTGAGTACTCTAACTACTACGTGTAGAACTGTAGAAGCGAATCAGTCTGGAGCAGAATTTCATTATAAGAGGAAGCCTTTGCGTACCCAGTCTCAGTTACGCTAATGTGAAGGCACTGGACTCTGCTAGAGGGAGGATGTAACAGAATCTTTAAAAAATTCCTGCGGCTTATCAGTTTGCAAAAAGAGCCCTAGAGGCTTCTGGTAGGTAAGGAATGCCAGACCCCATGCTCTTCTTTCTGAGCGCTGAAATTAGAGAAATCTGTTTCTAAGAGTGTGGCATCTGCTGGCATGAGAAAACTTCAAGAGCCCAAAGGGGAATTCCTTATGAGGTGATGTGGGCTCAGAGAAGGGTACCAGCAAAACATGTAGACGAGGCTGAAGAACCTCGGGGCTGACACGCCATTGTCTTTGAGGGCAATGACTGACCATGCGGGTGAAAATGAAGAGAGTGATACCCTTAAAACCCAAGGGTGAACTTTGGGTTGTACCAGGATCTGGGCCAGCAAGAGTGTCACCTGATCCTTGAGCTAGAGTCCTTGCAACTTTATAGGAGTAGTGAAGTGACAGCACCTTCCCTGAAAGAGTCACAGCAACAATGGTGCCAAGGCCAAAGAGCCTTACCAGTTATGCTGCTTTAGAAGTGCTGACCCATATGGGCTTAGTGAGTCTGTGGGGTTCTTGGACAATTTGAAATGGGAACTCCAAGAGAAAGATCCTGAATTTCTGCTAATTAGGATACGTAGATGAATAAGCGATAAATTGGGGGAAAATATGTAAAGCTAGGTAGGAGGGTTATAAGAGTAATACTGGCTTTCAAGTTCCAGTTTTTCATCTGTGATGAGAAGAGGGATAAAGAGTATGGGGAAATACGATTCTCAGTTACATGCTAATATTAATGTGTCTCAAGACAACCAGCTCTCAGGGACCATTAGGCATTTGGGATCTTTTTGATCATCTACAGGAAATTAATTTGAGTGTGAATTTCTGCTGCTTTCATGAGTAGATCATTGTATTTATAAACCTAAAGATTTACTTGAAGACACCTCCTGAGCCACACAATGAATAGGAAGCTATAGAGATTACTATATAAAAATCAGAGCTTTGTTGAATTTAAGAAGCGTTTAGAAAGTATTTAATGAGTATTTAATGATTTTCTGTTTTTATACTTCAGTTCAGTTGCTCAGCTGTGTCTGACTCTTGTGACCCCATGGGCTGCAGCACGCCAGGCTTCCCTGTCCATCATGAGCTCCTGGAGCATGCTCAAACTCATGTCCATCAAGTTGATGATGCCATCCAACCATCTCATCCTCTGCCATCCCCTTCTCCTCCTGCCTTCAATCTTCCCAGCATCAGGGTCTTTTCCAGTGAGTCAGTTTTTCGGATCAGGTGGCCAAAGTACTGGAGCTTCAGCTTCAGCATCAGTCCTTCCAGTGAATATTCAGGGTTGCTTTCCTCTAGGATTGATCCTCTAGGATTTCCTCTAGGATTTGATCTCCTTGCAGTCCAAGGGACTCTCAAGAGTCTTCACCACAGTTCAAAAGCATCAATTCTTCGGCGCTCAGCTTTCTTTATGGTCCAACTCTTTCACTTTCACTTCATTTTCGCTTTGTTGGTAAAGTAATGTCTCTACTTTTTAATATGCTGTCTAGGTTGATCATAGCTTTTCTTCCAAAGAACAAGTGTCTTTTAATTTCATGGCTGCAGTTACCATCTGCAGTGATTTTGGAGCCCAAGAAAATAAAGTCTGTTACTGTTTCCATTGTTCCCCATCTATTTGCCATGAAGTGATGGGACTGGATGCCATGATCTTAGTTTTCTGAATGTTGAGTTTTAAGCCACGTTTTTCACTCTCCTCTTTCACTTTCATCAAGAGGTTCTTTAGTTCCTCTTCACTTTCTGCCATAAGTGTGGTGTCATTTGCATATCTGAGAATATTGATGTATCTCCCTGCAATCTTGATTTCTGCTTGTGCTTCATCCAGTCTGGCATTTTACATGATGTACTCTGCATATAAATTCAATAAGCAAAGTAACAGTATACAGCCTTAATGTACTCCTTTCCCAATTTGGAAAGAGTCCATTGTTCCATGTCTGGTCCTAACAGTTAGGGCTTGCCTCTGTGATTAACTGAGTATACAAACCTATTGTAAACTGTAACTTTTCTGTCATTTCTATAGCTGTCCTTTTCTGCTAAGTGTTTTTTTCCTTGACAATAATAAAAATCTCCTCTTACTATAACTAACTGTTGCTGGAACTCCCATCTTAGTTTTGTGGCTTGGCTAAATATTGGCCTCTACTGTTATAAGAACTAGAGCTTCTACCTCCCAGGTTTCCTTCCTTTGTGATTCTAGAATTTGAAGGTTTATTGTATAACTGTCATAGTCATTGTAGCTTTCATCACCACCAAAACTATTTCCATTATTACCAAACCCACTGTTGCCGTCAAGTTCACCACCAGCATGGCTTCTGGCAAAGCCATCACAACACTCCATGACCAAAATTGCCATTCCCTTCACTTCAACCACTGCTAAAATCTTCCGAACCATTTTGCATTGGATGAGGAACTGTCCATCTCTTGCTTACCCAGGGCTGTCCTTATTTCACAGTTCTTGCATTTCTGAATGACAGCCTTCTCCATGGAGTTCTGGTCACTGAAGGTTGCAAACAAAAAGGCTGTCTTTTTGTCATTTCCCTAGTAATGATTTCAATCATTTCATTCTTCCTATACTGCTCAGATTAATCTCTTACATGATATTCTTCAGTCTTGTCTTCATTGCTACTGACAAAGGTCTTTTTCATAGGTAACTGGGCACCTAATCTTTGGAAACCTTCTCTGAAGACCTTCTTTGGTTCACAGCTCTTCCGTCCACCTGTGTGGATTCACGGCGCAGCTGCTTGCACCCCAGTGGCGAACGTCAGAACTCGGAGCGTGTGGAGCGCTTGGCGTCGGATCTTCCATTACCGCCCAGTCTGTGGGTGTTCCCCGTGGCTCTCCAGTCTCTCACTGTTTTGTTTTTGGGTTTTTTTTCCTGTTTTGAAGTTCATACCTTTAACCAAGAGTTTTTGTAGCTCTTTGGGGGACTCGATTAGACATTACGGCAGTAGAAGGAAGACTGTAGCAATCCCTTCTCCACTGTGGCCACAGGTAGAAAATCACTTAGTTTTTAATATCAGTGTTGATATTTTAGTTTCTAGATGTTTTTAAAATTCTTTTCAATTATCTCTTAGCTTTATCTTTTTCCTTTAAGTATTATGTACCTTATTAATGTTTATTATTCATTTTGAATTTTCTTTTATCATCTCTACACAGATTTGTTTTATAGTCTGTGTGTGATAATTTTGTTATCTGACATTCTTGAGTATCTGAGTCCATGGTTTATTTTTGCTGTGACTCTCAATCTTGGAGGCTTATTCTGTGGCATGTTTTGTAATTTAGATTATAAACTCAAGTTTGGGGAAGTTTTACCTGGGAGAATCCTCTGCAAGCCTGGTGGAAAATGTGACCTGCTGAGAGGTTTTGTTCTTGCATCTCTAGGCACCTCAATCTGGAATTTTTTTAAGGTTAATTTCTTGGGTAGGCAATTCCTAGAATAAGTTGTATAAATTCTAACTTCAAAATAAGATGAGGAGAGGCTGGTCATCATAGTTAATTGATTAATTTATCTTTCCCTACACAAATCTTAATATTTAGCAGACAGGTTCCCAGCTGATTCCCTGTGCTAGTGGTCAGATTTGTCCTCTGTTGACCGTATAGCCCTTTGAAGGCTCTGACTTTATGTGGGGAAGGATTGGGTGCTGTGTCCTAATTCTCATTCCTCACTTCAAGAAGGCCCCAAACCTGTTTCCCGCACTGACATGACCGATCTCATTAAGACAGAGATCAGTGAACTTCCACTGAGGCACCAAAACTTGAGTTTTCAGCTTCCTTTTTACTTTTGGCCTTTGAAACTTGCCTGTATTTGAGGGTGGGTGTAGGGAGAATTCACTCACACATCTCAGAGGATGTTTATTTTACCTTACATTGAATTTCTAGACATTTTGTAGCAAAAGGCTTCTTTGGAGGCTATTTCATCTGCCATATTATTAATATCCGAAAGATAAATCTGATTTATTTCACCTACCTTTTCAATGCTGTTTCTCTAACGCTGAGGAAAATACCATTTGGTAGATGGTAAATTGTGCCAGATATTTGTTGAATAAATAATTGTTGAATTAAGGAATAAAGCTCAATAGCATTTATGCATTTTAAAGGAAAAGTCCCTAAGATAGTTTCTTCATCCCCAGGCAGCATTGGTAAGGGTGAGAATTTAGGCCCCATTCCAGGACAATGAGAGGAAATGGCATTTAGGGGTGAGTTGTTACCCTCCCGATTGTCTATATAATCTACCTAGGGATCTTATTCTACGATAGTCGTATAAGGAAAAATGCTTACACGTTCAAGAAATACGAAAATTGCTTTTGGACATTATCTCACTCTACTTATTGCTTGAAAAGAATGAATCACATTCTAGGCAGGATTACTTTCCCTAGATTTTATTTACTTATTTATTTTAAGGACCACCTTCTCCATGATCTCACATTTCTTAGCAGTTTTCTCACAAATTAAAATGCATACCCAGGGACAAGTTTTTTTCATCATGAATAAACATGAGTGTAAATCTATTCCATATACTTTTAAAGTAATAAAAATTCTCCACCCTCTCCTCTCCCCTAATCCATTGTTTAAGATTCCATTTAGACAAAGATTCTCTTACCCCCCTATACTCCTCAGATATTCATGTAAAGACTTATTCTTGGTTCCCTTAAATTCTGAAGAGAATTTATTTTGCTAATTTAGCCACCATCAGAAGTAATCCCAACCACAAGGTTGAACTGAGTAAGTTGTAGATTAGAAAAGAATTGGATGTCAGTTCCAATAATATGTACTGGACTGTTTCTAGACCAGAGGTAGAGAAGAGATCATCTGTTGTTTCTAGAATATTATCTAATACTCTAGGGTTATACAGATCTTCCCAGTTTGCTTTATGGAGAGAGAGACCACTCATACTTCTTGTTAAACAAGGTAAAAATGTCATTATTGCTGCTAGATGCTAATATCATATAATAATCACTGTATACCTTTAAAATATTTTAAAATACAGTCTTACATTTGAGTACAATTCTGAAATTTTTTTCTTGAGTACTCTTGCTAAGAAAATTTTAACCACCTCCCTATTTTAGGGTAATAAGGCAAGACTATTATGAAAAATATTTTTAAAATTATTGACATGTTAATTCAACCTGAGTAATCAAGCATTAGATAGGAATTTGATGAAAAGTCTTGAATAAATCATAATCCATGTCATGTTTGAATTGATACAGAATATTTTTGAACCCTCTTTAGTTGTGGAGTCAGTCTGCCCCTGACAGAATAAATAGACTTCTTATGACTGGAAATCTTATATTTTCTGTAAGACTCTCAAGACCATTGTATTTTAAATATAAATACCTTGTTAGAGGTATAACTAATAGCCACTTTCTAGAAGAGCTTTTTTACATGTGATTCTACAGATGATCTGTATCTGGCTTGCACATAAATCAGAAATCCTCTGGCAGTCCTCATGTCCACTGGAAAATACGTCATGGAACCAACTAAGCAGTTTTCACTGACCCATTGGACAGAATACTTCTTGAGCTTTTTAAAAAATTTTATTTATTTTTAATTGGAGGATAATTGCTATACAATATTATGTTGGTTTCTGCCGCACAACAACAGTTTACAGGGAAGAAATGGAGGTGCAGACATAGGGAACAGACTTGTGGACACGGCAGGGAAGGAGAGGGTGGGACAAAGTGGGAAAGTAGCACTGACGTATATTTTGAGTTTAATCAAGGAGCTGGCGTACTAGCGAGACTGCTGGAGTGAGACTTGAAAATGAATTTTGAGTCCAGGTTCTCTGTCTTATAAGCCTTTCTATGATCTTGAGCAAACTGCTAAATCTCTTTGAAACTTACCTAAAAAAAAGAGGATAATCATATCTATATCGAAGGGTGGTTCAAAGGACTAAATCCAACCATGCATGTGAAAGTGCTTGTAAAGTAAGAAGTGAAATGTACGTGTCCCGTGTAGCCCCCCAGAAGCCTCTGGGCAAGGACATGTCTGTCTTAGTCACTGCTGTGTTTCCAGTATGTAGCATAGTGGTTGACTCACCGGAGATGCTCAGCACAGACTGATGGAATGAATAATAATTGTTCTTCCCTGAAGATGATTCAGTGTCTTGCTTACATCACAGTTCAAAACTGTGACATTTCTTTTGTTTTCCCATGAATAAAATGAGAAGTTGGGAATAAATTATGTGCATTGTTCCTTCCAACTGTGGCATTCTGTGATTCCGTAAATTTTAGGAGGATTTGTACTGCTCTGCTGAAATCCTGTATCCATATGACAGAGCAACATAATTTTCAGAAACTGTTTAATTCTATGTCTACAGTATTCAAACCAGAGGGATCATCTTGACCCAATCAGTCAGCTCAGAAAAACATTAATAAATGTAAATCACCAGTAAATGATGGGTTAATAGCTGGAAGACATATTCAGATTCATTTGTCTGTATAGACAGTCTACTGAGTAATTCTTACTCCAGTTACTAAACACTGTAGAGGAGGAAAATTTCTCATCTGTGAATCACGAGTCTAATAAAATCTCTAAGGGCTGGTGTAAATACTTTAAAAAACACAAGTGCTTATTATTTCATGAGAGTTGTTGAGAAGATAAGGCCTTGTTTATAGTTACGGCAATATATAAGAAAATTAAAGCTCTACTCCTTGCTTCTTCTAGCTGTCCTCTTAGGCTGGGAATATTTGCCTTGATTAAGCACAGTTCAACAATGACGACTTAGGAGTTCAAGGCCTTTCATGAAGTCTTCATTGCTGTTGGAGAAAAATGGTCAAGGGGCAGATGCCAAAGTTTATGTGGGTGGGTAGACTTTTGGGGACTACAATTCAAATTTCTTTTTCTGTATTTCCTGATATTGGTTTGGCTGGTATGAAACCTCCACCTGTAACATGAAGCCCCTAAACATTTACAGATGGGTTTGCCAAACTCCCCAGCCTCTGCCGAAGTAACCAGTATGAGCAAGCCAGCAGGGGATACTGGATGCATCTTCATCACTGAAGCATTTGAATTGAGTTTACAGGCAGTAATGTGATTCCTCTCATGCATGGAACTTAGGAAAGCCTACGATGCTATTAAGATAGGATTGTGTGGACTGCCTGGGGAAATCCAGAGCCTGTGATTGAATTACAGGGGCTTTCACAGGGTTAGTCAGTACTCGGAAATTACAAAATCAAGTTGAGTCCAAAAATAGTCTAAATGGTAGATTGATCGTGTTGATCAGATTTTACCCATGCTGTATTATCTAAAACTGGATCATAGCATGGAGGAACAGATGAAGAATTCTTTTGTTCACCCAAGTGGTTCTCATCTGCTCTTTACTTCTTTGTGTAGCCTATATGTAAATCCAGTTTGACCCATGAAAAATTGTCAAGTAAAAGAAAACAGGCTTTCCATGTCCTTCCTTTAGCCAATTGTCATCCCACCCAAGTTCTCCAGTCAGCTGGGATCATGCTTCATGTTGTCTATAACCAGTTTCTTTCTTCTTCCCCTCTGCCCCACCTCACGTCCAACACATGTTGGCCCTTCCCACCTTCATTGGCAAATGTTGGACAGCTTTCTGAATGCATTCACTTCACTAACATATCACCCCTCAAGGCTAGGGTACTTGTAATAAGGACACCTGTGTGTTTTATAATAGGTTCTGTGTGTTTGTGTGTGTACAATAAACAAACTGCAGCTGATACCCACCCTGATCTTCCACTGAAATTTTTCACTATCTCTTGGCTTGAAACTCAGACTTCCTTCATCTTGCCATGCCCCCTGTTGGACATTACCCCCTACTGTCCTGAGAAGCTCAAAATTACTCACCTATGTTAGGCAGAGATAGAACATTCTCACTCCACCTTCCAGGTCATATTTTAGGGCTTTTTATTCCTGTGTTGTGAAACTGAGGAGTTCCTAAGAAAAATTCTGTTTCCTGCTTCTAAAACCACATTATTGTTTCCCCTTGCTGACCTTTCATCCTGCCTTTGATTCCTGTCGGCAGAAACCCAGGAGCCCCGTGCTTTCCCACCCTCCCAGGACACAACAGCGTAGGTCTAAGTGACCCACAAGTCCCAGCCTGGCTCATTCTGTCTCTGTGTTGGGAAGTTCTGTGACTATACCCTTTCCCAAATCTCCCTTCCCAGCTGGTCTGTTGTATTAACACTGGGCATTAATCCCATTAAGCTAAGACTCCCGAGGAGATGCTCTACCTGACAGTGGCAGGAATATGTGTGACTTCATTTTAATAAGTCACTTAAAATGCTCGATCCTTGGTCCTCAACTGGAAACTGTTTCACTGTCACCTCCCACTCCCCCCACCCCCGAGGGCATCCGACAGTGTTTAGAGACCCTGCCAGTTGTCACAGGGGGAGCAGGGGAGTTGCTCCTGGCATCCAGAGATAAGAAACCAGGGTTGCTTCTAAAGATCCTACAATGTACAGGACAGTCCTCTTGTACAAAGGCTTAGATAAAAGGGGAATTTCGTTGACAGTGTCTTGGCAAAAAGTATTTGGGGGAAATGCCCTTTGAAAAACGCACACAGACACATGTTTTGTGTTGCCACCTCTTCTTCAGATCATTCAAGTGTGGGAGTTTCTAGAAGGAATGATGAAACTCTAGAGGGACCAGGCGAAGCCCAACTAGGGGGCTGATCACCTTGGGGTGCTTGAAGTACACTCAGTACCTTGCTTGCTGCTGCTGCTAAGTCACTTCGGTCGTGTCCGACTCTGTGCGACTCCATAGACGGCAGCCCACCGGGCTCCCCCGTCCCTGGGATTCTCCAGGCAAGAATACTGGAGTGGGTTGCCATTGTGCTTGGGTCACCCCAAAACATAGTTCATCAGGGAAGAGAAAATGCGGGGAGGGGCAGATTTCCCTTGCTGTGGGAGAGTTTATTTCCATTTTCTGAGGTTTTGCTGCTTGTATCTTAAGTGGCACACACAATCTGGATGCAGAGATTTCAGTGAAGTCGTTAGAGATCTTATATGTTTTTAATTAAGCTGAGGGGGAAAAAACAACAACCTGTTAGCCAAGAGCAAGCACTGATACAGAAAATAATAACAGAGAGAAGTTGATGGGGCGAGGTCAAGCTGCTGTGCCACCAAAGCATGCTGCTACTGAGAGGTGGTGAGCACTTAGATGACAACCCCAGGAGAACACAGGTGAACATCTGGAATAATTTCCTAATCTAGAATATGACTTACCTGTGAACTCACAAGCTAGTTATCATAGTAAGGTATGCCTTCCCTGAAAATCTTTACAGTTTGAAAGACACCTGTTAATCAAGTTGTTAAGTGTGATCCCAAGAAAAGATAAGGGAATAATTTCCATAACTTCTTTTCATGAGAGGGTTTGGCAAGACTATCATGAGTTTAGAATAACAAAGTCAACACCGAAAATTCGCTTTAATATGTTTTGATTTCGCAGAAAATGTAGACTTGTAAATAACAATAGTTCTTTGTAACAGTCTGCCTGACACTTTTATTAGCTTTTGGACGTGGGAGGTTTGGTTAAACAAGAATCTATGTGAATATCAGGGGAAAAAAAAACCTAGATCTGGAACAATGATGATTTAGAAAAATAATGATCATGTTGGGCTTTGCAAGCCACCTGTCACCTTGCTGATCCCCAGAAAAATGTAAAGAACATTCTCACGCATGAGTGAAAGTTTTCTCTGCCTAGGTAAGGAGGAGGTTAGAATCAGCACGCCTTAGTTGTCAGCTTCCACCAGCGGACCGCTTTGCAGAAGGTCAGTGCAGACCTGACAGGAGCGATTTACCGGCTTTGGAACTGGGAGGTCTATTTGTTGACAGTGCAACTCTTGCTCTTAAGATATGGAAACTCAGGTTGAAGTACAGTAAATAGACAAAAGAATGGTTCTGGGCCATTGGATACCTCTCTGAGCCTTTATTTTGAGAGTGGGCAAGAGGGGAGATGAATGTTCTTTAGCTGAGCAAGACATCAGCCCTGGGCCAGCCTTTAATAAATGAGAAGTAATAACAATATCCTGGCCTGAAAATACCATCAAGCCCAAGCACGTGTACAGTCACGTTGGCTGTCCCAGAGAGAGAAAGGCCTGCTGTAGGTCTTGTAGAGTCAATGTAAGATTGTTTAAGAAGTTAATAAGGCTGTGAAATGCCGATGTGAAGTTAGATTTTTCTGACTTTAAAGCTACCTTCTTTGAAAAAGAAATATGATACCTGATGTTTTCAAGCTTTGTAATGACTCCTATAAAAAGGCAAGTGGTTGTGACAATTGAAAACATCCCTTGAAATTCACATTGGCAGCTGGGAGCAGAGCTGGACACCAGGTATGGACAGCTGAGCAATGGCCTGAGGCTCAGGGCCTCCAGATGCCTGGAAGTCAGTGCTGGGAGGGGACAGGGCCGCAGCAGCAGCAGGAGGCTGGGGGCTACCCACCAGAGCTGCAAAAGCCACACTCCACCATTGCCAGACTCAGCTGGTCTCTTGGCAGTAGTTACCTGGCTCTTTCCCTCTCATTTCTCCTCCCATGAGCAGGCCATGTGCAGATTAAATTGCCATTTTTGGTGGATCTTCTGGGATGCTGTGTCCAATCTAGTGACAACCACTGTAAGGCAGAGCAGATAGGCAGTGTTCTACAGCTCGGGGCGCTTGTACCTCCCCTCCCACCCTGAAGCAGCGGTGATCCAGTAACAGGCCAGGGTCCCCATCCTTGAGGGGCACAGAGCCAGAGCCAAGTGTGATCATGGCTCCAGGGGCGCTTGTGCTTGAGTTTAAGCCATTTAAGGGGATAAACTTGTCTCTCCTTTTTTTTTCTTTTTAATATTTATTTATTTAGCCACTCTGGGTCGTAGGTTGTGGCACGTGGGATCCTTGTTTCGGCCCGCGGGATCTTTGTTTCGGCACGCGGGATCTTTAGCTGTGGCCTGTGAACTCTTCAGTCGTAACATGTAGGATCCAGGTCCCTGACCAGAGTTCGAACCTGGGGCCCCTGCACTGGGAACACAGAGTCTTAGCTGCTGGGCCACAGGGAAGTCCCTAACTGGTCTCTTAAGGCAAGGTGTTAATGCTTTCAGAGTGACTGTCCAGGACGCTGTAACTAGAATGCACCTTGACAAAGGGTGTTCACAGAATACAAAGATCAGTTGGCACCACAAAGCAAATGAAAAGACATGATCTTGGGCTTAGAGAACTTCCACTTCTAATACGATTTTTTAATTGAGGAGAAATTCATAAGGGGATTTGGCCTGAATGGAGTCTCGTTTTACTTTGGGTAATCTGTGCCATACATTCCCTTAAAAGCCTGGATAATCATGAGTTTAGTATCTTTTAGAGTTATGAAACATTGATCCTTTACCAAGTGCTAGAAAAAATGAGTTTGAAATTAACTTCACCTTTTAAGAAAATTTGGAGAATTTCCCCCAAAGAATGGAGATTTTCTTTTTCATAAGTAAAAGCTGGTAAAAATATTTCACTCTCTTATTTTGCCCTCCACAGTGGCTTAATCTACTGCTGCTTGAGAAGGTTGCCATAGTCTCTCTTACAAATTAGGACAATTTATGTAGCAAGAGGAAATTTATGAGCAAGGGAACATGGACATGCCTTGTCCCCTTGTTCCTTATCATGAAGGATACATTTCAGCCTAAAAAGAAAGTCAGATCTAAACATGCCATGGATAAACAAACAATGAACATCCCCTCAAGTTGTTAAAATTGCTTAGAATCTACCAAGTTAGTTCAGAGACAAACTCGTTTCATTTAAGAGATAAAGTGCCTAACTTTCTTGAAGACTTTGAGTGTGTTTCTGTTTGTAGGAGCATCAGGGTAATGACTGCTATTTCTGTAGATCCCTTTACATCTTTTGGTCTCAGTTTTTCCAGATACAAGCTGAGGGGAACTAAAATGCCCTCCAAAATCCTTTCCATGTCTAACTATATCCATAGATTTATGACTTCACAATTTATCCAGCAGGAAGAGAGGTGCTGATGGTTCAGGCATCAGTGTAACCAAGACTGAGTCCCACTGCTTGGCTTCTCGTGAGACCCCCAGGCCCACATTGGACCCAGAGCAGCCACCACGACACTCCACTCCTTCCCGCTAAATCCACACAATAAAAGGCAGGAATAGCCACTTTGGAAAAATTAGATGGTAAGGCATCTGCTTATAATGTGGGAGACCCAGGTTCAATCCCTGGGTTGGGAAGATCCTCTGCAGAAAGAAATGGCAACCCACTCCAGTACTCTTGCCTGGAAAATCCCATGGACAGAGGAGTGTGGTAGGCTACAGTCCATGGGGTCACAAAGTGTCAGACACGACTGAGCGACTTCACTCTTTTTTAGGATTTGGCAGTGAGGGCAAAGAGATGAATCCTGTCACTTTTGAGAAGGGTGATTGCAGCCATGAAATTAAAAGACGCTTACTCCTTGGAAGGAAAGTTATGATCAACCTAGATAGCATATTCAAAAGCAGAGACATTACTTTGTCAACATAGGTCCACCTAGTCAAGGCTATGGTTTTTCCAGTAGTCATGTATGGATGTAAGAGTTGGACTATAAAGAAAGCTGAGTGCTTAAGAATTGATGCTTTTGAAGTATGGTGTTAGAGAAGACTCTTGAGAATCCCCTGGACTGCAAGGAGATCCAACCAGTCCATTCTAAAGGAGATCAGTCCTGGGTGTTCATTGGAAGGACTGATGTTGAAGCTGAAACTCCAGTACTTTGGCTCCCTCATGCAAAGAGCTGACTTATTTGAAAAGACCCTGATGCTGGGAAAGATTGAGGGCAGGAGGAGAAGGGGACAACAGAGGATGAGATGGTTGGATGGCATCACTGACTCAATGGGCATGAGTTTGGGTGGACTCCGGGAGTTGGTGATGGAAAGGGAGGCCTGGCGTGCTGTGGTTCATGGGGTTGCAAAGAGTTGGACACGACTGAGCGACTGAACTGAAATGGAAGGGGCAAATATCATTATGACAAAACACTCTATAAAGTTGATATCTATAAGTCTTGGTCTAAATGTTCTGTCTAAAGCAAGGATCGAGAACATGAAAGCCAAAATATCCAAGGATGAGCAGCATCAGGGATTTGACACAAGATGCCTAAAGGGAATCATCCTGTTAGTTAGTGTAGCTGTGTGAAGAGATCACATTTAGATCTAGAACCTAACTGGACAGGGCAGAAGGAGTACCTTCATGCATTTCACCTTTCTTTCATCTGATACATTAAGTAGGGCAGGCAGCCTCTCCATTTCCCCTGGATGTCAATTTTGGGTTTAGGGCAGAAGCCGGCCACAATTTGCTTATTGATGTTTCCATAATTACAGCTGGGTCCCTTAACTATAGTCTCCAAGTTACAATTTTTGTTTGCAATATAATACACTAGAGTTACCAACTTCATAAGCAAAGTTACATGTCATTTGCTTTAGGTTAGGGTATCTTGTCGTCGTATAAGCATCAAATAACACAACTAAATATGACAGGTCTTTAACGGTGTGCTTGAAGGGAGATGAGTACTAGCTGATGCTCCCTTGTGTATGTGGCCAACTTTTAGGCATCTGCTTATGGAAGAGGCTGTCTGGGCGTGACTTTGCTTTGGAAACCTCTCTGTCCGCATTTTGGTTCCCTGGTCTTGTCATTTCAAAAGTGTTCATTCTCAAAGCCATTTTAGTTACAAAATTCCATGGGCCACAGGCATCACACCAAGTAGGAATTTTATTCCCCACTTTCCCCCTTATCTGTACAGACACGTTTTCTAGCCTTCCACTCTCTACGCTACTTTTCTCCATCTTCACCCAGTAGTTACAGAGTACTGCCAGATCATCAGTCTCCTTTTTAATTCTCTTCAAATCTCATTCCCTAAAAGGTTCTTTATATTGAGCAGACAGTAATGCAAAGCAGTCACTTTCTGAGGCTTTTGCTATTGCACAGATTCCAAACTGTACCAACGGATAACAGACCCACCTTGTCACATCGGATTTTAATATGGCAACAAATGCCTTGAAATACATGCATTTGAAACCTGAAGTTTATTGAAAGCCATTTTTCTCCAGCCAATTGCCGATTACCCCAGAGGTAGCAGGCTGTGAAAATCACTTCATCAGGCAAAAGCCTTGCTTGGTCTTTTCAAGAATTAAAGTTAAATCAGTGGGGATTGATCCTGCTTTCTTTACTGTACCCTCCAGAGAGAAGTATAGAATTTCTTAACTGTGAACATTTGTTGAAAAACACAAAGGAAGCTCATTTGAGACACTTTTTCTCTCTGGTCATCTGCTCTCAAAAGAGGAAATGTTGAGGGGGGTGGAAACAGTGATCTGGCCCCTCCGCTCCTCTAACAACCTGTTGTGACCAGGAAGAGACATGTCCCAGGATGCCAGAAGTCAGAGAAAATAGGGCAGACTTAGTGTGCAGCGTGTGGCCCCAGTCAGCGGGAAGGGGCTTCTGTGCCTCAGGAAGTATCTCCCAGAGAGAACCCAAAGGCCCAGCGTCCTTGCAGATCCAATGGAGTCCTTGCGGGAGGGAAGATGGATGGCAGCCTCCGCTGGGGTCATGTCGGAGCTGCCCAGTCGGGGCTCTTCGGGGCCTTGCACGTGTGCACGTCCAGGGCCTCCACGCAGTCCTGGCAGCGCACGGCACAGCACCAGTGGAACTTACACTCGCACTTGGTCTTCCGGGTAACGTGGGAGGTGTCATAGCCTCTGCCACAGCACATGACTTCGCAGCTGTCCATGCCCCGGGAGGTCAGGTTGCACACACGGCCTGCTGTACCCAGGGAGCCTGGAAGACAGGTCAGGGCATGTTACTGAATTGGCATGGGTGGAATACAGCATGCTTCTGAAGGAAGGGTTCCAAGATCATCCTCCAGGACTGGGCCCTGATGCCACCTCACCACAGCCCAGGGCTGGACCACACAGCACATGTCAGCCTCGGCAGCAGTGGCAGTGAGGGCCACATCCAGGAAGGACTGACATGAAGCTCTGGGGCTGTCCTGAGCGTCCTGACTCCAGCACTCCCACTGTAAGCTGGATGAACTTTTCTGCCTACCCTTACCCAGCCTTGGACTGATGGGTCACTGAATGGCCAAGGCCAGGTCAGAATGAAAGAAGGACCTGTCCTGATCCTCCCTCTCCTGACCTTAAACTGCACTGAGGAAGCAGTGGCCAAAGTTATCTTGGAATCTGTCAGGGTATGGACCTCTTGCAAGGGAGGAGATTCTGCCTCCCTGGACCTGATTACACTGGCTTATAGGAACGATTAGAGAGCTCTGCTTGCTGAAGGGGATGTGTGGGCACCATTTGTGTAAGGCCTTGAGGAGGGAGCCATGCTCAGCCTGGTTTATTTTTTGTGCTTTGGTCTAGTGGGCCATTGAGATGTGTGTGAGACACCTGATTGAAGACAGGATTCTAGGTCTTTGATAAATAAAACCAGTATAAAAAGCCTGTTAGAAATGACTAGTGGACATTGTCTTAGTTGTTTAGGATGATGCTTGCTACATGGCAGTTCATATTTATGTATTTGTTTCTCCGAGAATCTCAAAGATAGGAAGCCTCTTAATTGTTCTTTTCCTGGGGAAGCACTCAGAATTCTTTTACAAGAGTGTTATCAGACAGCAGAACCAAGTGTGGTGGACATTTTTAGAGCCTGCTCAGCTTATAATGATCCTTCGTGCACAGAGCAGGGCGCCTGGCAGCAATAGTGAACAATGTGACTCTTCTCTGTTAGCAGCAGGTGATTGGGCCAGGGGTGGGCACTGACTTGAACTGGGCCACTCAGGTAGATTTCCCTGAGGATTTGTGCTTCTGATGGAGACAGTACAAACTCCAAGTATAAACTCAGTAGCTGTTGGCAGCTGTGTACCATGATGTGGTCTGTGGATGAGAAGACGTCACAGAGACAGGACGAGACAGATGTCCAGAGACAGTGAGGACAAGACATGGAATGAGAATGCTGCCCAGATGCTGGACTGTTTTCTGGACATTTCTCTCTGAGGTCTGGCTGCATTCCAGCCTTTGGATTCCTAGACACCCTGTATCCTTGTAATAAATTTCCCCTTTTAGCTTAAGCCACTCAAGTTTCTATTACTTGTGACTGACAATCCTAAATAATCTACAAACCTAGAGAAGCTAAGCTCTTTACTGAAAAACTAAAAAAAAAAAAACAAAAAACAAAAAATACTTTTATCAGGGTGAAAAAGACAGTGACTTCATTTTCTGTTCCTCCATTATTTAACTAGGAATTTCTCCCTCTTTATAACTCCTCCAGTGCCTCGTGACTCTGTTTATCACATTCCGCCCTGTGTTCCAATTATCTACATAAATGTCATGTTGCCCTGCCTGTCAAGAATGACCAGGGAAGCAGCCAGGTTCAAGCAGGGCATGGGGTCAAGAAGAAGAGTAGGAGGGGCAGGACTTGCTCTGCGTGATCAGGCCACTGACCGCAGGAAGACAGGCAGGGGAATTTCATAAGGACAGGAAGGATGGCAAAGGGCTGGGGTTAGGGTGGCGGGTGGGTCAGCCAGGGATGGCTCAGAGCCTACATCATGCTGAAGAAGCAAAGGGTTAGAAGAGACAGCAGCCAGATTCGGGGCAACCATCAGGACAGTACTCAGAATTACTGTGCAGAAAGGACTCACTGCCAAATGCTGCCTCTTAACAGCATACCCATTTATTTAATTCAGTAAATGTTTAGTGAATGCAAATGTGTAAGACATTGTGTGGCTACTTGGGGTTTTGGTGGTGATGATGAGGAAATAAAATAATTAGGATTTTTGTTCAGTTCTGATTCTCAGGAAACTCATAATACAAGGAAGAGATAAATATGTAAAGAGGTATTTCCACTACTTCAAGATAACTGCTCCATTTGCTGAAGACTTTCTATAGCCAAAGGCAGGGCTTTGTGAAAATAGCACCATAAAGCTAAAGACAATAGAGTGAGGTTATTTAGGGCTTGGACAGATCAGGGTTCAAATCCTAGCTTTACCATGTATGACTGTGTGACCTTGGGTAAATTAAGTAAGATAAATTACTAATCTCATTAAGCTTCAGTTTCCTCCCATGCAAAATTGGGATAAAAACAGTTCCTTCCTCAGGGGCTGTGGTGAGGATGGAATGAGATTATGCCTGGAGGTGCCTGGCATAAGAAGTGCTCAATAAATGTTAACCATTCATTCACTTGGGCTCAGATGGTAAAGAAATTCCCTGCAATGCAGGAGACTTGGGTTCAATCCCTGGATTGGGAAGATCCCCTGGAGAAGGGAATGCCTATCCATTCCAGTATTCTTGCCTGCAGAATCCCATGGACAGAGGAGCCTGGCAGGCTACAGTCCATGGGGTCACAAAGAGTAAGACACAGCTGAGTGACCAACACTTTACTTCATTCATTCACTTAACAAGTATTTAACAGAAGTGCCTACTGTGTGTTAGGCCTAGTTCTGGGAGCTTGAGCTGTGTCAATGAACAAAACAAAGATCCTGCCTGCTTTGAGGAGTTTATGTTCTAGGGAGAGTGCATGAAGCATATTATCATAATGATATTTATTAATATTAATAGTAGCAAACAGGATCAGAAAAGGAGCTGTTAATGGTTTTGTAGAGGAGGTGGCATTAGATATAAGACATGAAGGATGAATAGAAGATTGAAGGGAGAATGGGGTGACAGGCCTTTCTGGCAGGAGAGAACCTCCCAGTAGAAACTTGGAGGTCAAGTACACAGGAGACTGTGTAGATTCAACGTGACCAAGGCAGAGGCTGCATGTTAGGCAACAAACACGGAAAGGGAGGTTGGAGCAACAGGTCAGAGAGTCTTCCTGCTTTGCTACAATTAGGACTTTATTCCATGGTGGGGAGTGAGCCAGTCCAGATTTTTATTCAGAGAAAAATATGTCAAAATGATGAATCTGGAAGAGTGGCTTGGGGCAGGGTGGTATCTTGAGTCCTTTGGATTAGTCCAGGCAAGAGATAATGAGAGGAGGCAGAAGACAAATGCATGAGGTGTTAAAGAGGAAGGATCACTAGGTTTCATGACTCACTGGATTAAAGATGAGTTGTAGGGGTGATAACGTGTCAGGTAGGAAAAGACTGGAAACTGTTCATTCGGTTCAACAATAAGGGGGGTAACTAGTGCCCTTTAATGGGAGCTGCCTCAGTGGGACAACATGGGTGGACGCAGTGGACTGAAGCATGAACAGGAGGAGAGGCCAGGTGGTGACGAAGAAGCTTGATGATGAAGCGAATGGAAGAGCACAGGTGAAAGGAGTGATGTGGCCGGGACTTCCCCGGGGCACCAGTGGCTGAGGCTCTGTGCTCCCTTGCAGGGGGCCTGGGAACTAGATCCCACACGCTGCAACTAAGAGCTTGTGTGCCACAGCTAAAGAGCCCACGTGGCACAACTAAGACGCAGTGCAGCCAAAGAGCACATTTAGAAAAAGAAAAACACTAATGAAAAAGAAGAGATGAGGCTGGAGATGGAACTTCAAGGCGACTTCCGGCCATTAAGTTGACTGGGAGTTTGTTGTGTTGCAGGATCTGATGCACTGCGTGTAGGTGTTCCTTATATAAAGTACAAAAATGGGGAAAACTATGCTATTAGAGGTCAGGGTAGTGCTGTCTTTTGGTGGGTAGCAGTGAAAAGAGGTGCAGAGGAGACTTCCAGAATACTATTCTCTTCAAGTTCCTGATCTGGGCGCATGTTATTAATACCCGGAGGTGCTTCTTTGAGAATTCACTGAGCTGTACACGTGGGATACATGCACTTTGCGGTATGAGAAAAAGAAGAGAAGGGGGAAGAGGAGGCAGAGGAAGCAGCAGCTGACACATGTGCAAAGACGTGGAAATGTGTGAGGAGCAGAAAAGTGTTCACTTTGCTGAGAAGGTAGTGCTAAACAGGGCAGTGGCCGGAGATGAGCCGGTCAGGTGGGCAGAACCTGCCTGGGAAAGACCTTGTGTCTCAGGCTCAGGGGTTTACATGTTAGCCAAGGGCAGGGGGGTGCTCCCTAAAAGGGTGACGTGATCTGATTTGCATTTCAGAAGAATCACTAGGGGTGACTGGATTGCAGGGGGCCAGGGTGAAGGCCAGCAGACAAGTTAGAGACCAATGAAACTCTGGGCAGGACACGACGTGGCTTGGACGGAGACAGTGGTGGTGTGAACGGGAGAGGCTGACAGACTCGAGAGACGCTGAGGAGGAGCATCTCAGGATGTGCGGGCTGACTGGACCAACAGGTGAGAGGATGCGACTGAGCAGTGCTTCCGGGCTTCTGACAGCAGCGCTTGGGTTTACGTGGGGACATTCTCGGAGGTGGGAACACCTGGGATGGGCAGGCTTTGAGGAAAGATAACTCGCTTAGTTTGCAGCATGTCGAGCTGGCTGTGAATGTGGGCCATCCAGGTCGGAATGGTCACTGAAAATCCTCTTTGGGACTCAGGAGAGAGGTCAGGATGGAGACACGGATTAGGACATCTTTTGCGGAATGGCAACTGAAGCCCGGGGTGTGAAAGAGACCCCTAGCAGGTGTGAAAAGTGTTCTCACCTGCCATCCACAGGAGACTCAGAATTTTTACCTTTTTTGTGTCTTGTTCATAAGCCCTGCACACTGATAAACATTCCTCACTTCTGCTGATATGCTGTTATCATAATATAAACCCATTAAAATGCAGTTCAAATTCTGTACCCACTTTGGGGTTGTGGGGCACAGGGGCCAGGACAGGGAGACAAAATGTCTCCTTCCTGAATCAGGCTGTGGGCCTTTAACTGACGTCACATGCGGCAGTCGTCCTCTGGTGGCTTGTGAGCGCAAGGAGGTCTATGCTGGCATTCTAGCTCATCCTTGAGTAATGGCCCTGGTGGGTTTTGTCCCCCAAATGCAGCGACTGAACTAGACCCCATCTGGACAGATGGCTACTCAGTGAAGGAATCTCCACATCGTCCAAACTCTGAGAGGAGCAGACAGAGCGACGGCCACTGGCAAGAGCTTAACTCGGAGGTGGTTTCAGAAAAAGAGGCGGAGACGCTGGCACTGAGTTGTCTCAGCAGTTCAGTGTTCAGCTACAGAATGCTGGAGCAATGAGACTCTGAACAGAAGGGTGAGAGTCGCTGAAGTGAGAGCGCTGTGAGGTTGCAGCCTGGAGTGGCCACAGCCCTTCCGGGGGATGAGCAGCACCAGGATGGGCCGGCTGAGAGGAAGGCGGAGGCTGCCTAGCAACAGACTACCAACCGGCTCTGCTTTGGGCTTTGGATCTTATTAGATCTGAAGACAGACTGTAGGAAGGAAGGGAAGTTCTGACACTTGCTGTAATTTGGGCAGAAGATATGATTGGAGGACATCACCAACTTAATGGACATAAGTTTGAGCAAACTTCAGGAAATAGTGAAGCACAGGGAAACCTGGAGTGCTGCAGTCCATGCGTGGGGCTGCCAAGTCAGACATGACTGACCGAACCACGGAAAAAGCAAGAGAGTTCCAGAAAAACATCTATTTCTGTTTTATTGACTATGCCAAAGCCTTTAACTATGTGGATCACAATAAACTGTGGAAAATTCTGAGAGAGATGGGAATACCAGACCACCTGACCTGCCTCAGCAATACCTTTCCTGACCTGTCAGGAAGCAACAGTTAGAACTGGACATGGAAAAACAGACTGGTTCCAAATAGGAAAAGGAGTACGTCAAGGCTGTATATTGTCACCCTGCTTATTTAACTTCTATGCAGAGTACGTCATGAGAAACGCTGGACTGGAAGAAACACAAGCTGGAATCAAGATTGCCCGGAGAAATATCAATAACCTCAGATATGCAGATAACACCACCCTTATGGCAGAAAGTGAAGAGGAACTAAAAAGCCTCTTGATGAAAGTGAAAGAGGACAGTGAAAAAGTTGGCTTAAAGCTCAACATTCAGAAAATGAAGATCATGGCATCCAGTCCCATCACTTCATGGGAAATAGATGGGGAAACAGTGGAAACAGTGTCAGACTTCATTTTTTTGGGCTCCAAAATCACTGCAGATGGTGACTGCAGCCATGAAATTAAAAGATGCTTACTCCTTGGAAGAAAAGTTATGATCAACCTAGATAGCATATTCAAAAGCAGAGACATTACTTTGCTGACTAAGGTCCATCTAGTCAAGGCTATGGTTTTTCCAGTAGTCATGATTGGATGTGAGAATTGGGCTGTGAAGAAGGCTGAGCACCAAAGAATTGATGCTTTTGAACTGTGGTGTTGGAGAAGGCTCTTGAGAGTCCCTTGGACTGCAAGGAGATCCAACCAGTCCATTCTGAAGGAGATCAGCCCTGGGATTTCTTTGGAAGGAATGATGCTAAAGCTGAAACTCCAGTACTTTGGCCACCTCGTGCAAAGAGTTGACTCATTGGAAAAGACTTTGATGCTGGGAGGGATTGGGGGCAGGAGGAGAAGGGGATGACAGAGGATGAGATGGCTGGATGGCATCACTGACTCGATGGACGTGAATCTGAGTGAACTCCGGGAGATGGTGATGAACAGGGAGGCCTGGCGTGCTGCGATTCATGGGGTTGCAAAGAGTTGGACATGACTGAGCGACTGAATTGAACTGAACTGAACTGAACAACAGAGCTATTTCATCAAAACCCTGAAGACAGCATTTGCCAGAGTGCAGAAACTATATAAAACTTGTTGGTATTGTTTTCCTGGATCAAAATTAGAATAAGGACTTAGTATTATTGACAGCAGTAGGCCTCTGTTGTCTTCGGAACCTCCCATTACTCTTTCAAGACAGAAAACAACACCATCACCATCATCTTTAAAAAGAATCAAGACTATGCATTTGTGCATGTGTGTTGGGGGGAGAGAGTGAGCTCACGTGTATGAAAAGGAGTCACTGACTCCTTGTTTAATGCTAAATATTTGGGACATATATTTTAGATCTTTTATTCTAAATAATATACCAACTTATTAAATAATGAGTCACTCATTTCATGATCTGATGACCCCTGCCTGGGCCACAAATAAAACCAGCTACACTATCAGATTTAAGCCCAAAAGGGCCAGTTTTTACATTTTCAAAGCCAGATAGAGCTGAAGTTCATCCATCCTGTATTTTCTCCTCTCTTTTACCCCTCTTCTTCTTTCTTTTTTTTCCCCTCTACATTTTTTCTTATCCTCTTTCTCTTCTTTTTGTTCATAACTAGGGCCAATATTTAACTTATACAGGCCAGGCCCTGTGATAAGCCTTTGCCTGCATTATCTCATTTAATACTCATAAGCACTTATAAAGTAGGTACTATTATCATCACTGTTTTGGAAATGAGCAAAGAGAAGGTCAGGGAGGTTAAGTGATCACACGGCAAGCAGGTGACAGGGTCAGAATTTGGAGAAGGCATATCCGAGCCCAGAGATGGAGGCCTTGACCTTGTGATTGGGCCTCGTGTCCTGCCAGAAAATAGGAAATAGGCCCCAGAAAGCTGGCTCATGTGTAACAGTATGTGATCAGTGCTTCTACCTATTTCCTGCTCTCTCCCTTCATTATTTTATCAACTGAAGAACTTGCAAAGGTAGGTCCTGACATGCAGCTGTTTTGGAGGGGAACCTTTTCTCCAGCACATGATATGTCATCGACAATTAAGACATGTAAAGTTATGTAAGAAAGTAGACAAGGCTGGTTAGCATGGTACTTATAGCTTATACTGCATCCTTCCTTTATAATATTCCTGTTGAATTCCTATCTCCTTTCTGAGGAACTACACAGACTGATTACTTTGTAATAGCAGGGTATACATCTCTAAAACTTGTGTGCCCTCAAGGAGGTTCTAATGTACGTCTCAGATGTGACTGAGACTCTGGGAGGAGCGTCTCTACACTGAATTCTCTAGTTTAGAAAAGCCTGTATCATCAACTGGGCTTCCCCAGTGGGTCAATGGCAAAGAATCCACCTGCAGTGCAGGAGACACAGGTTCAGTCTCGGGGTCCAGAAGACCCCCTGGAGGAGGGCATGGCAAGCCACTCCAGTATTCTTGCCTGGAGAGTCCCATAGACAAAGGAGCCCGGCGGGCTGCACTCCAAAGAGTCAGACGTGACTGAAGCGACTGAGTGCGAGGCAGCACACATCAGCTTGCATCTCACTAAAAAGGAAATGGCATCACTTGATCACTCACCTAACTCTTCTCAGACTTCATTCTGAGATTCTCTGTGCCATTTCCAAATGCCAAATTGGTCACATATTTGCATCATACAATGTCTACAATAGCCTGTGTGGCTGGCTCTAAAAATCCTTCACAGGAGAAATTTTAAAAATATTTTTGAGTAATGGCCTAATATCAGCCTCCCGAATTGATATGCTAAAAGATAAACATATATTTAGATGCTTCAGATTTGATTGCTTATTTAAAATATTATTGACATTGCTTTATAGTATTATTTCTTACTACACTTTGATTTACTCAGTTCACTGAACAGAAGTGCCAAGTAGGAAACTCTTTTCCCTGACTTCCTTTGCTTTAGGTTTGTGAAATATGCCCAGATGTGTGGCCTGCTGGGTACAGATCCCATTGCCCATGGTGGAGCAGTCTTAGGCCCAGCAGACCCAGCCTTCTATCATCTTTACACTACACCGTAGTCAGACCATCTGCCTGGAGTCAGTGCCCGGGAGATCCAGGCTGTCTGCAACCATGGGAAGGTGCAGCTTCCAGCCAGATCGACCTTTCTCCTCCCACAGGTGTTGTCCTCATCCTGACCCACACAAGAGCTCACAAACCTGTGAGGGAAAAGGATAAAGAATTGGAGCTTCTAAACTGTGTAACTTTGGGACCACATAACACACCTTCGGTGGAACAAGGCTGATGGAACATTACAGAATCAAGCATGCCATCCCCAGAGCTATAAAATTAATAACGGAGTCAGGGTTCCTAGCGCAGAAACACTTCTGTCTCCACTGACATGCATCTTCCTGACAGCAGAGGAGGATGGGGGGCTTGTGCTAATAGTTCCCAGACCCACACCTCAGGGACCTGGAGGAAGGGCGCTCTCTATCTCTCTGGATGGGTCTGTATCTCTGGAAATTCCTGCCCTCCAGGCTGACAGAAGCCCATATGTTGACCATTAGGGCATAAAGCAAGATTCACTTAAGCCCGTCATCCAATAGGCTGTTTCTCCTCTGGCTGACTTACATGTTGTCATTCACAACACAGATTTATCGAGGGAAGAAAAGAATGTTAAAGAGCACATGTTAGAGGCCGCACATTCATCTGCTTGGAAGGCTTCCCTTCCTTGCATCAAGGATCGTAAAGCTACAGCCGGGACAATGTTTCTCCACTTATCTCAAGGCATTTTATTCAGCATTCTCATAATCACTAGGAAAGGTTTGACTGGCTCAGGAAAGAGCATCCCATTAAATTAGCGAATCCTATTGGAGAAGGCAATGGCACCCCACTCCAGTACTCTTGCCTGGAGAATCCCATGGATGGAGGAGCCTGGTGGGCTGCAGTCAATGGGGTCGCAGAGTCGGACACGACTGAGTGACTTCACTTTCACTTTTCACTTTCCTGCATTGGAGAAGGAAATGGCAACCCACTCCAGTGGTTTTGCCTGGAGAATCCCAGGGACGGGGGAGAGCCTGATGAACAGCAGCAGCAGCATCCTGGAATTAAAGTTGTTGAGTCACACTCTTCAAGGTTTTCTTTATCTGGCACTAACTAGCCTGCTGCTGCTGCTGCTGCTAAGTCACTTCAGTCGTGTCTGACTCTGTGCGACCCCATAGACAGCAGCCCACCAGGCTCCCCCATTCTTGGGGTTCTCCAGGCAAGAACACTGGAGTGGGTTGCCATTTCCTTCTCCAATGCATGAAAGTGAAAAATGAAAGTGAAGTCGCTCAGTCGTGTCCGACTCTTCGTGACCCCATGGACTGCAGCCCACCAGGCTCCTCCGTCCATGGGATTCTCCAGGCAAGAATACTCGAGTGGGGTGCCATTGCCTTCTCCGACTAGCCTAAGCCATGTTTATTTCCCATCTCCCTCCACCCACAGCCTCATCAAGCTGACTCCTCACTGTCCTACTGAAGTGACTTTCTGATGTCACAGCCATGTAGACCGTAGAGTTACCCTCACCTGCCACACGGGACTTTCCCCTAACTCCTTTAGACTGAAAGTCTTCCCACCCCTCAAGATTCAGGGCCTACTTCAGCACCTTTCATCGAGCACTCTCTGTCCGCTCCAAGCCCACCTGGACCATCTTCCTAAGTCCTGTAATGTTAGCACATCAGGCTCTAGGGCTCATACACTGTTTTGAAATGTTTGGTGATTTCTCATACATCTTGTTCCCTAAGGACAGTGTTAGGTCTCATATTACTCAGGTGGTAAACACATTCTTCCTGATTTATTAAGTACTAAAATCAATTTCTTACAAATTAATATCAACCTTCCCTTGCCAAACAGAGGCATACTTCTCCAGGAAGGGCTCACCCAAGGGCACTGTGAGGAGGACAGAGGAGCTGAGAGCCTGGTTTTTATTTGAAATATCTCACTTGATATATAAAGAGAACATATACAAGAAATGTGGCACATTTTTAAATGATAGAAATTAAAAATGACAGGAGACTCTGTGGCATCAGATTCAGGTTCTGTTATTGCAGACTTAGAGTAAGATTAATTAACAACCCATTCATTTGAAGATTGAGTCATAGGAACCTTAGGAATTTCTAAGTGAGATACATATCTTAAGAGACCCAGAGAAGTGAATTTGTCCAAGACTACCCAGTTAGTAATCAGTAGAAATAATCATAGGCAGCATCCATCTCCTAATCTATAATGCAGGGCTCTTTATTATATGAAATTTGCAAATTCATAGGCATATGAAATTTGCAAATTCATAGGCATATGAAATTTGCAAATTTTAAGTTGCCATAGCAGCACAAAATAAGTTGTATGGGGAAAGCTTAAAAGAAGTATGCAGATACATTATTTTAAAGTACTTTAACATTCTTTTATTTGTAACACATTAATATAGTAATTAGAAATAATCACACATTAATACAATAATTAGAAATATTTTTTTCTATTTCCAAAAAAGTAAAGGATATCTATTTGATAAATTCTTTGTTGTTAGTAGTTATGTCAAAGACTTAGAAATCAGAAAATTAAATTTTCTTTTTTTTTAATAAAAAATTTTTTTTTAAAAAAACTTTACAAATTCAATCTAATAGTCACTGTCAAATCAGGGTACTTTTTAATGTATCCTAAACGTATAGTAATTCTAGCAAGCTTGTATTCTAAAAGGAAATGCAGATTTACGGATCATGTCTATACTATAAAATAGCATTGGCTGTAAAAGGTATTTTGGTATGTTAGCAATGAAATCTGATGAACTGGCCTGTAATCCCACTGATAACAGTAAATGAAAAAGGCCCCCCAAAGAGTAAAAGAACTGAGTATTTGGTGGCAGCTAAAAGTAACATATAGAGTCTGCTGCTGCATTTATTTAAGACCTTTTATCTCATCCAAGGAAATGGATACCCAGAAGCATCTTAGGCTCTGTAAATGCCCCACTAATGCACTTGAATATGAGGAAAAATTCCATTTAACACTTATGCTTAAATGGGAATTTTCATAGGCTGTGTGTTATAATCAGTGATGAATGAAGACAGGCTGAAAAAAGAAACCAAATTATCTTTAAGCTGCACACTGCACCAACATAAGTATCCAGCTAAAATGATGAACATATTTTGTGTTGCTTATAACTCGCCATTCAGTTCAGTTCAACACATGTTTATATACTAGGTGCCAGGGATTCAGTGGTGAACAGACAGATGTATTAATAGTTCCTGCCATCATGGAGTCAGAATCCAGTGGGGCAGACAGGTAGTGAACAAATATTTAAACCAAAACTGCTGGCACATTCTAGGAATGAAAGAAGGCGGCGTTCTGTGATAGATCCTTTGTACATTCTAAGAGGACATGCTGATGGACCAGATGTGGAAGTGAGAAAGCAGCGTAACAAAGGATGTGTGGGTTTATGGCTTGACCCATGGAGTGGGCAGTCATGCCATTTTCTGAGAAGGGGAAACCTGGGGAAGACATGTTTGGGAATGGGGCAAATCTAGAGCTCAATTTCTAACAGAAGTAGGTTGATAAAAACATGAGCATGCTGGAGCTGTTAAGCAGGGGGTTGAATACAGAATGAGGAGAGAGGAGAGGACACAGATGAGGTCTGAGGAGCAGTTAGAACCGTATCAACGGAGGAGGCCACCCAGAGAGAAAATGCAGAGGAACCAGTGAGAAGAGACTAGATTGGGCCCTGAAGATCTTCAAGGTTGAGAAGTAGACAAGGAGACACTAACAACTGAAACTGAGAAAGACCAATTTCAGGTCAGGAGGAAAATCAGGAGACTGCAGTGTTACAGAGGTCAAGAAAACAGTGTTATAAGAAGGAGGGATAGGCTATCTGCATTATATGCCACCAGGAATTTGAGGGTCCACCAAATAGTATTGATATAAATTAAATAAGATAATCAGTAATTACTGTGAAAATGGTAACTTAAAAACCTCACCAATATATTTTCGTATCATTCTTGCCTATTCTAGCTGTCTTAGCACTTTTTGAGATATCATGAAATTTCTACAATAAAGCTTAACATAGAAAGGGATAAAAAACTTATTCTTTAATTTTCAAAGTGACAAATGTAAGGTAAGACCTCATAATAGAGCAATGGAGTGAGAACTGAAACCTAAGAAAATCACATTTTGGCCCAGGTAGGGTTTCCTAGCACCTAGCCTGTGTCCCCTGCCTGCCACCCACCTGGGTCATCCACAAGGACCGGGAGGCCTATGAAGCCATGAGGGCAAAGACCAATTCTGACTACCTCATTTTTGCATTCCTGGGGCTTAGCGTAGTTTCTGGCATATAGAAGGGCCTTAATAAATATTTGTTCCATGAAGAGATGAGGATCCTCAGATATCCTGGTGGGAATTGTACATTTCGGATCAAAATAAGGCCCACCCACTGCTATTGGCTGAGATGGTGTTCTCTTGTTTTTTTTTTTAATCAGGTCATAATCACAGAGTTCGGAGGTTCTGCAAGCTAGTCACACCACGGGGTAGGTCTAGAACACCAACCAGTCTGTGTAAGCCTTGGTTGGGGTTGTGTTCCCATAGCTATTGAGCTGTTTGCTAATATGATTTACGTGGGAAGAACCACGATATCTGAGAACTCACATCATTCACAGTCTGCAGCTGTTAGGCAGGTAAAGCTCTCCTCTGATTTCTGAGGAAGTTCACTTTATGCATTTCACTTTGCAGAAATTCTACATCAGTACCGGTTTTTGCTAACCAGAAGAAATCCCAAGAGAATTTCTGCTTTACCAAAAGAGGCGAAAAGTGAAAGTAGCACTGAGCCTTTGTTTTTGGAGCAAGCCGGTACAGAGGCAGCGCCCGCCCAGAGCAACAGGAGTAGCCCTACCCAGCTCCTTCCCCAGGACCTGCACTCAGCATCTCAGTACCAAGGCGCCGTCACCTGGCACTGAGTTCGTGAGTGTCCATGCTCTATCTCCATGGATTCTGTGCATCTGTTAGCAAGATGTGTCCTAAGGTAATCACTTCTTCGCTTTTGGCCATTTCGGCTTATGAAAGTTTTTATAGGAAGGTTCTGCTTCTAGACAGCAAGGGAAACCTGTCTCAGGCTTTCAGTAACAAGTTAAACAACTGGTAAACTCCATTTGCTTTCTGAACTTGACAGGAGGATTGCTTGTTTTCTGCAGCAGGAGAGGAGACCTCGTGGTGACCTCTGGCCCAGGTCAGGGTTTTACAGAATAACCAGTGCAAGTGGTCTGTGATTAGGTGCAGGCCTTCTCTGGAGAGACAGCAGCATTCCTTAGCCAGAGATGCACCTATCTCTAACTTAAGGACTTCTTTGATTTACAGATGCCAGGGGCAATAACCAGAGGAGATAACCACACAACCACCCATCCCCGAAAGCCCACTTCCTAGATCTGGCCTCCAGTTCGGCCTGCAAAATGTCATATGCACAGCATCACACAGCTGTACCTACTCTCCGAATCTCTAGGAAGTATTTATAGTTGAACATCAGAGCACTCAGCTTCTTCAATGGAGGACTGGGGGGTAAAAAATGTCTTTTGTCATTATTGTTGCCATAAGAAAATCTTCCTTTACAGGTTTTCAAGCTTATCATTTCTTAGGAGCAATTGAAGACATAACACCCTCCAAATCTGAAAGGGCTTGTAATTGAATGGGGCTTCTAGGCAGTCTAAGCTGAATGTGGTTGAAGTTTCCCCACCTCCCAGCTCCCTGCTTTGCGGGCACCTCATTCCATTATGTTCTGTGTCCTCATGCTGCCTTTTTATTACACAGCCCCCCAGTCGCTACTCTCAAGTTTCAGGAAGTAAGGTAAGAAAAGTATAGAATTTTGTTTTGATTTTATTTATTTTGTTTTGTTTACCACTTACAGGCCACAAAATCTTGGACAAGTTAACTTTTCAGAGGCTCAGTTTCCTTCTCTATAAATAGAGGTAACTGCTGTGAAGATTTAAAGAAAATGCACATAAGGCTTGCAGTCCAAGGCCTGATTCTCAGTAGGAGTTCACCCAAAGTTCCCATTACCTTTCCAACCTGAGGTTTGGGTCTGTCTTCACCCAGGAATACCCTAGGGTCTTGACTCACCCTTCTGTAATTCTCACCAAAATCTACTAGTCCTGATATCATTGTTCCAGGCCTTCACTAAAGGACTGACTTGATGATCTCCGTCAAGCTAATTCCAAGGGAAGCTTTGATGGATGAGATCATTTCAGAGTGCTCTTCCCAGTAAAAGAGGGTCCCAAAAAATGCCTTAATGTGAAAGAACACCCTCTCATACTGTGTAAGTCAAGGCAGGGATATTTTTGAGTGACATTTATTTAGAGCTTTTCAAATAGAAAAACTTCTTTTTCCTTTGTAAGAGATCAGATATTTAACAACAACAACAAATATCTCAGGTAAGATTTCTTCGTACCTGATACTTATAGAAAATCAGGGAATTGTGGATTCCCTGAGAAGTGAAGTGACAGTGTTAGTTGCTCAGTTGTGTCCAACTCTTTACAACTTTATGGACTGTAGCCAGCCAGGCTTCTCTGTCCGTGGAATCCAGGCCAGAATACTAGAGCGGGTAACCATACCCTTCTTCAGGGGATCTTTCCCACTCAGGGATCAAACCCGGGCCTCCCTCATTGCAGGCAGATTCTTTGCCCTCTTAGCTACCAGGGAAACCCTATGGATTTTTCAAACTTTGATGTGCTTGAGTGTGAAAAGCATACAGAATCTCATGAAAAAAACCCTGAGATTCTGATCCAACAGGTCTCTGAAGAAGTCCTCACTTTGGAAAACAGTGGACTAGACCGACAGACTTTATCCACTTCACAAATTGAAATTACAAAACAAGCCAGCTCACATCAGTCAGATTAGGAGTGGATTTGAACAGGAAGAAGCCACTAACTAGCAAGAGTAAAGTCTGCCAATTCCAAATATCTATGACTTGACAATGTTCAGTCTTCTTACCACCATTGCTTTTCTAAGTGCTGACAAAGGGAAGCTGCCCAATCAGTTGAATATTAAATGTACATGATATTTTTTTTTTTAAAAAAAAGCAAGATAAAATGACCACAACACAGCAGAGTGGTGAAATCAAGGGAAAGGTTAGTGTCAATTTTAAAAGAGAAAGTGAATATATATACACACACACACGCATATATGTATACACAAATATATTTGATTTAAATTTTACTGAAAACTTCTGACTTATTTTGGAGCCTGGATAACTCTGATGGTAACCCATTTCTAAGGAGAGGGAAGCTGGTTTGTGCAGTCCATGGGGTCTCGAAGAGTCAGACACGACTTAGCAAGTGAACAACAATAACTTATTTCGAACATGTTCCATTTACCGTAAAGCAGGTCTGATGTCGTGCAATCATACAGAGAGACTCTCTCAGTGATGTCCTGACTCGTTAACCGTGAGTGCGTCTTAGAATGTACACCAGAGGATGTCAGCACTGACCCGAATGAGGGTGGAGAGCCCAGAGAAGAAATGCCACTGAGTTAGATTCGGGAATCTCCCTCCTCACAGTTCTCAGACTCTCTCATGTCTCACTGCCTGAACAATCGAAAGCTGGGAGCCACTCCAGGAAGATTCAGAACTACACACTTTGACCGATTCTTCAGAGCACATACCGCAGAAGTCTCTAGTAGAAAGTAGCCTGGAGAAAGTCTCGTCTCTATACAGACCAGGGCTAGGCCCTCAGCAGCCGTTTGGGTTAAAGGAGGCTGTCTCAGGGAAAATCGGCATCTCATATATGTGTTATTTGTAAGTGTTCTTTGTCCAGATATGAACAATGACAAAATACTGTCAGAAATCCAAGATTTCTCCACATAATATCAAACACCCTAAATCATATTTTCACTAAAACAGTCATCTAAGGGTCAACAGAACTAAAAAGAAATATTGCAAGTTTTCATAGATGACTTTGGCATTTTTCTAGGCTTAGCTAAAATAAAAAGGCCTTAAGTATAGTTCAATTTATGAATAATCTAGGAATCTTAGTGGATATCTGATCTAAAACAATGGAACTGGCTACTTAAAAAGATAACAAGGTGGCCCCTGGTAGATCAATACCAACCCAGAACCAAATTCAAATCTTTTTAAGTCAGAGAAGCTAAAATAGAAGGGAAATAAGAGAGGGACTAAATTATATAACCTCCCTCAGAAAGTCTAGACCTGCAGCAGTAGGCCTTGTGGCTGGTGCATTTGGAGGCAGAGTGCAATAGTTACAAGGATGGGAGGACTTGGATTCAAGTCCCTGCTCTGCCTCTTACCCATTAGAGTCCTTGGGAAAAATCCGTAACCTGTCTGAGCCTCAGTTTCCCCTCCCATGAAGTGGGATAATAACATCCCACTTTACTCAATGAGAGAATATAGATCAAGCCCTATTATGTGGTGGGTACTGCAACTGTGTTTGCTATTTTAGGATCAAGAAACAGAATCATGTTCTAATATATGGGAGTATAAAAAGCAAAGTGTGCAAGAATAACTTAGTATCCTGAAGAGGCAGCAGGGATTCAATTCAGAATCTCCCCCTTGTGAAGAGAAAGTAAGGGCTTTCTATCTATATGTAGCAGTTAAATGGTCATCATGCATAACTGCTTCACTGTGCAAACTGCTTCAATTCAAAAAACCAGAAAAGATGTCCAGGGGAAGCAGGTCCTCTTATGTTTGAAGTGAGGTTCATGCTTCACCCGTCCTTTCACATACATGCCCTGGGAGAAAGACAGGAGCAAGTTGTAATGTCTGGGTTAGGAGCACAGGTCATGGGGTCAGACAACTGGACATTCATCCCCTCCAAGACCAGCCAGATCTTGAGCTGGTTACTCACTTTCTCATCTGTACAATAGAGACAGTGATATCCAGGGTACTTAACTGATCTCAAAAATTATAAGAGGTGAATTTGGTTCCTGGTTGATGTTGATCAACCAGGAGCCACCCTCTTCTTAATCATTTTTGTCTTTTTTCTTCAATAATCAGTTCCAGTGCACTGATGTCATAGGGCGGTTCTAAGGATTAAATAAGACCATGTGTGCAATGGTCTTAGAGCAGTACCTGGCACACAGGAGTCAGTACATTGTTCCTAAAGTGATCCTGATGTCATCAGCCCCATGCTTGTCTGAGCAGTCTGAAGTTAAGCAGCTAGTTAGCAGCAGAAAGGAACCCAGACCTCTGGGACCCTCCTGTACCAAAACACAGGTTTCTTGGGGATTGGGTGGAAACTTCGGCCTGACAGGTAGGATGACTTGTTAGAGGTCGCAAAGCACGTGAGGAATGCAGCAGGGCACAGCATCTGGCCCTTTCGCTCAGCAGTTATTAATCCAGGGGCTGCATGTCCAAACGTGCTCTGGGGCTGCAAAGAACCAGCTCATCAAACCATGAAGGCAATTCAAGCACTTGGGGACAAAGAAGAGGCTCTGGACTTTTTGTGACATCCCCTGATGATCCTGCTCAGACCTGTGATGGGAGCTGCTGACGTCCGCTCTGTTTTACTGTTTCCTTTGCAATTACTTTGGAATGAAAAACAAATTCAGAATTTGAATTCGAGGATGTTTTTCCTGGTAATGAATTCCCTTGCTTTCTACTAAGCCTGAGAAGTTGGCTTGAGATAAGGTGGCTGTGGGCTCCCCATCACCTCCTCTCCACTGAGACATAGTGCTCATTCTTATTCTGTATCAAAGTCTTTGCATGGATTTTGTGCTAAGCCCAGACCAGGAGGGGCAAGAGGTGGAGAAAAGCACATGTGTAAAGCCCACAGGTGGCAACTGCTGTACTGAGGCTGATGGAGCTGCCCTCTGAGTGAGTTCAGGACAGGGAAGGTGCCGTCAGTAAGGCAAGGGTGTGGCTTTAATAAACGAAGTGCCTCTTACGCAGCCCTCATCCACTGCTCTCCGACAGCTGAGCCAGTGGGGATGAATTCCTGCTTTCAAGTAGTTGGCAACTTCAGAGCATTTTGGAAAGAGCGAAGGAGTGTGAAGTATGGAGGATTTCAGAACAGGCTAACTCTAAAGCCTTGGGATCCTCTTCCATAATCACAAAGGTGGGACTTAAAGGGGCAGATACACTGCAAAGCTGTCCTCCCCTGAGCATCAAATCACAGGGAAGATGCTGGGCTTCTATACAGAGTGGACATGAACCCACCAGTTAGAGTTCTGCCCAGGCTGAGGACTTTTGCTAATCTGCACATTTTGACTTTTTGCCACGTACATTCTTGTTGGGTTCCCATTGCTCCAGAATCTGCACATTATCAGTGAATTTCTCCAGTTGCTTAGGAAAGCTTTCTGTGCACTTAAAATATGAATGCTGAAGAACCTGAGCTTTGAACCTGAAGACAGCAGGCTGTACTTAGAGGACTGGCAGGTGGAAAATACAGTACTGTTCTTAAATTGAGGAGTGCTGATTCATGGAAGAATTAGGTACTTTGAATAAAGTGTTTTGAACTTACCTGCATCTCGGTCCCTGATACAGTAGTCTGGAGAATTCTCAAAATACACGAGGTCATTTTTCGTTGGCTTTTTAAACCTCTTGTTAGCCACAGTGAAACCAGTGCCATCCTGGTTCATGACAACCTGGATGGCCCCATTGTACTTCCTCCAGAGATAATTGCCCGTTTTCCTGAAGTCAGCCATGGCCAGCCAGCAGGTCCTCAGGGTGCAGGAACCGCTCACGCCATGACACTTGCACTCCTGTTTCAAGAACCTCTTTACAGCCTGTGGGAAAGGACGGGTGAGTTCAGTGGAGGCAGATTCAAATAAATACACACGCTGCCACTTTTCTTACCTCCAATCAATCAGGAAATGACCATAAACCATTGTGGTAGAAAATATGAAAAAGAAAGTATATATATGTATAACTGCACCACTTTGCTGTGCAGTAGAAATTAACACAACATTATAAATTAACTACACTGCAATAAAATATATATATATATACACACATATATATATATATATTGTGTTGTTTTTTTTTAAGGCAGGGGTAGGGGAAGGAAAAGAGAAGTAACTGAAGACCCAGGATCCTGGGACTCAGGACTGGGAGATGCTGCAGTCACTCGCTGGTCACTCTGGATACCCTGCCCTGACTGTAGCAGGTGGGGAGGGACAGCACCTGACTGTGAGCCTGCTTCCCTCTGGGCATAAAAACAAGCCTCACTAATTGGAATTTACTGGGGTGTGGAGCCAATTTGAAGAATGAGGGGATGAATTAGAGTATTTTCTAAATAAATACGTTTTACTATGTTGAAAATGTATACTATTACTCGAACAAATAATTGCGAAGCCCGTTTCCTTTCGATAAGCCGACAATAGTGACTATTCCTATCTATGAGGTGTTTCCCATGGTCCAGGCATGGTGCTGATGCTTCTGCACTCTGTCTCCATGACCTTGATCTTCACAAGCCTGTGTTACAGGATTCATTTGAAGATGACTGAGGAGCAAGACTTACAGAGTTGTAAAAGCACTTGTCCAAGGCTACACAGCAGGTAAGGACAGAGTCAGGGTACACTGGAAAGTCAGTCGGTGACCCTGAGGGTGACATTGCATTTGGGGGATTATCACTCAGCTCTGGCTGAGTAATTCTGAATAACCCAGTGAGAGCTGAGCTCGCTCTGTTCTCTTGGAGAGAGGAAATAGAGGCAAGTGGGATGAGTAGGGTCTCCCTCATCAGCTCTCCAGAGCACTGTGACACTCATTTCTGAGTGAGAGAGGCTATGGGAGAGACTGACCTTGGAGACCTCACCAAGTCTGAGCCTTTGGCCTCAGCTCAGGCACAGGGCAGAGGAGGAGAAGCCTGCCTTCTGAGGGCCTCTGTCCTCTCCATTTGCGTGTCTAAGCCAAGGGGTGTTGTGGATGGGAGGCAGAGGCAGCAGGGGAGTGAAACCCCTTGGTGACATTATCTGAGGCGGCGCTAGGAACAAAGTTCTTAGCGTAACGCATTGAGAGCCCTGTTTCTAGGGACTTGGAGCTGATGGTTGGAACTCTGCCCACTCCCTGGGGCTCTTAGCTGAGGTGGGTGGGGATATGGGGGTTGGCTGCAGCACGAAACTGGGGTAGAGCTCCCCACAGCACCCCAGCTCACCCCATACCCCATCTCACAGAAACCAGTGTTCCAGGCTGCCTGTCCCTCCCCAGGGCCTCACCCCAGGTAACTCTACCCAGGTTTTGCCTCTTCCACAGACTCAGTTTCCATCCAACGCTATGGTGGAACCAAGCGTGCAAAATGTTCATCATTCCAGAAGACCAGTCCCACGAAAGCAATCTAGAAGGAGCTGAGACAGCATGGGGCCTCCACAGTTATGCATCCCCTTCTTGGCTCAGCCCGGAGCACCACACCTTTCCCACTTTGTCCCACATGATGACTGTGCCCTGTTACATCTGAAGCCTGTCCTGTTCAGCATAAGCCAGCTTTGGAGGGAAGGACACAGAAGGAAGGAGAAATGTCCTGAGTTTGGCCTTCCAGGTCCCGGGGCTCTGGGCATCTTTAAAGGATGTTTCAGAATGGACTCCTTTTCTGGAACTACACTTCCCTTGTGCCCCCCAACTCTTCCCCCCTATCTTTATATGGCAGGTGTTTGGTATGAGACTCATTAGGTGACCCAGACAGCAGGCCTCTGCCAGAGAAACACCACTAGGAGGGCCATCTTGACTCCAAACCCCTGCCCCACTTGGGTCACCTGTCCAGGAGCTTTCTGTTCAAAGATCCTGATGGAGCCACACAGAGCTCACTCCGTGCCAAGCGTTTGGGAGCTGACTATGAATGCTTATTCATCAAAGCGTATTCCTTTAAAAGCTGACTTATTTACTCACAAGTAATACTTCTGTCTGGAGAAGGCAATGGCACCCTACTCCAGTACTCTTGCCTGGAAAATCCCATGGATGGAGGAGCCTGGTAGGCTGCAGTCCATGGGGTCGTGAAGAGCCAGAGACGACTGAGCGACTTCACTTCATGCACTGGAGAAGGAAATAGCAACCCACTCCAGTGTTCTTGCCTGGAGAATCCCAGGGACGGGGAAGCCTAGTGGGCTGCCGTCTGTGGGGTCGCACAAAGTCAGACACGACTGAAGTGACTTAGCAGCAGCAGCAGCAGCAGCAATACTTCTGTCTTTGAAAATAATGGGATATATTACTCTCCTTTGTAATATTAATACTAAGTTTCCAGGTTACAAAGTTAGAACTTGGTATTTTTATATGATTAACTGAAGGGTTTGCATATTAATTTAAAATACACTTTATGAGTTCTTATAAGCACACGCAGGAGTGGTACACCCTGTTGATCATCACTGTCATTCACTGTTGAGTGGCTGCGGCCACTTCTCTCTTCCTTTGACTTCTGTTCAGGTGTTAGGTAGCCATGTGCTTCAGAACTGGCCTGGACTCTTTCTGACCCAGAACAACCCAAATCATTATACTAATTGCACTGTTCTGCCACTGATTTTTCTTTTTTTTCTTTGCAAAGAGTATGTAGTGATACAATTTGGGCCAATATGATGTTACAAATAATCTGTTGGGAGGCTTGTGGGAAAGGTTCCTTCACTCTTTAAAAGAGATAAATGTCCTTTTCTCTGTCTCTGGATGCAGTTTTCTGCAGCTGCCTCCTTGGGACATGAAGCAGCCAATGCAGGACAAGCAACAGGCTGTAGGCAGCAGCCTGGAAAGACAGGAAGAACTAGCTTCCAGAGGGTGTTGCTGAACTGCTTGAATGAACCCTCCGTGGCCCTGCCCTCCTTCCAGACTTCTCGTGATCCAAGATACTAAGTTTTCCTCATCTTTTAGGTTCCCTGGGGTCTGTTACTTATAAGTGAAAGTATTTCCACTGGAACCATGATCAATTCTTGACTGTGGTTTAATCACAGACTCTGACAATTAACCAAGGGGGAAGGTGAGACACTTTCTCTGGTACTGGGTTTGCTGGCATCTCCAGGTCCCCTCCCTAACATGCAGTGCTCAGTCACACTTGGGGGTTACCGCTGCCTCTTCTGTATACTGAGTTTGCAGACTTGACATTCAAATCTTTAACCTTGAAGAGGGAAACACCCACTCCCTCAGAGAGGCAGAGGGCAGAGGATCTAAGCCTAGGTGGCCTCATTTAGAAAGTAGCTGATGTAAGAGTAAGAAACTCACAATAATGTTTCCCAGTTTAGAAGAATTCAAATATTCAAATGGTATAATAACATAATAATAAGCATAGCACTATGTGCCAGGCTCCACACATTGTCTTATGTAATTACCATGATTAGACAAAGTAGATTATTATTCCCATTCTACAGTTATGGAAACCAGGGCTCAGTAAGGAAAGTCAAATCCCCAGAGTCACCCCGCGAGACAGAGGCAGACTATTAAAAAAATGTGAATCAGATATGTCTCACCCACAGATCTGTGCTCTTTCTACAAACACATTTTAAATATTCCTGTAAATGGTGTTTTTCTCAAATTTTGAATTGTGCATACTCTGCTTCCCTCTATTCTTTTGACTAAATCAAGAATTAAATGGATAATGTTATAGACCTATTAGAGCAAAAAAGAGGTAAGGAGGGAAATAGGAATTACATTGCATCTTCCAAACTAATTGTCATAAAAAGCCTAAGAAACAGTTCATTCATAGGAGAATTACAAAGTAGTAATAACAAGATAAAAAGATGTTCAACTTCACTAGGAGTCAGACAAAGCAAACTCAAATAGTGTAACACTTTTTTTCTTTTGCCTAGCAGGTTAGCAAATAATAATAAAAAAACAATGATTTGATAATATTTGGTGTTGGTAAGAGCATGGAAAGGAGATGCTTTAACAAACTATTTGTGAGAGATTAAATCAATATGTCATGTAAAATAGAGAGCATTTTTGCAATACTTGTCAAAATTTTAAATGTACAATATCCTTTCACTTCGGTGATACTCATGGAAAGGAGGTGCCTTTAACAAACTGTTGGTGAGAGATTAAATAAATATGTCATATAAAATAGCATTTTTGCAATACTTATCAAAATTTTAAATGTACAGTATCCTTTGACTTTGGTGATACTCTGAAAATATTTGCACAAGCTTTGAAGGATACAGACTCATATGGATGTTCACTGCAGCATAATTAGCAATAGCAAAATATCAGGAAAAACCCAGATGATGTCAACAAGACAATGGTATGGGCTTAATAAAGGAATATGATGTGGCTTTTTATTAATAATATCATTCTTACAGGCATAAAAGGAAATCAAGTGAAAAGCAAACTGCAGAACAACGTAAGTGGTATGATGCACTTTTAAAAAGCTTGCATATGTGTGCATACACAGAGAAGGAAGGGAAAGAATGTTCATTTACAGTCTGGATGCTGCCTGAGGGGCTGCATAATCCGAAAGAGGGAAAAACAATCAAACTACCCCTCAAGTTAAAAGAAAACAAACCAACCAAGAATCTTGGGATTGTTCTCTGGCAACTAGAGACAGCAGAGCAGAGCAGAGCAGTGGTTCTCTTCCTGGTTACACATTAGAATCCATCTGGACATGTAAGAATTAAAGATTTTAAAATTAAAAAAAAAAAAAAAAAAAAAAAAAAAGAATCCATCTGGAGACTGTCTCCATCACAGAGACCCTGACCTCTCCTGGAGCGCAATACACCATAACCTGGCCAGGGGGTGGGGCCCGCCTTGAGGGCACTTCCGGTCCAGGTGCTTCTAATACACAGCCAGGCTGAGAGTCACGTCCAAACCAGGGAAGGTGGCGGAGTAGAAAAGGAGTCCGCACCACGGCCAGAGCAGGTAAGACGTTCACGTGCAGAGCCAGGCTTACATTTCTAGAAACTGGGATATCTGAGGACTGAATTAGAAGTTGTGTCATACCCTATGTCTCCAAAATGTCCTGACCTCCAGGGAAAATTTCCCACAAACAGCCCTTTGCGTTAGCGTTGCTTTGGGACAGGCTGCCGCGCAGGGCCCTGCCGCAAGGATGCTCCTCCGGGGTCTCCGGAGCCGCGGGAAGAGGGGCTGGGGGCTTCCCACACAGGCAGCTGTGGAGCCGTAACAGACTTTTTATTTGCACTGTGAAGAAATGAGTGAACGAAGCAGAGGACCTGGGGACATCCAGGCACTGCCAGACAGTCTGGGCCTTTCTGTGTTTGTTTTTGTATATTACTTTTGAATTTTAAAGTCAAGTATGTGCACGTGGGGTTTCCCAGGTTTCAGTGGTAAAGAACCCACCTGCCAAGCAGGAGAGGCAGGTTTAATCCCTGGTTGGGGAAGATGCCCTGGAGAAGAAAATGGCAGCCCATTCCGGTGGGCTGTCCTGGGAAATCCCATGCACAGAGGAGCCTGGCAGGCTGCAGTCAGTGGGCTCACAAAGAGTTGGACACAACTGAGCGACTAAACAGCAGGAGCAGCAGCAGCATGTATACATGATTTTTAAAACTTAGAGTCCAGAAGAGAGAATAAAAAGCAGTAACTCTCTGCTGTACCCGCGCCACCTCTCCCCTCCCGGTGGGCTTGGCACAACCCCAGAGCGGTCATTTTTAATGCGTTGTGCCCTTGTGGTGGTTCAGTATGTGTCTGTAGAACAAGGTCTGCACTAGTTTTCCTCCAGCTTTGTGAGAAACAGAATCCCATCCTCAAGGTATTTTATGGATATCCACCAGAAGATTCTCTTAATAACTAAACAAACCTGAACGCACAGTTGGCACAACTGAGTGTGACAGTTCTGCCAGTCACTTTATTTACCTTCCATCAGGTTGTATGGTCCCTGATAGACTTCTTATGAGTGAGGGTGAAAACCTGATTCACATCTCACTAATTTTACCCTCCCCCACACTCCCAACATGGTTCTATCATGGTTGGTTCTGATGGTTTCTCCAGCTTCAAGAAGAATCCTTACACCTCTTCTAGTTCCAGAAGTCACCAGTGCTCTCTCTCATGAGATGAGGATATTTGCAGGCCCCTCCATTCTCCTCCCCTTCCACTTCCTAGTCTCCATCAGCATGGTCTGTCGTTTTGCGGTGACAAAGATTAGAGCATTAATGTTCTGTGACCATACTGAAGTCTCTCATGGTATGTCTGAACATCAAATCTAAAAACTGAAAACAATAAATATTTGTTGTTGTTCAGTGGCTAAGTCATGTCTGACTCTTTGCAAACCCATGGTTTCCCTGTCCTTCACTATCTCCCACAGTTTGCTCAAACTCGTGTCCATTGAGTGGATGATGCCGTCCATCTCATCCTTTGTCACCCCCTTCCCCTCCTGCCTTCAGTCTTTCCCAGCATCAGGGTCTTTTCCAAAGAGTCATCTCTTCACCAGAGTTTTGGAGCTTCAGCATCAGTCCTTCCAGTGAATATTCAGGGTTGATTTCCTTAGTTAACTGCACAACCAAGGACTGTGCCAGGACTGCATTTTATAATCTCTGATCCAATTGGACAACGTCTGGGCTGAAGAATGTTGCTAGAGTGAAGTTTGGTGTTTTCTTACTTTACTTGTTCCTAAGTGCACTTACTGTGACCTAATGTCTTCCACTCTCACACTCATTCCACCTGTGCCACCACTTCCCCTCCTTTCCTGGGGCGGGGGGGGGGGGGGGGGGGGGGGCGGGGGGGGGGGGGGTTCTGTGCCTCTGAGTCGTCTTAGTCTCGCCTGGACACAGCTGGGATCATGCCCTCCTAGAGGAGCCCACGGCACTGCCAGATGCCACGTTTTCTCTCTTTCTTTCGGTTCATTCCTTCTCTTTACTGCAGCCCCTTTTTGAGTAACTCCTTCAGGGTGCACGGAGGATGAATTTTCTGAATCTTGTGTATTATGAAGTCTTTACTCAGTCTTCACACTCGACTAATAGCTTGGCTGGTGATAAAATTCTGGGTTGAAAATAATTTCCCCTCAAAATTGAAGGTATTGCTCCAAGGTTTTTGGCTTCTAAGTGTTAAGATGGGAAATCGGATATGCAGCTGATTCTCTGCCAACTGATTTTTGTTTTCGTATCACTGCCCGCCCCGCCCCCCGCCACCGCACCCCCTACATGAAAGGCACTAGAAACTTGCTCTTATCCTTGGTGTTCTGAAATATCACAAGGATGTATTTAGAAGTTTTTAAAAAATTAGTCCTGTTCAGCCGTCAGTGGGCCCTTTCAATCTGAAAACTTCAGCGCTGAGATGTTCTCTTAATATTCCACCCCCTCAACATGCCACAATTTTTTAGTCTCTTTATGGCTTTCTAATTAGTCAAGTTGCTGAACCTTCTGAATGAATCCTCCATGTCTCTTATATTTTCTCTTTTATAGTTTTAATACTTTCTTCCTGGCTTCTTGAGGAAGAAATTCCGTTAGAGTAATACTCCTGGCTTTCTCTATCCCCTTACTAATTTCTCCCCAGGGGAGGACAACAGACTTTTCCAACTGGTGAGTTTAGAGGAAGGAGAAGGGCTTGTGTGTCTGGGTTCCTTCTCTTTGGGCATCTGCCAGCATGTGGAGAAGATGAGTTACGATCAGCTCCTGCCCTCCAGCAAGGGGCTCCTTGCAGAGCCTGGGTACACAGCCTGGACAGGGTGAGTAAGTCTGCCCAGCTCGAGTGGAATCGAAGGTTCAGAGCTGCATTCTCCAGGGCTGCCTTTTTTTCCCATCCTGCAGCAGCTGCTGTTACTCCGTACATCTACATCCCTTGTCCACTTTTCAGCTGGTTTCAAACTCAAGTGGGAAAGAGAGGTGATGTTATGACTCTCTTTTTGTCCTTTGGGCTTTTTGTTTTACTTTCTGGGAGATTTCTTTGACTTTCTCTTCCAAGTTCTCTCTTGTTTTCTAATTGTCACTTTTTGAAAGCATCCACTCTTGTTCATGGATATAAATACCTTCTTGGACCTTCTTGATTTTTAAAAATTTCTCTTCTCATCCCTGACTTACTGCTTTTTTGTTTTTTCTTTTATGCTTCTGAATTTAATCAAGTATATGGTAATTCTTGGACATTCTCTTCGTACTTAAGAATGAAGTCATAAAAAGATATTTAGGAATCTGGTTATATGGTAGGGCTTGTGGACCAGAGGTTTGGTTTCTAGTGACTAGGTAGGACACTGTTTGTTTGGGGGACTATGACTCCAAAAAGCCTAGAAGATTTGATGCTAGACTTCCAGGAGTTCTGTTTAGGGGTAAAGGGGAGAAGATGGGGTTCTTTATGCTACCAGTGGGTTTTTCAGTTAATCCCAGTTTTCGGACCTGTGCTTCTTTCCAGCACTCATTTGTATCTGAAATTTTCTCAGGGCATCTTGGTTTCCATGTTCCTTATCTGCTTTTTTCCCCCCTCCTCATCTACTTTTATTCTTCTAGACTGAGGCTTCTTCATCCTGCTTCAGTTCAGTTCAGTTCAATTCAGTCGCTCAGTCGTGTCCAACTGTTTGCGACCCCATGAATCGCAGCACGCCAGGCCTCCCTGTCCATCACCAACTCCCGGAGTTCACTCAGACTCATGTCCATCGAGTCAGTGATGCCATCCAGCCATCTCATCCTCTGTTGTCCCCTTCTCCTCCTGCCCCCAATCCCTCCCAGCATCAGAGTCTTTTCCAATGAGTCAACTCTTCACATGAGGTGGCCAAAGTACTGGAGTTTCAGCTTTAGCATCATTCCTTCCAAAGAAATCCCAGGGCTGATCTCCTTCAGAATGGACTGGTTGAATCTCCTTGCAGTCCAAGGGACTCTCAAGAGTCTTCTCCAATACCACAGTTCAAAAGCATCAATTCTTACAATTTCTTCATTCCCTTTCCACTTTCCAGAAATTTGTTGAGTTCTCTCATTTCTTTGACCATTTTCTTTATTGTTGGTTTAAGCCATGTTTATTCTATTAGTATGATTTTAATGAGATCTGAGGGAGAAAGAAGTATAAAAGTATATGTTCTATCCACAGCCTTGCATCCGATTGCACTTTGAAATGTTCTGGAAGGAGACAAGGATTGTGAGGGGAGGAAATGTTCTCACTTTATGATACACACTTCTGCACTTCTCAGTCTGTTACTTTTGTTTGTATGAGTATTATTTTTATACCAGAAAGAACATGATAAATAATCGATTACAGTGACTTGCTGTCTGTCTTCAATGTGTGATACTGAAAACTTCTTTCAAAAACATAGGCCATACCCCATGACACATTCGTCCTGTTTCCTATTTTGTCTTGAATCTTTTCTAAAGGGTTTCTTCTACCACTTCCTTCTTTGATTCTTGACTGCTGTCAAAGTTCCATTTTCTGCCTCCTTAGACTCCTGTTTTGACAGTCTCACAGCCCTGATAGCTTTTTATACACCCCAGGTAGCCAGCACAATTCCTCACCAACCCCCTCCATCACTGTTTGTTTAGTCCCATCAGTATTTGCTCTGTGGCATCTCATCATTAAACCTCATTTGACATGACAACTTTTAAAAAGATGAATGAATATGACTGCTGAGGACAGCATTACTCTTGGCATTTAGCCTTGTAGAAACCATTTTAGCTTAATATGTAACTTTTCCCAATAAAAAATCTTCAATAAGCTCATTGTTCCATTATTGCTAAATTTTACTTAGTAGATTGTGGATGGCCCTTAAATCTTTGACTTTCAGCATTTTAAGCCTTCAGGTCTACAGAAGTTATGTTCTACTCTTAGAATTTAAGTAATTTATAAATATTAGTATTCTCTACTGCAGAAACAGAAGTCTGAATGTTTTTTTAAAAAAAAGTATAGAAGAAGGAAACACATGAATTGTGCAACAGAATAATTCTGTTTTATATTTATCTGTCCCAACTAAAGGTCAGAGCATAATAACGAGGCATAACATTCATTAGGCTCTTGGCATATGTTAAGCTATGCTAAGCACTTGATTTAAGCACTTTTATTTAATCCACACAAGCATATAAGGCATATACTATTTTCACCCCCATTTTACAGATGAGGCTATTGAGATACCTAGATGCTGAGGACCTTGCCCTAGGTCTTACAGGTAATATGGTTGAGGCAGGATGCACCCCAAGCCTGTCTGACACCAGGTTGACACTTGAAATCACTCTGCCAGCCTTTCTTATGAAGTCCTGAAGGGTTCATTTACTCTGGTTTCAGTGGTGGGTTCTGCAAAAGTTTTTACATTTAGTGTTTTCACATTAAATTTGTCCACAAAGAATTATTTTGACAGTTTTAAAGACAAACTTCTCCCAAGGAGAGTGAAATTTCCATTTCTCAACTCAGCCTTTTTGAAGACAGAACTCAAGCAACGCCAGGGTGTCTTTATAAGACTTCTTTGTAGATCATGAGAGTTATCTTTTTTCTAAATACCTGCATTTTGCTAAGTTTATGACCCTTGTGTCATGCCATACTGATTCTCTCCCTATCAGAAAAAGGGCCGTCTATCTCATACCATGTGAAATCTGTGCAAACTTAACTACTGACCTTGCCTTAGAAAGCCTACTTAGGATTTATTTTAGTTTGATATATGCTGTATGTTTCAACTAAATTATTTAGTTTAACTTGAGCATTTGAAGAAGTGTTAGCACGTCACTTTTTAGTTGGGTGTTTGCCACAAAACCACCATATTTCTGGTCCTATATCAATTTTCCTGAGGGAAACACACATTAAAATCATATTATTTAATTTTCAGATACTGGCTGAAAGCCAAATACATTTATTAACAATTAAATCCTTTTGACAGGTCCACATCTCTGAGAGTGAAAACCAGACCAACATATTTTTCGAACATACATGCATGCTCTGGAACTAGGAAAACAAGGAATATTTATTAGCAACCTGTGCAGTTGATTTGCTTATGCAATCATTTATTAACTTAAATAAGACACTGTGCTTTCTTGAGCACTGTCATTCTTTTAAAAACAGTGCCTGTGGGTGGGCTTAGCTAGGAAATATAAGGTGTGGAATTTATATTTGTGGAATTCAAGAACATTACTGTTGACTAACCATATATATAATAGTTCTTACTGACTAAATGAAGCTAGTCTAAAAAAATATTTTGTATGAATAATAGAACTTTACCTGGAACTGTAACAATTTTGTTAAGAGTTATTCTTTGCTTCAGGGCTTTAATTGTGGTTAGTTTTTGATTCATACACAATAAAAGATCAACTGTATCACGAACATACTATTTTGGGGTCCAATAAGACAGAGACGAGGCAGGGAGAACTGATCTAAGTTTTCAAAATGCATTTAATTTTATGAATGTAGAAAACCAATCAGAAGATAAATCTGTGCTAAGTGAAAGTTGGGCTTCATGAAGATGCTCAACATGAAGGGAAGATGAGGATATATAGGAGTTAAAGCAGTTTGGCTCTAATTCAGTTCAGTTTTATCACTTTCTTTCTACTGCCATTCCTTACTTTTAGAGAGTGATTTCTTTTTCATTACATCCAGTTCTCTTGGTTCAGAACCATTATGTATTATTTATCTTAGGTGGCATCATAGGATCTATTCTTGGAAGCCTTTATTAGGCCCACAATTTACTTGCCTGTAAAGCTGTGCTTACATCTTGTACAGTATCCATTTGTGTTGACTTTGGAGGCATTTCCTGTAGTCAGAACTGGGAAGCATCTGTTTTGTGCCGCGCCCCAGTGGGCTAAGCTCAGGGCTGGGCCCAGTGCTCCACAGCACTGACCTTGCTTGGTGCTGGCCTGGGCAGGGCAGAGAACTAAAACTTTGGATCTTCACCCTCCAAACTCCTCACATATAAAATACAGGCTGTCAAAATATATAAATAAAAATTACAGGAGCCTAGGTTAAGTTTGAATTTCAGCTAGGGAATAAATTCAATTCTAGTGGGAATTAGGAAACAAGTTGAACTTATTCCCTAACTGAAATTAGTCTCTTCATATTGCAAAATATAGATAATAATGATACCTATCTTCTAGGTTTGCTTAAAACCTCATGCATAGGTATATATATTTTATGTAGCAATCCTTGTTAGGTAACCTGTCCAAGATTGTGCTCAAGTTTTGGAACCAGTGTTCTAATTCCAGAGTCCCAGCCTCCATGTTGCCTTAGTCAACATGATGTCAATAGCTGAGAACCCCTAATGAGCTAATGACAGTGTAAGTCCGTCCATGCTCGGGCTCAGTTGTGTCCCACTCTTTGTGACACCATCTGTAGCCTGCCAGGCTCCTCTGGCAGAATCCATGGGATTCTTCAAGCAAGACTACTCTAGTGGGTTGCCATTTCCTTCTCCAGGGGATCTTCCCAACCCAAGGACTGAACCTGTGTCTTTTGTGTCCCCTGCATTGCAGGCAGATTTTAGGTAGATTCTTTATTCCCTGAGCTATAAGAGAAATGCCAATAACCATGTAAACATTATGTTAAAAATATAAATAGCAATAGCAACATCAGTTGCCATGTGCTAATTTTTAATTACTACTCATCAGGAAGCTTGTATCATTCTTTATATGTATAGGTAAGGCTGAAAATAAAATTCAGGGAGGTAAAAATTTCTCATAAATTTCCTATTGAGTCCATTTTTTTAAGTTGTTCATTCAAACCAGAAGATTTTAATTTTGAAATCTATCATTCTATTTAAGTGGACTCTAGAGAAATTAACAATGTATAGAAGTAGAACTTAAGTATTTAACATCTCCCCCAGTACCTTGTTCAGTACCTTCCTGCTCAGTAATTTCCTGTTGCTTCACAGCGGCATCTGAATATCTCAGCATGGCATTTGAGGCTCTCCACTGCTGGCCAAGACTCAGATTTGAAGCCTCAGGCCGTATTAATGCTCAGTCATGAGCCCCCCTGGGACCCTTGTCATTCCTCACTTTTGATGTTTTTTCTGCTTTCATATCTTCCTGTGACTTGGAGGCCCTTCATCCTGGAAAGCGTTTGCCCTATCTCAGTCATGGGAAACCTTTATCTCCAACATCCAGTTCTTTTATGACGTAGCCTTTCTCTCCCCAACTGACTGGCTCTGTTGGGTGATTTTTCTACTATACCATATAGAATAGGGCTTCCTTGCCCTATACTCTCTACAATGTATATACTATATACAGTTGTATTTCACTTGTCTCTCTGACTCAGATTTAGTTTCCTGTGGTCAGAACTTTGTTTTATTCTTTTCTCCATATGCCACAGTACCAGAAACAGTGCTTTCCCCAAATTTAACTCAACAGCACATACTTGCTGTGCCTTGAGTTGAAATTTTGGGAATCCCACCAAATAAGGCTGAGTTGCTTTAGGCATGCTCATGGTGACTAGAAGTTATGTTTTTGGCATTTAAAACAGAGTTTTCCCTTTTATTAAAAATAATAATACATATTCACTTTAGAAGACTTGTGAAATTAAAGACACACACAAAGGGGAAAAATCATCAGTAAACTACCTTCCAAGGGCAGCAGCTGCTGCTGTTTTTTTTTGTTTTGTTTTTAATTTTTTAAAATACAGAAATACTGTGTGTTTATCCTTCTCAACAGAGACAACACGGAAAAGTAGGTAAAGACAAAAGGGTGAAAGCAGAGGGTTTGAAGCCCCAAGCCCAGTGTGCCCCTATGTGTTAGTCACTTGATCCCTCTGAGACCCAGTTTCCTTATTTGAAAAACAAAAATACTAATACTATTTTTTATTCCTATAGGGGTTTTTAGAAATCAAATTACAAAGGATTTTGATCATCTTTTGTACACTAGAGAATACTATTTTTTATGCCTATTTTTTATTAGTATGTTGGACTGTATTTGAAGATGAGTCTCTAGGTACTTGCAGAGATCAGATTGAATCCTAAATATCAACTCAAATTGGATTTGTGGCTGATTCTGTACCCCAAATTACAGACAACCTTCACATCACTAAGGAAGGAAGAGGGGGACTAACTTACTAAGCACCTACTATGCGCCAGGTTCTCTTCTGCTCCCTTCCCTTGTTCCTCCACAGCATTCTGCACTCCCTTTTACACCTGAGAGAGCTGAGTTCTGTGATCTAAGCCACTGCTGTTGTGGGGTTCAGTGATCTAAGCCACTGCTGTTGCGGGGTTCAGTGATCTAAGCCACTGCTGTTGTGGGGTTCAGTGATCTAAGCCACTGCTATTGCGGGGTTCAGTGATCTAAGCCACTGCTATTGCGGGGTTCAGTGATCTAAGCCACTGCTATTGCGGGGTTCAGTGATCTAAGCCACTGCTGTTGCGGGGTTCAGTGATCTAAGCCACTGCTGTTGTGGGGTTAAAACGAAGGTGGGTCTTGCTTTACATCCTATGTTCCGTCTTCACTATGGTAAGAAGTACTTTGGCAGGAAAATATCTTTATGGAATTCCTCTCTTATTATGGAAATGTCCAGTGATTGAAGGGCAGTATTTGATTGGGTACATGGACTATTTAGAGACAGATTCTCTGAGGAAACGTAAAAGAAGTTGGGATTACTTCATGTAGAAAGAGTGGATTAATTTAAAAGCCATTTTCTGGATCCTGAGAGGAAACAAGTGGTGGATATCAACCAAGTACCTTTTGCTTGCCATTTACCTTAACCTACCTTACAATGCAATTTACAAGCTTTCATAGCATGGCTTCTTTAGACCTAAAAAGAACTGCTGAGAGAAGTTATGGAATGTCTTTTCCCATAAAAAGTTTTGAACAAGGTAGTTTATCTTTTCAAGACTTATTAATAGCCCTATTTGGAGGTAGAAAACTAGACTCAAGATGAGTTTCAGGAAAACATCATTACAAATTCTGTTGAAGCTGTGATGAAAATAAAATGATATAATAGCACAGATCTAAAATGATATTACAGTACAGAAACACATGAGGGTGCTCTAACCAGCTGCTATAATAAAGGAATTAAACTGCTCAAATATTAGGGGAAAGTTAAGGCCTTTTGTGATGGCAGTGTTGAATTCTCATGTGTAGCATTGGCTAAACGGAACAATCTTGGAATAGATGGCTTTTCTTTTAAAATGTATTGGCCCTATTCCTCCCCCCCATCCCCACTTAAAAAAGTAGAAAATGTTCATATTGGACAATTTGGGAAATATTGAAAAGCAAAGAATAAAAAAACAAATGAATCAATGTTGCTGTCAGCTTTGGAGGCTGGGGTTTACTAGAGCCAGGCCAGTTGGAGGCTTAGCTCAGGAGGTTTGCCTTCAAACACACCCCAGCCTGTTCTCATTTTGATTCCACAGACCTTCTGCTGGAAAGAAGGGGGAGCAGAGGCTGGGGGTCTAATGACCGCAAGAAGAGAATTAGAGACGCATGTTTATCTCAATACATTTACTCTCATTAAAGTTCATATTCACTGACATCATGCATCTCCTTGAAAAAGTCTGCCCACCCACCATTAATTAAAGCCACATTTTAAAAAGTCAGTGTGTGCACTTTTATTCCAATCAAAAGTAGCCTCCTAAGTTTTGCCGAGTAGGCAGGAGAATATCTGAGGCCTGACAGCTGTTCACCTCTACCCAGTGAGGAATCATGTGATTTACATTAAAAGTCATATTGATTCAGAGCCTACAGTATAATAGCTGAGATCTATTGTCTTGAAGAATGGAAGCATTCAATATCTAATGACCTACTAAGCAAAATTAACATTTATTTTGATGAGTCAATGTTATTTTGGATGCAGTGTATAACCATATGCTCTTATCTGTACAGATAGTCTGAGAGATCTGTATATTGTGCTTGAATAATTGAGCAGCATTCTCCTATCAAAGACACCACACTTTATAACCTATACATGTGGTATCAATGTCAAAACAAAGGTCAATGTAAATTTTTCCTTATCTGAGCCATGCATAAACAGTAATTACCAATAGTTGTAGGGTTGCACAACTGCAGTCTATATTCTTGGCAGTAGTCACTGTAAGTTCATAAATTCATGAAAATAAAGAATGTTGATTTTCAAAGTTCAAGAAGGTACTATTTGTAAACAGTTCAGGTCACACTCATCTTGTTCCATGTGCTAAGCAAGACTTCTTTCCTTCCAACTTCCTTTAAATGAGATCTGTTCCCTCTGTGAGCCTAGTAAAAGGGTTTTCATCCAAACAGATCTGCATTCTTTTCTATTCTTTTTCCTATTAAAGCCCCCCTGGGGACTTTTGAATTTTATGCTGATCTTTCTTTACATATTAATATCAAGCACATTTTGATTTTGTGTTGATAAAAGACAAATTATGGTTATCTCTTCTCATTGGCAATTAGGTTATTTTAGAGTGGTTCTGACTGAGTGTTTGATTAGCCCAACTGGTTTATGCTTTTCTTACACAAAGGCCTAACATGCAGCATTCAGATTCTCTTGTTATTCTGGTCATGCCACCATATCCCCAAACATGGCTCATCAGTAGATTGATCATTGGCATTAAAATGGTTTAATCCTAGGCCAAACCACCCTGGGCCTGGGAGATGAAACTGGAATTCTAGTCCTGACGTTTCTTCTGATTCTGCAGGTGACCCTGAGCTCTGAAGGGTCTGTTTCCTCATCTAACAAATAGGGGTTAGGGAATGAATACTGACCAGATACCCAAAAAGTTAGGCAGGACTAGCGATTAAGGGGCCAAAGCCTCTGGGGCATGTCTTCCCTTGGTGCATTTACTCATCCAGTACCAGAAAACACAAGGTGGGGCTTTCAAGAGTGAAACTGGGGTCTGGTTCTAAAAAGAGCCTCCCTGAATCTAGAAGACGCCAACAAGCCATGCCTGGTGAGCTGCTTTCATGATAAGTTTGAGAGAAGATGTTCTTGGTCTTGACACCCCTTAGATACAAGCATTCACTGTCCCATCGGTAAGTGGGAAGCAGCCCTAGCCTCAGCCACAGACGCTGTCTTGTGACTACATGGTACAGTATCCAGAGAGACCACAGACACTTGACTGTACACACTGCCAAAAGCAGCGGGTGGACTCTTTCACCTCCGCTGTGGTAGGGAAGCTGGAGTGCAGGTGGGATATTTCAGCCCAGTCGGTGGTATTCTTTAGGGCAAACAGCTCTGGGCTGGGGGACAATGGGAAGCTGTGATGATAAGCATTTTTGTACCTCTCGGAAAGTTTAAGATAAGCTTGGCTTAAGTGATTTATGAGGCCATGCAGTCTACCCAGTGAGCACTGTCGAGGTCCATACCTTCCTGCCGGCTCGGTTGTTGTGAAGGTTCATCAGGGCTCTGGCATCCTTGCCTTTCCTTTCCTTGGCATCCACAAACGCTCTGGCAAACTTGATCCCATAGTCAATGTTATCACTGCAGCCACCCCAGTCAAAAGTGCCCTTGTTGTCCTTGGCGGTTCCCTTCTTCTTTGGGTCACAGGAACAGGATTTTAATTCTCCTTGGCTACAGGCCCTGGTGATGGCAAATACAACTCCAGCTGAAGAGATGGCGTAAACAAATGCAGATTCCCGGCTACCTGTAACAAAAATGCTGTTCTTAAAAGTAGTCTGGAATGGCTCGTTGTGAATAACTTTCACCTGATGGCTGTTTAATACTTGTTCTGCCTCTGACAAAGTATTCTTGAAGAATTCTTTCCTAGAGCCAAGGTTTGCTCTTGAATATGAATCATGGCACTTATTACAAGCCTTTGTCAATTTGGACAACTGTGTAACAACTATCCTTAAAGTAAATAGAGTATAAAAGAAAATGCAGCAGGAGTCTGCCCTGCACACATTAGTCTCATACACGTGCTTTCTTTAACCTAGAATCTCATGTGTCCCAGAAGAGAGGAGACAAATGTGTCTAGGCCTTCGGTTCCTCCTCTACACCACACCGTCTGAATTTTACAATTCTGTCGTTCCATAACATATTTTGGTATTCATGCCACTACAGCTCTCCTGGAAAAAACCTTCCAGGCATTATTGAGGACACTCATATGCATGTAAATGATTATTACTGAAATGCTGAATTCAAAGTAACCTAGGGGCTGAGGTGGGAAGACAGTTCGTGGCAGTAACCATCCCCTTTTGGCATCAACTTGCAAGTAAGGGAGAGATTTTTGGAGGCAATATGCAATATACTTGAGTTACATGCTACGTCTAAATATTAAGGTGAATTTACTTTCTTCTGGAACACCTGCGCTAATTGGGTGAAAGACAGTGAAAAGCTTTTCTTTGGTTTTTCTGGAAGGAAACAAATTTACCGCTTATAATTAGACCTGGGCAAGAACTCTTTGGGGTGCTTTCTTAGAATTGTTCTTTATTAGAGCACAGGCTACTTTCACTTACAGACTGAAAGGTACATATTTCAGTGCAATAACTACATTAAATTATTTTAATAATCTGTAGTAACTCATAACACGGTGTTGTGGTATAGTGACAGATATAAGGCTCTTTAGGGTCTGTGTGCACCTCATTTTTCAAGTGGAGCTGTATTTCATTGTTATTAGCATGCCTTTTTATTAATGGTTGCTGCAGCAAATATATTAACAATCAAAATAGAAGCTGAACAAGCTAATGCCAATGCAAGGAAGCAAATGGAGAGCCATTTTGGTGATTCAATATGTCAAAACGAGTGTGACTTTTTGAACCATGCAGCTGGGAGAACAAACCACCTTTTCGCATCGAAGCCCTACTTGTTTCCGTTTGTCATTCAGTGCTAAAATTTATTATACATCCCTTGCAATATTTGCTCTGCTAGTCTCATTATTAAAAATCAGGAAAACGTATCTACACCATATTAAATGGCACTTACCTCAGCCTTCAAAAAAAATCTCCCCTGAAACCTCTAATCATCAAACAAACCAAGAAAAGGAATCAATCATGCCTTGAAGTTAAGTAGAATCAATTATATGAATATTTGCCATAGGTAGCAGGTAGTGCTCTCCGGAGAGAAATGTGATGGTCGTGGGAGCTGTTTTAGAATTCCAGATTATATTATAAGGATCACAGATGATTTTCTAAGTGAAATTGAGATGTTCTGTAAAAAATGGTGACTAATAGATGGAGATGTAGCTTAATCTCTGGTAGCAGCTTTCAGATAAATAAAATTTTTATCTTACCCATTTTTACTGTTTAAAAAAATACCTTGTCCATAGTCATCCCACTGGTCTGCTAAAACCTGGTTTTGAATTTGGAGTTCAGTGCCCACATTTAGAGATATCACATGGGGGGAAATTCTCAAGTGCATAATCTATTATGTACTAATCTTACTTTTTAAGGAGAAAGAAGAGAAGCTTTAGGAGGTGGTCTTGTAGGGGAAAGCTAGGGAAGATCCACATGATAGAATGTCAGTGACCAGACAGTATTTTGCAAGTTGGTAGAGGAATGAATTGCTTACTCATAGACTGCATCCTGGCTTAACTTGCAAACAAGTACATTGACTTATTGGCTGAAAGAAAAAAAAAATCACTCGAAATCTGCTACATTTAAGAAATAATTTCCAAAGCAAAACCATCACCTTTCTGAATATGTGTCATTTATTATTCAAACTCATTACTAAATAGTTAGATATTTGTTTATTTAAATAAAAAAATAGCACATGGAATGACTTTTCATTTTACCTCCAGATGTTTTGGTATCATGTAGATACAGCCTTAAGATGTTTTCAGTTAAGTGTCTTAGATGAATCACTTAAATGCTATGTGCAAAATAGTAGCACATTTCAAGAGTTGGCTTTGTAACAAAATAAATTTTGATCTTAGTCCTTTTAGAAAAACTGATTCTGCTTAAAGCCATTGCAATATTAAACAAAATCCAAATCTGAATGGTGATATTTAGACTTGCTATTATGTTAATATTGAAGTTTCTCTAATTTTTGGTTTGAGATAAGTCAAGCAGTGCTTACTCAGTGTATAGACTAGTATAGGTGACTGGGAGGGCAAAACATTAGAAGCTAGGCTTTCTGGAAGGCTATGGATTATGCAGCTCTCTTTTAAAATGCTTGTTTTTTTAAAAAAAGAAAGCAAGGATGCTACCTAATGACCTTTTTTTGTTTAAGGCTTATTCTAGAATTCTGGAGGTGTGTGCAAATTCTTGTAGGATTATATTTAAGTTTACTAGTTCTGTCTACATTTCTCTGCCCATGTCTGGGGACAGCCAGTTCAATGAGCAAATTACAAAAGTTCCTAAAAATTGTTCTGGTCTTAACTCTTGTTCGCTGAAGCAAAAGAGGCAAATGTTCTCCATTTCTCTGTGACCATGGGGTATGTTAGTAACTTTTATGTTCTCCTTATATATGGTACTGCCCTTTGCCTTTCCTATTCATCTGTGAGAATTTTTAGGTTTCCGAAGGAGGGTTCTTTACAACTCTAAGATGTGAGTTTCCCTCCAAGCAATTAATTGTAAAACTCTTTGGATAGCTTCATTGGAATTTCGTGATTATTTCCAGGATAAGCTACCTTAGGCCAAATTCAGCCTTCCCATAACCAACACAAAATCATCACTGACAGTCACAGGAGTTTACATAAATGTCCAGGAAGAAATCTGGCCTTCTGTGAAGATTGGAAAGAAATTGTGTAGCATGAGTGTTCTAAGTTTTGAGTGCTTTGGCAGAGCATTCGGCTTCAAGTGAAAGAAATCTGAAGGAAATGCAGTTATAATCTCTAATTTACCTGAAGCCTTAGATTGAGTCAGACTTGCTATGCTTTCTCTATTTATTACCTTTTCCCTCTCAGCCACCGTACAGCTCTGAAGAAACCAATATTGCTAATATTAAGTTAAAGTATTTTATGAATGAATGTTCTGCTTTGGGAGATATACTGTCTTTAGGATCAGTGGTCAAACTTGCTTCCTTTGATTTGTGATCTAAAGGGTTTTTTTCATTATGGAGACATCTCAATGGATTTTCATAGATAGACTCTGTAGGTGATCATTTTATAAATGAGAGGTACTCTTAATTTGTAATCATTGGAAATGGCTGTGAGAACTTTGAAAAGGAACACTCCTAATACATCTTAAATACCGAGAGCCTGTACATAATATATGCAAAGATTTCTTGTGCCAGATATTTGCAAACTCTCTTTGACAAGGTCCAGCACTTTGATTGATTCACTGGTGAACTAATCTAGGTGAAGTCTTAAAATTCCATGTAGCTGAAATTTATTATTGTCATCCTTTCAAAAATTTTGCGATGTCATATCGAAACTCCAAAAGGAATGCAGAAGAATATACTTCTTAAACTAGAGAATAAAATTGCAGAATATCGCAGTAAATTAACTTTAGGGATACACCAAGAGTGAGAGCACTACGCCCTTGGGGGATTTTTAGAGACATTCAGTTATGCGTTTGGCCTCATAAAACCCTAGGGCTATGATGATTACATGATAGAAACACCCTCTGTTAAGCATTACCAAGTGCACAGCCTGAACGATTTTCTTAGGGGGTAGGGGAGGGCAGTGGGCAAAAACAAGAGGAAACTTCCCGTTTCTGCGATTCACACATAGACTGTTGTGTTTTCAGTCAGATTTCCCAGTAGCAAATGGGATGTGCTGCTTCTTGAAGAAACTGCTAAGGCCAGGTTAAGGGATGGTTTGTTTTTTTTTTTAAATAGGATTTGATTTTCAGTTAATTTTCTCTGTTTGTATACAAGCTAGTGAGCTACTTTCCACATTCAGAACATTTAGGTTTATTATGTAATTAGATAATTTTCAATGTGCTTTCTAAAAAAGTAAGGAAACCACAGGCATACCCCATTTTATTGCACTTTATTGCGCTTCACAGATACTGTGTGTGTGTGTGTGTGTGTTTTTTTTTTTACAAACTGAAGCTTTATGGCAACCCTGCATTGTCTGATGACAGAATTTTTTGAATAAAGTATTTAAAAATTAAGGTATGTACATTGTTTTTTACAGTAGTTAATAGACATGTATGCTGCTGCTAGGTCGCTTCAGTCGTGTCTGACTCTGTGCAACTCCAGAGACGGCAGCCCACCAGGCTCCCCCATCCCTGGGATTCTCCAGGTAAGAACACTGGAGTGGGTTGCCATTTCCTTCTCCAATGCATGAAAGTGAAAAGTGAAAGTGAAGTTGTTCAGTCGTGTCCAACTCCTAGCGACCCCATGGACTGCAGCCTACCAGGCTCCTCCGTCCATGGGATTTGCCAGGCAAGAGTACTGGAGTGGGGTGCCATTGCCTTCTCTGAATAGACATGGATACATAATGTAATATACATATATATAATTTAAACATAACTTTTATATGCATTGGGAAACCAAAAAAATTCATGTGACTTGCTTTACTGTAATGACTAGTGATCCAGAACCAAACCTTCAATATCTCAAAGGTCTACCTTGATGTATTCATGGTTCTCACCCTACCTTCCATAAATATCCTTCTGCCTAAAACGTACCTGGAGAATAGGTACTCACTGCAAGTTTACCTATTCATTCATTCAACCATTCAATGAATGAGTGCTGCCTACAACATATGAGATACAAGCAAAATGCAGAGAAGGCAGAATGAGTCCCTGCCTTACAGAATTTACAGTTTACTGGGGGAGAAAAAAAAAAGTTTAGAAACAGAGTGACCCGAGATGGAGTAGCTGAATGGGAGGTCAAAGGTGACAAGCAGAGGTTTCTCTCTGCTTCTCAATCACACTGATTTGTTATTGTAACAATGACCATTTATGGCCAATAAAAGATGTGGGAATTCTTTCCCAATCTTCTGCTAAATCCTTCTGGAAGGGTCAGGTCCCAGAAAGAAGAGTTTAAAAGTCAAGAGTGCTCTGTGGCTGCTCCTTCCTTTTCTCCTAGAGACAAAATCTGAACCTGGAGGGACAGGCAGGGTTATGACGGGACATGGATAACAGAGCCAAGGACACTGTACCCTGACCCATGACCAGCCTCCTCCAAAACTTTGGGCAGGCTTCTTGATTTCTCGAGCCCACATCTGTGAAAGAGGGCCAATGGCACCCAACAGAACAAGCTTCTTGACTGAACAGAATGCAAGACAAGACGGGCAGGGACTGTGAAGACTAAATAAGGGTGTGTGTGTGTGAGGGCAGAGCCCGTGAGCTGTGTGAAGGCGAGAGACTTACTTCGGAGCAGGACCCTGCCGAAGAGGCTGTGATCCCTGTCCAGGGTGTTGCAGTTCCAGCGGTGCTGGCGGAACTGGTGCTGGCACTCCATCGTCCACTCAGTCACGCCCAGGCCAATGGCACGCATCACATCCGGGTGTCGGTGGCACAGCTGCCGTTGGTGGCTCACCAGGCCTGGCACGTTGTCACACATCACCCTGGAGGAGCCACTCGTAGCTCTCATGTACCTAGGAAGGACCAGCGTTGGGGAGAGTCCTGAACAGCAAGGCCTGGCAGGGTGTTTCCCCAGAGTGGGAAAAGTTCAAAACAGTATTTCATATATGAATTCTTTATCCTGTAGGGGATATTAGAAAGCAAAATTTGTTTTGTTTTGTTTTTTTAAACTTAAGTTCACTGGAGAAGTGGCACGGCAGGTATGGTGAGTGATCTGGTAGAAGCCACTCCAAAACTAAGTGCTGACTGTTTCTTGGCCATGAAGCTAAGGCCACCAGATGAGGCTCTGGGCAGAGTGGGAGAGGCAAGGTCTGCAGTCCAGGAATGGGGTGAGGGGCAAGGGCCAACAGGTTTTTGGAAGACATTTTTCTCAAGAAGGCTCTGATCTCAATATACAGTGTGTCCAGACTTGGTTTTGGAGGAAGTAGACCTTTAGAAGCTCCTCACTGCCATTTTGTTGATCTGATGTTTAAGTATCTCAAAGAAACTGTCTGTCTAATCAGCACCTACTGGGATCTGATGCTACACTCTCTGCACAGACATGCCATTCTTTTCCTACTAAAGAATCCTTTAAATATTTCCATTTTCCAGCTCTTTTTTGGCTTTATAGAGAACCCTTGGAAAAAAATCTTTCTATTGTTATTAAGGATACTAAATGTTTGGAAGAATCAAACAGTGTTATAGCTTCATAAAGTACTTTTGAAAAGAAACTTTAACAAAAAATTACATCATCATCTCTACCCAGATGTTCTCTATTAGTTGTGAAATGTTTAGAAAGGTACCTTTTATATAACCCAAGCTGCCATAGGTGTCTTTTGAAGGGATCAAACAAGGAGAATGTCTTTTTCTTGTATTTTCATTATTTTATATGATCATAAAATCGTTACAGCTGTGACTCCCCAAAAAATATATTTAAGTGACAGCTGAGAGACAATGTGACAAAAAGCCTGGGCAGTAAATAATGTTTATACACCCATGGAAACCGAAATAGTCATTTTATTGAAAAATGGTCACTCTGATAAATCAATCTTTGATCCTGTGTCAGCAATGTCAAGGCTAAACGCCTTTCTGTTCAAAGCAGCTTAGGAAGGAATTGAACCCCTCTTCCTATCAACCCTTTGCCTTGCTTCTTTGGAGAGCTCATGTCTTCCTAAAGCTTCCTGCTCTAGCCTTTCATTTGGCCAAGATGCCTTACTTTTGCCAGATTCTTAAAAAAAAAAAAAAAAAAAGCACTTCATAACAGATAACCGATCTTTCTAAACCGAGTTTTAAGTGTCTGTTCTGAAGTTTTTAGGTGCAAAAACGTTAGAGAGTTCTCAACTCTCTTTTCTCAAGATCCGAAAGAGATGGAGAAGAGTTTGTGGGTGGGGAGAGCCTCTACCCTTGTAACATTTAAGGATGATAACTTGTTAGGTTTCAAAGTTCCTTCACTCTGCAAAATAGATAGAAGATCACCGTATAAAGGGACAGCAGCAAAGTTACCCTTTGAGATGACTGGTTTCGAACAGGGTAACGTCTTAGAGTCCCCGACTTCTGGAGCTTTCTATTAAGGTGGGAGTCTCTACCTGGGGGTAGCAAAATGTTTTTCCGCCCCACTGGGGTGAAGCACTAGGAATGTGGAAGGACGAGAAATAATGCAAAATCACACGCTTTGGGTTCTACGGCTTGCGCCTGCCTGAATCGGCCCGTCGGTTTACCTTGAGGGTTTTGCGGGGTGGGAGCAGAGGGAGACGATTGTAGTTTTGGAGGTGAGTTTACACGCGCGCGCGTGCGCACGCATACACAGACGTCTCTGCTAGTGGAGCTAGAGACCCGGCTAGCGCTTGTCTAAAAGATCCCGATTTTGCTGTCGCTCAGCTGGATCCAAATAAACCACACATCCGAGCTCTCGTTTGAGGGGCAATGTATGTGTAGTGGGTGGGGGTAGTGGTGGAAGGATTGGAGTTGTCAAAGCCGGAATGGCCTTCCGAGGAAAAGCGAAGGGGCGATAGGAGAGGGCAGCAGCTGGGATTGGGTCGGAATCCGTGACTGCCACGGCTGCGAGGAAGCGCCGCCGGGAAGGATCTATGTGACCAGTGCGGTCTCCATTCCCATCTCCAAAATCCCTCGGCGCCCGTGCGCGTGGACTTACCACCATGAAGAGCTGACCTCAGGGCTGAGCCAGGTAAAGAGTAGAGGGAGCCAGAGCCAGATTCCAACGAGACAGGCGTTCATATTAACCCCCTTGCGTCCGCATCAGGTCAGACTCCGTGTGCGGGCGCCATGCGTGCCCGGAGCAGAAGCGCTCAGCGCTGGGAGCGCCTCGTCACGGCCGCCGGCGCCTCGCCGCGCCCCCGCCCCCCGTTCACGTCTGCGGCGAGTGGCGAGACTCGCTGATAAAGTTTCAAGCCACCAGCGGGGCGAGCGATAAAGGCCAGCTCGGGCCGCCTCGCCCACAGCCAATTCCCCAGGCGCGGCGAGCGCGGGCTGCCGGAGAGCTCTGCGCGCCTCAGGCGCGTCCCGGTCCCTTCAGCTCCCTGCCCGCCCAGGCGCAGCCGAGGGAGGGGGCGCTGCGCCGGGCAGGGTGGCGGAGGCGGTGGGGGTGGGGGGAGCGGTGTTTTATATAAGGGTGGATGAAATGATGGCAAGAGGGGAGGAAGAAACACCTCTGCGTGGCCTCGAGCACCCGCGGAGGCAGGCACCTTTCGGGAAGCTCCGGGTCAAAGAGCATCAGTGGGTCCCCAGCTGCGGGACCAAGCGCTCGGGATAGGCGAGGCTACAGAAGTCGCCCAGCGTGCAATGTGGGGAAACGAGGGAGAGGGTAAAGAGATAGCTGTGTACAGGAGGCAGAAATCCAGAGCTGATTTTCAGCTCGTTCCTTCGCTTCTCTCCCTAACACCAAAAGGAAGAGCAAACACTTGTAAATTTGGAGCTAAGGAGGGCAAGGTTGGGGAGGGAGGGGCCAGGCCTCAAGGAAATGAGGACCTGTGGCCTTGATTCCTCCGTGCTGGGCTTATATACAGAGCTCGCAGGGAGGGGGGCCAGGAAGGTCCCTGACCCTCCGGACCTCACCCAGGCGTACTCAGCCATAGCGTCTGGGGAAGATGCGGCTTTTACGCACACCCAGCTCCTCCCTGGCGCAAAAGACCATGCAGGGAGGAAGCGAGGCAGCAGGAGCCGGCCGAGGGTCCGCGCCCCAGCCCTGGTCGTTCCTCTTGTCGCCCGGGCGCTCAGCTTTTGCGCCTTGCGGCGGTAATGGGGCCATCGGTCCTGATCTGGGCCCCCGGAGGGCCCAGAGAAAGAGGCTTGAGCCCGCGGGTGGAGCATCTTGAGCAGCAACTGGCTTGTAGCCCCGCCGTTTATCACCGGAAAGGAAGGAAGACCAGGAACTCGCGGCGGCCGTGAACTGTTCCATAGCTCTTTTCCTGGGGCGGGGGGGACCCGCCGCCCGCCTGCCCGCGGAGCATGCCTTGGGGAATGTGTGTGCCTGTTGGGGGTTGGGTGGGCGCTGTATTGTTAGCAGAGAATGGAGGGGTGGCGGTCCAGATAGGAAGGACAGGCTCTCCCCACACCCTATTCCTAGAGCCGAGACTGGCCGGAGCATCAGCTCTCGCTCGGCGCGAACGAGGTGAGAAGCTGGACGGGGCGAATCTCGGGAAAGCCAAAAACCTGAAAGATGCTGTCATCGCCACCCCTTCCCCCCACTCCCCCTCAACCGCTGGTCCCTGGCAGGTCCAGCCCCTCCCAGGCTGACCCAGATACATCCCCGTTTGGGTCCGGAAAGGGAGGAGAGGGAAACAAGCACCGCGCCACCCACGACTCGGGAAGAGCAGGGCTCCGCGCCAGGGCCGCTCCATATCGCTGGGCCGCGACCCAGGGGAAGTTCTGATCGGTCTGTGCCGGGAGGGAGGGAGGGGCGGGGGAGGAGCGGGTTGTGTTTCTGCTCACAGTGTGTGCACAAGCTGGTTGTGTGTGTCTATGCGCGGGTGGCGGTTCAGGGGAGAAGAGGAGAGTGATGTGATAGGCACCAAACAGCAAGAAATATCTCATTTACGTCTATGCTTATAAAGCTTTCTCCTGGGTGAAGCAGAAGAGTAAGCTAAAATATACTTCCATTCTCTTTTGTCCACAGTCCCTGCACTTCTACCAGCGACTAGTAAATACTGTAGTAGAGGCGTGGGTGTGTATGTTGGGAAAGGTAGGCAGTCATATGCTTTTCTCCTGGACAGTGAGGCCTGAAACTATCTAAAACACTCAAGTTCCACCCACCTCAGCGCATCTCCCAGTAGAGGGGAGTTAGAAATACATGGAGTGTGACTGTCAGCTTAGAGGCCTTTCCTCCCCACCCAGGGAGTTATGGAGTGGCCGGGAGATCTGCCCTTCAGTTGTAGATGAGGCCAGTGGAATGACCTAAACCTGAACCAGACCTCCTGGAATGAGATCAGGACCATCCCCAAAACTAATGAAATCCACTCCAAAGGACTTTATCCTGGGGCAGGAGCAGTACCTCATGACTTGCAGAGAAGAAATCAGCCTTGGTGAATGGCGAAGGCTAAAAAAGTTCCAGAAAAGCTAAATCCAGATGTGAGAAAGGTTCACACAGACACTTCTTCCTGTCCGGTCTGTGATTCTGTCTCTGACATTCTCCACCCCTATTCACTTATAATCAACTAGCCCTGTACAAATTCTCTGCCTGCCCAGCAGGTCTGACTTTCCTCCTACCTCATCTGTACTGAGATGGAGTGCTCACTACTAGAAGCTGGGAAATGCTCAAGAAGATTAGGAGGGAAGAAAGTTATTACAAATGTCACCTCTCTTCCAATAAACACTACCATTCTAAGGAAGAATTAAGTAAATTGCACATGATTTCCACCTTGCTATAGCAGATGATGAGTTAGGAAAGACAGAGTTCAGAGTGCCTTTAGATCTGTGCATTTAATATCTCACTTTTTATTTCTCATTGAATTGATTGTAAAATTCATTTACTGTATACAGAACCCAATTCTCTTTCTGGATATTAATGTTACTTTGCTGGTAACTTTAGTATAGCATTGTAGCCAAATGAGTCAGTCTATTTTCTTAGTTAGATCCATTGTTTGTCTAATCTCCCAGGACAGAGAGAAAACTAATTTACTAGCAAGCCATCTCCACCCTAAAAATGGACAGTTACTTCTTTAACCAAATAGTCATTTGTGTTTCAGTCTGAACTGGCTTCTTCCTAAGGCAGTGACCCCGATTTAGCTACTCACTAACCAGTGATTCAAAAGTCTAGTATTTCCAACTTAGAATCAATGATCTTAAAAGAACATTGTGTATTAACAGAACAGATCAAGGAGGGGAAAGAAAAACGGTATTTTTTTTGCTTTCTAAATCTAGTATTATTATATATATATATATAATGATACAGATAATATATCAAATAAAAACAGAATATGTCATTAAACCTTTTTTGCTTGCTAAATCTGTCCAAGAGAATCATATGCATAAAAATTTATTAATAAATTTTATTAATAAAGAATTTAGGAGTGACTAAAGGGGAAAGGGGGCAAGCCCTTAAGGGCAAGGAAAACACTTCAAATTTCAAACTTAACCTTTATTTTTATGTATATGATTCTCTTAGATGGATACACTTAGCAGGAAAAAAAGTTTTAATGATATATATCCCATGTTTTTATTTGATATACTAGCTGCATTCATAGGACTTCCCTGGTGGCTCAGACAGTAAAGAATCCACCTGCAGTGCAGGAGACCTGGGTTTGATCCCTGGGTCAGGAAGATTCCCTGGAGAAAGGAATGGCTGCCCACTCCAGTATTCTTGCCTGGAGAAATCCATGGAGACAGGAGCATGGTGAGCTCCAGACCATGGGGTTGCAAAGAGTTGGACACGACAGAGTGACTCTTTCACTTTTACCTATTCTTTGTCAGAAATTGCTTTTATGAAAAGTTCCAATATCAATCATTTAAATCTCAATGTGCATTTAAATTAATGGGCACCAAAGACTTGCCTATTACTTAGAAATTAATTACTTTTATTACTTGCCTATTACTTAGAAAGGAATAGGTACCTGACTTGTTCTCCTACTGAAAAAAAACTATAAGACCTGGACAAAATGATAAGGCAGATCTTTTCAAGCACTGGGTAATAGGCAGCACACAGCTATGATCTTTGACAGAAGGAAAACACATGAAGTGTGCTCCGTTACTGTCCCGTAACTGTCCTGATTTTTCTGCTGAAGGACGCTTTTGGGGGAGGAGGGATGGTGCAAGAAGAGCAGCAGTCTTAGTTAAGAAGGAGGGTTTAGAGGCCTGGGCTGTTGCAGCACCTGAGATGGGCAGGGTAGAATATCTGAAATATCTGAATATAGGTATCTATAGATATTCTGAATATCTGAAAATATGTAGCTGTGGAAAAGAGGGCCCAAGAAGTCTACATGGAAATTAACCCCGAGTCCTTGGCCAAGAGCTGAGCTGAATATAGCCATGACAAGATGCTGCAAGGCTTGGGCAAGTGGAGTTACAGAAAGAAAGGAGAGAAAGAAAATGTGACAAAAATATTTGAAGACATGTTACACCAGATGTGTCTAGTATCATAAAACGCATCAATTTACAGACCCCCCAAAACACCAAGCAACATAAGTATACAAAGCATATCACGCCTTTGTACCTCATGATCAAACAATTTAAACTCAAAAAAGGAGGACAAAAATCTCTAAAGCAGCCAGAGGGAAAAGATGCTTTAAATATAGAGGAACAAGAATACGTGTCATAAACTGACTTTTTGCTAGCAATAATGGAAGCCAGAAGACAGTTCAGCAACATCTTTAAAATGCTGAAAACAAAAAGTGGTTCACACTGAGTTCTATAATCAGTGAAAATCTCCTTCAAAACTGAAAAGGGAGGTCTTCTTTTGTTCTTTCCCTTACCTTGGGAAGAAACTACAGTTCATGAGGAAGGGCAAAACTGAAACAGAACAGTCCCAATGAAATCTAAAACCAACTTTGACAGGATCAAACTGAGTCATGGGTTCTCTATTTGCAAGCCAAAAGAAAATGCAACCCTCCTTAGTAAAGTCACTCAGTCGTGTCCGACTCTTTGTGACCCCATGGACTGCAGCCCACCAGGCTCCTCAGTCTGTGGGATTCTCCAGGCAAGAATACTGGAGTGGGTTGCCATTTCCTTCTCCAGGAGGAACATAATTTCATTCTGGGTCTCTACAAATTTTTATCTATTATATCTAGCATCAAATCCAAAAGTTACAAAAAGCAAAATAAAAACCCCATAAGCAAATCAAAAGAAAATAGAGATAGACCCACAAATAATTTAGTTTTATCTGGGGACTGCAAAATAACTAAAATTTAAAAGTTAAAAAAATAACATAATTTTAACAGAGAGCTGGAACGCATGTTAGAAGATTTAAATGAAAATCCTAGAACTGAGGGCAAGAGGGAAGTTAAGACTGAAATTGAGAATGGATGGATTGAAGAACTATCTAGAACCAGCAGAACAGTGGACTGGTAAACAAGAAGAGAAACGAATAAAAAGTATTCAGGTTAATGCACAGAGAGAGAGTTTAAGGGTATAAAAATACAGAACATAAGATACAGCATAAGAATGTCTAACCCAGTTGTAATTAGAAATCTAGAAGAAGAGGAGAGAGAGAATGGGACTAAGAAAATATTTCCAAATAAAGAATTTTCCAAACTGCTGAAAGAAATCAGACCACATATTCAAGAAATCTATAAATTTCAAGCAGAATAAAGACAGGGAAAACCATCGTTAAGCAAATCACACAGATGAGTGACAAAGACAGGGAGAATATTAAAGCTGCATCAAAAGACAGACACAGCAGCTTCATGAGAGAAACCCTAATATACAACTGGCTTTTCAACAGAACCTACTGAAATCAGCAGAAATCAGAAGATAGTAGAATGATATCTTAAAAGGGAAAGATGAAAGACTGCCAAGCTGGAATTCTATAGTCATTGTAAAGATCCTTCAAAAATGAAGACAAAGATAGTTTCAAACAAAAGCTAAGAAAATAAGTATTAAGTCTGTTCTTTAGGCTGAAGGAAAATTATACCAGATGGTGTTATGAAATTGCAGAAAAGAATGAACACTGGGAAGGGTAAGTCTGTGGGAAAATATAAAATAATATTGACTGTTGAAACAACTATAATACTTACAAGGTTTAAACCGTGTAGAAGGAAAATAATAACATTAGCACAAAACTCAGGAAGGGACTCTGATTCCAGGTGAGATGGAATAAGTACAATCTGCTCTGTTTCTCCCACTGAGTAGTGCTAGACAGTGTGGATGGAATGCAGAGAGAAGCTATCTGAGGACTCTGAAAAGTGAATGGTAGCAGTGAAGCATTCACTTTGAAAAGTGAATGGATTAAGAAACACTGACATTTTAAGTTGACTAAGTGATGATAAGTTTCTTTTTTGCATCTCCTCTGGTATCATACAGCCTGGACCCAAAGCACCCAAAAGCTGGAGTAGGGCAGAGAGATCTATGGGGACAGTCTCTAGAATTTTGATTCAAGGAGCCTAAAAGGAACTCCTAACATACTCAGACAGAGTGGGGAAAATCCCTTCATTTTCCCCCAGCCCCCAATCTCTCTCATACCTCATACCCTAGAACGTTGATATTGGCAGTAATGGCATTAGCAGCAGTAAGGACCCACATGTGTCTAAACTCTTAAGAGATGGGAAAATTCTTCTCCACACTGAAGAACTTGGTACCAAGAAGGTGGGATAAAATTTCATGGCTTTTCTCCCCTTTTTCTTTCTCTCCTGCTGTGTGGCTCCAGAAGGGTATAGTCACAGGAAGTATATGACAGAGTGAAATAACTAAAACCACAGTTTCCAGACAGAAGACCAAAAAGTATCTAGAAAATCACATACAGAATGAAGAGCTTAGAAAAGTAATCCCACAAAGTTATATGTGAACTCCTATGCTGACCTCCCAGGGTATGCACATGTGGATCTGACTCTAAAAATCAAACTCTGAGAAAAGAACAGTGGGATATACCTCTGTCAGGTCCCAGATAAACCACTGGGCTTTACACATGGAGGCAGGCATGGAAATAGCATTACAAAACTTGAAAACTGAAATGTTAATAATACCAGAGCAAGAACCCACAGAAAGGTAAGGTGGTCAGAATTTTTGGCCTGAACCCAACTGGCTTGATTATGTGCTACAACAGGAATATCAACATTCTTCATAGGATTTCAACAAGACCTAGAGTCTCAACATTCTATTCAAAATGTCCAGGATGCCAAAAAATTACTTGCCATACAAAGAACCTGTAACATTCCAACTTGACTAGAAAAGACAATGGACAGACACTGTTTCATAGGTGACACAGATGTTGAAGTTATCATAGACATTTGAAGCAGCTATGATGAAAATGCTCCAAGAAGTAAAGATGAATACTTTGGAAACAGATGGACAATAGGAAACATCAGGAAAGAAAGAGAAAATGGAAAAAGTAACCACATGGAAGTTTTAGAACTGAAAAAATATGTACTGTCTTACACAGTGAGATAGTGAAATATCTCACTGAATAAGGGCAGTAGCAATATTGGAATGGCAGAAAAATGTGAGTGAACTTGAAGCCATATCAGTAGAAATTATCTAGTCCTAACAGAAGGAAAAAAAAAGAGTGAAAGAAATGAACAAAACTTCAGGAATCTCTGAAACAATAGAAACAGTCCATTGCAACAAAAAATATTTGCAGAACTAATGGCTAAAAATTTCATAAATTTGGTCAAAGGTATAAACCTTGAGATTCAAAAACCCCAAACAGGACAAACCCAAAGAAATCCATGCTACGACACATAATTAAAAAAGCTACCAAAACCTGAAGAGGAAGACAAAATCTTGTATGACAATAGAGACAAGTGATACATTACTTATGAGGAGCAAAGGAAAACGATGATTTGAATGACTGTAGATTTCTCATGAAAAATTGTGAAAGCAGAAGGGAATGAAAGTGTTTTTTAAAGCTCTGAGAGAAAAGAGCTCAGTCCAGAATTCTATGTCCAGTGAAAATACATTCATGAATGAAAATGATACTCTCAGATGAAGGAAAACAGAAAAATAATTGTCAGCAGACTTGTTTTTAAAATAAATGGCCAAAGGAAAATTTTAAGTTAAAAGGAAAATGATCCAAGAAGGAAATCTGGAAAATCTGGTATGAAAAAAAAGGCAAAAAATGGTAAATAGATGGATATATATTATAAACTTCTGCTTCTCTCCAGTTCTTTAAAATATGTTTGATGGTTGAAGGCAAAAATAATAACATTGTGTGATAGTGGTTTCACTGAAATTATGATAGGGATCACACTGAATCTATTGATTGCTTTGGGTTTGTGGTGTTGTGTTCAGTTGCTCAGCCATATCAGACTCTTTGTGACTCCATGGACTGTAGCCCTCCAGGCTCCTCTGTCCATGAATTTCTTCAGGCAAGAAAACTGGAGTGGGTTTCCATTTCCTTCGCCAGAGGATCTTCCTGATCCAGGGATTGAACCCACATCTCCTGTGTTTCCTGCACTGCAAGTGTATTCCTTACCACTGAGCCACCAGGGAAGCCTGTTTTGGGTAGTTGTTATAATGCCTATTTATTTATGTCTTCTGAAAAAGTTGGGTCAAAGCTCAACATTCAGAAAACTAAGATCATGGCATCTGGTCCCATCACTTCATGGGAAATAGATGGGGAAACAGTGGAAACAGTGTCAGACTTTATTTTTCTGGGCTCCAAGATCACTGCAGATGGTGATTGCAGCCATGAAATTAAAAGAAGTTTACTCCTTGGAAGGAAAGCTATGACCAACCTAGATTGCATATTCAAAAGCAGAGATATTACTTTGCCAACAAAGGTCTGTCTAGTCAAGGCTATGGTTTTTCCAGTGGTCATGTACGGATGTGAAAGTTGGACTGTGAAAAAAGCTGAGCGCCGAAGAATTGATGCTTTTGAACTGTGGTGTTGGAGAAGACTCTTGAGAGTCCCTTGGACTGCAAGGAGGTCCAACCAGTCCATTCTAAATGAGATCAGCCCTGGGTGTTCTTTGGAAGGACTGATGCTAAAGCTGAAACTCCAATACTTTGGCCACCTCATGCGAAGAGTTGACTCATTGGAAAAGACCCTGATGCTGGAAGGGATTGGGGGCAGGAGGAGAAGGGGACGACAGAGGATGAGATGGCTGGATGGCATCACTGACTCAATGGACATGAGTTTGGGTGAACTCCAGGAGTTGGTGATGGACAGGGAGGCCTGGTGTGCTGCAATTCGTGGGGTCACAAAGAGTCAGACACGACTGAGCGACTGAACTGAATTCATTCTTCAGTGTCTTACAACTTTCATTGTATGTGTATCTCATCTCCTTGGTTAAATTTATTCCTAGGTATTTTATTCTGTTATGCAATTTAAAATGTAACTGTTTTCTTATTTTCCCTTTTTGATAGTTCATTATTAGTATATAGAAATGCAACTAACTTTTGTATATTGATTTCATATCCTTCAAGTGCATGGAATTCATTTATTAGTTATGATAGTTCTTTTGGTGGAGTTTTTAGCTTTTTAAATATATAATATCATGTCATCTGCAAATAGATGCAAATTTCATCTTCCTTTTCAATTTGGATGGCATTATTTTCTTTTTTTCTTGACTATTACTCTGGCTGGCACTTCCAATGTTAAATAAAAGTGGTGAGAGTGGGAATCTTTGTCTTTTTCCTGATCTTAGAAGAAAAGGTTTCTTTTTTTAAAAAAAGCTATTGAGTAGTGTTTGCTGTAGGCTTATAATATATGGCCTTTCTTGTGTTAAGGTATTATACATTGCTTCTAAACCCACTTGGTTGAGTATTTTTATGAGGGATGGATGTCAAATTTTGTCAAGTGCTTTTCCTGTGTCTGTTGAGATGATCATATGATTTTATCCTTCCTTTTGTTAATGTGGTATATCACACATTGGTTTGTAGGCATTGATTGAACCATCACTGCATACCTGGAATAAATCCTACTTGATTATGGTATAAGTTTATGGTAACAATATGGTTAATCATGTGTTGTTGAATTTGGTTAGCATTTTGTTGAGGATTTTTGCCTCTGTGTTTATCAAGAATATTGGACTATAATTTCTTTTCTTGTCATGTTCTTGTCTAGTTTTAGACATTAGGTATCAGAGTCATACTGGCCTTATAAAATGAGTTTGGAAGTGTTCTCTCTTCTATGTTTTGGGACAAGTTTGAGAGGCATTGTTATTAATTCTATTTAAAATGTTTCATAGAATTGACCAGTGAAGCCATCTGTTCCTGACTTTTGTTTGTTGGGAATTTTTTTTATTACTAATTCCATCTCCTTCCTAGTAATAGATCTGCTCAGATTTTCTGTTTCTTCATGTTTTAGCCTTGATATGTTGTATGCTTCTAGGAATTTATACATTTCTTCTAAGTTGTTCAATGTTTTGGTGTATGTGTGCTAAGTTGCTTCAGTCATCTCTGACTCTTTATGATCCCATGGATGGTAGCCTGCTGGGCTCCTCTGTTCATGGGGATTCTCCAGACAAGAATTCTTGATTGGGTAGCCATTCCCTTCTCCAGGGGATCCTCCTGACCCAGGGATCGAACCTGTGTCTCCTGCAGCTCCTGCATTACAGATGGATTCTTTACCACTGAGCCATTGGATAAGCCCATTTTAGTGTATAATTCTTCATAGTAGTCTTTATGATTTTTTGTATTTCTGTGGTATAAATTATGTTGTCTCCTCTTTCATTTCTGATTTTGTTTGAATTCTTTTTTATTTTTGGTGAGTCCAGCTGATGGTTTGTCCATTTTGTTTATCTTTTCAAAAAACCATTTCTTAGATTCATTGATCTTTTCTTGTTGTTCGGCCGCTCAGTCATGTCCACCTCTTTGTGACCCCATGGACTGCAGCACACCAGGCATCTCACCATCTCCCAAAGTTTGCCGAAGTTTATGTCCATTGCATTGGTGATCTTTTCTATTATCTTTTAAATCTTTAATTCATTTATTTCCACTTTGATCTTTGTTATTTCCTTTTACTAACTTTGGGTTTAATTTGTTCTATTTCTTGAGGTATAAAGTTATATTGTTTATTTGAGATCTTTCTTGTTTCTTAATGTAGTCATTTATCACCATGATTTTCTCTCTCAGAACTGCTTTTGTTGCGTCCCATAAGTTTTGATATATTTCCATTTTCATGTCTCAAAATGTAGACAGCTAGGTTGCTTCCACATCTTGGCTATTGTAACTAATGCTGCTATGAACACTGAATGTTTTATAATTGAATGAATTACATGAATCTTTTCAAATTTGTGTTTTTGTTTTCTTCAGATGTATATGCAGGACTAGAATTCCTGAATCATATTCAGGAATATGATTCCTGAATCATATGAAAAAGAGTTCTATTTTTCAGTTTTTTGAGAAACACCCATACTTCCTTTCCACAGTGGCTGTACCAATTTACACTTCTACCAACAGCGACCTAGGGCTCCTTTTTCTCCCCATACTCACCAACATTTATTACTTGTTGTATTTTGATTATAGTTTCTCACAGGTGTTAGAGGATGCCTCGATGTGGTTTGTATTTTCCTGGTGTAGTGATGTGAAGCATCTTTTCATCAGTCTGTTGGCCATCTGGCTGTAGGGCACCTAGGGTCTCGGGTCTAAATGCCTGTGCACCGGTGAGTGGGGCCAGGTCCTGGGCCGCTGATGGCCAGGGCCGTGTCCAGGGTCGGCCGTGAGCTCAGGTGGTGTTCAGGCAGCCTATCTGCTGGCAGATGAGCCTATGTCCTCACCCAGTTAGTTGTTTGGCCTGAGATGCCCTAGCACTGGTGCCCACAGGTTGGGATCTGGGGCAGGACTGGGCCCTAGGGTTAGTAAGGTAGAGGAAGGGTTCCAAACTTGCCAGCACCAGTGTCCAGGTAGCAGAATGAGCCCCCAGGATGGCTGCTGCCACTGGCTGTCCCCAAGGCGAGCTTCAGTCGCCTGCTACCTCTTTGGAAAACTCAGTCATCAGGTTTCACCAAGCTCCTTTCAAATCAGTGCTTCTGCCCTGGGTCCCAGAGCATGTTAGATACTGTCTGCACTGTTTAAGGTAGAGTCTCTATTTCCCACAGCCCCCTGGGTCTCCTGGAAGTAAGGCCCACTGACCTTCAAAGCCAGGCATTCTGGGGGCTGTCTTCCCAGTACGGGCTCTCCAATCTGAGGACCCCAGTATGGGCTGGTCCCCTCACTCCCTGAGGAGAACCGATGCAACTGTAATGATGCTCTGGGTAGTGCGTCACCCACCTGGGAGCATTGGTCTTAACTACACTGTGGTTCTGAGACTCCTACCCGTTTCTTTGCAGTGCCTTTTCTCTTTAGTTGCGTAAGATCTTTTCTGGACATTCTGGTCTTTTTCACTGATAGTAGTTACGTAAATACTTGTAATTTTGGTGTGCCCACGAAAGGAGGTGAGCCTCAGGGTCTTTCTACTCTGTTGTCTTGGCAGTGTCTCTCTTTTGCTGCTTTTAAGAATCTCTCCTTATCTTTTAACTTTTGACAGTTTAGTTATAATGTGTCTTGATGTGAGTCTTTTTAGATTCCTTTTATTTCAAACGTTCTTAGGCTTCCTTGATCTTGATGTCTGTTTCCTTCCCCAGGTTAGGCAAATTTTCAGTAAATATTTCATTAAAAAAAAAATAACAAAAACATTCTGTCCCTTTCTCTCTCATTTCTCCTTCTCTGTTTCCTATAATGTGAACATTGGTCCTCTTGATGTTGTCCCGCAAGTCCTTTAAGCTCTCTCCACTCTCTTTCATTCTTTTTTTCCTTTATGTTCCTCTCACTGGATGAATAAGAAGCCTGTCCCTCAGGCTGAAGGTTTTAAAATAAGCAAATAAGCCTCTTTTCGTGAAGGAATGGGTGTTTCAGGCTACTGCTTCTGCTCTATGCTCTGAGAAGTAGCCAGTGAGTTTGTGTGAACCTGTTAAGAACTGTCTCTCCATTCATTATAGTCTTGTAGATCTCCGGGATGCAAGCCTGTTGGCTTTCAAAGCTAGATGTTTCGAGGGCCCCTCTTGAGTGTAGTAAGGTAAAGCAGAAGAACATGTAACATAGGAGATACTGTTGTAGCTGTCTCTGAAAAATACAACCTTCCACACTCTTCTCTCTGGCAGAAGTAGTTCACATTATTTTGCATGCATAAAACCTTCACTCTCTCCCACTCTTGTCGTATTGAAATATAGTATTGGTTTGAAGTCTAGGGCCTTGTTATCTAAATTAGTTGTAGTACAGATAAGTCTCTTCAGGTAGTGATTCTAAAATGTATATGAAAATGCAACAAGCTTAGAACAGTCTAATAATGTTGAAAAAGAACCAAGTTGGGCTGTGGGCTCTCAAACTTACTTAATAAAAACTATAATAATTAGGGTCAAGTGATAAATTGCAAGAATAGTCAAGTAGAAACAAATTTAAAATAACAGAGTCCCTAAATGGGGCCCTACATACAGTCAACTTGTTTTTCAGAAAAATGCAAAGCAATTTAGTGGGGAAAGAAAGCTTCTTTCAAAATTTGGCACTAGAGCAAATGGATAGCTGAATGAGCAAAATTAATCTTTAACCCTACCTCCTATAATACCAAAAATAAGTATTTTTTTAACATGGATCACGTTTATGACATTGATCATAAATCTTGATATGAAAACTAAACAACTAAACACAATCAAGCTTCAAGAATAAAACACAGGACAACACCTTAAAGACCTTTGTATGAGCAGATATTTCTTAAACAGAACATTAAAAGCAGTGTGAGGGAAAAGAGGAATGTGTTGAACTTAATTAAGAACTTTTGTTCATCAAAATACACCATTAAGAAAGTTTGAAAAGCAAACCTCAGACTAAGAGAAGAGAAGATATTTGCAATACGTATATAAAGGACTTTTCTCTTGAATATTGTAAGAATTCCTGTCAGTTAAAAAGAAAAAAGTAGACGATCCAATTATAAAACGGGCAAAAACCTTGGATAGTCATTTCACAAAGAACATATTCAAATATCTAACAAATATAAGAACAAGAGCAAGTAAAATAAAAGGAGAATGATCAGAGTTAAAGTTTTCCAGGTTATAATTTTAAAAGGAAGGCAGAGTTGCTGGTTCTCCTTAGACTTTCCATCTGTTGTTATGTTAAAAATTTAAGGATAATCACTAAAAAGAATATGTAATTTACAATATGGTTGAAAAAAGAGGAGGACTTAAAAAACTCCATAGGGAATTCCCTGGTAGTCCAGTGGTTAGGATTCTGTGCTTTCACTGCCAAGGGCTCAAGTTCAATCCCTGGTCAGGGAACTAAGATCCCACAAGCCCTGCAGTACAGCCAAAATAAACAAAAAACAAACAACAACAACAAAAAACACCAACTTCATAAATCAGTGAGAAGAAGGAAGGGAGAAAAGCTTAATGAAAGCCAAAGGGATGGTGGAAATAAATATAAATACACCAATAATCACAAGAAATGTAAATTAACTAAACTTTCTATTTCTTTTTAAGGACAGGACTGACAAATTTATTTCCTTTTAAGACACAGGAAAAAATGAAAGTATAAGAATAGTAAAGGACATATCAGGAAAATAATAGTTTCTTTAAAAGTATACCTTTACTAGTATCAGAAAAAAAAAAGATATTAAGGTAGAAACATTAGTTAGGGATAAAAAAAGTTGGATCATATAATGATAAAAGATAAAATCCACCTGTAAGACAACAATAATTCTAAGTTTAATTCACCTAACATTATAGTCTCAAATCTTCATAGCAAAGATGAGCAGAAATACTAGGTTAAATTTAGAATCTTAGTGAGAGATATTTAACCCACTGCTGTCATTAACTGACTGTATCATTTTTTTTTTTTTGCCATGTAACACATAATTTAAAACCAAAATTTTGATGCTTAAAATAATAGCCATGTGTTAGCTATTTTGTGAAGCAGAAATGTAAACAGGTTTGAGCTGGCCACTTTTTCTCCTGAGCTCAAATGGGGCCAAGTGTTTGATGGCCTCACTCTCATGTCAGTGAGTTTGCTAGAGTGAAGGACAATGGGGCCATGGTTATTTCTTTATATTAAGCTATCCTGAACTTGTTGATGTGATGGAGGATCAGAAAAGCAACAAGAGTGGAAAGCCTAAGGCACACCTAAAGCAAACCCTGAAGCCTTTGTTTCCATCCTTTTTGCTAATGTCCCATTGGCCAAAAAAAATCAAGTGGCCAATGTGGATACTGAGGGTTAGGAAAGAGACTCCACATGCTGTCCCACTGCAAGGGCATAAACACAGGGAAGAAATACTAGGAAGTATTAGAAATAGTCCCCAAATGAACAAGAACATCCATTTTGACCGCTATTATTAACCCTGGGACTAAGGTTCTAAAACATTCTAAGGTAAATAAATAAGTATAAGAAATAGAAAGAGGTCAAAATTTCATTATTTGCAAATCTATGTATAGAAAACCTGAAGCAATCAGTGGACAAAATTATTAAGATGAATAAGACAGTTCAGAATCTTGATTTGTATTTAAGATCAAGCACAGAAGTAACTATGTTTCTCAGCCAGCAATAAACAAATTCAAATGGAGTAGTAAATTACTGTTGTGCTACTAGATATTAAGACATATTATAAAGTCTTGGTACTTAAAACAGTGTGATATTGGCAGCAAATTGATGCATGGAATAAAACATAAAACTCAGATCCATAAGTCATTAGAAATTAGGCATAGAAATAAGTACCATTTCAAATCAAGGAGGAAAAGATTATTTTAAAATGGCGATGTGAAAACTGGCTCACTAGAAGGAAAGAAATGTTACTGGATTTCTATTTCACACTGTGCACAAAAATAATTTCCAGCTCTGTTAAGGTCCAAAACATAAAAATTAAAACTTTAAAGCCCAAAAATATAGGTAAGATTTTTTAAATGTTTGGGCAACAAAGAACATCATAAACAAAAGATAAGCAGTAGATAGAAATCTAGTACATGTTACAGATAAATGACTGATATTTCAAATATTTAAAGGAGTAAAAGCCAGTAAGAAACAGTTCAGTAGAAAGATAAGCAAATGATAGTAGAAAACAATTTATAGGGAGAAAATGGCCTATAAATCTAAGAAATGCTCAGTTACACTAGTAATCAGAGCACAAAATAAAAAACAATCAATTTTATTGAATCCATCAGGTAGGAGAAAACTTAGGGACATTAATTTTAAGCATTGGTATGGCTGTGTGGTAAAGAACACTGTCATGCGTGGCTGGTAGGTCTGTAAATTAATACAGATTCCTTGAAGAGTGCAGAACAGCAGTGATGCGGTCAGGCTCTCACCTGGAAACAGATGGCATGATAACTCAAGGAGATTTGATTTGCAAAGAGACTGTTTTTGAAAGTGTGGGCAGAGAAGCTGTTACCACCCCCAGGACCAGAATGGATGTGGAAGGAAGTAAAGTTTCCAGGAGCTCAGGAATGAATCTTGAGATTATCTTGAGACAAAGCCTTCAGTTGAGGGGCACAGGTAGTAATCTCACAGAAATTACTGCCAGGTGAATAAATATCTACACCTTACTCTCCTTCAGATATTCTGCCACTGGATAAATTCCATCAGGAGTTGAAGGGTCCTTTAATGCATTTCATAGATTCAGCTTCCCAGGGTGGAGTGGGGGTGGAGAGAGGATCTCAGGGGGCAAACAGAAATACCCGGCAACATCAAGAGTTAATGAAACAGAAATTGAAGATTTTTTTCCCCGATAACTAGCTATTCCACTGTTAAATGTAGTTAAAGAAACTTTGTCATTTACACAAGGACACATGTACAAGTATATATAATATGATACTGTTGAGAAAAGTTAAGTCCAAAATAACTCAAAATTTTATCAGTGGGGGAACAAGTAGGTAAAGTATGGAATATTATAGAGCAGATAAAAGGAACTCATTACATCTTCACTTTTTCACATGGATGTATCTGAAAACAGTGTTTATGGAAAAAGCAAATTGGAGAATGAGGTACCATAGGTATAACCCTGTATCAGTTGGGATGCCTTTGACACCATTAATGAAAAACCCCAAAAGACGGGTTAATTTTTCTCATAATGTAGAGGTCAACAATTCAGAGCTGGTGCAGCTGCTCCAGGATCTATACTAGGAGGGTTCTTGCACTGTTCTTAGTGTGGGGCTCCATCTATGGCTTTCAGGTATTTGGGAACAGCCTCGTATCTGTGCTTAAAATGAAATCATTTCACAATGTTTATCAATTTCAGTTGGCCCAGATTTTACCATGTCTTTAGTATTCATTTTCAAGTAGACATAAAGTAGGTAAATATTTAAAAATCAAGTTAATAAATAGCTAAAAAAAATGTGTCCCTCTCAGGTGGATAAACTGGTGGCTCTCATGATCTGTAAACCATTTCTGGGAGAACAGGTCCTCTTTGTGGCTTGAGGTGAACGTGTATTAGGGTGTCATTATCAAGCTGACAGTCTGACCAGGACTGAATTACGTATCTCCTTAGTTATCATCTATGGATGACAAGAATGCAAACTCTAGCTCTCACCATCATCACAAGAGGGTTTAATAAACTTGGCTTTATAGACAAATGGTTTCTGCTTTTGAGCATAGTAACCACCTGTTAAAAGGGAAGAGGGGAAATGGAATCTTAAATAATTTATCGGCTTGGTTTATTAAATGTTGTCTTATGGATTGTGAATAGCTTAGACAATTTAAGTATTTTTAATTATATATCACTATTTTAAGTTATATGCCACAAAAATCTGGTCCTGGAAATTATAAAGATCTGATTTTTGGTCAGAAATTATACTGGCTACCATTTATTTGATGTATGCTATATATCATGCATTGTAGAAAACTCTTTATATTGCCTTAGTTTAGTTAAATAGGTCTATTAAAATATAGGTTTAAAAAAAATTATTTAGCTGTGCTGTGTCTTGGTTGTTGCATGTGGGATCTAGTTCCCTGACCAGGAACTGAACCCAGGCCCCCTGCAATAGGAGCACAGAGTCTTAGCCACTGGACCACCAGGCAAGTCCCTGTGATGTAGTGTTGATGAAGGCCTCAGCCAACCCCACCAGGAGCTCTGAAAGTGGGATGGTCCTTTGGAGTTAATCTTGATTTGGGATGAGGGTCCTTGAAATTGGGGCTTTTAAAGCCCTATGTTGACTAGTCATTGCTGGGAGTAGGACATGCTTTTGGGAAGGCATCTTTCATTAGCAGAGAAAACTTCTAAAGAGGGCTTTCTGCTAGCTGCATTCCCAGCAGCTGTGGGAATAAGTTCTTTATTCCTAAAGAGCAATCTGGGAGTTACATCATGGCATATACTTCAGGAAACTAAACCTTATTAACAACAAAATACGTAATTTTTCCTTCATTCTATGATGCTATCCCTATTTTATCTAGAAACTGACTGAACTTTCACACTAACTCTGTAATCTTTCATTTCTACATTTTAAGTCCAATTTTCATTTACCACAGCTAACCCCAGTGTTCATGTAATATTGCCACTAACACGACAATTGTAGCTCTACGACTAACTATAGTTAATTGTTGTATTACCAGTAACTGGATGGTTAATAGTACTACTACCGAATATTCTAGGTGTCTGATTTTAATACTTTACATTGATGGCACAGGAAATTACATTGGTGCCATAAAAAAAATTGGTTTAGTACAATGAATCTTAAATCCATGATAAGTAGAAGCTTACTCTGTTAATACTGTTATTTTAATATTTGCTTATTTATTTGGCTGTGCCGGGTCTCGGCTGAGGCACATGGGATCTTTAGCTGTGGCATATGAACTCCTGAATTGTGGCATGTGGGATCTAGTTCCTGACCAGGGACTGAACCCGGGCCCCTTGCATAGGGAGCATGGAGTTTAGCCACTTAACGCTAGGGAAGTCCCGCTTGCTTTAAATATAGTCTAAATCTCTTCTAAAAGATTTCACACACTGACACTTAGCCAGTTTTCCCTTTGTTGCTTTCTTTTTTTTTTTGTAGGAAGGCACTGATTGAGGTTGAGTGAGCCCTTCTCCCGTAAGATAAGTGAATCTATCACGACATTCGCAACTGTGGAAATTAAAAACAAAATGCTCAACCACACCCTTTCCATGAAACAGTTTTACAGAGTGGCCTTTTTTTTTTTAAGCTTATGTCTTTAAGACAGTAACCTCATCGTCTCTCTTAATAGCAAAAGTATTTGAGTTTTCTGATCTCATATAAAACATGTAATATGTGGGTATATTACTGTCTTATACATACTAAGCACTCAGTAATTGTTTAATGAATTGAAATGTAATTACTAGTAATTTCCCCCAAATTTATTATAAAATATTGGCAATAACCAAATGTTAAGATCAATTCTCTTATCAGATCTCTGGATGTGAAATCACAAGCAAAACCACTTATGAGGGGTTCAATGTGTCTACGAAGCACTGATTCTCTTACATAAAGCCCCTATCATTTTATTCTAATTTCAGAACTCCAAACTGGCCCTATTAACAAGGAGGCATTGTTCTGATTCATTTAGTCTTTAGAACCTATTTTACAGATGAGGAAACCAAGACTGAGAATGCACAACGTAATGCAACAGGGCTAGGAACCTAGGCTACCTTCTGCTTTACCTCATTGTCAACAGGAAAGTGAAGGCTTGAGAGGAAAGAGACAGCATGTAACAGTAGGCAGACTTCAAAAGGAAAGAAAAGAAAGATGGATAAAGTGTTAGAAAGACTCCAGGAAGGAAGAAAATTCATGGAAACAATTATGACAGATTAGTTGCGAAGAGAAAGGTGAATAATACTGCCTTCTAGAGATAAGTCCAGAGATGGTGACACTTCCAAAAATGGCATTTTATTTACTCTCTCCCCAAAACTGTTATGCAGTATTAAAAATTTGTTCACTTTGTTTAGACTATTGATAGGATAATCTGAATTTATAGGTAGAGAAATATAATAATAGAGCATTGCTCAAATAGTTTAGAATTACTTTCTTTAATAACTAACAAATGTGTCACATAAGTCCAGTATAACATTTTTATTGGCACTTGAAATAAATGTATTACTCACTAGTGGATGTGCCAAAAAGAAAATCCCCACCCTATTTCCACCCCCACAGAGCTACAAATGATTATTTATTAAGCAGTGACAGAGTGTCTTGGAGTGCAAATCAGAAGTCATCGTGGTTATCTGTGTTCTTAAAGATTAACTTTTGGATAATGTTAGGATAAATAAAAAAGGTTGTCAGTGTAAAAAGTCACATTAAAAAACAAACTCAATTTCAATTCTGGTGCTTGAAATTGTAGCTGGTTTCATTAGACTTTTATATATCCTGTTTCCTATATTTAATGCATATAATTAATTTATGTATTAGTTTAAATACCTTCTACAGTAAAGTTTTCAAAATTTAGAGTGTAGCCTTGCTTTACCCATCTTTTACCTACTCATAATGTTTCCTGGTCAAACCAAGGTGGTCTCTCTCTTTTGCTTCTTCTTAGGTGCTCTTAGAATTTTAAGCATCCTGTGATACTAACCTGGAGGAAGGTAAAGCTTACATGAAAGAATTTAGCTAATGTTTCTGGCTTAAAAAAATTCTTTCATACTATTCTGGGCCAAGCACTATGTTAAAGGCTGTAGCAGATACCCTAGAAATACCGGTGTGGGAGGTTCACTGCCAGGATAGAAGTGTAAAGAGCAGCGTGGACAGACTCTCCAGAGAAGCAAAGCTAGAGAAAGCTATCAACACACAACTTTACTAAGAATCCTTGCAGAGTCCTACGGGCTCAGAACAAAGGAAAAAATATTGATTCCAAGAAACCTACTACAACTCAGTATGACCCTAAGTGGATGTGGTCAACAAGATGGGGCTCCCTCTCCCCTCAGCTCCCAAATAAGGGCTCCCATATCTCATCTCATCCAAAGGGCAATCCTCCAGCTTTTCTAAGGCCTTCTGACTCTAAGCTTAAGTGGCTAAATTCTGATGAGTGTGGCTGAAAGGTAGAGGGCTCTCTCCTTTCATTGAGCTCATGGGATGAGGGCTTTACCCCAGGAATGGCAAGGCCAGACACTAAGGCCCCATCTTCCTTATGCCAGCTCACTCACAGGACTGGAAGAACAGAACTGTAAGAAACAAACCCAAAAGACCAGAGGCTACTGCCCCACCCAGCACTCAGAGGAGTGGCTCAGAGATTTTGTCCAGGGAAAGAAGCAGTCCATAAGAAAGGAGAGTTTCATTCTCCTCCCCAAAGGAACTGACTTCATTTGAAAGAGAATGTGGAGAAAATCAAGCCCAATGGCACTCTTGAAGAAAACATTTTCCTCTTAATTAGGGGCAACAAGCTAAATTGTAGGCCAACTAGTTCACCAGAGAAGCAGGGAGAGACAGCTGAGAAGGACTGTCCCCTGGTCAGAATATGCCTCAAAAGATGGCTTCAAAAACTATCCCATCCAAATTTAATTCTATCAGACTGCTGAGCAAGGCATGCTCCAGGGCATGTCAAAAATGATCAAGCAATCAACCAGTAACTGGTGGAACCTAAGGGCTGGGTATCCTGGTAGAGAGCATGACAACCCACTCCCGTATTCTTGCCTGGAGAATCATCATGGACGGAGAAGCCTGAATCGGTTACAGTCCATGGGGTTGCAGAGTGGAACATGACTGAGCGACTTGGCACAGCACAGCAAAGCATGGGCTGGGTGTAATACCAAATGAGGCAGCCAGCCTACTAGAGATATTAGAAAAAAGAGACAGTCAGAAAGAGCCCTGCTAAAACCACTGCCATCCCAGGGTGAGTGTGTACATGCCTAAGACTGCACTCTCTGAAAAGTGACATCAGGGGCTCCACAATTTGGGGGAAGCAGGTTTCAGTAAAATAGACCAGCCAAGTCACTAAACAAATAAAAAAGCGAAGAGCAACAACAGCAGTTGTTTGTGGGGAGGGAGAGAGGAATCTCTTTCCAGAATAGCCAGTTTTTAACAAAAAATTATGACATTTGCAAAGAAATGGGCAAGTGTGACCCATACATAGGAAAAAAGGGTAGGCAACAGAAACTGTGAGAGGGACCAGATGTTATTTTTAATAAATACTTTCAAAGATGCCACTATAAATATGATTAAAGAACTAAAGGAAGGTATGAAGAAAATGTTTCATCATAGAGAATGTCAATAAAGAGGCAGAAATCATAAAAAAAGAACCAAATGGAAATCATGAAAAAATTATAGTAACTAAACAGTCGACTTGAACTAGAAAAAAGAATCAGTAAAGATAAATGGATGAACATTATGCAACCTGAAGAAGAGACAGAAAAAAGAAGGAAGAAAAACAGAAAAAAATGTTGGATACTTTTGGATCCACCAGTACAGGTGTAATGGGAATACCAGAAACGGAGAAGAAAAAGAAATAGAAAAAACATTCAAAGAAATCATGGCTGGAAATTTCCCAAATTTGATTGAAAACATTACACATCAAAGACGCTCAATGAACTCACCCCCAAGTAGTATAAATACAGAAGCTCAAACACATACATATCATAGTAAGAATGCTAAAAGACAAAAAGGAAATCTTGAAAACTTGTACAAGGAAGCCCCCAAAGTTCAAAAGCTGACTTATCATTTAAAAAAACCGTGAAAAAGAGAAAGCAGTGAGACAGGATGTTCAAAGTTCTTAAAGAAAAAAAATCCCTGTCAGCGTAGAATCTTATACCTAGAAAAACTTTCCTTTAAAAATAAAGGCAAAACAAAGACTACCAGGTAGACAAAACTTAAAAGAGAATTGCTAGCAATCCACCTTATAAGGAATACTAAAAAAAGTTCTTCAGAGTGGAAAGAAGTAAACCCAAATGGGAATCTAAGCCTTTAAGAAAAAAGAAAAAGCAGTAGTAAAGGTAATTATATAATTATAAAAGACAGTATCCTTCTTCTCCTTTCTTTTTAAAAAGCAGTTATTTGAAGAAATATATACATAACTGTACCATTGGGTTTGTAACTTGTAGAAATGTATTATATTTGCAAATAATAGCACAAAGGAGGTAGGTGCGAAGAGTTGTACTGGAGTAAGGAAGTAACACCAGATAGGAACAAATGAAGAGAACCAGAAATAAGAAAGTCAATGACACATTTTATAAATATAAACTTGATGGTCATCTTTTCTGTTCTTTTAGTAGACACAGAATTACAGAAAATAATTAAACACTGTATTGTTAGGTTTATAATATATATAGATGTAATATGCATAACAATAATAGTATAAAAATGGAAGACAATGAAATAGAGCTCTACAAGAATATTTCCATATCTCACTGAAATTAAGTTAGTGTAAATCAGAAGCAGATTCCTGTAGGTTAAAATATACATGGTAAGCCCTAGAAAAACTGAAAAAATAACTGAAAAATGTGAAAAATCATTAGATTTTTAAATGAGACATATAAAAAATTAAAATGACAGATATTTCTAATATTCTAATGATAAACCAGTAACACTGAATGTGAGCAGATTAAATAATTCAATCAAAAGACAGACTGTTAGACTGGATATTATTATTATTTTTAATTCATATTTGTAACTGTGTGACATTAGACTGAAGCTGGCAATCGATAGCTTGGTGGGCTAACTCCAGGAAATCACCTGTATTTGTAAAGTTTTATTGTAGCACAGCCACATCAATAATTTATGTATTGTCTACAATCTGCTACAGTGGCGATGTTAAAAAGTTGTGACATATGGCCTGCAAAAGCTAAAATATTTCATATCTGGTCTTTTACAAAAAGAGTTTGCTGACATAACTAAAGGAAACCCAGTGTGGAAGTTCTTCTGTAACTGATTCTGTTTCCTAGGACATTAAGAAGCAAGGCCATTATTTAAGAATGAGATCAAGAGAAAGAGGTCTTAGAAGTTTGACTGAGAAAAGTAAAAAGGTTAGTGAATACCCCAGGGATGTGGAATAGAACTGGTGGAGGGCGCTAGGCGTGGCACTGGAGGAGAGTGGCAAGGAACCAGACTTTTTTGTGTGTGAAAGATACCGGCATTCCAACCAGTGCTTATAATGAATTATCTGAGCTTCAAAGTGGATTCCAAAGGTACAGGAACATTTTCTGATCCCAGCTAATTACCAATTAATAAAGTTTTACTACTTTCAAGTACATAAAATTAAAATTAGGTTTACACCACTTCTGTCTGTGGTTTTAGGGAGGTTCTCCACTGAGTCTATTCTATAAAAGGAAGACAAATGATTTTTAATGAGCTATCTTATAAAAGAATGAATATTCCAGTAGTTATACCCTGCCTCCCTCATAGTAAAGCACTGTAATTAAGTCAAATAATCAGAGTAAGAAGGGACTTACACGCTAGATAAAATAACTAATTTTAAACCAGGAGAAAAAGTTTATTTTACCCAGGAAGAAACAATTTAATCACAACAAATGCTGCCCTACTTAGTCTGTAATCTGAAAATTATACTGTAATTGTCAAGGGAATGAAAATACTCAGATAATGCAGATACAATAGACTTTACAGTACTTCTTTTCCTTGAATAGCTAATTATATTTGACATATACTGGGACAGATTATTACTACCACCGCTACTACTAAAGCATCAATATTTTAAGGAATTGTGCAATATATCCTTTTTGAAAGCAAATATTTTATCAATTTGCATTTTCATAGTTTGTCTTACTATTTAAGAGATGCATACAGTTTGGTTTGGTTAGCAAAAAAAATTAGCAATCCATTGAGCCAACTGATGGTCTTTAAAGATGAACTGATATGAAAGACTACTATAAATAAACAATCAGGTAGTATGTCTGTCACTTTCCTAGAGTTTTTTTTTTTTTTTTTTAAGGAAACTAAAACTAACATTTATTAAACACCTCTGTCTGCCTGAGCACTGGGCTAGTAGTGAAACATGATCTATGTTAAAAGAAGTACCTATTATCCTATCCATTCTCTACTTTAGTTCTAAGACTTGAAGCCTTAAATTTAAAAGAGGGATATTAGAAAAAAATGTCTTACTGTGGCACTTAGGTTAAAATGTCAGACACCAATTCCTTCCAAAAATGTATGGTTGGGTAATTCTCAGAAAAAAAGAATGACTCAAACCTTGCTGCTTTGTTATAACCAAGAGCTACTAGTGCTACTAATAATATTCCTCATGCTGTTCTTTTCCACAATTTTCTTCTATGTTTGATGTTTACCTTTTAACAACTGTGTATCAATTGCATCTAAGTATGGTACTAAATAAAGCAAGATTTAACTACTATGCTGCTGTTGCTGCTGATGAGTCTACTATGCTGCTGTTGCTGCTGATGAGTCTACTATGCTGCTGCTGCTGCTAAGTCACTTCAATCGTGTCCAACTCTGTGTGACCCCATAGACGGCAGCCCACCAGGCTCCGCCATCCCTGGGATTCTCCAGGCAAGAACACTGGAGTGGGTTGCCATTTCCTTCTCCAATGCGTGAAAGTGAAAAGTGAAAGTGAAGTCACTGAGTCGTGTCCAACTCTCAGCGGGCCCATGGACTGCAGCCTACCAGGCTCCTCCGTCCATGGGAGTTTCCAGGCAAGAGTACTGGAGTGGGATGCCATTGCCTTCTCCGAAGTCTACTATATTGCCTGCTAAATTAGGCCTGCCTTTTCTTCACTTTTATAATCTGAATATCATTATTTTGATTTTGGAAAAAAAAAAACTCATAAAGAAATCATGCATTACTTCTTTAGCTTGGTATGAGAAATTATATGCCAAATGCCAGTCACTTTCATACCATCCTCAAGAATGTTACACACACTAAGTTCCCAAAAGTATACTACATAAAAAATTCTAATGTGCTTTGGGCTTTCCACACTACTCTAAATTTTCTGCTTTTTAAAATTTACATTTAAAATATTTTTACTGTTTTTAATAAATGATTAAAAATTTTCACATTTTATCTATACTCTGCATTCTCTAAAATATTCTCAAATTAATAATTTCTACATAATGATATATAACTAAAAAAACTAAATAAGAAAGTCCTTACTACATAATAATGGAAAGGGAAGACACGGACTAAAAGAAAGCTGCTGTTTATGAACACTTTACAAATTCTGTAGGTTCACTGTGACAAATTAACATACTTTTTTAAATGTCAAAGAATATTAGATAAAACTTTTATTTTGAATGTGATTTACAGTCATAGGATAGGATCAAACTTAAAAATCACTTATAATTTACTGCTTGATCAAAATTAACATAAAAATATAACAAATTATATTTTCAATTCAAACTGACAAACCACTTTTTAAAGAAAAACATTCTGCCCTATACTATCATAATTCTTCCTACAGAGTACTGGCAAAGAAGGCAGTTACAGTGTGTCACAAATAGCTAAAAGCAACATTTTTAGGTAATTTGAATAAGGAACACATACGTTATTCAAAACAAATATTAGGGTTAGTTTCTCTGAAAAGTTAGCTTGCAGATGAAAAGAAGAACCCCAAATCCGCATACTGTAATAGCCGTCCTCTTCAAAATCCTAGTATTCCATGTAGATACTTCTTCCATTAACGGTATATGAGTTGGATCATTTTCTCGTTCATTTTGTAACTAATGTTTAGTATGGAAAAAAGAAGAGTTAATGTACAGTACACTGAAAATAAAAATATCTTTGATTTAAAAAGTAAAATAAAAATCTTTGATTTAAAAGTATCAAAATATCCACGTTAATTCACCTGATTTAGATGTAACCTAAATGCAAGATTCCCATGGAAGATTTAAAGTCTTAAAAAATAGTTTTTCCTTCAACCAGGATCCGATTATAGTAACTATTAGTTTTATATTAAAAATAAATGCTTCTACAGATGACTACATTTTAAAATCACGTTTTTATGTCAAGAGATAAAGTTCCTTTAATGTCAAAGTTTCTGTTTCTACCTTTAAGGAATGACAATCATTTTTTTTTCCTCCTGTATTAAATATCAACTGATTTCTTACCAAAAAAAGCAAACCATTCTTATAGAATACCTACAATACATAAAATTCAACAAAAACTAGAAGATTCGATGCTAATGCTAGAAGTATAACCCTTTATTTAAATATAGTTGCAGGAACAAATGTTAACAAAAATTTTAGTGGTTTTTTTAGCACTTTCCAGCAATGAAATTACATGACTCAGTCAGTTTCTAAATCTCCATATTGTAACTTCTTGCTAAAGAAGTCCCCTCAACTGTGTGTGTGTGTGTGTGTGTGTGTGGTGGTAGTGGGGGTGGTGCGGAGAAGATAGTTTAGTTGTTGGGGGAGAGGCAGAAGAGGGAGAACAAGCAGAAACCAGAAGATCCTTGAAAGATAAAAAGCATCAGGCACATTTATAGAGTGATATTTACTGGAAACATCCTGTGCTGGAGTGGTGACATAAATACTTTGAACCTTAGAAAAAATAACTACTTCTCAAATCTACAGTGTAAATATTTAATTAAAGAACCCTGCAAAATTAATTTTAAATTTATAGTAGAAGATGGACTTCAATGCCAATTTCATTAATACTGTATTCTTGGTCTAGCTTCCAAATGGCTTCATTCAGCAACAGATTCCTTTTTGACACTGATGCTCCATTTACTGAATCCTGAGACAGTCATTCCTTTTATTAACCAATTACTTAGAATGACCCTTTCTGACAAGAGCCTGTCCGTGTGTTGGTTTGAAAGAGAATGATGTGGTGTTAGAGTCTGGCCTTGACCTCTCCCACCCTCTCTCTGTTACCTCCATATACTTATCTATGATAGCTAATATGTTTCTTTTTTTAAAAAAAACCTTTGTTATTATTGGTAAACTGTTAAAATATTGTTAAGTTTAACAGGCATGACAGCATACTCCCAAACCTGGAAGTCCTCACAGTTTTTTAAATAAAATCTTATTTTGATGATTATTGCTTGTTTAAGACTAATTAAAAAAAAACCAATGCACTAGCTTGCTGCAGAATTAAGACTTTCCTGCCCAAAGAATTATATCTATTGTTATCATGAACCAATAAATATGTTTTCAAGGCTAGTCCTTATATAGAAATGTATAGATTCAAGGTAGAAAAGACCAAAGAAAAAAGACCTTCCATTTAGCTAAAGAAAGTTGAAAAATTTCTCTATAGGTATACACTATTAAAATAAATATTACTGTACCTGACTCAATTGTTTGTGTTTTAGAATCAGAGTTACACATGAAAGCAGTAACTTTTTCATCCCTTCAGGAAAAATCTGATCTCTCTCTCTAATTTCATCTTACTCCTCTTATCTACTCTCCCTCCAAATGTTTTTAGTTCATCTTGGAGAAATCAAATCATTACTGATCCTGAGACAAAGATGTCTTAGGGGCTATCTTACACTAAACATGAAAAGTTGATGCTTTGCAGAAAGTTTTACATAAATCCTTCCAAACTTCCCTTCGACCCCGTGAAAAACATCACGTTAATAAGTAAAATCAATACCATTTCCTTTCAATTTTTCTGGATGATGGATATAGTAAACATGAATGGTGCTATAATTTTCATGTTGTAATCAAGTTCAGAAAGTATAAAATCATATTTTTGCATGAGAAGGTTTATTTGGGGAGTGGAGTGGATTAAAGAAACACAAAAGTAGGAGGAGAGAGCATAATTAGAAAAGTACTGTGTAGCACAGTTGCCTGACATACAACAGGCACTCAAGTTTGTTGAATGAATAAATGTCAGAGATAATGTCAATGATAAACTTCTAAGATAACTTTTTCTGGGAAGGAGTTATTGTCTACAAAAACTTTGAACTATATTGTTCATTTGCCCTATTTTACATGTTTTTATTCTCCTATAATTTTGCAGAATTAGCTTCAATTTTCTGCTCAGTTTTTAACAAGACTCCTTTTGACTGAACATGTTAATAGCTAGAATGACAAATTACCTGGAATATGTATACAGTTATTTTGAGGAAAATAACCTTTCTGATAAAATATTAATGAAAATATTAAATGATTATGGTATGAAACTATGGAAATTTAATGCATAATCTGATGTTCACATCAGATACTTCACAAAAAATTTTAGATACCAAATATATTTATTAGACTTGGAGAACTCAAAGTGAGTTCTTTAGTAAAGTGAAAGTTTTCCTTTATTATCTACCTTCAACAGAGTTCTCTATTTTACCAGCTTAGATTTTGATATACTCAATTTTCTTAAACGGGGGAAAAATCACCTGTCCTTAAACCATGTATGTATAGAAGATACATACTTCTATATGAGTACAGAAACAAGAACCAAAAAAAGCCCATACTCTTTTAAAAAGTTAAATTTAAAAGATACTGGGTTGGCAAAAAAATCCGTGTGGGTTTTTCAGTTACATCATATGGAAAAACCTTGAACGAGTTTTTTGGCCAACCCAATATTATAAAAAGTCTAGAAAATAGAAGAAATATTTCATCTACAACCCTACCTCATTAACAGAACTAATAAACCTTTAATTTTTGGTATTTTTTTTATATTTATACATAAAGAAAAATTAGAAATACAACATTTTGTCTTTAACAAGTTGGTATTTGCTTTTCATTATATTTTTCAACTGGCTGCATACCATTATGACAAATGGCCATACCATAATTTATTAAATCATTTTCCTAGTATACTATACTTCCAGTACGAACAATTTTGGAATCATTCGACTAGTATTATTGAAAGATAGTATCATTTTTATGGTCCTTGCCACATCCTGCTAAACTGTTCTTGAAAGCTGTTTTAACATCAGTCTTACATGAAAATATTAGTTTGGTGAACTATAACCAGTAGTGAGTAGGGTAATACATTCCCTGCTAATTTATAGGATGAAAATGATGTATCATTATTCTTTCAGTATGCATTTCATTAATGACCAACAAAGTGTCTTTCCTAGGTAAATTTCTTTCTTTGGAAATGGTCCTTTTCCCAACTGTCTAGTGAGAACTTAAGTTGCTCTTGTCAGAATTGCTTCATTGTCTAACATGTGCTTAGTCGCTCAGTGGAGTCTGACTCTTTGCAACCCCATGGACAGCAGCCTGCCAGGCTCCTCTGTCCATGGGGATTCTCCAGGAAAGAATACTGGAGTGGGTTGCCATCTCTCCTCCAAGGGATCTTCCCAACCCAGGGATCAAACCTAGGTCTCCCGCACTGTAAGCATTCTTTACCATCTGAGCCATCAGGGAAGCGCTCATTGACTAACATACTGTGCTATAAATAATTTTTCCCACTTTAAATTTTAAATAGATACCTTCTGAATTAAGTCTTTTAGCTTGCAGACCTCTTCACTCAAATCTTCAACATTACTAACCAGTTCTTCACAAACTGAAGTAAAATTCCGGGGAGAAGCCCATTCTAGTACTATCTGTTAATATTTTCAAAAGTTACGTTTTAAACAATAGGAAACAACTTTTCACAACTTTATATCCACAAAAGTTACACAATACTATGAAACATTAAATTATATAACTGAAAAGCATTTTTTTATCAGGGTAAATCCTGACACCAAAAGAACTGAGTAATTTTATACAAATAATTGAATCAGTTTCCTGAATGCATTTATTAAATACATGTAACTATGGAAACTAATATTAGTAATAATATTTATGTTGAATAAATAAAGTCATGAAGGTTTGAAGAATGACATGATTTCCATATCAGCATTATACAAAAATCATTGGAAAACAAATGCATTAAATATTTTTCACTACATACAAATAGCTAAAACTAAATCACATGAAAAAAACAAAACAAGTTTGCTTTAACGGGTTACTTACACTCTCTATTTAAAATTTCTTTCATTAAAAAAATCCTTATATTGATATGATTTTTAATAATCTCAACACACTGTTTTATTTCAACTTTCACTTGGGTCTCCTGTCACTTTATATTTTAAACAATTAAATTCCCTTTAAAAATAAATGGTGAGTTTAGTGCACAAATCAGTTTGCTTTTTGGTCTGACTCATTTCTTTTCTTGAGGGCTGGAACATTAGTTTTTCAATTATTTCATATAAAAAGAAGTAATGTTAAATAAATTGACTTATTTAGATCTTGTGTGATTTTGTAGAAGATATAGTTTTACTAGATCATTATTATTTACTGAATTATCATTAAATTATCCGTAATGTTATTTGCATTTACACTTTTCTTCACTTAATAATTTTTGTAGAATACCTTGTGAGAATTTACAGGCAACTCGGTAATAATGTTCTGTACAGCTTTTATTAAGTGGCCACACTGTTTGTTTAATTTCAGAAGAAAGTTGAGGAACTCATCACCACTAAAGAGAGGAAATAAACAAATAGAAATCACTGATATGAACAATTTACTCTATTTGACTTAGCTAGTTATTCACTGTCTAGTCATAACACTTATTATATTCCCTAAAAAGTATCTGTAGAATAGTAAATTTGTATTAGCAGATGAAATAAGACATTAAGCATACAAAGGAAACCAAGTGTCCAGTCTTGAAGATCTCAAAGTTCGGGATAAGAGGCAGACCTACTATTATAACCAAGTTATTCACAGGGACATATGAAGAAGGAACATAAAAGTCCTAGTATTTGAGTGTCTATTATGTGAAGGCACTGCATTTGATTTTACATTTATTATTTTTTAAATTCCTTCCAACAGCTCCAGTAAGGTATATGTTATTAACAGTAATTTACAGTTGAGATATCTAAAATTCAAGAGATAATGAACCTAGCATAAGTTGGAATGAGGCATCTTCCCTGGTGGCTCAATGGTAAAGAATCTGGCTGCCGATGCAGGAGACATAGGATACGTGGGGTTTGATCCTTGGGTCAGGAAGATCAGATCCCTTGGAGAAGGAAATGGTAACCCACTCCAATACTCTTGCCTGAGAAATCCTGTGTACACAGGAGACCAGAGGGCTACAGTCCATAGGGTTGCAACAACAACATAACTGGGAATTGGGATTTCATAACATTTCAGAGAGTTCATACTTGAACTGAGTCTGGAGCTTTTTTTAAGTAAGAGAAGAGATTCTGGATGGAGAGAATAGCAGGTGTGGAAGTATGGGGTTAGGAGGTCTCCAAAGTATAACTAAGGCACAATCATGTGAAAGTCGTAAAAAAAGAGGTTATATGGGATCATTTATTTAAGGAACTTTTGTGACATGCTAAAGAATGGAATATTATTTTCTGGATAATGTACAGTTACTAAGGGACTTTAAACAGGGAAGTAAAAAATCAGACTTTCGTATGAGAGTTTATTTGGGGTATGGTGTGGATTAAAAGGGAAACAAAAGTGGAAGTATAGAGAATAATTAGGAGATAGTTTAAGAAATGTTCAGGAGAATAAACTGAAAAAAAAACTTGGTGATGGACTGCATGTAAAAGGAAAGGAAAGGTCTAGGGTGATTCTAACTTCCTTGGTTTCAGTGGAAAATGGCACTGCCAAGCAGGGAAGTGACTTTGGGGGTGGGTAGTAAAGAAATAAGTGGGGTAAAGAGAGAACAATAGAGCATAATAATTAAGAATATAGACTCTAGCATCAGGAAACCCTGAGTCTGAATACAACTTCCACAGTGTTATGATCTCAGGCAAACCTAATCTTCAGCCATATATTGCCATATCTCTAGAACTGAGATAACAGGACTGTCAGGAGGACTGAAAAGTGAAAGTCGCTCAGTTGTGTCCGACTCTTTGCAACCCCGTGGACTATATAGTCCATGGAATTCTCCAGGCCAGAATACTGGAATGGGTCATCTATCCCTTCTCCAGGGGATCTTCCCAACCCAGGAATTGCATTGCAGGTGGATTCTTTTCTAGCTGACCACGAGGGAAGGAGGACTTAGGAGATACTATATGAAAAGCACATAGTATTTAATCTAGTACACAGATGGCATTCAAACAAACTTAATAATGTTGATGATGGCAATGACATGAGTCATGTAGGTGCAGTGATCAGTGAGTGGTAGAAAATGTCAGTCTTGTAGGTACTTTTCCTGGGGTCCACAGACTGACTCATGAGGCTACAAAGAATTCAGGGATCTGGTGAACTTATATGGGGAAAAATTACATCTTTATTGTCACTAACCTCTAAAAGAATTTCAGTATTACCTTCAACAGTGAATACAGGCACAAACAACAGAAGTATCAGAAGTGTCTATAATTTGCTAACTAATAGAAATCAAAACAATGATCATGGAGAAGGCCACCAAGAAAAAAGATACATATTGTAAAGAGGGGCAAATTGATAGGGGTTTAAGAAAAAAAGCTATCAAAGTAAAAGTAGCCTGAGAAAAAGAAAATCAGGAGTAATTTCTATTATGAAAGGTAAAGAAAGGAACAGATTCAAGATGGAGGGAAAAAGTCAAGCATGTTAAATAATCGGGATTAATCCACTAATTCTGACAAAGAGACACTGATGACTAGATTAGTTTCAAAGACAGAAGCCAACTTATTGTGAAATCTACAAAGAAACTAACACAAGCTAATAGAAAGGATAATAGGTAACTCAAAGAAAAAGAAAAAATGGAAATTTTGATGAATAAACAGAATTATAATAAAAATAAGATGTTATATTTCAGTGGAATGACAAAAATTAGGAAGATGATTAATATCAAGAGCTGACAAATCTGCAAGATGACCTTTCTGGAGTGTTACTTAGTGGGATCTATTATAACAACAACTCACACACATTCTAATACAATAGGGCCACAGTTGAAATAAGCAAATACTATTACAAACAAAATTACACAGTCTTAATGAATGAAAGGCAAATATATACCTTTCTTGTGATGTATAATTTTCAGGGCTACTGAATATGGATAGGCAAGTTATAAAAAACACAACTTTTATGCCTTTTACCATCACTGTGTGAATGGATGCCCAGCCCCCACCCTAGAGCTATACAACCTACATACCTTTACATGGAATGCCTGAGAATTCTGAACTTATTTAAAGAATTCCAGATAAGCAGATATGGCATAGGTATGGTAGACTATATCATTTGATCAAACTGTCATGTCTCTTTTACCGAGCCAGATACTACCAGGCTTCTCTCTGCCAGAGGATTACATTTCATGTCCGAAAGACATGAGGCTTGGTCAATGACTTGCTTTGGCAAATAAAATATGACTGGAAGTGACTGTGTCATTTTTGAACAGATGCTCTAAGAGCCACTGACTGGTTCTGCCAACTCTCTTTTCCCTTTGCCACAAGAGCAGCATATCTGAGGTGGGGCTGTTTCTCCAGCCTATTGGCAGAATAATAAGGAAGAGATTCACTGCAGCTGATCCATGATATAGATGGATCACATATTTCTGATCAAGAAATAAATTTTGTCACCATAAGTCAATTTAGATTTAGAAGTTATTTGTTACTGCAGCACAAAAAGTGTAAGTTGACTGAAACAACAGGCCACATTTAAAAATTTTGAGCTAAGGATGAGGACAAAATTTATACTTTATACATTTTATTTTGTATTTGGGTATAGTCGATTAACAATGTTGTGATAGTTTCAGATGAACAGTGAAGGGAATCAGCCATACATAAAACTTGTATCTATTTTCTCCCAAAACATAGGTACTCTAAATGGAGGAACCATGTGCTCACTGTAGACTATCTGGAAAAATTAAAATAACCAATACTTTAATCACACAAATATAATGACTGGTATTATTTTCTTCCAGAATATTATAAAGGAACTAAGTATTTCTCATATCCATACATACAACTGGCATTATAACTCACACTCCATTTTATATTTGCCTTTTCTATAAGTATTTTTCCGTGACATTAAGTCTCAAAATAATTTAAGCGACAGAATAAAATCATTATATTGATGTAATGTAATCCAACCATCCACTTAATGTTAAATATTTGGAGTTTCCAAGTTTAGAATAGTTATAAATCATAGATGTGAACAATGTATTTTTATGTGAAAATTTGCATCTATACACTTTTTTTTAAGGAGAAATCATTTTCTAAGTAGGCATAATTTTGAGATGCCTTTGATACATTCAAGTAGGTATCAGGCTTGGAGAAAAGGTTTGGGCAGAAACTGCTGAAAATGTCAAGACATGGGTGAAACTTAGTTATTTCTGTTCAAAAAAAATCTCAAAGTAGTAATGAAATGGTGATCAGTATTTTTAAATTGCATTCTCTAATTCTGAAAACATACTAAGGCTAACTATAGAAGAAAGTAAAAGTACTGTGCATGTGTACTCTTGTAACAGACTATTTTATAAAATTGAACACATAGAAGAAAAGTATTTTAAAACAAATCAGTAGCTAAATTGTTAAAGTCACATTACCAGAAGATTATAATCAATCAGTTCAACTTTTCCTGCTGTTAGTTTTCTTATGACTTGATGACTAATTTCTTCTTTAAAGAATGACTTTGAACAAATGGAAAGTAAAACCTTTTCCATAACAGCATGTAAACAAAGTCTGTGATTTAATAACAAGGTCAAATTCCTGAAATATATGTCTGCTAGTTTTAGTTTTTAAAAAATTTAGCAGTTGTAATATGTGAACCATTCAGGATTCTATACGTTCTTTAAATCTATTAAGCCTCACAGTGAAAATTCACAGAGGCAACTCTGACATCCTATAAATAAATTATATTAAATTTTTAATTTGCAATTCAGTCATGTTGAACTTAGAATATTCCTTCATAGAAGCAATACATTAAAAAAGTAAAGACAGTGAACAAAAAGATTCAAGGTTTTCTGATTTAAGTCATCATCACAACTGAAATCCTTCACAATGTACTTACATATTCAAGAGTTGTGGTTATTTTGAAACAGCGATGAAACATTATTTTGAATATAGATCATCTTGTTATAAGGAGGTATAGTTAGAGAAAGGGAAATAATTTTGCAATAACATTTTTAAAGAAATCTGCATCATCTAAATTATTCACTGTAAGACTTCTCTGAATTCTACAATGGTATGGAAACTTACTATTCCTGTGTTTAATTAATGTTTCTCATAGCTGCAATGTTAGTTTTAGGCAGGCTACACTAGTGATGCTACTACTGCACTTTTATGTGTTGTATTTTATAGCATATAACTTGGATGAACCTCAGGGAAATTAGGCTGATAGAAAAAAGACAAACAAAAATGGAAAAATACTCCAGGTTCGATGCATGAGCAGGGTGCTCAGGGCTGGTGCACTGGGATGACCCTGAGAGATGGGATGGGAAGGGAGGTGGGAGGGAGGGTCAGGATGGGGAACACATGTACACCCGTGGCTAATTCATGTGAATGTATGGCAAAACCCACCATAATATTATAAACTAATTAGCCTCCAATTAAAATAAAAATGGAAAAATACTATATGACTGCATTTAATTTATGTAACATTCATGATATAACATCTTTATAAAGATGGATAACAAATTATTGTTGCTAGTTTTAGGGATGGGGGAGAGGTGGTGGGAGTTATGAAGGGGTAGCACGAGGTGGCCTTGTGGTGATGGTACGTTAGGTATACGGATTGCGGCAGTGGTTATGTGAAGCTACACACATGATAAAATTGCATAGAGCTACATACACACACACACAAATGAGCACCAGTATAACTAGTGAAATACAAATAAGCTATGTAAATTATATCAATGTCAGTTTTCTGGTTTTGTTAGTATACTATAGTTAGGCAAGATATTAGACCAGGTAAGAATGGGTGAAGAAGGGTGCATAGAACATTCCTATACTTCTCTGCAATTTCTTGTGAATCTATAATTAATTCAAATAAAAAGTTAAAAAAATGATTTAATATTGTGCAATGTTTAAAAAAATCAAACACATTTTCAAAATAACTTTAATTACTAATATTACTAATAATCCGTGCTTGACAAGTTTATAATATTAAAAAGGAACTTTATATATTGATAACATAATTTCATAAATCATTAAGGTTGAAATAGAGCTGAGCTACATGAGAAACACATTTTTATTGCCATAAGCAAAAATATTACCTTTAAATTTTCAACTTGATACTTAAATGATTTAGAGTAGGAGATACACTATGAAAAATGCAAGATCTTTTAAATAGCTTGTTTAAAAAAATGCAATGAAAAAATAAAACAAAAATGTTTCTATGTGAATTAAGAAAATGCACTGTTTTGCTTCTTGGTATTGGTAAAACCTGCCTTGTAAAGTACTTTCTATCTCAGAACACGGTGTATAGCAAAATGAACTACCCATATCTCTGGAAAAATTATGGTATCAAGTAAAACAACTCAGACATTATCAAAATTCAACTGAAAAGCAAAGGTGGTTCTAAACAGTATTAATGTAAACCAGTACGTTAACTTTACCTGATTTCCAACTTTGCCACTTCAGGTAATTCTCCAAATTTTATCTCTTCTACTTCCAGTTCTTTAAGGGCAGCCATAATTTTCTGCTGATCTCTACTGGTAATTCCATTCTAAGCAGAAACGATTTCAAGGTGCAGTAAGGTAGTCATCAAGAAGTGAAGTGAAAGTTGCTCAGTTGAGTCCGACCTTTGTGACCCCATGGACTATACAGTCCATGGAATTCTCCAGGCCAGTATACTGGAGTGGGTAGCCTTTCCCTTCTCCAGGGGATCTTCCCAACCCAGGGATCAAACCCAGGTCTCCAGCATTGCAGGCAGATTCTTTAACCAGCTGAGCCACAAGGGAATCCCCAAGGTAGTCAAACTTGTATAAAATTTGAAATTACTGAACAAGATCTACCTGATTAATTCTCATCTTGAAAAAAATGCATATTGAAAAAAATGATACTGAAAAATATACAAATTTGCTTGTAACTGGACTGATAAAGTTACATCATTAAAATATTTAGCTACATAGTGACTACAGTCAATTTTTTATGTTACATAACAATGTGATAGATGCTAAAACAAATGACTAGGTTTTAATATACAATATAAACTTTCCAGAAAATCACAGTAAAATAATTTTTCCTACAAAATATTATCAGTGATTAAATGAGAATTAAGTCTTCCTTTTGCCTGTATTCTACCTATAGTATTAATTAAATTTTCTATCCTGGATTTAGCTACATAGTTTGATTTTCAGTGATGCTGAAGATTTCAAGTTTCCAATGTGTTCATACAGGGATATCATTCCTTTTTATTATTTTATGTATTAAAGTATCTTTGATGTTTCCCACAGCTATTTTCAAATTGTTACTAATAATACTTGATGGCAAAATAACTGATCATTTGAGAACCTAGCAAAAGGCAATGTTTGAACAATACATTTTTAAGCCCCCATGTATAAAAAAATCACCTCTTATTTCTGAGTAATCTGTTTTATATAGTTTTACAAATCTATTTCATATTTAGAAACACAGCACCAGTTTTAGTTGAGATGTCTTAACTAATATGAAGGAAAAAAATACCACCTTTAAGTCTTCCAATATTGAGGCAAATTAATACTATAATAGAAAATTTTAGATATGGTTATCCATAAGCATATCTAATGAGGAACCTAGCAAAAGATAACTCACAGTCTACAGCTGTAAAATTTTTTAAATATAAAATGAAAGGATTCAAAATATTAAAACTATGAAAGAATGTCTGGGGTTTTGAAATTGATACTAACCTTTGCAAGCTCATCTTTCCTCATGGTCAAAAGATGTCTTAAAGTTATTTCCCTTTCCTGTAGAAAAGGGAAAAAATGCCACCTTCAATATAAATGAAATAGTGGAAGGGGAAGTAGGCCAGTATACACATAGGCTAGTCAGTTATATGCTACCCTCCCGAACAACTTTCAACTTTCTAGAGGAGACAGCATATGCAGGTGTACAGCTATATTACTGGGTAGACAGTAGTAAGTGTAATAATATGTATAATGACCTAAAAAACATACATATAGCTAGTTTTCCAGAGTAAAAAAACTGTTACAACTTTTACTTTCTTACATAAACAGCTCTATAAAATTTGATAGAAATTATGTTTTATGAGTAGTCAAAATTTATAACTGTGTAAGATTTAACAATCAATAACATTTAGTTTTATTAAATAATTCTCAAATAGGAAGTTTCAAGATTGTACAATGAAACCCAATTCTAAACAACAAACCACCTAATCGAATGTGCATTCCTAGGGAGAGCCTATCTAAAACAGTGCTTTACTGTTGCAGCATCAGCTAAATGGCTGAGAACTGCCATCGACGCAAACTCCATAATGCATGCTTAAAATACCTACAACAGTGCTTGTCATAGGATCTAATTTAATATCTATGACACTCCTACACTAGGTATTACCATTCTTTTGGGAAAAAAAAGAGATTTAAGTAATACATTTCACTTAATAATCATTAGAGCAAGACTCCCATACCAGGTTTGTTCGGTTTAAAATCTTGCTGCTCCTAATATTCTATACAGGAAGATTGGCAATTGGAAAAACACCCTAAGGCATAGATTTACATGGAGTTCTGCAAAGCTACGAGCAGTGGGTAAGAGCCTGATTCTAATTTCTGTAAGTTTTTATAATACATTTTCAAAATGCTTCCAAGTTTAAAATGGGATGTACTATAAGTTATGCATAAAAGTGCATGTCACTCTTTCATAAGCATGCTTATGAATTAACGTTACATTAATTTAATGTTATGTTAATCAATAAATAAACATGCATACACAGTTCACTGTAGTTCATACAAAATCTTACCTTCAATAAATCTGTCATATGTTCAAGTCCAAGACCATGTAAAAATATTTCCAGATCTCCAAATGCTGTATATGAACTATACATAATATAGCAATGTCAATTTCAGAACAGACTATAAGTGTACAAATAATAAATATATATTTTAATGTACAAAAGAGAATAAGAATGATTGAGTCTATGTAGAATATACAGGTATACCTAGTTTTAATTGTGCTTTACTTTATTGCTTTACTTGCAAACATTTATTTTTTATAAATTGAAGGTTTGTGGCAACCCTCTGTCAATCAAGTCTATTGGTGCCATTTCTTCAATGGCATTTGCTCCTTTTGTGTATCTGTGTCACACTTTTGTAATACATGAAATATTTCAAACTTTCTCATTATTATTATGTTCGTTACGGTGATTCGATATTGCTATTACAACTTGCTGAAGGCTCAGATGATGGTTACCATTTTTTAGAAATAAAGCATTTTAAATTAATACATGTACATTGTTTTTGTGGGGCCCTGGTAGCTCAGATGGTAAAGAATCTGCCAGCAATGCAGGAAACCCGGGTTCAACCCCTGGGTCAGGGAATGGCTACCCACTCCAGTATTTCTGTCTGGAGAATTCCATGGACCGAGGAGCCTAGCAGGCTACAGTCCACAGAGTCACAAAGAGTCAGACACCATTGAGTGACTAACACTTTCACTTTTTTCACATTGATTTTGTAGACAGAACGCTAGTGCACACTTTAATAGACTATGTGCATGTGTGCTAAGTCGCTTCAGTCGTGTCCAACTCTTTGCAACCCTATGGACTGTAGCCTGTCTGGCTTCCCATCCATGGAATTCTCCAGGCAAGAATACTAGAGTGGGTTGCCGTGCCGTGGCCCCCCTCCTCCAGGGGATCTTCCCAACCCAGGGACTGAACCCATATTTCTTAGGTCTCCTGCATTGGCAGGTGGATTCTTTACCACTAGTGCCACCTGGGCTACAGTATAGTGTAAATATAACTTGTAAACTTGTGTAACTCACTTTATTATGACATTTGCTTTATTGTGGTAGTCTGGAATGTACACCAATATCTCTGAAATAAGCCTATATCTGCAAATTTGATCTATGTTATACAAAGGAATAAGAAATGTTTCTTGAATGAAGATTTAAGTAAACAGAGAAAATGGTGATAGTAAAATGAAACTCATCTTTCCTAAGAAGGAAAATATTTGCCAATATTTATACAGTGAACCCTGGAACAACACGGTTTGGACTGTGCGGGTCCACTTATACATGGATCTTTTTCAATAGTAAATACTACAGTAGTATGCAGTCATGGATGTGAATTCATGGATGTGGAACTGCAGATATGGAGGAACCTTGGATACAGACTTTCCAAGGGGGACGGTCAGCATCCCCAACCCCCAGAATGTTCACGGGGAAACTGTATTCCTTATAAGAGCTCTGGACATGAAAATCTCTTTAATTGTAGGAAGTAAAAATTTACAACAATTTTAAAATGTAGGTAAGTAGAGAATAATGTTGTGGCTATGTATTGAACAATTGTGTTTGGGAGGGGTGGGGGTGGAAACATTTTTATTTTTAGCTTATAAAATCAGAAATCTGCTGTAAAGAATTAGAAAGCAAAGTGCAATCTAGTTTGAACACTAACAAAACCATAACCTTAGAACCTTTTAGAAATAAACTGTATAGTTGATATTTTATTTAAAGTAAAAAATAATTCTCTTTACTGTTAATATATATATATATAAAACTTTTCTAAAATTCTGGAGAACCAAACACTCAAAATTCATACATTTTTAAGTAGTATTTTAAAATACTCGTAAAAGCTTAAAATATTATACATTTCAAATGTCATCACTTTACTATAAGTAATAAAAACACACAATTTTTACTTATTTCTAGGTATTGAACAAAAACATGCTATGTTACCTAAATATGTGATCTTTTTCTTTATCAGAATCTGTTCTCAATAGTTTACTAATAGACTCTTCTTTAGTTAGCTGGTGAAGCTTTCCTTCCAAAGGATTTAAAGTCAAGGAAAGAAAATTGAAGATCTGAAAAAGTTATAATAAGAATTAAAGCAAGATAGTAATTAATAATATTTTCAACAAAATATACAACAAAACTAAAAATTCCATTTTGGTAAGTTAAGTCAGAAAGACTAAGTACTCAGGTAGTATTTTAAATACATTATTAAACAGAGAGAAAGTAAGAAGCATGACTAAGGTACATAAACCTCAACTGTACATCTTAAAGAGATGTGAAATTCCTTAGTTTTTGAAAACTTCTTAGTTCTAACTTTCCAGTAAGTTAAGGTTAAGTCATATAATCAGTCAAGATACAAAATCAAATCTCACTTCAAGAAACAATTTATGACTCAAAATAATCTTTGATATTCATACATTTCTTAGTATGTCAAATTCAGTATCACCCACCCTAAATTTAATAATGCAGTATATTAATGAAAAGTGTTAAAATTTTCAAAGCTTAGGAGAAAAACTGTAAATTTCTTTTTAAAGATTCACAGGGCTTCAGTGATTAGCACTTAACACCAGAATAATATTGGAAATGTAGATATGAATTATAAAATGATAGGCATGTTTATAGGCTGCTTTAAAATAGAGGAAGTTATTTTACATGCAATAAAAATGACATGGTCTGACTACTGTATGGTGGAAACTTTGGAATGTCATAAGCTTCCAAAATCAGAAACTCAGTTTTAAAAGATCTTGAACTATATAACTTAGATTTAGAGTTGTACTGTATTTTATCCTTGCTTAGAAATTACAGACCTTTGGCTGAAAACTTTCATATTTAGACCAAAAATTTATATCAATAAAATTATTTAATGTATGGCAAATATTTACTATTGACTTTATTATCTGAATGACAATAAATCATATACTCCCATGTTATCACTTTATACCTTGTCAAATGTATACGAGTAAATGTAGTTCAAAGGATTTAATTTTTAAATTGTCTAATATGTGTTAATTAAAGTTTAAAAACAATAGTTTACATGTGCAAATTTTGAAATTTTACTAGCTGTGTTAATACACTAATTTTTGAAAATTAATTAATTTTTGAAAATCAGTTGGAAGTATTTAAATAAATAGTCTGTTACAATTTTATTTCTAGGGACAGATGAGACTTTATTTTCCCTTTATACAGCTTTTAAATTACCACATCATAAATGCCTCTTATTTAGTAAAAAGATAAATACTCTAGTAAACTAAAGTTTTCATTACCTGGCTGGAAGAAAATTACATACTGAAACATTTAGTAATAGATAAATTATTATTATAGTAGTGAGTTCTAACAAAATCATACAAAAGTTTTACAAACAATAATGTAAACTAAGAAAAATTAGCTAAATAACAGGATACCTCGAGATGTTTATTTCTTTTTGCAATTTCACTTGGTGTCTTTCCATCTTTGGTTTGTATCATTTTATTAGCTCCAAGTTCAAGCAACTTCAAAACTACATTTTTATGACCCTGACGTGCTGCCCATGTTAAAGCCTGTAAGTGGGGGAAAAAAAGATTGTTTAAAGAGAGGGAGTACATATGACACAGAGAAGAAAATTTCTCAACAGTATTTATGGCACAATAAAAAAGTGAACATGGTTAATTAATGGAATGATGCAATCTCATCATTTCACAATATAATGTAAACATATTTCCAATGTTGTAATCGCAAAGCAGACTGCCAGTGTTCACTGATTTTGTAAAACCAAATAATGTCTTAGTCAAGTGAAATTACAGAGTAAAATGATTTATCTACCAATCAGAGAACTGTTTTCTATAAAAAGGAATTCTATTTGTAGTCTAATAGAATCCAGGCTTTGCTATGTGTTACAGTTTCTTTTGTTAAGGGTGCTGACCAACAAAGGCAGATAATTTCTTTTTTCTCATTGAAACTGTTGCTTTTCTTTACTGAACAGCAATTACATCCCAGCCCTTCTGTAATTTTTACTTCTTAAAACCGTTCTGCCAACTACTGATAGTAAGATATCAATGTCCTAGAGATAAAAAGGAACACTGTAGAGTCGGTTCTCACAGTATAGCCGTTCTCATCCTGGGTATTAACTTCTGCTCCATGAGCAACAAGGAGAGCAACAACCTGAGGGTGGCCGTCACGTGCAGCATACATGATTGGTGTCATAAGTCTCCTGAGGAGGAGGAAGAAAAGACAACTGTGTCAATGCTGCCCTTAACAGTTCTTCAAAGACTGAACTTAACCATCAGTGCTGTTCTGAGAGCAAAGAAATGGGAAAGCTTTTCACAAAGCGGGGTGGGGGGGAATCTAAAAATCCAATTTACCAGCAAATAAATAAAATATGAAGGAGATTACACTCTTAAAAGCATTGAATGCTTACACAGCACCCTCTAGTGAAGAAATGTGTCTTTAAAAATCACTAAATGAGCCCACACTTTTTAATATGAGGCTTCATTACTTTACCTATTCACATATCAAAATATCAGAGTACCTCACTATGCTTATGCTGGGAAAATAGTGATGAACAACACAAACAAGCGCCCCCACCGACCCCATGTTCTCAAAATTGCTCATTTTAAATGCTTATTACACTTTAAAGACTGTATTTTATTTAGTAAAAATGTAAGTTTAAGATCTCTTACTTCTTAATGTGTTCTATTACAATTCGACTTTAGGACTGAGAGAATTTTACCCCGAGGCTTACTTTAATAAAGACAGACATCAGCCCAACAGTTTTGCCAGACTCTGAGACTTTGTTCTGGGAGAACACAAGTGGTCTGCCTCTAGTGGATCACTTCCCCAAATTAGAGATTCAACCCCTCGACTTCTAGAAGTCATTCAGCTTCTGAACCTAATTACAAAGGATACCAGAAAGGTTCTATTAGTTCTACTTCGGTTGAACTTAGTATCACAGTCTGTTTTAAAGGAGATCTAGGATTCTGGGCTCAATCTTCCTGAGTCACCACAAATATCTGATCTATATACAAAGACCTTCACAAAAGAACAATAAATTAAATAATTTTACAATTCTCAGTTTTGATCTCATTAAGGAAGACTGTCTTGATTACTCATATTACATACACTACAGATGAACAATATTTCTCTGTAAGATTTGTTGACATAAGGTATATCCTGAATCTGGTCATTTCACACCAATGTCTTTACACAGAAAGTTTCACGCATTTATCCGTTCCTTCTATTTCCTGGTACGTTAAAATTTCAACTTTTTATTAGAATTACATGCTAAGGTAGTTTGTCAAACACTGCCTCCTCTACCTTGAATTTCTCCTACATAGTGGCTTTAGTACACAATCTTGACAAAGTGAAGTGTGAATTTCTGGATAGCTAAGCAAATAGGGAGAATATATACAGTAGAAAGAGCTTGTTTGAGTAAACTGGTTATTCAAATTCTTTCCTAAGTCTAAATCAGACCGCTTGATGCTTCTCTTCCCACCTTCCTGACAACAGCTCAAATCTGTTCCTTCCAAGGTTCCCTATTTCCCAGAGCTTCCATTAACCAAATAACTCAGCCTAAAACTAAGCATCATTCATAACTTTTCTCCAGCACTCCACATACACGTCATCAGAAGGTCCTGTTCCCTATTTTCCTATCATATTTTGAATCTAACCATGTCTCATCAACTTGTTAGCCACTGTAAGCAGTCCATGTATTTCTCTGATCACTGTGTTTCTCTGATTTGTATTTTTGCAGTAGCCTCATAACTGTTCTCCATGCTTCTGTTCTGGCCACGTATTCTTTTTGTAGATGCCAAGTTCTTCCCCTTTCAGAGACTGTGCAAGTGCTGTTCCTTCCACCTTTCCCTTGACCTTCATACTGTACATTCCATCTTTTCCAGGGAAGGTAACATGAAAGTCTGAGTGTCCTATCTGCTTGAAACTTATTACTGAAAATTTCTGAATCTGTACTGAAATTGTATTCAAAACTGAAGTTCTTTTAAATATCATTTTTTCTTATAACAGAATCTTAGAAAACAGCAGGGATATAATTTTCAGTCTGTAAATTCACAGAGACATAAAATGGCTTTTATAAATGCTTGTGTCATCCTAGCTAGTAAAACTACTAGATTAGTATAGTTTGCAGACTAAGATGCTTCAGATCATAACTGAATATGTGTTACAATAAAGCTTCATTGATTTCTTAGTTGAATTTACTGAATGGGATAGCAAACTCCTATAATGGAGTCTAGATTATCTAGAAGGTGTATTTGTTGTTCATTCGCTAAGTCGTGTCCAACCCTTTACGACCCCACAAACCGCAGCACGCCAGGCTTCTCTGTCCATCACTATCCCTCTGAGTTTGTTCAAACTCATGTCCATTCAGTCAGTGATGCCATACAACCATCTCATCCTCTGTTGCCCCCTTCTCCTCTTGCCCTCAATTTTCCCCAGCATGAGGGTCTTTTCCAATGAGTCAGCTCTTCCCATCACGTGGCTGAAGTATTGCAGCATCAGCTTCAATATTCAATATTTCAGTGTGTTACTTAGCTTCTGAAAGTTATTAGAGTTACTGATACTATCAATAATGTTGCATGACCATTTTGAGAGGGGACAGAACAATTCTTACAGTGGTTTTATATCTACAGAAACTTCTAACATCTATTGTTTCCTGCCTGTCATAGATTAATAAAATCTAAGTTAAGTCTTTAATCTTACAAACTCTTATGAACTTATAAATGGTCTTATTATAAACTCTTCAGGGAAGTTATAAAACTTTTAACTGGTTTGATCAAATGACATGGTAACTATTTGTGCTACTGATAACTTTACTTTCAATATTAATTTCCATCTTATTTATTTCCTGAGATTTAATATAAAGAATTCTTTACCTCCCCTTCTGTTTTGTTCTGCCCGCTCCTTCCAATACATAACTGCCTTGGCAAAGGTCAGCAGTTACTTGGACTCCTTTTATTTTTCTAGCATTTAAAGGTATGTATTTCAAGAGGCTGCTGTCCTCAATATTCTTCCCTTTTCACTACGTAAACAACATACCTGTATGGTTTCACCTACTCTCATGACTATTGTTAATGCACTGGTGGCTGCTGAATCTGTATCTCTAGCCCAGGCTTTGCTCTTGTGCTCCAGATCATATCTGTCATTTCCACCTGGGTATCCCAACAAAATTCAAAACCAACATATACCTAAATCTGAAGTCACCATCTCCCCTCCAACACATAGTACCCTCTGTTATTACCTATCTCCATGAACAGCATCACAGGTCCAGCATGACCCAACCCAGAAGCCTGAATGAATTTATCTGTGACTCCTCACGTCCTCATAGCTAACCCAGCTTTCCTGCCAGTTTTACCTCCTTCCCATCATTTGTACCGGTACTTTACACTCGCCTCCTTCCTTGTCTTCAAGTCCTCATCACTTCTTACGTGGATTACTGCATGCAACAGGATCACAACTGGCCTCCTTGTCTCCAATCTTTCCTCTACGTCTGTAAACCTCATCAAATAAATTCAGTTTGAAGTTTTCAGGGTTACACCTATGAGGATCTTCGTAAGTCCTCTGTCTACCTCTCTACCTTTCAGTACCTGCCATCCTATTCCATTCCAGTAAAATACTTCAGTTCTTCTGCAGGCATGAATTCGGCTCTCTCCTCTGCCTATTTCCAGAGCGCTTCTGGTTGAAATGTCCTTTTGCTTTTCAACAAATGTATTCATAATCTACTTCTGGGGTTAATCTTAGAAGCCAGCATGCCCAATTTTTTGATGATCTGCCTCATCTTAGATAGCAACCCCACTCTCCTCTATGTTCTTATAGCACTCTGTGCTTATTTTAATCAGGTCACCTTTCATGTCAAAGTATTTGTTCAATTCATCTGTTTTCTCAACCAGAATATCAGTTCTTTGAGGATAATGATCCTGAAAGTGTGAAAGTGAAAGTCACTCAGTTGTGTCCGACTCGTTGCGACCCCATGGACTATACAGTCCATTGACTTCTCCAGGCTAGAATACTGAAGTGGGTAGCCTTTCCCTTCTCCAGGGGATCTTCCCAACCCAGGGATTGAACTCAGGTCTCCCGCACTGCAGGTGGATTCTTTACCAGCTGAACCACACGGGAAACCCATGATGATCCTGACTTGTCTCTATATCCACCACCCTGCAAACCATGCAGTAACTAGTCTAATGGTCTGCTTCTCTGCTGTGTGTCATGTGTACATTTAATACAGGCAGAGTTTTCTTATCTATTACATCATCTCATGTCTACTGATTGTGTTAGTCAGCTCATCTATATCCTTACTCAATTTACATATATTAGATTTGTGTAATGAGATAAATACTGAAATTTCCTCCTATCATTGTATTTTGATCTACTTCTTGAATTTTAATAGGTTTCAATTTATGGATTTAGCAGTCATGTAGTATAGTGTGTACAGGTCTGTGTTTGTTATATTTTCATTGATCTTTTTTTTCACTATAGTACAAAATTTATTCTGTTTATTGTATATAATATTAGTAATAGCTGGTATTGATAATCCTGATTTCCATGGGTTTACCTCCACATGTAATGGGATATTTCATACCCATTTTCTTCTAATTTTCTTGTAATAGCATTTAGCCATCTTTTGTTTTTAAGCCAATATTCAGTTGAAAAATTCAGTCCATCCTCATTTAGCATAATGCTGATATATCCAACAATACTCTTCTGTCTTGCTGGTGCAACAAAACCACCATTCACTACATTTCTCCCCTTGAAAATCTGATTCTGCTTTTCCTCTTTTTAAAATGCCATTAAACATTACCCTAGTAAAACATTCTCTTATAGGTGAGCAAGATGAGACTTGTTTCTCCTAATAAGATTATGGTTTCCTCATCCACCAGGACACATTCTCCCTACTTGTATTCAAACAGAATAAAGCCTCCTGAATACTCTTTGTTTCCTTTCTTCTCCTGGGTATCCCCCAACTCACTGCAAACTACAGCTCTTACAATCTGTTGGCATAATCTAGTAATTATTAGAATTTGGCTTGCATTTTGTCTTGCCATTTCCAGAATCCTTATTTAGCAGTCACAATTCACAGTCCCAGTCTAATATTATCTATTAAATACATATTTATTAAAATTCATCCCTCTTCAATGCTTTCTCTTTATCCTCCGCCTTCATGAGGTCTCTGGTTCTTTTTGGTTTGGCTAGCCTTTTTTCAGGCATTTTCCTCAGCTAGGATGCTTAGGTAATGTATTTTCTGAGTTGCTGCATATCTTTGACAATCTTTTTTTCCAACCCGAGAGGCACAGCTTGATTGAGAATAAGATCTTTAGGCTGTATACCTTCATTTAAGTGAAAATGCAATTTCATTCTTTTCTAGTTTCAGCTGTGCTCATAAGAAGTCTGATGCCACTGTAATCTTTCTACTTTTCATTGTTAAAAACTTAATTCTTTCTGCCTGGAAACTTGTAAAAATTTCCTCTTTGTTTTTAGAGTTTACACATTCTAATCAGAATTCATGCCTAGGAGTGTCTTTTTTTTTTTTTTTCCTTCCATCAGTCCAAACTAAAGCTTGAGAACTGTTCAAAAATGTAGGGTTTTTTGTTTGTTCCTTTGTTTTGATATGCATTTATGATAGTTTTTCAGCTTAAGAACAATTTCTTTTTACCAGACTGTGTTTTATTATTACCAGTCTTCCATGTTCCTCTTTCTTTCCTGAACTTTGAACTGAAATGCCACAGTTTTTAAGTTTCAAGAGATCTTTCTTCATGCTGCATTTAGATCTCCTTGTGTGCTCATTATTTTTAATTCAGGTTTTTTGCCTTTTTCTGTCAGCAGTTTTATTGTACTAGGCAAATATTTTAATTGTCAGTCTTTTCACTAGCTGCTGGGAAATTTGTTTGTTTTGTATTGGCTCTTTAGGGCTCAGGTCTAGCAGTTGTACTATTTTTTAACGGCAGAAATCCTTATAGATATTGAAAATCAAGTTTCTTATGCAGTGGGTCTACAGTTTAAGGTTGTTAGCTCCCTCCAGAAGTATCTAGAATCTCTCTCTGCGTTCCTATCTTCCAGAATGTTCCCAACCTCTGGGATAACTAAGCCCACTTGTCTAAGTGGCTAAGAGGTAACTTAGCCCATTTGTTTAGCTCTAAGTCTTTAATAAGAGTCTGGAAACCTAAGACATTCATGCAAGATCAGCTCTGCTCCAGGTCCCACATGTCCTCATGTCAAACTTTTGTGGGGTCAGCTGCTCTCCATCTAAGCTTACAACATAACTTCCTACCCTTGGGGAATGCAGCTTGTATGTTTTGCAGGGATAGGAACACAAGCCCGAGTCCTCATCAGCACCCAGCTCCCTTAAGGTCTTATCAGCCCAAGGCTTGGGAAAGGCACAGTTTGGAGTTGAGAACAAAGAGGATGAGAATGATGTTCTGGTAGCCAAGTTTCCAGATATCCCATGTCATGTTTATAAAGACCATTGCCAGTCCAACATATATTCATCCACATTTTCATCTAGTAATTTTATTAAGCATCTGTGTGACTTTGTATTAATTTTTAAATATTTTGAGGCATATGAAATTACTCTGGCATGAGATTGGAGGCCTGCATTTTTTTTGGCTGTACTACACAGAATCTTAGTTTCCCGACCAGATATTGAACCAGTGTCCCCTGCACTGGAAGTGTAGGGTCTTAACCACTGGACCGCCAAAGAAGTCCTCTTGCATTTTTTTTTTATTCTTCTCCCACCCCACCCCCTTGGCAACCACCAATCTATTCTCTACATTTGTGATTCTTGTTTCTGTTTCATACATAGGTTCAACTGTGTCATACTTCAGATTCCACATAGAAGTGATAACATACGGGATTTGTTTTTCTGACGTATTTCACTTAATATGATAATCTCTAGTTGCATTCATATTACTACAAATAGCATTATTTCATTCTTATAGCTGAGTAGAATTCCATTGTATATATGCAACACATCTTTATCCGTTCATCTGCTGATGGACCTTTATGCTGTTTCCCTGTTTTGGCTACTGTGAATAGTGCTGCTATGAACACAGGGGTGACGTATCTTTTTGGACAAGAGTTTTGTTTGGATATATGCCAAGGAGTGGACTTGTTGGTTCATATGGTAATTCTATTTTTAGTTTTCTGAGGAACCTCCATACCGTTTTCCACAGTGGCTGTACCAACTTACATTCCCACCAGCAGTGTAGGAAGGAATGTAAGTTTTCCCCACATCCTCTCTGGCATTTGTTATTTGCTGACTTTTTAATGATGGCCATTCTGACCAGCGTGAGGTGGTAGCTCAGTGTAATCCTGACTTGCATTTCTCTAATAATTAGCACTGTTGAGCATCTTTTCACGTACCTACTGGTAACCTATATTACTTCTTTGGAGAAATATCTCTTTAGGTCTTCTGCTCATTTTCCAATTGCATTGGTTTTTTGCTTTTGTTTTGTTGTTCTTGAGTTATATGAGCTGTTTGTATATTTTTGGAAATCAAGCCCTTGTCAGTCTTGGATCATTTTTTCTTCCATTCTGTAGGTTGTCTTTTCATTTTTAAGCTCTGTGTGATTGATTAGGTCCCATTTGTTTATTTTTGTTTTTATTTCCATTGTCTTGGGAGACTGACCTAAGAAAACATCAGTATGAGTTATACTTACTAGAGAATTTTGTTATCATACGATCTCTTATGGGAGTTTTATGGTGTTGTGTCTTAAGTCTTCAAGCCATTTTGAGTTTAGTTGGTGTATGGTGTGAGGGTGTGTTCTAACTTCATTGATTCACATGCAGATGTCCAACTTTTCCAACACCACTTGCTGAAAAGACTATTTTTTTCCCATTGTATAGTCTTGCATCCTTTATTGAAAATTAACTGACCAAATGTATGTGAGTTTATTTCTGGGCTCTCTATTCTGTCCCACTGATCATATGTCTATTTTTGTGTCAGTGCCATAAAGTCTTGATTACTATAGCTTTGGAGTATTGTCTGAAGTCTGAGATGGTTACTTCTCCTGCTTTGTTCTTCTTCTTCAGCATTGCTTCGGTAATTCTGAGTTTATAATCATTCCATATGAATTTTAGGATTTGTTCTATTATGTGAAAAATATCATGGGTAATTTGATAGGGATCATGTTAAATTTGTAGACTACTTTGGGCAGAATGGCCATTTTAACAATATTAATTCTTCCAATTCAAGAACATGGGATATCTTTCCATTTCTTTGAATCATCTATAGTTTCTTTTATTAATGTTTTATAGTTCTCAGTATATGTGTCTTTCATCTCCTTGGTCAGCTTTATTCCTAAGTATTTTATTTTGGGAGATATGATTTTAAAACATATATATATACATATATTTTTTACATTCTCTTTCTGATATTTCATCACTGGTATAGAGGAATGCAACCAATTTCTGTATGTTAATCTTGTATCCTGTTACCTTGCTGAATTCATTTATCAGTTCTGGTAGTTTTTGTGTGGAGTCATTATAATTTTCTCTATATAATTATCATATCATCTGCATATAATACAATTTTATCTCTTCCCTTCCAATCTGGATACCTTTTATTTTCTTGTCTGATTTCTGTGACTAGAACTTCCAGTACTATGTTGAATAGAAGATGTGAGAACAGGCATCTTTGTCTTGTCCCAAATTTTAGTGGGAAGGCTTTCAGTTTTTCACCATGAGTATGATTATATTGGCTATGGGGAAACCAGCATTTTTTACCCCTTCAAATAGCTGTCTAAATCCCTAGCACCAAAATGATGATCCACTTTCTCCCCACTAGTCTGGATGCCACATTAATCATTTAATAATTTCATGTATTCGTGGATTTCATCCCAGATTTTCTTTTGTTTTACTTTTAGAGATCAGCAATTCAGAGTTTTCCACTAATAACACACATTTTAATTATTGTGATTTTAAAATACAAGGCAAATTACATACTACTCTTTTTAAAATGACATATTGATTTTAAAAAATTACTTAACTTACACATATGTATTTTTCCCTCAGAATACTACTAATTAATAATAAGAGTTGGGTATCTTTCCAGATCTCAGCAAACAAAAAGAACAAATTTTACATATATAAATGTGTGCAGGAAAAACATTTTTTTAATATAAATAATATCATGCTGTTTATGTAGTGTTTTGACTTAAGTTCCCTTTAAGTATTGCTTTGTGTGAATCACACAGGTTTTGATAACAATGTGATATAATTGTGTTCAATTATCATTTTCCTTTAAAATCCTTCTTAATAAAAATAAATAAAATAAAAAAATCCTTCTTAATCTAGAAGTTATTAAAATATGTAATTTAAATACCTGCTTTTATGCATTGAGGAGGCTTTTGGTTATTGAATTCTAAGTTTGTTACATTTTGATTAGTGAAAGTGTTCTACGTAACTTTTTAAAAGGGAATTTATTAAGGCTTCCTATATGTAGGACACTACTATAAAAATAATCCATGTGTATTTGAAAATAATCTACATAAATTATGTTGGAGTCAGAATTGTAGATAAATATGAATTAGACATGCTTGTTAAATGTTATCTTAATCTCCTATATCTTTACTTTCTGTCTTAATACATTTATACTAAAGACTCAAAGATAATTATAGATTTTCTATTTCCTTTCCAGTTCCATAATTTTCATTTCATATATTTTAAAGCCATTTATATTAAAACTGTTCTTGTTAAATTTTTTGCTTTTATCAAAATGAATACTTCCTCTTTGTTCCTATAAATAATTTATTATCCCAGAGAGTTTCTGGGTATTTTTTGGTCTTGTTATCCACCAGGTATAGGTACTTTCTAAATGAATATTTTTTTATCATTTTACTTTCAACTTTTATGTATTATTGTATTTTAGCTGTGATTTCATTGGCTTTTGGTTTTAGCCACGGGCTTCCCTGGTCGCTCAGCTGGTAAAGAATCTGCCTGCAATGCAGAAGACCCCGGCTCGATCTGTGGGTTGGAAAGATTCCTGGAGAAGGAAATGCCTACCCACTCCAATACTCTTGCCTAGAGAATTCCATGGAATAGAGGAGCCTGGCGGGCTATAATCCATAGGGTTGCAAAGAGTCAGACATGACTAAACACAGCACAACCCAATTTAGCCAATTTATCTTTGTTGAAGAGTCAGACACAACTGAGTGACTTTCACTTCACTTCACTTTAGCCGTATGTGAGTTAATATTATAATCAGTGAGCTTTACCAACTAGTTTTCTTTTATATTAATATAGTTAAACTTATTTCTGACACTATATTTTTGCACTTTTTATTTATCATGTTTCCATGATAAATATAGGCATTTAAGTCTTATCGGACTGAATCAAGTTCTGTATGTTCTATCCACCCTCTAGCGCCACTACTGCCCCTTGATCTGAAAGCTTTTAACAATCCTTCTTTTCTTCTGGTACAACAGTCCCTTCTTATCCACAGAGGATATGCTCCAAAACCCCCAATGGATACCTGAACAGTGGATAGTACCAAACCCTACATATACCACGTTTTTTTCTATACTAATGGGAGGGTAGCATACACAGTGTGGATATGCAGGACAAGGGATGATTCGTGTCCTGGATGGAACAGCGAGATATTTAATAACATTACATAGAATGGCATGCAATTTAAAACTTATGAATTGTTTATTTCTGCAATCTTCCATTTAATATTTTCAGACTGTAGATAACTACAGGTAAGTGAAACTACACAAAGCAAAACAGAAGATAAGAGGGGAACTACTGTGCTTATTACTTTTAAATCCTTTTCGCTTTTTTCCTGACATCCTTCACCTTACCATTTAACAACAACTAAAGTGAATAACTTTGGTCTCATCTGAAAGGAGAAGTTTAGTTTTATTTTGCTTCATTCTTTTCTCAGCCACCTACATTCCAAACTTGTTATCATGAAAATTTAGTATACCACATACACTTTTTCTCTGTCTTTTTTTATGGTCAATAGGTATTTCGATTTACCAATATATTTACTAATCTCTTTGTTCAACATTATATCTTATATCTCACTACCTCTGAGTTTATTTTCCTTTTTATAATTAACTTTCAAAATTTATTTTTAAGAGTCAGTTGGACATAATTCTTGACTGGTAGCACTTTTCTTTGAAATATGTAGGAGGTATTTTAGTTTATCAAATGACTGGAATCACCTATTGGCATTTAATTACTAAATATCCTGTAATACACAGTATAATCCCACTCAAAATGTCACTTGTACTTTTGCTTAAGATGATAACTTTAAGCTCTTGTAGATAAGAAAATGTCTTTATTTTTGCCTTCGCTCTTGAATAACAGAATGGCTAAACATAGAATTATAGTTCAAAGTTTATTCCTCAGACCATCTGTCTTCTCCCATATATAGTTGTCATTAAGAATTCTAATGTCAGATGGTCATTTCTTGATAAGAATTGTCTTAGTGAACTGTCTTTTCTATAGATAACACTTAGGAATTATGCCTTTATTCTTGATATTTTAAAGTTTATTATGATGTGTCTCCGTGTGTGTGCTCAGTTGTGTCCGACTCTTCATGAGCCCATGGACTGTAGCCTGCCAGACTCCTTGTCCAAGGGATTTCCCAGGCAAGAATACTGGAGTGGGTTGCCATGCCCTCTTCCAAGGGATCTTCCCAATCCAGGGATCAAAGCCATGTCTCTTTCATCTCCTGCTTTGGTAGGCAGCTTCTTTACTACTGAGCCATCTGGGAAACCACGATGTGTCTATATATTTTAAGTTAAAACATAAGTTATATATCTTCATCATTATGTGTATAAATTTTAGTTTGCACTTGGTAGATCTTTCAATCCTAAGGATTTGTGTGTTCAGTTTGGGAACATTCTCGGCCATGACTACTTCAAATACAGTTTAGCTTCCATTTCCTCCTTCTGAAACTCTTATTAGGGCAGATGTTGTAACTTCTGGTGAGGTTCTCCATGTCTCTTACCTTTTCCTTTGTAACTTTTTGTGTTGTATAATGCTGGAGATTTCCTCACATCTATCTTCCAGTCTACTCATTAGCTCTTCTGCTGAGCGTCATCTGCTATTCTTCACACATATTTAGGTTAATATTCAATAACAGTTTGTTTTTCATAATTCACTCTATTTGTTTCATAATTCCTGTTTGTTATTTTGTGGAAGAAAATCCCTCTTTTATTCCTCAGAGGAATATAGTCCTTTTTAGATGCTTTTGCTTTTGCCACTGTATCTAATCTAAGTGAATCTTCTGTTAGATTTGTTGCCCTTGTTTTGTGATGCTTACATTCTCTAGGTTTTGATGCTTTGTGGTTACGATCTTCTACGACTTCTGGGTGGCACAGTGGTAAAGAATCTGCGTGCCAATGCAGGAGATGCAAGAGACACCAGTGCAGCAGATGCAAGAGATGCAGGTTGACCCCTGGGTCAGGAAGATTCCCTGGAGTAGGAAATGGCAACCCACTCCAGTATATGTGCCTGGAAAATTCCATGGACAGAGGAGCCTGGCAGGCTATATAGTCCATAGGGTCAAACATGACTGAGCAACTGAGCACACCCATCTTCTGGCCTAAAAAGACCCCTTCAGCATGGAAATCTCAAGCCAACAACCCTGGCCTGAACTATCACTAATGCAGTTCTTAGGGATTACCAGAGAGGGTTCCCATTTGTTTCTTTCTTTAGGGAGTGACTCCTTTTCCATTCCAGAGATAACTCCCTTTCTTGTTTCAAACAGAAGTTTATTAAAACTTTAAGGAGGTCTAAAGTTTGCTGTGGAAGGGCAAAACTTTAACATATGTTCAGTTTAACATCTTGAAGTCATAAAATTAGTTTTCAGAAAATTCCTGGTCTTTTATTGGTCATGTTTTTCTTTCAGAACTTTTAGACTCATTTCATCAAGTTAAAACAATTCCCCTGGCACTCTGAATAACATGTTTAATTTTACAAACTAATTTAAATTTTAAAAAATGTCTTTTTTAATGCTGAATCACCCAGCCAAGGAAATGGCATGGCTGTTTATTGAATCTCTTTTTGTTTTAGTCAGTATAGTTTTAAACTTCTCTTCATTTGGATCCTTCACATTTTTTTTTACATTTACCTTTAGATATTTATGGTGGTTTTTTTTTTTTTTCCCACTTGTGAGACTTGGATCTATTCTCCAATTCTTCTAAAGCTGGCTCTTATTTGCAAATTGGAAGCTGACTGAAGTTTGCATATTAGGTAAAAGAAAACTATCTGACTTTATGATTACTATTTAGAACAGTTTCTGAGTTCATGCTTGGGTTTACCAAGTATATATTCATATAATCTAAACTATAAATGTGTCTTCTCTTTCCTAATAAAAAAAGACCTTCATAGTTAGATCAAAGGTAAGATAGTTCAATGGCTTAGAACAGTAGCTGGCAATTTTTTCCTGTAAAGGGTATGAGAGTAAATTATTTTAGGCGTAATGGGGCATATAGGGCTGTGTCAAAACCACTCAACTGCTACTGCAGCGCAAAAGTGGTCACAGACAATACATGAAGGAATGAGCATGGCTCTGTTCCAATCACACTTTATAGGATTGCAAAAGGCCTAGTTTAGAGTATAAGAAGTGTATCTAAAAGTAAAGTCGATCAGCCAAAGTTAAAATCTAGTCTTCAGTATTTATTGGCCATGTAACCTTAGGCAAGTATCTTAAACTGTCTCTGTCTTAGTTTCTACAACTTTACATAGTATAAAGAATAGTTTCTATATTTGTGGCACCTATTTGTGATATTATCATAATCTGTGGTAATGAAATAATAATGTTCAATAATCAGAATGGTACTAGGCATAAACTAAATGCTCTGTCGTTATTAACTATTTCTACCATTATTTGTATCTCTTTTCTTCTCTTACATGGCTAAATTACCTTATAGTTCCCAAAACACTGTAAGACAGAAAGCTTATAATAAGCATCCTTGAAGAACTATTCATCTAGTAAAATTTTACTAAGGTTACAAAAATCAGAATAAGATTTTCAGTTTTATAAAAACACCATTCTGGCATCTATTATAATGATTACCTCCTTTTTAAAAGCTCTTGACATATTTATAGAATTTATTTCTCTGATATTGAGACATTTTCCTATGAAACAGAAATTCTGACATGAATCCCACTTGATCGTTACATATTATTTATTCACTGCGCAGATAACATTCACCTTGTTGGTACTTCATTAAGGAATTTTTGTATTTATAATCATAAATGAGATTGATTTATAAAGTCTGTTGGAGTGGATAATTTTTTTTACTGGATTTAAAAGTTAGAATTATGTTTGTTTTATTAAAAAAACTAAAAGGTTTCTCTCTCTTTTTATACTCTGGAATTATTCAAGTTGAATTAGTATAATATATTCCTTGGAAGTTTAAGAAATGACCTCTTAAACTCTCTGAGTCCAGGACATATTTTCGAAGTTAGCTTTATGACAGTTTTTCTCAAAAGACAGATAAAAATCACAGCATAAAATTAAAAAAAAAAAAAACAGAAACATAAATAAATAAAAAATTAGAAATAGCACCTTCAACACATGTAATAAACTAAAAAAATTCCATATACAAAAAGGTCTTATAAATCAATAAGACACATGTGGACCATCAAATAGAAAAATGGTCAAAAAGGTCAGACACAATTAATAGAAAAGAAATATTTATAAATCACTAACAAAAATGTGGAAGACTAATCAATTATTATTGAAAAGAACATGAAGTATTATTTACAAATCATACTGAAAAATTCAGAATATCAAAATATCCAGCAATATCATTATGTGGGTTCTTTCAAATACTGTGGGAGGTAGTATAACGTGATTCCATCTGTCAGAAGACAATTTGGCAGTGTCTATCACAATTCTAAATATACATATATCTTTTAGTCAGAAATTCCATTTTAGGAATATATTCTATAGAAAACCTACCCAACTTGACAGAGATGTTCACTGTAGCGTTTTTATCATATTAAAAACTTGAAAATAACCCAAATGTTCTTCAGTAAAATATTAGGTTAACTAAGGATATCACATTTATATAGTAAAATATAATGCAGTCATTATAGAGAACTGTATCTATACACACTGTATAGTGCCCATGGAACATTGTTTAAATAAGTCAGTTGAAATATAGTACATAGGACAAAATCCCATTTAAAAACAAAGGAAAACAAAAGAAAAATGCGAACACATGGAACAAGTTCTGTAACAATATTTAAGAACCAACTACATTACAGGGAAAACAGAAGACTTTTCACCTAAGTTAAACATTGTTTAAAAAATGTAACAGGAATCTTTTATGACCAGAATTTTAAATAAAATTTAAAAACTATCTGGAGGTATACTGGAACAAATCTTCAAATTCAGGCAAAATTACTTGCTGATTTTAATTCTTTGGTAAGAGCAAGTCTTTTAGCTGGACCTCCTGGCCCCAGTTCATCTCAACTGCTGACAGAATAACCTTTATAAAATACTAATATGTTCAGTCTTAAAGTTGTTCAATAGCTTTCAGGATGAATTCATATATTTCAGCATGGATCACACAGGTTACAGGTTATATCTAGCCACTGCCAAATTCTGATTCATTTTCTACTCTTATATCATCTGCTTACATAACTTAAAATTGCCCAGATGAATTATGCTCTCGCGTCCTTCTCTGTCTGTACACGCACCATCCTCTACAGTGAATATTCCATTCTGCCATCTTGAGCTGGCCAAATCTCACTCATTCTTCAAATTTCAGTTCAAAAGATAAATCTTCAGAGAGCTTTTACTTGTCTTCTACATCTCGATTAAATTCTAATTTCTATTCCAGAAACACTCTTAATCATCTCTAATCTTACAATGTTGTAAATCGCTACAGTGTTATAATATCTTCTATTATCAAATACAGTAGGGTCAGGGACTGAGTCTTTTATCTTGTATCTCCTAGTACTTAACACATATTGCTTAACAAAGTCTAGTTGAATTTACTAGTGATACTAAGTTTGTTTTTTAATTCAACTACCAAATGTCCTCAGAACTGTTAGTAATCAAGAGTTGGTTAAAAAGAATAAAAATTATGCAGAATTTTTTTAGTGGATGATAGAGCCTTTATACATCTTTCTGGTTATTTCTTTTCAATAAAACCTCCACTAGAGGGCATACAAAGAAAAGCAGAACCAAATGCTCAAGTCTGACAGCAGGAAAAAATACCTTCTTAGTGGTATCTTTATTACTTCTCTGTACCAAGGGAAAAACAGCTAGTTTATCTTCCTGTCACATTTCTACTGTAAACGTCAGTGTTATCTACTATTTTTAGTCCCAGCTTTTGGCTGGGAGATTAATGAAATAACTATGATAAAGGAGATTTTGAAAATTATAAAAGTCTCTGAATTGAACATTCATTTCCAGTTATTTCCAGTTTTATGCCATTAATGTTTCCACTAACCAAGGCTATAAAAGCTGACAAAATACAAAATATGTCTGAAGGCACTGTAGTAGATCGAGGCAGCTAAAATATGAAAAGTCAGGATCCTAGAGAGAAAAGAAGCATTTACTGGAATCCTACATTCTCTGACAGGTTTTCCCTTGTGACATCTGCCAATTCCTGGCTGGCATAAGTAGGCCTTATTAGCTAGAGACAGTCTGGAATAAAGGGAATAGCAGAAAAGTGGCCCTGCAGAGAAGGGGTCTTTTGCTGGGCTTTTACCTTCAAGGTATTTTGAGATTCTTAAACCACATAAAATATGTGTAGAGAGGGAGAAATGCAGACCACAAATGAGCTGCTAAAAGGTGAAAAGCTGAGAAGGGCTTTTAGAGAAGTCGTTCAGTCGTGTCTGACTCTTTGCGACCCCATGGACTGTAGCCTATCAGGCTCTTCTGTCCATGGGATTTTCCAAGCAGGAGTACTGGAGTAGGTTGCCATTTCCTTCTCCAGAGGATCTTCCTGACCCAGGGATTGAACCCACGTCTCCCACATTGCAGGCAGACGCTTTACCGTCTGAGCCACAGCACTCATAAAGTTGAGGTGACAAAATACAGCATTCATGACCCTCAAAGGGAGAGGGTGCTCAAGTAAACCCCTAAATTTGAGTTAAGACCACTGAAGGAGTATAGGGGAAACAGACTAAACCCAATACCCAGGCATGAACTAATGTAGAACCCTGATCTAATCAGGGATTAACTGCCAATCAGGAAAAAAACTAAGTATTTTCTAGAAGCAGACAGACCTATACAAATGTTCGTACATTATTCAATCAAAAATAATTAGGCATATTAACAGACAACCAAGTGACCAAAAGAAAGAAATGATAAAAACAGACCCACAGAAATTATGAGAAACACACTTAAAATCAGTGTGATTAACAGCTTCAGAAATAGAAGACAAGTGAAAATTTTAATTAGAAACTCGAATTTCAGGGAAAAAATAGAGGAAAGCATAAATTCTGGATGGAAAATAGGATTACTGAAATTAAGAAGGTAATGCATGGGTTTAATAGAAGATGAGCTATAGGAGAAGAGGATTAGTCACCTGGAAACTAGGCCAGGAGAAAATATTCAGGAAACTATTATAATAAATGGCGAGGAAAAAGATGGAAAGTAAGGAAAAGAGACATACATGATATGGGTGTAATGGTCTAAATCCTGGAAAGAGAGGAGAGGGAGCATGAATCAAAAGCAGTTTCTTAATACTAAAAATATGATGAAATAAACCAAGCAACAGATTCAAGTTCTATGAACCTCAAGCTAGAGAAATTGAAAGGAAAGAAAACCTAGGGATATCATACATAGCAAAGGTGCCCAAAACAAGAGGCAAAGAGAAAATCTTAAAATCTACCATAGGATAAAGCCAACATATTCAAAGCATCAATAAGAATAACAGCTAGCTGGCTTTTCAATAGAAACAATGGAGGCCAGGAGACAACTATAATAGCTTTAAAATACCAAGAGGAAACTAACTCCTAACATAGGAATCTATGCTCAATGAAAATAACTTTCCAAATTAAAGTGAAATAAAAAGGTTTTCAAACAAAAAGACTCTGTCACCAGCAAATCAACTAAAGAAGGTTTTCAGAAGAAAATGACCCCTGACTGAAACATGAAAATATAGGGATGACATGAAGAGTACCAGAAAAGATGATTACAGGAGTAAATCTAAATGAAAGTAGATAATAATAACATAGTTGAAAACAGTAAAATGATGATACTAATATATTGTGAGGCTTAAAAATACAGGTAGATTTGAAATACATGACAACAGCACAAAGGGGTGGGATGAGCAAATGGAGTTAAAATACTCCAAGATTATTGCCATCGTCCAGGAATTGGCAAAAGTACTCATTTATAGTAGATTCTAAGAAGTAGAGAACACATGTTATAATCTCTAGAGTAGCCATTCAAAGAATAATAGAAGAATGAGTGATAGCAAGATAGGAAGGAAACTGCAATAAATAAAAAGATTAATCTAAAAACAATCTTGGAAAAAAGAGCACAAATTACATGGAACAGATATATCAGTATGTACCTTAATGTGAATGGACTAAATATTAAAAGTAAAAGTTAAAAGTAAACTATTATTAAGCAATCTGGACTTGAACTATACTGCTTACTTTATATAAAAATATATAGAAAGGTTGAAAGCGAAACAGTGGAAGAAGATACATTATACACACACTAACTAAAAGAAAGCTGACATAACCACACTAGCATTAGATATTATAATAAAGAAGAATTCCTAGACATACAGAGGAGTACACTTCGTAACAGTAAAAATGTTAATGCATCAGGAATATGATGGCCTTAAAAACATAAAAGCAGAAGTTCAACAAAATACAAATCACAGTAACTGGTAGAGCAAGCAAACAAAAATATCAGTAGTCATTTAGAAGATCTGAGCAATGAAACTAATAAATGTTGCCTAATTAAGACACATAGAGCATTTATATCCAACTATTACTAAATTACATTCTTTGCTAGTATACATGGAACATTTGCAAAAACTGCCATCAGTCAGTTCAGTTCAATCACTCAGTCATGTCTGACTCTTTGCGACCCCATGGACTGCAGCACGCCAGGCCTCCCTGTCCATCACCAGCTCCTGGAGTTCACTCAAACTCACATCCATCGAGTCAGTGATGCCATCCAGCCATCTCATCCTCGGTCGTCCCCTTTTCCTCCAGTCCCCAATCCCTCCCAGCATCAGAGTCTTTTCCAATGAGTCAACTCTTCGCATGAGGTGGCCAAAGTACTGGAGTTTCAGCTTTAGCATCATTCCCTCCAAAGAACACCCAGGACTGGTCTCCTTTAGGATGGACTGGCTGGATCTCCTTGCAGTCCAAGGGACTCGCAGGAGTCTTCTCCAACATCACAGTTCTAAAGCATCAATTCTTCGGTGCTCAGCTTTCTTCACAGTCCCAACTCTCACATCCATACATGACCACAGGAAAAACCATAGCCTTGACGAGACGGACCTTTGTTGGCAAAGTAATGTCTCTGCTTTTGAATATGCTATCTAGGTTGGTCATAACTTTCCTTCCAAGGAGTAAGTGTCTTTTAATTTCGTGGCTGCAGTCACCATCTGCAGTGATTTTGAGCCCCCAAAAATAAATTTTAACATGGATGTACCTAAAAACTGTTAAGCTGAGTTAAAGAATTCAGACACAAATGCAAAATAAAAAAAAATTCTAAAAAGAATTCAGATATTAAGAATTTATAACGTATGAGGTACTAACCCAAAACGCTAAACCAGCATAAAGAAGAAAAAACAAGAGTGGGTGCCTCTAGGGTTCAGGAGATTGTCTCAGAAAGCACTTTAAGGAACTTCCTAGGGTAATGGAAAAATATTCTCCACTTGAAAGGGATGTGAGCTACACTTGTATATACATTCATCATAATTCAAATTTACACTTAAGATTTGTGTATTTCACTTTGTAAATCAGATCTCAATTAAAAAATGGAATTAAAATTATGCCCAATTTTACTATATGATGTGTACAGATGGATAGATGGATGGATGATTATATGTATATACATGTGGATAGATAATTTTATATTCTCTCTCTATATATATAATTTAACATGGGCAGGAGATATGCACACAAATTATAAGACTGGTTGCCTCTGGGAAAGAAAGAAGGAAAAGTGAGTATGACTGGGGAGGATACAAAGCGGCCTTTGTTGTTGTTGTTCAGTCACTAGGTCATGTCCAACTCTTTGAAACACCACGGACAGCAGTATACCAGGCTCCTCTGTCTTCCAGCAACTCCCAAAGTTTGCTCAAATTCATGTCCATTGAGTTGGTGATGCTATCTAACCATTTTAGTCTTCTGCCATCCCCTTCTCCTTTTGCCTTCAGTCTTACCCAGCGTCAGGTCTTTTCCTATGAGTTGGCTCTTTGCATCAGGTGGCCAAAGTATTGGAGCTTCAGTTTGAGCGAGTCCTTCCAACAAATATTCAGGGTTGATTTCCTTTCAGAATGACTGGTTTGATCTTGCTTCCAAGGAACTCTCTAGAGTCTTCTCCAGCACCACAATTTGAAAGCATCAGTTCTTCGGCACTCAGTCTTCTTTATGGTCCAGTTCTCATATCCAGACATGACTACTGAAAAAACCATAGCTTTGACTACACAGACATCTGTTGGCAAAGTGATGTCACTGCTTTCTAATATTCTGTCTACGTTTGTCATAGCTTTCTTTCCAAGGAGCAAGCATCTTTTATTTTCCTGGCTGCAATTACTGCCTGTAGTGACTTTGGAGCCCAAGAAAATAAAATTTGTCACTATTTCCACTTCTTCCTCTTCTATTTGCCATAAAGTAATGAGACCAGATACCATGATCTTAACTTTTTAAATACTAAGTTTCAAGCCAGTTTTTTCACTCTCATCAAGAGGGTCATTTGTTCCTCTTCACTTTCTGCCATGACAGTAGTATCATCTGCATATCTGAGGTTGGTATTTCTCTCAGCAGTCTTGATTCCAGCTTGTGTTTCATCCAGCCTGGCATTTTGCATGATGTACTCTGCACAGAAGGTAAATAAGCAGGGTGACAATATACAGCCTTGTCGTACTCCTTTCCAAAATTCGAATGTCAGTTGTTCCATGTCTGTTCTGACTGTTGCTTCTTGACTCACACAGGTTTCTCAGGAGACAAGTAAAATTACTCTCATCTCTCTAAGAACTTTCCACAGTTTGTTGTGATCTGCAGAGTCACAAGCTTTAGTGGTAATGAAGCAGAAATAGATGTTTTTCTGGAACTCCCTTGCTTTCTCCATGATCCAAAGAATACTGGCAATTTGATTTCTGGTTCCTCTGCCTTTTCAAAACCCAGCTTGTACATGTGGAAGCTCTCAGTTCACATACTAGTGAAGCCTGGCTTGAAGGATTCTGAGCATAGCATTGCTAACGTGAAATGAGCTCAGTTGTAGGGTAGTTTGAACATTCTTTGGCATTGCCCTTCTTTGGGACTGGAATTGAAACTGACCTTTTCCAGTCTTGTGGCTACTGCTGAGTTTTCCAAATCTGGTGACATAATAAGTACAGCACTTTAATAGCATCATCTTCTAGGATTTAAAATAGCTCAGCTGGAATTCCATCACCTCCATTAGCTTTCTTTGTAGTAATGCATCCTAAGGCCAATTTGACTTTGAACTCCAGTATGTCTGGTTCTAGGTGAGTGACCACACCATCACAGTTATCTGGGTCATGAAGATCTTTCTTGTATAGTTCTTCTGCATATTCTTGCCACCTCTTCTTAATATCTTCTGCTTCTGTTTGGTCCTTATTGTTTCTGTCCTTTATTGTGCCCATCTTTACATGAAATGCTCCCTTGATATCTCTAATTTTTTCTAAAGAGATCTCTAGTCTTTCCCATTCAATTGTTTTCCTTTATTTCTTTGCATTATGCACTTAAAAGGGTTTCTTATCTCTCCTTGTTATTCTCTGGAACTCTGCATTCAGATGGGTATATCTTTCCTTTTCTCCTCTGCCTTTCACTTCTCTTCTTTTCTCAGCTATTTGGAAGGCCTCCTCAGACAACCACTTTGCCTTCTTGCACTTCTTTTTCTTTTGTAGAGTTTTGGTCACTACCTCCTGTACAGTGTTATGAACCCCTGTCCATAGGTCTTCAGGCACTTTCTACCAGATCTAATTCCTTGAATCTACTTGTCACCATCACTGTATAATCATAAGGGATTTAATTTAGGCCATACCTGAATGATCTAGTGGTTTTCCCTACTTTCTTCAATTTAAGCCTAAATTTTGCAATGATCTGAGTCACAGTCAGCTCCAGGTCTTGTTTTTGCTGACTGAATAGAGCTTCTCCATCTTCAGCTACAAACAACATAATCAATCTGATTTCAGTATTGACCTTCTGGTGATGTCCATGTGTAGTCATCTCTTGGGTTGTTGGAAAAGGGTGTTTGCTGAGCCAGTGTGTTCTCTTGACAACATTCTGTTAGCTTTTTCCCTGCTTCATTTTGCACTCCATGGACAAACTTGCCTGTTACTCTCTTGACTTCCTCTTTTTTCATTACAATCCCCTATGATGAAAAGGACATCTTTTTTTGGTGTGAGTTCTAGAAGGTGGGGTCGTCACAAAAACTGGGCAATCTGAGCTTTTTTGGCATCAGTGGTTACAGGACAGACTTGGATTACTGTGATGTTGAATGCTTTGCCTTGGAAACAAACTGGGATTTAACCAATCTATATTATTTTATTTAAAACATACTTAAAGCAAAATTAGAATCACTGGGCAAAACATGGCTTTTCAGAGACTATATGAATTATAGTTCTGATGTACAGAAGTTTTATATGATTTTTCTTAATTTTTAATGTCTATTAGCTTTAATAAGTACTAATGGATATTAGAAATGAATATCTTCAAAGGTTAAGATCCAGTAAATTCTGGACTAAATAAAGGTCCTAATAATTGCACAGAGACACATGAAGAGCAGATATTAAGCTTTCCTGGCACAAGTGGATTTACTCCTGTGTATTCATGGACTTACTGCTATAACACTGGAATGTGGGAAGACTTTCCACATGAAAATAAAATTTTAGCACCGTTCTTCCCAGTAATGAATATGTCATCTATATGTGTGTACAAGGTATAATTAAAACGTATAATGAAAAACATTTTTTGTATCTTATGCTTCACTTGCATCAGCAAACATCCTTCTAACATTCTTTAGCACAGACCATTAACATATAAAATTAACCTATTATGGTGAGAAAATGCTGAAACAGAGTATATTTAAATAAAAAATTTTACTTTTTTGAAAGCTATGAAATATGAGAGTAAATTTTAAATGTTAATTTTTACACCGTTCACTTTTCCCAGGACTTCTAATATCACTGGATATTCCTGAATACAAAAGTTCAAACTAAGACTACTAAAATAGGTAAGTAACAAGTTTCTATAATTCATTAGATCTAAGACATCATCAATATGAGGAGGTATACCAATTTCAGAAATGCTAATATGTGAAAAAAAAAAGTGTCATGAAACATGAAATATGTTGGTTTTATTTCAAATTAATTTTTGTGAAAATATATCTGGTGACCTAAGTATAATCATTACCAAGGTTCAAAAAGAGACTTCTGAAGAAGATGAATTAGAATTTCTAATTACAAAGCATCTGAAATAATTATATTCACTACTTGGGTAATCTTTCTGAGGCATGTGAGGCAAACTCCAGATTAGCATAATTCATTTTTTTTTTAACAGAGCAGAGTTAAAAAACTGTTAAAATGAGTACTAGACTTGACATCCCATTTAGACAGTATTCTGTATCTCTTCTCTCTCTCCTGGTTAGCTACCAGAAAGGTAGTTTATATTCATTCTTTCCACATCCCCCACTCTCATTTATTGTCTTCCCTGAGCTTCCCTGGTGGCTCAGATGGTAAAGTGTCTGCCTGCAATGCGTGAGACCTGGGTTCAATCAGTCCATGTGGTCGCGAAGAGTCGGACATGACTGAGCAACTTCTCTTTCTTTACCTCAATAAGACTCCAGATTCTTTTTTTCACATAGAAATAATCATTTTAATGTTTTATCATTAACACATAGGAACACATGCATTTATGTATATTTTATTAAAATAATAAATGTTTAAAGAAAAATAGTACCTATACTTATTTGTTTTAAAATCAATCAAAACGAATATCTTAGAAATCATGGTGCTTATAACACAACACAGGAAGTATTCCCAATTTAGGTAAATGTAACTTTTGGTAAGGGGCTTCCTGGATGACTAAGCAGTAAAGAATCCTGTAATGCAGGAGACACGGGTTTGATCTCTGGGTGGAGAAGATACCCTGGGGAAGGAAATGGCAACCCACTCCAGTATTCTTGCCTGGGAAATTCCATAGACAGAGGAGCCTGGTGGGCTATAGTCCACGGGGTCACAGAAGAGTTGAACACGATTTAGTGACTAAATATTTGGTAAGCATCAGAACTATCAAATAGCAGCATATTAATTAAGTCCTTTCATATTCATTATCTTGTTTTAATTCTCACAGTCATCTTGCTAATTAGCTAGATATCATCTCAATGACAGAGGAAACTGAGCCTCAAAGATTTCCAAACGACTTAACAGTCATGTTAGCTTGGACAAGTTATTGAGGTAGTATCTGGACCAAGATTTTCAGGCTTGAAGTCATGCTTCGAACTTTCTTCATTATAAATGTATTAATATATTAATTACTTCACAAATGATATGTTTTAGTTAAGCTTTATAAATATATAAATGACCATTCTGTATCAAATACACTAATTCAATAAAAAACTTGATAAATATAACATGAAAGAATTATGAAGGAAATAAAAAATACCATAGTAGTCAAGCAGCTTACAGCAAAATGAAGACTTTCATATATTAAATGATGCGAGAATGAAGAGAACAACACATGACATGTATAAAACTGTGGTAAACAAGATAAGCACCTACCCAAAATCATAGCCTATGAACAAAAAGCACTCTTGTGGGCTGTAATAAAATAGGGAAGTTAACAAACTATTAATCTGGCCCTTGATGGCAAAATGTGAATGCACCATGAGGGGAGGAGAGGATATTCCAAACTGAAGAATAACAAAAGGAAAAACAAACAGGTAGAAATGATTCCGTATCTGAAGAATATCACTGAAATTGTATAAATGAAATAAAAGTTAGACATTAGGGAGATCAAACTATTGAGAGTTTAGGATTTCACCTAAAAGAGAAAAGGAAGTGTGTTCCACAGGTAATAGCATATAGGACTGACTAAAGCACAGAAATAGTGCAGTCAGAAACACCAATTAGGAGGCTATTTAAGTTGCCCCTGGGCTTCCCAGGTAGCTCAATAATAAAGAATCTGCCTGCAAATGCAGGAGACACTGGTTCAGTCTCTGGGCTGGGAAGATCCCCTTGAGAAGGAAATGGCAACACACTCCAGTATGCTTGCCTGGAAAATCCCATGGACAGAGGAGCCCGGCGGGCTATAGTCCATGCGATCTCACAAGAGTTGGACATAACTTAGTGACTAAACAACAACAAAGTTGCCCCTAAAGTGGCATGATAAGTACCAAAACTGAAATAAATCTAAGAAACATTACCGAGAAAGAGTAAATTATATATAAAAGTGAATGGAAAAGTTTGAGATATCTATTTTTCTTGGTATAAATTTATGTTAATAAATTAACTATTGCTTTAACCATACAGTAAATCGGAAATACAATTACTATAGCCATGAAGAAAATACATTTAGAATAACATGGTAAGTCATCAGGGCTGCCCACTCAATACTGCTGACTTTTCTTTTGTGAACACAATAAGACTGAACTTCTTTCAGTTCAGTTCAGTCGCTCAGTCGTGTCCGACTTTTTGTGACTATGTGACCGTAATTAAATAGACGAAATGACATGGGTCTCTTATGGGTGGGAGCTTTAGCAGCCAGCACACAATTTACCATGTGTGCTAGACATAAATAAAACAAAGTCAAGTCACAATTTGAAAGGTTTCTGTCCCAGTTTTTTTTTTAGTCTTGGTTTCTGTGCATGTGTCTTGAGATGAGTGTCAAGGGCTTTCATTACCTAGCTTTCCTCACCTTTATCCTCTCCATTCTGTGCTTTCAAACGGACCAAGCAGATTTACACATATATGAATAGCAATATCAATCCTACACCTTTATATGCAAGGAACACTAAGATATTTGTCACTGTTTGCATGTGAAACTGATAACAAAAATCAGGTCCTAAATGCAGATAAAGAAAAGACAGGTAAATAAAAAAATAAGTAGAGAATGTTAACAGGCAATCTGTAAAAAAAGAAAAAAGAAAAAAGATCACAAAATAACAAGTTTTGGTAATGTTTTCTAAATAAGCTATTAAAATTTTTTTCTGAAAATATTTTTGTGACTAGTCTATGCTTTCAGAGCAAAAATATGTCACATCATTACTTACAACTGGAAAACAAGTTAATATTGTAATCTAAAATTACACCTCAATCTACCAAACTGCTCCAGCGACATTTACAACCAAATTTATATTGTGATAAAGAAAGCAACATTTTTCCCAGAGTATTATCTCTACCGGCAATAACATTCAACAAGTTAACAATCACACAAATGATTACGTCAAAACCTTGAACATTGGGTCATGTGTGCAGTCTTATCAATGGTAATAAAACATCTATTGAAATGAAAATGCCACATCATTTTACAAAACCCTTATCTCATGACTAAGCACTGTGAATATAATAAACTCCTCTGCCAGAAAAGTTGCCTCCTGAATGTAAAGAAAATATATCTTCTTTTTTTTTTTATAATAAAAGAAAATGTTTTAGCAAACTAGGGGGAAAATACAATTTCTAAAAACAGAAATGTTAATTATATATACATTTTTAAAGGCTTATTATTACTCAAACAATAAAAATATCAATTGCAAATTTAAGGTTAGACTGAAGTGTTTAAAATTTCATTATGTGTCCAATACAGACCTTTAAAACTTTGATAATTTACATCATCTGTTACTGCATTATAGACATAAAACAAGGAAATAAGACATAAAATATAGACATAATATAGACATGAAATAAAAAAATAAGGAATAATAAAGTCCATACTATAGCACAGCTGCCAAGTTCCAATTAATTTACTTGCAGGACATCGTGTTTTCAGAGCTAAAAGCGATTATGCTGCTGAATTAAAGTGATAATATTTTCTGTTCATGTATTTTCCTTTGCAATCTGTGGACTTTTCAAGTAAAAATATTCAAGTACCTACAATAATTTAGGGAAAGAGGAAAAAATGTCCCAAAATACAAGTCAGTTTAAGATGTGCTTTGCAACAATTAGAAAAGTCATGTTGCTTAAACTGGTTGTGCTGAAAAAATCCTCAACCTAGACAAGATGGGGAATATAAATACATTCCAATGGTGGATCCTACTCACATCAAACTTGTAAATTTCGTTACCAAACCTCTGCTACACTCAAAGGCTCAAACATTTGATTGCCAACTTTCTGTTCTATATAAAAGATGGATACCATCTATCACTGAGCAGTAAGGATTACATTAGACAACAAATTTAAGAGCAAATGACACAGAGCATGCTACACAGGAAACAATGAATAAATGTTTCATTTAAAAACAAAATAAACAAGCCTAACCCAGAAACAAATTATAAAACCCCAAATAAATAAATCAGTATTAAATTATCATATTTGCTAGACATAGTATACTAAGGATTGTGTGGCAAGATCCAAGAAAAATATAAAACATAATTTGTATTAATTTAAAAATGGATTTCAAGTTGTCAGGGGTTTTTTTCCATTAGTCCTACAGGATAGAAAATAAAATGAATTTTTAAAACAAGAAAAACTAATAAAAGATCAAGGTAGATCTATATGTACTCACATTTAGCTGATTATTAAACAATAAATCAATACTATTTTCAACAAGATTTGATAAAGGAAGATACATAAATAAAAGTCAATTAAAAAATCAAGAAGATGCTGATTTCTGCTTCCAGTAATTGCAAGCTAAATTGGGATCAAAACTGAAAGGCTTTAAACATAGCTAGATTTTTTTTTTTTAATTTCTTAAAGACTGAAGAACTAATACAATATCAAAGAACTACTGAACCAAAATCTATATGGCAAAAACATAGAGGTACATAAACTCAGCATTCACAGTTAGCTGTTGCCTTGAGGACATTTGCCAGTTCATAAGCACTGGTCTTGGCAAACACCTTCTTCCAGCAACACAAGAGAAGACTCTACACATGGATATCACCAGACGGTCAACATCAAAATCAGACTGATTATATTCTTTGTAGCCAAAGATGGGGAAGCTCTATACAGTCAGCAAAAACAATACTGGGAGCTGACTGTGGCTTAGATCATAAACTCCTTATTGGCAAATTCAGACTTAAATTGAAGAAAGTAGGGAAAACCACTAAACCATTCAGGTATGACTTAAATCAAATCCCTTACAATTATACAGTGGAAGTGAGAAATTGATTCAAGGGATTAGATTTGACAGAGTGCCTGAAGAACTATGGACAGAGGTTCATGACATTGTACAGAAGACAGGAATCAAGACCATTCCCAAGAAAAAGAAATGCAAAAAAGCAAAATGGCTGTGTGAGGAGGCCTTACAAATTGCTGTGAAAAGAAGAGAAGTGAAAAGCAAAGGAGAAAAGGAAAGATATCCCAATTTGAATGCAGAGTTCAGAAGAATAGCAAGGAGAGATAAGAAAGCCTTCATCAGTGATGAGTGCAAAGAAATAGAGGAAAACAATAGAATGGGAAAGACTAGAGATCTCTTCAAGAAAATTAGAGATACCAAGGGAACATATGCAGGTGACACCACCCTTATGGCAGAAAATGAAGAAGAAATAAAGAGCCTCTTGATGAAAGTGAGAGAGGAGATTGAAAAAGTTGGCTTAAAGCTCAACATTCAGAAAACTAAGATCATGGTATCTGGTCCCATCACTTCATGGCAAATAGATGGGGAAACAGTGGAAACAGTGGCTAACTTTGTTTTTAGGGGCTCCAAAATCACTGCAGATGGTGATTGTAGCCCTGAAATTAAAAGACGCTTGTTCCTGGAAGGAAAGTTATGACCAACCTAGAGAGCATATTAAAAAGCAGAGACATTACATTGCCAACAGAGGTCCATCTAGTCAAGACTATGGTTTTTCCTGTGGTCATGTATGGATGTGAGAGTTGGACTGTGAAAAAAGCTGAGTGGCGAAGAATTGATGCTTTTGAACTGTGGTGTTGGAGAAGACTCTTGAGAGTCCCTTGGACTGCAAGGAGATCCAACCAGTCCATCCTAAAGGAGATCAGTCCTGCGTGTTCATTGGAAGGACTGATGTTGAAGCTGAAATTCCAATACTTTGGCCACCTGATGTGAAGAGCTGACTCACTGGAAAAGACCCTGATGCTAGGAAAGATTGAAGGTGGGAAGAAAAGGGGACAATGGCGTGAGATCGTTGGATGGCATCACTGACTCAAAGGACATGAGTTTAGGTAAGCTCCGGGAGTTGGTGATGACAGAGAGGCCTGGTGTGCTGCGGTCCATGGGGTCACAAAGAGTTGGATACGACTGAGCGACTGAACTGAAGGGAACATTTCATGAAAGATGGGCTCAATAAAGGCCAGAAATGGTATGGACCTAACAGAAGCAGAAGATATTAAGAAGAGGTGGCAAGAATATACAGAAGAACTATATAAAAGAGATCTTCAAAACCTAGATAATCATGATGGTGTGATCACTCACCTAGAGCCAGGCATCCTGGAATGTGAAGTCAGGTGGGCCTTAGGAAGCATCACTTCGAACAAAGCTAGTGGAGGTGATAGAATTCCAGATGAGCTATTTCAAATCCTATAAGATGATGCTGTGAAAGTGCTGCACTCAATATGCTAGCAAATTTGGAAAACTCAGCAGTGGCCACAGGACTGGAAAAGGTCAGTTTTCATTCCAATCCCAAAGAAAGACAATGCCAAAGAATGCTCAAACTACCACACAATTGCATTCCTCTCACATGCTAGTAAAGTGATGCTCAAAATTCTCCAAGCCAGGATTCAACAATACATGAACTGTGAATTTCCTGATGTTCAAGCTGGTTTTAGAAAAGGCAGAGGAACCAGAGATCAAATTGCCAACATCTGCTGGATCACTGAAAAAGCAAGAGAGTTAAGGAAAAACATGTATTTCTGCTTTATTGACTATGCCAAAGCCTTTGACGGTGTGGATCACAATAAACTGTGGAAAATTCTGAAAGAGATGGGAATACCAGACCACCTGACCTGGCTCTTGAGAAATCTGTATGCAGGTCAGGAAGCAACAGTTAGAACTGGACATGGAACAACATATTGGTTCCAAATTGGGAAAGGAGTATGTCAAAGCTGTATATTGTCACCCTACTTATTTAATTTATATGCAGAGTACATCATGAGAAACGCTGGGCTGGAAGAAGCACAAGCTGGAATCAAGATTGCCGGGAGAAATATCAATAACCTCAGATATGCAGATGACACCACCCTTATGGCAGAAAGTGAAGAAGAACTAAAGAGCCTCTTGATGAAAGTGAAAGAGGAGAGTGAAAAAGTTGGCTTAAAACTCAACATTCACAAAACAAAGATCATGGCATCCAGTACCATCACTTCATGGCAAATAGACGGGCAAACAGTGGGGACAGTGGCAGACTTTATTTGCAGGGCTCCAAAACCACTGCAGATGGTGACTGCAGCCATGAAAGTAAAAGACGCTTACTACTTTGAAGAAAAGTTTTGACCAACCTAGATAGCATATTAAAAAGCAGAGACATTACTTTGCCAACAAAAGTCCATCTAGTCTAGGCTTTGGTTTTTCCAGTAGTCATGTATGGATGTGAGAGTTGGACTATAAAGAAAGCTGAGCGCCAAAGAATTGATGCTTTTGAACTGTGGTGTTGGAGAAGACTCTTGAGAGTCCCTTGGACTGCAAGGAAATCAAACCAGTCCATTCTAAACAAATTAGTCCTGAATATTCATTGGAAGGACTGATGTTGAAGCTGAAACTCCAATACTTTGGCCACCTGATGCAAAGAGCTGACCATCTGAAAAGACCCTAATGCTGAGAAAGATTGGAGGCAGAAGGAGAAGGGGATGACAGAGGATGAGATGGTTGGATGGCAACACCGACTCAATGGACATGAGTTTGAGTAAACTCTGGGAGTTGGTAATGGACAGGGAGGCCTGGCGTGCTGTAGTCCATGGGGTTGTAAAAAGTTGGACATGACTGAGCAACTGAACTGAACTGAACTGAGAACCCAATGGGAAACTGCGCTGCGGCTTCGGCGGCTTCAAACTTCCTGATGAACACAATTAAAAGCACTGGGCCTAAACAAAATTGGAAATTTATTAAACCATAATCAAGACACATTAAAGTATGCCTCTAAGTATATTTAGGGTCAGGGTGAACTAGAAATAAACAAGGTGTTTAGGGTTAGGTTTAACTTACATCACCAAAATACTCCAGGGAGCTTCAACTCCTGAACTTAGATTACATGAGTCCTGGAATGATAAGTACTCCAGGCATCTTTAGAAATATACAAAATCCTCTCTGATGGATCATCCGAGGCCTCATATTATTCCAACAAGTTTTAAATCTAACGACTAGCACCTAGTCATGAGTGAGAAGTATAAGAAACTATTGTAAACAGAGACAAACACACAAAGATCTCAGATACTGTAATTGTTACATCTAGACTATATGTTGACCATATTAAAGTTTTATTTGAAGCTTGAAAATATTTTTAGTGAACAAAAAGTCATAAATTTCTTTATAATACTTTATAACTTCCTTATAATCATGTCAATTTTAAAAAGAATCAAATGGAATTTCTAGAAATTAAAAAAAAAACCAACTGAAATTATGAACCGAATTGAGGAGTTTAATAATAAATTAGAAGGAAGTGAAATGAGATTTGGTGAGCTAGAAGGCAGACTGGACGCTATTATCCAGAATGTTGCACAATGAAACAAGACGATGGAAAATAAAGACAGGGATTGAGGATACAGTGAGAAAGGTCTAACAGATATACAATCAGAGACCCAAAAGAGAAAAGAACAGGGCACAGGTAATACCTAAAGTGACAATGGATGAGACTTCTTCAGAACTGCAGTACCAACCCCAAACTTAGAAGCTTTTCATAATAATGCGTGAAATGGCAGATGGAGATGCCTTAATGATAGATACCTACCACATTAAATTGATGATTTTTTCATTAGCCATTTTCAAGATGAAACAGAGAAACATTAGAAGAAACTACAAAAATTTTGCCAAAATACATGGACACCTAGAAATCAAATGTATTAGCTGATTTGAAAGTCTACACACAAAGTTTGGGAACAATATAAAACTTCAAAGCAGATAAAAGTTGCTCTTTTAAATAATATTTATCTAATAAATTTGAATATTATTAAATATTTACCATAATAATGAACCAGAACAGCTAAGGAAGTAAAATAAATGTTGGAAATTATATAAGAGCAATTAGTGATATTGATGTGCAGCACACATACCCAAATCAAACAACAAACACCAATACGCATTCAGCAGGTAGAACAAAGAAGCAGATAGTCACAGCTATCTGAAGAACTGATAAAACCCTCGTCTCTATTTAGCTTAACTCAGAACTCAAATCAGAAAAGCAGGCATTGCTCAAAAAGTCTCCAAGTGCTGGGTGCCTCGGGCAAATGTTTAGTCAAAAAAACACTAACCTGTACACATAAAAAATGGTTAAAACAGCAAATTTCATGTTATAAATGTTTTACCACAATTTTTAAATTAAAAAAAGGAGGGGGACAAGTAGGACTTAATAACTTTATGGAAACTTTTGAGGAAAAGACACAGGAATCTGGAGGGAGTTCAAGAAAGGAGTGACATGAAGAACACTGTGGAAGAGAAGCTAAGGGATGGCTACAGGTACTTGGACCGAATACCAGGAGCTGCTGGGGATACAGAATCATGCATTATGTTGTCAGCACTCATGCGGCCTTAGCATAGAGCAAGCCATAATATGCTGTCAATTCTGCCTATTGCAGCATTCTAACAATTTCATGATCTTTTAAATACACTATTCTGTATTTTCTTTCAATTTCCAAGTGAATCAACTTTCTGCCTGACTGGGTCAGCCATTTTGTGAGGCCAAGAAGACTTCGTCATACTCTTATTAGTACAGAATCTCTATACAATGGAATACTACTCAGCAATAAAAAGTAACAAATTTTTGACACACACAACTTGGATGAATCTTTAAAACATTATCCTGAGTGAAAAAATTCTGTTTTATTATATTTAATGTAACATTTTAGAATAGCAAAAAAATAGTTTATAGTGATAGAAGTAAGTTCTGCAGCACTGGGGAGGGGCATGAGAAACTTTCTGGGATGACAAAAATATTCTGTGTTGAGATGTGAGTTATATGAACACAAATTTTTCAGAACTGATTCAACTGTACACTTAAAATCTGAATTTTTTCACACTTATGTAAATTACACACAATAAAAACACTTTAAACTATTACAGAATTTCCTCAGTACCATTCAGCAAGACCTCTAATTAAGTTTAAGGCAAAATGACAGAAAGTAGGTGAAAGAAAGCAATTTGGTAAGTGGCTAATATTAAAATAACATCAATATATATAAGACGAGTGCTCATCTTCTACGAGAACACCAAAATTGCATCTAGCTGCTGAACAACTATGGACAGGCTAATGTTGGAACCCACCAAAAAAAGATATCCCACAACCAAGGGCAAAGGAGAAGCCACAATGAGGTGGCCAGAGGGACGCAACTGCATTTAAAATCAAACCTCATACCCACCAGAGACCCTTGGAGGGCACAAGCAAAATCTTGTGTGCACGAGGGCAGAGGAAAAGGAGCAGTGACCCCCACAAGAGACTGAGCCAGACCTACCTTTGAGTGTTTGAGGATCTTCTGTGGAGACGTGAATCAGTAGTGGCCTGCCGTGGGGACAGAGGCTCTGGCAACAGCAGTCCTGGGAGGCACGGCATATAGCCTCTTGGAGGAGATTGCCATTAACCCCACTTATATGGCTGCCAAGCAGGCAACTCACAAACTGGAGAACAAAGTTCTCCCACTGCTGCAAAAGTTCTAGGCCCCACAACAGACTTCCCAACCTGGGAAGTCCCTTTCCCATCAAAGGAACTGAATATCCCCAGGGAATCTGACTTTGGAGGTCAGCAGGATTTGATTACAGAACTTCCAAAGGACTGGGGAAACAAGACTCTTGGGGGTCACAAACAAAATCTTGTGCACAACAAGACTCAGGAGAAAGGAGCAGTAACCCCAACAGAAGACTGAGCCAGACTTGTCTGTGTGTGCTTGGGAGTCTCTGGCAGAGGTGCGGGTTGACAGTGGCCTACCACAAGGTCAGGATACTGGCTACAGTAGTCCGAGGAGGCCCGGCGTGCTTGCAAAAGTCCTCTTGAAGGATGTTGCCATTATCGCCATTACCCCTACCATAGTTTGGCCTCAACTACAGGGAAGGAATACAGCCCTACACCCATCAGCAGAGAACTAGATGAAAGAGTTACTGAGCATGGCTCTGCCCACCAGAACAAGACCCAGTTTTCCCCACAGCCAGTCCCTCCCATTAGGAAGCTTGCAGAAGCCTCTTATCCTCATCCATCAGAGGGCAGACAGAATGAAAACCACAACCACAGAAATCTAACCAAATGATCACATGGACCATAACCTTGTCCAACTCAATGAAACTATAAGTCATGCTGTTTAGGGCCAGCCAAGACAGATGGGTCATGGTGGACAGTTCTGACAAAATGTGGTCCACTGGAGAAGGCAATGACAAACCACTTCAGCCTTCTTGCCTTGAGAACCCCGTGAACAGTATGAAAAGGCAAAAAGATATGACATTGAAAGATGAGCTCCCCAGGTTGGAAGGTGTCTAATATGCTACTGGAGAAGAGCAGAGAAATAGCTCCAGAAGGAATGAAGAGGCTGAGCCAAAGTGGAAACAAAGCTCAGCTGCGGATGTGTCTGATGGTGAAAGTCAAGTCTGATGCTATAAAGAATACATAGGAACCTGGAATGTTAGGTCCATGAATCAAGATAAACTGGAAATGGTCAAACAGGAGATGGCAAGAGTGAATATCGACCTTTTATTAATCAGTGAACTAAAATGGACTGGAATAGGCAAATTTAATTCAGATGATCATTATATCTACTCCTGTGGGCAAGAATCCCTGAGAAGAAATGGAGTAGCCCTCACAGTCAACAAAAGAGTTCAAAATGCAGTACATGGGTGCAAGCTCAAAAACAACAGAATGATCCTGGTTCATTTCCAAGGCAAACCGTTCAACATCACAGTAATTCAAGTCTATGCCCCAACCACTAATGCTGAAAGAGCTAAAGTTGAATGGTCCTATGAAGACTTACAGGACCTTCTAGAATTAACACCAAAGAAACCAAAAAGATGTCCTTTTCATCATCTGGAATGCAAAAGCAGGATGTCAAGAGATACCTAGAGAAACAAGGCAAGTTTGGCCCTGGAGTACAAAATGAAGCAGGGAAAAGCCTAACAGAGTTTTAGCAAGAGAACCCCCAGGTCATAGCAAACACCCTCTTCCAATATCACAAGAGACAACTGTACATGTGGACATCATCAGCTGTCAATACCGAAATCAGAATGATTATATTCCTTGTAGCCGAAGATGGAGAAGCTCTATGCAGCCAGCAAAAACAAGACTGGGAGCTGACTGTGGCTCAGATCATGAACTTCTTATTGCAAAATTTAGACTTAAATTGAAGAAAGCAGGGAAAACCACAAGGCCATTCAGGTATGACCTAAATCAAATCCCTTATGATAATACAGTGGAAGTGACAAACAGATTCAAGGGATTAGATATGATAGACAGAGTGCCTGAAGAACTATGGACAGAGGTTCGTGACACTGTACAGGAGACAGTGATCAAAACCATCCCCAAGAAAAATAAATACAAAAAGACAAAATGGTTGTCTGAGGAGGCCTTACAATTAGCTGAGAAAAGAAGAGAAGCAAAAAACAAAGGAGAAAAGGAAAGATATACCAATCTGAATGCAGAGTTCCAGACAACAGCCAAGGAGAGATAAGAAACCCTTTTAAGTGAACAATGCAAAGAAATAGAGGAAAACAATAGCATGGGAAAGACTAGAGATCTCTTCAAGAAAATTAGAGATACAAAGGGAATATTCCATATAAAGATGGGCAAAATAAAGGACAGAAACACTAAGGACCTAACAGAAGCAGAAGATATTAAGAAGAGGTGATAAGAATAGACAGAACTATACAAAAAAGATCTTAATGACCTGGATAACCATGATGGTAGAGTGGTTATCACTCACCCAGAGCCAGACATCCTGGAATGTGAAGTCATGCAGGCCATAGGAAACATCACTATGAACAAAGCGAGTGGAGGTGACAATTCCAGCTGAGCTATTTCAAATTCTAAAAGATGATGCTGTGAAAGTGCTCCACTCAAAATGCCAGCAAATTTGGAAAACTCTGCCATGGTCACAGGACTAGAAAAGGTCAGTTTTCATTCCAGTCCCAAAGAAGGGCAATGCCAAAGAATGTTCAAACTACTGTACAACTGAGCTCATTTCACATGCTAGCAAAGTAATACTCAAAATCCTTCAAGCTAGGCTTCAATAGTATGTGAATGAAGAACTTCCCAATATACAAGCTGGATTTAGAAAAGAGGAACCAGAGATCAAATTACAAACATCTGTTGGATCATAGAAAAAGCTAGAGAATTCCAGAAAAACATCTACTTCTGCTTCATTGAATACGCTAAAGCCTTTGACTGTGTAGATCACAACAAACTGTGGAGGATTCTTATAGAAGTGAGAATACCAGACCACCTGACCTACCTCCTGAGAAATCTGTATGCAGGTCAAGAAGCAACAGTTAGAACCGGACATGGAACAACAGACTGGTTTCAAATTGGGAAAGGAGTACATCAAGGCTGTATATTGTCACCCTGCTTATTTAACTTATATGCAGAGTACATTATGTGAAATGCCAGGCTGGAGGAAACACCAGCTGCAATCAAGAATGCTGGGAGAAATATCAATAACCTCAGATATGTAGATGACACCACCCTTATGGCAGAAAGCAAAGAGGAATTAAAGAGCCTCTTGATGAAGGTGAAAGAGGAGAGTGAAAGAGCTGGCTTAAAACTCAACGTTCAGAAAACTAAGATCATGGCATCTGGTCCCATCACTTCATGGCAAATAGATAGGGAAACAATGAAAACAGTAGCTGACTTTATTTTCTTGGGCTCCAAAATCACTGTTAACAGTGACTAAATTAAAAACTTGCTTGCTCCTTGGAAGAAAAGCAATGACAAACCTACATAGCATATTAAAAAGCAGAGACATTACTTCCTGACAAAGGTCTGTATTGGTTAAAGTTATGGTTTTTCTAGTAGTCATGTATGGATACGAGAGCTGGACAATAAAGGCGGCTGAGCACCAAAGAATTGATGCCTTTGAACTGTGGTGCTAGGGAAGACTTGAGAGTCCCTTGAACTGCAAGGAGATCAAACCAGTCAATCCTAAAGGAAATTAACCATGACTATTCATTGGAAGGACTGAGGCTGAAGCTGAAGCTCCAATACTGTGGCTACCTGATGCGCAGAGCTAACTCTGATGCTGGGAATGATTGAAGGCAGGAGGAGAAGGAGGCGACAGAGGATAAGATGCTTGGATAGCATCACTGGCACAATGGATATGAGTCTAAGAAAACTCCAGGAGATGGTGAAAGATAGGGAAGATAGGCATGCTACAATTCATGGGGTTGCAAACCAACAGGACTGAGTTACTGAACAACAAAGGGAACTCAATAGTTTATTTTTCTCTTCACCTTTAGTGCAAATAGAACCAAGTGGTACATTTGACTAGTGAATCACTTCCGTTTTAAGATCTAGAATTATCTTCCTGTCTGTAATACAGATAAAATTCTCCTTTTCTTTTTTTCATATTATATACAGACTAATACTCTGTCATTTTCATTATATCCACAGAATACAGAAGGGCTTCCATGCTACTTTACACGCTGAAACAGACGTCTGTCGATAAGTGTTTATAGAGAGAATGCTAAGAGGCTTTACTATTATAGCTCAATTAGCATATTCTTTTGAGTGGGCAATTCAAAGGAAAGTGATACAGTTAATAATTGTCTTTCTTCCTCTCACATCAACTTCTTAGCATATTCTTCCAAAATTAAAATATGAAAGACTACTTTTGATGATATACCTGGCCTTTGACACACTTATACAATTGGAATCATGACCTTATGACCTATTTTCATTCATCAGTTATATGGCCAAGTAAACATATATTGGTTATGATTTTTAAAAAATCATGCTGTCAAATGTTTAACAAAGAAAAGACTGATTATCAAAGAAAAGTACATCTTCATCATTTTTGAACAAACAGTAAGATTCTTACCTACAAGCGACATTTGGATCAGCATTTCTTGAAAGTAGTAGCTCTATACACTTTAAGATCTTTTCCTCTGAGCCACGAGCAGAACATGCAGTAATCAAAACAGTTTGCTTATCTATAATGAAAAGAAAAGTGAGGAAAACCCGAAAACCCCGCACACATCAGAAATTGTAACTAGCTAACTTCTTTTATCATTCAAAACATTCTAAATATTTATTGCATTTTTAAACTTCTGTAACTTGTTCCCAAATCTCTTGCTCTTAACAGGTAATTTTGTATTCCTTCACCTAAAACTGAGATGAGGGATGAACAATTTCCAAAGTATATCTACAATTCATTTACTAACTTCCTTTCCCTATTCTCACTTCTTCAAGAGGACAGGAAAGTGGTTCAGAGCATGGGCTCTGTGCAGATTTACCACCTGGAACTGAACAGTTTTTGGTTGATTAAAATTTGCCTTGAACAGGCAAATTTGCCTTGGACAAAAATCAATGACTGATATTCTCTGATTTCACTTCTTTGCTTCTCACTCATTTAAAACTGACTGAGATCTGGCTTACGACCAAACCCTCCTACTGAAGATGTCCTAACTGCTACACCTGTTGGTTTCTTTTTAGTCCTTGCCTACTTGATCTCTCTCAGCTCATCCCATTTCCTAAAACTCTTCTTCCCTTGGCTCCTATGGCATCAGTGGAGATCAGGGTTAATTAAAAGACAAAAAATAATTCTCAAGTAAGAACTGGGGAACTTAAACTAAGTCATGCCATGGTTTATATTTGTGGTTCATTATTGACCAAATATAGAAATCTAGATTCTGGTCCCAGTTCTGTCACTGATAAACTATGACTCCAGTGATATCTTAGTCTCTGAGTAGATTTACCTTACAGTTGAAAAGCTAATGTCTGCCCTCTACCTGAGTGGGCCTGTGAGATAAACAAAATAATTTATGAGGACATGCTGGGCAAAATGTTTTATAACTGTAAGGTATTCTCTGTTTACAAAAAGCAAAGAAAGAAAACTACTGATCAATTTTTTGGGCAGAACATTTTACACTTTCAAAAATTTAAGTATAGCTTCCATTTAGTAATATTTTAAATGACATAATAAAAAGAAAAACCTACCACAGCAACAGATTAAACATAAAATATTGCTAAGACATGAAATCATATCAAATATATAAATGAGAAAACAGAATAGAAATGATCATACAAATATCAAATGCACTACAAAGTTAATATGAAAATTCTCACATGAAAACTATATCTGAATTAAAAAGTAAATGTCTATTGTAAACATGTAAAAAGTTATTCAATATAATAATTAAATAGGATTTGTACATATACTCTTATTCAAAGCAATAATGAGTAGAAATTATTTAATAACAAAGAAATGGATTTAATAATTATCTTTGAAACAATTTTTAAGTGATATAATTCAGAACTGAGTTGTAAAACTCTCTAGCACAGATTTTTAAAGGTACATATTAATAACACAATCTGTTATAATGGTAATATAAATGGAATCTACCTCTTTGGAAGGAAGGTTTTTCAAAATATCTATGGTTTCTAATTTGGTTTTCTGTTTATATAACAGGAAGATATTTTTTAAAAACTCTTTTAAGTTTTTTTCACTTTGCATAATAGTTGCTTGGGGATCAATAAAATCACAGTAAAAATAATCAGTTACCTCAAACATTTTACCCTTATTATGATTTTTTAAGAGCCAAGTTTTTATTTTGAAGTGAATATATAAAAATAGAGCATGGAAAAAGTATATATCACTACCCCAAAGAGAATATAATTTGGTTTCTAAACAGAGAAGTATACAAAGCAAATGTTCACATATTTTAAATATTTAAAACATCTTACCCTTATCAAAGCTTGCATTAGCACCTCTGTCCAGAAGGACCCGAACCAGCTCTACATTGGAAACACTAGCAGCATACATAAGGGAAGTCCACCCATACTGAAAGCTGGTATCTACACTGATGCCTGTTAATACAAAAACAAGCTTTTACAAGCCTCCTTCACCAAAACAAACAAATCCATGTCACATTAGTATGTTGAAAGTACTGCACACAGTGACATACACCATGTACTTCACAATGGAAGGGAATTTCTTGGTAATAACGGCTTAAGAAAAATAGAAAATAATTATATGTGAACTATAATAAAATAGTTAACTTCACTTTTGCTATAGTTCACTTCCATGTCACTATATTTCAAGAGACTGGATCTGTCAAATATATTTTTCATATATTTGTTGTTCAGCTGCTCAGTGGTTTCTGACTCTTTGCAACCCCATAGATTGTAGCCCGCCAGGCTCCTCTGTCCATGGGATTTTCCATGAAAGAATATGGAGTGGGTTGCCATTTCCTTCAAGAGCGCCTCCTCTTGAGGTTGCCATTTCCTTCAGGGGATCTTCCTGACCAGAGATTGAACCCATATCTCCCACATCTCCTGCATTAGTGGGTGGATTCTTTACCACTGAGCTACAGGAAGGCTTTTTTTCATATAATAAGTTATCGATATTAGGACAGGTTTTTACATCCTACCTTTTCCTTTCTAGGGCAGTTGGGAAGCTTCACAGATGTAAAAATGTCTTTTTAGTTAGATATTATCACACATCTCTATGGTGGCAAATATAGAAAATACTCCTTATTAAAACTCTCTTAACTTCCTTCTGAATGCAAAATTTAACCATGGGTTACTGGCCAAACATGAGGCTAAAAAGGTAGGTTAGGGTTTGATTGTGAAAGCTCTGTTAAGAAATGTAGACTGTACTTTGTGATCCAGGGATTTACATTATATTACAATTGTATTTTAAGAAGACAATTTAGGTACCACTGCTGAGAGTGGGATAGGAGGCAGGGAGACCTGGTAATGAGGTTACAAGTCCAAGCAAAAGTCAGAGCAAGGGCAGTTGAGAAAGAGAAGGAATACAAAAGGATAGTTCAAAGACAGGGTTAGTGGAATGTAAAGTTACTTTGAGGAAAAGGAGTGTTAAAAAAGAATAAATAGAAAATATCAGACTCTTTGCTTGCAACTTTTGAGGAAGGGGTACGTTTCTCAGCTGGGACTACTGAGAGGATGGAACATGAGTCTAATGCAGTCAGAAGCCTCTGTCCATCTAACTGGAGTCCCTATCATAGGTGGAAACAACACAGAGAGAAGCAGAGCTCAGAGGTGGAAAGACTCTTGAGAAGGCCAAGAACAGAATTTAAACCATGGAGGAGAACTTTTCACAGATCAAACCCTTAGTCTCTGGAGTAGGAGCACTGACTCCAAGACCCTAGACTACCAGAGAACTAACTCTATGGAGTATCAGATAGTGAGAACTCACACAAAGGAAACCATTTAAATACAACAGCTGGCATCACCCAAGCACCCTGTGTAGGACACCTCATCTAAACAACAAACAAAACAAAAATACAAACCCAATCATCAGCAAACAGGATTACCACCTAACTCAGCCATGGCCATTAGAGGAAAAACAAAAGAACAAAAAAACTCAGCACAAATCTCACCCTATACAAGCTTACACAAACCACTGGACTGACCTTAGGAGGGCAGAAAACAAAAGGAAGAAAGAATTCAGCCTTGAAGCCTGGGAAAAAGAGACCTCAAACACAATAAGTTCAAAAAAAAATAATGAAAAGACAGAGAAATACTACACAAATGAAGGAACAAACTATGAACACAAGTCCAAATAAATGAGGAAATAGGCAAACTATCTGAAAAAGAATTCAGAATAATGATAGTAAAGATGATCAAAAACCTTGAAAACATAATGGAGAAAGTGCAAGAATCAATTAACAAAGACCTAGAAGAATTAAAGAATAAACACAGAGAGACAAACAACACAATTACGGAAGTTAAAAATACCTTAAAAGGAATGAATAGCAGAATATCTGAAGCAGAAGAACGAATCATTGAGCTGGAAGATAAAATAGTGGAAATAACTTCTGAAGAGCAGAATAAAGTAAAAACAATGAAAAGAAGTGAGGATAGGCTCAGAGACCTATGGGACAATATCAAACACATGAACATTTGAATTATGGGGGTCCCAGAAGAAGAAGAGAAAAAGAAAGGGTATGAGAAAAGTTTTGAAGAGATTATAGTTGAAAATTTCCCCAGCATGGAAAAGGAAATAATCAAGTTCAAGAGGCATGAAGTCCCATACAGGATAAACCCAAGGAGAAACAGGCCAAGACACATACTAATCAAATAAACAGAGACTAAACACAAAGAAAGAATATTAAAAATAGCAAGGGAAAAGCAAAACGTAACAAACAAGGGAAACCCCATACATTTAACAGCTGATCTTTCAGCAGAAACTCTGCAGGCCAGAAGAGAACGGCAGGATATATTTAAAAGTACTGAGAGGGAAAAATCTACAACCAAGATTACTGTACCTGGCAAGGATCTCATTCAAAATTGATTGAGAAACAAAAAGCTTTTCAGGCAAGCAAAACTTAACAGAATTCAGTACCACCAAACCAGCTTTACAACAAATAATAAAGGGACTTATATAGTCAAGAAAAACAAGAGAGGAAAAAGATATACAAAATCAACCCCAAACAATTAAAGAAAATGGCAATAGGAACATATATAGCAATAATTACTTTAAATGTAAATGGATTAAATGCTCCAACCAAAAGACACAGACTGGCTGAATGGATACCAAAACAAGACCCATATACATGCTGTCTACAAGAAACCCACTTCGATCTCAAGACATACAGACTGAAAGTGAGAGGACAAAAAAATATATTCCATGCAAATGGGAGGCAAAAGAAAGCTGGAGCAGCAATCATCGTATCAGACAAAAGAGACCTTAAAATAAAGACTATTACAAGACATAAAGAAGGACATTGCCTAATGATCAAGGGATCAATCCAAGAGGCAGACATAACAATTGTAAATACTTATGCACCCATCATAGGAGCACCTCAATACAAAAGACAAATACTAACAGACATAAAAGGAGAAACTGACAGTAACACAATAATAGTAGGAGACTTTAACACCCCACTCACACCAATGGACAGATCATCCAAACAGAAAATTAATAAGGAAATGCAAGTCTTAAATGATACATTAGATGAGCTGGATCTCATTGATATCTCAGGACATTCTATCCAAAAGCAAAAGAATATACCTTTTCAAGTGCACATGCAGCATTCTCCAGGATAGACCACATCTTGGGTCACAAATCAAACCTCAGTAAATTTAAGAAAATTTAAATCATATCAAGCATCTTCTCCAACCACAACGCTATGAGACTAGATATTAATTACAAGAAAAAAACTGTAAGAAACACAAACACATGAAGATTAAACAAGAAGTTTCTAAATAACCAACAGGTTACTGAAGAAATAAAAAGAGAAATCAAAAAATTTCTAGAAACAAGTAACAATGAAAACACAACTCAAAACCTATGAGATGCAGCAAAAGCAGTTCTAAGAAGGAAGCTTACAGTTATACAATCCTACCTCAAGAAACAAACAAAAAAACCCACATCAAATAGACAACCTAACTTTGCACCTAAAACAACTGGAAAAATAAGAACAACAACAAAAAAAAACCCCAAAATTAGTAGAAAGAAATAAATCATAAAGATCTGAGCAGAAATAAATGAAAAAGGAAAGAAAGAAACAATAGTAAAGATTAATAAAACCAAAAGCTGGTTCTTTGAGGAGATAAACCAAATTGACAAACCTTTAGCCAGACTCATCAAGAAAAAAAGAGAGAAGAATCAAATCAACAAAATTAGAAATGAGAAAGGAGAGGTTACAACAGACAATGCAGAAATACAAAGGATTTTAAGAGACTATTATGAACAAGTATAAGATAATAAACCGCATAACCTGGAAGAAACGGACAGATTCTTAGAAAAGTTCAATCTTCCAAGACTGAACCAGGAAGAAATAGAAATTATGAACAACCCAATTACAAGCACTGAAACTGAAGTGTGATAAAAAATCTTCCAAAAATCAAAAGCCCAGGAGCAGATGGCTTCACAAGAGAATTCTACCAAACACTTAGAGAAGTGCTAATGCTTATCCTTCTAAAACTCTTTCAAAAAATTGCAGAGGAAGGAACACTTTCAAATTCATTCCATGAGGCCACCATCACCCTGATACCAAAAACAGACAAAGACAACACAAAAAAAGAAAACTATAGGCCAATATCACTGATGAACACAGATGCAAAACTCCTCAACAAAATTTTAGCAAATAGAATTCAGCAACACATCAAAAAGCTCATATACCATGATCAAGTTGGGTTTATTCCAGGGATGCAAGAATTCTTCAATATATGCAAACCAATCAACGTGAGACACCATATTAACAAACTGAAAGATAAAAATCATATAATAATCTCAATAGATGCAGGAAAAGCCTTTGACAAAACTCAGCACCCATTTATAATTAAAACTCTTCAAAAAATGGGCACAGAAGGAACCTACCTCAACATAGTAAAGGTCATATATGATAAGTCTACAGCAAACATTCTCAATGGTGAAAAACTGAAAGCATTCCCCCTAAGATCAGGTACAAGACAACGGTATCCACTTTCATCACTATTATTCAACAAAGTTCTGGAAGTCCTAGCTACAGCCATCAGAGAAGAAAAAGAAATAAAAGGAATCCAAATCAGAAAAGAAGTTATGCTCTCACTGTTTGAAGATGACATGATACTGTACATAGAAAACCCTAAAGATAATATGAGAAAATTACTAGAGCTAATCAGTGAATTTAGCAAAGTTACAGGATACAAACTCAATACACAGAAATCACTTCTATTTATATATACTAACAATGAAAAATCAGAAAGAGAAATTAAGGAATCAATCCCATTCACCACTGCAACAAAAAGAATAAAATATCTAGGAATAAACTTACCTAAGGAGACAAAAGAACTGTATACATAAAATTATAAGACACTACTGAAAGAAATCAAAGATGACATAAATAGATGCAGAGATAATCCACGTTCCTGGGTAGGAAGAATCAATATTGTGAAAATGACTATACTATTAAATACAATCTACAGATTCAATGTGATCCCTATCAAATTACCAATGACATTTTTCACAGAACTAGGGACAAAAAATTTCACAATTCATATGGAAACACAAAAGACCCCGAATAGCCAAAGCAGTCTTGAGAAAGAAAAATCGAGCTGGGGGAATCAACCTTCCTGAGATCAGATTATACTACAAGGCTACAGTCATCAAGACAGTATGGTACTGGCACAAAAACAGAAATACAGACCAATGGAACAAGATAGAAAGCACAGAAATAAACCCATGCACCTATGAGTACCTATTTTTGACAAAGGAGGCAAGAGTATACAATGGGGCAAAGACAGCCTCTTCAATAAATGGTGCTGGGAAAACTGGACAGCTACATGTGGAAGAATGAAATTAGAACACTTCCTAACACCATACACAAAGATAAACTCAAAATGAATTAAAGACATAAATGTAAGACCAGAAACTATAAAACTCTTAGAGGAAAACATAGGCAGAACACTTGATGACATAAATCAAAGAAAGATCCTCTTTGACTCACCTTCTAGAGTAATGAAAATAAAAACAAAAGTAAACAAGTGGGACCTGATTAAACTTAAAAACTTTTGCACAGCAAAGGAAACTATAAACAAGGTGAAAAGACAACTCTTTAAATGGGAGAAAATAATAGTAAATGAAACAACTGGCAAAGGATTAATTTCCAAAATATACATCAGCTCATACAACTCAATGCCAGAGAAACAAACAACCCAATCAAAAAGTGGGAAAAAGACTTAAACAGACATTTCTCCAAAGACATACAGATGGGCTCACAAACACATGAAAAGATGCTCAATATCTCTCATTATTAGAGAAACACAAATTAAAACTACAATGAGATATCACCTCACACAGGTCAGAATGGCCATCATCAAAAAGTCTACAAACAATAAATTCTGGAAAGGGTGTGGAAAAAAGGGAATGCTCTTGTGCTGTTGGTGTGAATGTAAAGTGATACAGTCGCTACAGAAGACGGTATGGAGATTTCTTAAAAAAACTAGGAATAAAATCACCATATGACCAACCAATCCCACTCCTAGGCATATACCCTGAGGAAACCAAAATTGAAAAAGACACATGTATCCCATTTTTCACTGCAGCACTATTTACAATAGCTAGAACATGGAAGCAGCATAGATGTCCATCAATAGATGAATGGATAAAAAAGTTGTAGTATACACACAATGGAGTATTACTCAGCCATAAAAAGGAACACATTTGAGTCAGTTCTAATGAAGTGGATGAACCTAGAACCTATTATACAGTGAAGTAAGTCAGAAAGAGGATAAATATCATATTCTAATACATATATATAGAATATAGAAAAATGGTACTGAAGAATTTATTTACAGGGCACCAGTGGAGAAAAACTTCCCTGGTGGCTCAGACGGTTATACGTCTGTCTACAATGTGGGAGACCCAGGTTCGATTCCTGGGTCGGGAAGATCCCCTGGAGAAGGAAATGGCAATCCACTTCAGTACTATTGCCTGGAAAATCCCATGGACAGAGGAGCCTGGGGTCACAAAGAGTCGGACACGACTGAGCGACTTCACTTTCACTTTCAATGGAGAAAGACATAGAGGATAAGACTTACGGGCATGGGGAGAGGGGAGGAGAGGGTGAGATGTATGGAAACTTATATTACCATATATAAAATAGATAGCCAACGGGAATTTGCTGTATGGCTCAGGAAACTCAAACAGGGGCTCTGTATCAACCTAGAGGGGTGGGATGGGGAGAGATGGGAGGGGAGTTCAAAAGGGAGAGGATATATGTATGGCTGATTCATGTTGAGGTTTAACAAAAAACAACACAATTCTATAAATCAATTATCTTCAATTAAAAAATAAATTAATTAAAAAACATTAAAACCTTGGATACAGCTCATAATATGAAAGTTAATGCCTTAATGAAATATTAAAATTGCATCAGGAATACTGTTCTGGCATTAAAAATAAACAATGACATAAAAAAAAGAAAATAAGTATCAAGTTTGCTTTGGACAAATGAATGAAACAATGAGCTAGAGTAAGAAGCACAGATGAGATATCAGGCCTGAGAAGTAGGATTAAGTTTTAGATAGCCACCATCCAGAGTGAGACAGGAAGAGATGGATGATAACTGTTAAGGAAGGATGAGAGAAAGCCAGATGCCCTAAAACCCCTCAAATCAATCATTAATGGTACAAATCTGTGAAGTCATCTAATTTTCCCCCATAGCACTGATTTGTTTAGTCACATAAAAAAACTGGTGAACTAATCTAGGTTTGGATCTAAGACTGGGGAGGAGCATAGAAGATATGATACAAAGACAAAGTTATAATGAAGCAGTGAACATAACCCATTAAATTTATGTAAAGCCTTTGCTATATGAAGAGCTCAATATATAAATGGTGAACTTTCTCCTGAACCTAAGAAATATCTGCTAATTTTAAGAAAAGAAAGAAAATAGAACATCTTTCTATTTCAAAGAAGGAAAACTTGCATATGAAAAACCACTGAATACAGCCCTCCCTTAATACCTTATATTTGACAGGTTTTATAGTCTGGCTATAAAGTGTTTCATCTGCAAAAGGTCATATCACTGAAGGAAAGCAAACTTGTTAGGGAGTACTCACTTTCTTTCTGTGAAGACTCAGTATTTTTCTGTAGGAACACTAAGGTGCTGAAAGATTATTTGTCAAATTCCCAGTTGTCTAACTTTAACTGATATAAGGTACATGATAATTCCTTGGAGAAAACATCAGAAAACTATAAGTATTCTATAAACAATATACTGCTGTCCCAACTTCTCTTCTCTAACAAATTTTTCTCTTTAAACTGCTGCAACTGAAAGCGTATGAATAAGATCAGAGTAAATTATTCTTTCCTTATTGACATTACTGCTCAAACTGTGACGGCAAAAGTAAAAAGGAAAAGATGTGAAGATAAAGATAAGCAAATGTGGCATTTTAGTATAAAAATTCTTAGTAATCACCTCTAAACTCAAAAAAGTAAATTATTAAACACATGATGTTCTAAGCATAAATGCAAAAAGAAAAGTTTAAAAGAATTGACACAAGATATTTTTACATAGCTCAAAAAAAAAACGATTCAAAATAACACTATATTGTTTGTGGATATATTACATATATGGTAAAAGTATAAAGACATGCATAGGAATAAAAAATACCAACTATAGGAGAATGCTAATCTCCAGGAGGAAAAAGGTAAGTCTCCATACATTTTCGACTGTCCAAAATACTTAATAATTTAAAGAGAACTGAAAATGTTAGTGCATAGCAGAAAAGCAAAAACCAGAGTTATCGTTGGACTACTAAAAATGCCTGACTCAAAAGGAGCTTTCATTTTTTTATTAAGATTTCCAACTAGTACAGAATATGTATGACTTTGGCAAAAAATGAAAAATATTTTTTTAAGTGTTAAATGATGACCTCTGGGAGGAAATCAGGAGATACTAAAACAGAAGTTACACGTTAAAGTGAGACTTCAAGGATAGTGGGGGTTAAAGTGGGGACAAAGGTGTTTCTCTACTTATACCTGTTTGTTATTGGTTTTTTAGAAGGAACTTAAAATTTTTTGTAATTAAAGACAAATTTTAAAAGGTTGACAAAATACTTTACCAGAAGGCTCTTTTCAAGTCCTTTCAAGAGACTCCATCACTTCACTGCATCTAGTCCCACTACTCCCAAGACAAGCTCTCTTTTCGAAAAGAAATTTCTGCCTATTCCATCCCATCCAACACTATGCACACTCCTGCATGTACTCATATCCTAGTATTAGATCTCTTTCAATTATTCAAATTTTATTTAATTCTTTACCTATGAACTCAAGTTCCATTGTCCATAAAGTCACACAATCCTTACTTGGTACAAGTTAATATTTATATAGTGCCTATATGTTCTAAGACTTGTATATATTCTCTCATTTTAATCTCCCCTCCCCCCCAAAAAAATAAAAACCCTTTGATCCAATGCATCTTGCTTTTGAAAATGGGGACATTGAAGCTTAGAAGGTTTCCTAACTTGGTCAGGATTACAGAGCCAAGTGGCAGGCTAGTAATCAAATCCAGAACTGTACTGTTTCCCAAATGATTCACTTGCCATTAAACCATGCATCTCTAGCATAGAAGAAAAACATTTTGCCAGATACAATTTTGTGTGAGCATGTTTTGTATTTACAAGCAGACAGTGGATGCTTATTACTCCTTCGATTAATTTCAGTCAATATCGACAAGTCACACTTCCATGTCAAGGTAATTAAAAAAAAATATTTAGCAAACAGAAAAACGTCATGTGACCCAAGACATAATTATGATGTTTTATAGAGAAACAGAGTCTCTGGAAGTTTAAATGACTTGCCCAAAGAAGCACACTGAACAGGCGATAGGCGGGGAAAAGGTATCCAGATACATTCCTACTTTGTTCTCATTCACACACTGACACAACCAACACAGGCAAAGACTGTAACTAAAATGTACATAACTGGGAACAACTCTTGAGAAACACACAATGAAAATTATAGACAGATAAATGTTGAGAAAAGTGAGTCAAGATTATCAAAGCACGGTAGGCTTAGTCAGAGTAGACCTTTCGAAGGAAGTGGAAGAACTGATGGAAGGTAATCAGCAGTAGCATTCCAAATTCGTATCAGAGGAAAAAAAAAGGCAGAGAGAACTCAGAGTTAAGTAAGATATGCAGGACACATGATATGACTAACATTCACTGTGCTTCCATTATAAATCCAACTCAAATCTTTTAAAACACGGAATCCCTGTGAATTGCAACAACTGTGCGAGGTTTTAAACCATCCCTTGACTCTCACCAGAATCTAGGAGCTCCTCGACCAATGAAATATTGCCTGAGGTCAAAGCCTTCTTAAATGTTTCCTGCCTTTCTTCAACGGGTAACGGTCCTTTTAATTTCTAAGAACGAAGGGAAAAAAAATTATTGTTATACATATTTTCATTCCCAGTGCATTGGGAAACAATAATGATTGGTTTTAGGTGCATCATTTTAGGGGTTCGGGGGAGGCAAAATACAAAATTTGCGTCTAATTCATAACCAAAAAGGGATCTTTAAAGGGAATGGGTAATGAGGTATTCAAACCCAGAAGAGCCATATTGACAACCTAAAAAGGCGTAATTGATGGAAAACACAGTAGGGAAATGAGAGGGAAACTGCGAGTTTGTCCAAAAGCCTGTATTCACGCTGGGAAAAAAATTTAGGGAAACACAGGCAAGGAAGTAAGAGGTTTCATGGCCAGGGAAGGCCGATTCAGGTGCGGCCAAGACAAGGCCTCCTTTGCTACCTGAGCTGTCCGGTCGAGATACCCAATCTCCCAGCCGTCATCCTCACTCTCGCTACTCTCGCCTCCACCGGCCACTGCTAGACCGCGTAGGGGGCTCGCCGCCATACCACCCGGCCCTCTCCGCACGGTACTAGTGAGCGGCCTGCCCACCGGCTCCATCTGCGCCTGCGCACTGGGCAGTGCGTGAGCCTGCGCGGGAAAGGCTGTGCGGGCAGGCGCGACGCGCCAGCGTTGGGGCTTTGGACCCTCCAGCGCAGGCGCGTGAGCGCGCGCAGCGGTCCTGAGTCCGGTCTGCCAGTCATAAAACCCTCGGGAGAGGGAAACTGGCCAGCGTGACAGGCTGGGCAGACCTGACCTTGTGCCCAGTGTTGCCAATACTTTTCGGGGGGCGGGAGTCTTACCCTTCTTTCTTTTTAGGGTATTTGCCTGATGAGGTTCTTAGAGTTTAAAGAATGCCCCACTTGTGGCAGGAGCAGAATGGGGTTTCAATGTCACGAAAACTAGGCTTTTGCTCCCATTCCCTTCACCTGTCCCCGCCTGACAAATCCACTGTCAAATGTGCGTCCCTTGGTCAATGCTGTTGGCCAGAATATTTCCTCAAGGAGCATCACCTGCACATTCAAGGAGCGAGCAGATAAATGGGAGCCGACAAAGGAATCAGGAGAATTCTTCCTTTGAATTTCTTGTGATCGCGGATGTCATCGTACATTTAGAAACTTCAGGACATCAAAACACTTTCACAGATAAGTAATATAGAACCCTTAAAGGAAATGATCAAGCAAGGGGAAAGTCAAGAGAGTGGATCAGATGAGTTGGAAAGAAGAAATGATTTAAACTTTCAGAAAGTAAGCAGTACAAACAACTTCAGGTGAAAGCAGCCCAAACTCACTTTTCTGCGTCTGCTCTAATTTCTAGATGAAATATTCCTAACACAGTGATTATCTTTGCCAAAACAGATCTATCAATGAATAGGACACATGCATGTACCCAAAGAAAATTTTAAAAGAATGTGGCCATGCACCAGGGCTTCCCTGGTTGCCCAGCTTGTAAAGAATCTGCTGGCAAGGTGGGAGACCTTGGTTCGATCCCTTCAGGGTTGGGAAGATACCCTGAAGGAGGGCATGGCAAGCCACTCCAGTATTGGAGTGGGAGAACCTCCATGGACAAAGGAGCCTGAGGGGCTACAGTCCCTGGGGTCGCAAAGTGTCTGACAAGACTGAGCAACTAAGCACAGCACAGCCATGCACCATTCTTAGGAAATGGTACAATACATGCATACTTTTCGTTAGGGAGTCTTTGGTGTAAGATTTTGAAGTTATTTATTTCAAAGATTTTCACGGATAAGTATTTTTAAGTAGTGTGGTTATTTGGGGGACAAGATCAGTCTTTCTAAATGAATTCATTCCATAAATGTACTGGATCATTGAGCACATTCAGTCATAACTAAGTTTGGGGCAACATCAAAGACAAACTAAGCTGCCTCATGGAACTCATATTCTATGAAGAAAGACAGTACGCAAGTAAACAAGCAGGATGGTTGCAGATTGTGAGTCAAATAAGTGCTCAGTTTCTGAAATCAAGTTACTTGGGTTGTTTCCCAGCCAAGTCACTTACTACCAGGAGCTGTGTGCTCTGGGGCAATTACTTAGCCTCTTTCTTCTTCTGTCAGTTCTCTTATCTGTAAAATGGGGATTATGATAGTACTCATCATATAGGGTTGTTTGGAGGATTAAATAAAGTAATGAGCTTGGAATATGGGCAGGCTCAATGTAAGAGATTACTAAATCTTAGCTACTATTGTTTTTATTATTTTAGATGGAGTAGTTGACCAGAGCAGAGTCATAAATGACAAGAAGGAGCTAACCATAAGAATAGGGAGAGCAGAGCTTTCTTGGTGGAGGAGATGACTAGTACAAAGTCACTAAGGCAGGAAAAGCTAGGGCCCAGGCCTGGACTAGGGTGGGGCAGTTGAAGGCTCTAGGAAGCAAAATTTAAGACACTCACTCTTAGGGGTCTGTAAGTTCTTCTGTTTTGCACTCTAGGTGTCTCATTCACTTTCCTTTTTCATTGCCTTTGGACCAGAAAGCCCTGAGCCTGGAACTTCTTTGAAGGAAGGGGTATGTGATAAGAGGACCTTGTTGGCCTGAAGCAAGAATTTTTTAGATTTTATTCTAACAGCAATTGAACACTGAAATATTTAAATTGATAAAATACATGTTCTGGTGTATGTGTGTGTGTATGTTTCTATATAAATATACTCAAACTCTTGTAAAGGAGGTTTTTGGTGCCATTGACTAAGATGGGAGAAGATCAAGGGATTAACTTGACATGAGCATCCCAAAATTAACATAGTCAAAGTAAATACTCATTGTAGCTGTCAGGTTGGTAGTTGGGTTAGTTTAGCTGTGGAGCTCAAAAGAAAGGCTGGTCTTAGAGATACAAATTTTGGAGTCATCTACACATAATTGATTTTTAAAATGAGAATTTATCTGGCAAGATTTTTTTGTAAATATAAATGCTATAGACTAAATGTTTGTGTCCCCCAGGACCACCTGCTTCCCAAAATTCATATGTTGAAACCTGATCCTCAAAGTTATGCTATTTGGAGGTAGGGCCTTTAGGAGGTGACTAGGTCATGAGGGCAGAGCCGGCACAAATGGGATTTGTGCCTTTATGAAAGAAACCCCAGAGAACGCTCTTGCCCCTTCCGTCATGTGAGGACACAGCAAGATTCTTTATGAACCAGGGAGTGAGTTCTCACCAGACACTGCAACTGGCAGCGGCTTGGTCTCGGACTTCCCAGCCTCCAGAACTGTGAGAACTAAATTTCTGTTATATTAAACCACCCTGTTTATGATACTCTATTATAGCAGCCTGAACAGACTATGAAAGTGAAGTCGCTCAGTCGTGTCCGACTCTTTGCGACCCAGGCTCCTCCATCCATGGGATTCTCCAGGCAAGAATACTGGAGTGGGTTCCCATTTCTTTCTCCAGGGGTTCTCCCTGACCCAGGGATCGAACCCGAGTCTCCCACATTGAAGGCAGATGCTTTAACCTCTGCACCACCAGTGGCTTCCCTGAACAGGCTATAACAATAGCTAAGATTAATCTAAAACTTACGTGGAAAGGCAAAGGAACTAGATAGCTCAAACAATTCTGAGACAAAAGTATAGAGTAAGAGTAATGCTACTTGGTTTTAAGACTTATGTAACTAACATAATCAGGTGTCATATTGAAGAACGAATAGAACAGAACAGAGAACCTAGAAATAGGCCCATGTAAGTAAGACCAAATGTTTTTTGACAAAGGTGTAAGAGCAATTCAATGGAGGAAGGATTGTCTTCAACAAATGATGCTGGATCAACTGAATAGTCACACGTTAAAAAAAAACCTAGACCTAGTTTTGAAAACCTCACGTCTTTTCAAAAATTAACTCAAAATAGGGCTTCCCTGGTGGCTCAGTGGTAAAGAATCCACCTGCCAACGTGGAGACACAGGTTTGATCCCTGATCCAGGATGATCCCAAATGCCACGGAGGAACTAAGCCCATTCACCACAACTACTGAGCCTGTGCTCTGGAGTTCAGGAGCCACAACTACTGAGTCCTGTTGCTGCAACTACAGGCTTTAGGGGCTGTGCTCTGCAACAAGATAAGCCACCTCAACGAGAAGCCTGTGGACTGCAACTAGAGAATAGTCTGGGCAGCAACAAAGACCAAGCACAGCCAGAAATAAATAAATAAAATTATTTTAAAATAAATCATCTAAAAAATCAACTCAAAATAGGTCATAGATGTACACAAATGTTCATAGCATCACTGTTCCTATTAGCCAAAAAGGGTAAACAACCCGAAAGTTCTTCAACTGATGAATGGATAAATAAAATGTGGTATATCCACACTATATATGTTAGTTTCTCAAGACAACCATAACAAATTTCTACAAATTGAGTGGTTTATAACAACAGAAATTTATTCTCTGACCGTTCTGGAGGTTAAAGTCTGGAGTCAAAGTGTCAGCAGTACCAATTCCCTCAGAAGTCTGCAGGGGAAATCCTTCCCTGTCTTCTTATAAGTTCTGGTGGTTGCTAGCAATTCTTGGCATTCCTTGGCTTGTAGTAGATACATTGGTTTAATCTCTGCCTTTGTATTTACAAGGCATTCTCTTCTGTGCGTCCGTGTCTCTAAATGTCTCTGTCTCTAAATTCCTTTCTTCTTGTAAGGACATCAATTGTATTGGATTAAAGCTCACACAAATTCACTGTGACCTCACCTTAACTTGGTTATATTTTCAAAGACCTTATTTCCAAACATGGTTACATTAATGGGTTTTGGGTGGACATGAATTGGAGGGGGCACAATTTATCCTGATACAGCATATATATCACTTAGCATAATGTTTTCAAGATCCACATTGTAACATACTTCATTCCCTTTTATGCTGAATAAGCTGTGGTATTGATTTCAGAAGTTTTTAGGAGGTGGCAGGACCCATTATAAGACTGCTATAACTGTGAGTTGGAGAAGTAGCAGGAAAGATGGAGAAAAGAGGATGCATTCAAAATTTATTGTGAATTAGAATCAGTAGGATTTGGTGACTGTATATGAGGGACAAAGGGACAGAAGAGTCAAAGATACTGTGACAAGAGCTTTAGAAGAGGAAAACATTTTGAGGGAACAGAGATAAGTTTTGTTTTGCATGAAGTCTGAAATGTCTGAGGAGCATCCACGTCCAGATAAGGTGGAAAATTCCCAGAGAGTCCTGAGCTATCAGTTCAGCTTTACAAACCATCTTCCTAAGAGGTGATAATGAATATATTAAAGGAATGATACTGCCACTCTTGCCAAAAAGTAAGGTGGGTCCAGCTGCTTGCCGCTGAGAAGACATTAAAAAGGCCAGGTTGGTGGAAAGGAAGGTTTACTTTATTCTAGATGCCAGCAACTGATGGGGGTGGGGGGAGGGCACATCTGTCCAAAGGCTGAATCCCCCCAGCTGGCAACCAGTGGAGCAAGAATCTTTACAGACAGAAGGAGGGGGCTACATGCAGAAATAGCAGTCATCTCTAACAGTCATCTTCAAATTGGTCATAGATGGTCTGACCAGTGTCATCTTGATTGTTTTAGGTACTGTTAATCTTCTGTTCCAGGGTCGGTTTGTTTCATTTCTTTGAGGCCAGTTCTCAGAATTGTGGCTGCTCATGTCCTGGGTACGGTCTGGTCATCATGTAGTTAACTTCTCCACCTGGGGTTTCAGTATCTATAAGATAGCTTACAGAATATGGCTCAGAATATTATCTATAGCCCTCAAGAAAGAACTTAAGGTCCTTGACTTGGCTTAATGACTATATTATTATTATTTAGTTGCCTTTCACTGTTTTCCTTTGTTTCCACATTTCTCATTTCTCTAATTAAATTTATTCTTTGACTAAAGTTTTCCAAGGACAAAAGATAGTCAGAGGACATGGGGTTGAGGGTGGGGGCAAGGACCCTAGAGTCCTGCTCCATTTTACCATGGAAAATGGATAGGCTGACGAGATCAGTTGGCCAATAATACAGCCTTGTGGAATGACTGTTCTTTTAGAAAGCCACCAAAAAAGGAAGCAATTAAGTGGCCTGAGAAATAATGATCAAAGAAGCAGGAGACTTGGAAGGGATCAATGTCTCAAAAATCTTCCACTGAATTATAACCTAAGATAATAGTAAGAGCAATAATAATGAAACTAAATTCATTTTATAGTACTTCCTATGTGCCAGTCAATTTTTCAGAAGAGGAAATGGAGACACAGAAAGTAAAGTCACCTGCTCAAAGTCACCTACCTTGGCAGGGCTTGAATTCAAATGCTGGAAACAGCTCTGAAATTCATGCTTTTAGTCATTACGTTCTAACACTTATGTAGAAGTTTCCTGTGCCCTGACACTTTTCTAAGTACCGTACATCCATTAATTTCACGTATGCCCCTCTATAACTTTTTGAGCTAAGTACTATTGTCTCCATTTTACAGGTGAGGAAACTGAAGTACAGAAAGATTAGGTAAACAGTCCAAGATTATACAACCACTAGATGGGTGGTCAGAATTCACAGCAGACTCTCTGGCTCTGGAATGGGGCTCGGGTTTAACTCAGGGAAGTGTGACACCCACAAAAGCACTCACTCCCTAGAGGGGTACTTGTTTCTCCCGTGTGTTTCACACTGTCACCCCCCTCTAAAGAACTCTGTTGCGAAGCAGATTTCATCTTCCGATTAGTAAACCAGACTCAGAATAAACCTCGATTCATTTTTACAGGTTAATCACAAGCTTCACTTCATTCCTGTCCAGATAAGAAATGGGTCATTTGATTTTGTCTGAAAAGATTTGGGAATTCCCCCAGGGTGACTTCCTGGAGTGGGTCAGAAAGCCACCTACCTTCTTTGTTAATGACCACAGTGTTCTGCTTGGTTCACTGATGACAGGAGGCTGGTAAAACAAAGAGGGCAGGAAACCAGCAGTATCCGAGAAATAAATATTGCTCAAATTTAGGCTCCCCTTAGTTCCTGGGTGGTTTTTTTTTCATTTGTTTTGCTTTGCTTTGTTTTAACTTTTAAGCTTTGATTCAGATGTTAGTGATGATTAACTAATACAGTTTATTTTACCAGTACCTTGGATGATGCTATATTTGTGGGGAACTTGTTTTAAATTTAATGTTATCACATCATTATAATTCTTGCTTATTTTCTATAGTATAATATTGGGCTGGCCAAAAAGTTCCTTTGGCTTTTAAGTAAAAATAAAAGACACATTTTTCATTTTCACCAAGAATTTTATTGAACAACATAGTCATCATTTTGTTCCACTACCTTCTGCCATTTTCCAGGCAACTTCATAATTCCATCTTCCCAAAACTTTCATCTTTTTGAACAAAGAGCTGTGGCAGGTTTCTTTTATGGTATTCCAAGGTATTGAAATTTTTTCCTTTAAGAGAATTTTGTAAAAACCGAAATAAACAGATATCCCTAAGTGCAATGTCTGGTGAATACAGCCGATGAATCAGAACTTCCCAGCCAAGCTGTAACTGTTTTTTACCTGGTCATCAAAGAAACATGCAGTCTTGCATTATCTTGATGGAAGATAATGCATTTTCTGTGAGTAATTCTGGATACTTTTCATTGAGTGCTGCTTTCAGTTGGTCAAATTGGGAACACTACTTACTAGAATTAATCATTTGGTTCTCCAGAAGGAGCTCATAATAAAGGATTCCTTTCCAGTCCCATCATATACACAACATATCTTTGGATGAAGACTGGCCTAGTAGTGGTTAGATGTCTTTATCTTCATTCAAAACAGTTTTTTAGATTGTATTGTGACAGCTATCATTTCAGCATGCATTAAAAGACTTATCAAAACTGATGAATTTTTACATAGCCATTTTAATATTGAAGATGGAATAAAAAAGTAACATTTTGGCATGTTACACTTTATTATTTCAAGAAAGGAAAAGCACAGCTGAAACACAAAGAAAAATTTATGCAGTGTGTGGAGAAGGTGTTGTGACTGATGGAATGTGTCCAAAGTGGTGTTTTTCCTTTCTTGAAATAATAAAGCATAATATGCTGAAAATGTTGCCTTTTTCTTCCATCTTTGATATTAAAATGGCTATGTAAAAATTCATCAGTTTTGATGTTTTTTTTTAAATGCACGCTGATATGACAGCTGTCACAATACAATCTAAATAAACTGTTTCGAATGAAGTTAAAGGCAACTAAGCACTGCTAGAGCCATCTTATGGAAAAAAGCAAACATTTTGTCCAACCCAATATATATAGTATACTATACTTTGGACTGCAAGGAGATCCAACCAATCCATCCTAAAGTAGATCAGTCCTGGGTGTTCATTGGAAGGACTGATGTTGAAGCTGAAACTCCAATACTTTGGCCACCTTATGTGAAGAGCTGACTCATTTGAAAGGACCCTGATGCTGGGAAAGATTGAGGGCAGAAGGAGAAGGGGACAACAGAGGATGAGATGGTTGGATGGCATCACCAACCATATGGACATGGGTTTGGGTAGACTCCGGCAGTTGGTGATGGACAGGGAGGCCTGGTGTGCTGCGGTTCATGGGGTCACAAAGAGTCAGACACGACGGAGCAACTGAACTGAATACTTTCTAGACACGGAGGATGTAAGAAAGACAGGCAAGATTCTTGACCTCAGGGTGTTTATAGTCTAGTAAGAAAAAGAAACAAATACATAATTATATATTAGGTAATAATTAATTCTATAAGGAAAATTTAACTAGGTGAAAGGAAGAGACATTAGTGGAAGGAAATGGGAATTTGAAATAGGGATTTCAAAGAAGGACTCTCTGAAGTGTTATTCATAGTGTTATAAGGAGTTACAAGGAGTTGACTTCCCATTTTCAAAGGTCATTCTGGCTAAAAGGAGAAAAGACTATATGTAGGGGAGAAAGAGGAGAATCAGAAGCTCCAATTAAGAATCTGCCACAATAGTCTGGTTTCTCTGCGTATTAGTGTCCTCTGGAGATGATTCTAGCCAGTCCCAGTCTAAACCAATTATATAAAAATCCCTGGGAGTTGATATTTCTCAAGGCTCCTATGGTGATTTTAACATGTAGCCAGGGTTACATAAGGTTGTACAAGAAAGAGGCCAGGCTAGCTCTAGGCTAGCTAGTGCCCCAGGCTAGCTCTAGAGCACTTATCATTGTCCAGTGGGAGAGTATAAAAATCCATAATGATGAGGTTAAACTATTAATACAGGAATGGATTCTTATTTGGACTTGTTTTCTTCCTTAATGAATATGATTAGACCAGAGAACTAAACCAATCCTTAAACAAAGAGTTAAAAATCATCAGGAAATGATGGAAATGGGTATTTGTCAAAAGAAGCATTAACCAATATAATACAAGGAAGTAATGGTTAATGAAAATGTTTGTGTCATGTTTATTTCTTCAAATATTATAATATATTACCTAGGTTTGAAAATGATTATAGAGGATAGGTCAAGAGGAGTTATCTTTGGAGGTGGCTAGATGCCAGAGGCAGGGTATATATGTGTTTTGTGGAGATAGCAGATAAGAACTGCTAATATGACATCCAAGTTTTAAGCCTGAAATATTAGGTAAATGGTGGCTAAATTTACTCCAGTGAAGGAAAATGCGTGGAGAAGCAGGGATGTATCTGTATATGTGGAGGTTTATGTGTCAAGGAATATTGAAATCAAGAGTATTGGTTTACTCTTCTTAATGTAAGGAGTGTCAATAAACTCTAAAATGGAATGTTCTGCAGAGTTGGATACACGTTCGCAACCGAATGGTTCCCTGGAATAATTTTCCTTGACTTGATATCTGTTTTTTGTTTGCTTTAACTAAAAAATTTACTTAGCTTATAAAGTAAGTTTTAGAACTCGTAGATTTTTAAATTGCTCTTATATTTTTATTTTTTCTTCCTACATTTTTAGTGTATATCTATAAAGCTACTGTATTTCAGATAGGCATGGTGGAAGAAAGTGTCGTAAGAGTAGCTAACCCTTACTCAAAAAGAACATTATATTTGTATACTACTAGGAGACTTAGCAGCAGCAGCAGGAGAAGGCGATGGCGACCCACTCTAGTACTCTTGCCTGGAAAATCCCATGGACAGAGGAGCCTGATAGGCTGCAGTCCATGGGGTCGCAAAGAGTCGGACACGACTGAGTGACTTCACTTTCACTTTTCATTTTCATGCATTGGAGAAAGAAATGGCTACCCACTCCAGTGTTCTTGCCTGGAGAATCCCAGGGACAGGGGAGCCTGGTGGGCTGCCGTCTATGGGGCCACACAGAATCAGACATGACTGAAATGACAGCAGTAGCAGCAGCAGGAAATAGTAGAAGCTCATAAGTGCCTGAGTATTTTTATGTTAAAAAATGTTACAAAAAATAGAAGTTCTAAAGCAATGGATGAAAAGGTAGCAAATGGTGAAGTTCCAGAGCATCTTTTCCAAAAATTTTAAGTTAGTAACATATTAATGAACAGCAGGAAGATCTCAACAGATACAATGGGCTCTTGAATCAAAGTAGATAGCAAAAAATGGCCATTTAGACAGATTAATTGCTATAAGATGATTAAATTTATCATGTGTTTAAAATACAGTGAAATTTAAAATAATATTTAAATAATATTTTACTCTATGTTGAAATTATAAGACAAGGTACATAAACCACACAAATACATATCACATAATCAGTTCAGTAGCTCAGTCGCGTCCAACTCTTTGCAACCCCATGAACCGCAGCATGCCAGGCCTCCCTGTCCATCACCAACTCCCAGAGTTTACCCAAACTCATTTCCATTGAGTCGGTGATGCCATCCAACCATCTCATCCTCTCCTCATCCGACCATTGTCCCCTTGTCCTCCCACTTTCAATCCTTCCCAACATCAGGGTCTTTTCAAATGAGTCAGCTCTTCGTGTCAGATGGCCAAAATATTGGAGTTTCAGCTTCAACATCAGTCCTTCCAATGAACACCCAGGACTGATTTCCTTTAGGATGGACTGGTTGGATCTCCTTGCAGTCCAAGGGACTCTCAAGAGTCTTCTCCAACACCACAGTTCAAAAGCATCAGTTCTTCGGCACTCAGCTTTCTTTGTAGTCCCACTCTCACATCCATACATGACTACTGGAAAAACCATAGCCTTAATGAATATCAAATTGATGACATACAACAAATGATCAACTGGAAAATAATACAGTTAAAATATATTAAGCATTAATCATGGCTAAGAACTATTCAAAGCATTCCACATGTTTATACATGTGGATACATACTGTGTATTTTAGGAATAGTTTTAGCTTCAAATAACAATATTCAATGTCAGTCAGTTAAAAATTTACAGTTCATTTTTTCATATTAACAGCATTCTGGCAAATGGCATTGAATCAGTGATAAAATTGTTTCTAACAGCATCCCATACCCTTGACCTTGTTTTCATATTTGTAAGATGTCTCTCCCAGCAGTGTGTTTGTGTTGAAGGCAAGAAAAAGGACAGAGAGGGTGGTTTCAGCTACATCTGTCTCCTTTCATCAAGGTAGGCAAAGCTTTCCTAGAAGTTCCAACAGATTTGTGCTTTTGTTTCCTTTGCTCCCACATTGCAGGCAGATTCTTTACTGTCTGAATCACCAGGGAAGACCAGTGGTAAAGAACCCACCTGCCAATGCAGCAGATGCGGGTTTGATCGTTTGGCTGGGAAGATCCCCTGGAGTAGGAAATGGCAACAAGCTCCAGTATTCTTGCCTGGAGAATCCCACAGACAGAGGAGCCTGGTAAGGTAGGCTGCAGTCTGTGGGGTCCCAAAGTGTCAGACATGCCTGAGCAACAGATCACATACATACTATATACATTTATATTCTTATGAATATGGGAAGCCCAAGTGGCACAGCAGTAAAGAATCTGCCTGCCAATTCTAGAGACACAAGAGACACAGGTTCAGTCCCTGGGTCGGGAAGATCCCCTGGAGTAGGAAATGGCAACCCACTGCAGTATTCTTTCCTGGAAAATTCCATGGACAGTGGAGCCTGGCAGGTCCACGGGGTGGCAAAGAGTCAGACATGACTGAGCACTATCCACATGCACTTATTCTTTATCCATTTATCTGTTAATAGTCACTTAGGTTGCTTCCATATCTTAGCTATTATAAATAATGCCACTGTGAACACTGGGGCACATGTATATTTTTAATTAATGATTTATTTTCTTCAGATATACCTAGGAGTAGACTTGCCGGATTATATGGTAGTTCTGTTTTCACTGTTTTGAGGAACCTCCATACTGATTTCATAGTGACAGCAACACTTTACATTCCCCCAAGAGTGTACTAGGCTTCCATTTTTCCCACATCCTCACTACCACTTGTTATTTGTAGACTTAAAAATATTTTTTTTTAATTTAGTGTTTGTCAGTGCTAGGTCTTTGTTGCTGTGCAAGAGCTTTCTCTGGTTGTGGCGAGCAGGAGCTGCTCCTCATCACAGTACGTGGGCTTCTCACGTGGCTTCCCTTGTATAGCGGAGGTTCTAGGTGTATGGGCTTCAGCAGCTGTAGCATGGGGGCTCAACAGAGGCGGCACATGGGCTTAGTTGCTCCACGGCATGTGGAATCCTCCCAGACCAGAGATTCAACCAGTGTCCCCTGCATTGGCAGGCAGACTCTTATCCACTGTACCACCAGGGAAGTTCTTATTTGTAGACTTTTTGATGATAGCCATTTTGACAGATGTAAAAGTGAGAAAGCGTTAGTCACTCAGTCGGATTCAACTCTTTGTGACCCCATGGACTGTAGCCCACCAGGCTCCTCTGTTCACATAATTCTCCAGGCAAGAACACTGCAATGAGTTGCTATTCCCTTCTCCAGGGAATTTTCCTGACCCAGGGATGGAATCCAGGTCTCCCACATTGCAGGAAGACTCTTTGCCAACTGAGCCACCAGACAGATGTGAGGTGATATCTAATTATGGCTTTGATTTGCATTTCTCTGATGATTCGTGTTGTGCCTGTTGGCCGTCTGTGTATCTTCTTTGGAAAAACTGTCTGTTCAACTCTCCTACCCATTTTTAAATTGGGTTCTTCATTTCATAATATTGAGTTGTGTAAGCTGTTTGTAGATTTTGGATATTAACATGTCATATCATTTGCAAATATTTTCTCCCATGCAGTAAGTTGGATGGTTTCTTTTGTTGTGCAAAACCTTTTAGGTTTAATTAGGTTTCATTTGTTTATTTTTGTTTAAATATCCTTTGCTTTAGGACACAGATCCAAAAACTACTGCTGTAATTTATATCAAAGAGTATTCTGCATAGGTTGTCTTCTAGGAGTTTTATGGTTTCAGCACTATGTTTCATAAATAAACAGTACTGAGAAGATTATTTCCTTTTAATAGACTTCTTGTTTTTGTATTATCATATTAAATAGCTTTCCTATCAATTTAATTCTAGATGGATTTATACAGCCATTGCCACCATAGAATACTAATAAAAGTTTTTATGAACTTGAAGAAAATGATCTCTTGCACATATATTTTTTATTTAAAAATTTGATGTTTTTATTTATAAATATACAGTAATTTAAGCTAATTATAACCTGCATGTATTTGGTTTAAAACTATGAAATTGTCACATCAAATAAACCAGTAATATAGATGGAAATTTTTTAGCTTGCAAGAAAATTTTCAGAAACTTGCCTCTCATAATTTGTTATTTGGATAACAAACAGATCTTAAAATGGGCTATTTAAATGGTATTTACTATGTTTTGGAAGAGAGAAGCAGCTTTCTCCTTGCTCTGACCTGACTTTAGGGCCATTGCTTATCTTAAGTTCTTATAGAATCCAGAATGACCAGACCTATCTGAATTTTTAGTATGCAATGAATAGATCTTCAGAAGTTTCATAGATTTATGCTGAATGTTATGAGCAAGATAAATGGAAGGAAAGGAATAACACAAAGAGGGAAACATATTTAAGGTAGAAATGGAATTACCATTGAGCACCTACCTACCTACCTACCTATCTATCTACCTATCTCTATGTGAGAACTTTTTCATGCTATTTTATTTGAGTCTGAAAGTCACCCTGAGAATTACGTGTCAGCCTTGTTTTTCTGCTGGTAAAGAATCTGCCTGCAATGCAGGAGACCTGGGTTTGATCCCTGGGTTGGGAAGATCCCCTGGAGAAGGGAAAGGCTACCCACTGCAGTATTCTGGCCTGGAGAATTCCATAGACTACAGTCCATGAGGTTGCAAAGAGTCGGACATGACTGAGCTACTTTCAGTTCACTTTTGCTTGTTTTTCAGTCGAGAAAACTGAAGCTCAGAAAGTTTAATTACCTTGACCAGAATCACTAAGTCTGAACTTGGATTTGAACCCAAGTCTCTTTTCTTCCAGATCTGTCCAAATATTGGTGACACCAAAAGAGGCTTTGGGAAACAAGAGAAGGAATATTTACTATTATGTTGTAAATGTTTTTTAAAGTGTTAATCACTCAGTCATCCTGTCTGACTCTTTGCGACCCCATGGACTGTCGCCCTTCAGGCTGCTCTATCCATGGAAGTCTGCAGGCAAGAATACTGGAGTGGTTTGCCATGCCTTCTCCAGGGGATCTTCCCAATCCAGGGATCAAACCTAAGTTTCCCGCATTGCAGGCAGATTCTTTACCATCTGAGTCACCAGAGAAGCCCTTTATTGTAAATGTATTTACTACTTTAAAACTTCATGTTGGACTACAGTCATTTCATCAAATTCTCCAGTTTTAGTTAGCAAAGGTGGCTGTTATTGCTGATTGAAGGTACAAATAAAAGCCCTCTTTCACTCACTTACGTTTTAATGGGAGTAGGCTCAAAAATCAGATTGCAGGATCCAGTCAATAGCATGGTGAAGAATGCAAGAGGAAAAGACGCTTGAACCAGAATAGCATAGAGGTGAGGCGATGGTGGCAGAGTCATGAGTTGGGAAGGCTAAGGAGGAAAATGTCCTAGTCGTAGGAAAATCTCAAGGTCACAGACTTGAGAAGGAGTTAGCACTAGGGGAGGAAAAAGGGTGGTGAGTTTAATCCAGTAAGCAAAAGGCTAGTGCAGATAAGAGATGATACTCAACAGCAGAACATGGTGGTGGTGGCTTTTTCTAATCTGACAGGTATGTCCCCACAAAAGATCAGTGACAACCCTGTAAATCGTCTCTCCACTTTGAATCCCCTGCTGCACTTGTTACTTTTTCTTCTTACCTGGTGACCTCCTTTCATATCACTCCCTTCCTTGCTTATTCCTCTTGTGGTTTTCCTTAGACGCACTAGTCTCTCCTGACTTAACGTTCTTTGCTGTAGTTGTTTCTTCCATCTGCAATGCTCTCCCAAGATATCTACTAAACTAATACTTTCACTTCCTTTATGTCTTTGCTCAAAATTTAACCCTCTCCCTAAGGCTTATCATGACCAACCTGTATTTCTTAAAATTGAGATATGATTGACATTTAACTTTGTGTTAGTTTTAGATGTATAACATATGGTTATATATATACTAAGAAATGATTACCACAGTAAGTTCAGTTCACATCCCTCTACACACATGCACAATTACATTTGTCTTCTTATGATAGAACTTTTAAGATCTGCTCTCTTAGCAACTTTCAAATATATAACACAGTATTATTAACTGTATCCCATGTTGTCTATTACATGGTCACCCTATTTAATACTCCTGCTCCTTCACCCTCTGACATGCCTTGCTAAGTCACTTCAGTCGTGTCCAACTCTGTGCGACCCCATAGATGGCAGCCCACCAGGTTCCCCCGTCCCTGGGATTCTCCAGGCAAGAACACTGGAGTGAGTTGCCATTTCCTTCTCCAGTGCATGAAAGTGAAAAGTGAAAGTGAAATCACTCAGTCGTGTCCAACTCTTAGTGACCCCATGGACTGCAGCCTACCAGGCTCCTCTATCCATGGGATTTTCCAGGCAAGAGTACTGGAGTGGGTTGCCGTTGCCTTCTCCGCTGACATGCCTTATCCTACTCCATATTTGTTGTTCCATACCAGTTACCACCTTCTAACATACTACAGTATGTGTTATTTGCTTCTTATTATGTTTAGTCCCTGCTAGACTACAAACTCCAATAGCATGCATCTGTGTTTTATTCCCCATGATATAGTGTAAGACCCTAGAATATTGCTCCAGGCAAGCCTACTGTGGTTGATGCCGATCACAGATATTTTCCCTGACCCTGAGTCTGTAAGCTAGTCAAACATGTCCTACATCAATAAATATGACAGAGCAGTGGCCCCTTGGGATCTAGTGCTATTCTTCTTTGGCTAACTCTTAACATCACCACCCTTGCTACTGTAGGATCAGAGTCTTGTGCCAGGTTCCCCCTCCATCCTGTGCCTCTTATGTCCTGACTAACAAGTTTGGTCAGCTGTGGCATAGGTTCAACCACTTTTCCTTCCTGTTCTATTTCCTTTCTGCTGAATGTTGCAACTTCTGCTGATTATTCTGTGTCTACCAAGCCAGGCAGTTGCTCTCATGAGAATCACATCACTCACCCCACAACTTCAGCTCTTTCACTGACCACTACCACTGAGTCACTGGAGACTTGGTGATTGATTACACAGACATCTGTGAAAACAGGCAAGGATAGCTTCACTGTGTAATGCTCTGTTGGAAGGGCACCCCAAAATATTTTCCCATTTGTAGAGCTGACCGAGTATAATATCCATTTGAAAGAAACCGTGCTGTTCTTTCAATCACTCTGGCCTTCTAGCTGTTTAGCATTTTTAAAAGCATTTATTTATTGAGCACTTTGATCAATACCATCCCGAGTACTATATATACATTTAAAAATTTTTCCATTGTTTTGGGGTGAAATGTCCTGTAGATATCAATTAGGTCTAACTGGTCTATTGTATCATTTAAAGTTTCTGTTTCCTTGTTAATTTTCTGTTTAGTTGATCTGTCCATAGGTGTGAGTGGGGTATTAAAGTCTCCCACTATTATTGTGTTATTGTTAATTTCCCCTTTCATACTTGTTAGCATTTGTCTTACATATTGCAGTGCTCCTATGTTGGGTGCATATATATTTATAATTGTCATATCTTCTTCTTGGATTGATCCTTTGATCATTATGTAGTGGCCTTCTTTGTCTCTTTTCACAGCCTTTGTTTTAAAGTCTATTTTATCTGATATGAGTATTGCTACTCCTGCTTCCTTTTGGTCTCTGTTTGCACGGAAAATCTTTTTCCAGCCCTTCACTTTCAGTCTGTGTGTGTCCCCTGTTTTGAGGTGGGTCTCTTGGAGACAACATATATAGCGGTCTTGTTTTTGTATCCATTCAGCCAGTCTTTGTCTTTTGGTTGGGGCATTCAACCCATTTACGTTTAAGGTAATTATTGATAAGTATGATCCCATTGCCATTTACTTTATTGTTTTGGATTCGAGTTTATACATCCTTTTTGTGTTTCCTGTCTAGAGAATATCCTTAGCATTTGTTGGAGAGCTGGTTTGGTGGTGCTGAATTCTCTCAGCTTTTGCTTGTCTGTAAAGCTTTTGATTTCTCCTTCATATTTGAATGAGATCCTTGCTGGGTACCGTCATCTGGCCTGTAGGTTATTTTCTTTCATCACTTTAAGTATGTCCTGCCATTCCCTCCTGGCCTGAAGAGTTTCTGTTGAAAGATTGGCTGTTATCCTTCTGGGAATCCCCTTGTGTGTTATTTGTTGTTTTTCTCTTGCTGCTTTTAATATTTGTTCTTTGTGTTTGATCTTTGTTAATTTGATTAATATGTGTCTTGGGGTGTTTCGCCTTGGGTTTCTCCTGTCTGGGACTCTCTGGGTTTCTTGGACATGGGTGATTATTTCCTTCCCCATTTTAGGGAAGTTTTCAACTATTATCTCCTCAAGTATTTTCTCGTGGTCTTTCTTTTTGTCTTCTTCTGCTGGGACTCCTGTGCTTCGAATGTTGGGGCATTTAACACGGTCCTGGAGATCTCTGAGATTGTCCTCATTTCTTTTAATTCATTTTTTTTCCCTCTCTGATTCATTTATTCCTACCATTCTATCTTCTAACTCACTAATCCTATCTTCTGCCTCCATTATTCTACTATTTGTTGCCTCCAGAGTGTTTTTGATCTCATTTATTGCATTATTCATTATATATTGACTCTCTTTTATTTCTTCTAGGTCCTTGTTAAACCTTTCTTGCATCTTCTCAGTCCTTGTCTCCAGGCTATTTATCTGTGATTCCATTTTGATTTCAAGATTTTGGATCATTTTCACTATCATTATTTGGAATTCTTTACCAGATAGATTCCCTATCTCTTCCTCTTTTGTTTGGTTTGGTGGGCATTTATCCTGTTCCTTTACCTGCTGGGTATTCTTGTCTCTTCATCTTGTTTATATTGCTGAGTTTGGGGTGTCCTTTCTGTATTCTGGCAGTTTGTGGAGTTCTCTTTATTGTGGAGTTTCCTCACTGTGGGTGGGGTTGTATGGATGGCTTGTCAAGGTTTCTTGGTTACGGAAGCTTGTGTCGGTGTTCTGGTGGGTGGAGCTGGATTTCTTCTCTTTGGAGTGCAATGAAGTGTCCAGTAATGAGTTATGAGATGTCAATGGTTTTGGAGTAACTTTGGGCAGCCTGTATATTGAAGCTCAGGGCTGTGTTCCTGTGTTGCTGGAGAATTTGTGTGGTATGTCTTGCTCTGGAACTTGTTGGCCCTTGGGTGGTACTTGGTTTCAGTGTAGGTATGGAGGCTTTTGATGAGCTCCTGTCAATTAATGTTCCCTGGAGTCAGGACACACCGAGGAAACCAGAATTGAAAGAGACACATGTACCCCAATGTTCATCACAGCACTGTTTATAATAGCCAGGACATGGAAGCAACCTAGATGTCCATCAGCAGATGAATGGATAAAAAAGCTGTGATACATATACACAATGGAGTATTATGCACCAATTAAAAAGAATACATTTGAATCAGTTCTAATGAGGTGGATGAAACTGGAGCCTATTATACAGAGTGAAGTAAAAGAGACAAAAATGTATAGAACAGTCTTTCGGACTCTGTGGGAGAGGGAGAAGGTGGGATGATTTGGGAGAGTGGCATTGAAACACGTATAATATCATATATGAAACAAAACAAAACAAAACAAAAACAGGCTAATTATTGGCAGAATCAAAACCGAAACCTATACAATGAATCAAAAAAAAATTTTTTTCCCAAACAACCTTGAGAGAGAAGTGTTATTCTCCCCAATTTTATAGATAAAGTACCCAAGGTCAGATAGCCCAAATAGTTTCCAAGCATTGTATGGTGGTGGTTTAGTTGTTAAGTCATGTCTGACTCTTTGCGACCCCATGGACTGTAGCCTGCCAAGCTACCCTGAGAATCCTCCATGGGATTCTCCAGGCGAGGATACTGGAATGGGTTGCCATTTCCTTCTCTAGGGGACCTTCCCAACCCAGAGCACAAAGCCAAGTCTCCTGCATTACAGGGGGGTTCTCTACTAACTGAGCCATCTGTGATGGGACTCAAAACCTGACCAGTTGGGCCCTGCAGTAGATGTTGATGCTACAGCTGGATCCACTTTACTCTGCTGGCCACCCCATCCTCAGCTAATATGACTGTGGGCTGCTAACTCAGCGAGTCACTCTCTCCTGGAGACTGATTCCTCATGTCCCTCCCAATAGCTCTTGACCAATGACTAGATTATCAGGGTTACAAAGGACTGACCTCTTGCCTCAAGGTGAGGATAATTCTATGGTGCAATTTGTGCTCCAGAGCTTTCCTATGGGGTCTCACTGAATCTCGTCTATATCTGAGCCCCTTTCTTGCTTCCCCGATCTAGTCTATCCTTCACTTTTGAGAATACATACCAATAAATTCATCTAAGGCCCTTGTAGGAACCTACGACCTCTAATCCCATTTTCTAATCACCACAATACACTGCCTTTTTTTTTTTTTTCCTTTTCTGTACCAGGAGAGTTTAATCAGTTCTCTCTTTCCTTAAATTATCTCCTATAAGGTTCATGTAAGATGTAAGGGATAGGACAATAGATTGAATCCCTGTGATGAATGACTCGTGTGATCAGGTGCAGTTACTCTTGCACTGTGTTCTTTTTACTGAGAGTATTTTAAAGCTGAAAATAGCTAAATCTTTGTGTTCTCTCATGTGAGCTGCTAGTCCAAGGATGTCCAGTAGAAATTTGAGAATGTAATACTCTGGCTAAAATTAGGTGTTATATTTTGCATATTTTCTGTTAATGGAATCCACATCACTAAAAGCAAAATTGGAATATTTTCTGATACCATAAAACTAGGTTTTGTGGAGGAGCATATATTTTTTCTATCCCAAAGTGTTACAAGTTTTTGCCTCTAATTTTTTAGATACCTCTTGAGTACTAGTAGTAATATATAGTTTTTGTGGAGCAGATTACATGCACATCCAGGATTTTTAAATGTATATATAATAATAAGATATATTATATCTGACTAAGAATAGGAAATAATAACAAGATTAAGAAAATAATTTAGCTAGGTGGCACTCATGAAGGAATTCTTTTTTCCTAATCTATTAATATTAGCTGACTATGGAGTAGGAAATGGCAACCAGCTCCAGGATTCTTTCCTGGAAAATCCCACGGACAGAGGAGCCTGGCAGGCTGGCAAAGAGTCGGGCATGACTGAGTGACTGAACACACGTGAGCTGACTAAGTGTGTATCTTATCATTACAAATGACTGCTGTGTAATCGATCCACACAAAGCATTCCAGTGGGGGTCCTTTTTGATTACAAATTGCTTACTTTTACTTCAAGGTCAGGAAAGCTGGTAGAATTTTTAATGAATGGTATAATTGTTGAACATTTAACCAAACACAATCTATTTGCAGATGAACAGTATGATTTACGTAATGGGAAGTCATGCCAGCCAATCAAGTTGAGTTCAGTGGAATGATAAAGACGTATCGGAAAAAGAGGAACAAACAGATATAACTTATTAACATTAGAAAAAATAACTTTGACAAAGTCTTCATTCTCCTTTCTATGCTCCCCTAGTCCACATACACACGCAGACACAGACACACATGCACCCACCAGAAACTGTTTCTTAAGACATACACTATAGGGTTGCTATAGGGTTGGAGGAAAAGCTTTGCTCTATTTAGAAACTGATTTAGAGACCAGTAATAAAGTGTCAGAACAGTTACTTATTCAAAAAGAAAAGTTTAGTAGTTGACTCTCTGCATAATAAGTGCTGATATTAATTTAAGAATTTTATAGATGAGGTTCTTAAATTAAATGTCTAAGTTCACAATCATATAATAAATGCTTCATAGATGCAGAAAAAAATTAAAGAGATTTTAAAAGTCTGGAATGATGGGAAGGAGGACAGAAAGAAGAGAGCTAAACTTCAGTTGTTGTTCAATCACCCAGTCATGTCTGACTCTCTGCAGCCCCATGGTATAAGATAATGTCTAAACCTGGCAAGAATCCAAATGATCAGTGTAGGGACATGATTTTAGGGTCACCATGGACCTTCCTTAGAGATTCTGGGAAGTTAAAAATGATGGCTCATTAAAACTTTTTAATTATTTTTTTTCTGGTAAAACATAAAATGTACCATTTAAATTATTTTAATGATGTAATTCAGTGGCACTAAGTATAGCATATTGAAAAGCAGAGACATTACTTTGCCAACAAAGGTCTGTCTAGTCAAGGCTATGGTTTTTCCTGTGGTCATGTATGGATATGAGAGTTGGACTGTGAAGAAAGCTGAGCGCTGAAGAATTGATGCTTTTGAACTGTGGTGTTGGAGAAGACTCTTGAGAGTCCCTTGGACTGCAAGGAGATCCAACCAGTTCACTCTGAAGGAGATCAGCCCTGGGATTTCTTTGGAAGGACTGATGCTAAAGCTGAAACTCCAGTACTTTGGCCACCTCATGCGAAGAGTTGACTCATTGGAAAAGACTTTGATGCTGGGAGGGATTGGGGGCAGGAGGAGCAGGGGATGACAGAGGATGAGATGGCTGGATGGCATCACTGACTCGATGGACGTGAGTCTGAGAGAACTCCGGGAGTTGGTGATGGACAGGGAGGCCTGGCGTGCTGCGATTCATGGGGTTGCAAAGAGTCAGACATGACTGAGCGACTGAACTGAACTGAACTGAACTGAACTGAAGTACATTCACAATGTTATGCACCATCCTCATTATCCACTTCCACAAATTTTTATTATCCCAAATAAAAACTCTGTCCATTAAACAGTAACTCCCAATTCTCTGTTGCCCAGCCCCTGCTAACCTTTATTCTACAATACTTTCTGTTTCTAGGAATTTGCCTATTCCAGACACCTCCTGTAAATGGAATCATACGATATTGATCATTTTGTGTCTGATTTATTTCACTTAGCATAATGTTTTCAAGGTTCATCCAAGGTGTAGCATGTATCGGAGTCATTCTTTTAACAATTGAATAATATTCCATTGTGTGTCCTTTGGACTATAAAGAAAGCTGAGCGCCCAAGAATTTATGCTTTTGAACTATGGTGTGGGAGAAGACTTTTGAGAGTACCTTGGACTGCAAGGAGATCCAACTGGTCCATCCTAAAAGAAAGCAGTCCTGAGTGTTCATTGGAAGGACTCTTATTGCAGCTGAAACTCCAATACCTGATGTGAAGAGCTGACTCATTGAAGAAGACCCTGATGCTAGGAAAGATTGAAAGCGGGAGGAGAAGGGGACGATGGAGGATGAGATGGTTGGATGGCATCACTGAATCAATGGAGATGAGTTCGGGTAAACTCCAGGAGTTTATGATAGACAGGGAGGCCTGGCATGAGGCAGTCCATGGGGTCGCAAAGAGTCATACACAACTGAGCGACTGAACTCAACTGTGTGTACTTTTTTTCCAAAGGAAAGAGTATGCTATCAGTCATGCACTATGTTGAATTTTATGGGCAATATCTCACTTAATCCTCAACAACAAACAATGAGGTAGGTAATATTATTATCTCGAGAACACTAGGGCCTAGAAAGTTTAAGTAACATGGTTTAGAATATGATAGAGATGGAATTTGGATTAGGTTCATCTATCTCTAGGGTTCTATCGCTTAAGCAAACAGTAACTGCTACCTCAGTAGTATATTCTCTTTATAATATTTATCTATTTTTGATACTGAACTTCAAGGAATACATAGAGCTATCAAATGTTTAGAGAATATGTTGGAGAATGCATTTTAGAATAAACAGACTTGAAGGACATTTACTGCCATGTTAGCAGTTAGCAGAAAATTTTTTTCTTCTGGAGAGATGTAGATAGAAAGGGGAAAGGACTGGAGTTAAACTTTGGAGCCTCTTCTTAGGATAAATAGAATTTTATTAGACAAATCTTGGAATATTAGAGGTGTAGATTTTTGCTTAAAAACTCTCCACATGGAAATTTAAAGTGAAGGGAATTACTATACTCATGTAAAAGTGGAGGTCATAGAGACTGAAAATATAAATAGTTGCAAGTATGAATTTGCAAAGATTTGTGGATTCTATTAGGGAAAAAATAACGATATTATACAAGTCCATCCCTAATTTCTTTAAGCTAGTGGTGTTAAGGGCAACTATTCTGTTCTATATTAGATACTATAACCACTTTCTTATTAAAGCCTGATGGATTGGCTTAAAGGTTATCTATTACTGTGTATGTTTCCAGAGAACTATACGTCAGTCTGTACTGAGACACTTCCAGTAACAGGAAGAAAGTACAATCTCTGTTCATTATTGGGCTAGTCAGATGTATGATTTTATGTTGATAACTTTCCATCTTATTTCTTTCATGGCACTATGCAGAGGCAAACCTAAAGTTTTAATCCCTATGATAACCCTTCAAATATTTGAAGACAATGTCGTGTTTCCTACCCTTTCCTTCTCTACTTAATATGATTAGCAGTTAGGACTTGATAGGCAAAAATACTTGGAGAAGTAAACCTGGCTTTTGCCCAAACAACTCTGGTATATTTCTAATGGGATACAAAAGTACTCAACAAAAAGGGAAAGATTAATAATTGGACTTCATTAAACTTAGGCACTTCATTCATTTGATGATATCATTAAGACAGTGAAAGGTAAACTAACTGAAGGGAAGAAGGTATTTGCAGTATGTTATATCAGATGTGGAGAAGGCAATGGCTCCCCACTCCAGTACTCTTACCTGGAAAATCCCATGGATGGAGGAGGCTGGTGGGCTGCAGTCCATGGGGTCACAAAGAGTCGAATACAACTGAGTAACTTCCCTTTCAATTTTCACTTTCATGCATTGGAGAAGGAAATGGCAACTCACTCCAGTGCTCTTGCCTGGAGAATCTCAGGGATGGGGAGCCTGGTGGGCTGCCATCTATGGGGTCACACAGAGTCGGACACAACTGAAGCGACTTAGCAGCAGCAGCAGCAGCAGCAACATATCAGATGTAGGATTTATATCCAGATACATGAAGAACTCCTAAAAATCCACTGGGAGAGAGAGAACTCATAATCTAGTGGAAAAGATGAGCAGATGAGTTGAACAAGTGTTTCTCAAGCAAACGCATTCAGTTGGCCAATAAACATATAAAAATGGACTCAAATTCATACATCAAAAACCATAAGATGCCACTATTCACCAAAATGATTAAAATTAAAGAAGGAAAAAAACCTGGTTATGCCAAGTGTTGTTTTAAATCTGGGAAAACTGAAACTCCCATATGCTGTTGGTAGTGTATAAATTTTGATTTGATACTAATTACCAACATCTGCTGGATCATTGAAAAAGCAAAAGAGTTCTGAAAAAACATCTATTTCTGCTTTATTGACTATGCCAAAGCCTTTGACTGTGTGGATCACAATAAACTGTGGAAAATTCTGAAAGAGATGGGAATACCAGACCACTTGACCTGCCTCTTGAGAAACCTGTACGTACGTCAGGAAGCAATAGTTAGAAGTGGACATGGAACGACAGACTGGTTCCAAATAGGAAAAGGAGTGCGTCAAGGCTGTATATTGTCACCCTGCTTCTTTAACTTATATGCTGAGTATATCATGAGAAACATTGGGCTGGAAGAAGCACAAGCTGGAATCAAGATTGCCAGGAGAAATATCAATAACCTCAGATATGCAGATGATACCACACTTATGGCAGAGAAGGTGATGGCACTCCACTCCAGTACTCTTGCCTGGAAAATCCCATGGATGGAGGAGCCTGGTAGGCTGTAGTCCATGGGGTTGCTAAGAGTCGGGCACGACTGAGCGACTTCACTTTCACTTACCACTTTCATGCATTGGAGAAGGAAATGGCAATCCACTCCAGTGTTCTTGCCTGGAGAATCCCAGGGACGGGGGAGCCTGGTGGGCTGCCTGCCATCTATGGGGTCGCACAGAGTCGGACACGACTGAAGCGAGTTAGCAGCAGCAGCACCACACTTATGGCAGAAAGTGAAGAGGTGCTCAAAAGCCTCTTGATGAAAGTGAAAGAGGAGAGTGAAAAAGTTGGCTTAAAGCTCAACATTCAGAAAACTAAGATTATGGCATCTGGTCCCATCACTTCATGGAAAATAGATGGGGAAACAGTGGAAACAGTGTCAGACTTTATTTTGGGGGGCTCCAAAATCACTGCAGATGGTGACTGCAGCCATGAAATTAAAAGACGCTTACTTCTTGGAAGAAAAGTTATGACCAACCTAGATAGTATATTGAAAAGCAGAAATATTACTTTGCCAACAAAGGTCCGTCTAGTCAAGGCTATGGTTTTTCCAGTGGTCATGTATGGATGTCAGAGTTGGACTGTGAGGAAAGCTGAGCGCTGAAGAATTGATGCTTTTGAACTGTGGTGTTGGAGAAGACTCTAGAGAGTCCCTTGGACTGCAAGGAGATCCAACCAGTCCATTCTAAAGGAGATCAACCCTGGGTGTTCATTGGAAGGACTGATGCTGAAGCTGAAACTCCAATTTGGCCATCTCATGTGAAGAGTTGACTGATTGGAAAAGACCCTGATGCTGGGAGGGATTGGGGGCAGGAGAAGAAGGGGACAACAGAGGATGAGATGGCTGGATGGCATCACCGACTCAATGGATGTGAGTTTGAGTGAACTGCAGGAGATGGTGATGGACAGGGAGGCCTGGCATGCTGTGATTCATGGGGTTGCAGGGAGTCGGACATGACTGAGTGACTGAACTGAACTGAAAATACAGGGCTATCATATTGTATCATTAATGAGTCTGAATTTTCATGATAAGCACAAGAGTAAAGAGATTGGAACTTTCTGTTGCATACTACAAAATTAATTTTGTATTGAGAAAGTTTGAAAATATCAAGAAACTGTCATTTCATGATCCTCCTTCCCCAATAAAAAAATACTATCTCTCTCTCTCTAATCTCTTCTTTTTTTTTTTCGGTAAACAATAGCTGGGCAATAAAAAGGAGTCAATCACAAACCCAAATTTGCATTATTATTCTGGGATTTTATGAAATATGTGATGAGCTTAATGTAGATCTGGCACACTGCAAGCACTCAATAAAAATAGGCTAACTTTTGGGGGGAAACTTGCATCACACTGAAGACTTATTTTGACTTCACTAATATCTAAAATGTGCATGTCTCTTTTACAAATGGTACCACTGTGAATTTCATGTTTTTGCCACTTGTGTACCAATGTAGTAATTTCTGTTTTACTGTGGTGAAATCGGTTTAGTGTCCAGTCTGTTGAGATCTTTATAGATTAGAATTTACTATTCTTCATTTCAATATAATGTGTATGTTTTTCAGGAAGGATTACAGAAAAGCCCTGCAGAGCATCCTCATTAACCTCTGTCCTGGCTCACAGTGATTCAGTTGTCAGACCTTTTTGGACATGGTCATTCAAACAGTTATGAGTGCTGCTAATGAAACTCACCCAGTCCATGTTTAATTTGTCAGTAAGGATATAAGGATATAAATGACATAAAGTATTGCTCATTCTGACATGTTTATATATTTATATTCTTATTTAAATATGGTCATTTATCTGAATTATGTTAAATAGTGAACTATTTCCAAGTTCTATTTTTTTACATTCCAATCTTAGCTCATATATGTGTGGTGAGATAATATGATGGCAAATTAATCTTATGGAAAATTGTATAACTCTATATTTCTTGGGCTTCCCTGATCGCTCAGTGGTAAAGAATCCACTTGCAAATGCGGGAGACATGGGTTTGATCCTTGAGTTGGGAAGATCCCCTGGAGAAGGAAATGGCAACTCACTCCCGTACTCTTGCCTGGGAAATTCCATGGATAGAAGAGCCTGGTGGGCTACAGTCCATGGGGTCGCAAAGAGTTGGACACAACTTAGCGACTAAACAGCAACAACATACATTTTTTTGTTTAAAAATGTGTTTTTCAGTATGTTTTGTGAGGCTTCTTTACTACAGTTTTCTCTTTTTTTTGCCAGCAGAGGGCAGGAGAGGAAGAGAGAAGAAAATAAAGATTTCTTTTCCTGGTCTTGATTCAAACTATTTAAACACTTTTCTGAAATATTTACAAAGAAGGCCATTTGGTTTGTTTGATTATTCTGTTTTGAAAGTGATTTAAGTATAGCTTTTACTTTTTACAGGTATATTTGGCTTAATAAATTTCAAATGAAATTAGTACTTTGAATTTTTATGCTTATTAATCAGTGATTATATTGAAAAGTATGAATTAATTTGTATTTTGAGGTTACATGTCTAAAATGCTTTTTCTTGTTTTGGGTAATAATGATAGTTAGCTCTTATATTGATTTTATAATTCAGTTATGGATATGCTTATGTGTCTATTTTACATACATATCTTAATACAATTATTTGGTCATACTTCAATATGCAGGGTTGTTAAGCATAGTTTGCAGTTTTATTAATCAACTAATGTGTCTTTTAAAACAAAATGGAAGGAAACTCAAGTGCAGTGCAATAGAGCTTTTATTTTTCTTTTTTTCTTGTAGTAGTGTACCTCATGGGAATGTTTGAATATAGGTTTTGTAGGTATATTAAGATGTTTTATCTTGCAACTTTAGATTTGTTTAACCAATAATAAAGCATCCTTTTCAAAACATTAGATGATACGATAAACTATGTAACTTAACAGCTCAGGACAACTTCCATATAACCTTTGTTAAATCAAAAGTCAAGTGGCAACTTGGAATTTTGCCGTCTCTTGAATAGCACCATTGTTCTGGAAGTACAGGAGCAAGGAGAAACTGAATAAGTTCTGCCATTAAGAAGAGAAGTTTCCATGCTTCCTATTTTAAGTGCTAGGAACTCCTTCTTTCCTCTTCTGTGAACCTCATATGTAAGAATCTTTTTTTTTTTTTTTTTCCAAAACTGTCAGGTAAAGTTACATATAGTGCTTAGAACACTACAGGCACATAGTGAGTGCTTTGTAAGTGTTAGCTATAATTATAAAGTCATAGATTTACTCTAAATTTAGCCTTGAGGATCATGTATAGTTGAAAAAAATTAATTCTTCAATAAAAAGGAAAACTAGAAACATAGTCTCATTATCAGAAGGGATAATTTTATTCTGCATTTATTCAATGAAAGAAAAATTTTGACTTGAGTGATGCTTATCGTTAACTTTATCGAGCAAATGGGAGCAGTAATGTTTGTCACTTAGTTGTCTTGGACTAAATGCTTCCTGGTGTTGTGAATTGGTATTAAATTTTCTAACTATGTGCAATAAATATATGATAGGATAAGATCTAATTCTTTTAAAGGAACCAAGCTAGATGAGGAATAAAAGTCTTTTGATGAGAAATCCCCCTGGTCTTAATAAGGAGTGTTTCAAATCACTGAACAAAAGAGAACTTCTGATCACCCTTGAACCTAAGCTTATAGTTTAGATACAGGGAAAATAAACAAGAAAGGGTCTTCAGGACTGAGGGAAAAGGAAATTCTTCTGGTAAGGCAAAGAGCAATGAGTCTTTGGCTCAGGGTCGCATGACAACCGCCTCACTGATTTCCCATACTCTCTCTTCCTGCTCCATTAGGCCACTGTGTAAATTATTCCAGTTTTATCTTCCTAAAAGGCAACATGATGTTACTTCCTTGCTTAAAACCCCATACTCACATTCTTTTGCCAATGAGAATGGGCGTGGACTCCTTATCCTGCCATTTGCGACTCTGAACTACATGGCCCCAGTCTGACATTCTACGTATGCTTCCTCTTCCGCTTTTTACACACCAGCCAAATGGTGCTGTTCTAAACATGTCTCTTCATTCACGTCTTTCTCATTCATCTCTGACTGTCACTACCTCCGTGTCTTCAAAGATCCATGTTCAGTGGCACCTCCTCTGAAAGATATTCTAATGCTTAACTGGAAAGGATCTTTAGTGCCTTTGAATCTCACAGCTTTTGGCATCTCTACAATGGCCCCTAATAGGTAATGTTTGTATTTGATTCTTTTTTTCTACTGACAGTAAGCTTGTTGAGGGTAAGAACTATTAGAGAATAGCATGGTGCCTTGCAGCTCAAAGAACCTGTTAGATATTCAGAGAGGCTAGCGCCATTTGCATTTTTGAGGCACTCAGTATATTAAAAATGGAAGAAATGCTAGGGTTACAAAATTGTGGTGTATTTAAAACATTACATTTATCCACTGATAAGTGGATCTAACTAAAACATATACATATCCACAGTAATCCCCAAAGTAATTGCACTGTTCATGAAATTTTTGAAACAATTAATTCACACTATACTTCAGTTGTGAGAAGGAAATGACAACCCACTCCAGTATTCTTGCCTGGAGAATCCCATGGAAGAGGAGTCTGGCAGGCTACAGTCCATGGGGTCACAAGAGTTGGACACAACTTAGTGACTAAACCACCACCACCATACTTCAGTTGATGTGGTCTAGTAACTGAATGTGAATTTAACCTTGTAGTGACTGTCTTCTTTCAGTCTTGTCAGGTTATCTCTGGGACTCCACAATCTGAGGCCTGTGCCAGAGGACCCTCTGACTTTCTGTGTGAGGGGCCCTGATAAATATTTACTGAAGTGAGTTAAATTTAATTAAATGCCAAAAAGGTGCTGAATATACATATATTGCATTAATTCCTATTTTTTAATTTGATTAGAATATTATTCAGATATAAATTGAAAGCTAATACTAACTGCTAACTTAATGCCTATAATTTAACTTTTAGTTGTTTTATACTTGTTACTAGGCACTAGGAGGGAGAAAAAGTACTCATTCTTACCGATTGAGTGACTCAGTGCATATTTTACTGTGCTTTTAGACACAAAGAGAACTGTGTCTCTGACTCTCTTGATTTAGCATCAAAAATCAACATGATGAGAATTAGCATAATTTGTTACTTGAAACTAGGCTAGGGATGGAAAATAATGATTCCAAAAATATTTGGAATTCATTGCCATGTGAGTTAACATTGATATCAGTAGTAAATCATTCTCTACTATTATTAGACAATATAGCTTAAATTTGCCCAGTTAGAAATATCCCCACTCTGAGGTGCATAAATGTTGATACATGAACCTTTCTCTATAATTCTCCTTCCACTGCATAGAAATCAGGCATAACTGGGAGCATGGACTCATTATTAGAATTATCATTGTTTTTTGAAGTATATGCATCTAGATATTCTTTTCTAATATATCATTTTCCTAGACTAGTGAGTAGAATGATGTGTTTCAAGCCCTCTTTGTGAAATTAATATGAACCCAACCTTTTCTAGAAAATTATTGTATAATGAAAAAGAAAAGAAATGCCAAGGACCCAGTTGGTTGTGATAATTCAGTAGTACAAAAGAAAATTTGGTTCTTCAAGCATTAGGTGTCATTTTATTCTACTCCCATGTATTTGATTTATTTGATATATACCCTGGTGGCTCAGCAGTAAAGAATCTACCTGCAATGTAGGAGACCTGGATTTGAAACCTGGGTTGAGAAAAGCTCCTGGAGAAGGAAATGGGTACCCACTTCAGTGTTCTTGCCTGGAGAATTCCATGAATAGAAGAAGCAGACTGGTGGGCTACAGTCCATAGATTTGCAGCAGTTAGATACGACTGAGAGATTAACACTTTCATTTTCATAAATATCAGGGACCAAGGAGTGGTGAAGTTAGAATTAATTAATTTATATTAAATGAAGAGATTCTCATATGTCCTCAAGAATCATTCCTGAGATAGAGAATTAAATACATGAAAACTTGAAAGATAAACTTATTTGTCAAGTTTATTGATTAATTTATTTTAAATATATTAACTTACACTTATTTAAACTTGATTATGCAGTAAAAAGCATTTACAAATCTATAATAACACTAAAGGTTTTTTAATGACTAGAAGTAAATTACAATATGAATATAACCCTTACCTGTACGTCTCTCATATTATCATTTTTTAACCTATAAATCTTAAAATTTACCAAAAGTTAAGAGCATTTTGATAACCTACAATTTGTTTTTAAGCATAGAACATGAAGACATTTAAAATAATTACCAATATAACTTAAACTTAGGAAAAATAGTAATATGCAATGTTATCAGTGTAGATTTTATGGGAAAAGAGTACAGATAGCTTTTTAAAGACCAAGGAAAATTATCGGGAGGACAGTTTGCACACATAAAGATATATCTGAAGGATAGCTCTCATAATGACCTAATGACCAGCACTTTCCAGTTGAATAGGAATATATACATGGCCAACGGGTATCTGAAAACACACATTTATTTGTGTGCAAAACTCTCAGTTATGAGGTTGTGAAACACACGGTGTAGTCCCAACTATATCAAAAGATCCAACAAGAATTTAGAATTTGTCTCATAAAAAAAAAACCCTGTATTTCTGTTCAATGTTACAAAACAAAACTCAGTTATGTATCCTTATTTACAGACACATACAGACTGTCTTTATTTGCAGTCCTTATTTTTTCCATAATCACATGGAATTCCAACTTCAAGGGCAACAAAACTTTCATTACTCTACAAACATGTAATTTAATCTTAACCCTTTCTGCCAGCCACAGACTCTGAGCAGCCACAGGTTTGAGCTCTGGCCTAAACTGTTGAATGAAGAGATGTCCCATCAACTGGGCTTCTTCTGAGTGGGGGACGTGTAAGAAGAGAGTATTACCTCATAATTCTTTCCCTCCTCACCCTTTGCTCTGTAAAGTTGGACCTCTTGATACTCAGGGGAACAGCCAGCTTCTCCCCTTCCAAATGCCAAAATCTCTGTGATGTTAAGAAACTAGTTGAATTTTCCAATACAAATTATTTTGCTGATATTACACAGTACAAACTTATTTTTTTTATTTTTTTTATAATTAATGAAGGTCTTGCATTAAAAAACATACTGGGAATTAATTCAACAATATCCTATTCCCAATGATTTTAGTTCACTGAATGACATTTTACCCTATAACAGTATAGTCAGAGTAGTCTTGGGATGAAATCCAGGGCTACCTCTACTAGATAAAAGGCTATAGATACCGTATATTAAGTATTATTTTGAATCATATTTTTCTTGAGAGTAAAATTCTATGATAATACTCATCTCATAAGGATATTGAGAAAATTAAATAGTGGGGGGTACATTAGGAACTCAATAAAAATTAATTTCCTGCATTTCATTTATCCTGGGTACATTGTAGGTTTAATTCAGATTGGAAAGTGAGACAAGATCAAGTGAGGAATAAAGATGCATGTTTTATGCCTCAATGTCTTAAAATAGTAGTTGTTCCACAAAGAGAAATATTTTATTTTCAAAGCATGCTTTATTACACATTTTCCAAAATACTTTTTTTTTTTTGAGTAAAATGTGACAACTCTGTTAATTCATAGCAATCTTACACAAAATTTAAAGCTGAAAGTCAGCAATGTTAACTATAGAAGAATGAGAGAACAGTGCATGTGAAGAGGTGGAATCACACAGATGGGATATAATTATTTCAGTAGTGTGTTTTCTTAGAGAAAATAAACAATAGTACCTTAAAGTTGAATCCAGTATTTTTCTAGAATCCAAATGTTTTTTACACAATACAATGGGAGTAGAAATTTATCACCACTCTATGGCCAAATCACTTTTATTTTCAAGTCACACAAACTTCATAGTTAGTAGTTAATATGACCTTGAAACTTTGGCATGAATGATGACTTCCATTTTCTTAATAATTTATTAATAATAGCAACAGATCACTGAATAATTGCAGGCCAGTTTGATGGCTCTGAGTTGACAAAAGGACATGAAGACTATTTTTCTTGTGAGTTTTTTGGAATCAAGAAATTTATCAGTATTTTTGAAATTAGTTTTTAAGACATATTCATTGACTATTATTTTTTACATGATTTATTTCCTGCTGGGAGTAGAAAGTTTTTTTAGGTCATTGAGTAACCCAATTTCAAGCCAATTTTCCAGACTTGTGTAGCTCATACTCTAAGTCCTAGATCCTACGCTCACCCTTGCAAGAGAAATAATTAATAAAAAATTTTGGGTTGCATGGAAAATGTGCCAAAAATCAATCATTTTTTCATTATTTTTAAAATAAAATTTTATTTTAAAGGAGTTTTAGGTTTATAGAAATATTGTGAAGATACTACGGAGAGGTTCCATACATTACACACTCAGTTTTCCCTACTATTAACACTGTATATTCATAGGGTACATTTGTCATAATTAATGAATCAATATTGATACATTATTAAGTGAAGTCCCTACCTTAGTCAGAATTCTCCAGTTTTGACTGAATGATCTTTTTCACTTTTAAGATCTCATCCAGGTTAATACACTGTATTTAGTCCTGGTGCTTTATTAGGCTTCTCTTGACTGTAACAACTCAGATTTTCCTTATTTTTGGTGACGTTGACAGGCTGGGATTTGTCTGATTCCTTTTTTTTTTTTTCACAGTAAGGCTAGGGTTATGAGTTTTAGGGAGAAGGCCACAGAGGTAAAGTGCCATCTTCATCGTATTATATCAAGTGAAGTGAAATCGCTCAGTCGTGTCCGACTCTTTGCGACCCCATGGACTGTAGCCTATCAGGCTCCTCTGTCCATGGGATTTTCCTATCATCATGACCTGTCATTGTTGATGCTGGCCTTGATCACCTGGCTGAAATAGTAGTTCTCAGGTTCTTTTTCTACGAAGTTACTCTTTTCTGCCCTCAATACTGTACCTTTGGGAAGGAAGTCATCATGCACAGCCCACACTTGAGTGGGGAGTTGAGCTCTGCTTCCTTAAAAGTGAAATATCTGCATAAACTATGTGAAATTTTTCTGTGCAGGAAATTGTCTATTCTCTACCATTAATTTATTCAATCATTTATTTCTGCTGCTATGGACTTGTGGATTTTTGTTTTATACTTGGGTTATGATTCAACTAGGTTATAATTATTTTATTGCTCAAATTTTTCCAGCTTTGACCATTAGTGTGCTCTTTTACCTGACTCAGATATTCTTTGAAATACCCCCAATTTTATTTTTGTTTTGTTTTAGCACTTTACTTTCTGGCCCTACAAGATTTTCCAGGCTCCTTTTAATGCTTTCTGCCCCAGTCCTAAAAGGAATCCTGGTTCCTTTTATTGAGGAATAGCATTTAATACCAAGATCTGGATGTTAGGGTATAAGACTACTATTAAGGTATCATAGTTTCTAGGCTATCTCATTTGACAAAGCAAGAAAATATGTGTATGCTAACTAATATATGCAAACGTCTATGTTGTTGTTGTTCAGTCGCCAAGTTGTGTCTGACTCTTTGCAACCCCATGAACTGCAGCACACCGGGCTTCCCTATCCTTCACCGTCTCCTGGAGCTTGTTCAAACTCATATCCATTGAGTCAGTGATGTTATCCAATCATCTCATCCTCTGTCGCCCCCTTCTCCTCCTGCCCTCAGTCTTTCCCAGCATCAGGGTCTTTTCCAATAAGTTGGCTCTTTCCATGAGGTGCCCAAAGTATTGGCGCTTCAGCTTCAGCATCGGTCCTTCCAGTGAATATTTGGGGTTGATTTCCTTTAGGATTGACTGGTTTGATCTCCTTGCTGTCCAAGGGACTCTCAAGAATCTTTTTCAGTGCCACAGTTTGAAAGCCTCAGTTCTTCAGTGCTCTGCTTTCTTTTTGGTCTAACTCTCACATCCATATATAACTATTGGAAAAACCATAGCTTTGACTATACAGACCTTTGTCAGCAAGGTGATGTCTCTCCTTTTTAATATGCTGTCTAGGTTTGTCATAGCTTTTCTTTCAAGCAGCAAGCGTCTTTTAATTTTGTGGCTGTAGTCACCATTCGCAATGATTTTGGAGCCCAAGAAAATAAAATCTGTCACTGTTCCATTTTTTCCCTATCTATTTGCCATGGACTAAATGCCATGATCTTAGTTTTAAGTCAGCTTTTTCACTCTCCTCTTTCACCTTCATCGAGAGTCTGTTTAGTTCCTCTTTGCTTTTTGCCAGACATGTCTATAAATCTAAATATAACCATCTATATCTTTATTAAACTAATAATGAGTTAATATTGGTGTCTCTCTTTCTAATCAATTACCACATGGATCACTCTAATCTCTTCCCCTTGCTTATCTGTAGCTTCCCACTCTAACAGTGAGAAACCTGACTTCCACTATCCACTATCTATTTACTTGATTGTTCATTTCCAGTATACACGTATAGTTGTTTCAGAATTATTCATCCCTGTGGGATAAACTTTATCAACGAGAGGAGTGCTTATATAGACTCTTTTACCTTCAGTTTTAGACTCCATTACTTCCAAGTTACTTAGACACCCCACACCTCTCCTCCCCCCATTCCCTTCAGTGAGGTTGTTTCATATATCTGTAACATAGTTAGATTCTATGTTCCATCCTAGGAATCTGCTCATTCTGATCACCTAAATGATTCTTTTAATCACTGCAGTATTATAATAAATAGTTTCACTACCTTAAAAATTATTTCTTGTGCCTCAGTAATTTAACATTCTTCTCCTCCAAACTCCTGGCAACAAGTGATCTGCATAATATCTCTATATAGTTGTACCTTTTCCAGAATGCATATAATTGGAATAAAACAGTGTGACTTTCCACACTGGCTTCTTTCACTAGCACTGAAGTTAAGATTCATCCATGCCTTTTCGTGGCTTGATAGTTAATTCTTTTTTAATTTCTGAGTAGTATTCCATGATTTAGATGTACCACAATTTGTTTATCCACTTGCCAGTTGAAATAAACCTTGTTTACTTCAGGTTTTGGCTATTATGAATAAAATGACTACACATATCGCATGCAGATTCTGTGTGAATATGTCTTTAAATCAGTTGGATAAATACCTAGAAATGTGATTGCTAGGTTGTCTAGTAAGAGTGTATTTAGCTTTGTAACAAACTGTCAAATTGTATTCCAAGGTGGCTGTACTCTTTTGCACTACCACCAGCAATCCTCATCAAGATATAGTATTGTCAGGTTTTTGGATTTCAGCCACACTAGAAGGTGAACAGCGGTATTTCCTGGTTGTTTCCATTTGCAATTCCCTAATGACAAATGATGATGAGCATCTTTTCATATGCTTAGTTGCCATCTGTATATCTTTTTTGGTGCAGTGTCTGTTCAGATATTTGGCTTGCTTTTTAAATTGGGTTGTTTTCTTATTGTTGAGTTTTATTTTCCCTTACTTTTGAAGGAAGTAAATAAAAACAAAACCTGGTGAGAAGATGTACATTAAAAGAACTATCCCATGCCCATTACATTCTTTCATGTAAAAAAAAAAAAGGAAAAAAAAAAACGTGGAAGGACTACTTCAGCTTTCAGAGAATCACTGATGTAAGGATATGAAATTTGAAACACTCAAACACACTATTTTGAGTTTACCTTATGTCAGGCAATGTTTTACATTTTTTGCTTGTATCGATTCATTTAATTCTCACTACAACCCTGTGTAATAAAAGCTCTTGTTTCCGCCATTTTACAAATGAGGAAATCTCAGCTCCCAGTGGAAAAGCTCTGAACCCCTACGCCATGGTCTCTGATAGACAGCAATCTTTAAAGTGAGATGATCTAAAGTTTATTACACAGGAAAATGCAAATATATTTTAAATTTAATTATCAGTGAACATAGAAAGAGATTCCAGAAAAAATTCCATTTTTCTTGAATAATCCAGATTGTTACAAGCGTCAGATTTGTTTGGATTTGTGTGAGAACATATTCAGATGATTAAATCGCTATTCAGTTCACATTTTTTTTTCCCCAGACCTCTAAGTCTGTTTTTTATCATTCTTTTAATCTTCACTTTCTTGAAAGTGAGCAGGGTACAATGTAACCCCGTTTTGGAACAGACAAATAATTTCCAAGAGTCATTTGCTTTGTTATTCGATAGGTGTTAAGGAAAAGAATTCCTAAAGACAATTAGAATCATGACCAAATTGGGCCTTGAAAAACATAGCAGTGCAATCGCAGCTGGCGGCGGGCTCTGAGCTGGCCAGCAGCCTGCAGCGTGGGACTGGGTGTTCCACTAGGCTTGGCTCCCCTCCAGGGAGCTGTCAGTTGCTGGGTTCCCACAGTGCCAAGCACTCGGCAGGTGCAGAAAGGTTCAAGGTTTCTGTTCCTCAGTAGTGCTGAGGGCATGCAGGTCATCTGACAGGAAACAGGAGGAGTACCCCTCAGCCCAGGCGCAAGGGGAGTGGAGCTCCTGCTCTGGTTTGGGGAGAGCACTGTGTTGACAGGGCTGTGAGCACTGCTGCTCCTCCAGGGTCTTCCTTTGCCTGGCCTCTGTGAGCAGTGGAGAGTTTGCAGGGTCCTCTGGAGAAATAGGACTGAGATACTTCCATTTTGGAGGCTTCTAGTGTTGGAGTTTTTTGTTTTGGTTCTTTTAAAGAAAAAAAAATGTCAAATTAGAGTTTTAGAAATTATATTTTATCTTTCATTTCTACATTTAAAAAATATTGCTTTTAATCTGCAAAAAATTAAATGCTGTATAACTGTGGCACTTGCCTAAGGTACATAACATTTACAGGATTTATTTAAGAATATTAAATTCTAATGAACTAACTAGTGGCAGAGGAAGGTGATTATGGATGAAATGTTTAAAATTACCTGATGGAAATTATTTTTTGGCTGCTCCTGACAGGGCATCTTTGTAACTATATCCTAAAACTGGGAATGAGGGAACAACACAGGCCTGGGGTAGGGGCAAAACAAAGCTTGCTGAAGAAGATTTAGGGAATTGCTGCGATTTTGCAGAATCCAGAATAAATGAAATAGAGACATGGACACTGGTCATTTCCTCTTGGCCCAGGCAACTAATGCTTTGTTTTGTCAGTTTAAGTAACAACCCTTTGAAACCCTTTGAAAGTTGCAGGAGAATTCTACAACTTTTTCTCCTTCCTGGCATAGAGCTGAAATGCTATAGGCTTTCCAAAATCATTTGTGCAGTGGAGTCAGAAAGTCACTCTAGTTTACAGTACGTGTTTCTTCCTTCACCGCCAACTGTCCAAGAAGCCCAGGGTTTATGTCATCCAAAGGGGTCATTTCTGTTTCCAAAGACAGAAAGATGGAGAATATGGAGGACGTGACCAGTATACTGTCACATGCCTCACTCATTTTCTGCTGCAGCAGCCTCAGTCACCACAACATTGTGTTACTAGAGCAAAAGGTCCTCCCACAGGGTCTGATGCATCCTGGTGCACTGCTGCAATCATCACCCTGTCGGAACAGGTCTCTGCTCAGGTCATGGCAAGTCCCAGAAGAAGATGAAGCTCACTCCTTGGTCTTGGCGGATAGGGCATTACAGTTGGATTTCCAACATTTCTCCAGTAGTTGCCAAGACCTGCCCAGCATCCTATGATGAGCAGGAAAAGACTACCTTCCAGTTTCAGCTGCAAAGTGGCCTGTCTCCCACCCAGAAGAAGATATTGACATTGGACTTTTCCTCTCATAGTGTGTCTGGTTCTCCGTTGGGACCATTTGTGCCATATTTGAGCATTTCAACTGGGGTCATCTTGATTCATCAAATAGATTCTAACTATGCTGAATCTCAAATGAAAAAGGAAAAGATTTTGTTCTCTCCTTTCTCTCCATGGATACCGACTTAGTTTATAATCCTACAATGAAGAGACCACTCAACAGATTCTGAAGAAATGAAGATAAAGAAGAAACAGGTTCTTTGTAATAAGCCCCAGTTTTCACCTAAACAGAGAAGCAACTGGATAAATTATAAAAAATAGCTCCCATTAAACAAACAAAATCATTCTGTATGGTCCAGTTACACACACAGCACTATGATTAAAAGGTCTGGAACCAAATCACTAGGTTTGTTCAAATTCTAGCTCTATTTCTTGAATTTGGGCATGGCCTTTAACCTTCTGTACCTCAATTTCTTCATATGGGGAATGGAACAACAGTGAAAATAAAATATACCAATTTTATAGGAGTTTTCTGAGATGCATCATATTGTTTATGCAGCAAGTAAGTATATACAGCATACACTTTTTCTTGTAAAACAGATCATGAAAAAAAAAACAGGATCATGGTAAACTTAATTTGTTATTATAAAAATTTCAATTAGCTTTAGGTAAAACTTTGTGACTGTCAGATTTGTTTAGATGAAAATTCTGATACATACTTGTCAATTTGATATGTTTTAGTTAGCATGATATACACTTTATTGCAAAATGCTGGACTGGATGAACCACAAGCTGGAACAAAGATTGCTGGGAGAAATATAAAAAACCTTGGACATGTAGATGATACCACTCTAATGGCAGAAAGCAAAGAGGAACTAAAGAGTCTCTTGATGAGGGTGAAAGAGGAGAGTGAAAAAGCTGGCTTAAAACTCAATATTCAGAAAACTAAGATCATGGCATCTTGTCCCATCGTTTCTTGGCAAATAAAAGGGGAAGAAGTGTTAGCAATGACAGGTTTTATTTTCTTGGGCTCCAAAATCACTGAGGACAGTGCCTGTTGCCAGGGAAATAAAAAGATGCTTGCTCCTTGGAAGGAAAGCTATGACAAACCTAGAGACTGCGTTAACAGGCAGAGACATCACTTTGCCGACAGAGGTCTATATAGTCAAAGCTATGGTTTTTCCAAGAGTTATGTACAAATGTGAGAGTTGTACCATAAAGAAGGCTGAGCACCGAAGAACTTTTATGCTTTTGAATTATGGTGCTGAAGAAGACTCTTGAGAGTCTCTTGGATTGCAAGGAGATCAAACCAGTCAATCCTAAAGGAAATCAACCCTGAATATTCATTGGAAGGACTGATGCTGATGCTGAAGCTCCAATACTTTAGATACCTCATGCAAAGAGCTGATTCATTGGAAAAACCCTGATGCTGGGAAAGACTGAGGGCAGGAGGAGAAGAAGGGAGCAACAGAAGATGAGATGGTTGGATAGCATCATTGACACCATGGACATGATTTTGGATAAACTCTGGGAGATAGCAAAGGACAGGGAAGCCTGGCATACTGCAGTTCATGGGGTCCCAAAGAGGTCAGACACAGCTGAGTAACTGAATAACAACAACACTTTATTCCCGAAAGGATTTAGATGATTTTCATATACATCACTAAATGTAATATTTGAGCAATAAGAATTCCAAAGTGTTTTGCATCATTTCATCAGTGCTGCATCTCCACAGCTTTTGAAGTAAGCAGGTTCCAGTCACTCTAGGAGATACAGGGATGTAGGCTAAGGGATGCAGGCTACAGAGGCCAGTGAGCCAGAGTCACTGAACTAGGTATTGGTTGTCCTTTTGACCATACAGATTAATCACCATAGTTTCACCAATCAGATTGAACTTGTGGATCAATAAGTAGCTATCATGGTGTCTTAAACAACAAGATCTCATAGACTCTGTCTATATAGGGTAAATTAAAACGAAACAGAAAGGAAACTCTACAGCTGGGAATTCTTCTATTTTAGTTTCCCAGGCTGAACAGCCTCCCTTGAGTAACTTGTGTTGTGTCCTAACTCATGTTGTGTCCCTGAGTAACTCATGTGAACTCATGTTGTGTCCTTGGCTTTAATTATGAATTGATATAAGAGTGAGTGAGTGATAGTTGCTCAGTCGTGTCTGACTCTTTGCAACCCCATGGACTGGAGCCCACCAGGCTCCTCTGTCCATGGAATTCTCCAGGCAAGAATACTGGAGTGGGTTGCCATTTCCTTCTCCAAATTGGTATAAGAGATGACCATCAAATAGATAGTTTGGAAAAAATTATAGCTGAAAATAATGACCATGATGTCATTCAGTAATAATTCTGTGAGCCCTTGAATGAGAAACTCTTCCAAGACCGGGGTGGAGGGAGGATTTTTTCCCCCAGGTAAACTTGGATGTTGACTTCTGTCAAATATCAGACTTTAAGAGTAAATAACCTTTTAGACTTTGACAGCCAATATATTCTGAACTGCTTTTAGTTCCCAGATACAATAACAAATTCCCACCTACTCTCTCTTCTATTTTTTCTATTTCAAACATTCTCTTGATTTACAGATTTTAAACTATTGTGGGGGAAATAGTTACAAATAAGTAGATGACTTACTGTTCTACTTACTGCGCTCTATTCCCTTTCTAAATGGAACTCTTTTATGTAGTACATAGATTGGTATAGACTTCACCTGAAGAAAATTTTTCTTAGGGTTCAAATATACTAAACCACAGTTTTAATTCTACAGAGAACATCTGGCTTTCAGGATATCATCAATGAAATTTTAATCTGGTGTTATAAATTCTCTTGTTTCTAAAAAGGCTTCAGCAGGAAAAATGTAAAAGCACCTAAAAAATAACTAAAAAATAATGAGTTTTCCTAAATATCAATTTTAGAAAATCCCAGATTCATTGGCTTTCACATTCCTGACAAAGTTATATTTTGAATATTAATCATAATTGTTCCAGTTCATTAGTGGCATTAATAAGCTCCTGCTTTGTACAGATTGAGGATCCTGAAGGCTTCGGTTTGGAGAAGGAAATAGCAAACTACTCCAGTATGTTTGCCTGGAGAATTCCATGGACAGAGGAGCCTGGCAGGCTACAGTCCATTGGGTCGCAAAGAGTCGGCCATGACTGAGTGACACACACACACAAGGCTTCCCTTAAAAGTACGAGGAAGTACTTTTAAGTCACGGAAGAGCCTTCAGGGTGCCAGACTCCAGCTGGATACAGTTATTAAGAATATACCACTAGTGATGAGCTGAAAATGAGAAGGACTGAAAAACTGAGCTTTCAGATGTCATTTCAGTGCAAAAGGAGTAAGAATGGTTCCACAACATAAAAACAGAGTTCTGCCTCTAAATCAAAATTAGCTTACAATTGGAAGGGTATCTCAATTTCCCACTTTTATCTAATCTGAATATAAGCAAATAACTTCAGAGGGAATAAGAGAACCCAAGAGTTCCTGGGAATTCTGAAAGCCTTTAGGCAATTCTGTTTTTTGTAGCAGTCTATTATGCACTGCTACACTGATTTCTGATTTATCACTACTGATATGTAACAATCAACTGTAAAGTTTATGGACTCCTAATAAGGTTCTAAGCCCTCTATGTCTACTGTATGCATCCCCTTCAATTAATTTCATCCAGCAACTCTCAGTGGGGGTAATTTTGGCCCCCAGAGAGTATTGGGCAATCTCTGGAGACACTTTTGGTTGTCATTACTTGGGGGAAGGGTAGATATTGGCATTTAAGGTGTAGAAGCTAGTGATGCTACTAATCCTCCTCCAATGGATAGGACAGTCCCCCACATCAAAGAGTTATTCAGTCCTAAATGTGCTGAGGTAGAAAGACCATCACTGAAGACATTCAACAACCCTTGGAGGTAGGTATTATTAACCTCATTTTCAGAAAAGGGAACTGAGACACAGAAAGGTTAAGTAACTTACCCAAGGCCACACAGCTAAGAAAGCAGTGGTACCAAGGTTGAAAAACTAGCTCTTTATTGCCTCAAAGTCCAAACTCTTTCCACTATACTCTGTTGCTCTCTCTTCAGGAAATTTTGATGACCATGTGTAGATTCTGAGTTTTAGAGGGTGGAGATCCTCTTTAATTCCATATCCCTGCCTTAGCAATGAGCGCTTGCTTGCTGACAGATCAATGGCAATGATTCATCTCTTGACCATCTTCAGATTTCCCCTTTAGAATGACATTTCAACTATTAGGTCAGTAACCCCTAGAGAAAATTGTTTGATTGTATACAGTATTACTAAATAAGAGATAAGTTGAAAGGAAAACAGAAGACACAATTCGTGTGTCCAAGGAGGTTATGGGGAAGAAAGGTTATATATGGATATGAACAGAAGTATTGGTTCATGTGCGTTTATAAACATGATTTTCAGACCAAACAGAATGTTAGAAGTGGTAACAAATAAATGATAATCTGGCTTAGTCATGTACCAAGACACCTCTCTCTGGGTCTGAAACATCTTTGTGAGATTCAGTGTGTGTTGGCATCACTTCCTGAGGGGCACAGGAAGAGCCTCAGTTGCTCTTACTCTTCTAGGTTAGATACATTTATAAACAGAGCCAGTCTATGCATGTGAAGCTGACAAGACTTTGCCCCTGTCTTGTTTTGCGACTTTGTCCTTCTACTTTTCCAGGTCTTAGTATCCTCACAGTCATGCTCTGCTTATCACTATTAAAGCCTGTTCTCAGGGAAGAATCTGAGGAACACACTCAAATGAAATTGAACATAATGGATAACTGTAGTGCACTTTCACTCTGGTGATATCTAATGATGGAACTTCAGCCATCATGTGATGACAGAGTGAATAATGTAGAAAAGGAACATGAGATGAAGGGTACCTCATGAACTTTCATATCTTAAGATCGTTTAAGGAAGCACATGGCACACTGCTGAACATTAGTAATGTTGACTTCCTTTCCTTCTCCTCCTTTTCTTCTTGCTTCTTTTTAATATATCTTGAAAATGATGCTGCACTATTATACCCATGTTCACAGCATTTTTCACAATAGCTAAGACCCATCCATCAAAAAATGAATGGATAAGCCAAATGTGATGTATATGTACAATGCCATATTATTCAGCCTTAAAAAGGAAAGAAATCCTGGACCATGGTACAACATGGAAAAACCTTGAGGACATTATGCTAAGTGAAATAAGCCAGCCACAAAAAGACAAATACTGTATGATTCCACTTATATGAAGTACTTAGAGTCAAAAATCATAAAAATAAGAAAGTATACTGGTGGTTGCTGGGGCTGGGGGGAAGGGAGAATGGGAATTATTGTGTAACGGGTGTAGAGCTTCAGTTTCATGAGATAAAAAGGGTTACTGTGATGGTGGTGGCTGTTGCACAACAATGTGAATGTGTGACCGAACTGTATGTATACTGAAGAATGGTTCAAGATAGCAAATTTCATGCTGTATGTATTTTACAATAAAGAAATCATACAAATGATCACCTAATCTCCTCTACCGAAGATCAGTTCTGCTTGAAATGTCAGGAAATTCTGTGGGGAAAGTATATGTAGTGGTTACATGGTTGGTCTCAGTAGTCGGTTTAGGTTGAAATCTCAGTTTTCTCTGTTACTATTTACTGTGACACTTGCTTGGGAAAATTTCTAAACTTTTTGTACCCCAGTTTCTTCACCTATAATAAATAGATAATGACAAACGTAATATCTCATGAAGGTGTTTTAAGGATTAAAAAAGGCAAAGCATTCTGTGTATTTAGCATGGCACCTTATGTATATGGTAAGTGCTTAACAAATGTAAGCTATTATAACATTAAATACAATTTTGCAAGCTGATATTTGAGCAGCTTGGAGATAAGAGCTTCACTATTTCTTACTACCAATTCTTGACATCTCAAAGACACAATTAGGAATTCAGTCATGACTTTCAGCCATATTTGAACAATTTCCTGGTACATAAATCTACATTCCCACATTAGATATGTACCTGGATGCAAACTTTAAAAGTCATCTCAGTTCATTTGTTCATGTCAGCTAACCATGCTAATGTTCTGAACAATGGTGATGTCTTACTGATGCCAAGAACAAATTTGGGAGGTAAGCTTTTATGATAAATATCTAGGGTCTTCCAATGTACATGTGTGTACACATACTTAAAATGGAATATTATAGTTAGATGTCATTTATTAAAAGTGTGTAACTCCAGTAGCTACTTGGTTTTCAGCTTTCTGCTTTCTTGTCTCATTCTTAAACAGGTTTAGCAATTATGATTGCATGAAACTAATGTGAGAAGAAAGACTGGTTATACCAATGTAAGTGATAGTATATAAATACATGAGGGATGATTCGATTAGCAGCAGTATTACCCACTGATAGAAGTGATGGTTTGAAATCAGACATGAGTTTAAATGTTAGCTCTACCATTACAGGCATTTACTTCTCTTTTCTGTTTCCTCTACTGAAAATTGGGGAGAATAACACCTATTTACATGGTTGTGGGAAGATTTCCACGAGATGATGTCTAGCAAACAGTAAGAAATCAAGAAATAGTCGCTAAGTTATTTATTCTTTCTAGAGGAATGAGATTGACAAATATTTGGGGTCTCTGAGGCATAATACTTGGTCAGCTTCTATGATCTTATTTGGAATTTAATTCTTAATCTTTATATTGTCACTTGTTCTTTGAGAACAAAGAGGAACTGGCTACCGCTTCATTTCAGAATGTGTGTATTACATTTGATGGGTTACATTAGTAATTATAAAGCAAACAGTAGAGTGGGAGGTGGGGAAGTGGATGAAGTGAGTTCAATCACATACCTGGGAAAAGTCAATAATGAAGGCAGAGCCTGAATTTGTATGCCATACTGAAGAGAGAAAAACACAGGTGCAGGATATGAAGCAGGGATTATGAATTAGAAATTGCTTTCTCCTGGTGTTTATGCAGTTTGCCTATCTCTGGTGTTATTTTATCTACTGTTAAAATTTAGGATAACAGAATTTAAATGTTTATAAAACCACTTTAAGATTTAAAACATGGTGACATGGAAATGCAAAGGGGAGCTATAAAGACCGGATGAACCCATTTATTAATTTAAACTCGTGTTCCTGTCTGTTATTAAGAAGTGCACAATTTCATTTGTTCTGTGGGTGACCACAAATCAGCAATAACCAATTCATAAGTAAATGCCCTTGCTTTAGATGTAGAGGCATTAACTGTAATCAGACCAACATTTTCATTTCCTTTTGAATTTTTCAAGTTAAACTCGTTGTGCCCTTGCTTTTACACAACAGGATTCAGGAATTAAAGGCTTGGCTCTTTAAAAGCCATCAAACAGGCACACGGTCCACGAAGCAAAAACTCGGGGAAGTTCGTGCGCCCACACCTGGGAAAGCTGAGATGCCCTTCAAGAGTTGAAGATGGCGTTTCCGTGAGTCAGGTCAGAGCTAACGCGCTACCTTCGCTTCAAAGACTGGATTCTTTCAGTGTATTAGTCATGATGTTTTGCTGACCGAGAGTTGGAACTCTGTATGAGGGCGGGTGGGTCTACATTCTGTCCGCTCGTCATCCTCGTAGTTGCTAACACGCACAAAAGACTTCTTAAAAAACGCAAACTGAACTGAAAAAACTTAGGGCAAACAAGGAGCAAATCCTGGGCGGGTAGTGTACAAAGCGGTAATTCCTCTCACCTTACAGGAATTGCCTCCACCTGTAGTAAGTACGTCTCCTAAGGAACCACACTTGGCACTCACCTAAGCCTGAGACTAACAAGCTTGGTTCTTCCCTCTGACTCGCAAAGGAAGCTCTAAGGCGAACACAGCTGCCGCTGTCGCGGAAACGTCCAGCTCTCTGAGGCTGCCTTTTGATAACCGGAGGGACAGATTTTCGTTCCCCTTTTGAAAATGCACCTTGCAAACGCAACACGAACGCGGCTAGGATCTCGGGAAAAGGGAGGAGGCAGATGGCTCGGGGGAGTTGGCCTCGGCGTGCCGCGGGTCCCGCGGAGCCCGGCGCGCAGGAGGCTCCCCGGGGCACTGACTGCTGCTCCTGCCGGTGGCTCCTTCTGTCCTCGCGCGCCCGAGTCTGGACCTGGAGAGCGGCCGCGACGGTGTCCCCCACCTGCGGGCTGGGCTCGGCCGGATGGTAGGGACGCCGACCTGGAAGGAGCGCGCGCGCGAGGGAGGGAGGCGCGGGGAAAGCGAGCGAGGGAAGGGAGGCAAGAAGCAAGGAGCGGTCGGGGTGGAGAAAGCCGCTAGAGCGGATTTGAGGCCCGGCCGGGCAGCGCCCAGCTTTTAACCTGGGCAGTGGAGGCGGGGGAAAGGAGCGAAAAAAAAGGGGAGGTGTGTGCGGTAGGGGTGGGTGGGGGGAGTTGGAAGCAAGTGACATCACAGCAGGTCAGAGAAAAAGGGGCGAGCGGCAGGCAGAGAAGAGTAGGGCTTTTGGCACTAGGAGCTCTTGTCCGGCCCGCCCCGGCAGGGACCTCGGTGCCCCCAGAGACCATGCAGAGGTCGCCTCTGGAAAAGGCCAGCGTCGTCTCCAAACTTTTTTTCAGGTGAGAGGGTGTCCAGGAAAGCACACGTGCCCAGGAAAGAGGAGGACGCGTGTATGGGTTGGGTTTTGGGGAAAGAGGATTAGTTTTTTTTTTTTTTTTTTAAAAGGTGCCGTATCATTCATTGTTACGGAGGAGAAGGAGGATTTTGGGGAGTAAGACAGAAACATTAGGAAGAGATAATAAACTGAAGCGCATTGTTTTAGAGTCTTAGCTTAACTCTGAAGTTTTAACTACTGGCAACTGAAAATCATCCTCTCAAGACCCAAATGTGCTACTGTGCACTTGTTTTCCTGGATTTTTCTAGGAAATTTGTGAATTATAAACTTGTTAGTAACAAATACTTAAGTTTGGCCCTTATTTTCCCCCTCTTCATGCTTGGAAACTTAGAAATCTTGGTTCACCTACAGATGCCATGCTTGCATGAGATAGGTGCTCAGTTGACTGAATTTTGAACGTTTTTATGGGAGAACTATAAAGTGGGTAGTATGTACTTAAAGTTTTTATTGTTCTGATACTGAATATATCTAACAAGTATTTGCCACAATTCCATTATTCTTTAAGAATGAGAGCAAATCCTTTGAAATACCTTAAAAAAAAAAAAGCACCAATTCTACAAGCTACACATTTTAAAAGAGGGGTCAGAATTACCATGGAAATACGAAACCTTGGGAATAGATACTGAAGTTAAACCCACTGACATTTAATCAATTGTCCTTTTAGCCTACTTTGCCTGTGATGAGCCATAAAACACAAGTTCATCTTGCGGACTGCATTTAATGAGAATTTAAAAGTTCAGAGTCTTAGGTAAAGTGTAATTAGATGTAGCATTTCATATTTGAAGTGTTCTTTGGATACTGTACCTACTTTATTCCTGTTATACTTGTATGAATGAATGAATAGGTATATTCATATCTCATGGGCTAGTACTTAATTCATAAGTAGCCAATGAATCAGCATACTTAGGTATCAGAAAAGCCAAATACATAATAAATATGCCCATATGTGTATGTGGGGAAGGAACTTGGCTTTCACATCTTTCTAATATTTTATTCGCTGAATGGGCAACAAGTGCTGAACTCAGGTGCTAAGGAGAGGGCCTAGGCCATTGAAGGAGAGCTCCTCCCTGTGGATGGGAGAGAAGGACTTTACTCTTTGGAAATGCCTTTGGGGTTGGTGTTTTCAGCGCCTTTGGTTATGTTACTCCATCTATACAAGTGGGATTATCTGTCCTGTTTTCCTGTAATTTATGAAATCAGAATGTTAATTGGCATACATTGTAGCTATTTTAGTAGAGCACTTGGAAGAATCTAAAAGCCATTCTGTCTAAAAAATGCAGTTTAAAAAAATGAGTTTTCAGAAGAGTGCATACCTCATGGCTATGTCTAAGTTCTAAGGAACTTTTAGCTCATTGTTGATTTAAGTTAGATCATTGTTGGTCTATCAAAGTATTTTCTGTTTTTAAAACAGATCACCCTATACAGTTTAGTTTTACAAATGCTCTCAGGTGAATTTGTTAAAAGGTGAATATTATAAAGGCTACTAAATTTGTTAAGAGAATACTCAGTCCTGTTCTTCAAACTACTTTATAATAAGTTGCTCTAAGAATAGGTATGTTTGAAAAAGTTTAGGTCCTACTATTTATAGGAACTGACAATCACCTAAAGCACCAGTGATTATAAACTTCCTTCTGGGTGGTTATTCTGGAAGGGTAAGAAACTTGTTTTCTGTGTTGGATTATACAATACTGGAAGGCTTTGGATTCAATTTTTTTTTCATTCAGATCCCCAACCTGCTACTTAGTAGCTCTGTGACCGGAGGCCAAGTCCCTTAACATCTCTGTTTTGTGTTACTTGACCTTGAAAACTTGGAGACTAATAGGACTGATGTCTTAAGTGTGTGAAAGTCCCTTAGTCGTGTCTGACTCTTTGCGACCCAATGAACTGTAGCCTGCCAGGCTCCTCTGTCCATAGAATTCTCTCGAAAAGAATACTGGAGTGGGTAGCTGTTCCCTTCTCCAGGGGATCTTCCCAACCCAGGGATTGAACCCAGGTCTCCTGCATTGCAGGTGGATTCTTAACAATCTGAGTCACCAGGGAAGCTTAATTTATTGAGAAAATGCATGCAAAGTAGTTAGCCTAGTAAATGTTTACTGCTGTTATTACTCTTATTAACTACCATATTTTTTACATTCTTTACTGTGTACCTTGTTTATATAAATATTCAATTAATCTTTCTTGAAATAAGTTTATGACAATCCACCTGCATATGCAATGAATGGCCTAGATGAGAATTTAGGTAACATCTCATCTAACATGGCCTTACCAGATACACAGGGAAAAAGCCATATGCTTGTGTAATATGTTGTTAAATGTCTTGGAATTTAACTTTTTGAGTATGATCCAGTCAGTTTCAGAGTCATAAAAGAGTACAGCTGTTATGGGCTGTGTTATAGATTATATTAAGTATCTCTTTTATTGTCTGGATTTTGTTATTGGAAAGACTAATAAAGTTTAGGAAAAATTTAAAATACTTTTCTTAATTTTGCTCGAGTTTTACATCAAGTATGACATTTGAAAGACACCCGAAGGGTCATAATGCATAAAATAATAATAATGTTATAATGTCAGTATTAAAAACATAATCCAAAAGATAATTTCACAGCAAAAAATTCAAATTATTTGTATCTCAGAGACCAAGTTACATTAACGAAAGCTTTTATGAAATACAAAGGGTTTTTAAACTAGAGGTGATAATACTTGCATAGAATTTATAATTTATATACCAGTGCAGTTGATTTACAGATGTTTTCCAAGAGAGATTATGTTTTTCATTTTTGAGCAATTTGTTGTTTACACTTTCTAGCACTATGTTATGCTGTCCCTTCTCCTATGCCCTGATTTTCCCATATTCTTTTTAGATGTTATTGTGTATCAAGCCATGTGTCAGATGACACAGCTTGAATTTTGATCGTGGTTTTTATACCAGAAGTCTAGATCTATACTTGAGGAATATACCTGCAGAATCCATGTATACAATGCCACAAATTACTTACAAGACTGGATTTAGGGGCCCCAATAAATTCCACAGATGAATCTCAAATAAGACCAAAAAGTAAACAATGTTAGACTCAAAAAAGTATAAAGATGTTTAATCATAATTTGTTAACAGTCAAGGGCTACTTAAGTTTAGGTATTATTTAAAAAATGTATGGCAAACTTTAAAGACATTTCTTAATGCAGAGAAACATAAGTGCTTTGAGCAACAGAAGATGATTATAATAAATATTTAATCAAAGACCCGTAAAGATAAGTTTTGAAGAGGACCACACCTATTTGCTTATATGAGTTACAGTATATGTTGAAAAAAATCCATCACAATCACCTTATATTTACTTTCTGCAAGGCAAGAGGAAATCTGAAATTATAGCAAAATCATCAGTATTTTTGCAGTTCGTCAGGGGAATTTATAGAAATTTTGCCAAAGGAGACTAGTTGTCCACTCAAACAAGGGCCTGTTCCTGTCTTGTTCAATACACATATAGTATCTCAGGTTTGCCTCTCAGACAAGGCTTAGACTATCCAAATGTAAATAAACAGCTGCATGAAACAGAAGGCCAATATGAGATGCGCAATTCATATTGAGATGGACAGCTGCTAAGGGACACTTAATACCACAAGTTCATTTAGTCAATCAGTGGGCAAGCACCATCCAGTGAAGACAGCCCAGGGTTCCTATACATTCTCTTGACTTTGTCTCTTGTAGGAATACCACTCTGGGGACAGGGGCCCCTCCCTCTTGAACTGTGTTGCCTGAACACTGACAAATGTTGACTCCTTACACCAGTCCTTTAAAATTCCTTTCTATCCATCTGTGTTTTGCTAATCATGTTCTTATGATACAGATTTTTAACTTGGGATATGTGTCAATTTTGATTGATTCAACTCTCAAGAGTTCTTGAAGTACCTCTTTTGCATGACATTCTAAAATTATATGTTTTATTATATAAAATGTATGTGTATATATATGTATATATATAATTTTCTTTTAGTTCATTTTGCAAGTTTAAAAAATTCATCCTTGGTTATGAAGTGTATTCCAATAGTTTTTATATGTTAGTTCAATTATTATTTAATTAACTCTCTGGAAAACTCATAACACATAACATACAGTGTAACTAATTTTCTATTCCTCGTTAAAGTGAGGAGTGGAATCAGTTTTCTTAACTGTTTCATCAATATTTTATGTTTGATGTGACGGTCAAAATATCCTCTAGAGACAAGTGATACACTGGGGAAATCATGGTTTTTCCCTTTTGTTTCATAGGAAGAAGTAGAACTTAGTGTGATAATATTCAATGAATAAATGTTAAAACTTGTTTAAAAGGCCCTTAAATGATCCTGACTATAAAATGTTGTTATTGTCAGTGTCGCTTCACAGGAACCTGTAATTTCAGTGATAGAGCTACAATATAAATATAGGATTGCAAAACCATCAGGGAAGGGTGTTAACCATTTAGCATGCCGCTGTGTGTTGTTCGGCAAAACTTTGAAAACACCTCTGACTCAGTAGCAATTTTGGCAATTTTGATTCCACTGATTCCAGACGCATCTTTGTAGGGCTCTTCCCTGGAGCAAAATCCCTGCGATGCAATGAGATCAAGGAGGGAAAACAGATTATGAGAGACGTCTGGTTGTTTGGGGACCCAGACGGAAGGCTTACTTTATAAATATGTTAAGTGGGTTATCACGAAGCAAAACATTACTATTTGAGGTGATTCTCATCAGCTCCTAAGATTTTACCTTGTGGCTGTTTGAAAGTAAAAATAGCCTTGCAAAGTGGCTTTGCTATTGAGCCTGAGAGTTTAGGCTTCTTGTAGGAAGAAAACTGTAGAAATTCAATTAACTTGTTTGATGTAAATAATGAATATATTCTTACAGGGTCCTAAACTATCTGTTTTCACTGCTGTATCCAAGTTACAAGACTTGTCTAGTTGCTATTCTTTATGCAACTCTGTTAGCCTATTACTATCTTTTAACATCAATGAGTGTTTCATATTGTAAAGTCCTGGATGTCAGGGCCTTCTATGACTTGTTTAGTAGAGTATTCAGAACATTTCAAGACTCCTGCATGTAGTGGTTCAGTAAATATTTGTGATGATGATAATTCCATGGTGATCTGTGGAAACTTACAGGTATTCTAGATTGCTGACATTCAACAGTCCTGTAATGGAACATTATTCTGAAAAAGATATCAAAGCAAAGCCAGCAGAACCCTGGCCAGATTTTTAAAAATACTTAGACTAATCTATGAAATATTTCTTACCTCCCTCTGTAACCAAGCCTTTGCCTTGTGTGAAGACCTGCTTGCTAATACCTTGCTAATGGGATCAAGAAATAGATTTGAACATTTTTGCTAAGTCCTTGTGGTTAGGATTCTTAGCTCTCAAAGTGGACAACTGGGCTCCGTTATAATTAGAGAATTCTCCCTTATGTTGCTTCAGAGGACTTAGTCAGAGCAATACTTTCTCTGTAGGTTATGATTCAGGTCATCTTGGAGGATGCCTTATTTCATGAATTCACCACCTTTTGTATTCTCTGCGAGGAAGTATGAATGTTGAGGTGGACAAGGAAGAAATTGGTGCTGTCTTCATGGAATGAGTTCTCTCAAAGCCAGATTTTCAATGGCATATAGCAGCTGTCCCCTGAACGTTCAGTCCAGTCTTAGACTGGTTAAGGAAGCCTTGCTGCAGGAGTGACTAAGTTGACACCTAAAGGAGATCATCCAGATAAAAAGGGTTGGGATGGGTCAGGAAAGATGTGGAAACTGGAGCAGCAGACTCTGTGTAAGACTGACAGCAAGAAACTGTGGCAAGGGCCAGATCTAAGGGGCTTGGTGAGCTTTGTCTGGGCTTGATCGTATTGGAAGTGAAAAGCTGCGTATTTCAAGCAGGGAAGTGACATGTCCAGTTCAAAGCTGTTGCAAGTTTGCAAAAGAAATCAATTGGGATAGAGAAAAAGAGATGGATTTGAATGACATTAGGAGGTAAAATCAACAGGTTTGGCAATTGGTTAGATGTGGAAAGTGAAAGAGAAAAATCAAGGATACTGCCTAGATTTGCTGACTTGGTAGCAGTGGGTGATGGTGCTGCTTGCTGAGTGAGGAGATGCAGTTGGAGGAGGCGACTCAGAGTAGAGGTGAAGGTCTATGCAGACTCTCAGCTTTCTCTTGAAGATAAAAAAGGAAATGATGCATTTGGCTCAAGGCCAGGTAATGTGATTCTGTGAAAACACTGAAGTGATCTAGAGCTTTAGGTAAGAGATATTTGGATATCTGAGATGATAGGAAGCGTTGTAAATACTTCCTTCACATTGTTTGGTGAAGTCCAGGGTGGTACCTAGGGAAGAAGTTAAAGTGCCCACTTTTTTGGCTTCATTGTGATATGGAGTCACCTGAAAGTGTGTCAGAAACAAGCAGCTGTATGCTAGGGACAGCACTGGTTAAATTCTGCCTAGAGTTCTCCCACTACCTTACCTTACAAACCCACCCACTCATGTATGAAGTGCCCTCACCTCACCCTAACTGTACACCTTTAAATAGTGGTTTTTACACAGCTGATTTCTGTGATCGTAGACATTTAAGAAGGTATAAAAATCTGGGACTTCAGGTATTGTCTGCGGTGATTGAGTAAATAAGAGCACATCTGCTATCATGAACTCGTTTTTTTTGGTGTGTTAAAGAAAAACAGTTTTCTGGAATATAATCTGAAAAAGAAAAACTGAAAAAGGTAATACACTGATCATTACCCCAAAAAAGTATTTCAGAATTACAGAAATATATAATGTAGAATGTGAAAGCCCATGGGTAACCCTGTGGCTCCAATATATATTTTAAAGTCTAGTTTGAGGCATAATAACATTATTAAATTTTATTAACCTGAAAAAAAAGATTCTCATACAATAATGTACCATTGTTTTATGTTAAAACTTTGAGCTGTTAAAGCATGTAGTTTTCTTTCTTAGTGTTGTCTACAGAGGTACAGCTGCCTTCTACCTAACTTCATATCCAGCCCCAACACCTAGTGAAATTTTTAACTGAAGTTCATAACTTCAAAAGGGATCTAAGAGTTTTTCATCTATTACCAGTCAGACCATTCTGTGAAAATTAGGCTTAATAAGCAAAATCCTTGGAGAAGGAAATGGCAACCCACTCCAGTGTTCTTGCCTGGAGAATCCCAGGGATGGCGGAGCCTGGTGGGCTGCCGTCTATGGGGTCACACAGAGTTGGACATGACTGAAGCGACTTAGCAGTAGGAGCAGCAGCAACAAGCAAAGTCCTAGAGGTGCTGACAGCTGGGTTTCCAGAAGATTCAAGGCTAGACATTGAAGCCCAGTATTGGTTATGGGAGAAACAAGAAAATGAAGCCTCTGCTGACCGGAATTAGCAATCCTTGTTTTAGAGGCAGCATACTGGAGAAACTTCATATTAAGTGTTCTTTGTGTATTTTATTTATTTTAAGCATCTCTATGAATTCTGGAAAATAGAGCAACAACACCAAAGCTGTACTTTTTCCCAGCCAAAATCTATTGTTATACTTTCAATCAGGGATTGGCAAACTTTTTTTGTAAAGGGCCAGATAGCGTATAAATATTTTCAACATTGACCATGCGCTACATGGTCCCTGCCGTTGGGGGAAAGCAGCCATAGACAGGATGCAAACAAATGGTCATGGCTGTGTTCCAATAGAACTTTATGGACCCTGAAATTTGAGTTTCATATAATTTTCACACATAAGATATTTTTCTTTAAAAAATTCTTTTGCAATAAGCTTCAAATTTTGTAGCTTTAAAATTACTTAGTTTAAAATAAAGATCTAGAAAAAATTTCAAGGCTCATTTGTAATTAACATTAGTGTATTCAATAATTGAGTAATTTAAAAAGTGAAAAATTTAGGCATGCAAAATGGACTTCTCAGAAGAGAGAAATAATAGTTTAACATTAGATATTATTAGATAATTTCTCAGAATAGTTTTGTCATGTAGGAACCTGGTGACCATTTCTTCTTTACCTCTCTTTTTTATGCTTTTTATGATGTATCCTTTAATGTATAGGCTCTACCTTATCCATCTTTTGGTACCCAGCACCTATCTGACTCCCTGTTGAATAGTAGGTTCTTTAAAATATACTTGTTGAGTGGGTAAAACTTGACTAATTCAGTTTATTGTGCTTCTAAAATATAATTTTTGATGGAAATGTAGAAATTTACTTATATATATGAAATTTTTTAAAACTTCCCATTTGGGTTTTCTGAAGATAAAATGTCTAAATTTTTTATTGATTTAGAAAATTACTAAATAAGGATCATCTCACATAAACTTTTCTAAAGTCAACAACTTAATTCCTTGACAGCAAAACTTGTTTGATGTATTTAAAAAATACTTCCTATGAAATGTAAATATAAGATCATTACATTTAGAAATGTGTATTGAATTTAGTCTTTGAACACAGTCTTTGGATCCATTGAGGTGTTAACTTGTAACTTGACAGCCTTTTTGAGCGCTCATACGAGATTTTGCTGATTCAGTAGTTTCTGTTGCTGCCAAGGGCAACAACATAACTCTTGTCTTTCCTGAGTCACAGTCCGTCACTCCAGCCACCCTTAATGCTGAGTATGGTCCGATTCAGATTCTGGGATTAGAAGACATGTATGTTATTGTTAAAAAAGCAATGAGCCACCAAATCTGCTATTAATGAAACTTTGGTCAAAGTTTAGCTGTTCAATTGAGAAAGAAGTCTAACTAGAAACAGGATTAAGAAATTCTTAAAAAAAAAACAAAAAGAGAAATTCTTTAGGGAAATACTTATGCTCTTAAAATTAGAACCCTTTCATAAATATCAGTACTTTCCATAGCTTTAGAGAAGTGTGTCTCAAATTGCCAATCGCCTGTTCAAAAATATATTAAGATCTACCTATAAATAATACATTTTACATTAAATATGCAGATTCCTAGGTACCACTCCATACCAACTAAATCCAGAATCTTCAGGAGAGGTCAACTATAGTTTCTCCTCGCCCCCATTTCAGGTGATTGTTTGTGTACTAAAAACAGTGTTGTACCAATCTTTGCTATATAGCAAAGTGACTCAGGTATATACATATATACATTCTTTATTTTTGTATTATTTTCCATTACTGTTTATCACAGGATTTGAGTGTAGTTCCGTGTGCCGCACATTAGGACCTTGCTGTTTATCCATTCTAAATGTCGTAGTTTGCATCTCCCAACTCCAAACTCCCAGTGGGTCCCTCTCCTTCCCTTCTCCCTCTTGGCAACCACAAGTCTGCTCTCTGTGTCTGTGAGTCTGTTTCTGTTTTGTAGATAGCTTCATTTGTGTCATAGTTTAGATTCCACATATAAGTGATATGGTATTTGTCTTTTTTTTCTGACTTACCTTACTTTCTGACTTACTTATCATACTGATAATCTTTAGTTGCATCCTAACATTCTTCTTTTGTAACCGTAGGGTCCAAGGAGGAGAATTTTGAAAGTTCGCAGTTTTTTGGAAGTTAACAAGAGATATTATTCAACTTGGCGCAGACTTCCAAGTCTTCTCTTAAATAGTTCTTAAAATCTTTGAATTTTGCCACTGGCTTACTAAGTACTTTCTTTATGCCAGAGATTATATGTATTATCTCAATGAAATCTTCAAACAGTGTTAAAAATATGTAGTTTACAAAGATGAGAGTGTTTTATAAACGGTAACCTAGCTAGTTACTGTGAAGTCAAGCCATGAGCTTAGATCTCTAGAACTCTGCTTTTAACTAGTTTATTTGTTGTTATTGTTGTTTAGTCACTAAGTCATGTCTGACTCTTTTGTGACCAGTATTTTATAGTATCCAAAAATCTCGAATGAAATTGTTAAATTATATCATTCACTTAGTTTTTTTTCTTAATTTTCTTTTCTCTGAAATTTATTTTTTATACATACATTATAAATAATATTATTTAAATAAGGCATTAGACTCAGTTCTTGGAAGCATGCCCTCACTGTGTTTTGCAGGGGTCTGTGTGACAAACTGCTGGAGGAGGATAGCGATGAAGAGAGGAGGGAAGGGTATTGCTGCAGGTTAATGAGGTTTTTAAAATTCTAAATATCCAGTTGAAGAGTGAAAGATGTGGTCAGCCAAAAGCATGCAGCAGCCAACCATTGTTCCATGGAAACAGCTCAGTTTTATAAAACTGACCCAGACTGTACTTTTTATCTTGATTTGTTCCATGCAAGTACTAATCATCTCACTTCATCTTTTTCATGTTCCAAATCTAGCTTCTTGTCTTCTTCCACTGAGTCAAACCCAGGCTTTCTGCTGAGTTTTTGTATCTACTCTTCTTACCTTACCAACTTAACCCCCTCTGCTGAGTCCCAGGTTCAATTACTTCAGTGTTCCTCTCACCACCACCCGTTCTCTTTGGTGTCATCACCAATCCTTGGTTGTCCATCATTCCTGTCATCTGTTTCTTGATGTTTACTCTTGCTCTATTTCCTGAGGCTGAAGGAAAAGGCAGAGGCACCTGTCAGATGGTTCTTTAACTTGATATTTGACGCTTTGTATATATAAACCTTGGAGTTTTCTAGTGCAGTGGGAAACTTCTTTTTTAGTTTTTTTTGTCTAAATACATTTAATCAGTGAATCCACACTTCAGATGAACTGTTCCATGGAGCTGCAATGTATGCAAATAAAAATGACAATAAAAGACAGTAAACCCTCCATAAATACAAAGATATAGTTAACCTCCTGTGCCCAAATGAGGGCTGAAGTGATTATGTAACATTTGTGTGCTCTTTTCTTAGTCATGTACGCTTACTGCTTTTCACATTATACTTCTGAAACTGAGATGCCTCTTGTAACTGCTGTCGAAAGAAACCTGTCAGCCATCAGGCCTAGAAATAACTTGTAGTTATTAACTTAGCAATTCATGGAGGATAGGGCTGGCTCATTGGAAAAGACTCTGATGCTGGGAAAGAATGAAGGCAAAAGGAGAAGGGGCAGCAGAGGATGAGATGATTAGATAGTATCACTGACTTCAGTGGACATGAATTTGAGCGAACTCCGAGAGATGGTGAAGGACAGTGGAGCCTGGTGTGCTGTAGTGCGTGGGGTCGCGAAGAGTCAGACACAACTTAATGACTGAACAGCAATATCTGTAACCTCAGCTGATTATTTGCATTGCTTGTACTTTGTACCCCACAAGGTTGACTTTGAACTTAAATTTAGTTTCTTGCTTGAAATTTCTTGAGAAAGATTACTCTGTGATTGGATTTTTTTTTTAAATTTATTATTTTTTTAAATTTTTATTTTTACTTTATTTTACTTTACAATACTGTATTGGTTTTGCCATACATTGACATGAATCCACCACGGGTGTACATGCATTCCCAAACATGAACCCCTCTCCCACCTCCCTCCCCATAACATCTCTCTGGGTCATCCCCGTGCAGCAGCCCCAAGCATGCTGTATCCTGCGTCGGACATAGACTGGCGATTCGATTCTTACATGATAGTATACATGTTTCAATACCATTCTCTCAAATCATCCTATCCTCTCCCTCTCCCTGTGATCTTATTTTAAAAGAACAGTTTGTCTGGCATACCAAGGATAGTAATTAAAGCAGAAGTTGCCCAAGCTGAGCACATCACTATACTTCGAGATTATACTGCCTGTGGGCTTTCCAGATAGCTCAGTGGTTAAAGAATCTGCCTGCAGTGCAGGAGATGCAGACAGATGCGAGTTCAGTCCCCGGGTCAGGAAAGTCCCCTTGAGGAGGGCATGGCAACCCCCTCCAGTGTTCCTTCCTGGAGAATTCCATGGGCAGAGGAGCCTGGTGGGCCCCAGTCCATAAGGTCGCAAAGAGTCGGACATGACTGAAGCGACCGAACACACACACATCCTGCTGGCGAAGGTGTTGTGAATGCAATTGTCACTGTAAGTTTATTTATAACTTTAAATAGTCAAGAGTAATTCAAAAGGATATTTTTTATCTGAATGTGAAGAAGGCTTAGAAGAAAACTTTATGATACTGAAGAAAGTGGTATGTAATAGTGTGAATAAGTATATAATATTGAAAAAATTTAAACTGTGTATATTTAATGTAGGTTTTTTTTTGAAAGGCTATTACTACAATGATGATGAGTCTTGTAATTAATCAATGTCACCTTATTGTTGAGTAAGCATGGTAAAGTATTGTAAAACCAAGATAATATCAAATGCTTTTTGTTATCTTTCCCTTGGTATTGCACAACTCTCTGTTATGCTGAGATGAAGCCTTGTGTGAGCAGGTATGCCAGAGATAGGATGGGCTGTAACTAAGCTTGGCTCACGTGTCTGCTCACTGATGCAGTGTGGATATATACCCAGTGACAGATTGTAATATGTGTCAGTTCAGTTCAGTCGCTCAGTCATGTCTGACTCTTTGCGACCCCATGAATCGCAGCACGCCAGGCCTCCCTGTCCATCACCAACTTCCAGAGTTCACTCAGACTCATGTCCATCCCCTTCTCGGTCATCCCCTTCTCCTCCTGCCCCCAATCCCTCCCAGCATCAGAGTCTTTTCCAATGAGTCAGCTCTTCACATGAGGTGGCCAAAGTACTGGAGTTTCAGCTTTAGCATCATTCCTTCCAAAGAAATCCCAGGGCTGATCTCCTTCAGAGTGGACTGGTTGGATCTCCTTGCAGTCCAAGGGACTCTCAAGAGTCTTCTCCAACAACACAGTTCAAAAGCATAAATTCTTCGGCGCTCAGCCTTCTTCACAGTCCAACTCTCACATCATACATGACCACAGGAAAAACCAGAGCCTTGACTAGTTGGACCTTAGTCGGCAAAGCAATGTCTCTTTTGAATATGCTATCTAGGTTGGTCATAACTTTTCTTCCAAGGAGTAAACGTCTTTTAATTTCATGGCTGCAATCACCATCTGCAGTGATTTTGGAGCCCCCCAAAATAAAGTCTGACACTGTTCCCACTGTTTCCCCATCTATTTCCCATGAAGTGATGGGACTGGATGCCATGATCTTCGTTTTCTGAATGCTGAGCTGTAATATGTTTAAATAGGTTCAAAGAGATGTCAGGGGAAGCTTTCCTACATAGTGTACACAAAATTGAATTAGCCTTGAATTCCAGGATGATGATTGGGTGGATCCAGTGTGATAAAATTTTCATATAACACATTTGGGAATGTGCAATGTTTTCTGTTCTTATTTTTAAAATAATAAAACATAGTTTTAAACATTGATATTTCAAACCCAAAGTTGGTGAACTTCAGGAAGTATCACAGAGAAACACTAGGTGTTAGGGTCCATTGTTTGAAAACCACTGATATAGTTTTCCTCTCATATTGGTTGTCCTCCTTTCACCTATCCTATACTCATAGAAAATGATCTCACATTTATTTTGTCTCTATCTTCACTGTCAACTCTTAGTAGCAGTGTATAAGGGAAGAAAGAAGTACTTTGGAATCAAGGAGAACCTGCTGGAATCCTTGCTCTGTGACTTAACCATCTTACCGTCATACTCTTTTAAGCCAGTGTATTAGTTTGCTATGGCTGCTCTAACAAAGTACCCAAAACTGACTGGATTTGACAACGGAAATGCAGTGTCTCACAGTTGTGAAGGCTGGATGTCTGATACCAAATTGTCAGCGTGCGTGGTTTCCTCTGGGGCTGTGAGAGACTCTTTCATGCTCTTCCCAGCTTCTGGTCATTTGCTGGCACTCTGACTGGTAGGCGCCTCACTTTGCTCCCTGCCTTCATCTTCACGTGCCGTTCTCCCTGTGTGCCTGTCTCTGTGTTCACATTTCCTTTTTATTTCCAGGGACACCAGTCATATAGGGTTAGGGCCCACTCTAAGGAACTCATTTTAACTTGTTCACCTCTGTAAAGATCACAGTATGAAGTACTAGGGGTTAGGATTCAACTCTTAACAGTAACAGTCTTCAGGAACAGAAAGAGACATGGAAGCAGTCTGAAGGTGTAAAGTGTAATACATGTAGAGGGTTATATTAACTTATAAAATTTTTCATCTGTGGTGGAACACAAGTAACATAGGAACAGTGCAGAGTATGTCAAGTGATATGATATGAGAACTGTCAAGAAGGGTCAGAATAGAAGGGACTGATTGCTCTTGAGTAGGCTGAAGAATGACTTTCCATTTATGAAGTTTTGATACATCTCCACTGAGAATAAATAGAACGAAAGCTAGACCAGACATTAGAATGTTTTGGTAATGAAGAGTGTTAAAAATGAAAACATTTTTAGAGCAGAATTCAGTAATTTTGGCTGGAAGTTTTAAGATTGTTGGCTTTAAGTAATGACTCAGAAAGGGGGCATAACTGTTATTAAAAGAATGGCCGGTAGAAAACTATTGACACCCTCATGTTTGCATTGCTTTTATCATTGACTTGAAACAAATTTTCACTTTTTTTTCATTTTAATACATTTGACCAGGAGTAATGACTGGGCAACACCAATTTGCAGTCATATCAGTGTCCTAACATGGGCTATAAATATCAGGTTTGAGTAATTAGTTAACACATTAATTCATTCAGCTTTTGTAATCACTGCCTTAGGCACTGGATAAGACAATGAAGATATAAAAATATATATGACATGTACATTAATGTGGTAACATAAATTTAACAATTAAAAAATAATTGAGTGACAGTTGTGTGCATACTTTGTAGTAGGTACAGGGTATATAGCAGTAAAAAAAAAAATCTCTTTAAGGTGTTTGCCCTTGGGAAGTTTACAATCTAGTGAGTTTGAAGACATAATAGATTGGCAGACAAGAAAATAGACAGTAACAGCTCAGGTGGAGGAAGTATGGAGGCGAATGGAGCACGTGGGAGGAAAATTAAATGAACTATGTATGTGAGCCACTCCTATACACAGTTTGCATGAAATTATTTCAATACATTTGAGATTTTTGGGAAATAGAGGTTGGGTTTTATTTTGAGATAGTTGTTAATTTTTCTTCAGTGTCACCTGTTGTTTGTTTGGTGGTAGAATAAAACAAAAAAAAAAATACTGTTTCAAATTATGGAAATAGGAGAATCCTTTAAAAAATTAAGAGCCACCTTATTATCAATGGCTTCATCCACAGGGAGCTCCTGCAGAGTTCAAAAAGAAAAGAATTTGACTTGATGTTTATTTTAAAGTTCTTTTCCCTAAAATGTGTCTGCAAGCAAAAGATTATGACATTTTGAAGTCACAATAATTCTTAAATGCCTATAAAATGATTTTCACTAAACTATCAACATTTGTGTTATGATTTCTATTTTTAAGGACCTGTTTGCAAAGGTGACTGTTTTGAACTGTTAAATTGTTTATTAGCTTCAGTTACTGATACAGTCATCCATTATCCTGCTTTTTGCTGTTGGGGGGAAAAAGTAGTAGGATATTTTGTGGGTCTTTATTTCCTTAGATAAATGAAAGAAAGATAGAAAGATTAAGTGAAGGGGATTTAAGGTAAGGCTCTTGCAGTAAAGTCTTATTTCCATGATAAACCTAGAACTAGTGGCTGTCTCTGTTCTCAGCTTTTGTCTGGCTTCTTTTTTTCTGAGGTTCACGGTTGGGATGAGTGAGGGTTCAGCCACAACTGTTCTCTCCTTACACTTCTTAGGAATTTTACTGTCAGTGCTCCTTTCCTCTAAGTAATATCAAGGCTCTAGCAAATCAAAAATAACATTAGCATTGCTCCACAACCTCAGCAACAGGATCTGAAACTTAAATCCTGAGTCATATAGTGTGTCTATAACACTCCCCACCTCACCAAAGCAGGGAGAAATGAAGATGCTAAATTTATCTTTCAATGTGTAATTTGCGATTAGTTTTTTAGAGGGTGAAATAATAACAGTGGAAGATAATAAAGGGTTAAAATGCCACCAATGACCAAATTTCATATGTAGTTTGAAGACGGGAAATCATCTGCAGCGGGGACGTCTGTATACAATGCCATATGGCTCTTTGAATCCTTCTAAAAGTAACAGGAGGATAACAGTATAGCAGAGCACACAGTTTAAACAAATTAGAGTGAAGAGAAGGTTAAGATAAATGAGAAAAATTCTAGAATTTGACCAAGCATTTATCTGGCTAGGGAATTCCAAGTGGAACCTGAGAGACCAGCTTCATCATGATTAAATTAAAAATCATCAGCTTTGTCTTCCTCGTGTTTGAATATTACCCTTGGAGGATTACATCTTAACCACCTTCATCTTAAAACATTTCTGAAGTTGCCACCAAGCTCCATTTTACCATTCCATCTATCAAGTGAAATAAAGAAGTAAACATCCTCAAACTATGTTGGGTGGAATTATAGTGCATTTAAAATATTTTGGGGAAAAAGGTTGCTTTGAGGTAGTAACTGGCAAGCAGATGTCACAGAGGATTTAATAAGTAGTGATTTTTTTTTTTTTGTACACATGGTAAGGGATCATTAAGTAATTTGGAGGTAGAAGGTCGTGAATCTAGCACGTGATTTGCCTATAGCGACTCATACCAAACAGATCCCTGACTCCACATCCCAGAGCCTCTCAGGATTTCTGTCTCCAAGAGAGGAAAGTCATTTCCATACTGTGAGAAAGACTTTAGCGGAGAAGTATCAAGTTGCCTTGACTCCACATGTTGAATTAATTCTAGAATGACAAGCGTGTCTCTGAAAGATGTAGGTTTTTAGTTGCTGAAGGATGGAGAAGCCTGTTAGAGAGTGTTTACTTTGGGTCCTAGTGATGGTATCTGAACAAACTAGGTAAACAAAGAAGTTCAGTAAGGGATTCAGAGTTCTAGAAAAAAGGAGGGAATATCAAATAAGTGGGATAATTATTAATATAAAGCAAATACCAGTTAAATCAATATATCATGTGTATGATATATATATATATCTTCAATATATCAATATATCAGTTGGTAAGTCATGTCCTATTCTTTGCCACCCCAGGGACTGCAGCATGGCAGGCTTCCCCGTCCTTCACTATTTCCCAGAGTTTGCTCAAATTCATGTCCATTGAATCGGTGATGCCATCCAATCATCTCATCTTCTATTGCCCCCTTCTTCTGCCCTCAATCTTTCCCAGTATCAGGGTCTTTTCCAGTGAGTTGGCTCTTCGCATCACGTGGCCAAAGTATTGGAGCTTCAGCATCAGTCCTTCCAGTGAATTCAGTATTGATTTCCTTTAGGATTGACTGGTTTGATCTCCTTGTTGTCCAAGGAACTCTCAAGAGTCTTCTCTAGCACCACAATTCGAAAGCATCAATTCTTCAGCACTCAGCCTTCTTTGTGATCTGACTCTCACATCTGTACATGACTACTGGAGAAAACATAGCTTTGACTATACAGAACTTTGTCAGTAAATAGATGTCTCTGCTTTTTAATACTGTTTAGATTTGTCATAGCTTTTCTTCTCAAGAGTAGGTATCTTTTAATTTTGTGTCTGCAGTCACCATCTACAGTGATTTTGGTAGCTTAAGAAAATATGTCACTGCTTCCACATTTTCCTCATCTATTTGCCATGAAGTGATGGGACCAGATGCCATGATCTTCATTTTTTGAATGTTGAATTTTATGTGAAGTGTAGTTAAGTGAAGTATATTTTGTTCCTACCTTAGAAAATGATGTAGAACTCATTTTCCTTCTTTCCCAGTTACCACTGGGGCATGCTTGAAATTGCCTCCCTGCTCTGTTTGCTAGCATAGAATTGTCTAAAACAACAGTAATACTGGTGAAGTTCTGATAGTTGCACAAGTTTCTCTGTAATTTTTACGAATGCCAGCTAGTAATCCAGTGGCATTTCTACCGTAAAATCCGAAGACCAGTCCATTTCCCTTCTTCCTTATTATCTTGGTTTCAAATATATTTCTTTTTGCCAATGGAAATAAAAATTGGAAATCAGAGAGCAATGTTATCACTTGTCTGTCTTGGTTAGTAAAGGGCTCCTGAAAGTGAACTCATAGGAGATGCTGCAATTTTATAGGACAGTTAATCATCTTATCTTCCTAGCCAGTTGTAGCTACAGTCAATTCTGGGTCTTTTATTTTTGGCTTCATGCCAAGATAGAATAAAAAACTAAAATCATGAAACAATACTCTGAGGCTGCTTTTCTGAGCCAATGCAGTCTTGGCTATTTTTTTTGGTAGCATTGGTTATTATCTCTCAGTGGCTTGAGTCCCTGAAATCCAGCACTTGTGAATGAATTAAGCATAGTTGTTACATGTGGTCTTTTTATGCCAATGCTACTCATTCCTCAGTTTCTTCAGTGTACTAATCATCATTCTCACTTTTTCTGTATTCATAGTATTATAGTTGCAGCAATTAATTGCTTTGCTTCTGGGACCCAGGCAATAATTTATATGTTTCATGTTGCTTGTTGCCAATCCTTGGATCCATTTATGGGCTTTGCATAGTCTTAATCACTTGTAGCAGCTACCCAGGCACTGACATATGAAACGGTTTAGAATGTCAAAGTCACCATAATAAATTTTTGCATTTTACCAATTTTAGGAGTGAAAATCAAACATTTGGGAAAACTTTCCAAAATCCACACTGACAATTGATTTCTTTATACCAGCTTTGTTTGTCTTAATACCAGCTTTTTTGAATATAATTCACATGCCAAAAAATTAACTCAAAGTATACAAGTCAATGTTTATTGAAGAGAGGTGTAACTATCACTATAGCTAATTTTAGAATGCAGGGTATGAGGGCTCTCATTTTTCCACATCTTTGTCAGTACTTAACCGTTACCTGTCTTTTAGATTATAGCCATTCTGATGGTTATGAAATAGAATCTCATTTTGGTTTTGACTTGCATTTCTCTAATGGCTAATGAAGTTGAACATCTTTTCATACGCTTTTGGGTGTTCATATATCTCTTTTGGAGAAATGTCCATTCAGATCCTTTGCCCGTTTATAAATTGGGTTGTCTTTTTATGATTGAGTTATGAGTTCCTTATATATTCTACATACAGATCTCTTATTGGATATATGATCTGCAAAAAATTTCTCCCATTGTTTGGATTATTTTTTCTACTTTCTTGATGGTCTTCTTTGAGGCATAAAACTTTTATAATTTGATGATGTCTAATCTGTTGATTTTTTTTCTGTTGTTGCTTATGCTTTTCATATTATACCTAAGGGTATATTATTTTTATTTTCCTAAAATTAGTCCTAATATGGCAAATTTGGTACAAGTGTAGGCTTTGGTATCACAGTCTTGTTTTGAAATTCTAACTCTGCCCTGGATAAGTGATTTAAGCTCCTTCAGCCTATTATTCATCTGTAAAATGAAGATAATACTAGGACTTAACTGTTGAATCATTGTGGGGATCAGATGAAATAATGAATGTGAAATACTTAGAATTTTACAGCACTACAGTAATAGTCTACTAATGTTAGCTATTACTTTTGTTATAGTCCCAATAATAAACTCTAGTGCTCTGAAAATTAAAGACATGTAGATTCTATGAAGAAGCAATATAATAATGTACAGCTATAATATTTTATGAACAACATTGAATCTGACCCCCATGAAAACCAAGTAGTCATAGTTGTTATTTCTGGCAGGAGCTGCAGCTAAGAGATCTCAAGAGTTTTTTCAAGGTCACATGACTGGGAAATAATAGAGTTAAAACTTAAAATTTTCTTCTTAAAATCACTAATTCAGTTTTTTCAGAACAGATTTGTAGTAGAAATTAAGTGGAGTTTTTTAGTCTTCATGATAGTTTTACCTCAGACAGTTATATCAGGAAAGAAATGAAAGTAATATTATGGGAATTAAAATTGATAGTGAAAATTATATGAAAATCATGGAGTTAAGGCATATTTGACTAGAAAGTTTATTTGCATAGATAGCCATAGCGAGTACCAATTATATATGCCACCTTCTTTAATTAAAAAGAACTTCTTTCTTATTTCAAGTTATACATACTTACCATTAGACATTACTGAATATAGATAAGCAAAAAGAAAGTATTTTTTCTAGATGTTGTCTTAATACGCTTGCATTCCTGATACATTTATATTTAGAAGCATCTTATAAAATGGGCCTATCAATTTTCTATTTAAGTTTAGGTTCATTCGGCATGAAGTTAAATTGATTTGTATCATGGCTTTAAATTCTAGGCCTCTGGAAGATTTTTCAGATTGGTTTGTAGGCTTTTGTTGAGCAGCAAATAATCATCTTTCCAAATCTTCTAAAATTCATTGACTACATTTATTTACTGTTAACTCATCTACAGAAAGAAAAAGAATTTCTACAATTCTATTGGTAAGGTAAGAGCCTCATGAGAAGTTAACTCTCAAACACAAAAATAGCTTGTTTAGCAAGCAAGAAGGCAAACACTTTAATTACCTTGTGGAATCAGAGGACAGAGACTCACTGACTTGACCTGCACCCCAGTGCTGCAGCTGTGAGGTACATTCTTGAAACCTACAAGTTTTATATAGGACTTTTGAGAGCTAGATGCCATTACTTTCTCAAAGTTTATCTTTACTAAAAGTCATTGAGGAAAAACACATCTGACACAAATAACCCTGGATCTAAGTTGGTTAAACAGTTGTGACATTTGAAGTGTTGTTTACATGAATTGAAAACAATATCATTGTAGAGATGAAATGACTTTTGGTCGGAAACCAATTCTTTCCATCATAGCCATTTTTCAAAAAGCTAAAGCAAACTGGCAGAATGTGCTGCAGAAATTTGAGATTTATTGTCACAGTCTGTTCAAATGATTCCCTTCTTTTCCTCTTCCTAAACTTCAGCATTTTCTTTAGTTAGGACTTTCCAACTTATTTGAGAGATTTCAAACCATGGTAAATACACTGGATGAGGAGAAAACCTCTAGTGTGTTTAAATTTGTCTATACTAAGCAGTTTACAGTAATTTCTATTAGTTCTTCAAGTATTATTTCATGCAGAAAGGAAAAAGTCTTCATCATTTGAGTTTATCGGTTTGTCAGTATTTGGGAGATGTGTCATGCAACCATGGATTTGAATTTGCTGTTTATTTCACTTGGCTATATAAATCAAAAGTAATGTTACATAATGTAGAGACATGATTGTTTTATACAAACAAAATCATCTTAAACTGAAAAGATCTGATACTTGACCTTCATCTTAAATTATAGCAGATGAAAATGTCAGTTTCCTCTGGTGGATTAATAAAGCCAAATGTCAAATGGGAAGGTGATTATAAGCTTTAATTATGTGGTTTTCAGGGATAGGTTTCTTGAAAAAATCAAGGCTTTAATAGTGTCTATAATTGGAAAATTCTTTTCATCATAAGGAAAATTCTTTTCATCACTCTACATCTGTGCAAAAATCATAAATTTTATTCTAAGAAATGAAACTAAATACAGTTTCATTGTGTGTGTGTATATATATTTTTAAATCAAGTGATTGTTTTTTTCCATAATAAAATCTGAAGTCTCTTAATAAATGTGCAATGGGTCTGGGTGCTAGACTTTTATTTTTTATGTTGATCTATGCTCAAAATTCTCCAAGCCAGGCTTCAGCAATACGTACAACCTCCAGATGTATAAGCTGGTTTTAGAAAAGGCAGAGGAACCAGAGATCATATTGCCAACATCCGCTGGATCATGGAAAAAGCAAGAGAATTCCAGAAAAACTTCTATTTCTGCTTTATTGACTATGCCAAAGCCTTTGACTGTGTGGATCACAGTAAACTGTGGAAAACTCTGAGAGAGATGGGAATACCAGACCACCTGACCTGCCTCTTGAGAAACCTATATGCAGGTCAGGAAGCAATAGTTAGAACTGGATATGGAACAACAGACTGGTTCCAAATAGGAAAAGGAGTACATCAAGGCTGTATATGGTCACACTGCTTATTTAACTTATATGCAGAGTACATCATGAGAGATGCTGGACTGGAAGAAGCACAAGCTGGAATCAAGATTGCTGGGAGGAATATCAATAATCTCAGATACGCAGATGACACCACCCTTATGACAGAAAGTGAAGAGGAACTAAAGAGCCTCTTGATGAAAGTGAAAGAGGAGAGTGAAAAAGTTGGCTTAAAGCTGAGCATTCAGGAAATGAAGATCATGGCATCTGGTCCCATCACTTCATGGGAAATAGATGGGGAAAAAGTGAAGACAGTGTCAGACTTTATTTTTTTGGGCTCCAAAATCACCGCAGATGGTGACTGCAGCCATGAAATTAAGACACTCCTTGAAAGGAAAGTTATGACCAACCTAGATAGCATATTAAAAAGCAGAGATATTACTTTGCCAACAAAGGTCCATCTAGTCAAGGCTGTGGTTTTTCCGGTAGTCATGTATGGATGTGAGAGTTGGACTGTGAAGAGAGCTGAGCACCGAAGAATTGTTGCTTTTGAACTGTGGTGTTGGAGAAGACTCTTGAGAGTCCCTTGGACTGCAAGGAGATCCAACCAGTCCATTCTAAAGGAGATCAGTCCTGGGTGTTCATTGGAAGGACTGATGCTAAAGCTGAAACTCCAATACTTTGGCTGCCTCATGCGAAAAGTTGACTCATTGGAAAAGACTCTGATGCTGGGAGGGATTGGGGGAAGGAGGAAGAGGGGATGACAAAGGATGAGATGGCTGGATGGCATCACCGACTCGATGGACATGAGTTTGAGTGAACTCTGGGAGTTGTGATGGACAGGGAGGCCTGGCGTGCTGCCATTCACGGGGTCGCAAAGAGTCGGACACGACTGAGCAACTGAACTGAAAACTTTAGGATATAAAGAACTGTATACCTTAAGAATCTCTGCTACCCTGTAATTAATGATTAGTGAGTTTCTGTTAGAAATAGTGAAAACTGTGGAAACTGTCACAGTTTCTAAGTTCAATTTATAAATCCATTTTCAATATGCAGTTACAGGTTATGAATAAAAAAGGAGAAGATCAGTTAGAGGTGAGGGGAAGGGATGGTGAAAGCAAGTTTGAAGAAGATGAGGAAGAACAGGGTTTATTGCTTTTGGTTATTGCAGATGTACCTGCCTTGCTATTATGAAACACTTGCATGCTCATTCATGTTTTAATGGAAGAAATATTGAAGTAGGTATCCTGAGTTGCCATCCTAAATTCTATCCAAGTATGTTGAACATACTCAAGCTCATTGAAGAGAAACCGTGGCTGGAGTTTTACAGTATCTAATATTTCATTGAGTGTCTAGATATAGATAACTGGGACTTTTTGTTTGCTTGTTTTTATTTTTATTTCTAGGATTGGTCTGAGGTAGTAGTCAGGGAGACCTCTATGATGGAGCAGAGATTTTGTTCAGTTGTTTTTGGCTTAATCTCACAAAATAAATTCTTTCAGTTAACTGGTGATTGATTACCAGGCAGCCTAAGGTTAATTGATTTTAGGTTTCATAAATAACCTTAAGTTTCTGTTTCAGATTATGAATATAGGTTTACTGTAATGAATCTGTCAGAAACACTAAACTGTATTAATCATTATTAATGGCTAACTCTTAATACTACTGAATATGTTTGATTTGATGGTGCTGGGCTTTGGAGCTCTTTATAATCAAGACTAGAGGTCATGTTATAATATATGTATTAAAATGAGCACAGATAACACAAGGAAGCTTTTTATAAACGTAGCCCTCAAATTGTTTTACATTCAAATTACTTTAAAATGAGCTAGAAACTCATTGATGGAATTGGTGATCAGGTCTTAGATATGGACCAAAAGATGTATGTTTATTAGTTTTTAAAAGAAAAAATTTGTTTTTAAACTTCCTGCAAATGTCTATGGTATTATAGTATTTACATTTAGTGAGATTCTCTTTATTTGTAAATTTAGTTTCATATTTTAACAATTTTAAACATACTGAAAATGAAAGTTTTAGCAATAGAGGGAGTATATTTTTCTCTTTTAAATTTTCCATTTTTTGCTGTTGTTGTTTAGTCACTCAATCTATCCAACTCTTTTGCGACCTCATGCACTGCAGCCCACCAGGCTCCTCTGTCCCTGGGGTTTTCCAGGTAAGATTAGACAAGTGGGTTGCCATTTCCTTCTCCACGGGATCTTCCTGACCCAGAGACTGAACCCGCGAGGTCAAGTTGGCCCTTTTTTGGTTGAGCTGATTGTTAAATTTTCAGGAACTTCATGAGCTGGTTGTTAAGCACAACTAGTATTAAAAATTAATTCAAATAAATTATGTTAAATAAAGATAATAAAAACTCAAAAGTTATTGCTGCCTATTCATTATTATCTATGCTACTGAGGTTGATTGTATCTGAATGGTAATCATACTATATTATGGTATGCAATGTGTATCTCTTCCCAACTTGGTGTTCAGTGACTTCACATTTGATGGTTTTAAACTGGTCATGATGGGAGTATTTACAACACAGAAACTGGCTAATGCCTAAGTCACCTTTTGTTTTTCTGAGGAAGGCATGTGTAAAGACATGCTAGCACAGCATATCATTGCCTGCAGTTTGCTAGCTTTTGATTTCCCTGCTGCTAGACCCTCCTTCCAGTACTTTGTCCAGAATAACCCACCAAGCTTAATTTTCCTAGACAATAAAAGCTGAACATGGTAAAGGAAGGGATGATGTCAGAAGAATGTGGTAAAATATAGTTTTTGCCATTTAGTAACAAACAAATTTAGCATCTTTGAGCCTCCATTCCTTTATGCTTAAGGTAAGGCAGTCATCTCTTTTTGTTCTGCCTACCTATCGAGACTTTCAAATTAAAATGACAATATGCTAGTGTTTGTGTAAGTGCTGTACACACATAATTTTTCTTATTAGTGGTAAAACACTTGCTTCATCTTTTCACTTATTGACTTTAGTTTACAGAATAGAGTTTATATCCTAAAATTGCTGCCCCAGATTTTTCACACTCTCACTGACCCCTGTGTCAGCAAATGTGGCTCCAGTGCTTATGTTGGCTACTAGATGGCAAGCGCCAGGTGGTTGTGCCAACACTCTCTCAGACAGTGCCCACTGTAGATGCTATATGATCATGAGACTTATTTACTGTGTTCAGACTGTCCTCAATATTTTCGTTCTTGTTCTCTTTGAAAAACTGCCAATGGATCACAATGGGCAATAAAGATGAACCTTACTATCATCCTTTGTTGAGATTTGAAGGCTCTTGTTAAGATGCAAACATTGCAAATAAAAAGGAAAAAAACTTGACATATTAAGCCATTGTCTCTTGATAGCTTGGTCAGAAATGTTTGGTAAAACTCCCGAGCCTTTGAGCTGGGTTGTAATTCAGTTGAATTTTAAGGAAGGACAGGTTGTAGATATGCTGGGAACACAGGGAAGGGGTGAAGACCGGGGAAGTGTAAACAAGAGTCTGAACCCGCTGGGTGGGAGTGGTGAAGGTAGGCAAGAGAGCCTTTTGCAGTTTTGCCCTGAAACAATGTCAAAATGTTTGCATTTGGCATAGCATTTCCTCTTTTTATGCAGAATGGCTTTGCTAGAATACTTTTCTGTCATGAATTTATTTGGCCTCTCAGATACTGCTGAAACACTCTTTTGATTTTTGGTGGGTGACATGCCTTGATATATTACCAAATTCTCAGTGACACCAAACTTTAGAACTCTTTGAAGAAGGATAGTAAGAGTAAAAACATATGCTGAGAATCACTAATTCCAACTTCAGTTCATTTTGTTAATAAATACATGACATTTAACATGAGAAAGGTCTCATTTGCTCAACAACTTTCATTTAGAAGTCTCTTTTTGTACATAATTTCTTTAACAGTTCTCCTGCCTCGCCCTCCTTCCTCTTTGTTTTCCCTTTGATTTGTATTCAGATTTTTCTCGCCTCTGTGAAGATTGTTGTTGTTGTTTATTTGCTAGGTTGTGTCTGACTCTTTGCAACCCCATGGACTGTAGCCCATCAGGCTCCTCTGTCCATTGGGTTCCTCAGACAAGGAGAGTGGAGTGAGTTTCCATTTCCTTCTCCAGGGAATCTCCACCCAGGGATTAAACCCACATCTGCATTGGCAGGCAGATTCTTTACCACTGAGCCACCTGGAAAGCCTCTCTGTGAAGATTATTTTGCCTTATTCACAATAGTTAGAAACAATGTATTTGAAAATAACTTCGGTATCCTGCCTAATCATTTACCAGGCCAGCTGCCATCATAAATTGTTATTTATTAGATATGTAGCAGGCCGAAGTGCGTAACTGTTGTGAGATGAGGAGACAAAACACAAGAAAATTATGATCCCCACCCTCATTCAGGGGTGATGATTAAGTCAACAAATTGACACACACTACTCATTAGCCCTCCAGCTATAGTTAGTTCATTCCACAAACAGCACACTGCTGAGGATTGTGTACTATGATATGTTGGGTGTTGTTTGAGGGTCTGTCTTATCATTCATAGATCATTTTGTAGAGGCTGGACTTCAGCAAACTATAAACTTTTAATATCTGGATATTTTAGGGAAATTTCTTCCCACCGCTCTCCTTCCCACCCTTCCTTTTATATTTTTATACTTTTAGTATAGAATGTTTAGTAGTTTTCTTTTTTTCCTCTCTGGGAAAGTTTCTACCACAATTCCTAATTCTTTTAGAAAAAGCTATAGTCATGTCAGTTCAGAGGTGTTGATGTTTTATACAGTTGCGTTCTGTGAGATATGAATCTCTGATATTCATAGAAGATGCCTTACTTTATTCACATATTTATGCGCTGCTCTTTTCCACATGCTATAAAATTTGAAACTTTATCTGATTTGAAGTCTACATTGGAGATCAAGTTAACAGTTATATCTGTTTCTCCTCTCTTTATTTTAGCTGGACCAGACCAATTTTGAAGAAAGGATACAGACAGCGCTTGGAATTGTCAGACATATACCATATCTCTTCTTCTGATTCTGCTGACAATCTATCTGAAAAATTGGAAAGGTATGTCCATGAACATTGTTTATTAGTTGAAGAGAGAAATTAATATTATTAGAGACTAGAGAACTACTATTGGAGGGCCTAATTCTTAAAATGGAGTATTTATAATAGGAACATCCTATTTTCTTGATGAAGTCTTGATCAATTAAGAATTAACCATAGAAGGGATGAAAGAAAACCATTTCCCTGAGAAAATAACTTTTTTTTTTTTGAAAAATACGTATTTGAATTCTGAGAAGCTATCACTTAAAGAACATTAAGTGGATTTTGTGAAGACTAGAATAATATCTTTATGAAGCAAGTTGTGTATATTTGTCTCTAGAATCTTAAATCATGAATACAGATATGCATACTCGGAAATCTTAGGGTAAAGGCAGTTGGATGTCAAGGATATGTAGAAGTTTCATATTTTTGAGCACATATTGAATGCCAGGTATGGTATCTCCTCTCAGCCTCTCTGGAAGGAAAGTGTCATTATCTCTGTCTTATAGGAGAGCAAATTGAGGCTCAGAGAGAGAATTTTCCAGCGAATAAATGGCTGAGCTCTGGTTCAAACTCAGGTCCATACTCCCAGCTTCCCCAAAAATAGTGTTTCGCATTGTAAAGAAGTCTTCTTTTTAAAGAGTATTGGTTACAATCCTTTTGATTGCCAGTGACAGGAATCCAATCAAGTAGCTTAAGTAAATAAAAAGAGGAAATGTATTGACTCATGTAGTCCATCTATGTAAAAGCTTAGGGAGAAAACTGCCGTTAGGGACTCAGTGGAACCAGGAACTGGTTTTATTGTCTCAGATCGGCTTCCTCCATGCAGTGGGTCCTCAGAACGCTTTGCTCATGTCTTTACAGACCACTGAGGAAAGAGTCTTTTCTCCAAAAGTGAAAAATCCCAGAAACTTTCGAGTCACATGCTTACTTCTTGGACCAACAACAATCTGTGAATGAGCTGGACAGGGTCTTGTGCCAGCAGTACAGGATCTGATACCAGATGAGGGGGAAAGAGAAGAGGGAGTTGGCAAAAAAGAAAGAGAAGCAACTACTTTTTAACAGCACCAAAATAAACGAGTAGACTTATATTTGTTTACTTTATTTTCATTAAACTCTTCAAATTTCTTTTGAAGTTTCAAGGCAGATAAGGTGTTTAGCCTTTATTCTTTCTTGGTTTTATTCAAAGAATTAGGATAGTGGAAGTAGCAGATTCACATTTCCAAGATCAAGCACCAGCTTCTATTATTGAGCACTTAGTGTATGTAAGTGTCATTAAGGCCGTATTACTTTTGTTTTTTGTTTTTGTTTGGTTTGTTCTGGTTATGATAAATAAACAGAATAAAGTCTAGAATAGAGTCTGGTATGTATAGCTGTCCCTTGGTAGATCCCCTTTGGATACCAAACTTTATGGATGCTCAAGTCCCTTATATCAAATGTTATATTATTTGCATATAACCTACATATATTCACTTTAAATATTTTAAATATCTCTAGATTACTTATAATGCCTAATACAATGTGAATGTTATGTAATAGTTGCCAGCACACGAAAAATTCAAGTTTTGCTCTTTGGAACTTTCTGAAAATGTTTTTTTGGTGAATATTTTCCTTCCCCAGTTGGTTGAATCTAGAGATGTGGAACCTGAAGACATGAAAGGCCAGTTTTAGTAGGTGCTCAATGAATGTTTGTTGAATGAATAAATGATGTTTGAATGTGAAATGGCTGACATTATGCAAAAACCTGTAACACTGCTGCAGGGATAAAATATATAAACATAATACATTGTAGTGATGTCAGCAAGTTCAAAATAATCTAGTAGATAGTGAATATCTAAGTTCTAAATGGATGCTGAACAAAAGATTAATCACAGTAGGATTAGGCTACTCAAAACCTGTTATACCTGAATTTGTAGTATTATCTGGTCTAACACTTTTTTCTCCTCAGTTTTCATGTCTCCATATCAAATGTAGCCACTTTGTTCCAATTAAACAGCTGTGTGCCAGCATAAGTCCATAAACTCTATTAATATTTTTGTCTTTGATGGGTATTTCTTCTTGCTTCTCTTATTTCTTTTCTAAAAAATAAAAGTTGTTATTTAGAGTTTATTCAAACATTTTGGAAGAGTGACATACACTTACGGTACTTTGTACCTTTCAGTTCAGTTCAGTCGTTCAATCATGTCCGACTCTTTGTGATCCCATGAACCGCAGCACACCAGGCCTCCCTGTCCATCACCAGCTCCCAGAGTTCACTCAAACTCATGTCCATTGAGTCGGTGATACCATCCAGCCATCTCATCCTCTGTTGTCTCCTCCTCCTACCCCCAGTCCCTCCCAGCTTCAGGGTCTTTTCCAATGAGTCAGCTCTTCACATCAGGTGGCCAAAATATTGGAGTTTCAGCTTCAACATCAGTCCTTCCAATGAACACCCAGGACTGATTTCCTTTAGGATAGACTGGTTGGATCTGGCAATCCAAGGGACCCTCAAGAGTCTTCTCCAACACCACAGTCCAAAAGCATCAATTCTTTGGCGCTCAGCTTTCTTCACAGTCCAACTCTCACATCCATACGTGACCATTGGGAAAACCATAGCCTTGACTAGACAGACCTTTGTTGACAAAGTAATGTCTCTGCTTTTAATATGCTATCTAGGTTGGTCATAACTTTCCTTCCAAGTAGTACGTGTCTTAATTTCATGGCTGCAATCACCATCTGCAGTTATTTTGGAGCCTCCCAAAATAAAGTCAACTACTGGTTCCACTACGCTCTTGGAAAGTGACCCTGCCTCATATTTCAGAAACTGATTTGTGACGAAGGCCCTCAGGCAGTTACCCTGCCGTCCATCTGGCTCAGTTTGTGACCTTGGATTTGAACTCTGTGTGTCCCTCCTGTGTGCAAACCACACATCCATTTCATGATTATAACTCAGCTATGTACTTGCTAAGTATAGAATTTCTTCCCTTGTGATTCAGCTCTTGGTGTTCAGAATGCTTACTGGGTTTATTGTGGTGCTGTGGGCACCACAGCATCTACCTTCACTGCCAGTTCCTTCAGGTTCCAGTAGTACAAGTCCCATCCACTAAAAAAAATTCTCCAGCTTGGTTTCCCCCCTCAGATCACTACCCCATTCTTTTTTTAAATTTTTTTCATTGTTAATGTTTCTCTGCTTTCCTGGTTTCTCCACTTCTTCTCCTTTCCTTTACATCCCAGCTCCCTGACTATGGTTTTTGTGTTTACCATGTTATTAAACTGATGTTGACCATGTTCACCAGAGGTCTCTTAATATCAAATATAATGACATCTTCCTACCATGACTTCAGGGTTGACCACTTCTTCCCACCTTGAAACCGTTTCTTTGGTTTATGTACCACCTCCCTTCCTGGTTTTCTCATCTGACTCATTATTCCGTTGAAAGAGGCAGATTCCTCCTCCGTATTTCGCTTCTTACCCTGTTGTGAATCACTGCATGACATGGAAGGGAGGCAAGTACTGTGTGTGAGTCAAGAGTGGAAAGAGTGTGAGCAGATAGATGGATGGCATAGGGTCTAGGTATGATAGATAGTAAGCTTCTCAGGAAAGCCAGTGTCCATGTACAATGCCTGTGATTGCCAAATCTGCCTTCATCTCTCAGATGTGTGGGCTTCCTTTGGAATAACTTAGAACACCTCTAATAATGGTAGATGGATAGTAATGAGAATTTGTTGTTCAGTTGCATCTGACTCTTTTGCAACCCCATGGATTGTAACGCACCAGGCTTCTCTGTCCATGGGGTTTCCCAGGCAAGAATACTGGAGTGAATTGCCATTTCCTTCCCCAGGGGTTATTCCCAACCCAGGGATTGAACTCGAGTCTCCAACTTTGGTGGGCAGGTTCTCTACCATTGAGCTGCTAGAGAAAGCCAGTGATGAGAATAGCTGTTGAAAAAAATGCAGAATCTGTATATAGTTCTTTCCTTTGAAACTTCTCATCTCTGTACAGTATAAAAGGGAAGATGAAGGGTAACACTGAGGGATATACTTTATCCACTTGGAAAGAAGAAGGTTTTTATTAACAGAAAGTAATGGCAAAACCTTAAATATAATCAGGTTATGGATATATAGTATTTAAAGAAAAAGCAACATTTATTTAATACCAACCGCTTTTCATACTTTTAAATTTCTGTTCTACCAAAAAATACAGAATTTGATTCTATCCCAGTTTTCCAAAGACTTTTATTTGAAAGTGACATTTGATGATATTTGTTCCATACTCCTACGTTTAAAAACAAAGTCCAAATAGTAAGTTTTTCTAATGTTAAATTACAGAAAAATCCACCTGACTTTTAATCTTGTTTTTGGTTTTACAGCTAAATTTTGTACAATCCACTACAGTTACAAATAAAGAATAAGTCATGAAGGAAAAAATTAAGTATTTATTTTTCACCTTGTTCCAAGCACAGTTATGTGTATTCATAAGAGTTGTATTTTATTTATCCAACTCTCGCATTCATTGATTTTTTAGAATCCCAGAACATTTCCTTAGCATATATAATGTGGACTTGTCATGAAGTCAACTCCTTGAAAATTGGTGTATGGTGGAGCACTGAATTCAGCCAAATATCTGCCTGAGATAGTGTTGGAAGCTCCCCACAAGGTTTTTGTCTCTCTGGTCACTTGGGTTAATCTCCGTGGATGTACTTGTGTGAATAAAACTATGTTAAGGGAAATAGAGAATTGTAATATTTGCACATGCAACTTACTGATCCCACTTTTTATTCTTTTGCAGAGAATGGGACAGAGAACTGGCTTCAAAGAAAAATCCCAAACTCATTAATGCCCTTCGACGATGCTTTTTCTGGAGATTTATGTTCTATGGAATCATATTATATTTAGGGGTAAGGCTTTTATTTGTAAACTCACTGTGGGTAAAGTAATTACATTCATTTTTAAGATTGTAAAAGGAATAGGGTAATCTGGTACCCAGGAAAAAGGACCAATCTAACTCCAAATACAAAGAAACCACTGAAACTTTAGTGGAGACAAGTAAAAAGTGCTTAAAATGGGTTCAGTAGAATAAATTTCTTAAAAAAGAATCATTTCTGTTATCGCAAATCACATTATCGTACTGGAATATGAGATTGCGGGTGATTTTATTTTCCTGCATTCTACATAAGAAGGTCAGGAGACAGTATCAGGAGAATTAGGTAAAATTCAGCTAATTTCAAAGATGAGCATTTGAAATATTTTGAAATCATATCTGCATGCTGAATTGTTTTAAATAGCAAAAATGAAAAGTATGGCAGTGAGGTACTCCTGCAGTATGTTTTCTCCGTCTTCTGTGTCACCTTCATTGTGAAGAGATCTCCATGTGTGAGGACTCCAGGCTTTATGGTGCTCAAGTGCATTCTGTGATGTTCCCTAGCTGCTGTCAGATGTGACTCTAATCTATTACTTTTTACATCACCAGAGCATCATGTTGTATCCTTGATTGTAACCTGTAGAAGTGATGGCAAGTTGAAAACTTACTGTACAATATTTACTTTGGGAGGTTAGGTACCAACTGGATGGATTTGTGTTGTAATTATATTGGTCTTCATGCCTCTGGGAGTGAGGCGTGCAGTAGTGTTCCCCAAGAGGTGCCCAGCAAGTTGCATTGCTTTAAGAACTTGTGCTTAACACATACCAAATAAGTACGTTTCCACATTTGTTTTGACAAGGATGATCACATGTTTTATAGTGCTCTTGATGACCTCCTGGAAGACATTCTTCTGCCTTTTGAAATTATTTGTTTATCTGTCTATCTCTATGGAAATGTGCAGTAGTTTGGGGGTGATGCTATTTTATTTGTAAATATGAATAAGGCAGCTGAGGAATTAATTATCTTTTAAGATATTTTTGAGGTGATTTTTCTTAATGAGAGCACCCAGACTTTGGGAAACAGTTTTATCTATTTAAAAACATGTGTTGTTTGCCTTGCTGACTACAAACTCTGCCTTTGAATTAGAGTATTAAAAGTATAGTTCTCTCTGGCCATAACATATAATGGTTATCCTTGGATCAAAGTGACTACTTCAGACAATTGTTATGCCATTACTAAGGCCGTGGTAAAACTCATTTTTCTTTATGTTCTTCATCACATGCTGCTTCCATTGATTAACATAAACACGACTGAGTAGAAGCTGGGAGAAAGGCTGAATTAAGTCCTTTTTATGCCCTGCCTGACTTGTGAGATAGTTTGTTCCTCTAGATTCTACCAGGATAGAAGTTTCATGTGAACAAAAGCACTCATCTAAATGTGGAAATTTAGATGATCCATGAACATATTTATAAAATTTATATTTGGTCTGATATACACAGATCAAAATATAGTTTAATATTTATTGAGTATCTTAGCTATTCCAGGTTCAGCATTAAGCCCTTTATAAAGATTATTGTATTTAATTCTCCTAGTAATGCTATGAAGCAGTCATTAGTGTCTCTAACATATAGAAAAGAAAATTGAGATGCAGGAAATTAAGTAACTTTTCCAAAGTTATGCATATGGCAGATTTGGTGATAGCCAGGTCTCTTTGATTCCAAAGCCTGTGACCCTTCCATTAGATCAGATTGTAATTGCTCTGTAACTGTATAATGATTGTATGTCAGTACTAAATAGAATGGTGGCTGTAGTAATCAGTCGTGGGCCTGCTGATCTACTCTGCATCTTCTCAGGAGATACAGGTTAAAAGTTTGAAGGTTGAGGATTCTTCTAGGGTCACCTCAGGGACAAATCTGAATAAAATTCGATTTTGGTGGCAGGACAGGGGAACCAACTGGAATGTTTTGTGTGAAATCCACCCAAGAGCCAGAAGTGCTAAGGGTCAAAGATAGAGAAAATACTAAGTGGTAGAAGAATGAAGTGAATGTGGAGAAAGACTAGCTTATTCTTAAATGTCTCAAGCCTAAAAATATCCCAGCAAAAGGAATGTTAAAGCCTTTCTAGGTGTATCAATTAACTACCCAGAGGTGGGAGTGAGGAGTGACGGATGCTCCTGAGCTAAGCTGGGCCCAAAGCCCCTGGACTGGAACTTACAGCATGTTTAAAGGGCAAAGTTGATTTCCATCAGCTCAACTTCCTCTGATAACCAGCAGAATATGGGCGAGGAAAAGGACTGATGGGGAAAGCAATTGACATGTGTATGGTGGGAAGGCAGGGAGAGAATATTTATTGGCACAGGTGTGGTAAGGCTGTGGGTTTCTCAGCCTTGTCACAGAGTAAAGGCTTCATGGCCTCACTGTGCAGTTTTAAGCAGTGAAAATGTTGAAAACTGTGAAGTCTTTAAGAATTTATATAGTGGTCATTAAGACAAGTATAGCCTCTCAGGGCATCTGATCTCTCTACTCCATTCTTTTTATCTGTTACAGGAAGAAAAGAAGGAGAGAACATTTCACTATTCCAATAAGACCTCTCTCCTATAAACAACTTATACCAAATGCCTTGGTATTTATTGTATTCTTTCTGGGCATTACTTCTTTCCTGTGTGTGTGTCATTCTGGTAATTTTTGTTTCATTAAATGAGCAGGGATTCTCGAACCTGCTATAACATTACTCTTGGTAAAAGATGGACATACTTTCAAGATGTCTTGTGTATTCTTAGTCCCTCTAAACCAGGATAATTATGGTGTAAAGAAGGTTTGATTGGTTTCAGGACTGACAGAAAAAGTACTATAAAATTTGCTGTTGACTGTGAAAGGTGAAGAAAAAAAAAGGAAATGCCATCACAAAAGAGTTTGTCTCTCTGCAATAGTGATGTAATTTTAAGTCATATTAGCTATGGCCTCTACTCATTAACTATGTACTTGTTTTCTTTTTCTTTTCTGCGTTTGACTCAGCAGCCAGATACAAAATTGCCTTTAACATCTAAGACTCTAAGCATAGAAGGAAAACTGACTGTTGAAAAATTAACTATGGGAGTCAATTAAGGACAGTTAGAGGGAGTCAAGAGAAGGGAGTTCTATAAGCAGATTGCTTAGAGAATATGGTTATCATGATACCTTTATTATGATAAGAAATTCACAAGTGCGTGCTCAAATATATTTTTGACTGCTAGGCAGCTCTGGGCATATCATCAAATTGAGATACACATCAGTAAAACTTGGGTCAAACTACTTTTTTCATTTAAATCTCTTAAGCCCCAGAAGTTTAAGGGGCATAAAGATGTCTTGGGACTTGTGCTGCTAGAGTTCTCAAGTCCCACAGTCTGTGTTGCAAAAGAAGATCTTTGTCGTCATGTTTGGACAAAGACATTGGGTAGGTGTTTGAGTTCAGGCATACTGCTAATGAAGAGAGTGTTTGGGGAAATTCTACACGTGAGTAGTCTCTGGTTTAGGCACTATGACTTACTTCATTGTTGCTGTTGTTCAGTCACTAAGTCCTGACTCTGACTGTTTGCAACCCCATGGACTGCAGCGCGCCAGGCTTCCCTGTCCTTCACTATATCCCTGAGTTTGCTCAAAGTAATGTCCATTGAGTTGGTGATGCTATCTAACCATCTCATCCTCTGCCACCTTCTTATCCTTTTGCTTTCAATCTTGCCTAGCATCAGGGTTTTTTCCACTGAGTCAGCTTTTTGCATCAGGTGGCCAAAGCATTGGAACTTCATCATCAGTCTTTCCAATGAATATTCAGGGTTGATTTCTTTTAGAATTGACTGGTTTGATCTCCTTGCAGTCCAAGGGACTCTCAAAAGTCTTCTCCAGCACCACAGTATGAAAGCATAAGTTCTTTAGGTCTAAACCTTCTTTATGATTCACTTCTTTCATCTTTACATAACTACCATATGGAAAAACCATAGCTTTGACTATACAGACCTTTATTGACAAGGTGATATCTCTGCTTTTTAATACGCTATCTAGGTTTGTCATGCCTTTCCTTCCAAGGAGCAAGTGTCTGATTTTCATGGTTATAGTCACCATCCGAAGTGATTTTGGGGCCCAAGAAACTAAAATCTGTCACTGCTTTCACTTTTTCCCCTTCTATTTGCCATGAAGTGATGGGACCAGATGCCATGATCTTAGGTTTTTGAATGTTGAGTTTCAAGCCAACGTTTTCACTCTTCTCTTTCACTCTCATCACAAGGCTCTTTAGTTCCTCTTCACATTCTGCCATTAGAGTGATATTATCTGCATATCTGAGGTTGATATTTCTCCCAAAAATCTTGACTGCAGCTTGTGAATCATCCAGCCTGGCATTTCACATGATGTACTCTGCATGTACGTTAAATAAGCAAGATGACAATACAGCCTTGATGTACTGCTTTGCCAGTTTGGAACCAGTCTATTGTTCCATATCCAGTTCTAATTGTTGCTTCTTGACCTGCATACAAGTTTGTATGTTGCTTCTTGACCTGCATAAAGGTAAGGTGGTCTAGTACTCCCATCTCTTTAAGAATTTTCCAGAGTTGCTTGTGCTTGTAAGGCTTTAGTATAGTCAATAAAGCAGAAGTAGATATTTTTCTGGAATTCCCTTGCTTTCTCTATGATCCAGGGAATGTTTGCTATTTGATCTCTGGTCACTCTGCCTTTTCTAAACCCAGCTTGTACATTTGGAAGTTCTTGGTTCCCATACTGCTGTAGCCTGGCTTGAAGAGTTTTGACCATAAGTTTCACTAGCATGTCCCTTTTACCTAAGGTTAGCTGAAAGTGAAAGTCAAAAAGAAAGTGAGGTTGCTCAGTTGTGTCCAACTCTGTGACGCCATGGACTGTAGCCTACCATTGCTCCTCCATCCATGGGACTTTCCAGGCAAGAGTACTGGAGTGAGTTGCCATTTTCTTCTCCAGAGGATTGAACCTGGGTCTCCCCCATTGTAGGCAGATGCTTTACCATTTGAGCCTAGGGAAGTGGGGAAGTGGGCTTCCCTGGTGGCTCAGATGGTAAAGGTCAGCTACCTCCAGCAAATCTAGATGCCTGTCATGGAGGACTCTTCTCAGCTTCCTCTCCCATCCCCTCTATCTGACTTCCTCTCTCACCCCACTGGGGTCTTGAATGCTATACTGCCTACACTTACCCTGTATCCTGAATATTCCCATCCTCTACTAGAACCCCCATTCCTAAGACATGGCTACACTTACTTGTGCAGCCCATAGTGTACTATCCAGTTCCTGTGACAAGGTTTGGAAAATCATATGATTTAGATTTCTTTGAAACAGGTAATGTTTAGTTTAGTGTAACCAGTCCGACCCTACGTAAAGTGGTTTATTTGGTCTGAGATGGACTCTGGAATAAAATTCCCCCAGTGATTCTGGTTGAGGTAGACTGGCATGAACATTTTCATTGAATGCACCTGACTTTCGTTAGAATCTAAGGTGAGGATATGGGGGGTGGGGTGGTACTTTTGGAACTTTTTAGTTGAATTTTTAAAATGATGATATCAAAAAATTTTAAACATAGAAATAATTATTAGCTCCCTTAATGACAGAAGGACAATGTTTCTCAAACTTTTATATACATACTAGGCAGCAGCTCCTCCCACCTGGCGAAAATATAGATTCTGACTCAGAAGTTTCTGAGTTGAACCTAAGATTCTGCATCTCTAAAATAAAGGGCTTCCCTGATGGCTCACACAGTATAGCCATCTGCCTGCAATGCGGGATACCCAGGTTCAGTCCCTGGGTTGGGAAGATTCTCTGGAGAAGGAAATGGCAACTCACTCCAGTACTCTTGCTTGGAAAATTCCATGGACTGAGGCGCCTGGTAGGCTACAGTCCATGGGTTTGCAAAGAGTCAGACATGACTGAGTGACTTCATTTCACTTTACAAGAAAGTAACACTATAATAGAAATCAACTCTATACCAATAAAAATTAAAAAAAGAAAAACAAAAGCTCGCAGGTGAAGATGCTCTTTTCCTAGCACTGTACTTTGAGTAGCAGGGACTTGCAGGGTCATAGAAGAAGAGAAAGGCTAGTTAGAAGTTACAGTTGTGAGAAAAGAACTAGGTGGACTTACCATGGCCAAGGAGTCCCTGAGTGAAAGGGACAGGAATCCCACTGAGATTAAATGTGGCTAAGGGTTTGTTTCAAAGTCCCAGTGTTAACTATTAACTTTCTGTGTCTTACTCTGGTACTCTCTCTCAAGACTCTGCTGGAGAGTAGATGACAGTGCATGGAAAGGGCAAAGGTATGGCTAGGAGGGACTCTCAAGATTGCGTGGAGAGATGATCCAATCTCTTTCTGTTAAAACCAATATTATGTGGGTTGGTTAGGCTTTTACAGTACTATTGAACACAGAGTTGCTGCACAAGCATTTAGCATTGCATGTGCTTTTAAAGGCGAATTTAGGAATCCAACACCATGTCTCATAGGATATTGTCTCTGGGGCAAAATGCATCTGTTCTCACATGTGAATCTTTAGAATAAAGTTGATTTATAAATGAGGAATTGTCTGTGATCATGTATTGTACTTACAGCTTAAACTGCATGTTTACTGTTGTTTAGTTACTAAGTCATGTCCGACTCTTTTGGGACTGGTGGCCCAGTTTCCTCATTCTTGCTGTGAGCTTGGGGCCTCTTTATGTCTTCTAGTTAACCAGTATCCAGTGGTGACTCATGAGTCTGATGTGGTGATCATGTACAGTTTCTATGATTCCTTTTAACTTTTAAATTATGTGTCTATCATATGGGGCCTAGAAAAATGGTACTTATTTTAAATTGCAGTGATATTACCATAACTTGATTTGGTAGTTTGATGTTGAACAAATCACAATGCTTGTACTGATGATCAACTTGGGGAAAACCAGGTCATGTTACAACAGTTTTCATTTCGATATAAAGTTATAAATAAGAGCTGAAGCTCTGTTACCAAGCTGGTTTGAATCCTAGTTTTAACCACTTGCTAGCTGTCTGACACTGGACAAGTTATTTAGACTGTTTGTCTCAGTTTTTTAAAATTGTAAATGGAGACAATAATAGCTCCTACTTCATAGAACTATTGTGAAAATTAAAGTTAAGCATGTAGAGTAGATCTTGGTACAAGGAAAGGGCTTCATAAGTGTTACCTATTACTGTATCATTAAATATAGTCTATACCAACCTTTACAAATACTCCTATTATTTGCATTTACTTATTTTTCTATACTCTAGAAGCAAGTCTTAGAGTACCAATTTCATATTTCTAGAGCATAGAAAAATACCTAGAATCTAGCTATTACTTCAGAAATTATATTTTAACATATCTTCTAGTATTCCATATTCTGAATTAAGCCTACTCTTGCTACTGTATCAGCAAGTCCAGGAACATGTTCTTATAGAACATGAAGAACAAAGCTTAGATTTCTAGTAAAGACATTGCTAGTAATAGTTATTAAATCAATAAACACTCAAAGGAAAATACCAAAAGCAAAACATTTTCAACTAGGCGTTGAATCTAAAAACATGATTCAGGGTAGACAGATACTATGATGATACTTTTGAATTCTGTTCTTGGTGTGGTGTACATACATTTTTGCGAAAACTGCATAGTTGGGACAATGGGTAGGTTTTATTTTCTATGTCAAATATGTAAAATTTTGTTTAGCAATTAGTATAAAGTCAAAAATTTCCATCAGACTGTAGTGTATCAAGATAAATAAAAATCTGACACTTTTGTTTACTCTCTCAAATCATAAGCCTTTCCTTTGGTATGTAAGCCAGTACTGTTTGTATTTTATGGTAAAATCTGGGTGTATCCCTGCCTGTGTGTTTACGCTTCCATTTTTTTTGTATGTGTGTTTTCTTTTTATCACTTACTTACTATCATAAATTATATACAACTTTCTATCTAAAGTTTATTAATTTTGAATGTTTTAATGATTAAGAAAATGATCAGATAATTATTGATAGACTTGATGCTTATCATTCCAACTTTTTCCCATGAGAGTATATATGTTTAATGAAGGGATGTGAATCATTACTTTAAATAATGTTTTATAAATTTACCTCTCAATGAATTATGAATGCCTTTTCATACCATTAGATACTTTTCTACCAAGTCATTTTAATGCTTAGTGACTCATGTGGCTGTACCATAATTTATCAGTTCCTCATCATTGAATATTTAGATTGCCTCCAATTTTTCACTGTTATAAATAATCTTTCAATGCACATCTCTTTAAAAGCTAAATTTTAGTAGATTTTCCAATTGCCTTCCAGAAAAGATGTATTAATTTACTTTCCTTGTACTAAAGTATGAAAATTCAGTCCTAACAATAGGTATTATAATTTTAAAAACATTTCCAAATTGTAAGAGTAAAAGAGTGTATTATCATTTTAATTTGAATTATTTTTGTCTCCTAGTGTGTTTAAACAGTTTTTATGGACAGAGGAGCCTGGCAGGTTATAGGCCATGGGGTCTCAAAGAGTCAGACATGACTGTAATGACTTAACATGCATGCACATGTATTAAGCATTTATATATACATGTTTTTGAGGGGTATACATTGCCTTTTAATGTTCTTTGTTTATTTTTATTTTCTTATTGCTTTTTGAAAGGCTATTTTCCTTAGCCTGTTATTTGTTTCTAGTGAGTTTTGTTAATTTTATATTTTCTTAATGATCAGAAGTTTAGTTTTTAAAAATTTGCTGCCCATACCTGTACTTTTTGTTTTAGGTTTGTTTTCTGTCTTTGGCATTTGACATTTAAAAAATCTTCTCTACCCAAAGTAGTAAGTGCATATTTCTTTTTTTAAAAAAATTTTCATCTTTTATGTGTAATTATTGAATCCATTTGAATTTATTTGGATGTATGTATGAAATGAAGGTGAAAGTGCTAGTTGCTCAGTTGTGTCTGACTCTTTGTGATCCCATGGACTATAGCCTGCCAGGCTCCACTGTCCATGGAATCCTTCAGGCAAGAATGCTAGAGTGATAGCCATTCCCTTCTCCAGGGCATCTTTCTGACCCAGGAATTGAACCTGGGACTGCAGCATTGCAGGCAGATTCTTCATTGTCTGAGCCACCAGAGAAGCCCATGTCTGAGATAGAAATCTAATTTTTAAAAAATGAGTATGAGTGTCTCCATCGTTTATTGCACTTTCTGCACTGAAATAAAATGACATTTTATTACATATAAAATTGCTGTCTGTACTTGGACCTTTTCTTGAACATTCCAGACAAATCAGTCTATTTCTTTGTCATTCCGCAAACTATTCAGTTCAGTTCAGTTCAGTCGCTCAGTCGTGTCCGACTCTTTGCGACCCCATAAATCGCAGCAAGCCAGGCCTCCCTGTCCATCACCAACTCCTGGAGTTCACTCAGACTCATGTTCATCGAGTCAGTGATGCCATCTAGCCATCTCATCCTCTGTTGTCCCCTCCTCCTCCTGCCCCCAATCCCTTGCAGCATCAGAGTCTTTTCCAATGAGTCAACTCTTCGCATGAGGTGGCCAAAGTACTGGAGTTTCAGCTTTAGCATCATTCCTTCCAAAGAAATCCCAGGGCTGATCTCCTTCAGAATGGACTGGTTGGATCTCCTTGCAGTCTAGAGCTGTATAATATAATTTAATACCCAGTAATGTAGATCTTCTCACACATTATTCTTATTCCCCAAATGTTTTTGGTTAGTCTCTTGTGTTTTTCCAAATAAAATTTTGAATCATTTTATCCATTGATTCAAGTATTTGTTGAATGGATATTCTGTGCTAGGTATGGTGCATGATGTTGGGACTCTCGGAAAAGCTGACAGTCCCTGCTCTTATGGTTCATGCCCAAATATCCACTAGGAATTCTGATGAAGATTGTATTAATCTTATACAATAACTTGAAAGAGAATGTTAGCTTTGTAGTATTCATTTTTTCTTTTTAGAAAGTTTACAGTCTCTCCTTTTGTTTAAGACTTTAAAAATATGTCTTAGTAATGTTTTTTAGAATATATTTTAAGATATGTATATATTAATTATTGGTTTGCAATGTATCATTTATTGTATTGTTACTAGAAATGGGATGCTTACTTAATTATTACTCTTGGTATCTGGGAATCTATTTTCTTATTTTGTATAATTTCTGTTTTCTTATTTCTACATTTCTGGGATTAAGATACATAAAATATCTATAAAGCAAGCTGAGATGATAATGATTTTACTGACTGCACACTACAGAAAACAATGTAACCTTAGAGGTTTTTCAACTGATTCCTCTGGTATTAGAAACTATGCTTTGGATTTGCAATTATAATTTTTAAAGTAATCTTGGGATTAATTAATTTAATGTAATTGCAATCATGAACCAAGTTTTCTATTTTCACCTGAACTTTCTTTCTTGGTTTAACTATCCAGGAGACATTTGTATCTCTAGAAACATCTGCCGCTGTCCTAGGTAGGCAGATAGAACAAAATGGTTAAAGGATTCAGACTCAACTACAGTTCATTTAAGCTGAGGTCTAGAGGATCCCAGGAGAGACCAGATGTATTTCCCAGGAGGTATTTTCAGGCTTCCTAATTTTTTCTTGGGAGGCTAATCTAAATATATTCCCAGCAGGAAGGTAGTCACTTGTGCTGTTCTCTAACTTGACCCCCCTCTGCCCAGATGGTCTTCTGAACTCACACTATTCAGACATGCATCCCTCTGAGTAGAAAACACACATAGCAATGTCAGGATGTGTGCTAGACAATTGTCCAGGGAATCCTCAGCCTCTGCCATGGGATTCCTTGGACTCAGGTCATATAATCTGAGATATTCGCTCTGGAGGGGATCTTTAAGATAAGCTTGCTCCACCACTTAGTTTATGAGTGAGGAAAGTGTCAAGAGGAGGGAAGTGACTAAGGTGACACAGAGTGTAGGTAACATGCTGGGATACAAACTTGGATTTCATGACTCTCACATCAGTGTTTATTGCCTTGTCATGCTGACTTAAAGATTGGTATCAGGCTTCTTCCATTATCTAAGTGAACTCTTAATTTCATCTTGATTTGTGTCTGATTAAAAATAAAATATTTTATCAAATTTTAAATAAATTTGCATTCTACCTCGTTACATTTAAGCCTCAATTGGCTTGCACCATTTTATATGGTGGCAAATTGGGACTTTTCTTGTGTAATGAAAATAGTCTGGCAACAGGGTTCACACAGCTTTCACAAAGGAAGAATAGAGGACTGTGTTTCTCCCAGTCATTACCAGGATGGTTTTTTAAAGGACTGCACACATAGATTAAGCCTAGGTATCAGTTACCATTGTTTTCCCTTCCAAATAATAAAGGCAGGTGATGCCTGTAAGTGCTTTCATTATAAATATTAGAGAACATGCTGCTTAAAACAGAGCATGGAGAACTATAGGAGGAGGGGTCTGGAGTGCTGATTTTGTCCTTGAATGTTGATGGGTTCCATGTTGCAGTGAAGTTTGTTTTGCTGTTGGCAGATGGTCCAATTATTAAAATTTTCTCTACCAAAAATTTTCTGCATTTTTCTTTTCTTTTTTCTGTGAACATGTACCCTTCCAGATTAATGCTACCAATGTCATTGTGGATTAGCCACTGTTCAAAGGATAAATATATTCTCTTTTTGTTTGAGGCAAGGTGACAGCTAATTAATTCAGTCATACAGCCTGCAGAATAGGTATCTGAATCAGATTAACAAAGTCTTATTTAAGTTGCAACTGAATTCCAATTCTGCAAATAGTTCTGTTGTGAGGTGACAGGTTATGGAAAACTATAATGGTGATAACAGTGGCAGGGACTTTAGTTCAGATTACTCAGTAGGAGAAAACTTACGTAAACCCTTATATTTCTAACTCTAAAAATTCTATGTACAGCTCAATTACTAAAATATTTCTCTTTTCCCTCAGAATATTCTTTTTTAGCATTCCATAGATAAGAGTCACTCCTTAGAAATATGCATTGTGGTTTTTATCAGTAGTTCTATATTTGATAATAGTGTCTACTAGTCCTGGAAAAAGGAGGAAAGTTATTATGCTAATTATGATACAAGCAGCTGGATTCATGGAAAGTTGTCACACATCATAGTCTTCTGGCTAAAGTCTTATAGTGAACAGTAATTTTATCTGGTATGTCTGGTAACGTTCCCAACTTATTCTCTGCTTCATGGCCACACACAGTATATCCAACATGGGTGGCACATATGAGTTCAGTCCTCTTGACTGCAATCAAGAGAGCATTTTAACCAAATGCAAACCTAATATTAATGGAAAAATAAATCAGTATAGATGTGGCATTGACATTTGTCTATGAAAACATAGATATAATATGGAAAAATTCTAGGATAAAATATTGATGTAAAATTAAGTCTGAGGATGAAATAGTGCCACTATAAGCATACTATGAAAATTATATTTGTATTGTGGATATATTTATCCATGTAGTTTCAAATCTAAGGTTCATGTTGACTGTACATTTTCATAGTTTAAGGAATTATTTTGAAATAAATGATCTATTCTAGAGAAAGTTTGAAATGAATCTATAGAACTTAATAGAAACAGCCAGGGCAGCACTTGCACAGATTTAATAGTTTAGGAATGGGAACAGCCCATCTTCCCCAGCATAGGTAATGGGGCAGTTATCCTGATTTATTCACAGGATGTCATGTAAACAGCACTTATAATAAATGAGGTAGATATACAAGTATCATTGGGACTACATGTCAGAAACACAACTGTGTTTAAAAAGTTAAAAGAAAGTTGCAAGCAGCACAATATGATACCATTTACATAAAGCTTACAGCCTCAGAAACAATTCTATATATTGTAAAAATGAATATACGTGTAACAAAAGTACAAAGCATGCATAAAATGGTACATGCCAACAAGCAGTAATTTCTGCACTGATTTACTTTTTAGAAAAAAGGTACTCTTCTGTGTGCATGTGCGCTCAGTTGCTAAGTCCTGTCTCTTTTGTGACCCCAAGGACTGCAGCCCACCAGGCTCCTCTGTCCATGGGATTTCCCAGGCAAGAATACTGGAGTGGGCTGCATTTCCTTCTCCAGGGGATCTTCTCGACGTCTCTTATGCCTCCTGCGTTGGCAGGTGGCTTCTTTACCACTGAGCCACCTGGGAAGATAAATAGACTCTTCAGTAGATATGGCCAACTATTTACCTGGTTTATCTGGGTAGGTTGTTAGCATGTTTGGTGGTTTATTTTTTTTTAGTACCTGTCTGTTTGGTACAATTCAAGCTTATATTAAAATGTGGCTATATGAGATGAGAGAACTCTAATAGTCCATGTTTGTGATTAGTTTGGAAACTTTTTAAAAAAGTATGAACCTTTTCTTACATTCAGAACCTTGGTCTACATAGTTAATTTGAAATGTGGTACTGAATACCAAGTATTGAATGAGTAGCTACACAAAGCCTGTAGTCAGTCAATGATGGCACTGTGGCTTATAGCTTGTGGGGGTGACGTGGTTATAGAAAAGCACTTTACCTATTGAGAAGAAGAGGGCTGATGGGGTTGGGCACTGAGGTTTAGAAAAGACAATGTAGAAAACGGGGGTGGGTGGAGCAAATTATGGGCTGAGGGAGAGTAATGCTAGGCAAAATGGGGGGAGGGGCTGTCTGGTTGAAAATATACATTTGAAATGGACTCAATTAGCATAACATTATTTCCAGGCAAGGTTTAGCCTCAGATCCCGGTTTCTCTAAACCACCATGAAACAGGGATTATGTCTTTTTCTTTTGAAGGCAATTTAGCAAGATGGTTAAGACTTAGACCGTCTGGATTCAAATCCATGTGTTCAAATCTGTTCTTACATATCCAGGCAAAGTGGTAATGATTTGATGAAGAGTTTGATTCAGTGGTTCAGTTGAGGATCAGATGAAGTGGATTTGGAAACACAACTTTGGTCTTCCCTTGTTAAGTCATCCTGTGCTTCCCTGGTGGCTCAGAGGATAAAGCGTCTGCCTGCAATGCGGGAGACCCGGATTGTATCCCTGGGTTGGGAAGATCCCTGGAGAAGGAAATGGCAACCCACTCCAGTATTCTTGCCTGGAGAATCCCATGGACAGAGGAGCCTGGTGGGCTACAGTCCAATGGGGTCGCAAAGAGTCGGACACGACTGAGAGACTTCACTTTCTTTTCTTTCTTGTTAACTCATAGACCTTTGAGCCCTTGATGAATTGTTGGAAACTGGCCTGAGGCTGCAATTTTTTGACACACTTCTTCCTTAAAGTCACCACCTATCCCAGACTGGGAAGGATACAACATTGGACTGTAAATAGCACCAGTGCCTTTTTTATTCCTCCTTCCTGTTGCCAGCTCCCGTTTATGTGGTTGTCTCAAGAAGCTGTTTATTCTGGTGTTCATTCTATCACTCAAAGTGCTTTTGAGAGTTCTATTTTGAAATTATGTCAATCACTTGGTCTATTTGGCTTCAATTTTTTCATCTGCACTGTGAAACTAATAATGCCTACTTTGATTCCTGAAGTTGTCATAAAAATCAAATGAAAAATATTTTATAAATTGTTAAGTGCAATGTAGATGTGACCAATTAATACACTATTTCAGAAATTGCACCTTTACTTTATGGCTGCTATATACTTTTAGTAAAAAAAAAAAGAAAACACCTCATACATAAATGTTTCCAAATGATTTTTGCTAAAACCTAAATAAAGTCTCATTTCATAGTGTAAAGATATTACAAAGGACATCAAGAGTTTCACGTATGGCATGGCCCGCTGTGTAAGCCCATTTTAAATCCTGCTGTAAAGATGAAACTGCTTGTGTTGAAATTGTGAGGACATTTTATGAAAGAAAAATAAAATTTCATTTTTCTGTTTTCCATCTTCTGCAGGAAGTCACCAAAGCAGTCCAACCTCTCTTACTGGGAAGAATCATAGCTTCCTATGACCCAGATAACAAGGTGGAACGCTCCATTGCCATTTACTTAGGCATAGGCCTATGCCTTCTCTTTATCGTGAGGACGCTGCTCTTGCACCCAGCCATTTTTGGTCTCCATCACATTGGAATGCAGATGAGAATAGCTATGTTTAGTTTGATTTATAAGAAGGTAATACTTCCTTGCACAGTCTTTATGCTACTTGTTAGTAGCATCGTGTTTTAAATGCTACACTAGTACAAGTAAGGGATAAATGCTAAAATCAGTTTTGTAGGGCTGTGAAGTAAATGGCAGCAATAATGAATATTTCTAATTTTTCCTTGATACTTCCCTTCAACTAGTAATTATTGAGTAATTCTGTAAACTGCCTGTATTTTAGACTTCAGTTTTGTTTTTTCCATATCATCAGTTTTTGGAATCCATGGCTCCCTGTTGAAATGATTCTTGCTGTGTGCATAAAAGTCATTGATAAAATATTGTCTTATGGTAAAATGCTATGTGTCTTTATGTGCAATAACAAGAATATAGTGTGTAATTGTTATTGATCAACCAAGCAATTGATATTTCTACCTTAACTTGTTATGGGGGCTTCCTCCATAGCTCAGTCAGTTAAGCATCTACCTGCAATGTGGGAGACATGGGTTCAATTCCTGGTTTGGGAAGTTCCCATGAAGAAGGGAATGGCAACCCAATCCAGTATTCTTGCCTGGAGAATCCCATTGACAGAGGAGCCTGGCAGGCTATATAGTTCATGGGACCACAAGAGTTGGACATGACTTAGCTCTATTTTTAACTAGTTATGACACAATGATAGTATCCACTGCCTTATTCTGAGTTAGATTTTTGTCATCCTAAGTCTTGGAAATTAAAAATTTTGGAATAACACATACATGGCAACCATAAGAACCTTTTCTACTTTTCGGTATGCATTGTCAAGTCAAAAGCTCAAGTTGCTAAACCATACTTTGGATGGATTCAAATTAAGACTGTCTTACCAGGCCTTCCCTGGTGATCCAGTGGTTAAGATTCTGCACTTCCACTGCATGGGGCCCGGGTTTGATCCCTGGTTGAGGAACTGAGACCCTGCATGCCATGCATCACAGTGGGAAAAAAAAAGGACTTTCTTACCTTACAAACACATTTTAAGGTTATCTTAGTGACACAATGACACGTGCTTTCACCAACCTGATTTATGTGTGACTCTTTGATTTACCAAGAATAAAGATTTCTTTTTTTTTAATAGATAGTTGTTGGTTATTTTGGTTATTTTCTTTACCCTTCTTCTCCTTCTTCTTCCGCAAATATAAAAACTTTATATATTTGGCTTATAAGAGCTGTGGGCCTGACATTCCCTCTACAAATAACCCATTAACATTTCCATAATATACATGCAAGGTCAGTGGTGTTGTAAAATCTTGATAGTTATATATTAGTGTTTAAAAAGCCCAAATGAAAAACCGAGTCCACAGTTTAACCAAATCACCCCAGCTGCAATCTCATCAGTTCACAAGTACCAGGAAAGCATGGGTGATAAATCAGTAAAAATCTTATCTCGATCCAGAAATTTTATATAAGTGAATAAATTATTAGGTATCATTTAGAAGATAGAATTTAGACAAGATGCATATCAAAGAAAGTTGAATCCAGTTTAAAAGTATTTATAAAAGCAATTATTATAATGATAACTGATGTTCATGACAAACTTCTAAGTGATTTAGGTATATCATTTCATTTGATCCTCCTCAAAACTCTATATGGTCGAAACTATTATTCCTATTTTATAAATAAAATATTTTGATAAACTAAAGGCCTAAAAAGTATTGAACACTGTGCAAGAACTGCTTCAAAATTTCTAAACTGGAAAAGTCACAATCCTTAAAGTCGTGTCCAACCCCATGGGCCTGCCAGACTCCACTGTCCATGGAGTTTTCCAGGCAAGAATACTGAAGTGGGTTGCCATTTCCTATCTAGGGGATCTTTCCAACCCAGGGATCAAACCCACATCTCATGTCTTCTTCATTGGCAGGCAGATTCTTTACAACTGCGCCACCTGGGCTTCCCCCTTGAAGTTAAGGGTTTTCCAATTACTAGAGAACATAAGTGCTGAAATAATGTTGCAAGTCAAATTGTGTTACATAGAAAGAGAGACATGAAGCACTGGGGGCTAACGCGGAAGGGAGGGCAAAGAGTTGTTTAGTTTGTGGATTAGTTCTTATATTATGTTTAGCACAAATACAGCAATATATGTTCCTTCAAACCCAGGATGCATTAATGAAAAGTTGGAAGCTATGTCTGTCCTTTCTGAACATTGTTTATATGTGTTCTTGCCTAGTTTGCTTTACCCCTCTAGCCATACCTACTGACCTGCATTGACATCATCATCTAAGAATACAATTGCATCTCCATGCAGCTGTGGTTTGGTCACTAACATTAACTAGTGCCTTATCTGACCAGTTTCACCCATGTGGCAGGCAGCCATTGATTCTTCCCAGATTATTATAGATTTTGTCATAGAGCATCATCTTCTTTGTTCCAAACTCTGCAACATGATACATTCAAATTAGATTTTAAATAATGAATCTAAATGCAAACTAGGTTGAACTTTGCCTGTGAATTTTGAGAAAGATAACTATATAATGAATAGATATTCACTGAGTATTGTGCATGTACATTCCATGTTAAGCACTATAGAATTCAGGTCGCCTGAGACTGAGTATGTTACTAAATCATGTATCATCTAGCTCAATGGACCCTGCCCCCCACATACTACTCTAACAGCATTTGGAGTTCACTGCTTTATTCTTTCTTCATCTGTGCTTATCTAAACACTATCTATTATTCCACACCATCTTAAATTCTCCCTCAGTGAAATATTTACAGATTTTTATAACCAGATATGTGAACTTGCTCTAACCACCCTGTTATATTCTACTCCCTTTAACTAGTTTATCATATTTAGTTATGTATTTGTTAGGTGTCTTGAGGTAGTAATTTTGTTTAGTAACTAATAATAATCCCTGAAACCCTGGATACAGTGATTTGTATCTAAGTGCTCAATACATGTGTGAGAGAGTCAGTTGAAGCAAATGTCAAATGGGTACTCTTCAGTCAAAGCCAATTCTTATTAAATTTTGTAGGCGAAGTGTGCCTGTGATCTCTCATAATAATAATTAGTTTATCTGCTTAATAATCCTGTTTTGTCTATATGGATGTATTTTTCATTGTAAAATTTAAGAATTTTTTGTTGTTAATGTAATCTTTCAAACAATTATTAATAATTATTTATAATATACTTGTATTGACTTTAACTGTAATTTTATTCAATAGTCACCATAGAGTACATGAAAAATTTAAGGCCAAGATTTTATTTTTAAAAATTTTATTGAATATATTGGCTTATATTATTATGTTGGTTTCAAGAATACAGCAAAGTGATGCAGATATATATATATATATATATCTTTTTTTTTCCTGATTCTTTTCCACTATAGGTTATTACAAGATATTGAATATAATTCCCTATGAGACCAAGGTTTTAATCTCAAATTTCACTTGCCTTTAGTTCCATCTGTAATGAAAAAAAAAACAAAAATAAAAAAACAACAAGCAAATCTCTGCAGTATATAAATGAATATTTAAGTACAATATTTTTCCCATTTTGGACTAGAAACAATTGTTAACGCTCTCTAGCTACTGTTAAATAATGTAAGTAGAGGCATGCCATTATAGTATTAGTTGTAAAGAGAAATATTTATAAATTTGAGAAGATACTAAATTAAATGAACATAAGATAATTTTATTAGGTTTACTTAAAAAAGGCATGCATAGTTACCCAATTCCTCAGCTGTATTATAACATGCTTATAAATATGTCTACTGTGCAGTAACATCATTTAACTTCCCATTTCCTTTTAGACTTTGAAGCTATCAAGCCGTGTTCTGGATAAAATAAGTATTGGACAACTTGTTAGTCTCCTTTCCAACAACCTGAACAAATTTGATGAAGTATGTATCTACTGATTCACTCTTTTATGCACCTTTGTTATAAATCATACAACCCCAGAGATTTTCTGGGTCAGATAACCAATGAGTGGTTACATCATAAGCATTCCTAGCTTCCCTATTTCTGAAAACCGAGAAGGCTAAGTTGTGTAGCAGAGTGCCATTTTGGTATCTCACAGAACTAGACAACTCAAGGGCACCTCTGCTGGCTTTTTATTTGGTGTGGTTTTTCAAAATTAAATCCTTATCAGATCTTGTTTCATTTTAATGCTTTAAGTCAGTTATTCACTTTGGCTGAGTATGATACTCTGAAAAATTCTTGTTTAGGGCTGTCTTCTGTCACAATAAAATTCAGGGTCCTTGAGGACAGATTATGTATTTTATACATAATGTATTTGTCTTTGCATTTCTAGTATTTAGCATGCTATCGAACTCTCAGCAGGTGCTAAGCAATTTACTGTGAATTGAGTGTGCATGATGTTTTCCGAGTATTTGGTCGGATAATAGGGGTGTGCAATGGTATAGACTGAAATTCAGCAGAGTCTTGTCTTTCATGTTCTATGTCATGGCTCTTGCTTTAGTCACAGAGGAATAAGTTACTTGAAGAATTCCAGACTTGGTACTTAAGATAGCCAATCACCACACATATCCACTGGAAAAAATCACAGTGACTTGCAGTTTGGGGGGAAATCCTAGTCTCTGTGGAGAATGTTTAAGCACATTGCTGTGTGCTCCATATAATGAATACCTAGATTTTAGTGCATTCAGAACCATGAGCTCACTGTGCTTGATTTCTTTCTCCTATTCTTGATTTTCTCTTTGTTTTGGGGTGGAGGATAACATGTCCATGGTTTTCACTGTGATTTTATTTTTCAGGGACTTGCACTGGCACATTTTGTGTGGATTGCTCCTCTGCAAGTGACGCTGCTGATGGGGCTGCTCTGGGACTTGTTGCAGGCCTTCACCTTCTGTGGGCTTGCTTTCCTCGTAGTCCTCGCCCTTCTTCAAGCCGGGTTAGGGAAAATGATGATGAAGTACAGGTAGAAACTCTTTAAATAGTGTGAAACACAGATTGCATTCTTACTAGTTATATGACCTATGTCAAGCTGCTTCTGCCACTGTTTCTGGTTTTTTCATCTTTGAAATGAAATAATCATCTCCCTTAGGCTGTCAGGAGGATAAGGCAGAGTGTATGACATACTAGCCCACCAGAGCTTCTCTATGTACTGAACCATGATTTTCTTACTAGGTGTCACAAAAAGGCATATTTTCATAATGTTATCAGCGGTCCCCAACCATTTTGGCACCAGAGACTGGTTTCGTGGAAGACAATTTTTCCATGGACTGGGGGAGGGGATGGTTTCAGGATGATTCAAGCACATTACATTTATTGTGTACTTCATTTCTGTTATTATTGTATCAGCTCCACCTCAGATCATCAGACATTAGATCCCAGAGGTTGGGGACCTTGATATAAATAATACTTTCTATATCAATGGTACATTTTTTAGCTTGCCAGTCTATAGAATTTCTGTATAAGTATGTTACCATCCATTTTGCTTTTTTGCACATCAGAGATTTAGGTACAATGGATAAAACAGTTCTGTGAATGGGAGGGAAAGCATACATTTTAGGTAAAGTTCATAAGCTTTTTCTACTCTGGTTCATGAATCATCACAGCACAGCCTTAGTGGCTTTTTATTACTGAATGATTCAGTGATACCAATCACTGCTTATGAAAGAGGACTTCTGGAGTTTGCCAGCTAGAGTATGATAGAAAGTGTTCAAATTTTGGAGTCAAATAGTTCTTAGTTTGAATCCCACTTTGCACCTTACTAGACATACGACCTGTGTCAAGCTGCTTCAACCTTTGTGTTTCTGGTTTTTTCAGTTTTTAAAATGAAATAATCACCTCCCTCAGAGGATTAGGCATAGTATATGACATGCATCTAATACATGTGTCTGCACATGGGAGGCATTTACTGATTGATACTTACTATTTTTGTTACTGTGTATTTGATAATAAAATAAACATCCATCTGTTTAATAAAAGAAATGTGGCTTTTCTTAAAAGCTTGGGCAGTTCTTAGTGGGCAGTTTGACTTATTTTTACTAAGTATTTGATTTGTGGATGAAATAATTTACAGAGATCAGAGAGCTGGAAAGATCAATGAAAGACTGGTGATAACGTCAGAAATGATTGAAAATATCCAATCGGTTAAGGCATACTGCTGGGAAGAAGCAATGGAAAAAATCATTGAAAACCTAAGACAGTAAGTCATTCCAAAAATGTTAATATCAGTTAAATTAGTCAATTAAGGTTTAATAAATTTAAAATGAGTATGTCACCGTGGACTTCAGCTCATATTTGAAATTTTTGACAACCAAATAATTGTGTTAAGTTATATCAATATTCATGTGTTAGTGGTGTAATGTCATTTGCATGGGACTGTCATTTTACATAGGTGAGCTATTTTTGCACTACACAGATATCTTACAAAAGAACTGCCTATTTGTGTTTACAGATGCTTAATAGACTAAACTAATGATCATGATGCTAGAGACTGAATGAAACCTAAAATAGAACTGCTCGAGTAAAAAAGATACAACTCTGAACCAAATAAATGATTCTCTAGTATTACAACTTCCTTAATTTATATGTTATGGCTCATGAAAAGCAAACCAAAAAAACCCCTTCTGTTTGTTTAAAATATGTTCGTTCTTCCTTTACTTAAGAGCAATGCCAGGGTAATATCTATAAATTGTGTTCTATAAACCCTCCACTTGAAAAATCAAAAGCCGCCACCTGAAGTAGAATCAGTACTTGGCACCCATTTTGATCTCTGGTCTTGTTTTGCCTCAGATAACCTTTCTTTCACTGGTTAGCAAAGATTATAGCCAGCAAAAAATACAGCACAGACTGCGATACTGTTGCTGAGAAAATTTTGGACATGATATAAACCAAGGTATTTCTGTAGCTCTAAGACCATTTTTCTTTAGTCAAGTTCCATGTTCTACAAATTGCAGTTTAAAAAAGGGTTCTAGGAGACTCAGTGGGCATAGATCTTCTGTTAAAGGGCAAATAATTTCAGAATGAATTAGCTCATGAGAGTTTCATAGGAAGAAAAGATACTAAAAAGAAGAGTTCCATTTTAGATGATATGAGTATGATTATCAGGGATTCAGGCTGCTGAGTCCAGTAGACAGTGGTAACTGAGCTGCAGGTGTGTGATTGGAACAACAAAAAAGATGCTGAAATGGTAAGTCCTTTGCCATGTAAATAGAAAGAGTAAAAGACTATTTATTGCCCAAACATGATTGGTCACCTGTTTTTATTATGCCTTTCAAGACGAATCCAGGAAAGGAATTATATTTTCTTTCCGGAAACATCCATAAAGATCCTGCTTAGTTGGTTGAAATTTTTCTCTTTAACAACTGAGTTAGCTCTCAAGGGTCACTGATGAACTGGGTAAAAGGCTATGCAGTGCTCCCTGAAAATCTGCTTCTTTACTGCTCTCTGGTAATAAAGCCACTTTCAGTTTTTTTAAAATCATAATAAGATAAAATGTTTTTATGACTATAAGTGTTAGTGTTGTTATTATGGGGAGTAAGGCAATGGCAACCCACTCCAGTACTCTTGCTTGGAAAATCCCATGGGCAGAGGAGCCTGGTAGGCTACAGTCCATGGGGTCGCAAAGAGTCGGACACGACTTAGCAGCAGCTTTCTGGGTGATTCTTCTATCAATACATGTTCTTGAGCCTGTTATTCTTTTCTTGTAGTATCATTCCTTCATTTTCCTCAACTGTTTATAATATACAATGACAGTTTGACAAATTTATTAACATTTTGGTAATCAGTGTTTTCTAGCATTAAGAAAATACAAGCCTAGCCAACAGTATTCTTCTTTCAGTTGAAGATTAGAGAGACACGTAAGTTCTAAGTGCAAGTTCCTGTGTTGTCATTTATTGTGGCGACAACTCCACAAGGGAGATGTTACATTTCTCTTCTGTAGACGTGGATTCTGTAGGAACAGAGGGAAGAGCAACTTGCTTAAGATGGCATAGCTATAACCAGCAGAGCTGAGTCACGCCCCAGTTAGATTCCAAAATCATAATCTGCCTTTAATGCCAAATAATTAAAATAGGTAAGCTAAACCACATTAGACTGGGAATCACAATGTAGGTTGGGAGCACTGAACTTCATTTTCTTCATCAGAGTGCTGAGGATTACATTTTTTTTCAGACTTGAAAAAAAGATTTCATCTGCATTCTACCACTTGAGAATGAGAACTTTTCTGAGTTGTACAAGCATGTGGAACTAGCACCCAAATGCCAGGCACAGCTATCGCCCTCTCCCACCAGCATGCTCTACTTGTCTGTCTCATCTCTGCTCTTTCCCTCACAAGAGCTGAATGGAAGGATAACAAGTGATTCCAGTTTTGATGATCCTGTGAGAGTGGGATGAAGGCTGAAGGAAGCACTGTCCTCTGTTCTTGCCAGCTCTGCACTCCCTTGCTTTCTGCCTGTTGGTGCATTTAAACCTCCTCTGTTTGTGTTGAAAAAATAGTTCACATTTTCAGTTCAGACTAAAAAAAAGTATGATTGCAAATAATTATTCTGAAAGGAGAGAGGGTGGATGCAATATCTATTCTCTTGTAATTTTCCAAGATTTACTGGCAGCAATCTTTTTTAAAAAGCAGATTCTGGAGGACTACTGCAGACTCAGTATCTCTGAATGGTGATCTTGATACACTGCATTTTAGAAAGTTTCTCAGGTGATTTTTACTTGTGCTAAGCCTTGAGAACCACTCCTCTTTGGCTCATATGTTATTTTCAAGGTTCTCCAAAGCCAATCCAGAACTTCTAAAATGTTGACAATCCATTAGGGAATCCCAGAATTGCCTTTTCCTTCTATAAGTCTTTCAATATTATTCTCATATCTGTACTTAAATACTTAAAACACCAATCAATAAAAAATTACTAGTTTCATTAATCTATAAATTAATAATGATGTAAAGAAGATATAAAAATAATATAATTATTGAGATTATTTAAAAATAATATTTATAGGTATTTTATGCTGGTATATTCATTGTCATCCACCCCTCTTTTAGAAAGGATAACTGAGGCTGAGAGAGGTTAAATAACTTGCTCAATATCACACAGCTCATCTAGAGTAGAACCAGAATCAGAAAGCAGAGAGAAAGCTTTTGAGAGTGTATGTGCAGATTTTTTTATTCCAAGATGCCTGATATTTTGGAAAGTATATAAGCACCCCAAATCTTACTATTTGTTTTTTTGTTTTTGTTTTTTTTTTTAGAACAGAACTGAAACTTACCCGGAAGGCAGCCTATGTGAGATACCTCAATAGCTCAGCCTTCTTCTTCTCAGGGTTCTTTGTGGTATTTTTATCTGTGCTTCCTTATGCACTGCTCAAAGGAATCATCCTTCGAAAAATATTCACAACCATCTCATTCTGCATCGTTTTGCGCATGGCAGTTACTCGGCAGTTCCCCTGGGCAGTACAAACTTGGTATGATTCTCTTGGAGCAATAAACAAAATACAGGTAGTGTACCAAAATGGGTCTTCTGACTCAATGAATTTAGAAAGGTTTAGAACTTTTGTCATGAGCAAACTCTCTAGAGATGAATTCTTGGCCTTGGACCTGTTTGATGCACAGTATTTCCTCTCTTGATGTCTATATGTGGTCCAACGAGCCTTGTAAAGCCTAGTGAAATAAAATGAAAGCCCATGAGATTTTAGTCAGAGAAATTGAAGAAAATATTGTTACTGTTTTCTGGAGATTATTATTCAAGTAATCAATCAATAGTTCTAATGAACTTGGCAAATGTGCAAAATCATGGTGGCAGGTTCATCAGGAAGTTATAAAATTTTCTAGCTAATGCTAGGAATGTTTACCTTAAACTTTTCCAAGTATTTTTCTGAACAGTATGATGGATGAGAATGACATTGTATGCCACATTAATTACCTTAAAATCTCAGCATGCTGACGTAGCTGTTAATTTTGAAGAGAAGTTCTAAAGTCCTTAAGGGAATTAGACTCAATTTATGCCAAGCTAACAGAATCACCACCAGGAACTTGGATGTGGTTACAAGTTTTAGAATTAAAACACAATTCAAAATGTTTTATTATGCTGTTTTGATATATATTTAAATATTTAATCCAGAAAATAAATCACTGTGTCATAAGTTTAAAAAAATGAGGGTGAAGGGTGAGCCACTTTAAGGTAGTTCTGCCATTATTTAACACAGGCCAGAGTTTGACTTCCCTGGTACCTCAGTCGGTAAAGAATCTGCCTGCAGTGCAGGAGACCTGGGCTTGATCGCAGGGTCAGGAAGACTCCCCTGGTGAAGGAAATGGCAAACTATTCCAGAATTCTTGCCTGAAAATCCCATGGACAGAGGAGCCTGGCAGGCTACAGTCCATGGGGTCGCAAGAGTGGGACAAGACCTAGCAACTAAACCGCTATCAGAGTCTGTCAATGGTGGACCATGGACCTAATAAAAGGAGGATGCTATAAAGATGAAAATACTAGTTTTCTCTCTCTCAATGTTGAATTGAGGCAGTCAGTAGTTCAGGTGTGCTTTATAAATTCATTACTAAGGTTAACATGTCATCTAGTACAAGGATGAGTCAGTGGTATGTTAAAAGTTAATGTATAAATAAGTTCTATAAAATGTCACATATTTAAAGAATGCATTTATAATAAATCCTAGTACTTGACAATTAACTTTAGAACACGTATAAAATTATTTTTTAGGAAAAATTTCTAAGATAATTCATAAAATAGAAAATGTAGCACTTATTAGAGTTTAAAAAGATGTAATAATGTATTAACACTATCCTAGTTCTATAATATGTTTTTGCTTTCTTTTATAAACAGGATTTCTTACAAAAGCAAGAATATAAGACATTGGAATATAACTTAACAACTACAGATGTAGTGATGGAGAATGTAACAGCCTTCTGGGAGGAGGTCAGAATTTTTTGTTTGTTCTAAATATTTAAGCTTTTCTTATTCGTGATTCTGGTTTTCATCTTAATGGGCAATAAACTTAGAATGATGATAGAATTGTTAGAACTGAAAGAGGAGTCACTCCACTTACTTTGTAGTTTAAGAGGTAGAGGCTCAGGAATATTAAAAATGACAGGCCTCTTCATGTTTTTCCAAGTCATGTAATTTGTTTCATATAATAAATTAGGAAGTAATGCAGTGCTCATAGGTTTAGGAGCCAAATTGATCTGGAATTGAGTACTGGTTCTACCATTTACTTCTAGTACAAGTTACTAAGTTTTGTGGAACCTCTGGTTCTCCATCTGTAAAGTGGGAATATTAATATATACCTTGCAAGGTTGTTGTGAAGATTGACTGAGACAACTTATGGGAAGTATTCAGCATAGTACCATACACATAATAGTTCCTCAGTAAATGCTGCGCTCTGTGATCTCAAGTTCTAGTCCAACATGCTTTGCAGGTACCAATAAACATAAAGATGTATATGGGATAGACCTATGGATTGTTTTCTACTATTTTCACTTATTTTAATTCACTATTAAAAATTCTCATTTCTCATGGTCAGAAAAAATGTTATTAATGATTTTTCAGCTTCTAAAGGACTAATATTTGATTATAGAGAATACCAGTGGAGTTCCTCTTTCCTTATCACTTTTTTTCTGTTGAGTAAACATAGGCATTATGAAAGCAATGTCCTATTTCCACATATTTCGCAATATCTTAAACTGGTTTTATTTATATAAGTAAGTTGACCCTAAGGGCGTCACTGTAATTCTTTTTTTAAGATAGAGGTAAGAGAATAATTCTTTATCTGCCTAGAAAAATTATGGGGAAGTGTGTGGATTAGATTGATTTTACTTCTTTGGTTTTAGGAATTTCAAATGCCCTTCTAGACATAAAGAAAAGCAAGGATTTTGGTGATACAGACAATTGTTTTTCTAATCTCCATCTCATTCTCCTTTCATCTAATAAAATAGATAGCATGCTTGAGCCCTTACTATGTGCCAGGTACTAGATAAGCACTTCACATGTTTTGTCTTATTTCTTAAAACATTCCTATGGTGTAATCTTAATATTTCCATTTTGCTGATAAGGGAATGGAGGCTTAGGAAGGTTATAGGACCTGGCTTAGCTCATGTACCAGGCAAGGGATAAAGCTAGGTTTTGGACCAAATGTCATGGTCTACAACCCTTTCACTGAACCATTGCCTTTCATCTGGCTGTATCCTCATCCTCCAGACTCTCACCGTCACCTAGCAAATTCTGGACACTCCTTGATGATATTTACCCAGGACAGTGGTGCTGGTTAAACCTCTCTCATTGTGTCTAAGACTTCAGCACTCACATGAGAAATCCTTCCAATATTGTCCTCAGAACTTCTATTTACAGTTACTTCTTCAGAAGCTTCCTCTCATGCTCATATGCTGAGCTTGGTGAGTGCCGAGACTTACTCCACTTTGGAAATGTCCTGCTCTGGAATCTCTTTCTTGGTTTAGAATTTCCTAATCCTAGCTCTCTCAGTCTCTCAATCCCACCTTTACTGCCTTCCAATTTCATGAAGATTTCTAGTCTCCTTAGTTCTCCCTTTTGGACTCCTCCTGGTTTAACTTCCAGCAGTCACTTCAGTTGTTCCTACAGCAGCACCCTCAATCTCCTTTTCTTTTTTTTTAGATTTTATTATATTATTATTATTACTATTTTTTTTTTACTTTACAATATTGTATTGGTTTTGCCATACATCAACACTAATCTGCCATAGGTGTACACATGTTCCCAATCCTGAACCTCCCTCCCACCTCCATACCATCCCCATCCCCATACCATCCCTCTGGGTCATCCCAGTGCACCAGCCCCGAGCATCCTGTATCCTGCATCGAACCTGGACTGGCGATTTGTTTCTTATATGATGTTATATATGTTTCAGTGCCATTCTCCCAAATCATCCCACCCTCTCCCTCTACCACAGAGTCCAAAAGACTGTTCTATACATTTGTGTCTTTTTTGCTGTCTTGCATACAGGGTTATTGTTACCATCTTTCTAAATTCCATATATATGCGTTAGTATACTGTATTGGTGTTTTTCTTTCCGGCTTACTTCACTCTGTATAATCGGTTCCAGTTTTATCCACCTCATTAGAACTGATTCAAATGTATTCTTTTTAATGGCCGAGTAATACTCCGTTGTGTATATGTACCACAGCTTTCTTATCCATTCATTTGCTGATGGACATCTAGGTTGCTTCCATGTCCTGGCTATTATAAACAGTGCTGCGATGAACATTGGGGTACATGTGTCTCTTTCAATTCTGGTTTCCTTGGTGTGTATGCCCAGCAGTGGGATTGCTGGGTCATAAGGCAGTTCTATTTCCAGTTTTTTAAGGAATCTCCACACTGTTCTCCATAGTTGCTGTAGCAGAAAAAGAAATAAAAGGAATCCAAATTGGAAAAGAAGAAGTAAAACTCTCACTGTTTGCAGATGACATGATCCTCTACATTGAAAACCCTAAAGAATCCCCTTTTCTTTTCACTGAATCGTTTGCTATAAGACATTCACTTGACAGCTTTGATGAAGGGAATGCTATCTGGGAAAATCAAATACTCTAGTCAGTTATAAGTTTTATACAGTTACTGTTTCAACTTCAAATGGTCCTGTAAACTTTCTTGGGAAATCTTTTTGTCTTTACTTAATTTTATTTACTATTTCCCTAAAAGCTATTCCAGATTTTTACCAGTTCCCTGAAACTCCCAATCTCTCCCAGGATCTGCTCACCCCCAGCAGATGGCCTTGACTTCTGTAATATAGAGAGAAAATATATAGATGCTATAAAATATAGAGCATCACGTATGAATGTTTACAGCTTCTTTCTTCATGCTTGAGATTATTATTTTCTCCTATCTTGTCTAAGAGAAGGATGTATGCTTCCCTCTGCCCTTAACTGAACTGTTGTTATCTTGCTTCATCTTCTCAGGACATGGGGCCGGCAATTATTCTCTCTCTAGAAGCTCAATTCCTTTTTTTTTCAACTGACTTCTTTTAATATCTAAATATTTTCAAGTTAAAGAAATTTCTTCTCTGACTTTTGCCCCCCCTGAACCCCATCATCCAAGCCTTATCATTCTCCTTCCCTTTGCTATTAAAACTGTTCTTACTTCCTCATCTTTTGACTTTTGCCTTCTGCAATCTGGATTCTGTCTTTACCAATGCATTAAAAACTGTTCTTTTGAAATATTTATTTAACTTAGCTTTAGTGAGCCACTCTTTCCATGTAATCTTATATTCCAGCCATGACTTCTCAGTCTTGGCTGCCTGCCTCTTAAGAGGCGGTCGGCCACAGGGTCCCCACCGCCTCCTGGTATTTCATGCTCTCTGTGGGTGATTCACCCAGGCTCAACTGATGTCTATGTGCTGATGACTCTCAAAGGCAAGTCTTCAGCCCCAGTTCCTTTCCTGAACTTCATACATTATTTCCAAATTCCCTGCAAGGTCCTCAAACACTTCACATTCATCACTTCCCAAGCTTCATAAACCCACTTCTTCCAGTGTCTTCTCTGCTTCATTTGATGATTTCATCATTCACCAGTGACTCAAGAGGCATGTCCCTGATAAATTATATATGACTCCTCCCTCACTTCGCACCTGTGAGTAGGAACAATTTCTATTTATATATCAGGAAGCTGAGCTTTAGGGAATTTAAGTAACTAGAACAAGATTATACAACTGGTTAGGACATAAAGTCAGCCTAGGCGTCTGACTCTAAATGTTTTTTCTACTCACTCTCCTGTGTCTAATGAAAAAAAATGGACTACTGCTTTACTGTATACAAGATACTTTCATCTATATTATTTCACTTAAGATCCTCAACAGTCCAGGAGCCTAAAGCTCAGAATGTCATAATTTATGTGGCTCAGATGGTAAAGCGTCTGCCTACAATGCAGGAGACCCAGGTTCAATCCCTGGGTTGGGAAGCTCTCCTGGAGAAGGAAATGGCAACCCACTCCAGTACTCTTGCCTGGAAAATCCCATGGACGGAGGAGCCTGGTAGGCTACAGTCCATGGGGTCGCAAAGAGTCAGACACGACTGAGCGACTTCACTTCACATGCAGCTAGTTGAGAAGATGAGACAGATACTGAAATAAAGACAAAGGATACCATAATCATTTCTCTCACAACTACAGGGAGCTTGTAAACACAGAAAGTGTTCAGCTATAGTAGGGATCAAATAAATAAGAATAAGATCAATACTGAGATTCCATTTTCACTTATAAAACATGAAAAAATAGAACAAAACAAAATAAATCCCAAATCAGAAATCAACATTGTTGATGATGGTTCCTGGAATCTAGCACTCTCATACCTTGATGGAAGAGAATTTGAAACTGCTTTTCCAAAGACTTGGAATGTTTGCTGTACCTTTGCTCTGGAAATTTCCCTTGTAGAAATTTATACTAAAAAAACCAGAGGTTTGTTCCAAGATTTATAGCAAAGTACACACATCACAGAATTATTAAGTTAAAAAGAAAGTCATATAACATAAAAAATGAGAACTATTAATATTTATAGTTTATCCATTCTCTTCAATACTATCCTGCAACTTCAAATTATATTAAAAAGAGTGTTTAATGGTATGTGAAAATATTTATGATTTATATTGTAAGTCAGAAAAAGAAGATCACAAAGCTCATGTATAATTTTTCCTTAATGCTGTAAAATTATATATGATTTTACATATATGCAAAGGAGTGGAGGGATCTCACTGAAATGTTAAACATGATTTCTCCTCAGTGTTAAGGCTACAGCTGATTTCTCTTTTCTTCTTGCTACTTTTATCTGTTTTCCAAATTTTCTGAAGTAAGTTTTGACTTCTGTAATCAGGAGTTAAAATTAAGGTAAATTAAAGTAAAAGCAACCTTCCATTGGTCCAAGTGTTTATTGGATAAAAGTCCTATTTCTAAGCATGGAACATGAGCCCCTTAACAGTCTGCACTGCCCAGTTTATCAAGGATATCCTTTGTCATCTTACTATATACATTCACCTAGTCACTCACCACTCCTGAGGTATATGTTGTCCTTTTAAGCCTAAATCATCATGCATGCAGGTCCTTCTTCCTGGAATGCCTATACTATTTCTTGGTTTTGAGAAATACCACCTATATCCTTCATAGCCTAATACTGGGTTAATTAATTGGACAAGCTCCAGACTGAGTAACTTGCTTTATGTAATGTGCTCCTATAGGACTTAGTGTGAGTTTTCCATTGTAGCCCTAAACACATTGCAATATTAATATCTGCCCATTTGTTATCCTCCTATGTAAGACTTTTGAAGTGGTCTTTAATATAGAGGTGATGCTCAATAAATATCTATTAGATAAAGAAGTTAATAATAGAATAAAAAATGCCTTTGTCTCATTTGAAGAATTTCCATTGCCTACTTCTTAAAACTTTGCTAGTTATTTGATGACTGAAAGTGATGTTAGCCATCCATCTCATAAGAATTCAAGCAGTAGTCTTAAACCTTAATTGCTTATGTATGCCCTAAAGTTTTTTTTTTATTAATTTTTAATTTTTTATTTTTTTATAGTTTTTTATTTTTTTAATTTTAAAATCTTTAATTCTTACATGTGTTCCCAAACATGAACCCCCCTCCCACCTCCCTCCCCATAACATCTCTGTGGGTCATCCCCATGCACCAGCCCCAAGCATGATAGTACTGAAAATCTGTATACCTCTGATACATTTTAAGTTGACTTATGAATTTTCAACATAGGTTTAAGTGGTGGTAAAGAATGTCTATTGTATAGTTTCTTCATATGTTAAATGGATTTTTGTCAAAACTTGGGAGCTGCCATTTCAGTACTTTCAATTTCATGGCAAATAAATGAATTTACAGTCAGGTCTCATTGCTAAGTCAATCAGATAAATATTACTTGCTTTATATCAGGAAAATGTAACTTTAAAATGCAGATAATAATTTGTATTAATTTATTAAATTACTAAAATTAGATAAATAATAAGTTAATTAAAATAACTTGTTCTTCAATTCATCTCTTAAGTCTGATTCTGAGATGACAGGACACATAGATGCCATCACTTTGAAACCTGGTGAAACACGATGTTATCTCCTTCAGTATTTCTGGCTTTGCTTTTATGGGATCCCCTCTCAGGAGAAAATCATTCTCTTATGGTCCCCATGTTCGTTTCATGGAGCTTTTTACACTCTGGAAAGGGCAGCCTAGCTAAACTTAGGACTAGTGAGAAGGCTGCCTCTTCTCTGAGGGGAGAAGCAGAAAGTAGGAAAGAGAAGTGACAAAGAGCAAGCAAATTCTCAGACGATTAACTTTAGGAAGGAGTACTTCGGGATGTTGAGGTTGTGAAAATGCATTCTTTTAAAACTCTGTGAACTACTACCTTCCTCCTGATCACCTGCAGTGCTATTAACTGTGATTTGAAGACTGCTCAGATGGTAAAGAATCTGCCTGCAATGCAAGAGACCTGGGTTTGATCCTTGGGTTGGGAAGATCCCCTGGAGAAGGGAATGACTACCCAATGCAGTGTTCTTGCCTGGTGAATCCCATGGACAGAGGAGCCTGGTGGGCTGCGGTCCATGGTGTCACAAACGGGTTGGACACGACTGAGTGACTATGCGCCTGCACGCACTCTAACGCATCCCAGAGGGCAGTCCAGAAGCAGGGAGCTTTCAGAAAAGAACTCCTTCTCTGAGCACTTCTGCAAAAATGGAATTCATTCAAATCAAATGGTAGTATCATCACATTTATGCTTAGTAATACCTACTAAAATACTTTGAGCTTCTTAGAGTAAGGCGCCAGCGTGATTGAGTTAGATTGGGTTGTAATTCCACTCAGGCCTACTACTTAAATGACTTCAGTTACTTAACTTCTCTGAGTCAAAGTCTACAACTTTGAATGAAAGAGTTTATAAAGTCTACCTCATATATTGTTAATCTGCTGAAGATTGAATGATTATGTGTATGTGTTCAGCCTATGGGAGAGGAGATAGATACCTTTGTATATATAGCTAGATATCTTTAATTAAATTTGATGGTGAGCAACAATTAGCAATTGAAATTATAATTTTGAAATATTTTGGATCATGTGCTCTAGAAATCATGTAACTTGTGTGCTATAAAGTATGGACCATGTGCCATGTACTCTTCAAACTAATAATACATAATGTAAATAGCTATTGAAAATATTGGGCTTCGCTGGTGGCTCAGCTGGTAAAGAACCTGCCTGCCAATGTAGAAGACACAAGGGATGCAGGTTCGATCCCCGGGCAGGAAGATCTCCTGGAGAAGGACATGGCAGCCTGCTGTAGTATTCTTGCCTGGAAAAATTATATGTACAGAGGAGCCTGACAGGCTGCAGTCTACTGGGTTGTAAAGAATCGGACACAACTGCACCTGTACACACACATTGAAAATATCTGAGAAACATACCTTCTTATTTACTGTGTTTTTTTCTTTTTTACAGGGATTTAGTAAATTATTTGAGAAAGCAAAAGAAAATAATAACAATAGAAAAATTTCTAATGGTGATACCAGCCTCTTCTTCAGTAACTTACTTCTCGGTACTCCTGTCCTGAAAGATATCAGTTTCAAGATAGAAAGAGGACAGTTGTTGGCAGTTGCTGGATCTACGGGAGCAGGCAAGGTAGTCTGTTTTATACCTCACCATGAAGATGTTAACCTGACATGCTTTTCTCCATTCTTCTTCTAGTTTGTAAAAGGAGAATATTTGGATACCGTGTATAATTATTCCACTGATAGCATCCTCTAGCCTTTCATTTCTTTCTGATATCTTCAGTAACTTTTTCTTTTATATATTTATATTTTGGGCATCACTCAGTACAGTGTCATGCACGTACATGGTGAGCGTTTAATAACTTTGTTGAACAAGTAAAGCATCCATTTTTGCCAATCTGTGGAAAAGACATTTTCTCAGAGCTGGTCCAGGAAAGTCATGGCTTACATTTTACTTTAGTAACCACATGGGCAAAAGATCCCCATTTTGTTGACACAGAATTTTTTTGGAGAATGGACTCAGGCTTGTGTATGATTTATTATGAGGGAAAATTATTGACTGGGATAGTTTTTTGATGGCAATACATAGGAGTGTTTATTCTGTGCTGATCAGCCTTCCACCCTACCTCATTTAATTATAAACCATGGATATTTGGAGATATATCTGACAAAAATTAAGAGGTTAAAAAACTAAAGGGTCAAATTTCATTGTCAGGAGAAGACTTTATGTTAGTATTGAATGATTTGAGCTATTGTTCAGATAATGATAAACACTTGTTCTCTTTATCTGGGAAATACATTCAAAGGGCATGAAGGAATAGAATCAGAGATAAACAAGGGTCTCTTGGCTTTGAAATGGACTACTTAAGGATAATAGATATTTGCTTTGGAAGTCTATTAAAAGGAGGTTCTTATTCCCACTTGACTATAATTTTAGCTACAATACTTTCTAGAAAAATTAAAAAAGGTTCAGTTCAGTCGCTCAGTCGTGTCTGACTCTTTGCGACCCCATAAATTGCCTTTGCGACCCCATAAATTGCAGCATGCTAGGCCTCCCTGTCCATCAAAAAAAAGTTTAGTGTCCTATTAAAACTCTTCAGAATACTTTGATGAAAGAAAAGGAAGAAGGAAGGAAGGAGCAGTGCCACTGTTAAGATAAAAATGTAAATATAAACAGAAATGAAATACCCCTGAAAAATAGTTATTTATTAATGTCTAGTTAAGGAAGAATCACATTTTAAAGAATTTAGTCTGAGACTTGGGAAACAAAATACTATAGAAAATTTCTAGTCATTGAATTTGGTGTTCATAATTGTAGCAATATTCAATTTGCTTTTTTCTCTCTCTGTATGTGTTTTCCCACATGTGAAATAGGCCTTTCAATAAAGCAGCTATAGTGCGTTTTCTTCGAAAAAATGTATTTCTTCTTAAAGTGCTACTTTTCCCTTCTATTTCTTATATAACTAGAAAATTTCGCTATTGAAAGAAAATGATACCATAGGAGGATTTGCTAATAAACAAATCACAGGTGACTTGACCGAGAATGATTGCTTATGAGAAGATAATAATTGTGTTTCACTGAATTTTTTAAAATTAATTTTATTTGTTTAAAATTACTTCTTTGAAAGGTGTAAACAAACAGCTTTGGAATTACAAATTATGGGACTTAACCAGCAATTAAATTTCAGGCAACTCTATTAAGAATTGATGAGCAGATAATTGCTGGCTGGAGTTACATCTTCTGAGAAGTAGATATGAAGACAGAGTCAGATGGAGGCAGTTGTTCCTTAGGAATAATTAAACCCCTCTGAGAAATAGAGCTTGGCAACTAAGTCTAGGAGGATGTCCTTTCATTGCAGTAAGAATGGAGCATTTTATACTCTTATTAGATAACAGATCTAGCTAAAATATAAGGTAGAATAATTGCAAATACATTTCAAGATAAATACTGAACCACTCAGTTTGGTAATTTGTGTATTAAAAGCCTTAAAAATAACCAATTAACAATTCTATTTGTATGACTTACCCTAGTATGTTTGCAGAGATTTTTATATAAAGATATTCATCATGTTGTTTCAATAGCCGCAAATTGGGAGAACTCCTAAATATCTAATAATAGGGGATTGATTAGGTAAATTTTGGTATAGTTATATAATGGCATGTTATTCAGTCAGTATACATATGTATGTGTATGCATACTTAGTCATGTCCGACTCTTTTGTGACCCTCATGGACTGTAGCCCACCAGGCTCCTCTGTCCGTGGAATTTTTCAGCAAGACAACTGGAACAGGTTGCCATTTCCTACTTCAGGGGATGTTCCTGACCCAGGGAACAAACCAGGGTCTTATCAATATTTGGCATTTTATATATATTAATTCAGTTTAACTTTGCATCTCTCAAAATACCAAAGTATTGATAAATATTATATATTTATATGTTTATATAGATAAATACTGTTGAATATATATTTAACCTTTGTGTTTGATATAGATTCAACCTTATATAGATCCAAACCTGTATATTGTGCATACATATATATATATGTTGTGTATACATATATGTATGTGTGTATATATATATACATGTAATATGTGTGTATATATTTATATGTAATCAGATCCATTCCATTGTTGGGGTTTAAAAATCTGCTCTATATGAAAATAATACTTACAGTTTCAATTATACAGAAAAATTATATGTAGAAGTAAGGAATTTGACGATGGACAGGGAAGCCTGGTGTGCTGCAGTCCATGGGGTCTCGAAGAGTCAGACACGACTGAGCACCTGAACTGAAGGAATTTTGGATATTTTCCATATACAATAAGAATTTTAAAATTTACTGAAATAGGTATCACAAAAGTGCCTATCTCTTCATCCTTCTTTCTTCCTAATATATTTTAGGTGGTATCACTATTTGTTAAAATTAAAATTTTAAATGCATAAAAATTTGAAAAATTTTCTCTCACTTCTCTTTCTCCTCTGCTTATTTTCCACTTTTCACCATTCTTTCTCCCATGTCAGGCACATACTCTTGTTAGTTTTTTGAATGTATGTACTTCTACACGTGGTATTTCATTGTTTGGATGGATGTTTGTAATGTAATGAATCACCTATTGATTGACAGTTGGGTTATTGCCAGTATTTTGCTAATATGAAGAATGACACTATGAATAATATTGCATATATGTCATTTAGCACGTCTACTAGTGTTTCTGTATATCTGTCAAACTTTCTTTCCTGAAGGCTGCATCAATTTGTGCATGTGTGTTACAGTCCATGTAGATTGTAGGTTTATTTCCCCACAGCATCCCCAGCATATGTTATCTAACATTTGAATGTTTTCCAGTCTTGTTGGGTAAAGTCATATGTCAGTGTTTTTTTAATTTGCATTTCTCTTATTAGGAATAAAGTAAAAACTATCATATGTTTAAAGGTCACCTCTATTTTAATTTTTGGTGAAATATCTGTATACTTTGTACTGTTTTCTAGTGAGTCATTGTTATTTTTCTTTTTTGACTTTAATATCACTCAAGAGGTAAATTATTCCTTTGTGTCACATAACTTGCAAACATTTACTTCAGTTTGACGTTTTTTCCTTTTGTTTTCTGTGCCCGTCTTTTTTTTCTTTATAATGTGATTTATTTTTTTTATTTTATGACTTCTGGATTTTGATTGATATAGAAAAGATTTCTTACACAGTGGTAGTTGTTTTTCTTTTCTTTTGGACATCCTTCAATGTTTTCTTTAAGAATTCTTACAGTCTTATTTTTGTACTTATTCTCTGACCTATTTGAAATTCATCATGTGTTGGGTGTGGCATACGGCTACAGTTTTTTGTCTGCCCTCCACATGGCTGTTCAGTTGTCCCACAACATATACTGAATAATCTATCTTTCTCCACTCATTTTAGGTGCCATCTTTATCAGATACTAGTTCTTTTATGCATTTAGACCTACTTTTGTAGCTTTAATTCTAGTCCATTGATTTGTCTGTTTATGTACCAGTAATTTACTTTTTAAAGTTATTGAGCCCTTATTTAATAACGTATAATACAGTGTATAATGCTGCAAAGAGTCAGACATGACTAATCAACAAACAATAATGTCATTATATTATTGAGTAAAATGTTTATATATATATGTGTATATATATATATAGTCATATGATAATAGAAGTTTTGAAGATAAAACAGAAAGAAAGATTGATGATAGGGGTGCAATTTTAAGCAGTGGAGGCCTCATTGAAAGGTAACATTTGAGAAAAGATCTGAAGGAGGCGAGAGGTTAGGTCATATGGTCATCTGGGGAAGAGTCTTCCAGGTAGGGGGTGGAGCAAACCCTTGAAATGGGACCGTCTGTCTGGTTCACAGAGCAGCAGGAAGGTCAATGGGGTCGGCTTAGAGTGAGCCATGGAGAGTAGAGCTGTCAGAGAAGTAATGGGGGCGAGACCATTACATAAGGGCCCTGCGAGTCTCATAAAGGGCTTTGTAATGAGTTAGGCTTTTTTTCTGAGAACCTTAGAAGCCATTGGAGGGCTTTAGCAGAAAAGTAACATGATCTGACTTACATTTTGACAGGGCCACTTTGAGAATAGACTGCAGGAAGACAAGGGTGGAGCAAGGAGTTAGAAAGCTATTCTATTTATTCTGGCAAGAGATGATGTTAGCTTAATTTGGATAGTATTGGAAGTAGCAGTCAGATTCTGCACGTGTTTCCAAGAAAGGTACAACAGAATTAGACTAAATAAGGCATGTGAGAAAACAAATGAGCACTCAATAAATGTCAGTTATTAACTAATCTTTCCCTGACCTCTTCCAGCCCCATCCCAACAACCTGAACTCAGCACCCCATCTCTGTGAGCCTCTAGTGTAGCATTTATCACATTCTGTTGTAATTGTCTCTTGTCTCCCTTTGTATCTTTTGTGCATAGCAGCATACCCAAAATAGGAAGTGCTTCATAAATTTTGAATTGAATGAATTAATACAGAATCTTTAAAAATTAGGATACCTATGCTTAGGATGACAGTTGGTGGCACCTGCATCCTGAGAATGATTTGATCAAATGATTTGACTTAATAACACTGGTTTTATCTCCAGACTTCACTTCTCATGATGATTATGGGCGAATTGGAACCTTCAGAGGGTAAAATTAAGCACAGTGGAAGAATTTCATTCTGCTCTCAGTATTCCTGGATCATGCCTGGAACCATTAAAGATAACATCATCTTTGGTGTTTCCTATGATGAATATAGATATAGGAGTGTCATCAAAGCATGCCAACTAGAAGAGGTAAGCAACTATGTGAAAAACTTCTGGTTATGCATATGGAACCTTCAAACTACCTAAATTATATATTTAATGTTTTAATAAGTCTACATATATTAATCACATTTCCACTATGAGTAAACTACTGTGAGTAATTGATAAAATATATGACCCCTGCTATAAGAAGCCTGCAGAAACATAAAGATACAATTCATTTTTTAATGAATTTAATATACACTTCATTTTTTAAATGGTGGGCTGGTTTGGTTACAGTAAAAACTCTATGAAATGGCAAGAATTTTGTTCACTTATTAGTGAGACAAATGTCCTCAATGGGCATTTGTATAGGATGCATTTTTTTAAAGGTACTTCAGAATTACGTAAGAGAATTTTAATTATTTTAATAACACCATAGCCTAAAGAAACAAACATTGACCTGCCAATAGGGAATCTAAGATAAAGTTGTGATTATATCTCATCCTTTGACCTTGGACATGTAACTATATAACCTTTAGTGTCTGTAATCCACTGAAACAGTGGCAAAATTATGATGAATCACTTCATAACAATATTGAGGACTGAGTTCATCATCTAGAAATACAGAAAGTATTCCAAGTAAAGCCAATATATGGATCTTGTACTATTCAGCATGTAAATTGTATGATAAAGGGTTGACACCCTGACGGCTCAGTCGGTAAAGAATCCACCTGCACTTCAGGAGACCCTGGTTCGATTCCTGGGTCAGGAAGATCCCCTGGAAAAGGGATAGGCTACCCACTCCAGTATTCTGGCCTGGAGAATTCCATGGACTGTATAGTCCATGGGGTCACAAAGAGTTGGACAGGACTGAGCAACTTTTACTTTTCACCCTGGTAGCTCAGACAGTAAAGAATCTGCCTGCACTGTAGGAGACCTGGGTTCGATCCCTGGGTTGGGAAGATCCCCTGGATCTTAATGGTAGGGAAAGTGTCATTATGATGTTAATGGTAGGGAAAGTATCATCATGAGTTTTATCAGCAGAGAAAATATCACGTTATGAGGTTTGTCAGTGGTATTGCCTGAATACTGATCTTGATTCAAAATCACTCCCCTTGATAGATGGCATTTGATACTAGCAGATCTCTTTAAATCAACCTCTATGAAAAAAATTGCACTGGGAATAAAATGAAGCTTAAAATACAGTGTATGAAAAATGGGGGGGGGGGGAAAGGCTGATTGTGGATTAGATAGAAACTACAGTCCTTACAAAAGAGAGCTACATGCTTGAACAAATGACACTCTATACAAACTCATTCAACAGTAGCTTTTAAAGGCTTATTTTTCTTATTTTCACATACTCTGAAAGCATAATGAAAATAAAAGGTATTCTGAAAAATATTTGATTTACCTTGAAGAAAATATTCTTCATTCCTCAAAAGCTCTTCTTCCAAGAATAGTATTTCACAACCTGGAGGTTAGAACACTCATTAAATCTGTTATAAAAAAATTCTGCGTATTTCTAGAGAACATAGGTATTTGTCTATGAGGGGTTAGGCTGTAGGAGTGATACTCAGCGTCCTGCAAGATAAAGCATGAGCTCTGTTTGTTTATTAGTGCAAAGGTGTTGGAAAGTTTCTGGTGCCTTTATTTATTTATTGCTTTTAAATATATCTTTTCTCATAGAAATAGTTTTATAAATGCTGTCCTGATTCCCCCAAGTAAACCTATAAAAGTATATTTAATTTAAATATGGTGAAACTATAGGCTTTTCAGGTATCACTAGTGGTAAGAAGAACCCACCTGCCAATGCAGGAGACATAACAGATGTAGTTTTGATCCCTGGGTCAGGAAGATCCCCTGGAGGAGGGTATGGCAACCCACTCCAGTGATCTTGCCTGGACTGAAAATCTGGGAGGCTACAGCCCAAAGAGAGTCAGACATGACTGAAGTGACTTAGCATGCATGCATGCAGGCATGCATGGCATAGCTCTATTAGTAGTAGTAAATTCAGAGGTATAGGTACCTAATTCATAGAATGAACATTTACTATCTTCTGAATACTGTGCTAGGTTCTGAGAATGCCAGGGTGAATAGGGTGTGGTCTGTTTTCTAAAGAGTGCATAATAAAGTGACCTGTCTTTTAATGAATAGTTGTATAGTATGTGAATTGTATCATGATAAAACTGTTAAAATAATGAGAGAAACAGGGTAAGAGTAAAATCATTTTATTTTTTTCTGATTCCATGACTAGTCTTAAAATTATTTTTAAAGTGTAGAATTCATTGTAGTTTTTATTTTCATATGCTCAAGGTTGTATAACCATCAAATTTTCAATTCCTCTAAAAGAAACCTCAGTTAGCAATCAATTTACATTCTCTCATCCCTAACCCCCCTACATAATTGTAAGCAACCTTTTGTCTCTAAAATATTCCTATTCTAGATATTTCACATAAATGTAATCATATAACATAATTTTCTGTGCCTAATTAAGCTTTTAAACTAGAAGAAAGTAGGGAGTATTAATTTTGAAAACATTTATTGAGACATTTTATGAAAATATGAATAGAACAAAATATATATACTTTGGAAGTTCATGGGCCAATAGGAAAAGATATCAATAAAGAATGTAAGGTTACTCAAACAGGGAGAAAAAGAGGCATTTCTAAAGGAGTAAAAAGAGAAATCTGGGTCTGCTAATGATGAAATAACCTTCAGAGGGGGCAGAAGGCCATTCTTTGATGGAATGATTCCCTGTGGAATTCTAATGGTGACAAGAATGGCACTTATGGTGTTGGAGGAATTTTTTTTTATTAAGAACATTGGAGTTGCCAGTAAAATAGAGAGAAGGCTAGGTATATGAGAAGTGAAGATTGATGAGTGATAGTCAATGGATTGTTGAGAAAATTAAATGAGATAAATAGAAAATGCCTAACACAGCATTTGGTGCATATTTGCCACTCAGTGAACTGAAGCTAATTTCTATTTCCTTTGGAGGTAGAAGATACTGCTAGAGAGCATGACACAAGGCATGTGTCTCGAAGCCAGTTCTTGTTAGTGAGTGCTGTGGAAACAAGGTGGGTTTTGGCATAATTGAATAGAACCATGAATCAGAATCATGAAAAAAGTCATCAGTATGAATTTTGATGTTGACAAAAGTAGTTCTGAGAGAAAACTTTAAAAGTGGTCATCTATAGTTGGTCTGCATGACCAAAGTAACAGAAGTTGGAGTATTCTCTGGAAGAAAACAGTTGGCATACAATCCTGAAGGTTTGGAGCGTTGGCCCATTGGTTCCATGCTCCAGAAATGGCCATGGGATTGGGAGGTGATTCCAGTTTCTCTTTCCCTTTTGGATCTCACAGCATGACTTCTGTGATTACCAGACTCTGTTCACTGTGGTGGAGGCTGGGTAGGTGCAGAATGAAAACTTGATTATTCTTTCACTCAAAGAGCTTATAGGCTGATTGGTGAAAAACATACGCCAAGAGACCATTTCAGTGTAATATAGCAAGTGTTGGGATAGAAGCTCTCTCAGCACTACAGAAGCCCAGTTGAGGGCTTTCAGTTCAGGGAGGCTTTCTCTAAAAACAAACACTTTGAAGGATAAGTAGAAGGAATTAAGGAAATGTTAATGGAAAACTGAAAATTTCCATTTCCATTAAGAATAATGGAAAAGATATTCTGGACAGAGAAAACTATGAGCAAAAATACCAGACATGAAACCACTTGGTTAGTGTAGGGAACCACAAGCATTTTGACAGAATGAGGGTGTAACTGGGGGACAGTGAGTAGGGAGGAATGAAACTGGAAGGCCATGTCTTGGGAGCTTGTGTACAAGTCTCAGGAATTTGGTCTTGGAGAGGTTTAATCAGGGGAGTGATGTAATCAGCTTTGCAATTTAGATATATCTCTTTGACTATGAAATGTGAAGCAGAATTAAGGTGGATATGATTCGAACTTTTTTGGGGTAGCAGAAGGAAAAGAGATTTTGAAATCTATCAGGGTGGGTTGCTGATGAACGTTACTTAACCTTGCTATATACTGAGTTTTATCCTCTGCAATATGAAGATATTATTACCTAATTTGTACAGTTTCGTGGATTCTTCTAGCACATAGAAAGCACTAAATAAATCAGTGATTATTATTAATAGTAGTAGTTGTAGTACTGTTTGTTATTCTGACTAGAAGGGGGAAGACTAATAGGAAGCTATTTCAATAATCCAGCTAATGTCAACGATGGACAAGAAGAGATAAAAGTAGCCGAGGAATTGTGAGAAGACAGGGATCTCTTTGCATCCTTACAAATGGCATCAGGAAAAATGAGCCTCTGAGAAAGAGTGAATATTTTTTTTTCCTCAAGAAATTAAGAGAGAAGAGTAGTTGGTTTAGGATTAAGGATTCCTTCTATAACAGGAACTGGAAAGAAGGACAGGTAGAAATGCCATGGGTTTAGAAAGGAAGGGTGTGGAGATCAGTTACATAGAACTGACATATCTGATCAAGCAGAGGGACCACTGGTCTTGCTAAACAGAGTACCAGTGGGGGACACCACTAGATCAGCTTTAGTAACAATGATGACCACCATTTAATTCATTCTTCATCCTCTTTGCTTTAAAATATCAAATAAAACAGCTTTTTATTCTCGATAGTCCCCGAGTCCCAGCTCCTTACTGTTCTGCTGGCTTTTGCAACTGATTTAGATCTTCCTAGTCGTCTTATGCTAGGCAAAAACATCCAGCATCTCCTAAATTCCTGTACTTTAAGCTGACAAATGCAGTGAGTACTGTGAGTACATTAGTATATGACTGTCTCCTCCTGAATGTTTCCTGTATGTTGTTATCTATCCAACTACATGGTAAATTTCTTGATAATGGTGATTCTAAAAATTTTATTTTGGGATACTACACCAAGCACATTGATAGGCGTAAGGATAAGTTCTTATTGGTTGACTGTTTCAGAGATAAGTTTTGAAGTAGGCATGTCAGTTGCAAGAATTTTACTCAGAAAATGTTCTTTTCTGAGCTTCTCAGTCTCAGAGTTTGAGGAGATGATTATACAAGAGCAAGTTGTTGCTGTGAGGGACAAATAAAAATAATTAAAAGTGCTAGACTATCCTCACAGTCAAAATGAAAATTTTTTCCTATTTTCAGTGACTTCAGAGTTTCCAAGTTTTGTTATTGTTAAGCAAGTATTCACACCTTTGGAAAAGGCCAGTGAGAATCTCCAAAATTGAAGGTTTTATATTTTTAAGCAAGGAGGAATTTTGAGCACAGGAACACAAAATACCTACAGAGTCCTTGAGGGTTAGCAGCTGGAATCAGCTAATGACTTCCTCTGTGTACTGTCGGTAGCCCCATCTGCAAATACAAACATACATGATCCAATATGTTTTCACTTTGACTGCCAAAGCTGTTCTGTTTCTTAATGTACTACATCTAGATTTGGAACTGGAGATGAGGCGGGATATTTTCTTCCTCATTTTTGTGTTTCTTTTCAGCTTTAAAACCCACAAAGTACTTGCGTGTGTAATGATGCTTGGTGTCATAGGATTAGGCAGGTATGTGTAAATTTTCTCGGATAGGAAAAAGCACGCACAGCATAGTTCACATAGTTTTCTGATTTCAGTCTGTGGTTGAAAATATTCAGTCAGTGGAGTTGCATGAAGACTTTATCACAGGGAAGGGCATGGAGACAGGGCTATGCTGATAGAAAAGTTGTAACGAGCAGACACGAGTGAGCAAGTTCTGCTCAGATTCTTTACCCTGAGATCTCCTCTTTCAGGAACTTCTCCAAGTCTTGCTTATATGCCATACTTCGAATCTTAATTATAGTAAAAGGATTTTTAGACAAATTAATAGTTCTTTTAAAATACCATTGTGTATCCGTGTGTCCATTGACTTATCCTCCCATTGCTTTCTTTCCATGTATCCAAACTTCCCTTAAAATCCTCCTATATATTTGTAACTTCTGTAACCAGCACAGAAGATTTTGCTAGCTCAGAAAGAGGAATTAATGTAATTGGCCCCACATTAACTTACTTATCCGTTAAGGAGAGTTTAGTCGTATTTCATACTGTAAGAGTGATATCTCACTATTCTTCTTACCTGTTTAAATTTCCAGAATACCAACCATTTGCAGTTCTCCAATACCTTATTCTATAGCAACAGATTCTAGGCAGGCCAGCATTTGGATACCAAATAATTGGACTATCTTTATTTAGTGACTCACTCTCATGTAAAAGTACCTGGTTTGGAGCAGTAATTGGCTATATATTGTGTGTGGCGCAAGGTGGGGTGGGGGTATGAGAAGAGATCAGAGGTTTAGTATATCTAATTGGTTTCCACAAAGTTGTTGCAATCCTTTTGCAACCACAAAATGGTCTTCATTAGGTAAATATTTGTCAAGACAGCCATTACATACACATTGTAATAAAAAATATTTACTATGTAAGTTTAAGATGTAAAATCTGTTTGTGTTTTCCCTTCTACTACACAGTCTTCATGTTTAAGTCACTAGAAGAAAAAAAATGGGAGGGAAGTTGGCAAGAAGTTATTAAGAGGAAAAAAAACTTGGGAGGGAAATTGGCAAGAAATATGAAAAACTTGGGAGGGAAGTAAGCAAAGAAATGAGTTAACTCTTCTGGAAAATAAATTCCATCTTACAGATACCACAAGACTAATTAAATTTGAATTTGACCCCCGGATCTTCAGATCTGGCCAAAACTAACCTGCATTAAACAGAGGCTTAACTTTTGGGTGGTCAATCCACAATTGTAGGAGAATTCAGGAATGTTCACTTGGGAGATGTGTAAATAAAAAGATACCATACAAATTAACATTTGCATTCAGTAGTAGCCAAGATATAATAAACATTGAAAACAGATATTTGAAACACACTGAACTATGTTCCCTAAACCAGAATAAACCACACTAAGTGACTGTACCTTGAACCACCTGTCATTTTCTACTAATAGGTAATTAAGTTTGAAAGCACTGCCATTTACTTATTGTAATATGAAGCAAATACCTTTATTTTATAATACTATGGAACCAGGACCAAGCAGGAACACCATAGTGTTTCCTGAACTGACTGTTATTTCACATCATTTGAACCCTGGAACTTAAAAAATAAATACTAGCTAACATCCATTGGGAGGGCACAAGTCAGTAGTGCTGTGCTGAGTGTTTTGCACACATTGGTCCTTTGAATTGTCACTTTCTAGTTTTCTAGTGACAGCTTTCTGTAGAGCTTGCAATCGAGATGAGCCTGTGCTAAATTCTAAAATTATGAACTAACTTTTAGGAATTAAGATTGCGATTCTGGAACTAATTATTAACTTAAATGACAGTTCTGACATCTGTAAATCCAGAATAACCTGAAGACTGCCCTTCTTCCTAAGAGGTGGGCAAATCCACAGAACAGTAGTATAAAAATTTAATTATAACTGTGTGGGATCAAGCTAGCTCATGAATAGATAATGAAATTCAGAAAGTTAAGCCAGGCTTTCATATTAAAAAAAAAAAATTAGCTAAGTTTTCCAAAGGTCAAAGCCATGCTATATCTTATAGATAAGCCTGGTGTTTCATCCTCTTGAAGAATTCGTATTCTGGACCCCACACCCTTAGAGTTTTCTGTTTTGTTGCGATGGCTAATTAGACAAGATTGAGAGAAGATTTTACACTTATATTTAAGAGAACTTTAGACTTTACTATAAACTTAGTACCTGGTAATAATATTCATAAAGGCCTTTCCAGGAAGGGAAACTTAGTTTTTCTAAAAATTGAGTGTAAGTATTCTCTAGACAAAAATAACCTTTGAAACGGCAATTGTATTATCAAGAACATATTTGAGACCGAATCTGTAATACCTAATTTTTATTTAGAAGGTTTAAGTATTCATGATTCAAATTTCATAAATTAAAAATTTGATCTCAATAAATATTTATTGAGTTTCTACTGTGGACACAGTATATATTAGGCACTCTGAATACTGCCTGCAAGTATAACAAGGATCCTGTTTGTTATGAGTTTTTGACTTTTACAGTATTTTGGGGGAGAAATTATATACACATACACAAAACACACACACACACACATATTCACTTGCGTAGTAAATATCTTTGAGTGCAATCATTGAACAAAGGGCATCAAACTCTGGGGATTATTGGTGAATAGGAGCAATCCCTGTCCTCAAGGGTCTTTCATTCTGGTGAAGATAAGCAAGTAAAGCCAGTGCAGTTTGTTAAGTTCTAGGATATTGGTTAATGTAAGATTCTCGTGTGGTATATGGAAGCAGCGCGTAATCTGGTCTTAGATGGGTAGATGAGGTTTCCTTGAATGAAGTGGCAGCTAAAGTGAGAGATGATGGGTGAGTAAGAATCATCTGAATGAAGAACAAGAGAGCATTCCAGAAAGAGAACAGAATGTACAAGACCTGGAGCCAGCAGAGAACGTTCGTTGAACCTTTGTACCTAGAGTCAGTTTGGCGTGGCTGGGGTATAGGGTGAAATGGGCTGGAGTCGAACAAAAACAGTGCATTTTAAGGGGAACTCTAGGCAGTGCAGCAAGGGTAGAGTCTGGAAAAGAAGGGGTATATGGTGAGAGCTGAACTGGGAGAAAACAGTCAGATCATGATTTCTGTCTCCGCACTTGCCAGCGATTAAACCAAATAGCTAAAAAAGGCAGAAAGACAGAGTCCTCCACACTTGACTTTCATATTACATATACCTGGGGCAATCCAGTTCTCACGCAACACTCCAACTGCAAAGGATTCTGCGAAACGTGGTGCTTAGTGGGAGCACAGGTAGGAACCCTGGGCGGGGAGCAGGTGGTCCACAGTATCTTCCAGGTGACTTCCCTCACTGGTGGGAGTGCCATAATAAAAACTGTTTTAGGAAGATGTATCCAATGTAACACACAAACTGGAGGGAGATAATGGAGATGTGGTTAGACATTTATGAAATATTGTTATTCACATTTTAAAGTGTAAGAAGTGAAAATTTAAGAGACTTATTGGAGATCATATGTCTCATAATTGATGGGACCAGTGAGAGAATCCAGATCTTCTGACTTACCTTTTTTGCTATGCTTGATTAGGATTGTGTATTAGAAACTCTTAGACACTAATGCCTTCTGCATTGAACACTGCAGATTTTGAATTAGAACTTCAGACTGGTTAATCTCACTATGATTGTAACAGTATTATTAAACCATTGGGATTGTAAGGCTGCCTTTGTGAAAGAGGAGGTTATGACTTGTTTTCCTATAAATGACATATCAAGCTACCATATTCCTAAAATCTGTACTCCTGGATCTTGGGAAAATCACCTATGCTAACACACTTGAAATGTGTTTTAAATTTTTTCCTTAATATATATACATATGTATTATTGAAGTATAGTTGACTTACAGTTTTTCATGGGCACAGCAAGGTGATTCAGTTATACATGTACACATATATTATTTTTGAGATTATTTTCCTTTGTAAATTATTATAAAATATTGACTAGTTCACTGTGCTATACAGTAAACCTTTGTTGCTTGATGCATATCTTCTTTTTTAAATAGAAATCTAGCATTCTAGATTCTAGATTTCTAAATAGAATCTAGCATTCTATTCATATTAAGTCAAGCAAGTGGAATCAAAATGTCATAAGTTTTTTAGTTAGGCAAAAATTTGTAAGTTTTCTAAAATATACATTATATTATTTATATATGTATATACAAAAGCTTTTCTACTACACTTGATAAAGGCTTGAGAAAGAACATAAAAAAACCCACTTGAAATTTAAAGGTCAGGAAAACTTTTTTCATCTTCTCCCAAGTAAACTTTTTTCTTCTTGCCTTGGGGCAGAATCTTTGCTTCATGCCTCATGACCTCAAATTTAAAATATGGTAGGTGGCCAGGTAGGTGGGCAGTCAGCTCACGGGAGGAAGCCTGATCAGGGCAAGTTGAACAGCTGGTTCTCCAAAGTCACCTGTAGAGACAATAAGGATTTTCATAGGATTTCTCCAGAGGTGATGGGTGAGCTCAGCTCCTGAGGAGTCCTAGTTTCTAGAGACCTGTGAGGAACTCCAGAGCAGGACCAACTGCAAGGCAGCACAGTCATGTGCCAGTGAAGTTCTAAGAAATGAGTACTTTTCACAGATTGGATTTGTCCCAGCATCTTGAGTGCGTAGACCTAGAAGAGATAGTTAAGGAATGAGTAGATTCTTAAATGCCAATTCTTAGACCGGCTGAATCAAAATCATGTAGAGAGTTTTTCAAAAATAGGTTGTCAAGGATCATTCCAGAGAATCTGAAATCTGGAGTTCAGAAATCAGTAGTTAAATGAGTCTAATGTAGAGCTAGAATACAATAAATAAAATTATTTGTCTCAAGTATCTTTTCTAACTTTAATTCCTTGGAAACACTTACCCCGAAATACCTTGAAGCCCTGCATTTCAAAGGTCTTCCTGTAAAAATGCTTACATTATTAGTTTTCAAATACAAATATAGGCCTACACACATACAGAAATAAACATCAAAAGGCATAGAGATATTAACAGAATTATGTATATACTTTCAAGTTCATGTATAAAACCATGTATGTGTTTTTATATATATATATATCTCTGAGTATTAAACAATAGTTTAATATTGGTGACAAAGACTGTAACATCTATTATGATAGTGCTTTTTGTACTTATGTTGGGTCCAATAACAAATATATTGGAATTTCAGTTTATTTCAGTTTTCTGCTATGACTTAGTACCAAAGCCCAGTGAGAGAAGAGCTTTTATTTTTCAAGTTGATAAAACGTTCTCATTGCCTACGCTTTCTGATAAGGACTAATCTCTAGCCAATATTTGTATGCACAGTTATTTGTAATCAAGCTTGACTTGGGCCAACAGGCTATCATTCCTAATAAACAGAACTCCAATTTTTACTTTATGAATTTGTTCGTGTACATTTCCTGCTGTAGAAGTTAACTTCCTTCTGTTGATACATACCATGCAGAGCTACATGCACATTTACAGCAGCTATGTGCAAAAATGGTTAGTTCATTCTTTTTCTCTTTACAGTGTGCTCTTGGGCTTTCTCAAATTCTCTTCCTCTCCTTTCCCTTCCCCTTTCTCTGTTCCTCCAATACTTCTCTTCTCCTTCCTCCTCTTTGTCTAGTGTCCTTGTACATAAAGCACAATGCAAGTGCTTAATAATTCAGTTCAGTTCAGTCACTCAGTCGTGTCCGACTCCTTGCGACCCCATGAATTGCAGCGCGCCAGGCCTCCCTGTCCATCACCAACTCCCGGAGTTCACTCAGACTCACGTCCATCGAGTCAGCGATGCCACCCAGCCATCTCATCCTCTGTCGGCCCCTTCTCCTCCTGCCCCCAATCCCTCCCAGCATCAGGGTCTTTTCCAATGAGTCAACTCTTCGCATGAGGTGGCCAATTAAATATTAATAACAATGGCATTAACTGTCTAAAGATTGATGGTTACAAACATTCCTTATTAAATAGCATTGCTTCTAAAGTTCATGTTCTCTCAACCCAAGCTTCTTACCACAAGCAGCTGTATTGTCAAGGTTGTTCTGAAGAGTGATAATACAGGTATAAAACAAGGTTTATGGTATTTTCCTATCTACAAAGTCACAGGAAGCTCGAATGTACTCAGCAAATATTGCATAATTACACAGGGCCAGTTAATGTAACACTCCACCCTTTTTTAAAAGTTCTTTCTCTCTCAATATAATACCCTCTACTGTTTCTCTGATATGTTCAAGACAGAGTTAATGAGCTTTGTATTAGCAGTTCCTCTTTTAATAGCTTCTGATTTGTCTGGCTCAGTTGAATAATATCAGGTGATGAAATTTAGATGCACTAAAAAAAATAAAGTGGTACACATTTGTGTAAAAAGTATGTCTATAACATGGGGTATGTTATGTACTTCTAAATAATAAAATAAGTTAATCTTTATTGGACTTTTATTATAATATCACTTTGACCCTCTCTGGTACTCTTTATTGAAGTATTTTCAAGTGCTTTACAATCTCAAACAGACTTAATATATTATGTGCACAGAATCCTTTGAAGTTGACATTTGCTTTTCTGACCAGCATGCTGTAAAGGAAGTTAGCCAAAAGAACAGGTTCAAGCAGGCATAAAAATCACAGGTTAAAATGCAGATTGCTGCACTCTGGTCTGTTTCTTCTGAGTAAGAATAGGTGCAGCAGTTTTTACAAGCTCCCTAGGTGATTCTGAAATAATTGATCTGAAATAATTCTGAAAATAATTGGTCAAAATAAATGACTTTGAAAACCAATGATCCAGATATTTGATTTTATTTTTAGGTAAACTGCTGAGAAATTTATTAAAATGGCAGTGTAGGGTGGTTACAAAGAAATATTTTTCAAGGTCTCCTTTAATGAGAAAACTAATTGATCACACTTTTTAAAAGTTTATATTTGATTTATTTTGACTTAGGTTAAAAAATCTCAATAATTAATTTTTGTATAAGAAATCATATCATGTCCTCTAGCTTGTGTGTGTATGTGGGTGCTCAGTCGTGTCTGACTCTTTGCGACCCCATGAACTGTAGCCCACCAGGTTCCTCTGGTTCATGGGATTCTCCAGGCAAGAATACTGTAGTGGGTTGCCATGCCCTTCTCCAGGAGATCTTCCCAACCCAGGGATCGAACCCTGGTCTCCTGCATTGCAGGCAGATTCTTTACCATTCTAGCTACCTGGGAAGCCCAGCCCTGTACTTTAATTCCAATCAATGATTTCCTCCAACAGTTTTTATGGGTAACTCCAAGAGAACTCCAGAGAAGTTGCAGGTAAAGAGAAATCGTTTGTCTCTGAGTTCAAAGCTTCTCTGAGCAGCTCATGCTCTGTACTGCTTTTTAAACTCATAATAGCACCAAGGCTGAAAACCAACACCCTTAAGATAAATATAGCACTAGATTGGAGTGCCTTTAGTAATCAGCAAAGATAAATGTTTAACAGTGTATTCAAAACAAAGTGTTTTATGTTAAATCAAATAGAAGCTAAATACTAATAAAGAACTCTACAAATGAACAATAAATTAATCAGAATAAGTACTCACATTAGCAGGATATTGATGTTATTAATGTATTTGATCTTAAAGTACTAGGCTTATTCACAATTCTCTTCAGTCTACCCCTACTATTTTGTTTCAATCTGAACAGCTTTCTATTAATTATAAACTTTGAGATACTTACTAAATTATCCACATTGATGCATTTTTCTTCAAAAATGATTTCATTCCAGAAAAGAAAGTCAAATGTGTTGGCTCAGAACATAAAATCTTTTTCAGATGCAGGAATCTTTAGTTTCATGTTTTACAATGTCATCTGTATCACTAGCTTCTGTTCTAGATTTGGAAACATCCATTTGACAATATCCCTGTTTTCTTCATTGTTAGAGCTCTGGAAGAATTTTAAGAACATTTCACTAAATCCTCAACATCATTCTTCATACACCCCAAGCTTCAAGTAGTCATTATTACAAATGTGATACATACCCCTCCAATCCATTTAAATGAATTAACACTATATATATATTTATCTATAAATGATACTTAATAGTTTTTTGTGGCTTCAAAATTTGTGTAAATAGTATAATTTGTACACATCATTCTTCAACTTGCTTTCTTTGCTCCTATTACCTTTTTGAGGTCTAGCTTTACTACTTAGATGTAGAAATTCTATTTCATTCTTTTCATTTGCTATATGGTGCTTATGTGTAACATTTTATTTATTCACCCTGTTATTGACATGCATTTAGGTTGTTCTAATATTTCCCTCAGCCAGTTCAGTTGCTCAGTCATGTCTGACTCTTTGCAACCCCATGGACTGCAGCACACCAGGCTTTTCTGTCCATCACCAACTCCTGGAGCTTACTCAGACTCATGTCCATCGAGTCAGTGATGCCATCCAACCATCTCATCTTTCATCCCCTTCTCCTCTTGCCTTCAATCTTTCCCAGCATCAGGGTCTTTTCCAATGAGTCAGTTCTTTGCATCAGGTGGCCACAGTATTGGAGTTTCGGCTTCAGCATCAGTCCTTCCAATGAATATTCAGGACTGCAGTCCAAGTGACTCTCAAGAGGCTTTTCCAACACCAAAGTTCAAAAGCATCAGTTCTTTGGCACTCAGCTTTCTTTATATTCCAACTCTCATATCCATACGTGACTACTGGAAAAACCATAGCTTTGACTAGATGGACCTTTGTTGGCAAAGTAATGTCTCTGCTTTCCAATATCACTAGATACTGCCAAACTGCACTTTAAAGCAGCTGTTTTGGTTTATACTACCACTAGCCATTTATGAGTGTTCCTATTTCCTCAATCTTTGAAAGTGCTTCTTACTAACAGAGGCTTGAAGTTTTACCATTCTAAGTTGTAAAAAGTCGTATTTCTTTTTTCCACTTTTATGTACTTTTGACTGTACTGGGTCTTCGTTACTGCATGGAGGCTTCCTCTAGTTGCAGAGATTGGGAGCTACGTTCTAGTTGGGGGTACATGGGCTTCTCATTAGAGTGGCTTCTCTTATTGCAGAGCACAGGATCTAGGCACATGGGCTTCAGTAGCTGTGGCACGTGGGCTCAGTAGCTGCCGATTGCTGACTCCAGGGCATGTGGTGTCAGTAGTTGCTTTACGGGGCTCATTGGTTGTGACTTGCAGGCCTTAAAGCATTCAGGCTTCAGTAGCTGTGGTGCATGGGCTCAGCAGTTGTGGCGCATGAGCTTTAGTTGCTGCGTGGTATATGGAATCTTCCCGGACCAGGGATTGGATCTGTGTTCCCTGCATTGGCAGGCAGATTCTTATCCACTGTGCCACCAGGGAAGTCCCCATATTTCTTTACTGTTCTGATTTGCAATTCCCTGACTGCTTGTGAGGTTATATTTGTTTGCTGTTTGACTTCATATCCTGTGTCAATTGTTTTGCTAAGTTTTTAGTAGCTGAGAGATTTGCCTTATGCACCACTGTTGTGGTGTATACCACTGTTGTAGGGAATGTAATTGAATGAGGGTCCATCGCTGTGAGTTGAATCATTCATTTTCAGAGTTTGTTTTGAGACTACTCCTTCCACAGGCTGCTTTCCATTATTGATCAAGTATGGCATGGATACTGCAGCAGATCTTGTGTCTGAAAGACATGGGACTTATTTATTTACAGATTTTGGCTCAGAGACTTCTAGATGGCTCTGTCAAACCTTGCTTAGATTGTGCAGTGTTTTAATGTCTTTCTATTCAAGCTTCTGTCCTTTTCTCCTTCACTTGGGAGTTGAAACTGCATTGAGGTCTCACAGCTCTCCCAGCCTTCCTTGCCTCCCTTCCTATTTTCTTTTATACAAGTATTTCCCATAATAAGATAATATCATGTTTAATACTTTCTTGGTATCCTCAGCTTGGAAGGGCTGGACTAAGACAGTTAAATACATTGCATTACTATCCTTTATGGATGGGAGGTGATGCAATGTATATTTTGCTCTAAGATCTTTTGTTAAATAGACTTTTGACTTTCATCTAACAAATTGTATCTGTGCATTTCTTTATGGTTTGTTCTTTGTCTTTTGTTTAAGATATTCTAACACAAATGATAAAAATATATATTTTATATATTCTTAGTATTTTTAGCTTCATTTTTTACATCTAGGGCTAAAAACCGCTGGAATTGATTTTTGTATTTGTTGTGAGCTAGGGGTCTAATTTTATCTTCCATAGAGAGATCCATTTGTCCCAGGATCATTTTTTGAGCAGTTTCTCCTTTCCCTATAAATTATCACTCTAACACTTTTATGCTAGGTTCTGATCTACATGTTTGTTTGTGAAATATTTATTCTGTTCCATTCATCTATCTGTTTAATCTCACATCACAATCTACTTTTTAAATGACAGTATTTATTGTCATTGTTCAGGTGCTAAGTCATGCCTGAATGTTTGTAACCACATGGACTGTAGCACGCCAAGTTCTTATGTCCTGCACCATCTCCTGGAGTTTGCTCAAGTTCGTGTTCATTGAGTTGGTGATGCTATCTAACCATCTCATCCTCTGTCATCCCCTTCTCCCTTTGTCTTCAGTCTTTCCCAGCATCAGGGTCTTTTCCATTGAGTTGGCTTTTTACATCAGATGGCCAAAGTGTTGGAGCTTCAGTAGCAGTCCTTCCAATGAATATTCAGGGTTGAGGGTTAATGAATGTGTTCTGGTGTCTTATTACAGTTTGTCAGCCTGGCCAGAGAGGTAAGTTGGGGGCAGACTTGGTAAAGTTGGATGAGGAAGACATGAAGTTCTCAGGCATGGAGCCACATCTTAACTCAAAATCCAGGTTTTTCATTAAGTTGTCCCTGGTAGGCTGCAGATTGTAAGCTCCTGAAGGCAGAGGATTAATCTTAACTATCTCTAAGTTGCCTAAAACACTTTACTCACTGTTTGGAACATATGCCTATAATATCTTAAACCTGTCCTGGCTCCCAAAGCATAGAACAAATTATAACTCTGCCTTTGTCCTTGAGAAGCTCACAGTCTTTGAGGATAAAGATAATGTAAACAGACAATAAGAAAAGAGATGAAAGCTCTTACATAGGAACATAAATGGCTCTTAAAACACATAGGAACATGCCTTTTAACGTAATGGAAGACTTTATGGAGGATATTAAATTTTTATTGACCTTAAAGGAATTTGCCAGATTAAGAAGCAGAGGAAAGTTATCCAGATAGAGGGACCAGAAGGTGCAATTGGTGAAAGATATGGTAAATTTGGAGCACAATAAAACTTCAGTGTGGTTAGGGGTCAAGATGTATTTGGAAGAGTGCTGGGAGGTGAGGATGAAGAAGTGAGCTGGGAAAAGTTTTGTATGCCATCTTTTGAAGGATCCAGTATATATTTTTGTTTGTTTGTTTTGTGATGTTTTAAACAGGGGTGTGACATGATCAGTTGGATTGAATGAACTTGAATTGTTTAGAGTGTTCTTTGGTCCAGCTGTCCCCTATCAAGTGAGAAAAAATTAGACTTTTCTGTATTTTAGGGTCATGGGATACAATGAGCCTTCTCGGTCAGTCTGCTCTCATTATGTTATATCAACAGGACTGAAGAGGATAAACCTTTGGAAAGTGAGACAACTTGTTTGTTAAGGACTCCATTATCTTTCACATATTTTTAACTTTTTTTTGATAAGAGAAATAGTAATCTAATTCATAAAATAATAATCTTCTTTTCCTTATTGCAGACTTCTCTTTTCTTAGCACCATAATAGTGGATGATAGAGATCAAGCTGAATAAACACCTGCATATTTGTATGCATGCCACACACAGTCACATATGTATTATACGTGCACATATATGTACATGTATATGCACATATATACAGATGTGTAAAAATGCAATCTGTATGTGTTTGTATATTTGTGTATATTCAAATGTATGTGTATGTCTATACTCCAGTCATTATAATGAATATTTTAAATAGCGGTTGTAATAACTTCTGTTTAGATATACTAATAAATGAAGATATTTTATATACCATTAAAATATTATTGAGGAAAGTAGTGCTAGAGGATAAAGTCTTATCTAATACTTAAAACAACTTCAGTTTGCTAAAACAACAAACAACACCTTTATATTTCATATCAGATTAGATCTTTTTAAAATACGTTTGAAGATCTCTCCTCTTAAGCTAAATTTAGCCCAGGCCCCAATTTTTTAAGTTTTGCTATTGAAGATCTGTAAAAATCCATTAAAATTTTAGGAAATACATGTAAGACCTTCTAATATTACTCTTCTTCCACTCAAACTTTTTTCTTTTTCTTTTTTTTTTTTTATAGTTGCTTAGCTTCTTCTTAAGTCATAGGTTCTAATGAGAATGACAAAACATGTTAGTTATGCTTGCTAAAAATTTAGATATAATACTGAAGCAACTTAGCAGCAGCAGTAGCAGCAGCAAGCCAGGTAAGTTGAAAACAAATACTTGGAAAGGTAAAATCTCCTGACTGACTATAAATTATTTGAAACCTAGAATGCTTCATATAACAATCTGTAGAACATGACTATACTCAGTAGAAGATTTTTAGCTCTAAATACCTTTATTATTAAGAAACAAGGCTAAAAATACACAAAATTTATATTTTTCTTGAGAATTTTAAAGAAGGAACTAAATAAAAAGTTAAAACTTAGGGAGTAAGTGATGATCAAAATTTAATTTAATGAAGGAGAAAACCAACAGAGAATTGAAAGACTTAATATAATTCCTAAAGCCAGTTATTTGAAAAGACCAATAAAATTGTTGAATCTACCCTTATTTGTAGTAAAGAAAAGACTTACAGTATTAGGAATAACAAGGAAGCTTAAGCAAAAATATGAGCAAGATTAAAATTATTATTAAAAGTTAATGCAATTCTGTTGACGCAGATTTAAAACTTGGAGGAACTGGATGATTAAGGAAATACAAATGATCAAAATTGAAGAAAGAAACAAAAAAAAACTTGAATAGACAGATTATCACTGTAAAGATAGTTCAGTGTGTATTACTTAAAAAGACACTATCAGTAGATAATTGCATAGCTGGATTGTATTTCACCTTTAATAGCATAACTTCCTATATTATTTAAACTATACCAAATTATAGACAAAAATGAAAAACTCTTCATTTTCTTAAGAGAGAAGATTAATTGTATCAAAATCTGAAAAGTTATATAAAAAAAGACTAGCTAATCATACTTAGAAATATAGATATTTAAATAAAATAGTATTAAATAAAGTATTAATAAATAGAATTCAGCATAGTATGAAAAGATGATCAAGATTCATGAATAGAAATATAAGTGCGTCAAAATAAACAATCTATAAATATGATATATTAATAAATTGTATATTGACAATGAAGAAAACCATGTAACAAGGTCAGTGGATGCTAAAAGAGTCTTACATAAATTTAGCAGTGATTTGTAATAAAAATTCAAAGTAAGAATAGAAGAAAACTTCATTTTAAAAAACTTCATAACTTTTTTTAACCAAACATTCCAAAGTAAGCATTATTTTAAATGGTAAAATTTAATTGTTTGTCTTAAAAAAAGAGCATTACATGTTTCTGAAAAAAAATGTTCACCTAAAAAACCCCCAAGAGATTCTAACAAAAGCAGAGAGCAAAACTCTGCCAGAATTGATAAAGGAATATGATAAGATGGCTGAATAGTAGATAAGCATATAAAAATAATTAGCTCTTCTCTATGTTAGCAGCAACAATCTCGAAATGGAAATAAAAAGCTCTTCAATTCATACTAGTAGAAAATGATAAAATACTTAAGCATAAATTTAATAGGAAACTTACAGAACATGTATATAGAAGATCAGAAAATCTTACTGAAAGATCTAAAACAAGAACTGAATTAATCGAAAGATCATGATTTTTAATAAGAGGTGGCATCCTAAGAGGGTCTTCCCAGATGGTGCTAGTGGTGAAGAACCCCGCCGACAGTGCAGGAGACACAAGAGCTGTGGGTTTGATCCCTGGGTTGGGAAGATCCCTTGGAGTGAGTGCATGGCAACCCACTCCACTGTTCTTGCCTGGAGACTCCCACAGACAGATGAACCTGGTGGGCTCCGGTGCATAGGTCACACAGAGTCAGACACGACTGCAGCAAGTGAGTAGCACCAGCAGCATCCTAAGATGCAAATTGCACTCAAACTTATGTGTATATTTAATGAAATTGCAAATACATCTGAATAAGGTTATTTTCAGGATTTTACTAAAGTATATTTCATGTGGGAGGAAATACCAAAAGGAGTTTAGAGTCCACGCTTTATAGACAAATTACCTTAGTTTGAATCCTGACTCTGTTGTTTTTTGGCTGTGTTATCTTTGGAATGACATTTACCTTTACTAACTTTGAATTTTCTCATATTTTTAAGGGGGATAGGATTGTGATGAGCATTAAAAAAGTTAATACTCATAAAGGACTTAAAATAGTACCTGATACCTAGTAAACATTCAATATACATTAGCTGTTATTAGCATTCTTACTTACATTGTTATTATTGTTAATACTGTTATATAGGAGACTGAGCAAAAAGAGACCACAATTTATGAAGAAGGATTGTGCTTTGTTACATATTAAATCTTACTTAAAGCCATTAAAAAACCTAAACACTAAAAACTCAGCAGAATATTATTATAGAAATAGAAGGAACCAAATAGTCCTGAAGTAGATCTTTGGAAATGTGAGATGATTATAGGTGATATGTAAATTAATTGAAAACATCATTTATTTAATAAATCATGTTTACTATAATAGTAAAAGAAAATAAGACTAGATTCTTATCTCATACCTTGTATAAACATAATAGCTATTGTAGGTGATGATTTGAGGAAAAGGGTACTCTCAGATCTTGCTGGGGAAACTGTAACTTTGGAAGTATAACATTTAGATGTTGTTTTGTAAAGGATTCTGGCAATAGCCTCTCTTAAAAAGAAAGAAGACATACCTATGGGCAAGCTATCCTACTCATGAGAATATATCTTATAGAAATAAAATCACAAAATCTCAATGATTTATGTACAACGGTTTTATCAGACTTTCTTTTTTTTTTTTTTTTTTTTTTTTTGGTATCAAAAGCCAGGAAGGGTCATAGAACACTTGATAGAATTATATAATTTGAAATACAAAATCTTACACTTCCAGTCCAGTCTAGTCCAGACTGCAAAAAAATTTGGACAAGTGAATTCAAGCTGCTTTCCTTGAAAGCAGCTTATGTCCATCTATTTTCTTATAGAATTCTGATGTTGACTCATGAAGAAGGTTACTGTAGTGTTGATTGCTAAAGTATTTATTTGTCTAACTAGGTGTTCTTCATTTAGTAGTATCTTAGTTAATTAGCAGAAAAATGTGGGGGGCTTAAAAATAGTCTTCTTGTTTATTTGTACTGCTAAAAACATATGATAGTGGCAATTGCAAATCAAATACTACAGAATCATCCTAAAAGTGTGAAAACATTTCTTGGAACAGAGGAGGTAAAGCATTGACCTTCCCTAGGCCCCCCTTGATTATTTTATATTGAGGAGATAATAAGATGAATAAAACTATCATAGCACAGGATAGCATGGGTAGATCCCCTGGAGAAGGAAATGACAACCTGCTCCAGTGTTCTTGCCTGAGAAATCCCATGGACAGAAGGGCCTGGCAGACTATATAGTCCGTAGGGTCGTGAGAGAAGTGGACACGGCGACTAAACAACAACAAAATGTTAGATAAAATTAAACAGCCATCTTCAAAGTGGTAGCATTTGGAAAGTATCTAGACCTAATCTGCTGTCACTCTTAAGAACCTTGAACTTTAAGTTTCAAAATATGTGACTGTGTACATAGCAACCTCAACAAAAGTACACTTGGTGAAGACATACAAAGTTAGGACTTGAACATAGGACTTCCAATTCTCAGTCCAGTTCTTTTCCCCTGCATTATCCCTTGTACATTTTTATGATAATATGAATAAAGGCTATATTTTCAGGCTAATTAGAATTTGCTTTTCCTTTAGTAGGAGAGTGGGGTATAGTATTACATCAGGTGAACATTTTATTCAGGGCCAAATGGAAATGAATGATGTATACAAATCATTGGTAAACGTCTCTTTCTAAAACTGTACATCACCAGTGTTTGAGTGTGATTTATGGACCAAGCTCTTTGTATTAAATTACTTCAAATTTTTGAACCTGTTAAGGGAAGGTACTATTATCCCCTTGTATAGATGGAGAACTGAAGGCCAGAAGAGACTTGCCCAATGCTACTTATCTAGTTATTAATGGAAACAGCTGGAAAATAGGTCACTGCGTTCTGTGATCAATGTTGCTATACATATTTTCTATTTCGTTTTAAGCTTTGTTTTAGAATTAAAAATATTCCACTTAGATTGGCACATTTCATCTCTTTTATTTATATTTTTTGAATTTCTTTGTACATGCCATATTTCTAATTCTCATACTGAGCACTTTTATAAAAGATGGGCTATATTTGCACCCAGGTTATGGTTAGGGGAATTAAATTACAAAGCTGTTAAGTAACTGAGATTTCACAATAGTTTATAGACCAGGGTTCAAATCCTGAGTCCCATGCCATCCAGTTGAGTATTCCAGCTTTGTTCTTTATTGAACAGTCACCTCTAGCATGGTTTACATGACATCCCAACTGCTTTCTAAATGGGCACCACAAACATCATTCAGATTTCAGCTCACCAGTGACCTGGGGGCAAGGATGCTTCATTTCTTCATGGCATTTTCCAAGAATGCAGCCAGCCTGGAAATTCTCCCAAGTATGAGTGTAAGTTTCACACTGAGAAATCCCATTCTGTCTAAGCCAGACCAAAGAAGGTGACTGACTCACCACATTCCAGGCAGGCCTGGGCATCCCAGGGATGCAGGCATGGCTTACTGACAGAGTGCTGAGCATCCCAGGCACAGGGCAGAGTTCACTGTCATAGGAGCTTAAAATTTGATACTGTTCTGAAAATAAAAAGGAAACAGTAGCTTGTATTATAATTGAAATAGAGTAACTTGATACCGAGAAACCATTTAAGCAGTTCCTTCCTTAAATCTTAATGCATTTAATTCCTTTTCTTAATGCATTTACTCCTTTCCCTGGACCAGCTCCAAGTCAGGATTTGAGGAGTGGTACTCAAAGAAAGTGCTATTTCTGGTCTTTTTTGGAGGAATTTGATGATATTCCATTCAGTCTGAGTGTGAAAAGCTTGAGCTCACTTGAGGATCTTCTGATTTCTTTCTCTAGTGTTATGTTTCAGCCTGTTCATGTAGGAAAGAAGGAAGAGATTTTTCAGTTTCCTTCTCCCTCCTATTTCCTTGGCTTGTTGAAAGGATGAGTATTACAGGCTCCTGTGAGAGATATTTGGCTGAAACAATCTCTTATATATTGTCTTAAGAAAATTATTGTAATAAATTGCATTTGTATTCTTTGGACATTCGAATTCACCAGGGATATTTGCTAAAGTGTCAACTATGGTTCCTTGTCTTCTATCATTTCCTATCTTCCCCTTCATTTTTCTTGTCTTTATGCTGCCACTATCTTCCTGCTTTGTCCTATTGATATCTGCTTCTTCTGACAATTATTCTTTTCCCCATTTTCTTTCTTCCCTGTACACCTTTCTTCATTTTCTTTTTCTTATATATACCTGTTTGTAGCTTAATATTTGTTTACCTTCCCTTCCTCCATTCACTCCTCTTTCCTTCCTTCATGCCACAAATCTTTGTTAAATTTTTGCACTGGGCTAGGATTCTTCTGCACCCTCCAAATGTATAATTGTGTTACAATCATACCATCAAGATAACTACTGATATCTCTAAATTTTAAAAATTATAAATTTTATCTGATTTAACTAAAACTGTATTGAATTCAAATTTGGAAAAAAAAATAAGCTCCAATAATTTTGGCAACCTCTGGCTTTTTCAGATTGTGTTAGAAAATGTGCCTCCTTTACAAAAGCCTACACTCAATTTATTCATATATGAAAAAGTACTCATTTTTTCCCCCTAAAAGATTTAATTTTCTAAAAGGGAATGGAATACGGGTAAGGGAAAGATGGTACAGTAGAGAAGAAATACACCTGTGAGTTGTTTCACCAATTGCTCTAGATCGAGGGCTGAGGATGTGCTGCGTAGAACAGCTTAGGTAAGGCTTCAAGGTCGAGGTGCTCCTGGGTGTGCTCCTTCAGCAAGACTGACTTAAAACAGGGGTGTGGAATGTAGCTGCAATCCTTGTAATTTGGATGGAATCATAGGTATGTGGTCTGGTTCATAAGTTGAACCAAAAAAATTTGGTCCAGTAGAAAGAAATGAAGCACTTGTTTTCCTGGGTCTTCTAACTATGGAAGGTCCTGCTCACTGCAGTGCTATATGGGTCTCAGTGGTCTCCTCCAGTGCCCGAGTAGCCAGCACCCCTGGGTCCTGCTGTATCTTCTCTTACATGTCAGTGTTTTTTTTTTAAACCACATTAAAAAAAAAAAAATCATGTTTGGTCCTCTTAGGTCAAGAGTATTGACAACAGCAGTTCCTTGGAGGCAGTGGCTGGCATGATTTCAGCCTACAGGAGCTGCAAGCTAGTTCATAATATAAATGATTGCTTATGAATTTACCAGCTATAAATTTACAGTTTTGTATATGAAGTTTTATTTAACTTTCATGTGGTAGATAACAGAAACAATAAAAGTAAACATTTTGGCAGTTTAAATATAGATAACGTTAGTGTCAGATCAAGGAGAACAGATGAACTACTTTTGGGTTGTGAAAGAAAAAAGACTTGAAGAGTATTTTTAAGAGAGAAGAAGGTAGTAACAAAAGAAAAGAGAAATTATATGGGGATGAAAAAAGAAAAGGCAAAGACCTTGTTTTGAGCTAAAGTCAGAATTGTCGTTGGTTAGTTGCTAGTCGTGTTCAACTCTTTTGCAGCCCTGGACTGTAGTCTGCCAGGCTCCTCTGTCCATGGGATTTCCCAGGCAAGAATACTGAAGTGGGTTACCATTTTCTTCTTTACAGGATCTTCCCAATCCGGGATTGAATTTGTGTCTCTTGTATTGGCAAGCTGATTCTTTACCACTGAGCACCTGAATACTATTCACCTGACTCTTCTCATTCTCAAGCCTCAGGGCAAACTTCATCTATTCCGGAAAGCCTTCTAGCATTTTCTACCTACTTTATAATACTTCTATATTCAGAAGAATTAATTTGCCAATTAACTGTGTATTGTTTTAGCTTAAAAAGGTTAATTGATTCTTTGGGATGTTTTCTAGCTTTCTTCAGAATCATGGCTTATCTTCTGAGTTAGGCTTACAATGCCAGCAATTTGAACACAGTTTCTTATAAATTCTAATCTTTTAGAATGTCTGGCATGGTTGTTGCTGCAGAAAATCTGATGAACTGAAGAAAGGACACATGTGGCAGGGAGGTGACAGGAGAGGCAGAGTAGATGGGGAGAGGACAGAAGGATGAGGTGGGGGGATGGATGAGGAAGAGAGCTGTGTTGTTTCAGGGGGGAGTAGGTGAGAGAAGTGCGGAAAGGAGATGCCTTGTACTCATGGTCACCCACTGAGTATGCTTAGATACTGCAGGGAGATGTAAATGATATTCTTTTTGTTTCCTTATTAGGAGGTTTATTCATCTTCCGGGATTTCCTTTTAAAAGAGTGGATTTAGATTGGAAGGAAGTGCATGTTAGCATGTTAATAGCACTGGGTTTTTGCAATGGTCAGTGGATGGCACACCTTTTCATATCGGATTTGCATATGCTTTACTTTTTATATTTTCCAATTCTTATTTAATGATCATAAATAGCAATTGGAAAATTAAAGAAAAACTTATTTATGAAATTTCAGCAATTTTTTGACCAATTGAAATGCATTTGGAATAGCTGAGATGTGGTGTTCACAGTTTCTGCTGTGGTTAAAATGGAAGTCTGATATATGGTTACATTTGAAGGAAAATGTACCTTTTAAATTAAGATCTGACACACTGACAATTCTAACTCTCTATTTTTTTCTTTTTTCCTAACTTTCTATTTTTGATAATAGGACATCTCCAAGTTTTCAGAGAAAGACAACATAGTTCTTGGAGAAGGTGGAATCACACTGAGTGGAGGTCAGCGAGCAAGAATTTCTTTAGCAAGGTAAATACCTGCTTATTGGTCCAGCAAGCATTTGTTGTATAAATGAATGTAAAACATTATAGATAGTTCTCTTTCTTTATATCCTCTTTCTGTAACTGAAAAAATACCCAGGATCTTATAACTAGCGGGTTAAGACTAACCTTTCAGAACTATAGATAGTGATATAGTATTTATATCTGATAAAGCTCATGGCTTTTTAAAAATGCATACCCTTTTGTTAGCGTGTATATGTTTGTTTGCCTTATGATTCCCTACAAATGGAAAACCCTAATATTCTGCCCAGCACAGGGAAGAGAAGATGCATACTTTTATTTAGTCCTTCAGACAGTTCCCTGCTCACCGTATCCCCAAATGTACACACCTGCTCCAGGCTGCTGGTTTTGTTTCTTGGTGTCAGTTCAGTTCAGTTCAGTTGCTCAGTTGTGTCCGACTCTTTGCGACCCCACGAACCACAGCACACCAGGCCTCCCTGTCCATCACTAACTCCCGGAGTCCACCCAAACCCACGTCCATTGAGTGTGTGATGTCATCCAACCATCTCATCCTCTGTCATCCCCTTCTCCTCCTGCCCTCAATCTTTCCCAAGATCAGGGTCTTTTCAGATGAGTCAACTCTTTGCATGAGGTGGCCAAAGTACTGGAGTTTCAGCTTCAACATCAGTCCTTCCAATGAACACCCAGGACTGATCTCCTTTAGAATAGACTGGTTGGATCTCCTAGCAGTCCAAGGGACTCTCAAGAGTCCTCTCCAACACCACAGTTCAAAAGCATCAATTCTTTGGCGCTTAGCTTTCTTTATAGTCCAACTCTTACATCCATACATGACCACTGGAAAAACCATAGCCTTGACTAGATGCACCTTTGTTGACAAAGTAATGTCTCTGCTTTTTAATATGCTATCTAGGTTGGTCATAACTTTCCTGCCAAGGAGTAAGTGTCTTTTAATTTCATGGCTGCAATCACCATCTGCAGTGACTTTGGAGCCCAGAAAAATAAAGTCTGACACTGTTTCCACTGTTTCCCCATTTTGATAAACATAAATTTTCAAAATTTTCAACATAACTAATTAATCTCACAACAGAAATAGCAGGGCAGATGATGTACTTAAGCTTAAAGTGTGTAATCTTCAAAGAAAAATAAATGGGACAAGCATATCTAATATTGTGCAGGGTATGGTGGTCTCTTAGTAGAGACATTCTTGGTCTAAGCATTTTGAGCTGTCAAAGAGAAGTGTGTGTGTGTGTATTTATATATATATATCTATATATATAAGTTAATTTGTGGTTAAAATATAACATTCAGTTTAAAAAATATTGATGATGTGGAATATTAAATGTTCCTCCAGGTTTATTTGAATAAAATTCTTCTTACTGTGTTGCTGAAGTTATTAACAAGAAATCACAATGACTTACTGATATTTTGGCCTCTCTCCCCCTTATTTTCTCATGTTTCCAAAAGCTGGGACAGGAAACTCACTCACTGAGCACCTACAATTGCCTAGTACTATTCTGGGTGGGGTGTGCGTGAGTACATGTGTAATTTTACTTAATCCGCATATTACTCTGCCAAAAAAGAATTGTTCTCTCCACTTTTTATGGAAGAGATCATTAGGTAATTGAGGTGGTTAGATCTTAACTTGCCAAAAGCCACACTGCGAAATGGTAGAGTTACAGTTTGAATCAGGTCATCTTGACTTTGCATTAAACCATGACTCGACTTTGGGATTACAATGTCAAGTAATAAATCAGTGATGTGTAGTTGCAATGATGTGTCCAACTCTTTTGCAACCCCGTGGACTGTAGCCCACCAGACTCTTCTGTCCATGGGATTCTCCATGTAGGAATGCTGGAGAGAGTTGCCATTTACTCCTCCAGGGGATCTTTCCCATCCAGGGGTTGAACCAGTGTCTCCTGCATTGGCAGGTAGATTCTTTACTGACTGAGCCACCAGGCAAGCCCAATATATCTATGTAGCCCTTATATAGATATGAGTGATTCACAGACAAAATAATGGCTTCTAAGTAAAGGAAAGTTGATTAATCTGTGAGCCAAAGTAAGACTGTGTTAAACATTTCATTTCAAATTTAGGAAAACATGCTATACGGCTTCAAACTTTAGCATAGAATTGAGTCTGTATTTACCAGTTGAAGATTCAGTTTTATTATAAAATACAGTTTGCAGCATTAAAGAAAATAGTTGTTTATTGCTCTTCTGATCTGAATGTGCCATGTATTGACCAGTTTTGGATGATGCGTATGTTATTTCTAACCTCTTAAGAAACTGTGGTCATAAATGGGGCTTCCCTGGTGGCTCAGCAGATAAAGAATATGCTTGCAATGCAGGAGACTCAGGAGACCTGTGTTTGATCCCTGGGTTGGGAATATTCCCTGGAGAAGGAAATGGCAACCCACTCCAGTATTCTTGCCTGGAGAATCCCATGGACAGAGAAGCCCGGCAGGCTGAGGTCCATGGGGGTCACAAAGAGTTGGACACGACTGAAGTGACTGAGCACCTGGCTATAAATGTGAAGGAGAGAGAGAGAAGAATTGAGTATGGGAAGAAAGCTCTTGAGGGTACATTTTGTTGGGGGTCTTTTATCTAGTTCCTGAATGTTGTTTTCAAAAGTAATTTGCATTGCCAATGTCCTTCTAGATTTTGCTTTGACTTTTTGCCATTTCTGTTTTTAATTATTTTATTTCTCTTAGTTACCTGCTGACTAAACATAGTTTCTTTTTTTCAGAATTACATGTAAAGACTGAATTGTATGTGGTTGGTATAGGTATAGGACTACTCACAACCACAGTTGAGAAATTTAGACGTTATGAAGAAATTACCTCATTTCCATTCATATGGGACCATATCTTCATTTTATTACTGCCCTAAGATGAACTTAACGAAGATTTTACTTGCTCATAAAACTTTATTTTTTAAGTTAGAATATAAAATAATGTGGGTATACATTGTTATTACAAATTTTGCATCCTGCACTTTTGTGGAACTTTTATGAGTATGGTCCATAAATTAGGACTATAAGGAGCAAAGAGCAATGTCAATCATACTGTTGTCACAGTACTGCTATCGGTTTATTGGTAACAGTCAACAGTGAAAAAAATAAAAAAAATAATTTCACTTACGTGCTGAGATTTAGTTGCTGTCTCTGACACTTGACAGGATTGAAACATTCTCTTTTCTTTGTTTCCCCTCCAAAATGCAAGATTGCTGAGAACAGGGCTTGTGCAATTGTTACCATTGTATTCCCAGCATATAGCATAGTGCTTGCTGTAAATAGGTACTATTGTTGAAAGGTTTTCTTTCTTCCTTTTTCTTTTTTAAGGCAATATTTAAAATTGTATGTATGGTGTGATTTAGTTTGTAACTTTTGCAAGTGTATGTCACTTAACACTTAGCAAAACGACCTGAGTTGTTTTTGGAGTATTGTGCAAAATTATAAAAATCCTATGTGACTTATCTTTTTAAATTTACTTAAAATCATCTACACCAAATGAAATGGTAAATATTGAAGGAATCTAATTTAATTTTCATTTTCTATTTTAGAGCAGTATACAAAGATGCTGATTTGTACCTATTAGACTCCCCTTTTGGATATCTAGATGTTTTAACAGAGAAAGAAATATTTGAAAGGTATGTTCTTGAATACTTTATAATACTCATTCTAAGAGATAAGAAAGAATGACTATACCACGATAGGCTACATATTATTCCTTGAGAAATAAGGTCCACCACTGTGACTCAGTGTGGCATTATGTAATTTAGCTGCTTAAGTCTGATCTTCCCTCCATGGTCAAGATCACTTCACTTTTCTGTCCACCTTATGCTGAACCAATTTTTCCCATTGCTGGTACTTTAACTGTCACTGTCTATGGAGTTTTGATAGTATTACTGTCTTGTGACATAGCTTATATTATTTTAATTGATTGTTATACTCAAATTTTTTATTTACTTTTTTGTGTATTTTACTCCTTAGATAGTAAACGTCTTAAGGAACCAAGAAATTGAATGTTTTGATGTTTTAATATAGGTGAAGGCTCTAAGTATTCGTCTACCTCAATCCCTCCTTCAGAACCTCTTTCTTAGTCACACAGAGCTTGGGGTGTACATTTTCTTGGAGCTCCCATTAGGGCTCAATGTATGTGAAGTTTCTAAGAGAAGCAGTTGGTTATATGAGTTGATTTTAAGGTACCAAAATGATTTTATAGACTATGAAGTAGTTTAAAATAATCAGTAAGGATGTAGATGTATGTATGTATTAAATTACCACATTATGCCTAGAAGCACCTTTCCTAGAATTTGGTTATATTTAATACCTGTGATACCATTTTTACAATCCTGTAATTATAAATACCTTCTTACCAATATGGAGAAGGAAACGGCAATCCACTCCAGCACTCTTTCCTAGAAAATCCCAAGGACAGAGGGGCCTGATAGGCTACAGTCCGTGGGGTCGCAAAGAGTTGGACACGACTGAGCGACTTCACTTCACTTTCTTACCAATATAAACTTTGCTGGTTGTATCAGTATGTTAAAGTGTAGTCTAGAATTATGGCTCTTTCTATAAAATATATAATGTTTTAATGCCTAAAAGAAATTTGTCTTCCTTAGATGGTTCTAGTCAGGATTTAATTCTACACAAGAGGGAAATTTTGTTGGAGGAAGTTGAGATTTCTTATACAATTCTCCGGTTATTGTTGTTTTTTTAACAAGCAAATTAGTCTTAAGGTGTTTAAAATTAACTTTTTATTGGCATATAGTTACTTTCTGATGTGTTAGGTCCTGCTGTACCTGTATAAACTTTGAGGACTAAATTAGTGGTCAACTTAAAATATAAAAGAAAATGAGCAGAAAATTTAGAGAACAAGAAAGTTCTGACATTTTAGAAGACATGTAGAAATAAATAGCCTCTAAGGAATCTTAAAGGTCATCTGATTCTCTCATTTTCTAGATGAATCAACCACAGCCCAAAGGGTAACTAGTTTGTTCAAAGTCAAATGTTTATTTAATGTCAGGTATTTAATTTCATTTTAGGTCCATTAACACTTGACTTTGTGGTATAGCATACTATAATAATTAAATAACACAGTATTTCATGACATAATTAATCAAGAAGTACCAACTTAATTACTATTGAATATTTACTTTTAGAATTATTTAAGTGTAATAATAACATTTTATAATAGAAGTTATATATAGGAGTACATTAATAAAGTGTTGAAATATAATACATATACTATTGTAATAAAATGTTTATAAAATTAATATTTATATATTTTTATATTCTTAAAGCTGTGTCTGTAAATTGATGGCTAACAAAACTAGGATTTTGGTCACTTCTAAAATGGAACACTTAAAGAAAGCTGACAAAATATTAATTTTACATGAAGGTAGCATCTATTTCTATGGTACATTTTCTGAATTACAAAATCAGCGGCCTGACTTCAGCTCGAAGCTCATGGGATGTGACACTTTCGACCAGTTTACTGCAGAACGAAGAAACTCAATCATAACTGAGACTTTACGGCGTTTCTCATTAGAAGGAGATACTTCTGTCTCCTGGAATGAAACAAAAAAGCCTTCTTTTAAACAGACTGGAGAGTTTGGTGAAAAAAGGAAGAACTCCATTCTCAATTCAATCAACTCTATAAGGAAATTTTCAGTTGTACAAAAGACTTCATTACAAATGAATGGTATCGATGGAGCTTCTGATGAGCCTTTAGAGAGAAGACTATCCTTAGTTCCCCATTCTGAACCTGGAGAGGGGATCCTGCCTCAGAGCAATGCAGTCAACAGTGGCCCCACATTTCTGGGAGGGAGGAGGCAGTCAGTTCTGAACCTTATGACCTGCTCCTCAGTGAACCAAGGTCAAAGCATTCACCGAAAGACAGCGACATCCACACGAAAAATGTCACTGGCTCCTCAGGCAAGCTTAGCCGAAATAGATATATATTCAAGACGGTTATCTCAAGATACTGGCTTGGAAATAAGTGAAGAAATTAATGAAGAAGATTTAAGGGTGTGTATAAATTATCAGTGTGGTGTTTGGTTTTTTCTTTTGGCCACAGAGTGGAATGAAATACAGAGTAAAGAGCAAAAGTTACTTAAATTTGAGTTTAGGATGAGGTTTATTTTTAAGATCCCCAAAGTCCAAAGTATGTATATTATGTAAGCAACTTCAAAATGTAGAAGAATCAACCATTTCCTTTTGGGATTTCCTTTTGTCTCTTACCATAAGATGTATTGTAAGTCAAAGCAAGGGCTGTAATTGGTTCCTTTTCTAAGCAGTAATAATCATTATTATCAATTAGAAAAATTGTGAATTATTATACATTTGTTTCATTACCCCCTTAAAACCTCTGTAGGAAGAGGTGGAGTGAAAATAAATACATAAACAAATAGTAGCTTCAGTTATTGAGAGCCTAAAAATGTTTCTGTATGCAGGTAGCCTCTCTAAGGCATATATACATCTAGTCTCTCAGCAGCACTAATTTTCTGGTTTATACGTCAGTCTTGCCTGAACTTAGTTAAACCTGAGCTTTTTCATCTTTTAAATTGGCTTTATACATAGGATTTCTGGGCAGGTTTCTTTTAAAGAAGGTTTGTGAAATTCAACATATACTACTGCCAACTTTCAGGTAGAAAGTATTTTATATTAAGTTCTAAAGAATAAAATGCTTGCTTTCTTAAAATAGGAAGCAGTAGGAAAGAGGAAGTTTTCATTTTCTAGTTTTACTAGAAAAGTTTCTTCAGTGCCTTGGATGAAATAGTGTTATAATCAATTGATATGTTTAATAGCTTAGATCAATTAAGAGTAGTGTGAACTTTGGCAAGTCGCATGTCATTTAATGTCTCAGGGCCAAAGTTTTCTTCTTTGTTAAATGAGGGAACAGAATAGGTGATCTCTAAAGTACCTACTTTGTGTTTCTATAATTTTGAAAAAGGTTTCCTGAAAGATAATTTATCTATATGGTTGTAATTATCAATCTGAATGAATTTCTCAAACTGGATTCTATAAATTGAATGGTAAAGATGATCACTTTGACTGATAATAGTATTTGTTGATTGCTTCTAGTGCCATGAACATAGAATAGAAGGAATCTGTCATTAGCCTCATTTACAGATAAGAAAACTAAATTTTAGGAAAGTTTAGCTGCCTGAATTCAAGCACCTCCTAGGAGGGCAATGGTAGAGGTCCAGTATCAAAACCAGGTTTATTTGACTTTAGAAATCTTTATACCTAACCAGTGTGCCATATTCTGATTTCATAGGGTTCTTTTCTCTGAGGTTCTAGCACTTCTTTTGTGAATTTTGTTGGTAATAAAAAAACTATCCTTTCTGTTTGAAATATCTGGAATTTCTCTCTTTCAAATTATTGAACTATAGCTCTCAAATAACCGATGAAGACTGAGGGTTAGATTTATATAACTTAAGTCATAGTTCGGAAAGAGAATCCTAGCTACTACGAGATGTAAAAGCGTCAGGCAGGCTTCAGGTCTATTGTAAGACCGCTAGAGCTGGCAAAATTCCAAACTGTATTCCATGGACCCCGCCCCCCCAAAGGAAAGAGTTAAGTCAGGGGGAGTCTGGGAAGCTTCAATTCACTAGTACCATTTATTGATAAAATATGTGACACTGTTAAGCATTAAAATAGTAAAATTGTCCAAAAACAATACAGTTGTATTGTCAGTGATACTATGTTCACAGTTTAAAGAATTGCAGTGTTTCTTATTTTTGCAGAAAGCTATCTTGCTCCAGTTTTACTGGCTGTGAAGTGACATAGCATGTGTCATTCATAATGGTTTATATTCATTGAAATTCACTTAGATTTAGATAATAATATTTCTTTATTTCCTCACATTCAAAATACGACCACAATTGTTGTTTGAAATTATATTGTCTCATTATAATAGCCAGGATTTTTTTTTTTTACAGGATTGCTTTTTTGATGATGTGGAGAACATACCAGCAGTGACTACCTGGAACACATACCTTCGATATATTACTGTCCACAAGAGCTTAATGTTTGTGCTAATTTGGTGCTTAGTTGTGTTTCTGGTTGAGGTAAGAATTTTCTGTTATAACATATTAATGTGATTTAAAGTTAATTGGGAATAGTTTGGGAGGACATATATATGTACACACATGTATACTTATGTATACTTGTATGTGTGCATGCATGCTAAGTTGATTTAATTGTGTCTGACTTTTTGCAACCCTATGGACTGTAGCCTGCCAGGCTTCTCTGTCCATGGGTTTCCCAGGCAAGACTACTGGAGTGGGTTGCCATTTCCTTCTCCATACATATACATAAATATGTGTATATGTATATATGTAATTTTATATTATAAAATTATTTTGTTACTTCATACATAGTATATAAAATATACTTAAGCACATATTTTCTATATGAAGAGTTTTTAATGGAGTGATTCAAAACCTCAAAGTAGAATATTCTGTATGAATTGAAATTAACAAAGAAAATTATTTGTACTAAATTTTAAACTCATTTGATTCTAATATTATTAAATATGCTGATGATGAATCACCACCTTTAAAATACTACTTCCTCACAAAATTAAATAAATATGTATTAGTGGCTTTGCAACCATTTTAAACAAGCCTTTCAAAGATTCAGATCACCCATTTGCTTCAGAATTCTTTTGTTTTCATGCCACCGTTGTGATCTCTTTACCGTGCCCCTGGAAAAGAGATACATCAAATCACCAGGTTAAAATAAAAGAGGGGGTAGTACATCGCCAGTTCAGCACCAGGTAAGAGGTTTCTGAATCTAGTTGATAGATGAGGTTTTTCTCTAGGTCAGGAGGAGCTACTTAAATGTTAAAAGAGGCTTGGCAGAGGATGTCTATGGTAAAGTGGCTTTGAGGCAGGATGGAGAATACCCTTTGACTGTCTAAAGGAGGCAATTGTAACTCAAAACCAGCCAATGGCTTTCCATAAGGAAATCTGGGATCAGTTTCACTAAAACTTGTTTAATAACATAAGATGAAGATACAGATTTCTTTTTTTCCTGTAAACATTTTCTGCTTTTTTAATGTGGGTTGTTGGTTAAAGTAAAACAAGCAAATGAACACTATGTGGGTACTGGAAAACACATCTGGATTGGATTCAGCCTTGTATGACCACACTAGGTAAATCTCAGAGGATACTGCAGGATGTCTCCCACTGTAGAGCCTGAGTCCAACATAAAGACCCAGGTTGCCTTCAGGGGAGATATGACCTGGGTGAAGTATTGCCTCTCCTGAGCTCATATAGTTCTATGCATACACAAAACCAAAGCTTAAAACTCCGTCATTGTTTTCTTGTTTAGTCACTAAGTCGTGTCCAACTCTTTTGCGACCCCATGGACTGGAGCCCGCCAGGCTTCCCTGTCTATGGGATTTCCCAGGCAAGTATACTAGAGTGGGTTGTCATCTCCTCCTTGAAGGGATCTTTTTGACTTCGGGATTGAACCCGCATCTCCTGCATTGGCAGGCAGAATCTTTACCACTGAGCCACCAGAGAAGTTCCTGTTGCCTTATTAGGCTGTTTCTAACCACAGTTAAAAAGTCTACATAAAATGTTATCACCCTTCCCTGACCAAGTAGTGGAAAATATCTAAATGTATATACCAGAAGTTTTATATACCACTTTACCTATCAGCCCTGGGATTTCTTTGGAAGGAATGATGCTAAAGCTGAAACTCCAGTACTTTGGCCACCTCATGTGAAGAGTTGACTCATTGGAAAAGACTCTGATGCTGGGAGGGATTGGGGGCAGGAGGAGAAGGGGCCGACAGAGGATGAGATGGCTGGATGGCATCACTGACTCGATGGACGTGAGTCTGAGTGAACTCCGGGAGTTGGTGATGGACAGGGAGGCCCGGCGTGCTGTGATTCATGGGGTTGCAAAGAGTCAGACACGACTGAGAGACTGAACTGAACTGAACTTACCTATAAAGTGTTGGTTTCCATTTGATCTTTGAGTTTTGATGATATCTTATCTTTTGCTCTCCTATTATTTTTACATTAATAAAACAAATGGAGGCTGGATGTGAGGTACAGTACAGCAGAGTGCCACCTCTGGAATCAGACTGACCTGGCTGTGAATTTTAATTCTGTGTTCTTAACACTATTAACACTGAACAAGTTAGATAACCTCTCTTGAGCCTCAGTTTCCTCATCTATAAAATGGAGGTTGTAATAGTACCCGCTTCGTAGGTCATTTCTGTGAGTGAAGAGATGATTATAAAGCACTTACTGTAGGGCTTGGCACATAGTGAGAAATGTTAGTTGCTATTCTGACTGATATCCTTAACATCTATCATCATTCTGAAGCTCAAGCTAATTTGAAGCGAACAAGTCCACAGCAGAGATATAATGAAATTTTCAATAATTCCTTTTATGCTTTAATGAAAATATGGGGCTGAGTAACTTGACACTCTCACATGAGTAACAAATTTCATTGAAATGTATTTTTAATTTACCTCATTAATCTCTGCCAGTTATACCAAATGACCAGCATTAATGTGAATGAAACTCATTCCTGTGTCACATTTAATCTCAAACTAGCCCTTTGTTAATAATTTGAACCTTTTCATTGAAGATCAACATTGCTTGAATGTCTTTAGTTTTATGAGAAAAAATGGTTCTGTGAATGTGGTAGTGATTTATATTCACTTACAAGACCCTTGCCCATGCAAGGCTATAGAGCTGAACTTATACACCTTTCAAAACAGTGTATAGTTAATTAATTAGTGACTGAGCATTGAGCACTGAGCACATGTACAATATTATTAGCTCACTTACTCAAGATGACAGTGGTCCTTTGTCTTCAGGCTGGAATCCAAACTATAACACAGGATGTAAATGTGGTGTGCTGCTGCTGCTGCTGCGTCGCCTCAGTCATGTCCGACTCTGTGCGACCCCAGAGACAGCAGCCCACCAGGCTCCCCCGTCCCTGGGATTCTCCAGGCAAGAACACTGGAATGGGTTGCCATTTCCTTCTCCAATGCATGAAAGTGAAAAGTGAAAGTGAAGTTGCTCAGTCGTGTCCGTCTCTTAGTGACCCCATGGACTGCAGCCCACCAGACTCCTTCGTCCATGGGATTTCCAGGCAAGAGTACTGGAGTGGGGTGCCATTGCCTTAGACTTCCCATTATTAATTGAACTCTCACAATTATTGCAAAAATTTGTCTTTTTGTAGGAAAAAAATGATAATGTAATTTTCTAGGCAAGATAGAATATGATAAATGATGATTCTTTTGGGGTCAATGTCCTGAAGCATTTCCAATTAACTGACTCTCAAAATTTTGAATAACAAAAACTTAGTGATAGTAGACAAATAGTGACCATTTTCATTATGTGCATAGTTATACAGCGAAACAAATCATTCAGATGTTCACAGTTCCCTCATATTCTTTTAATCAAAATTTACATAATTTTTCTTTTAGACTAAGCTCCTTTCTTGATACCAGTGGGCCCTTTCTCACTACCATTGAAATATTTCATGTGTGCTTTGCATCATAGTACAGGTACTAATCCAGGAAGATAGTTTAGATCTTTTAAACATTGTTTAATAGAGCTTCATACTCAACATGATCAGAGACCCAAAGAAAAGTTAAGATCCACTTCTTCCCTTGTGAAAGTGATGTATCCATTTTTAGTTTTCACAGGGGCCATACTTCGATGTAGATTTGTAGTATAGATAATTATAATTTTGATTATATAGAATTATAATTTTATAGAATGGGTTTTTGCAGAGGTTTTATTTTTTAATGTATTTATTTTTAACTGAAGGATAATTTCTTTACAATATTGTGTTGGTTTCTGCTATACATAAACATGAATCAGCCATAGGTATACTAGGGAACATTTCATGCAAAGTAAAGGACAGAAATGGTATGGACCTAACAGAAGCAGAAGGTATTAAGAAGAGGTGGCAAGAATACACAGACAAACTATACAAAAAAGATCTTCATGACCCAGATAATCATGATGGTATGATTGCTCACCTGGAGCCAGACATCCTGGAAATGTGAAGTCAAGTGGGTCTTCTGTGCATTCTTGCCACCTCTTTTTAATATCTTCTGCTTCTGTTAGGTCCATTTAGTTTCTGTCTTTTATTGTTTCCATCTTTGCATGAAGGGTTCCCTTGGTATCTCTAATTTTCTTGAAGAGATCTCTAGTCTTTCCCATTCTGTTGTTTTCCTCTACTTCTTTGCCTTGTTCACTTAAAGGGCTTTCTTTTCTCTCCTTGCTATTCTCTGGAACTCTGCATCCAAATGGGCATATAGTTCCTTTTCTCCTTTGCCTTTAGTTTCTCTTTTTTTCTCAGCTATTTGTCAGGCCTCCTCAGACAACCATTTTGCCTTATTGCATTTCTTTTTCTTGAGGCTGGTTTTGATCACAGCCTCCCGTACAGTGTTACAAACCTCTGTCCATAGTTCTTCAGGCATTCTGTCAAGTCTAATCCCTTGAATCTATTTGTCACTTCCACTGTATAGTCACAAGGGATTTGATTTAGGTTATACCTGAATGGTGTAGTGGTTTTCCCTATGTTGTTCAATTTAAGTCTTAATTTTGCAAAAAGGAGTTCATGATCTAAGCCACAGTTAGCTCCTGGTCTTGTTTTTGCTGACTGTACAGAGCTTCTCCATCTTTGGCTGCAAAGTCTCATTTCGGTATTGACCATCTGGTGATGTCCGTGTGCAGAGACAGGTCTTGTGTTGTTGGAAGAGGGTGTTTTTTTATGACCAGCATGTTCTTTGGCAAAACTGTTAGCCTTAGCTCTTCTTCATTTTGTACTCCAAGGCCAAACAAACCTAGACAGCATATTAAAAAGCAGAGATATCACTTTGCCAACAAAGGTCTGTGTAGTCAAAGCTATGGTTTTTCCAGTAGTCATATATGAATATGAGAGTTGCCAAGAAGGCTGAGCACCGAAGAACTGATGCTTTTAAATTGTTGTGCTGGAGAAGATTCTTGAGATTCCCTTGGATAGCAAGGAGATCAAATCAATTGATCCTAAAGGAAATGAAACCTGAATATTCTTTGTAGTGATTGGTGCTGAACCTGAAGCTCCAAAATACTTTTGCTACCTACTACAATTAGACAGCTCACTGGAAAAGACTGATGCTGGGAAAGATTGAGGGCAAGAAGGGAGAAGAGGGAGACAGGATGAGATGGTTGAATGACATTACTCACTGAATGGACGTGTTTGAACAAACCCCAGCAGATAGTGAAGGACAGGGAAGCCTGGCGTGCTGCAGTTCATCAGGTTGCAGTCAGACATGACTTAGCTACTGAACAACAATAATTTATCAATAGTGTGTTAATTTATTAAGTGAATCAGTATACCTTTATATTTTTGTGCTGTTTTCTTTATGATAGGATAGTATCTTCTGTTAAGTTCTTAGATATTAGAACCAAGGATACAGGGTTTAAAATTTCTATTATGTTGGTCTCTCTAGTGCTCCTATTTGGCAGTGCATCATTGACTAGATAGAAAAGAAATGCAGATAATAAAGTAGGAGGCAGTGCCCACCTTTTCTTTTGCAACAACCAGAGGATATTATTGTTGCCTCGAATAACTGAAGATCATGTTTAGTCCTTTTATTCCTGTGTTTTAAGAAATATGTTAGAGAACTGCTATGTACTATTCTTATATGACTTCCTCTCTGTTTCATTTTTTAAAGTATTTTATTTTTATTTTTTACAATTTATTTTTTTAATTTTTGGCTGTTCTGCATCTTCATTGTTGTGCAGGCTTTTTTGGTGTGGAGCTGTGGTGAGTGGGGACTGTCTCTAAGTTGCAGTGTATGGGCTTCTCATTGCAGTGGTTTTTCTTGTTGCTGATTGCAGGCTCTAGGGCACATGGAACTTGGTAGTTGTAGCTCCCGGGTTTTAAAGCACAGGCTTAGTAGGGGCTTCCCTGGTGGCTTGGTGGTAAAGAATCTGCCTGGTGATGTAGGAGACAGGAGTTTAATCCCTGCTCTGGGAAGAACCTGTGTGCTGTGCAGCAGCAAAGTCTGTCCTCTTTGTATCTTAATGAGGAATCCCTCAATATAGAATATGCTCCCATAATACCTTAATGATAGTTATACCTTTTTGATAGTAATACTTTCAAGGCAGTATTGCTTAGCAAGGGTCTATGTTTTAGGGCATGATTTAACCTGCAAAGCATTGAAATCTGTGATTAAGTCTTGACAAGGTGTCTTACTCTTTACTCATTCATTCAGCCACTTACTCATTCAACACATATTTTTCAAGTTCTTTCAGTATGCCAAGCGTGATTCTATATGCTCTGTTTACAGTGAAGAACAAAACAGAACATATCAATGGATTACACCAATGTACTTATGTTTACAGTGTGAACAGAATTCATAATGCTGTATTCCTTTGGTGAAAGCTCAAAATGCCAATACTGTTTTAATAGGTCTTCATTTTTACATAGATCTTGTGTGGCTTGGAAGGTAGCTCTGAATTCTGTATATGTACAGAACTTATGAATTGGTTCCGGTTCTTTATACTACATAAAATGTCATCTGCATTTTAAAATGTTTTCTATGTGATTAGTATATAATTTCTTTCTGTTTAAATAATTTTATTTATAATTATAAATAAAATAAATAAATAAATATAATTATAATTATATAATTATAAATAAATTATAAATAAAATTATATAATTTCCATTTTGTATTTAAATGTTTTAAAATGAAAAACATTTGTGTTTTTTAAGTATCTTCTTATTCATCCCTTCCTTTGTTTATTAAGGATAGATTTACTGAATGCCTACTGTCTCTTGAATACTGTCATAGACACTAAGCTAAGCATGCAATGGGAAAGAGGACAGATGGCTCCTCCTTGATCTTATGAAGCACTTACTGAGGGAGAAGATGGATGGTAAAAAAATTTTGATGGAAATAATCACAGAATGTAGAGAGTTCCAGAAAGAGATTAATAGTGGGCTAAAATAAAGCTGGGCAAAGAGGCCAGAAAGGTTCCTAAAGAAATGACATTTAGTTGACACCTGAAAGATAAAAAGTACTCAGACATGCAGAAACTGGGGCAAGTGCAAAGGACTTGGAAAAGTTCGGTGAATTGTGGAAACTGAGCAAAGCCAGCACATTTGGAGGAATGGGAGAAAGTGGTGAGTGGCATATCGTGTGGGGACATTGAAAAAGTAAATCAAAGCCAGGTCTGCAGAAGCATTCGCTGAAGAACTTCAGTTTTATTTTAAGTGCAATAGGAAACCTTTGAAAGCCTTCTTTGTGGTATATGGAAAATGGGTTGGATGGGGACATGAGGGAAGGTGGGGACATCTGTGTTCAGACCCTTAAGGCATATTTAAAAGTCTGCAGATATTTCAGTAAAACATTTAAGAGTATCTACTTTGAAGCTCATTGAAGTTCTTCATGATGGACCACCAGACCACCTTACCTGCCTCCTGAGAAATCTGTATGCAGGTCAAGAAGAAACAGTTAGTACTGGACATGGAACAACAGACTGATTCCAAATTGGGAAAGAAGTACGTCAAGGCTGTTTATTGTCGCCCTGCTTATTTAACTTATATGCAGAGTACATCATGTGAAAGGGCATGCTGGATGACACACCAGCTGGAATCAAGATTACCAGAAGAAATATTAATAACCTCAGATATGCAAATGACACCACTCTTCTGGCAGAAAGTGAAGAGGAACTAAAGAGCCTCTTGATGAAGGTAAAAGAGGAGAGTGAAAAAGTTGGCTTAAAGCTCAACATTCAGAAAACTATGATCATGGCTTCTGGTCCCATCACCTTGTGGCAAATAGATGGGGAAACAGTGGAAGTCTAACAGTGTTAGACTTTATTTTCTTGGGCTCCAAAATCATTGCAGATGGTGACTGCAGCCATGAAATTAAAAGATGCTTGCACGACAAACCTAGACAGTGTATTAAAAAGGATCGACATCACTTTGCCAACAAAGGTCACTTTGCCAAACATGGTTTTTCCAGTAGTCATGTATGGATGTGAGAGTTGGACTATAAAGAAAGCTGAGTGTTGAAGAATTGATGCTTTTGAACTGTGGTGTTGGAGAAGACTCTTGGGAGTCCCTTTGCAAGGACATCCAACCAATCCATCCCAAAGGAAATCAGTCCTTAATATTCTTTGGAAGGACTGACGCTGAAGCTGAAACTCCAATACTTTGGCCACCAGATGTGAGGAACTGACTCCTGAGAAAAGACCCTGATGCTGGGAAAGATTGAAGGTGGGAGGTGAAGGGGACAGCAGAAGATGAGATGGTTGAATGGCATCACCAACTCAGTGGACATAAGTTTGAACAAGTTCTGTTAGTTGGTGATGGACAGGGAAGCCTGGCATGCTGCAGTCCATGTGGTCTGAAAGAGTTGGACATGACTGACTGACTGAACTGAACTGAAGTTCTTCATGATAGAATGTTGGATCATTGTACCTCTTTTGGTTATATTCACATTTTGAACCTTTTCTATACCTGATCTTGGCAGTGTTCTCTTTTCATGCCTATTTTCTTTTGTGGTGAGTGTCAGACTTGTACTGGCCTGGTTATGTAATGGTAGGTTCCTCCTATGTCTTGAATATATTCTTGCTCTAGTTCTCCATCACATCTTGTTTTTGAAACCATACTGTTGGAGTTTTACTACATACATGATCAACCTTTATCTATCACATCTCCAGGGATGTTTACTAGTTCATTTATCATAATAAGTCTTTCAGATATAGGCACTTGGCTTCTCGTTGAATATGTATATGCTATGGTCCTCTAGTCCCAACATGCCATTATTTTTTAAATCATACAGACATATCTTCTATATAATTTAAATCATGATTTAGCTTCTAAATACTGGCTACTAGTTTTTCATTTGCGGTCATTTGCAAAGTCTGTGAGTTGTCATGTTGACTGTTCAGGGATCTGTCCTTAGAGAACACTGTCATCTGGCTCCTGATGAATTAGACAAGTATAGATTAAATGTATGCAGGTGGTGAGCACGTGCATGCTAAGTGTGTCCAACTCTTTGCGACCCCATGGACTGCAGCCCACCAGCCTCCTCTGTTCATGGAATTTTCCAGGCAAACATACCGGAGTGGGTTGCCATTTCCTCTTCCAGGGGATCGTCCCAACCCAGGGATCAAACCCACATCTCTCATGTTGCAGGCAGATTATTTACCACTGAGCCACCTGGGAATAAGTACTCTGGCTAAAACCCTACAGAGCTAATAGGCTTAGTTTATCCATGCACTGTCCAGTACAGTATCTACCTGCTATGTATGACAATGTAAATTAAGTTATTTAAAATGAAACAAAATATAACATTCAGTTCCCCAATCACCCACACTGGCCACATTTCAAGGGATCAAGTGCCACTTGTATTAACTGGTAATGACACCGAACAGTGCAGATATTGAACGTTTCTATTTTTGTGGAAGTTTCTGTTGGACATTGCTGATCTAGACTATACCCTTTTCAACATGATAAGGAATGCTTCTTCAAACCCTAACAAAGCTGAAAATAATGACCTTTTAACTTTTGTTCTTTAGCTTTTCAGGACTTGTCATTCTATCATAAACGGCATGAACTTTATAACCTCAGACATTTTAGAAATTAAATGCTAGAACTTGCCTGCTCAATTGTTTATACGTGCCCCAGACATTTTTATTAAAGTCTTTGTCAAGTCCTTGGAAATGTTTGTGTTCTAGTCATTAAAAGTGGTTTGGGTTGATAGTTCCATAAGTGGTCTCTGTTGACAAGAGCCATGAAATACCTTTATTTTGCACAGATTAGACCAGGGTCTTTGAACAACTACTTTGGTTGTTCCCTAGTAAATATTATAGAATATATATTTCTTGGATTTACTCACATTCAGAGAAGTTGGAATGCCAACATTGTTGACACTTCTTTCATTGGAACAAAGAGGGACTGTAATAACCAAAGAGTAACTGAGAAATACACCCTTTGATTTGATTAGTAATTTGATTAGTATTGGGAAATCAGAAAACATTTGTACTGGAACAGAGACTTTTGAAGTAGCAAGATTATTGCTCAGTTTCTTATCATTTTGAATTCACTTGAATTTCAAGGAGACAAAGGTACGTTTTGTCAATAGGTGCATGGAGGCCATGTGTAATGAAAAAAAGTAGGAAATTGTGAATGATGCCATTCAGTTCAGTTCAGTTCAGTTGCTTAGTCATGTCCGACTCTTTGCGACCCCATGAATCGCAGCATGCCAGGCCTCCCTGTCCATCACCAACTCCTGGAGTTCATTCAGACTCACGTCCATCGAGTCGTGATGCCATCCAGCCATCTCATCCTCTGTCGTCCCCTTCTCCTCCTGCCCCCAATCCCTCCCAGCATCAGAGTCTTTTCCAATGAGTCAGCTCTTCGCATGAGGTGACCAAAGTACTGGAGCTTCAGCTTTAGCATCATTCCTTCCAAAGAAATCCCAGGGCTGATCTCCTTCAGAATGGACTGGTTGGATCTCCCTGCAGTCCAAGGGACTCTCAAGAGTCTTCTCCAACACCACAGTTCAAAAGCATCAATTCTTCGGTGCTCGGCCTTCTTCACAGTCCAACTCTCACATCCATACATGACCACTGGAAAAACCATAGCCTTGACTAGACAGACCTTAGTCAGCAAAGTAATGTCTCTGCTTTTGAATATACTATCTAGGTTGGTCATAACTTTTCTTCTAAGAAGTAAGCGTCTTTTAATTTCATGGCTGCAGTCACCATCTGCAGTGATTTTGGAGCCCAAAAAAATAAAGTCTGACACTGTTTCCACTGTATACCCGTTTATTTCCCATGAAGTGATGGGACCAGATGCCATGATTTAGCTTTTTCATTATGATATTCCAATCTGATAGACAAATTTACCTGAAGTGGGGTCTCCCTTGTAGCTCAGTCAGTAAAGAATCTACCTGCAATGCAGGAGACATGGGTACATTTCCTGGGTCTGGAAGATCTCCTGGCGAAGGAAATGATAACCCACTCCACTTCTTCTTCCCTGGAGAATCCCATGGACTGAGGAGCCTGGCAGGCTACTGTCCATGGGGTTGCAAAGAGTCAGACGTGACTTAATGACTAAACCACCACTATATACTATTTAGACTATAAGACTTCATAATGTAATTTCTTAATTACTGCTAACTGTTCTCCATAATTTTTATATGGTATTGTTAAATGCTTAAGTTGATTATGAAATAATACATAGATTTCTTATAGCAAGCATATTTGTTTCTCCCCTGTTTATTTTTGGTCTGTGTTCATTTTCCAATTTTTAAATTTTACTTACAGTTTCTCCTATTTTTCTATTTGATTCTTTGTTAAAGTTATTATTGGCCTAATTGCATACTATATCATAATTGTGTAAATATTTCTAGTATTATGATTGTGTTGGTATCATCACAAGATTGTTTCCCCACAGTGTTTAGGAAATTGGAATGCCAAATTGAAATAGAACAGAGTTCAGAAAATAAATCATAGTTGTTCATTTTTTAAAATTATGACATAGAATATATGTTCCTCAGCCCCAAATTTCCACCATGAGAAATAGTGGTGTCAGTACTATGTGGTGTTCCACATAGTGTCAGTAGTATATGTTTTAATGTGAATGTACCTTATCTTTATTAAAAAACTGTGAATTTTTGCACTTTTGAAATGCTAACCAAGTTTCCTGAATATGTATCTCATCCTTTCTCATAACTAATTGGCCTTATTGTTATGAGTCCCTCATAATCATTGTATGACAAATGAAATTATTTATAGCCACCAACGAGATCAATTATCTGCCAGCAGGCTGAGAATAATCTCTTCATAAGAAACAAACTTTATTAGTTAAAACATTTAACTGCAATGTTAGCTCTTCTGTGAGGTTCAATGAATAGTTCCTGTTGAATGAAGGAGAGAAATAAATAAGTATTTTATTCGGTGAAATTTGAATTCCATTAGCTTAACATGTTCTCACCTCAAATAGTAGTTCCTAGAACAATTATTGCAGCTTTTGGACCCAGAAAAGTAAAGCCAAGGAAAATAAAATTGTGTGTATTTTGATATCGGTCCTGATGGAATTAGAGGTGGATTGGCGAAGGAAGTGGCAACCCACTCCAGTGTTCTTGCTTAGAGAATCCCAGGGATGGAAGAGTCTGGTGGGCTGCCATCTATGGGGTTGCACAGAGTCGGACACAACTGAAGTGACTTAGTAGTAGTGGGAAAAATAGGAAAAGATGATGGAAAAGAGTCAAGTGTGTATTGTTCCCTTCCAGGTGGCTGCTTCTTTGGTTGTGCTGTGCCTGTTTCCGAAGTGAGTATTCCATGTCCTGTTGTGGATTGTATTTTGTTTCTGTTGATTATTTGGGTTTTATTAAACCTTGTAATTTCTACTCTGCTTCATTTCCCCACAGTAATGTAGTAGAGAATTGAGTTCTTTTGTTTAAAATTGTGTGTGCAGTTTTTGTAGCTCATTATCAATTTTTAGAAGATTTAGTTGTGTTTAGTTTCCATAAAATGCAATAACAATGTTTAAGATGACCTTGCACAGTTAGTATTTTCTCTGAGTATTTGAAATTTTATCTATTTCAGTGGTGGAAAGCTTAGTCTGCTTTCTTGCAGTAGTAAGTCCTTCAGGCTAAAGGCGTAAACTCTGCCAATGAAATATGTTATATTTCTTTGGACTCAAATTCAGCATCATTTACATGTATTGGTAATTCATTGGAAAAGTTTGATTGTCAAATAATAATTTCCTTTTGCTTTACAGAATACTTTTTCAAGACAAAGGAAATAGTACTAAGAGTGGAAATAACAGTTATGCAGTGATCATCACCAGCACCAGCTCGTATTATATTTTTTACATTTATGTGGGAGTAGCTGACACTTTGCTTGCTCTAGGACTCTTCAGAGGTTTACCACTGGTGCATACTCTAATCACAGTGTCAAAAACTTTACACCACAAAATGCTCCAGTCTGTTCTTCAAGCCCCTATGTCAACCCTCAACACGTTGAAAACAGGTACTTCACTAGATGTACAAGATGAAGCTGCTGCTCCTCCACAAAGAGGGCCTATAAGCTGGTTGATTTTGTAGTGATAACACTGGCTTTGCATGGAGGCATTTACCCTTTGTTCAGCTTCCTTATATTGGGCGTGGACCTGTCTCTGGCATTATAGGCTCTCAGGTACTGTCGCTCTTCGTATTTCTGTTTACTAGAGTAGCACAGTTTGTTAGCACATGATGCTGATGGGACTATAGCAGCAGAAGCAGGCCCTTCTGAGTCAAATATCCTTCTCTCTTCAGATATTAGAGCTAGCTCCCTTCTAGGCATCTTGTTGTCAGTGTATAGTGCTGTTTAAAAGGGGAGATGATTTGAAGAGATCCAAAGAGCAAAATTCTTTTACTAATGAAAGTATTTTGATAAGATAGAGTAATCTAGTTTCATATAACTGTTCAAAGATAATCCCATAAATTCATTCCAGGTTTTATTTTAAATGGGTGGGGGTATCCCAGATATATTTTGAAAATACTTTTGACACTATCATAGAGGTTGGTAAAGGAGTACAAGCTTTTAGTTATAAGATCAGTAAGGTCTGAAGATCTAATGTATAATGTGGTGGCCATAATTGATAAGAACTGGAATATTTGATTTATAAAGGAAAAAATAATTTCCAAGTCTGAGTTTTAGAGTGATATGTATCTAAAAATCTCAAGATAAGAATTAACCATCATTTTTTTTCTGGGTAATAACATTTCATTGTTAATATTCAAGAGGATCTTCCTTATATTTATTCTGAAGCCCTCGTGAGTCACTGAAGTCTTGCTTCATTTGGATATACTCATCACCATGGTTCCGTTTCAGAGCTAAGATGTTTTAGACCTAAAAGGGAATGTCCAATTACCTTCATCCAGTGATTTCATTTTTTTCAATGGGAGAGCTGAGCTCCAGAGAAGGTAGGGGTTTTGCCCAAGATTCTAGCAGTGAGAAACAGGCAATGAGATATAATGGAAGGAGCATGGGCATTGTTTGAGGTCTGTCTTGTTCTCTTAAGAGTGATGATCATGGGCAAATTACTCTTCTGAGACTTGCATCCACATCTATAAAATGAGAAAAGGAATATTAATCTCAAAAGACCATTGTGAAATGAAACAAGGTCATCACCTACTGGCCGTTAACATAGCCAACATCAGGTCAATGCCAATTACCCACTCTTATTCCCTTTCTATTTTTTCCCATCTGAAATATACTAAGCACCAGAATGATGTTTTTCTTTTCTTTTTTTACCAAAGTGACTTTCATTTTCTACACAAAATGAATACCATAGGCTACTCCCCCCATAATTTTGTACTTATTTATGAAAAGGTATACAAATATGATTGATTAAATATGCTTAATAATATATCATTAGTAAGGACTAGGAGATAGTGACAAAAAATAAGCATTGGATAATTCCTACATAAAGGTTTTTGCTGAGGGCTCAGATTGACACAAAATAAATGTGACATGGTCCCAGTGACCTCTAGAAATTTGCAATCTAGAAAAAAAGAGATAAGACATGTGTACAAGCAACTATACAACATGTATATAATTATTATAACACAGAAGTGCTGACAAGATATATCAGAGGTATTCAGTGTGCCCAGAGGAGGAAGGGATTAATTTGAACTGGTGCAAACATTGATGTGTCCTTGCCAGAGAGGTATTTGAATAGGGCCAGGAAGGAGACAATATTTTTTAGCAAGTGGAGATGAGGGGAAAGGGTTTTCAGGCAGAGGGAACCACATGGGAAGTGCGAAGAAATAGGAGAGAGTAAAGAGTGAATCTTCCCTGGTGGCTCAGATGGTAAAGCGTCTGCCTGCAATGCAGGAGACCTGGGTTTGATCCCTTGGTTGGGAAGATCTCCTGGGGAAGGAAATGGCAACCCACTCCAGTACTCTTGCCTGGAAAATCCCACGGATGGAGGAGCCTGGTAGGCTACAGTCCATGGGGTCGCAAAGAGCCCGACACGACTGAGAGACTTCACAAAGAGTGTTTAAAGAATAAACCAGATTGATTGAAATAGAATGTTTGAAAAGAGGAAGCTTGTTCCTCGGGTGGCTTAAGGTCAAAATCATGGAAGTTATTAAGTATTAAACTAAGAAATTACGACTTTATCCTGCAGTTCATGGGGGAGGGTAAATGATAAGATTCAATCTTATCAAAAACAATTTGTACAGTATTATGTTATACTTTAATTGTATGTGTAACTCACCCCTAGGCAATGAATTCCTTAAGGGCAAAGAGCATTGGCTGATCCATTTCTGTTATCTCAGTGCCTAGCATTGTGCCCAGTGCCCTCTAGACATTCCATGTGTGATATTTTTTTCACCGAAGGAAAAAATGATCAGACTTACAAATGTGAGTCTGTAATTTAGAAGACATGCTGAAGTTAAATTGTCAGTGAAGATGGTAGAAAAGGAGAACAAGGCCAAAGAGGGCCACACGGTGGGCAGAGAGGGTTTGAGAACAGCCACAGGTTGTGCTGAGGTGTGTCAGAAAGGTGTGGAAGTTGAAAATTAGGGAGGCTCTACATTACGAAATAAGGGAATGATGAAAGCACAGCCAGAAAATTATCACAAAACTCAGGCTTGTAAGTGTGGGATTAGAGTAGTAGGAGGGTGCCTATTCCTGACGTAATTTGTGATAGGGCTCTGTTAGAGACGTTGGGGTTTGCGTGAATCTTACAGCAATCTATATTTCATAAAAGTTTACAAATAGAGACAATAACTGGGACACAGAGTTATTTAGAATCTTTGTACCAAAAGTTTCTTAGAATCCTTGTTGTTCGTTGTCATTCAGTCACTAAATCATGTCTGACTCTGTGACTCCATAGACTGCAGTGCTCCAGGTTCCCATCCTTCACTGTCTCCCAGAGGTAACACAAACTCGTGTCCATTGAGTCGGTGTTACCATTCAACCATCTTCTCATCCTCTGTTGCCTCTCCTCCTCCTGCCCTCAGTCTTTCCCAGCATCAGAGAATCCTTGTAAAACACTGAAATTGTCTATAGCCTTATATATCTGATTATATGTTCATTTATATTTGAGTTCTGAATGCTTCTGCTATGATCCAAGTTTATCAAATTTTGGTATATCTTTTTTTTTTTTTTAATCTTTTTAAGATTACTAGTTTTTGAAGAATTTTTCTTTACCTTGCAGGTGGAATTCTTAATAGATTCTCCAAAGATATAGCAGTTTTGGATGATCTTCTGCCTCTTACCATATTTGACTTCATTCAGGTTTGTAAAAATAAGTATTATTAAGTGACTTCACTTGGTTGCACTTTTTAAAAGTATTTAGAAAAATTATAAAGAGTAAATTAATTCTTGCTTGTTTTTCGTTTGGTTAAGAGTTTGAACCGTGTCTAGTATATGAATCTTTTCAATATTAAAAAAATCTTCAAGATAGTCATAAATTTAGTAAATTTGATAATAAGTCAAAACTGTTTGCCTTACCAATGTGTGCTGTTGTGCTAAGTGGCTTCAGTTGTGTCCAGCTCTTTGCAACCCCATGGCCTGTAGCCCACCAGGCTCCTCTTCCATGGGATTCTCCAGGCAAGAACACTGGAGTGGGCTGCCATGCCCTCCTCCAGGGGATCTTCCCGACCCAGGGATTGAACCCAAGTTTCTTCTGTCCTGCATTGGCAGGTGTGTTCTTTACCTCTGGTGCCACCTGGGAAGCCCTGACTTGAACAGAACCTAAGGCAATTCCTCATTTAGACACAATAGTTCTCTACTTGGAAGTGATTTAAGACTTATAACAGACCACTTTCCCCCAAATCACTGTCCATGAAGTGTGACATTTTTGACATTGGCATCACCTTTGATAGAAGTCACCTACCTTCAGATGGCCTGGGTTACAATGACAACCAGTTGGTTTCCTGGTGAACTATAATTTCACCCAATCTCATCCATGAACAACTTTGGCCCAGATGGCTAGTTAGCAGTCTCGCAGTAAGGACCATAATACTAGGACCGAAATATAGGTAAGTTTTCAGGCAGGTGAGAGAGGAAGGAAAAATTCAGGATTAGTGACGATTATCCCTGGGTTATAGACCTGAAGGCATCTCTAGGGCAGGCTGACTCTGAGCATGTGTCCTGGGATGGGGAGATGGTGAAATGGAGCAGAGAAGATGAAGGTGACCTAGGGGTAACCACATTACGATTCCATTAAGTGATAGAACTTGAGTGTTGTGAGTTAAATAACCTTGGCTATTGAACCAGGTTTGAAAGCAGATTCCTGGCTGGCTTGGGTTGAGCCTCAGGAAGTAAATGGCAATGCAGTCTCAGTGACCTCCTTGGAGACAGTTGGAATAGGATGCTGCCCATCTCGGGATGAGTTGCCCCTTTCTCCTCATCCCCCACCCCTTCTCCCAGTCCCACCACTGAGAACCTGTGAAATAAAATAAAGGCTGCCACTTTTGTGTGTATACACAATGATGTTGGCAGGTGCACACAAACCAGATTGCCAGTTTGCCTCATCTGAAATGATTGGCACAGCCAAACAATGTTAACCATTCCAAGTGAACTTTAGTATTTTGAGTTTCCTTCAGTTACTCTGTTTAGGGATATAACTCAGCAGCTGCTGCTGGAATTCATTTAAAAAAATGCTCTGAGTTCATCATGTAAAGAAGTGTTGCCCATGTCTTTAATTTCTGGACATTTTTTCCTTGTTCTATGCTTATAAATAACTGGACTGAAATATAATATTAAATCAGTTAAAAAATGGAACATGGACATCTTGACATGATTGCAAAAGCATTCGTGAATGTTAGCCCTTGCTAATTTTTTCTTTAAAAACTTTTGTAGCCTGCTGAGTATTTTCTGAATCAGTGTAAGATTCATTTCAGAAATCCTTTGGGAGAGTTTCTTTTTGAACATGTATTTTATGAATTAGCACTTTTGGACACATGTGATGGTCTCATTCTTTCTCTTACAGTAATTTGAATAGTTTCTGCTCAACTTCTAGTGTTTTGGGGTTCACTAGTCATTGCCTCATAAGTGATTGGGCAGGGTTCCTCTACGTTGATTTCCCTATTTTGTTTAGAAGAGGGTCTCACATTATGGAAGCATGATGCAGCAATCAAATACAATAAAAATCTGAATAATTTTTATTTTATTAAAAAATGCATGTATTAGAGAGATCCTTTAAATTGTGAGCTCTGTTGGTTACACTTATGTTCAGGTTAATGAAATTCCTTTCTAGTCACATTTCAGAAACAGGTTTTTCACAGAATAAGGCACACCTATGAATTTCTTTTTTCAAAAAAAGTATAATTTATACTAACTCTAGTTCTTAACATTTGATAATATTCTGGGAAATTTGCTTTCTGGCTTGGACATTGTATAGTGAAAATGAAAGATCCAGATTCTGTTTTGCAAATAACACTATTTATTTTACCTTGAGTAAGACACTTAATCTCTAAGGATCTCATGTTTCTAAAATGAGGGAGATGTCTGATGATGATCACTTTCGGTACTAAAGTCATATGCTTCAGATTGTCATACTGGAAATGGACCATAATGTGACAAATTTGAACTTGAAGCCACACAGAAAAAAAAATGTATCCTAGCATCCTACTTATCTGTGTGAGCTTCCCAGGGGGCTCAGTGGGTAAAGAATTCACGTGCAATGCAGGAGATGTGTGTTTGATCCCTGGGTTGGGAAGATCCTCTGGAGGAGGGCATGGCAACACACTCCCACAGTATTCTTACCTGGAGAATCCCCATGGACAGAGGAGCCTGGTAGGCCATAGTCCATAGGGTCACAAAGAGTCGGACACAACTGAGCACACATAGAATTTATCTCTATATTTGAGTGCCAGATTTTTTTTCATGAAACAGAAGCCTGTACATCTTGAAATGTGCAAATCTTCTGTTTTCAACCTCAAAACCTTTAGGTTTTTTTGTTTCTTCTGTCTTAATACAGTGAGCCCTTCTACTTTGATCTCTGCTGTCTTTTACATCTTCCCCCCACTTATTCATTCTACTAATTCCATTAATCTGTTACTTAAAAATTCTCAAGAGCTATCAATTATGAACTAAATTGCAGATCTGGTGTTCATTGCCTGGTTTTAAATAGATATTTATCAGTCAGTCAGTGACTTAATGCACCTTCTAAATGATTTCGAAGTGATCCTTCATTCTTATTTGCTCCAGTTACACAGGCAACACTATGTGCCCTTCTGTGTCAGGAATACTTTGAAGCTGTTTTGGGGGGGTGAAAATGGTGCCTTACAGGTTTTATTGTCTGTTGATACTTTTTCCCCTAGAATGTTGGGACTTTGATAAGCTCGAATGGGAATTAAGATCTGTATTCATATTTCCATCTTGTATTTAAGTCTATTTATTTTGCTGTCCTCTCTTTAATACACCTGGTCTGGTATGATTTGTTTCTTATTCACTATGGATTAAAAGCTAGGACAGAATTTGAAGTTTGTGTAATTATAATACCAAGCATATTAAACTAGTGCCTTTAGTTTTGCATAAGTGCTAAATTGTTACCTTCTGACCTCAGAGCCTAAGGATGACTCCTTACAGAGCAGATTGAGTTGTTTTCCTCAAAGCTTAGACTTAGTTTTTCACTTCTGAGGGATATATTACAAATGATTATAATCAATGGAAGTCTACCTTGTGACTGTTTCATCACTTCCAGTTGTTCCCACCTTCTCCATTAGTCTCAAATCTTCTGTTGTATTGGTTGGGTCGGCTACACAATTCTTCCTGTTGTATTATAACACAGTTACAATTTCATTCCTAAGAATATCAATCATATCAGCAATAATTAAAAAAACAATGGTCACTTTCCCCACCCATTGTTATAATACAAGAGCTCTGGATTGGAATTATATGGTAAAAATAGCAGAAGACAAATGAACATAGTGCCCTTTACAATTGTCAACAGCAAACAGATGAACAAACTGATTCTAGTGAAATAGCTGAATGTTTCCATGCTGCAAATGCAACAGTATTTATCTTTCAGACATACTGGTATTTAATACAATGGCCCATTTAAATTAAATTGTGGTTCCCAGTAAATAATGCTTGGAAGCTAATTTTTCTTTTTTTTCCCTAAGACTCTCTTTCTGAGAAATGAGTATCCCCAGTTAAAAAACTGAGTCCTTTGCATTGGTGAAGTCTTGTCGTGTAGTAACTTGGGTGATTGAGGCTTTCTCATTGTACTGGTGGCTCTTGTAGGGCAAGAGCAGAATAGAGAGGACTTTCCTTAAATTGGCTTCCCTGATAGCTCAGTTGGTAAATAATCCGCCTGCAATGCAAGAGACCACGGTTCGATCCCTGGGCTGGGAAGATCCCCTGGAGAAGGGAAAGGCTACTCATTCCTGTATTCTGGCCTGGAGAATTCCATGGACTGTACAGTCCATTGGGTCGCAAAGAGTCAGACATGACTGTGTGATTTTCACTTTTACTTTCCTTAAATTATTGTCATCATATGTAGTTAGTGCAGGGTCTGGCACAGCAAAGATTTTTCTGAGTATCTGTTGAACAAAAATGAGTGATGGGCTGGTACTGTAGAATTTGATGATGGACACATTAGAGGTAGAGGTATTTTCTCTATTAAACCTGTCGTTGAGATATGATCATCTGAGGCTTTAGATGACAATAGCAACCCATTCAAAGAAGATTTATGCAGATGTTACATCCTCATTCATGTTTCCATCTGCCCAAATGTTCTGTATTTCTGCATCAGTTGGAAAGTGTATGTGTCACCCATGGCAGCTGGTAGAGAACTGGATTGCTGATTATCAGATAGATGTTATGATAGGTTTATTTTTCAACCCTTGTAGTAACAGTTACTTTATACTTTATTCACATGGGTTATTAGGGAGCAGATGCTGGTAGATTTTTTTAAAACTTTTTTATATATATGGTTTTAGTGTAAATTGGAAATATAGAATTTAAGCCTTTAACTTGATCTGAAGAATACCAGTGTAATCAACTTGTTTCTGAGACTGCTCACATGGCTTCACTTTGGGGGTGGATAATGTGAAGAACTATCTCTAATGATGGGCTTGACTTAAACACAAAATTCATTTGATAACACATAAGAGAAAAAATGATCTGATTTCAAATTAAATCAGCCCTACCCCCAAAATCTTCCGTTTTTTTTTTTTGAGCATCAAGGTTATCTCAAGTTGTTTTAAGGGCCAAAAACAAAGGGGAGTAAAATTCAAGTATAATTTTTTTTCAATCTTAAATGTTAATCATCTAGATTCAGAGAAATCAAGTAGCTTACCTATATGACCATTCATACTAAAATTATTTAAAAATAAAAAGTTTATTTTAAAAGAAGCCCAGCCTAGAAAAAATTACATTCATTTAAAATTTGTCATACAACACTTTAAAGGTATAGGAAGTGAAAATATACTAAGATATAAGAATACCATGTTTTCTAAACTTCAAAATGTTATTATGAGCAACCTAAGTAATTTTTGGAATTTTGATAGAACTTAAGAAAAATGTGCTTTAATGTGATCACCTTCCCAGTAGGAAGATACCTTCCCTGTATTTAAAATGGAACAGAGCGTGAAAACCTTGTTTAGAAAACCGTAACATACCTTGTCCACTTTGCAACAAGGAATATTTACTTATCACTGTGTTTTCTTTGATCCTACAGTTGTTATTAATTGTGATTGGAGCTGTGGTGGTCGTCTCCGTTTTACAACCCTACATCTTCCTAGCTACAGTGCCAGTGATAGCGGCTTTTATTCTCTTGAGAGCCTACTTCCTCCACACCTCCCAGCAACTCAAGCAGCTGGAATCTGAAGGTATGGTACCGCTTGTGACACGCCCACAAGAGCTAGCTGTGGATATTTATCTGCAATTCATCTAGTTTTTCAAAATGTTTTTCCTGTTTTTAAACTCTTGCATGATATGACAATGAGTTTTAAAAATGTATATTTCAACTTTGATTCAGGGCCATTTCTGTACATTCTCATCATATATACCTCTCCTGGTTCTTATATTTGTTAATAAATAATTTTTATTATAACAAGTAACAAATTTTATTTATTAATTAACAAATAGCAAATTTATTAATAGTGAATTTATTAACAAAATTATTATTAAATATAATTTTTGAGAATTTGACCATTGCCTTCTTTCAGATTTAAAATGTAGTGTTAAACCACAAACTCTGCAAAAAAACTAAGTATATTAAAGGAAACAGTAAATTATAAAACACATGTAGATTATTTTTATGAATTAATGACTATGTGACTTCATTTTGAATTTAAAACAAGTATGTGGAGTCTTAGGAGGCTGGATGTATATGATATCTGTTCTTAATTATATAAATTAAAAATTGAAATGATAGTGCAACTGTTTCTAAAGGTTTGTGTTCCTAAATGAGACTGGACAAAGTTCTTTACAGACACCTTTGCTTTCTCTCCAGGGGTCTGCCTTTTGGTGTACCCCCGAACACTGACTGAGCTCTTTGGAAAGCTCATTGTTCAATAACAGCCTTTATTTAGGTGCATTTTCAGGGGATATATTTCCAGTGTGCTTCTACATTGAAGGTTATTTGCTAAATTAAGTCACGCAGACTTTCTTAATTGAGGCATTGAATGAAATGTCTCAAAAGAAAAAACATTTTCAGCAGTGATTAATTTAGGATTAGTCAGATAAACAATACCCAGTGGTAGCCAAGGAATATGAATTAATAATGGCAACGATTTTATAAGAAGTTTCCATCCACGGTAACCAAGTTAAAAAGGAGGGTAACTCATTAAAAAAATAACAGATTGCATCTATTCAAAGTTTGAGCCACAATGAAAAGCCTTTCTGTCCAATGACGTCCATTGTTTGATTACTTGTTTGATTACTCTTTAAGTTACCCTTTCTAAAGAAAGAATTTGCATTATGTATTCACATGACTTGCATTGTTCTCTATGGAAATATTTCACAGGCAGGAGTCCAATTTTCACTCATCTTGTTACAAGCTTAAAAGGACTATGGACACTTCGTGCCTTTGGACGGCAGCCTTACTTTGAAACTTTATTCCACAAAGCTCTGAATTTACATACTGCCAACTGGTTTTTATATCTGTCAACACTGCGCTGGTTCCAAATGAGAATAGAAATGATTTTTGTCATTTTCTTCATTGCTGTTACCTTCATTTCCATTTTAACAACAGGTACTATGAACTCCTTAACTGTTTAGCTAAGCATTTAATTTAAAGCTTTGTCAGGCAGTAAAATGCTGCGTTCATGTAAGTTAAAATTTTTAGGTATGATTAAATATATTTTTTAGTTTATTAATCAAAAATTTGTTAATTGTTGAATGAATGATTTCTTTGACTTAGAGCTGTATGCAGTTGAAAAACTGAGATAGATATATTTCATCACAAGTAAAATGAAAACCTATATAGACAAGTGAGCTCTTCTAATGAAAAAAGTTGAATTACTGAGCTATAAGAAGTGTTGAGATATATATGTTACAGTGGATGAAGATTCCGAGGGACTGCCAAATTTGATGGGTTGGTTAGTTGTAAGAATAGAATTCTGTTCAAACAAAATGAAGCAGATGTTGGAGAGTTACAGGAGGGCCTTGTGGGCAGAAGGCACACTGCACCTCCACGGGAAATGGAACAGTCATGGAGAGTCATACTCAGAGCTTCCCATCTCTGGAGGCCAGATGCTGGCCATGCCCCTTCTTTTCTGTGGCCACTTCACTCATTTCTCTTTCTCTAAAGACTGGTTTGGCTAATGTGCCAGAGCTGTGCAACAGGGATCTAGTATGGCCTTTCCAGTCAGGGCCCTTGAGTGAACAGCTGAGCTCCTCTGTCCAGTTACCAAGTATTGACAAGAACAGCAAACAGGTTTACGTTGGCTCCGAGGTCCACCTGCAGTCCCGCAGGTGCTGAGAGAGGAGTGGATTCCTCACCTTCATTGTTCTCTCAGCCCAAGGCTTTGGGAAGTGCCTCTGCAAAAGGAATTCAAGAGGGCAGGCAAATGAAGTAAATCCTTAGCAGTACAACAGTTTGGAGCAACCTTAAAACAAAATAGTTTCTTTTGTGGTTCAGAATTAAACAATTTTTTTCTTTAATTAAGTTATTTGAAACAGGATCCAAGAGGGCTGAATGAATAAGGATTTGTTAACAGTGAAATCACACCAATATATCATGTGCTCTAATGTAATGATTAAGGATCTGATTGAGTCCTGGCTTATTAGGCATGATAGAGCATTCAAGAATCAGTATCGCCCGGGACCTATCCATGAAATCAGATGCCCAGCCGGAGTGAATGTTAGCCACACAGTATCAACCCTGCCTCTGCTGGTCTTCAGCTGTGGTGACTTGTACACTTTAGTCGACTTCTCTAAAGCCCTCATTTTCCTCATGTGTAAATAAATACAATAGTGCCTAGTTCATAAGTTTGTGGTGAGTATTAAATGTGATAATTTGTGCAAAGCACTTAGTGTAGTGCCTAGTCCATAATAGGTACCCAAAAATCTTACGTTACTTATTATTGTTATTATTTTTAAAATTTTATCTTACTCTCATCTTAATATTTAGAATGAGTAATGTATTGGGCCCTGGATGAATTTTACCTGTTTAAAATAAGTGATTTAGTACTAAAACCACATACCTGCTGTCTATGGTTTGTCTTCTATTAGAATAATTATGGAAGCAAAAATTTCAATTCATAATAATAAGATGACTTATTTCTCCCAATTTTAGAGCCCTAAAATTTTTTTTATCATGCATTACAGCTACAGGGATTGACTCTCAATTAAGACTTGATAACATAAATTTATAACAATTTAAGGACATTCTTATTAGAAAAACTTTAGGGCCATGAATACAGAGTATTTTTAAATTTTAATTAGTGGTCCCCTTTAGCCCTTAACAACTACTCTAATTAAGCATTTGAGTATTGTTCTTCCTATCTGAACTAATCAATTTTTTAACTCAAAGGGCAGTCTTCTCTTTTTCCAAATGGCAGACCCATGAGTTCTGGCTTCTCCATGAAACTCTAAGTTCTTTCTTCCCAACAGTATCTGATTGACAGAGAGAAGTCCTCCTTACAAAGACATGAAGCATATCTAAACATCTTCTGGATGCTGCTCACACACCTCTCTCCTGCTTTTGACTTCTTTGTAGAGGAGCCTATTCAGACACAGAAAGTCTTCCCATTGTCCATTGTAGTCTTTGAAGATATTATTACTTACAGAGTAATAGTAGAAGAGATAAAAATTATATTACCCAACTCCAACATCCCCTTCAATATCTGAAGCATTTAAAAAAGGGCAACTCTTTACTAATATGCAGTCACTCTTTGATTTAAAACATGGGTTGAATACTAACAGGGCATATTATCACTAGTGATGCATGCTGTGGGGAACTGAGATGAAAAATGGTTTAAATTGGCACAAAATCTAAATGTAAGTTTAACATATGCTGTCTTCTAGGTATACATAAAGCGGTTCACAGAAAAGAGAAGTAGCCTAAAGTCTGTTTATATATTTTTTCCACCTATAGGTGAAGGAGAAGGAAGAGTTGGGATTATTCTAACTTTAGCCATGAATATCATGGGTACATTGCAGTGGGCTGTAAACTCTAGCATAGATGTGGATAGCTTGGTAAGTATTTTTTTTTAACTTGTATGAGAAAAATTCAGACAAACCAAAAAGTATAGATAATAGCATAAGGGATGACTATATACCCAGCCCCAGCTTAAGAAATAAAACACTGCAAATGGGTCAAAGTTCACTGTTTGTATCTCTTATTAAACCCATATCTCTACTTTCTTCCGTATAAATAGCCACAGTCAAGATCTAGTGCTACTATGAACGTTCTTTCAGTTCTTTGCCTAGGATTTTTCTAGGATAGCCACCCAGGAGTGGTATTGCTGGGTCATAGAATTCACCCATGTTCAACTTTGCTAGATGGTGCCAAATGGTTCTAAGATCCCTTGTACCAGATTATACTCCCATCAAAAGAGTATAAGAGGGTGGTACAGTGGCTAAGATTCCACGCCCCCAATGCAGCGGGGCCTGGATTTGATCCCTGGTCAGAGAACTGGATCCCACATGCTGCAACTAAGACCCTGTACAGCCAAATAAATAAGTATTCTTTTAAAAAGAGAGAGAGAGTGTAAGAATTCTCAGAGGTCCATAGGTATTATATACAACACTTGATAATGTCAGACTTAAAAAAAAAAAGGAAGTATAGTTGATTTACAATATTGTGTTAGTTTTATGTGTATACCAAAGTGATTCAATGATGTGTATTTTTTCAGATTATTTTCAATTATTAGTTATTATAAGATATTGAACATAGTTCCCTGTAGATACTTTGTTGCTCTGTTGCTTATCTATTTTATATAGAGTTTGTATCTGCTAATCCCAAGCTCCTTTATTTCTCCCCCGTTCCTTCCCTTTCGGTAACTGTAACTGTTTTCTGTATCTATGAATCATTTCTGTTTTGTATATAGATTCAGTTGTATTGCTTTTTAGATTCCACATATGGAATATATATATATATATATATATGTTATATAGCATTTGTATTTCTCTACTGACTTACTTAGTATGATATTCTCTAGGTCCATCCATGTTGCTGGAAATTGCATTATTTCATTCTTTTTTATGGATGAGTAGTATTTTACTGTATGTATGAATCACATCTTCTTTATCCATTCGTCTGTCCATGAACACTTAGGTTGCTTCCATGTCTTGGCTATGGTAAATAGTGCTACTGTGAACATCAGGGTCCATGTATCTTTTTAAATTAGTTTTTATCTTTTCCAGACATATGCCCAGGAGCAGGATTGCTACATCAAATGGTAGCTCTATTTTTAATTTAAGAAAGCTCCATACTGTTTTCCATTGTGGGTGCACAAATTTACATTCCCAGTAATAGGAGGGTGTAGGAGGGTTCACTTTTCTCCACAGCCTCCCCATCATATATTACCCTTTTGGTTTAGGTTCTTTCTTGACCTTTTGGTTTATGGGCTTTTTCTTTTTCTCTGAGACAGTTGACATGTTCTCAAAATGCACATATTCATTCAGTTGTTGAAATGTGTATAATCAATTCCTGTCAGAATAAATAGAATTATAAAATATACCTCTAGGGACAAACCAAATTTTTTTCACACCCTCTTCTTGCCCTTGTGACAATATTTTATTTAACAAAAGCATTTTAATAATTCATTGAAATGTTATTTAACAATATGATTTATAGCAGAGTTTCGTTTTAGTTTGACCAGCTCTTTTTAGTGACTCTATTTCGGAGAAGGCGATGGCACCCTACTCCAGTACTCTTGCCTGGAAAATCCCATGGATGGTGGAGCCTGGTAGGCTGCAGTCCATGCTAAGGGTCGGACATGACTGAGTGATTTCCCTTTCACTTTTCATTTTCATGTATTGGAGAAGGAAATGGCAACCCACTCCAGTGTTCTTGCCTGGAGAATCCCAGGGATGGGGGAGCCTGGTGGGCTGCCGTCTATGGGGGTCGCACAGAGTCGGACACGACTGAAGCGACTTAGCAGCAGCAGCAGTGACTCTATTTATCTCCTCACTTAGCTCGTATACTTTTGGAGTTGAGTCTTGTAAATGTACTTTAAAATGTTTCTGTTGGAAAATAGCAGGAGAATACTAAGTAAATATTATACTGGCATCTATTTAATTCTTTGTTCAAACTTTCCTCAACTTTGACATTACAGTTAAAATCCTCATGTACTTCTTTTTCTTTATCTGGAAGCATTTGTTCACCTTGTACATGCACAATTCTTTTCTCTCTATTGTATTAATTTCCTTGGTTTATGTAACAGCCTCTACAGCCTCTCTTTGTTTGGTGCCTGTCTGTTTTGCATGTCTAATCTCTATTAATGTTTCTTTCAAGCTTTTTTATTTAGCTAGTTTTCACATGGTCATCCTGCACTTTGTGACCTGTGCTTTGACTTTGTTTCTTTCATCTCCTGGCATAACAGGATCTTCGCAATAAAGTATTATGTTATAATACAGTCTGTGAAAAGTATCAATATTTGGAGTTCATCATATTTTTAAAAGTTATATTCTTTTGTTTGAATATCAAAGTGATAATGTTGGTTTGTGTTTTGCTGCCAAATAGCGCAAATGGTCTTGCCTGAGTCTTTGCTGGCATTTATCTAGTTATTAATTCCATCTTACTGCTTCCACCCCTGCAACTGCTACAGCAGTCCAGTAATTTGTTAGTTTTTACCTAGCATATGTTGAAAGTAGGAGGGGAGAGAGCTGTAACCTCAAATTTCATGTTTACATATATGTTAACACTAAAGTTCCTTGTAACCTCGAAGTAAAAACTCTCATTTTACTTTATTGAGTTCTGAAATGAATTTAGACCTCAGGTAGGTGTTTTTTTTTTTTTTTTTTTGCCACATCTTGCAGCATGTAGGATCTTAGTTCCATGACCAGGGAATGAACCTGTACCCCTCCACTGGAACCATGGAGTCTTAACCACTGGACCCAGGGACATCCCTCCACCTGAGTTTAAAATTCAATAAACAGGGTGTTTTGTTTGACACTTTAGTTTTTTAATACACAGGTACCAGGAAAAAAATATATTTAGACTTGGAAAGAATATTTCATTTACCCATCTGGCTGGGTTTAGGCATGACCATCAAATATCAATGTAAATATGAAGTTAAAAGAATATGACTTTCCTTTTACGGCTCATCCATTCATTTACTCGGGTGCCCAGACTTCCTTAGCTTTCAGCCAGTGAAGATATTAATAATATTTGGATGATAATACTTCCTCATCACAACCTCAGGTAGCTTTGTATTTATGACTAACTACACATCTCAAAGGTTGGCACTCAAAACTGGTCAACAAACCTTTTAATCCATTTTCCTGTTAAGTTCTCTCTGTTTTATTCCCTAAGATAGCTCTTTATCACCTTCTTGTCTCTTCTCAGGTACTCTAATAATTGTACGCACTGCATTTTCAGTCAATGATCTTGCTATATATGTCACAGGAAAAAAAGGTGGAGCCAGAAAGAATTTCTTCCTTTCTTCCCAGTAGTTGTAACACTGTTTTGCGCCACTGCTCATATGCTCCAGGTCGCTCTGTGTCTTTGCTCCTGTGTAATGCAATTAACTCCTCTTTGTGGTACCTTTCTTCCTAGTATAAAAATACCATCCCTTGATCTAACACCCCTTTTCTTTGACCTGTTTTCAGCAGAAATTCTTGAAACAGTGCTTTACTCCATGTCATCCTCCCAGTCCTTTCCATCAGTCAGTCAGTTCAGTCACTGAGTTGTTTCCAAATCTTTGTGACCCCATGGACTGCAGCACACCAGGCTTCCCTGTCCATCACCAACTCTCAGAGCTTGCTTAAACTCATGTCCATCGAGTTGGTGATGCCATACAACCATCTCATCCTCTGTCATACCCTTCTCCTTCTGCCTTCAATCTTTCCCAGCATCAGGGTCTTTTCCAATGAGTCAGTTCTTCACATCAGGTGGCCAAAGTATTGGAGTTTCAGCTTCAGCATCAGTCTTTCCAATGAACATTCAGGACTGGTTTCCTTTAAGATGGACTGGTTGGATCTCCTTTCAGTCCAAGAGACTCTCAAGAGTCTCCTCCAACACAACAGTTCAAAAGCATCAATCCTTTGGCACTCAGCTTTCTTTGTATAGGTCAACTCTCACATCCATGCATGACTACTGGAAAAACCATAGCTTTGACTAGGTGGACCTTTGCTGACCTCTGGTCTCTGCTTTTTAATATGCTGTCTAGGTTGTCATAGCTTTTCTTCCAAGGAGCAAACATCTTTTAATTTCATGGCTGCAGTCACCATCTGTAGTGATTTTGGAGCTCAAGAAAATAAAGTCTCTCACTGTTTCCCCATCTATTACGCCATGGAGTGATGAACCAGATGCCATGATCTTCATTTTCTGAATGTTGAGCTTTAAGCCAACTTTTTCACTCTCCTCTTTCACTTTCATCAAGAGGCTCTTTAGTTCTTCTTCACTTTCTGCCATAAGGGTGGTGTTATCTGCATATATGAGGTTATTGATATTTCTCCTGACAGTCTTGGCATGATGTATTCTGCATATAAGTTAATTAAGCAGGGTGACATATTGTCACATATTGTCACAGCCTTTACCGATTTGGAACCAGTCTGTTGTTCCAAGTCTGGTTCTAACTGTTGGCTCTTGACCAGCATACAGATTTCTCAGGAGGCAGGTAAGGAGGTCTGGTATTCCCACTTTGTGAAGAATTTTCCACAGTTTGTTGTGATCCACACCATCAACACCATCACAATCTACACCATTTGGTGTAATCAATGAAATAGAAGTAGATATTTTTCTGAAACTCTCTTGCTTTTTTGATGATCCAACGGATGTTGAATTTAATCTCTGGTTCCTCTGCCTTTTCTAAATCCAGCTTGAACATCTGGAAGTTCATGGTTCACATACTGTTGAAGCCTGGCTTGGAGAATTTTGAGCATTACTTGGCTAGCATGTGAAATGAGTGCAATTGTGTGGTAGTTTGAATGTTGTTTGGCATTGCCTTTCTTTAGGATTGGAATGAAAACTGACCTTTTCCAGTCCTGTGGCCACTGCTGAGTTTTCCAAATTTGCTAGCAATTTGAGAGAAGCACTTTAACAGCATATCTTTTAGGATTTGAAATATGGAAATTCTTTCCATACCCTACGAAATATGGAAATTCTTTCCATACCGTACTTCATTTCATTTCCATCATCCCTCAAACTCATGACCAATATCTTTCCAGAGCCGGCATCTTTATATCTCTCAATCTCTCAGTAGTACTTGAAAGGTTGTTGTTGAATCATGACGCCAGGATTCTTGGCCCCCGGAGGAGAAGTCAATCTGGGGCCAGAGACGAGGCTTGATCGCTCTGAGCTTTTGTGTAATAAAGTTTTATTAAAGTATAAAGGAGATAGAGAAAGCTTCTGACATAGGCATCAGAAGGGGGCAGAAAGAGTACCCCACTGCTAGTCTTTAGCCAGATGTTATATAGTCACTAGCAGTCTGTTAATAAAAGAAAGGAATGTCTTAAAACTCAGAATGGCACCAGGCCCCTCACCCATAAGATGCATTTTGGGATAATCTTGGCACCAAATGGTTCATCTTGGGCCATAAAATGATTAACTTGAATCTTGAAGAAGGGCAGAGCACCATACAAATAGTTTCATTTACATAGATTAGAAGAACAATATCTGAGTATAACATACTGGTTTATCAAGTAGGTTCTGAGCCAAAAGGCGAACCGACTTGAAAACAGAGTTTGGGGTAAATGCATAGTACATTAGCACAGCGTAAGATAAACATTTCATAAGAAAAAGGCATTGGTTAACTTCAGGTGAAACCAGGTGTCACTATGGCAACACAGAATTTTAAGAGAAACCTCCTTTTAAAATTGTATAGATAAGGAAAAAATATCGCTAGCTTGTTTCCTCCTGCCACTTAAGAGAGGTAAAAATGTCTGACACTTGCAAGCTATTTCCTCCGTTTGGAGCCCCCTGGCCTTCCTGCCTGTTACCCTCTCAGTACTCATGCCATGGACACATCCTCCTTGTTATCCTTTCTTCTTTCACTAGGGTGATGTTATTCACACCCGGTTTTCCTGCTGCCTCCCTGGTTCCTCCTTAGTTCTCTTTGCTGACCCCTTATCTTCTTTAAGATCACTAAACACCAGCTAGCCCTCTTCTGTCTACACTTTCTCTAGCGGTTATAATCTAACTCCATGTTTCTGAAAACATCTCTCAGTGAATCACACATTCATATCTCCAGTTAAGACCACTCCTCTGCTCTCTCTCTATATATATATTCAACTACTAACTTGACACCTCCATGTATTTATAAAACACAGTGATAAACTGTCTTCCAGTAGACGTGACATTTTAGTTCTTAAATTCTTGTTTGGAATCTCCTGGAAATATGCTTGTGGTATCAAGAGACCATTAAAAGGGAACAAAACTTCTATTCTGCCTACTAGTTTGTCTAGCTTTAAGGAGTTTGGGAAAAAATTCATCAGTCACCTTATGAACAGTGTAGTATAATAGGTCATGTATAATCCCAGAGATTTTTAAAATAGTAAAATTATCAGAGTCCAACTTAATTCCCATTTAAACTCCCATGTTAGGGGATTTCCAGTTATTTCAGTTGATACCACAGTGTTTTAAAAACTGTTACTTCTAATTCTCTCTTAATTTTAACATAAATTATGTGTATATCAGGCTTCCCTGATACCTCAGCTGATAAAGAATCCTCTTGCAATGCAGGAGACCCTGGTTTGATTCTTGGGTTGGGAAGAGCCCCTGGAGAAGGGATAGGCCACCCACACCAGTATCCATGAGTTTCCCTGGTGGCTCAGATGGTAAAGAATCCGCTTGCACTGAGGGAGACCTGGGTTTGATCCCTGGGTTGGGGAGATCCCCTGGAGGAAGGCATGGCAACCCATTCCAGTATTCTTGCCTGGAGAATCCCCACAGACAGAGGAGCCTAGGACACTACAGACCATGGGGTCACACAGAGTCGGACACAGCTGAACAACTAAGCGTAGCACAGCACATGTGTATGTCTCTCTGTTCATTTCAATTGCAAAGCTTATACTATTCTGTAGATGGGATGAAAAGAGAAGTATGAATTCTTTTTAGCTCCATTCCTCAAGTACTATATGGATTAAAGTAAATTCAATCTTAAAAAATGTTGTGTTATTAATTAACAAAGTTGTGTACTTATTGTATTTGAATTCATAAGATGCCTGCCATTTTTAACAACATAAAGCTTCTCTGTCTCCTGTTGTTAACTATTTAAACTTCATATATCTTAAATGGGCTTCCTTGGTGGCTCAGCTGGTTAAGAATCCACCTGCATTGTGGGAGACCTGGGTTCAGTCCCTGGGTTGGGAAGGTCCCCTGGAGAATGGCTACCCACTCCAGTATTCTAACCTGGTGAATTCCATGGACTGTATAGTCCATGGGGTCGCAAGGAATCAGACACGACTGAGAGACTTTCACTTCACTGTCTTAAATAGTCGGTGTATACCTAGATTTTTGCCTCCATGAATGAGTAAAAATTAAATGAGAGCTAGAAAGGATGCAAAGGTAGTGTTTCAGACTTAGTTGTATCAACCCATCTGGTGACTGGTGACTTGCTCACGCTAAGAGTATCATTGTTTGAATGAGACAGTTGACAGTTCATCTATTTTCAGGACTGTCTGCGTCCTGGTGAGCAAAACTAAAATATCTGAGCATATGACTAGTACCCACTTTCTTATTCTGCAATCGTAGCAGCCAGTAAACCATCCCTGTTGCATAGTGTGTTCTTAGTAACACAGGAGGGTGGAAGCCTCCAGGATGAGTAAGGAAGACTGTACCTCTGTAGGGTTCACACTTAGATTCCAGTTAATGAGTTTCCAGCAAGTTCTTACAAGATTGATGTAATCTGAGAAGCGTTTTCTGTCAATCGAAACTCCCTCTGTTTCTCCCTTGTCCTTTTATCGCCCGTGTTTATTTTGGGTTCCAGTAAAGATCAAGTGACTGACTGCACAGTGACCAGTGAGAAACCTGATGCAGCGAGAAGTGGGGAACCTGGCTTTTCTTCAATTCTGAGTTCTCCTGATGCCCAGTTCTCTTGGATTGAAAATAGTTTCTGCCCTGAGAATCTGAGGGGAGGATTCATTTCTTATATTTTTTTAACCTCCTTTTAATGGCATCTTGATAATACCTTTCTTTGTTTTTCTGTTCTCATGAGTCTTTGGGGGTGTATTTTCCACTTATGATGTCTGTTCCAAGACGTTGTCCCACCCAGCCTTTCTGTTTCCATCCTATAAAGTGGCTTTCTATGCCGTGTTCCACTCTAGCCTTACCACCAAGAAGCTGTGCAGCCTTAGGCAAATAAGTCATAACCTACGTGAGGGCATTTTCCTCCTTTGTAAATGAAACAGTTTGGTTGGAAATTTTTTAAGGTTCTGTTAGTTCTGACATTCTCTTCCGAATCTCTGAGATATCTCAAGTCCTCATTGGCACATACACAGGCACTGTTCTGGGTGCTCTTGGGAGTCACAGGGGTCTGCCACTGCCCTGAAGGCTCGGGTCCAGTGATTAGGTCACTCACCACTGCAGTTGTCAGAGCTGATCAAAGAACTCTCAACCAGTGTGTTACTGGAACCAACGAAGACAAAGAAAGCTTCATTAAGGTGTTGTTGAGTCTTGAATTGGTAGGAGAGTCTTATGAGAACCTGATGGGATCGTGCGAGTGTAGGAAAGTTAGGGAAATTTGTGGAGCTTTGTGCTTAACACTTAAACTTCCTGGATTTAAAGAAGGAATGGATTAGATCAGAGGTTCTCAACCTGACAGTACATGTGGAACCTTTATAAAAAGAGAGATTACTCAGGGTCCTCTGAGACTAATTAAAGCAGTTCTCTTGGTTGAGGGCAAAGTGACCAGGCATGATGTCTATCTTTTAAAAAGTGTTCCAGGTTATTCTGGTATATATAGACTTGTGATTCACTGGATTTGAGGGTCTCTAAGGTTAATTTTCACCCCAGTTTTCCCTGAGTCATGGCAGGGAGCCAGCAAATTTTTCCTGTAAAGGGTTAGGCAGTACCTTTTTCAACATTGTGAGCTATGTGGTCTTTATGCAGTTATTCAGCTAAGCTTGTGTGTGTGTGTGCACACGTGCACACACTCAGTCTTGTTCGACTCTTTGTGATGCCATGGGTGTGGACTCTCTGTAAGCCCACCAGGCTCCTCTGTCCATCGGATTTCCCAAACAAGAGTACTGGAGTGGATTGCCATTTCCTTCTCCAGGGGATCTTCCCAACCCAGGGTTTGAACCTGCATCTCCTGTAGCTCCAGCATTGGCAGGTAGATTTTTTTTTACCACGGAGCCACCTGGGAAACCTAAGCTTTTGTAGGGCAAAGCTAATGTAAACAAATGGATATGGCGTGATTTGGCCATTGGGTCATAGTTTTGCTTACTTCTGGTCTATGAGATAGAATTTACTTTGGAACTGATGGACTATCAGCAAATTATTTTTATCCTGTATATCAACCAGTGATGAATATAAACCTGAAAGATATGTAAAGAATGGTGCTTAATGATAGAGAACTTGTGAAAGTTGTGCTGTTTCAAAGTTAAGATGCTTAGAAAAACTCTTAGTAAAACAGTCAAAACCTTGGGAAAATATTTTAATCTGTTGTTTTATTTTTATTTGTCTAGTAAATCTCCTCTTCTTGAGATTTCCTTTGAAGTATGTTTAATGGACACCTCATAGGCCCAATTGTATTCACCAACCACTTGCTGATAGCCTATCATATGCTTTTAGAAAATAGTAACTCCAGAATCATCTAAGTTCAAGTTTGAGTAGTAGATATAATAAGTGATATCAGACCTTTTCAGATAGATAAATCAGAGTCCTCCTTTGCCTATTGGCACTTGGTACTGTAATTACTGAAGCTCTTAATTGTTGAAAATAGGCACCAATGTATTTTATATCTCTGTGTTTATTTAAGATATGCCTTTTTGACATTAGTTGTGTGGTTTTTTTTTTTGCACATCCTGCAGTCAGAAAAAAGTCAAATTAACTTGCCACATAATTCAGGACAGATTAGGTAGTAAGTTATAATAATTTCTAAAGGGTTAGAATCTATAGTATCGGAGAAGGCAATGGCAACCCACTCCAGTACTCTTGCCTGGCAAATTCCATGGACTGAGGAGCCTGGTGGGCTGCCGTCTCTGGGTTCGCACAGAGTTGGACACGACTGAAACAACTTAGCAGCAGAATCTATAGTATACCAAAAGTAACTCGCTTAAGCTGTTAATAATTTACAGCAATACAGTCCTGACTGACTTGTTAAGGGCTCTAGGAGCATAAGTAATTGGTGCAGAAAGATAGATCAGAGTTTCAAGAATATGTTTTGGGTAGAGAGTCTATTTCCATAATAACCATTATCTCTGAAGTCTATATCCATGGCCTAAAGATTATGCTAATCCCTCTAACATGGCCTTGGGTCTCAGGTCCCTGTCAGTTGACTCTTGTCAGTTGCTTGATGAAAAGCATCTAGTCTGGGCCTACCAGGAAGAATCTAAGATTTAAAACACGTTAATCCTCCCTTTTATGTACTTGACGTTTTGAAAGTTTCTCTTGCAAAATGTGTGATGTTTTTCACATGGTGTCAGCTTTCTGTTAATAGATGATTGTCTTCACGTTTACTTATTGTGATCTTCCTGTAACCACCAGCTATGAGCACTCTGTACAGCACTGCCAGCCAGATCTCAGGCTTTTGCAATATATATTCCATTGTCATGGCTTAGTGAGTGTTACATGTAGTTTAGGTGTTACTGAACAAATCTGATGGCCTGGTTTCCAAACAACCAAAGGATGAAAGGAAATAGAACAAATTTTTTGTGCAGGGAAAAGAGTCTGGTTTCCTGACTTGCCCAAAAAGAGGCCTTTAAGCCTTTTCTTGCCTCTTTGTTAACAGAAGGTGAAAAGGAAAGTCAGGAATCGTTTTCTCTTTCACTAAGTATATCTGTTACAAAGTGAAGTTGCGATGAGGCTATGGAGCAGTCTTTCCCCAAAAGACTCGGTTCTCCTGATGCTTAGATAAGTAATTCAGACATTATCATAAAGATAATGAGATTCATTTTTAAAGATGGGCTCAGGAGAATTTTTGAGTATAATACATGATATAAATAATCATGCCAAAAATTTAAATGAGATGCTTCTCAAGCAAAAACCCCACTACATTTTGACTAAGCTCCAATTTTGTGGAAAGCCTATGCAAATTATATGAAGTTTTCCTCTTCACGTGAGGAAAACTTGATGATTTGATTGATGATTTGATGTTTCAGTGCCTGAGTCTCATTTTGGCTTCATCATTTACTTCTTAAAATCTAAGACATGTGCTCCTACCTAAGCTGGTAATGGCTACATTGAGACTTTGCTATCAGTGAGCTAGACAGCAATACCTCCTCATTCCTCTATAGGAAATACTTTCCTATGCACAGAAGCAGAAGCTTCAGGTTAAAGAGTTTGCCCAACTCCATCTACAGAACTCTGAAAATGGTCAAATCTGAATTTGCATCCAGTTCCACCTACATAGCTAGACAATGGCACAGCAGTTTTTATAAATCACCTTAAAATATTTAGACATCCCAAATTAGACATAGGATTCAGTTAGGTTAAAAAGATTAATGAAAACAAGTAGATGAGACTAAAAATAATTTGATATGTTAAAACGTCCTTCTGATCCAAATAGTAATGTATATTTTTAGGGTGAGAGCTGAGGCTACAACTGTAGCCTGGATTTCCTACTAAGTTATAGCACTGCCATTCTCCCTGCTCGGAAACTGCTTTCTGCATGTGAGGTGGAACAATGGGTTAATTCATTATGAACAGAGATTTATTAAGGGACTGCATGATGCTAAACATTTGGTGGGGAAGATATTTAAACAGTGCTTGAGTAAGTTTACTGTAATAGGCACAGTGGATTTAACTGAAGCCCCTTAGATGTAAGTTCACTTTCTGCCACTTGCATGGAACCTTTTGAAGGTCCTATACTTAATTTTCTATGCAGAATTTTATTTCTTTTTCTTTCTTCTCTTTTTTTGGAATATTGTTCCCTCTGTTATACAGTAAATCCTTGTTGCTTATTCTTTTTATATATAGTAGTGTGTATCTGTTAATCCCATGCTCCTAATTTATCCCCCACTTTAGTAACCATAAGTTTGTTTTCTGTATCTGTGAGTCTGTTTTTGTTTTGTAAATGGATTCATTAGTATTATTTTTTTAGAATTCACATACAAGTGATATGATATAATATTTATCTTTCTCTGTCTGATTTCACTTAGTATCATAATCTGTGTTCATCAGTGTTGCAAATGACAATATTTCATGTTTCATCCTTTTTATGGCTGAATAATATTTCATTGTATTGATATTGTATTGATGTCTTCTTAAGACCTTCTCTTAAGAAGAATCTCCCACATTATTACGTCTCTGTTTCCACACCTGGATCCATCCCTGACTACAGATATGAATCTTTGGTTGTTAAATCAAGTGTAGAAGATATATGACTACTTGTGTTATAGTCATATTTATTTTCTATTTGAGCATGCCTTCCACTGAGTAGAAGAAACCTCGGCAAATTCAGAGATCTTGCTAGAAGTGACTCTATACAATTGTGAGCAGAGTTTACAGGATACCAAGACACCGAGGGAGGGGGTGTCTGGCCCTAGATTGTCCCTTGTTGTGCTCAGTGGCTCCAGGGCTGTCTCTGACCTAGAGGTGTACAGTCCCGGTACTTTGGGTCTTCCTTCTGGCCCTGACTATTAGCTCTCCCTTGGTGAGCCTGCACTCTCTCAGCTGCTTCCACGTCCCTGAGGAATGGAAGACCCCGAGGGGGTCAAAGTATTGGGATTATTTGGCTCCCCCTCATCATCATCCTGGAAATACAAGAAAATCCAAAGCTATGTCAAGTTATCTATGTCTCAACATGCCATGCAGGCATGTCCACTCTTATGCTCCTATGCCATACAGGCACTGGAGGCTTCTCTAAGCCCTGCCCCATTCCTGTATCCACCTTCGAACTGAGGCACAGGCCTCCGAAGTTCTAAAATCACTCAAATCTACTTGAGAGAACCAGAGTTCAGTTGCAAGGCAGAGCTTCTTTTTAGAGGAACTTGTGCCTCAGCCCATTTGTGAGTCAGATTGTGGGGTGAGGAGAGAAGCTGTTTCTCATCCATCAGATCATCCTTGACTACTGGTTTTTACATAAACACTGTCCTTCAGGCTTGTGTCCTTCACGCTTTGGTTTTTGAATCTTAACAGGCAATATTCTTGTGGCTCAAAATTTTTGAATTATCAATCTCTGACTACAAAGGCGTTTTTTTGCAACTTGCAAGACCAGAAATGATTTTCTGCGCACTGGTCTATGTCCCTTGTCCTTTGAGAGGCAGTGGAAATAATGCGCGAGTTGGAGAGCCTGTGAGGCACGGGGAGTGAGTAATTCATAATATTATCTGGACACATCGTCTGTTCACTATTTCAGTGGCTGAAAACCTAACCATAATGCAAGTGTCTGCATTGGCCAGCTTTCCTTCCTGTCAGAAAATACTTTAACCCATTCGGTTGAGTGAATGTTCACGGGCTGTAGATGAGTGCCTGTTGTTATGGTGGACTTGTTCTTAGTCAGGGATATTTGACCATGCTGTGGACAACTATAATAAACTGTCTTGGGGTCACTTTAAGCAACTAGATTATATGAAAGGTGATGAGTTGAAAATTGTATTTTCTCACTTTGATAGGTACATTCTGTATACCATAGCTGACATTAGAAATTCTGAATTCAAAAAATAAAACAACAACAAAAGAAGTCCTGGGTTAACCGTTGCCAATGAAGAATATAATTTGCTGTACTCAGACAAATGCTTACAAAGAAAAATTGTGCATAACATTTTAGTGCTGTCAAAATAGTAGTTTTGATGTCATTTTCTAATAATAACAACACATGCAATTTTGAGTAGCTTTGTAGCAATATTTAAATGTTTTTTGATGCTTGAAAGTGTTAAAATAGGATGGATTTTTGTTATACAGTTCCTTACTTGACGTGCTAAAGCACTTACAAAGACTAGTATAGAATTCTTCACAGCACTGACATGCAGAAATGTCAACAGTGTATTTCAATTCAAATTTAATAAAAAAACTGAGTCAGGATTTAATAAACTCTGAAAATCACCCATAATTTGGAAATTAAAATATTATGTCAGGAATAATTATAATATGCCATTTATTTCCTCCTGAGTTATTTTTGATGGACATCGGCTTTGGATATTTTTCACTTCCGTTTCTAGTGGGTTTGGCTTAAAAGGATTCTCTTTTTGAATCTTGAATAATTATTGAAGATAAGTTGAAGATATATTCAAGATGAGGGAAATTGAAGCACACAATTCCTAGATAGAATAAAGCTCTTTATAAATATCAGTCTTGATCAGTGCATGTGAAAACAGGCAATACTATTAAGATTTTCTAAAATGAAGCTTTAAATGTTCAATTAAGGGTAAATATCTGAACTTCTCTGATTCATCTATGAGTCATTTCATACTAAAAATGAAGAATTCTTCCCATTTTACCTTTTCATAATGAAAAATAAAAATAATAGAAATGAATGCCCACATCATTTCATCTCACCTTTTTTTTTTTGCTGAATTATTTCTTATTAATATCTAAATAACTACGATGATAATAAATTAACATTGTAAAGAAGAAGGTTAAATTCTCAACTGGCTAAAGGCAGAATCAGCAATTACTTTTAAGACAAAAAATTTCTGTCTAGTAAGCTGTTAATGGGCTACCTGGTGGCTCAGGGGTAAAGAATCCACCTGCCAATGCAGGAGATGCAGGTTCGATCCCTGGGTCAGGAAGATCCCTTAGAGAAGGAAATGGCAACCCACTCCAGTATTCTGGCTTAGGAAATCCGATGGACAGAGGACCCTGCTTGGCTACAGTCCGTGGGGACACACAGAGCTGGTCACAACTGAGCACACAGTTGCACTTACTTTAAATATTTTCAATTATGTACTGGATGCCTATTATATGCCAGGCTATTTAAAAATCACTTTCCAAATTTTGTAAATTATAATTCTTCAGAGAAATAGGCTGTCATTAAAGAATTTAAGCACTCGTGCAAAATAGTTGAATTTTATAATGCCATTAGCAGCAACATGGGTGCAGCTAGAGATGATCTCACTAAGCAAAGTATGTCAGAAAGAGAAAGACAAACACCATATGATATCATATGTGGAATCTAAAATATGACAGAAGTGAACTTATCTACAAAACAGAAACAGACTCACAGACACAGAGAATGGATTTATGGTTGCCAAGGGGGAGTGATGGATTGGGAGATTGGGGTTAGCAGATGCAAACTATTATATACAGAATGGACAAACCGCAAGGTCCTATAGTTGCAAAGGGAACTATATTCAATATCCTGTAATAAACTGTAATGGAAAAGAATATGAAAAAGAATTTGTATACATTTGAATAATTGAATCACTTTGTTGAATACCAGAAACTAACAACATTGTAAATCAACTGTACGTCAATAAAATAAAATTTTAAAAATAAATTAATTTAAAAAATGGTTGAATTTCAAATACAGCACTTATACACAGTCACATTTTGCTTAGCAGTGGACATTGATCTTTAAGAAATTTAGATCAACAGTGTAATATTTAACTACAGATATATGCCAGTGATTTCAAATTTGTTTGAAGATTATTGTGAAGTTATTAAAAATTTACTGAGCCTCAGGAGTCCACTCACCACCCAGCTGACAGAATTGTTGATAGTTATCAATGCACTGTAAGAATAAGGAAAGCCTTTTATATAGTGATTTTGAAGTTTGAAACGTTTTATTATAACTTATCAGTTGTAGAGCATTGTACTACACAATGGTGAAAAAAAGTTTCCCCTTGACATCATCTGTTCCATTGAGTAAAGTCTGGCTATTTATGTGTGGCTTGCATAACTGAGAGTTAAGTGATCACAAAAATAAACAGGTTTATAAAGAACCCATTTATGGAAATCCTAGTTAATTCTCTTGGTTAAGCTTTTAGTTCTATCCAATTATTTCCTGTTACTTCATTCAGAAACCTAACAAATAACCAACTGATGAGTAGCTAGTATCACATCCTACAGTTATATTTTAGGAAACATTAAACTAATTTTGACATTCTCTGCAACTCTTATAAAATATTATTTTTATTTCAGATGCGATCTGTGAGCCGAGTTTTTAAGTTTATTGATATGCCAACAGAAGATGGTAAACCTAACAATTCATTCAGACCATCCAAAGATAGTCAACCCTCAAAAGTTATGATCATCGAGAATCAACATGTGAAGAAAGATGACATCTGGCCCTCAGGGGGCCAAATGACTGTCAAAGACCTCACAGCAAAGTACATAGATGGAGGGAATGCCATACTAGAGAACATATCCTTCTCAATAAGTCCCGGCCAGAGGGTAAGATTTAAACATTGCTTGCTTTGTTAAGGCAATGGCACCCCACTCCAGTACTCTTGCCTGGAAAATCCCATGGACGGAGGAGCCTGGTAGGCTGCAGTTCATGGGGTCACGAAGAGTCGGACACGACTGAGCGACTTCACTTCACTTTGCTTTGTTAAACCTGTGTTCAGTAAGTGAATCTCAGTAGCCTAAAGCAGTGTGTGGGCAGAATCCATTTGTAATTCTTATTGTTGACTAGGACCAGTGTTGAACACAAATATTTTCAAGTTATTATATGGAGTCAGTATTGTTTCATGTGAAATTTATTTTGCAGAGTGCTGAATCTGTATAATGGAACCATCTTACTTATTTTTTTAATTGGGTTATGCTGCTGCTGCTAAGTCGCTTCAGTCGTGTCCGACTCTGTACCACCCCATAGATGGCAGCCCACCAGGCTCCTCTGTCCCTGGGATTCTCCAGGCAAGAACACTGGAGTGGGTTGCCATTTCCTTCTCCAAGTTATTGCAGTATAGTTGCCGTATAATGTTGTGTTAGTTTCTGTTGTATACCTAAGTGAATTAGTTACATGTATACACTTCCCTGGTGGCTCAGATGGTAAAGCGTCTTTCTACAATGCGGGAGACCTGGGTTCGATCCCTGGGTTGGGAAGATCCCCTGGAGAAGCAAATGGCAATCCACTCCAGTACTATTGCCTGGAAAATCCCATGGACAGAGGAGCCTGGTAGGCTACCATCCACAGGGTCGCAAAGAGTCAGACACAACTTCACTTTCACTTTCACTTTCTTTCATACACATATCCAACTTTTTTTAGATTCCCTTCCCATTTAGGTCACCACAGAGCACAGAGTAAAGTTCCCTGTGCTATACAGTAGATTCTCACTAGCTGTCTATTTTATACAGTAGTGTATATATATATATCAGTCTCAATCCACCAGTTCATCCCATCTCCCCTTGGTAACCGTAAGTTTCTGTGCTGCATCTGTGACTCTATTTTTGCTTTGCAAGTAAGTTCATCTGTACCCTTTTTCAAGATTTCACATTTAAGAGATATTATAAAATATTTATCTTTCTCTTTCTGACTCATTTCACTCTGTATGGTAATCTCTAGATCCATCCATGTTGCCACAGATTGCATTATTTTATTCCTTTTTAAGGGCTGATTAAAATTCCATATATATTTGTAACACATCTTCTTTATTCATTCCTCTGTTGATGGATATTTAGGTTTTTTCCATTTCCTAGCTAGTGTAAATAGTGCTACAGTGACATCGAGGTGCATGCATCCTTTCAAGCTATGGTTTTCTATATAGAAGGATGAAATTAGAACACTCCCTAACTACATACACAAAAATAAACTCAAAATGGATTAAAGACCTTAATGTAAGGCCGTATACTATAAATCAGAAAAAATATAGGCTGACTATTCTTTGACATAAATTGGAGTAAGATTTTTTTTTGATCCACCTCTTCAGTTCAGTTCAGTCACTCAGTTGCGTCCGACTCTTTGCGACCCCATGAACTGCAGCACGCCAGGCCTACCTGTCCATCACCAACTCCCGGAGTTCACTCAAACTCACATCCATCGAGTCAGTGATGCCATCCAGCCACCTCATCCTCTGTTGTCCCCTTCTCCTCCTGCCCCCAATCCCTCCCAGCATCAGAGTCTTTTCCAATGAGTCACCTCTTCGCATGAGGTGGCCAAAGTACTGGAGTTTCAGCTTTAGCATCATTCCTTCCAAAGAACACCCAGGACTCCTTTAGAATGGACTGGTTGGATCTCCTTGCAGTCCAAGGGACTCTCAAGAGTCTTCTCCAAAACCACAGTTCAAAAGCATCAATTCTTTGGCACTCAGCTTTCTTCACAGTACAACTCTCACATCCATACATGACTATTGGAAAAACCATAGCCTTGACTAGATGGACCTTTGTTGGCAAAGTAATGTCTGTGCTTTTGAATATGCTGTCTACGTTGGTCATAACTTTCCTTCCAAGGAGTAAGCGTCTTTTAATTTCATGGCTGCAGTCACCATCAGCAGTGATTTTGGAGCCCCCAAAATAAAGTCTGACACTGTTTCTCCATCTGTTTCCCATGAAGTGATGGGACCAGATGCCACGATCTTTGTTTCTGAATGTTTTGCCTTTTAATATATGTTGTAATTTTTTGTTGACAAATGGCACTATATTCTAGGTAAAAGAAACTCAAATAATTAGGCCTTCGACACTGTCAGGTTTGGGGTAAAGGGAAGTGTTCTACTGCTCTATAATTATGTCTTAGTCTCCTACTGAGACTGTGCCCTTGGGCTGCACAAGTGCTTCTCAGATTTTTCTCCCCCTTTAGGTGCAGTAGTACACTTGTGTGGGCTGGTGCTGAATATTTTCCTTTCTTTGATCAGTTAGGTTCTAATTGGAAAGAAAAAGAAAACAGACAGTAGGTTCAGTTCTGGTAAAATACTTTCTCTTGAAGGAGCCTTTGTTAAGAAAAACAGGATGTTCTGGAAGATTATAAATTGTTGTTTCTCACCTCTTTCTGAGGATATCAGAAAATATTTCTGCGTACTTCACTGTGAGATTAACTGTTGGTGGTGGGCTCTTGGAGGTAATACTTACAAAAGGGTGTGCATCTTCCCTATGAATGGCTCCCTGGGAGTTTTTTACTCTCAGACTTTACCACACAGAGCCTCCAGGGGTTTGTTTAGATTTCCCTAGGGCTTCCCAGGTGGCACCAGTGGTAAAGAACCTACGTGCCTGGGAGAGAAGTTCGGGAGGGTAGGGACATGGATTCACCAATGGCTGATTCTAGGGATTATATTCAATAGATTCAAGGGATTAGATCCAATAGACAAACTGCCTGAAGAGCTATGGATGGAGGTTTGTGACATTGTATGGGAGGCAGTGATCCAGACCATCCCCAAGAAAAAGAAATGCAAAAAGGCAAAATGGTTGTCTGAGGAGGCCTTACAAATAGCTGAGAAAAGAAAAGAAGCAAAAGACAAAGGAGAAAAGGAAAGATACTTGCATTTGAATGCAGAGTTCCAAAGAATAGCAGGGAGAGATAAAAAAAATCTTCCTCAGTGATCAATGGAAGGAAATAGAGGAAAACAATAGAAAGGGAAAGACTAGAGATCTCTTCAAGAAAAATGGATACCAAGGGAACGTTTTCTGCAAAGATGGGCACAATGAAGGTCAGAAATGGTGTGACCTAACAAAAGCAGAAGATATTAAGAAGAGGTGACAGGAATACACAGAACTGTACAAAAAAGATCTTCATGACCCAGATCATTGTGATGGTGTGATCACTCACCTAGAGCCAGACATCCTGGAATGTGAAGTCAAGTGGGCCTTAGAAAGCATCACTACAAACAAAGCTAGTGGAGGTGATGGAATTCCAATTGAGCTATTTGAAATCCTGAAAGATGATGCTGTGAAAGTGCTGCACTCAATATGCCAGCAAATGTGGAAAACTCAGCAGTGGCCACAGGACTGGAAAAGGTCTGTTTTCATTTCAATCCCAAAGAAAGGCAATGCCAAAGAATGCTCAAACTATACACAATTGCAGTTATCTCACATGCTAGCAAAGTATTGCTCAAAATTCTCCAAACTAGGCTTCAAAAGTACATGAACCGTGAACTTCCAGATGTTCAAACTGGATTTATAAAGGCAGAGGAAACAGATCAAATTGCCAACATCCGTTGGATCATCAAATAAGCAAGAGCGTTCCAGAAAAATGTCTACTTCTGCTTTCTTGACTACACCAAAGCCTTTGATTGTGTGGATCACCACAAACTGTGGAAAAGTCTTTAAGAGATGGGAATACCATACCTTCTTACCCGCTTCCTGAGAAATATGTATGCACATCAAGAAGCAAGAGTTAGAACTGGAAATGGAACAACAGACTGGTTCCAAATCAGGAAAATAGTACATCAAGGCTGTATATTGTCACCCTGCTTATTTAACTTATATGCAGAGTGCATCATGAGAAAAGCTGGGCTGGATGAAGCAGAAGCTGGAATCCAGATTGCCAGGAGAAGTATCAATAAGCTCAGATATGCAGATGACACCACCCTTATAGCAGAAAGCAAAGAAGAACTAAAGAGCCTCTTGATGAAAGTGAAAGAGGAGAGTGAAAAATTGGCTTCAAACTCAACATTCAGAAAACGAAGATGGTGGCATCCAGTCCTGTTACTTCATGGCAAATAGATGGGGAAACAATGGAAATAGTGAGAGACTTTATTTTTTGTGGCTCCAAAATCATGCAGATGGTGACTGCAGCCATGAAATTAAAAGACACTTCCTCCTTGGAAGAAAAGCTGTCACACCAACCTATATAGCATATTAAAAAGCAGAGACATTACTATGCCAACAAAGATCCATCTAGTCAAAGCTATGGTTTTTTCCAATTGTCATGTATGGATGTGACAGTTGGACTATAAAGAAAGCTGAGCACCAAAGAATTGATACTTTTGAACTGTGATGCTGGACTTGAGAATCCCTTGGACTGCAGAGAGATCCAACCAGTCCATCCTAAAGGAAATCAGTCCTGAATATCCATTGAAAGGACTGAATTTGAAGCTGAAACTCCAATATTCTGGCCACCTGATGTGAAGAACCGACTCATTGGAAAAGACCCTAATGCTGGGAAAGATTGAAGGTGAGAGGAGAAGGTGATGACAGATGATGAGATGGTTGGATGGCACCATCAACGTGATGAACATGAGTTTGAGCAGGCTCCGGGAGTTGGTGATGGACAGTAAGCCTGGCGTGCTGCAGTCCATGAGGTCGCAAAGAGTCAGACATGACTTAAGTGACTGAACTGAACTTGACTGAATCCCATCATGAAGGCTCCACTCTTGTGACCAAATCACCTCCCAGCCACCCTACCTCTACTAGTGTCACATTGAGGGGTTAGGATTTCAATACATGAATTTAGGAGAGACACAAATATTCAGCCCATTACATGGCAAAAAGACAAAATAATATTTTGTGCAGAAAAATAGTTCAATCTTCTTATTAAAGCACTTTGTCCATAGAAATTACTTTAGTGTTGAGAAATCCTTTTACTCTTTGGGCTCTTAATTTAGTCTTTTACTTCACAGAATCTGTACTTTTAATTTTATTTTCAGTGCATGAGTGATGTAGCAAATATTTCACAAGTTTAACTTAAAAAGAGTAACTTTAAAAAAGAAAACTTATTTTTCCTTTCAGTCTCAAATAGTTTTTTCTTAAAAGCTTTTGTTTTTTGCCTAAATTTTTAATGTCATTTTCCCCTAACTAGTATCTCTCTTTTCTTTTTCCTTTTCTTTTTCATCTCAAAGTATAGGCTAGGATTTTAATTTAGAGGTAGGTCATTCATGATAAACCTAGATTTATCAAAATGCCTCAGATGACATATTGTATATATTACAGTACTGGGTAGTCCTCTGATTAAATATATTTAATCAGACTTCAAGACCTAATCTGGGTGAGCTTATCTGCTTTCTCCATTTGTAGTCTCTCTAAAATACTGAGATGCTAGAAACAATTCAAATAATATCAAGGGCTCAGATCATAGGAGCATAGGCACCTAGTATCTATTTGATTTTTTTAAACACATATGACATTCTGACTTGATAAAAACTGATGTGAAGTATTTGAATCATTCAGTTACTTATACCGGTTTTGTGAAGAGTAGAGTTTCAAGAACTTATTGCATTATAAATTATGTTTTATTAATAATAAACAGATCAATCAACATATAAAATTACAGTTATTGTAACTTTAGGGATCTAAATTTCATTTGATTTTACATTTGATTTATAGAGACTACAGGAAGATAAATGATAAACTGTTATAACAGTTTTCAATCTATTACAGTATTGAAATGGTGAATAAGACTCTCTGGGAAGAATGTACTGAAACTGTTCTATTCATGGTACAATGAAATTACAACCAGCACCAAATTCAACACTGTTTAACTCTCGACATAACATTGTGATTTATCTTGATCCAAAATTATCAAAGAGGAGGTACACTGAAGTTACTAGAAAACATTGACTTAGAATTAGCATCTGTCTTAAAGGCTTATTTGCAGGAAGTAGTCTGGCCTTATTCAGTAGATCACTGAGAAGCCTTAAAACAAATCCCGGAAAAGAATTATTATGCGCCAAGTATATAAACAACAGAAGACTTTGTTAGGCATGAATCAATTAGACATGCTGTTGAAAGCCATGTCTGACTCAATGCAATGCCAGCAGTTCAGCAATATAAGGAAACCAGAGAGATAGCTAAAACTTTATAGAAGTAAAGATTTACAAATTGCCTTAATCCAATTTTATCTTGGTATAAAACCTGGGTTTTCTAAACATTTAAATATTTGCTTCTTAAGGAAAAAGAATGTAGTCATGTACCCTAATCATTAGAATCCTGGCTAATGATTTAAGAGTCTGAAGCTCAAGGAACTTATCAAAAGTTCTTGATATGACTTTAGAGCAGGTCACTTTCTGCTCTTGAATTTCCCTTCCCTACTTTTTGTTCATGCCTCGCTATACAAGGGCATACTCAGATTGCTTTCTTGGAAAATCATCAAGTATGGTGAATGTGTTTGTACAAAATGGGCTGATTCAGAAGTAGAAGTGTGCATATGAAATTCAACAAGATTTTTAAATCGAGTTAACCAAAATTGACTATATCCATTTGTTTAGACTTACTAAATAAGTTTATAATGTTTATCCATATTCTGCTAAATACATTTATTCATTCTACCCTTCCCTCCTCTTTTCCTCCTCCCTTTCTTTCCTCTTTCTCCCTCCTTCCCTCCCTTCTTTCATTTCTTCCATTTATCTGCCTCCTACTCACCACCAATTTGTCCATCCATTCATTCATCCTTTCATCTGACTGTCTCTCAGTCAGTCCAAATAAGTTTTTTATTTAGCACTTACGTGAACCAACCAGTATGCCAGGTGCTGAGAATTCAATAGAAAACAAGATAGATTACCCTGCCCTGTTGAACTTATATTCTTGGGGTGAACACAAGCAATAATCAAGAAAAGAATAAATAAAATAATTACCAATTGTGATCCATAGTGTGAAGAACCTCAACGCGGTGTTAATGTGTAACATTTTGTTTATCTGATTTCTGTTGTCTCAGAAAATCGGCATGTGTGCAGGTCCCATTATAGGGCTCTTATAATGGACAGAAAGACAGTTGTATCACAGTTGTTTATTGGCTTACCCCAAAGACCTAGTTTACTTCCTAGGCCTTTCTGATTGGTATTTAATATGTTAAAGGCTCCTAATTGGTATTCAGTGTTATTACTGTTGTTGATTTGTGTATGTTCTCAAGCATTTATTGCAGTCCCTAATTAGTTCTGATTTAGAAACTGTTACTAGTCTGTAATGAGATAAATATAGAAACTGAGAGTAAGAATTCAGAAAATCATGTTTTATTTTATACTTAGCTATGGATTAGAAAGTAAAACACCAAACATAATGAAAGTGTTTACCACAAATAGTGTAAAATGCATGATTCTACAAGACTGTTCAGCTCTTTTGTAAAAAGGCCAAATTAGAAAAAAGAAATAGCAATAATGCAAGGGGAAAGAAAGAACTGTTCAGTGCCACTAAATGCTGAGCAGTTTATTCAGGGTTTCATTAATGACCTTGCTCAGACCATCTTCTTCTAAGTGCTGGGTCTGAGCTGGCATCAGAAGAGTCAGCTCCCTGTGGGCCATCTGAAGCACCTGTTGTCACCTTGCAGTGCACGGCCTTCTCAGTTCCGTGCTGTGTTCTTAGAGTCTATAACTAACAGGAATATTTTTTTTTCTTTCCCTTAATGTCCCTTTTGCTTCCTAAAATTCTGTTCTTGCCAATCAGAATGGATGGAAGAAGTTGATTTGACAACTGTCCAGGCACTTATCCACTGATAAGTGGCAAGGCCCAGCCTGTCTTTTGTGGTAATGTGTAGCTCACTGAATTTATTCCCTCTTGTCAGGCCTGAACTTGGCATTCACTTATTTTATTATGGATAGTATATGAATGTTAGAACCCTTGTGGATTTATTCATCTTCAAACGTGTATTCACATTTGACTAGATCAAGCTGTAGGTCTCTGCTTCTGGCTTGAGCCCATTCTCAAAAATTATGTGCTTTAAGACACTCTTTGTTTTCTTCGATGTGAAATGGACCTTATTTTAACCTTTTTGCCATTAGTAAAAATCAGAGATAAATGAACTCAGCATCAGGGATCCAGTCCCTTATGGCCAGTTTCTATATTGTCTTCCAGAGTTGCTGTGTTCCAAATCAGTTTTAATCAGAATTGGAAGTATGCACAAAGCTTTGAATGAATAAGTGAGACTTCTTGGGTGATGATTAAAAAAAAAATGTTTCCCATGGGTTTTTAAAATTCATGTATAATATCAGATTGCATTTATGGTATTGCATCTATATGTCACAGGAGTAATTCCATCACTCTAATATTCTAGGTGGGCCTCTTGGGAAGAACTGGATCAGGGAAGAGCACTTTGTTACTGGCTTTTTTGAGACTGCTGAATACCAAAGGAGAAATCCAAATAGATGGTGTGTCTTGGAATTCAATTACTTTGCAACAATGGAGGAAGGCCTTTGGAGTCATACCACAGGTAAGCAATACAGAAAGACTTAACTAGTAAAAAAGTAACTAAGTACATTTTTTCCATTATTTGACACTTGAACTCCATAAATTCACATTTCCCTGCAAAACATATTCCCTGTATATTGCTGTCTTTTTTTTTTTCTGTTATGCAGTCTTTTTATAGAGAGTAAAAGTATTTGTAGAAGTTTGGAATTCTCTGACATACAGTTTTTGAAATATTAATAACTGATAGCTTTTTCAAGAAGATATAAGCCAGAGCCGGAACATGGAGCTTTCGTACTTAGCAACTTTTTTTATTCCTGCCTCAGTGGTCTCCAAGTTAGCAGTCATAGCAGACTGAGAAATGTTTTGCAAGACGTAAAGTATGCTGCCGAAATAACAAACTCTTGGAAGCATTATATAGTGCAATTGAAACTAGAAAGTGTAATGATTGTTGTTTGTTCTTTGAATAGAATGTCAGATTAATCTGTAGCTTTTTTTCAAAAATGTCACTCTTTGATCTGGGTTATAAAGGGTCTTCAGCCTCCTGAATGGTTTAGTATCATTCTATCTGTGTTATTATGCAAAAGGGCTTTTTAATTATGTAAGAAATAGCAATAGTTCCATTTTTCAATGACCTTAATGGAAACCAAGAAATGTCTTTACTGGGACCAAGTCTGAAAGACATGAACTGTATATCTACTAGTATTTGTTTTCATCTCTATGGATATAGTCTCTGTTTTATGATCTCTTTGTACTAATGGGCACTAAGTCCATTCCACTACCATGGTTCTAACAATTCTCTGCTTTTAACACAAAATTAAAATGCCAGGAGCATCTCTGGGTAGATGGACTACAAATCTAACCAGAGAAAATGGCTTGTATTTCCTGATAGATTACCTCTATGGAACATTTGCCCCTTTCATCTAATGAGACACTAAATATTGTAACTGCTAGACAGATGCTTTTAATTCATATGTCTAGACTTTGTCATGGTGCCAGAAGCTTTATCCTGGTTGAACTTTTGAGAAACAGTATTGTTTCTTCAGAAAAAAAAGAGGGATTGTTAGTGGGTGTGAAGATGAAGAAACACTGGGAATACAAGTATCCCGTGGTGACAGCATTAGGCAAGATAACAATGTTGAAGAGCTGGGGACAGAATCTGGTTGTCTAAGAAGCACTGCTATTCAGTTGACTCTCTGTTTCCTGATCCCATTTTAAACTACAATAGTGAAGCTTTTGTTCTTTTTTGTTGTTCTTGTTTATACAGATCTGCTCATTACAGTAACCAAAGCTCTAAGAAATAATTTCAGTTTCATTGGGAATCCTTTTGTTTATCTTACTTGTGATAGAGAGATTTTTGTTTTATTGTATGTTCTATCTAGGGCTTCCCAGGTGGTGCAGTAGTAAAGAAACCGCGTGCCAGTGCAGGGGTTGAAAGTGATGCAAGTTCCATCCCCAGGCTGGGAGGATCCCCTAGAGAAGGAAATAACAACCCACTCCAGTTTTCTTGCCTAGGAAATCCCATGGACAGAGGAGCCTGGCAGGCCCCTGTTCATGGGATTGCAAAGAGTTGGGCATGACTGAGTTACTGAGCACCCACATGTTCTATTTAGGAACCCAAATATGTAAAGCATGGAGGAAAACCAAGTAGGCTAGAGTTATGAAAATTTTTTATTTTGACTTTCTGTCAACATGAATCTTCCAAACTTCCTTTTCCCCTCTTCCATGGCATTAAGTTTTATTAAAAACTAAACAAGAAATACTTTAAGCTATGCCTTTATAAATGTGTGATCATGCTAATAATAAATGTTTCTCATTATACGTGTTTACAACCGTGGATTCTGGGACAGTCTTCCAGTATCACAAGGATGTCTGTAAGACAGAAAGTATTATTTCTTCTATAGTGACATCTTGAGAATGATAAATGAATGCCTAAGAGAGAAAGAGGGCAAACTCCTCAGACCTTTTTAAGATCCAAATCAAGAGATGCTTTTATTTTCCCAACTTTCCTTTAAAAGTTCAGATTAAGTAATTTTTTTTTCTTTCCTAGAGTTTGATCTTTAAAAAGTGGCAAGAAGATATTAAAAATCCAGAAAGTGTTTTTTTTTGCTTTTCCATCTTTTTTTTTTCCTTCTGTCTTCCTGACCTTGCAAAGCCATAGTTCCCCAAGACCTCTGACACTTGAGATATCAGAGACCTCTAGGTCAGTTAGTCACTTGTTTCCAGGTACATGAAACAGGAAACTTTGAACAGGAAACTTTCCTCTCCCTCAAAGTGATCCTGAGACATCAGCTGTGGAATCACAAGATGTCTTTAGTTTTGGCAAGTTCTTACTCTGTGTGTGTGTGTGTGTGTGTGTGTGTGTGTGTGTGTGTGTGTGTGTCTGTGTGTGTTCTTTCCTCCTGTAGCTAGAAATCTTAGAAAAGGTACCAGCGTAGAAAACAGTACATTGTGTACATTTTGAGGTGGCACCTTTTTGAATTTGTTCTGCTTCACCTCTAAGCTCTGAGAGCATGAAGAGGAGACAATGAGGCCTATTGTCAGAGCCCCATTGACTTAGCCAATTGAACACCAAGACTTAAGATTGTTCATTCACCTTGAACCTTGTTTATCACTTAATTCGAGAAAAGCAGAAAAATGTTTATTTTTAGAGCTTCAAATACAAATTTGAAAGGCTGCAAACAATTATTAGGGGATGACTCGGCCTATTCCTGCAGTGAGACTCTTTGATCTGAAAATAATCTGTACCAACGCAGCGTAGTAACTTTTGCTATGAGGGCTATCAGATAGAATCAAATCATGTATCTGTAGAGCTGAACAATGCTATTGTATGTGCAGCACTTCTCATTCAGTTTCACAGTAATTAACAATTTAATACTTAGTTATTAAACTACTTCCACATGCTTTAAATGATAATAAGTACCATGGGTTCTGTACTTAAGGTATAAGATATTGAGGTCTCAGTCCAGCCCATGAGCGTTCAGTGAGAACTCATTGCTTTAAGTCAGGGACCAGAGGAAGAAGCCAAAATGATAAATAGAGGTAATTAAGTGCAGTGGTGGACAATGAGAGAGAATCATTCACATGAGGAGAGAGAGTCCAGCTCCAAGCTCTGTCGTGGCTGCTTCCACCACAAACTGTATCCTTCCATCTTTTGCTCCCGCTGCTGTGCTTTCCTCATCTTCTTAAACTCTCTGTTGCACACAAAGTAAACAGTTTACAGCACCATTCCAGCTCTGTGCTTTGTCAAGTCAAAAACCTTCTACGACACCCCTTTCTTCATGAACAATGTTCAGATCTTTCCATTTGTGGTTTAGGTCCCTGATAATCTGGTTTCAACGGCCCTTCTAGTCAGACCCACCACTCTTCACACCCGGCACTTTTAAGTGTCAGTCAATCTGCGCTTGCTGAGCCACGGGAGATACCTCAGTCTTCTCGCTCATTCCTCTGTCCCTGCATTTCCTCTGTCTGAGATGATCTTTCCTTAGCTGAGTCACTTCGGCATCTCAGAGGTTAACTGCCAGGTAGCCTTTTCTAACTCCTTCCCTTCTCCCTTTAAACCTGACTCTAGCCCCAACTCTCCACTCCCACGTCCCAGTCCCAAGTGGGATCGAGAACTTTGTTTATAAATCTCTCCTGGCACTTCTCTATGTCTTATATTGGAATTATTTATGTATGTATTTAATTTCCACTCAGTATTGTAAACACTTTGTAGACATGCTAGTTAAGGAAACAGATTTAAACACAAAGTCATCAACAATCAGAAGATTAGCAAGAAGGCTGTAGTAGAAATGCAAAATAAAACATAGATTTTTTTTTTTCCTCTTACTGTTTTTTCTATCTCTTATATAGCACATACAATAGCTTGCATGGTAGGAATTCATTGCCCTTATTTTTTGGCTGAGTCATGAAATGCTTGCTGTCATTTCCAACAGGTTGTGGTTCTGCCAGTATCTGTATTTTACTAGCATTATAATATTTGGCAAGTTATTTAATTTCCCTGAGCCTCAATTTCCTTGTCTGTAAAACGGGTATAATGGTAGTAACTACTTTATTGGGGGATTATGAGGATTAAATGAGTAAAGGAACTTCAACTTACTTAAACTACTTCCTGGCATGTGTTAAGAATAATACAATACACTCTGTTGTTCTAGTTACTTTTATTTATAGTTCCTTGAGAATAGGGATCGTGTCTCTCTCATTTATGTATTGGAAAGGAAATGAAGGACTGAGTATTGACAGTTTCACAGAGAAGATGATGATGAAAGTGGGCCTTAAAGGGTCATAAAATGTTTTGGTTTTAGAAAGGTTTGGGGCAGAGAGTTGTGGAAAGGATATTCTAGGATCCCAGAGAGGTATATTATAAGCCACTACAGAGATGACAACTAGAATAAGAGTTGGGGGGGCAGTGCGCAGAGATGACCATCTGTTAGGAAACATTAGGAGAAAGAGGGAGACTGGATTCATACTAAAGTGGTCTAGTGAGGAGTGGATTCAGTCTTCTTGAGCTGGGAGGTAGGTGGTAAAGGGCAGCAGAAGAGTATGTCCCAGCCTGTGGACAGTGGGATTCAGTAGGCAGGACAGGGAGCAGGGAGATGGGCTCAGAAACTCCCTAGCTGTGATGTGTCAGAGCCTGAACTAAAGTGAATAGGACATAGGGCGTTGGGCGTGGAGTGCCGCATTTAATGGAGAAAAGGAAAATGACTAGTGTGGGTATTAGTACAACACAATGGTACTGTTTCTGAGCCTAAAAGTTGGAAATTCGTGGTAATTTGGTCAGATCTGGAAATCATGTTTTGATGTTATTTTTGAAAGTGTGTATTAAAACACTGTAGTGTAAAATTTTGTGAAAAATGACTTTTCAGAAACATAATTTGAACATAAGTAGTCATTATATACAAATAAATGGTTTGTAATTAAAATTATAATTATTTTTATCAACCTTAAACACTTTTGGCTAATATAATTCGCCTACTGCTTGTTACTCGATGTTCCTAAAAGCAAAGCAGCATTTATTTTTAGACATTCTGTAATGCCACCTTAGGATCTTGATTTCTTCATATTGGATGGATTTTAATTGCACAAATTAACTTATAATGGAGTTTTGCAGACATTGCCAAAAGGTGAGAGAGATCACAGACACTGTGGTGCTTATAAGAATTTGGATCACATTTTAATAAAGCTATATATAGTCTTTGTACATATGTATATATATATACACACATATATGTATGTATGAAGGTTATGTATATATATTATATGTAACATTTTATATATTAAAATATATGTAGGCTTCACAGTTTTGTGCTAGTGGTAAAGAGCCTGCCTGTCAGTTTAGGAAATGTAAGAGTCTCGGGTTTGATCCCTAGATCAAAGGTTCCCTGGAGGAGGGCATGTCAATCCACTCCAGTATTCTTGCCTGGAGAATCCCTTGGATAGAGGAGTCTGGTGAGCTGTAGTCCATAGGGTCACATAGAGTCAGACATGGCTGAAGTGACTTCACGTGCTATACATATACATATTTCCCTTCTGAGCCAAAACAAAACAATACTGTATTCTTAAAGATAAGTCATTCCTCCCACTTATTTAATGTATCCTACATTTAGTAACCACAGAAGCCAAATCCTTTTTTGTTTTTCATTTGACATCCAAGACTAAAGCATGATGCCTGTTGCTGTGATGTGTGACCAGCTCCGAGCATTCCACCCAGGCTTGCCATCTCTAGTTGAGCGGTTGAGGAGTGAGCTTCAGGGAAGAGATAAGTCAGGTGGTGAACGATGGTGCTGTCTTTGTTCTTCCTTGAGTCCCAAGTATTGTTCTTTGTAGTGTACATCAGTTCAATTCAGTCGCTCAGTCGTGTCCGACTCTTTTGAGACCCCATGGCTCGCAGCACACCAGGCCTCCCTGTCCATCACCATCTCCCAGAGTTTACTCAAACTCTTGTCCATCGAGTTGGTAATGCCATCCAGCCATCTCATCCTCTGTCGTCCTCTTCTCCTCTTGCCCCCAATCCCTCCCAGCATCAGGGTCTTTTCCAATGAGTCAGCTCTTCGCATGAGGTGGCCAAAGTGTACATACATGACATTAAATAAACATCAAATGTCTGTACATTCTGATTTTCCTACTGCTGAACACTTTCTTGAAAGAGAGGTAGCAGATCATTGTGATTTATAGTTTCAGGTTTTTTTTTTGGCTGCACAATCAGACTGTGCCACCTTGGTCAAACCATATAACTTCTCAGGACTCTGGCTGTTTCATTCATACACTAGGGAAAGGACATAAGTGACCTCCAAGGACGTCTCACCTTTAGAGATGAGTTTGTAGAAACACAAATTTCAGTAGTATAGAAAACAATAAGACACCCACTGGCACCGCTCAGAAACAAGTGAGTGCCAGACGCTATAAGACGAGAGTGGCATGTTTGATTAACTGTATGAAATTGAATTCCGACTGAACTACTTTAATTTTTCTTGAAAGTTAAAATGAAAGCATTGATACTATTTTAGTGCTAGACTGTAAACTGTAAACAAAAGACCTATAAAATTTGTCATGCCACATCACGTTTAGTTGCTTTAGTCGTGTCTGACTTTTTGCGATCCTATGGACAGTAGCCCGTCAGGCTCATCTGTCCATGGGATTCTCCAGGCAAGAATCCTGGCGTGGGTTGCCATGCCCTCCTCCTCCTCCAGGGATCGAATCCAGGTCTCCCTCATTGCATGCAGATTCTTTACCATCTGAGTCACTAGGGAAGCATGGTGTCAATTCCACTACATCTAAAATTTTTGGATGTCCAAAATTGAAAAGTTAGTGTTAGTCACTCAGTTGTGTCTGACTCTAGTAGCCCACCAGTCTCTTCTGTCCATGGCATTCTCCAGGCAAGAATACTGGAGTCGGTAGTCTTTCCCTTCTTCAGGGATTCTTCCTGACCCAGGGATAAAACCCAGGTCCTCTGCATTGCAAGCAGATTCTTTACCAACTGAGCCACCAAGGCTTAGTCTAGCTTCAACAAATAACTTTCTTCCTTCATAATTTTGAATATGTATCTATTTTGCATAAAATTAATATGTAACATGTCGCCATATGTTTGAAAAAGATTACATGTAAAAAATATCAGGCTACTGTGAAGAAGGTGTACCTTTTCTCCAGCTGTTACAAAGAAACATTAAAGCTTTAATGGGCTGTTATTATTATTCATTTAAAGACACTAGGTTTTGTTAGCTATTTTTCCATAAGGAAGAAAAATAATATTTGCTGCACTCTTATCGATATTTTCATAGTTTTACTTCTTATGTTCCCAACAGCCCATTTATTTATTCAGACAATATTTACTGAGCATACACCATGTAAAACCTGTGTGCTAATGACAGGTTACACAGCAGTTATGGTCTAGGAGAAAAGTAAGACATTAAAAACAAAATGCTCCTAATGCATATTTAATTTTATTAATAATATTCACTGTAAGCTGTGAAAGTAAAGTATGGATATTATGATATCTTATATTGAGGCACCTTATTTGGTTTTAAGACTCAAGAGAGATTCTCTGAGGAAGTGATATTGAACTTGAGACCTGAAAAATACAGTTGGCCATAGGAAGAAGACAGGAGATGAGATTCCCATGCAGGAAGGATAGAACATCTGAAGTGAACTGAGGAACTGAAAGAAAGCCAGGTGGCTGGAGTGAAAAAGGGAGTGAAGTGGACAAGGACACTAGATGAGCCAGACAAAGTGAAAGAGGTTGCCCAGTGGTGGATCTGTAGGTCATCTAAAGGGTTTTACATTTTGCCCTGAATGTAATGGAAAACCATTGAAGGTTGTTTGTTTTTTTTTTTAATTAAAAACAATAGTTTACTTTTGACCCTGTTGGATCTTCATTATTGCATTCAGGCTTTCTCTAGTTGCGGCGAGTGGAGGCTACTCTCTAGTTGCTGTTCATGGGCTTCTCACTGAGGTGGCTTCTCTTGCTGTAGAGCGCAGGAGCTAGGGAATGCAGGCTTCATAGTTCCAGTATGTGGGCTCAGTAGTTGTAGCGCACAGGCTTATTTTCCCTGAGGGATCTTCCTGGACCAGGGATCGAACCCATGTCCCCTGCACTGGCAGACAGATTCTTAACCACTGGACTCCCAGAGAAGTCCCCACTGAAGGTTTTTTTAAAAGGTTAATGACATGATCCAATTTATATTGATGGTGATTTCTTTGGTTTCTAAAGCAAGGAAATAGGAAGTTCTTACAGTGTTCAGAGAAAGATGCTGGTGGCTTGAACGATTTGGTAGCTAAAGTGATAGAGAAATAAATGGCTTTGAGATATATTGGGTAAACAATCCACAGAACTGATGATTAATTCCTTTTGGGATGATCAGAGAGAAAGATAAGTCATGCATAACTCTGAATTTTGTGGATTGATAAAATGAAGGGCTTCTGTGATGACTCGAATTGCTAAAACCACATGAAATGTGGGAGATCCGAGTTCTGTCCCTGAGTTGGGAAAATCCCATGGAGAAGGGACCAGCTACCCAATCCAGTATTCTGGCATGGAGAATTCCATGGACAGAGGAGCCTAGAGGGCTACAGTCTGGTTCAGTTCAGTTCAATTCCTGAGTTATGTCTGGCTCTTTGCAACCCATGGATGCCAGGCCTCCCTGTCCAACTCCTGGAGTTTACTCAAACTCATGTCCATTGAGTCGGTGATACTATTCAACAATCTCATCCTCTATCATCCCCTTCTCCACCTGCCTTCAATCTTTCCCAGCATCAGGGTCTTTTCCAATGAGTCTTTTCCAATTTCTTCACATCAGGTGGTCTAACTATTGGAGTTTCAGCTTCAGCATCAGTCCTTCCAATGAATATTCAAGACTGATTTCCTTTAGGATGGACTGGTTGGATCTCTTTGCAGTCCAAGGGACTCTCAAGAGTCTTCTCCAATACCACAGTTCAAAAGCACCAATTTTTTGGTGCTCAGCTTTCTTCACAGTGCAACTCTCACATCCATACATGACTACTGGAAAAACCATAGCCTTGACTAGATGGACCTTTGTTGGCAAAGTAATGACTCTGCTTTTTAATACACTATCTAGGTTGGTCATAATTTTTCTTCCAAGGAGCAAGCATCTTTTAATTTCATGGCTGCAAGTCACCATCTGCAGTGATTTTGGAACTCAAAAAAATAGTCTCTCACTGTTTCCCCATCCATTTGCCATGAAGTGCAATGATCTTCATTTTCTGAATGTTGAGTTTTAAGCCAACTTTTTCACTCTCCCCCTTCACTTTCATCAAGAGACTCTTTCGTTCTTCAACTCTTTCGTTCTTCTTTTCTTTTTGCCATAAGTGTGGTATCATCTGCATATCTGAGGTTATTGATATTTCTCCTGGCAATCTTGATTCCAGCTTGTGCTTCATCCAATTCAGCGTTTCTCATGATGTACTCTGTATATAAGTTAAATACACAGGATGACAGTATACAGCCTTGATGTACTCCTTTCCCTATTTGGAACCAGTCTGTTGTTCCATGTCCAGTACTAACTGTTATTTCCTGACCTGCCTACAGATTTCTCAAGAGGCAGGTCAGGTGCTCTGGTATTCCCATCTCTTGAAGAATTTTCCACAGTTTATTGTGATCCACACAGTCAAAGTCTTTGGCATAGTCAGTAAAGCAGAAGTAGATGTTTTTCTGGAACTCTCTTGCTTTTTTGATGATCCAGCAGATGTTGGCAATTTGATGTCCGGTTCCTCTGTGTTTTCTAAATCCAGCTTGATCATCTGGAAGTTCATGGTTCACATATTGTTGAAGCCTGGCTTGGAGAATTTTGAGCATTACTTTGCCAGCATGTGAGATAACTCCAACTGTGTGGTAGTTTGAACATTCTTTGGCATTGCCTTTCTTTGGGATTGGAATGCAAACTGACCTTTCCAGTCCTGTGGCCACTGCTGAGTTTTCCAAATTTGCTGACATATTGAGTGCAGCACTTTCACATCATCATCTTTTAGGATTTGAAATCACTCAACTGGAATTCCATCACCTCCACTAGCTTTGTTCATAGTGATGCTTCCTAAGGTGCACTTGACTTCACATTCGAGGATGTCTGGCTCTGGTTGAGTGATCACACCATCATGATTATCTGGGTCGTGAAGGTCTTTTTTGTATAGTTCTTCTGTGTATTCTTGCCACTTCTTACTATCTTCTGCTTCTTTTAGGTCCATCCCATTTCTGTCCTTTACTGTGCCCATCTTTGCATGAAATGTTTGCTTGGTATCTCTAATTTTCTTGAAGAGATCTCTAGTCTTTCCCATTCTATTGTTTTCCTCTATTTCTTTGCATTGATCACTGTTCTGTAGTCCACGGGTTCACAAAGAGTCGGACATGACTGAGTGACTTTCATTTTCAAAATAAAGGTCCTGTCTGTCAAAATGGAAAAGCCCAGGGGTAGAGTAGATTTTAAAAAATCAAAAAATATGACATCTCCCCCATTTTGCAGTAACACTGAAACTTAAAAAGATTGGATTCTTGTTCATAGGTACACTTTCCGGGCAAGAGCTGCACTGTCACAGCATCTGCACAAGGCACCTTGCCCTTAACAAACGTCTGTGTTTGCTCTGATCTTATAATACCTTCAGCCTCTACCTGTGGTCCTCCAGAATGTTGGCATTTTTCCATTTGGCCAAAGTAAAATTTCATATTGTGCTGTTCCATTGGATACGTAAGTCCCCGTGAAAGTTACAAGGACCCTGTAGCCCAAATAAAATCCTTTGAATCAGGTCCTGCATAGGAAGAGAAAGCTAAACTCTCAATTCACAGTGTAGGTACTGAGCCTGTGGCTTGAGGGATGGATAGCAGTGCTTGAATCGACAACTGTGCTGCTGAGTGCGAATGGGCTCTTTATGGACCCACTGGGCTGCTTCTGCCCAACCTTTAATCTTTCCTAAGCTCCAGATCAGGAATCAAAACTGGTCTGCCCAGGACCTGAGGCATTTTGCTATGAATCTGAGGAGCACTCTAAAGGTTTGAATGCCAACTCTACAACTACTAACTCAATAACCTTGGGCAAGTCACTTAACTTCTCCCAAGTGTAATTTCTTCATGAACAGCAGTAAGATCTGTCTCATTAAATTTATATGAAGATAAAAAAAGACAACACATGTAAAGAGTCTTATCTGGCTCGTGGTAAGCTGGCCATAGACTCTGTTGTAGCCTCTGAGTTCCTGGTAGAGATAACTTTAGTGAAGTGATGCATTGTCTGATGCTTCATAAACCCTTACAGTTGTTATTTCACATCTTTCTCAATAATGGTAGAAGATTTCATATAAAGAAAATATTAAAAGAAAGTAAGTGAAACACAGTAAATTGCAAAATTCCATTGGCAAGCCTTTGAACTTTAGATACTAAATAAACCTGATTGCTTTAGTAATAAATTGACTGGCATTCTCAGAGCCACTTCTTATTTAATTCTCTTTACTTTATCAGAATCTCTCAATAGCATACATTGTCTGTTCTCTTTAGTTTATTTGGACATTACGTTCATTTACTTGGGAGCTTGGAGGAGGATGTACCAAAAAATATATCCATCACCTCTTACGAGCTCATGAGTCATATATTGTCTATGTTCACTTCTGTAAAGCAATGGAAGCATCCCTTAGGAACTGATTTGATGCAAATTAAGAAATACCAGCATAATTTTGCTGCCTTCTGCAGAGGGTACCTGAGATATTTGGCAACAACCTTGTTCCTTAAGCCATAAATTATGCCCCAGGGAATGAGGTCTCCAATAGGACTATCCTTGAACTTGACTGCAATGGCAAGGCACAGACACCATTCATCTGGGGCCAACTTACCTTCTGTAGTTCCTCACAGATCAGATGGGTGCTGAGCATTCTCTCTGTCTAAGGCAGCTAGTGAAAATTAAATATTCAAAAAATTTAGTGAGCAGCTCTCTTGACTGTGTTATTAACCAAAGGCAAAAGAAAAAAGGTAAAGAAAAAAAATTTTCTGAATGTTAACATCAGAAGTATTTTTCAGTTCACCCATATATACAGAGAGAGACCTAAATAGTATTATAGTTGTTGCATTTCCCAATGAGACAGTAATTTTCTTAAACTTTTTTTTTTTAATTTATACAGGCAGACTTAAGTAGACAGTGATGTAGCAAGCAAGGGTGAGAGCTGTGCAGTGTTCCTTAACAGGAAATTAGATTGTCAATTTGCCACCTCAGCACAATCCATCTTGTCTGCCCCCCTTCCCTCTGTGACATGCAGTCAGTTACACAAATATTTCATTTTCATTCTTTCACTGATTTCTAAGTTGTAACCCTTTCCTGTGCCTGTCTAGTTACACATGTGCCTTGGTTTATAGACCATATGAACATATGTGTTTGAGTGTCTGTAAATTCATACAGTTTCAAAATCCCTTAGGAAGGTAGGATTATAAAAGAAATCCAAGGAAAATACCAGTACAAAATTAGAATTTTGTTGTAACAAGTTCATTATAACTCATAAACATAATTCTTTTTTTTTTGCCACACCGCACGGTATGTGGAACGTCCCTGACCAGGAATGAGACTCGTGTCCCCTGCTGTGGAAATTCGAAATCTTAACCACTGAACCACCAGGGAAATCCTCATAAGCATAATTTTTAACTGTTTAATTTTATATTATATTTGCTTATAATAATATTGCTCTGAATAAAACATTTTAATTTCCCACAACTTAAAATGATCTCAATTTCTTTATCCTAAGGACATGGAAGTTAGATAAGTATTCACAAGGGGTTTCAGATGTAGCTGTAATATTTTAGCATTACTCAGCCGTTAAAAAGAATACATTTGAATCAGTTCTGATGAGATGGATGAAACTGGAGCCGATTATACAGCGTGAAGTAAGCCAGAAAGAAAAACACCAATATAGTATACTAACACATATATATGGAATTTAGAAAGATGGCAATGACGACCCTGTATGCAAGACAGCAAAAAAGACACAGATGTGTATAGCAGACTTTTGGACTCAGAGGGAGAGGGAGAGGGTGGGATGATTTGGGAGAATGGCATTGAAACATGTATACTATCATGTAAGAAACGAATCACCACTCTATGTCCGATGCAGGATCCAGCATGCTTGGGGCTGGTGCACAGTGATGACCCAGAGAGATGTTATGGGAAGGGAGGTGGGAGGGGGGTTCATGTTTGGGAACGCATGTACACCCGTGGTGGATTCATGTCAATGTATGGCAAAACCAATACAGTACTGTAAAGTAAAATAAAGTAAAACTTAAAAAAAAAAAAAAACTAAAAAAAAAAGATAGCAAGCAAATATAAAAATTTTAAAAATTAAAACTGAGTGGTAAGTACATGAATGTTTCATTATTTTAAAATATTTTTTCTGTTTCGAATATTTCACAGTAAAATAAGGCAAATATACAAACATGTTTAGGTTATTCATGCTTTCCTCTCTTTTTTTGTTACTATAGAAAGTATTCATCTTTTCTGGAACATTTAGAAAAAACTTGGATCCCTATGAACAGTGGAGTGATCAAGAAATATGGAAAGTTGCAGATGAGGTAAGGATGCTAACTGAAGTAATTTTGGAAAGGGTTGCTCATATACACACAAGATTGGTTATCATAGCTGAGATCATTTTTTATATTTACCTTTGTGCATGTCGGTACACGTGTGTGTATAAATTTAAAATGGAAAACTCTAATACTGCTGGAACACCCACCTCTTTGGATTAGACTTTTTCTCAGTGATTAATCAGACTCCAGGGCCAGCATTACTTTAGCCTTCCTCCAGAATGTGCATCACTGAGACATGAACTAGGAGAGACCTAGACACCTACAGCACACCAGGATTATTCACAATCCAGAGAAGCTTCTGTCCGTACCTTCTTATCTATTCCCCATCTGGGTTCTGAAGGTTTCCCAGCATAAGAACAAAGCTTTGGTTTGATATGATACACTTCTCTGGAAAGCACAGGTTTAGCAAAAGGGTGATGATAATTTTAGAGGACCAACTGGTGGATACAGTCTTCTCTGGAAGTCACCAGGAGTCAGCTGCCTTCGGGAGCGTTTGTCATGAGCATCTCCATGCGAAATATGATACTAAATGACCTAGATATGGCAAGCTGTATTCTTTGAGATCAGTATACCATAGGAAATACATGGTTTGAAATGGAATCTAAGTTCCTGAATAACAGCCTGTTTATAAGAAACAAGTGGTTCATTATAATTGAAGGTATTATACGGAGGAATTTAGAGTTGGTGGAGAGCATAAGTGGAAATCTTGGCTTGCTTGATAGACACTCTAGCTGTTAACTAATAATTCTTGAAATATAGACATCGTATTTAAGAAAGGAGAACGTAAGTTGTTCTAGTTTATTAAACTTGAGGTTTATGTCCAAAGATCTGAATGGTGCCTGACTACAATTATGGGACTTAAGATCGTTAGATGCAAAGGCCTTCTTAGAGAACAACTTTATCCCATTGTTTCTAACATATTTGGAAATCTTTTTATTCCAAATTTTCTTTCCTTGTCTGCCTCCCTTCAGAGTGGATCTTGCCAGGAGCTTTGAAATGCCCATGAGTTTAAACACTTACCCATTGAATGTCTAACCTTAACATGCCCCTAATAAAATGCACTTAGATTAACCGTCTTCATTATCAAAGTTTCCTTATTACTGAACAAACAGGGTTTTTAAAGAAAACATTAACTAAATTGCAAGTGACACATTTTAATGTCTTTGATGTGACTTCAGAGAATGAACTATAGGAACACAATGTGGTGGGAGAGAAACTTTGAAAGGAAGACAGAAAGAAGACTTTATAAAATCTGCAAGTATTGCCAAGTCACAATAAAATTTAGAGGAAATCAGGGTCATAAAAATAATGTAAAGTTTTAGAAGACATTGTTAAGATTTTTTTTATCATTACAATTCTTTTAATGACATATATTTCAGACATTCAAATAATGTTACAATCTCTAACATATTTTCTTCTTTATGAATTTGAGAACAGTAATAGGTAAAATCCCATCAGCAAGTTTTATCATTTCAAAAGTTTTACATATTCAAATTTTGATTGTCATTGCCAAACTGCTACACAAAATAAGATATACTAATGATACTTCTAACAAATTTTCATTATTTACATTATAGACAACTGAGAATATTCCTGACATTGGTTACTGATTATAATATACAAATTTAACTACCCACCAGAAAATTTTCAAAAGCTCGCAGAAAAACAATACTCCAAATCACAGAAATTCTGTTCTCACAGAAGTATATATGGAAACATTAAAAAAACACATAGCCACTTAAACATTTTATATAAAAATTAACATTCATTTAGATATAAATGAAGCAGGTTTCTACATTTAAGCTTATAACTGCAATTCCATTTCGATATTTTTTTCAAAAAGAAAAAATGTAAAGCAATGAATATATTTTTAAAAAGAAATTATCCTATCTATATCCCTAAAACTAATTTTACATATGTATGTGTATATACATTTACAATATGTTTGTATATGCATATAAATTTTCAGCCAGTACATTTATATAGTATAGCGAAATAACCATTACTCTAAGTTAGCTATGAAAATAACTATGACTTAAATGACAATTCCCTTTTAATCTCTTCCTTTCTTCCTAAAGATAAAAATAAAATCCTTTGGGCATTTTTCTTTGTTAAAAATATGCAATCTAATCTTTTCCTATGAGAATCTAACAATGTGAAGACATGGAGACAATCTATGTATCCTCATGCCCCAAAACTCACTGCATAAACACCCAACTGTAATGATAGACCCAAGAAGGCAGAGTAGAAGGTCAGGGGCTCATCTTCTCCTGTGGACTCCAAAATTACAACTTGCTGCTGAACAACCATTGACAGGAGAATGAAGGATCCCACCAAAAAAGGATACCCCTCATCCAGCAAGATGGCTGGAGGGGCAAAATTACGTTTAGAGTCAAACCCCATACCCGCCAGAGATGCTTAGAGGGCTCAAACAAAACCTTGGGCTCAGCAGGGGATGCCACGGAGTCTGCCCCAGACCTGCCTTTGAGTGAGAGTGTCTCCTGTGGAGGTATGGATCAGCAGCGGCCTGCTGCTGGGGCAGAGGCTCTGGATGCAGCAGGCCTGGGTGTAGCATAAGCACTTTAAATGCCAGTATAATGCCAAAATTTTACCTGTTTAGATTTTCATTTGATCAGCTCATATTTAGGTATATCTTTTTACTGGTCTTTTTAAAATAATTGGTTGTTCATAAAGTTACTGCTGCTGTCCTTGTATTAATGTCATGTATTTGAAGAGTAGTGATAAATTTTTGTTGAAGTAGCCTGAGAATAGAGCACAGACAAGGCAGCAAAAGCCCAGAGAAGCAGAAAATACATTGGCTTACAAGTTGTGGGGTCTGGGTTTAATCCTATATGATTGTTCATACACTTTGCCCAAATAGGACCATTCAGGGATGTGTCCATTACTTACCTGGACAGGAGACTGGGACGAAAGATGACAACCAGGACTGGCCAGGGTAAACTGGGATTGAATGTCACCTCGTCTGGTCCTCTCTGTGACCTTAGTGTGACTTGTTTCTCTAGAGGGAAATGAAGTGAGTTATAGCAGAGAGTTAAACACTTGAATCTTATCCCAAGAGCACCTTCTTTGTAATTCCCCTTTCCCTGAAAGGGAAATCAAAAGAGCTTATGAAGACAATGTCAAGCCAAGAAATACTCTATTCCTACCTTGGATTTGGCCCTACGCTACGTTGTGGAACCTTTGCATATCTGGACTGGATCATGTGAAGCCGTGAGGAACATGCCTAGTTACAAGCTCTAAGACTTGGGAGCAAAGCTGGCGGCCAAAGCAGCTCTTTTACCCTTTGTGCCCTAGGCCCAGACCTTCATCCTGGCATTTCACGCCTTATCATTCAATGGATGAATTTAAAGCAAGTCCAAGGGAGAGAAAGAGTTTTTGTCAATGACCTGGAACTATGAAAGTCTAAATTCCCCAACCCTAAGCCACTGAGGACCAGATAGCTTCTACCTAGGAGCCCTGAGTACCAGCTGTGTAGACCAAGAGAATTTGAAAGGAGGCTGAGTCTTGAGGGAGAAAAACAAAGTAGACCCCTAACATTGTGGACTAATAAATTGGTAGGATTGCTATCAGTTTTCAGGCTAGTATGTATAAGAGGCCCAGCCTAGGGCCTGGCAAGTAACAGTCAGTGAACATTAGCTGTTATAGTCATGCTTTCATGTGGTCTTTACCTGGTCGTCTTTTATATGTTGCTGTTAAACAGAATCCTATTTGTTGTCTTACTCTTCCTGGAAAATATCATGCATCTTCATAGCTCTAACTAACTCCTCTGTGCTGCTGACTCCCAAATCTGCCTGTGTCCAGAGCTCCCTCACTGATGTTTCAGCATGGACAAGCATCTTCTGTCCATAAGTGAGTTTCTTAGCTGCACCAGCCACACAGTTGTCCTGCGTTTCCAGTCTCGGTGAATGGCATCACCAGCTTCTTGTTGCCCAAAGCCAAGATCTGGGGCTCATCCTTGACTCCCAATTTCTCCACCTGTCTCCACCTATTCCGTTCTGTCAAGGGTGTTTCCTGCAAATATCTAGAATATATTCATTTTTCTCTGTCCCCATCTCACACCACTCTTAATTCTTGTGTGAATTTTTGAAATAAACCCCTTTCCAGTTTCTTTCTTACTGGCTCCTTACAGTTCATTCTGCCCTTGGCAGCCTTGCATCTGATTGCTTGTTTCTCCCCTTCTTATGGCTCCTTATTGCCTTTTAGACAAAGTCCACACGGCTCATGGTTGATGTGATTTTGTTTCTGCCTATCTCTAAACTCCCTCCCCAACTGCCCCTACTTACCACGATCCAACTACACTGAATTTATTTGGTTCCTCTAAGGCACCTTGTGCTCTCTGTTCTGCAGAGGCTTTTTCACATGCTCTGTGGCTGGGACATCCTGCTAGCCCTTCACTAGCTGCCCCTCCTCATCATTCAGGCCTCTACTTACACCTCAGTTCTTCCCAGAAATCTGCCCTGATGCTCCAGATATGAGGAGCCCCTCCTAGCTGTCTCCGGTACCTCCATGCCTGTCACGGGGCTTTCTCCACACAAGAGAGAGATTCGCCTCTTAACTTGTGCACTTCCCCCATGGGCTTATAAGCACCTTGAGGGCAGGGATGAGTCTCTGTGGTGTTTCCAGTGCCTAGAACAGTGTGAGGCATGTGGATGGTGTTCAGTGAATATGGACTGAATGAATGAATGCATGATTTGATTCGTTTATTTAAATGAAAAAAAATAAATTGCTCATGTGTAATGGGTCGTAAAGGCAGCCTTGTGATCCACACGGGTGTCACTGTTGGTCATGAGCACGCTGGGGCTTGGCTGGGATGGGTGGTGGGAGCAGCTCCCTCCCTTGGTTTCTGGTTCACAGACTCTTTCCCCACAGTGAGGTGCCCTGATGTTGTCTATCCTCTCAGGCTCCTTCACCCCAGTCTGTTACTCAGTGTTATCCAAACTGATAGAATGGTTTTGGAATGGAGACTTTTTGGTAATTGTTTACTCCTTAGATTGCTTATAAAATAGTTTCTTTCTCTACACATCAATAGTCAGGTAAGCTATTTTAGAGAGCAAGCTAGATAGTAGTGGCCTTTTAAGTTGAAAGTTTGTCCTGGAAAACCTGTAGAGTAGCAAAAGAAATGTCTGAAGGAGTTTACAGAGTCTATCTTTGTAACGACCTAGCAATGGACTTCCCAGTCCAACTACACTTCACTTTCCTTATTATTCTTTTTTTTTTTCATGTTTCCTTGTCACAAGAACAGACTCTTGCTCTATAATAACATTTCAGAGTGCAACAATTGCAAAAGTCAATACTTTGAAGAAAATGCCTGTTCCTTTTCAGACCGTTACACATTTTTTAGTTTGATATGTCACAAAATAAAATTTGTTCTTTGTAAACAGCAGTTTGGAAGTATGTATGATTTATCAGTTCAACCACAGAAAGCTGGCAAATGCTTTTTTCCCTAAAGTTCTTTATATCCACAGACTGTGGATGCTTTAAGTTATTTGCAATGCTAAGTTGGAATGAAAATAATTAGAAATGTTGAGATTCCATATATTTAAAATTCACCTTAGTTTGGACAGACTAAGCTAAAGTTTATATTTGTTTTTAATCTATTGAAAAATGGTTTGTGGCAATAGTGCAAATAACATAGTCAGAATAGACACACACACACACACACACACATATATATGTGCATATGCATGTATGTAAGTGTAGGTATTTATTTTTAAAGAATTCTGCTGTTAAAGATCACTAAATTATATGATTTCTGTAGCAAGTTCCCTTTCAGTCTTTTTTTTTTTTTCTTTTACAATAGCACTTTTCTCTTTGAGCAGTAATTTCCCATTTGTTAGTTTTCTCCCCATCTGAATCATGAGTTCCTTAAGGGCAGAGCCTGGTGTTATTCATCTTTGAATTCCCAGGTCTGCCATAATACCTAGAATTTAATAAACTCCTATTAAGAGTCTATTAAGGAATCTCTTACTAAGCACCAAAAAAAAAAAAAAAAAATCATGAGGTTAATTTAAGCCATTCTTACTGGCACGTGGAGTTGGTAAGAAGAGCTTTGTATCTTTTCAAAACTAATTACTAGTCTGTCTTGCTTCCTATTTTCTCTCTAAAGCTTATCACCATATCAGGCAGGAAACAGGTAATTAATATGTTAAATATTCACTGACTTCAAATTTAAAGTTTTACTAACTTATGTTCACCTTTCTCTAGTGAATATGGTTTTAAAAGATTTTTACTCTACTTGGTAGGGAGTTAATCAGTGAGATAGAAATGTGGGAAAATGCACCCTAGAATGGTCTGCCTCTCCGTCACTCATTGCATAGTTTTGTTCTCTAAATATTAACAGTGCTATATATTTAGGTAGTTGTTCACTGTGTTAAGTTCCATGTGGGTTAAAACTACAGACTTTGTTCAGCTTTTTATCACAGGAAAGTACAGAGTATAACTCACTAAAGTAGCTTTCCCATTGTGGCCTTAATAGATGAGGGTATGAATGATGTGAATCTAAAAGGGGAGACTACATACTGCAAAACATTCTTAGCAAAATCGTAACCCTGTTACTAGGGGCATGATGTAAATCATTAGTATTGTAATACTTCCTGTTAACTTGCTTTCTACGGTAACTTACAACGGGGAAATCTTACAAATCTTGCTGTCATACCTGTGAAGTGTTTCAGTGACCAGGCCTATGACTCAGAATTCCCCAGGTTCTAACAATACTAATAATTAGGGTGGATTAGGTGCTTACCCTGTGCTACACTCTGTGGCAAGATCTTTCCACAAATTATCTCATTTAACCCCCATTATAATCCTCATTGTAGTCTATCCTATTATTTTCCCCATATCTTCCCCATGAGCTAGGTGAGACTTCCAGTAACACCCTCGACATCATCAGCAAAGGAGTGGTGGAGTGCAGACTGAAAGCTACTTGTGTGTGACTTCCAAGCTCTAGTGTTTTATCAGTAGTTTTCTTGATGCTTAATTTGACTTTTAAAAAATTCCCCAATATTTCTGATTCATCTGAAGGAAATACTGACTTAAAGTGTTAAAAAACTTCTTCTTTTATACTTTTTAAAAAGAGGTTTTATAGAATCTTAAAAATGAGAAAACGGAGGTATGCAGATGAAGTGACTGGTATTGGTTATGGTCTATACTGGCAGAGCTAAACCTGGCACCATTTACCATTTGTAATTCATCTTTAAATTTGTATGTAAAAAATCATTCATCAAAGCTGCGTCTGTCTTGTTTGGTCAGCATTCTGGGGCTCAGTGCACATTGTTGAACAAATGGATGGATGTGTTGAGGCTGGCAATGAGTCCAGCAAGGGCACTGAGCGCATGTCTTTATGCTCAGGAAGCTGACAGTCGAACAAGGGAACTTGCACCCCTGCTTCTGGGACTGTGTGCCTGACTGACCTAGAAGCTGATCAGGAGTATTGGGAAGGGTACTCCTTGCTAAGCTATGGCACAGACCTGAGAAGGTCAAGGTGTAGAGGGAGCTATAAGCTGTGTGTTTAGCGCTACTGGCAGTAAAGGTAGAGAGGGCTGGGTTCTGAGTGCCTTATCTGCCATGTGAGAGAGTTCAGTTACTCTGTCAGAACAGCCACTGTAGGTTTTAAACCAGAGAAACAATAGGGTCAAACCTCTATTTCAGAAGGGTTCTTGTGGGGTTTTGGGGTGACAAATCAACTTGAGATCTATAGTATGAAGTTTAAGAGATAATAATGGCCTGGATTCAGTTGTTATTCAGTTTGGGGCTAGTGAGAATGAACAAGATTAAGAAGTGTTTGAAAGAGGCCTGGGGCTGGAGATAAAGGTGAAAAATCATTCGTTTCTCAGTGGTAGTCGAGACCCTAAGAATGAATGAGCTCTTGGAAGTACTGGAGAGCTGGCAGTGAGGAAGACTAATATACAAGGGACAGGAAGAGAGAGAGTTACCTACACATGATAAAGGGAAGGAATGGTTGTGGAGGATGTGGTTTCTCATAAGCCAAGGACTAGATGTTTGAAGAAGGGGAAAAAAGGTTCTGTGGTCTCAGGCAGTAGAGACAATAGATGCGCACTCCTTGTTTAAGATTTCTAGATGACAAAAGGGTAAACATTAAATAATAGCTAAAGGGAAAGCTGGAGGCAGGTGAGGGGTTTGTTTTTGTTCTAAGAAGGGAGAGATGTAGCAGGTTCACAGGCTGAAGCCAATGAAAAGCGCAAGCTGAGGAGAGAAAGAACACAAGTCCTCCAGCTCCTCACTCGAGAGCCCTCATTCACATTCTCAGCTATTCAGATCCCAAATTAGCTTTATGTTTGAGTCTTTCAGAATACCTCAGACTAGTCCCCTTTGTCTAATTAATGTGTTTACATTCCCTGCCATCTCAGAAACTTGTGAAACATTGATGAATTCTCACAGAGTGAGGCTGCTTTAATGAGAAATCCAGTCAAGGAATATTGTCTATAATACATATCATGGGCACACAGTTAATATTTACTGAACAAGCACAGTGATGTGGGCCATCTCTGACTTCATCACTGAACCCATGAGAGTCTGTCTTAGGTCATTATCTCTTTCTGCCTATATTACAGGTAGCATATCTCACCTTCCAATACTAAATCTCAGACTTCCCAAGGGCAGGATATAATAGTTTATGTATCTCTTTAACTCTCAAACACTCAGCAACACTTGGCAAAAATATGTATGCCAGTTCACATTTATTTTAATAAGTGACATGATGGGGCAAGATTCCATTTTTGTTTTATTTTGAAAGAATGGGTTTCTGTATCTCATTTGCACTTTCAACCTATTTTTTTTTTCTATCTAGCTTAAAAAAAAGTCATTGACCCTAACAGAATTCTCATATTCTACCCTAATATCTAGGCACCTTTAAATCTCCAGTTTAAAAAAAAAACTGCTAGTTTTTTTTTGCGAAAGGGGAGAGCTATACTGTGCAGTATAAGGTTGGTTTCCTAACCACTGGACACCAGTGAATTCCCAATATATCACTATTTCACATCCACTAACTTTTACTTCATAGTTTGATCACTTTCTTAATGTCAGTTTTTAAAAATTAATTAATTTATTTTAATTGGAATCTAATTACTTTACCATATTGTAGTGGTATTTGCAATACATTGACATGAATCAGCCATGGGTGTACATGTGTCCCCCATCCTGAACCCCCCTCCCACCTCCCTCCCCATCCCATCCCTCAATGGCTTGCTGATTTTTTTAGTGCTACATTTCATTTTCTATTATGGCAGAGCAGAGAATGGAAGGTGGCATCAAAGACTCTGTTAGGATAGAGTAACTGCATTCTATATATATTATCTTTTCTTTATCTATTGTTATATTATCGTGTCTTCAACTGTGTTATCTGTGATATCTTTATAAACCTTGAACTTTGCCAGTCATCATCTCTTTAAACCCTATTGCAGGACCTGACACAGAATAGGAGCTCACTAAAAATCTCATGAAAGACAAAGTACAGAACTGAAATATTCTGTAGACCAGTGATTTAGAACTGCCAGGATTATACAGTCTTTTGTTCAATTAAAGCCAAGTAGCAAGAATGGTGGTGGTGGAGGGGAGTTGGTATGAAATTTAAACTTTTAGAACTCCTGTGTGTCTTTTCAGATTGTCAGCCTCTTAAGTGTTTTTAAGACTGTAGTACATGAACTATCCCTCCTAAGCACAGGGTTTTTCCTCTTTTCTGCAGGTCGGACTCAGATCTGTGATAGAGCAGTTTCCTGGGAAGCTTGATTTTGTCCTTGTGGATGGGGGTTGTGTTCTAAGCCACGGCCACAAACAGTTGATGTGCTTGGCCAGATCTGTTCTCAGTAAAGCAAAGATCTTGCTGCTTGATGAACCCAGTGCTCATTTGGATCCAATGTGAGTTTCAGAATTCCTGTCATTTACTAATACAGGGAGGAGAAAGAATCATTGAGACCTATTTCATATTGATTTCCATCAGGCCTGTCATGTCTGCAAGCAGACCACCCTCTAGATTTAAAATAATTGCCCAATAGAAAAATTACTACTTAACATGAGTACAGGTACTTATTTCCCAGTATAAGAGCTGTGTTTTCTAAGTATAATTTTAGATTTCATACAAACTCTTCCCCCTTATCATCACATGGTGAAATATTTACACAGGTGTAATTGAATCCTTATGGTTTTCCTTACTGTCCCATTTATACCATAGGAAATATTTATAGCACAAAACAAAGAAATACTAGTGATTATACATAATTAAAAACATATTTATTTGGGAATTTTTTTTCAAACTTTGTGAAATTTTTTCCCAAATATTTGTCCTATTTATTTATGAAAACTTAGAATCTATGCTGTGGTTGGAAACTTGATTGTAGCTGACTCTGTCTCTCAACATTATGTTAAAAGGATTCAATAAAACAGAACTAAATTAAAGAATTAAATTGATAGAACAATAGGTCTGTTATCAAGGATGGAGGCAGATTATTAATGTTCTGTGGTGTTATATATATATGTTTTTTCTAGAACATACCAGATCATTCGAAGAACCCTAAAACAAGCATTTGCTGATTGCACAGTAATCCTCTCTGAACACAGGATAGAAGCAATGTTGGAATGTCAACGATTTTTGGTGAGTGTTTGTAATTTACCTTAGATTTCATCTCTCCTTTGATTCTTGATAACAATCTTCAATGTGGTCATTCCTGCAAGTCATAGCAATGTACAAACTCTTCCTTATAACACATGTCACACAACCATCCAGCTTTACTCAAAATACCCACCTGCCCAAGTTTCTCACTTTGATCTGAGCGACAAGTTGAGGTTGGAATTCAGCAAATCTAAAATAACAGCTTATCACTAAGTTACATTAATAAATTAGAATATCTATACTTATTGAGTCTTTTATTTGGGAATTAAGTCATAAAAAAGACTAAGTCCCAATGCTTTCAGAAACTAAATCTCCCTTGGATGTGATCCAGGCCAGGCCTGGATTGTCTTGCAATCTGATGTATGATTTCAATGCAGTTGGCAAAAGGTTTATTTCATTTTTTAGCCATTATGTGGAGCTCATCTTTGTGCCTCTCCCAACCACCTTCTCTTTGTGCTTTCCAAACTGCCACAGATTCTTTCAAGTGATGTGTACAAATTCCTTTGGGTTTAGTCAGAAGGAAACTCTGGGGATGATATATCTCATCATTTCTATTAAGAATTTTGAGGCTCCTTGAAGTAAATGCTTTTCTTAATGAAGGATAGTTATTACCATCATTATTACTAAGCTTCAAGTGACAAATTAGGGGGCCGACTTGCAGCCTCTTGCCCGCCTGTGATCAGGTTCAGCTTGAACATGTGAAGGAGGCTCACTAAACTCATGCATGTGTGAGTGCCTAAGTCATGTCTGACTCTTTGTGACCGTATGCGCTGTAGCCCGCCAGGCTACTCTGTCCATGGAATTTCTCAGGCAAGCATACTAGAGTGGGTTGCCATTTCCTTCTCCAGGTTATCTTCCTGACCCAGCTGGGTCTCCTTATAGCAGGCGGGCTCCTGAATTGCAGGTGAATTCTTTCCTGGCTGAGCCACCCGGGAAGCCCAGACTCGGGCATACCCTGACCAATTCCAAATTATTAAGCTTTAAATCCACTGTTGAAGACATCCAACTCGTTATGGTGCTGTGGACTGACACTCATTTTTAAAGTTAATACATAAGGGATCTAACATAAATAATACTCGATTTCAAAGCCCACTTAGTTCCTCGAAAGTTCCCTGAAGAAGCACATTGTTTAGTACCGTACCAATTAAAAAAAAAAAAATCTTTCAGCTTCTAAGTAGAAAATTACAGCTAATATCACAAATGGTAGAAGCCAAAAGGATTCAGCAGTGAAAGGAACAGTCCCTGGCTGTTCAAACTATGAGCCTCTGGATGCTGTATTCTTCCTGGCTTTCCTCCTCCTCTGAGCTGGCGCCGCTCTTGCCTTACTGTGGCCCACCCTGCCTCCTTGTCCAAGATCTCACTAATGGCCACTTCCCTAGGTCATAGAGGAGAACAAGGTGCGGCAGTATGATTCCATCCAGAGGATGCTGAGCGAGAAGAGCCTCTTCCGGCAGGCCATCAGCCCCGCAGACCGCCTGAAGCTCTTGCCCCACCGGAACTCGAGCAGGCAGAGGTCTCGGGCCAACATCGCTGCTCTGAAGGAGGAGACAGAAGAAGAGGTGCAGGAAACAAAGCTGTAGAGAGCGGAACAAGTGTTTGCCCGGGACGTCCACACGTGGGAGCTGAAGGAAAAAGTTTCTGCCTCAGAAAACAAGGAGGAATGGTTTTTTTTTTTGAAAAAAGAAGGAAAAATTGGGGTAAGAGGAATTAAGGACACTCCTGTGGGTCCGGATCCATGGCTTCCTGGCAGTGGTCAAATTGTGTGAGAGGTACTTCAAATCCTTGAAGATTTACCACTTGTGTTCGCCAGTCAGCCTTCCCTGAAAACTTTTTCCTTTGGTGGTCACTGAAAAAGTGGCCGTAAATGTCAGCCAGATTAATTCTTCAGCTTACTGTTTAGTCAGACTTTCTCATTTGTAATAGTAGAGAAGAACTGTAATTATACTATTTAGGGATACAATTAAGTAGTGCTAACTGGAACTTGAGTGGCTTGTATCAGTTTATGTACCTTCTTCTCTACTCTCTCCATGATATTTTAAAACACAGCTATATTGCCTATTAAGGATTCAGACAGTCCTATTTCCCAGCAAGGAATGGAATGCTGTGAGAGGCTCAAGACAGCACATCAAATATGCACCATGCAACATCTAAGTGTCAGGAGACACTAAGCTCTGTCAGGAGACAGAACTTCCCAGTCCTGGAAATCAGGCTTAGTACCGTTCAGCAATACCCAAATCCAAATAATTTAGACAATCAGAACACATCCCTTAATTGGGATATGGGCTGTTATAGTCCCATGCAGGGAACAAAGATATAGCTCTCTTGATCTGGCAGTGAACGGTTCTGCTTCCAGAAAGTAGCAAACTTACAAGATGTCTGAACTGAAGGATGGCTGGAAAAATGCTTTAATGCATATTGGTACAGGAAAACCCTTCATAACACAGAAGTTCCAGGTACAGAGTGTGCAGGCAGAAAGACTGTGGGCACTCCATGTAGATGTACATGAAATTCAAAGATCTAGGAATAGAGAGGGCCATGTGTGTGTTCAGGCTACCTATGTGCACTTCATGCTCTACGTACTGAGCAGGAGAAATAATGGGCACACTGAACACTGAAGAGTCAATCGTGAATTAGTTTTATATTCTTCTGGTTTATAGTTTTATGATACAAAAATTTTCTCTAGGAAATATTTATTTTAATAATGTTTCAAACTCATAAATGGTTGTATTTTAAGAATGATTATATTATGAATTATATTTGTATAAAAGAATTTTTATATTTGAAATGTTGACTTTTTATGGCACTAGCTATTTTTATGATACATTATGTTAAACCTGGGATGGGAGGAAACCTTGGGGGAATATTGAGGGGCTATTGACCAGGGTCTATGTATTATGTTGTTGCACACACCTGTGTGATTCCCAGCCCACATGCTGGTTCCATCTTAGATGCAGTTCCAAAAAAATGGTACCACAAAATCTGACCACCCCTATCAAGAATACACTGCCTTCTCAACTCCAAACTAACCATTAAGATTGCATTCTACTTATTATGGTAAGGGAATATCATGTGTCAATAAAATCCATATATTTGTGTGAAACTTGGCTGTTTTCAGATGTGTTCATTAGTCGTGTCTCATTGATCTCTTACTTCAGTCTCTAAGGATCATGGAACACAGAATAATTATCTTTCTTTTAGATACAGCTTCTTGAGAATCCCAAGTCCAGTAAGATAGTCTAAAACATTATATCTGTTTTTAAATTGTGGCAAAATATACATAACCTAAAGTTTACTATTTTAAAACCTTTTTCTCAATGTACAGTTCAGTAACTAAGTATGTTCACATTGTTGGAAATCATCATCATGAGCTATTCACAGAAATGTTTTCATTTTGCAAAACTGAAGCTCTGTAACCGTCAAACCTAACTCTCTATTTATCCTTTCCCTCAGCTCCTGGCAGCTACCATTCTGTCTTTGGTCTCTCTGAATTTTACTCTGAGTACTTCGTATGAGTGGAACCATTAGTATTTGTTATTTTATGACTGGGTTATTTCACGTAAGTGTCTTCAGGAGGGTTTGTCATGTTGTAGCGTATGTCAGAATTTTAAAGGCTGATTAATAGGCTACTGGGTTGGCCAAAAAGAAAAAATCTTTCTTCAGTTTTAAGTAAAAATAAGACACATTTTTTCATTTTCATCAAGAACTTTATTGAACAGTGTATTCACTGTTCCATTACCTTCTGCCATTTTTCAGGCAACTTCATTATTCCGTCTTCCCAAAACATTTTATCTTTTTGAGCAAAGAACTATTCCAGGTGCCTTTTACAGTCTTCCAGGGATTTAAAATTTTTTTCCATTAAGAGAATTGTATGAAGACCAAAATAAATGGAAATCTGAAGATACAATGTCTGATGAATATACAGTGGATGAATACAGATTCCCCGTTAAGCTGTAACAGTTTTTGTCTGGTTGTCAAAGAAACATGCAGTCTAGCATTATCCTAGTAGAAGAGTATGTGTTTTCTGTTGACTAATTCCAGATGCTTTACGTTGAATGCTGCTTTCAGTTTGTCTAATTGGGAGCAGCACCTGTTGGCGTTAATAATTTTGTTTTCCAAAGGAACTCATTATAGAAGAGTCCCTTCCAATCCCTTCATTGGGATCATCTTCTTTGGATGAAGACTGGCCTTTGTTGTGTTTGGTGGTGGTTCATTTTGCCCCATGATCTCTACTGTTCCACATTATTGTACAGTATCCATTTTTCATCCCCCATCACAGATTGTTTTTAAAAGGAATCTTTTGTTACATTTAAGTGGAGAATAGCATATGGAAATATGGGCGAGAAGGTTTTTTCGCTTAACTTATGTGGGACCCAAACATCAAAGTGGTGAACATAACCAAGCTGGTGCACAAGGTTTTCATTGCTTGATTTGGGTATTTTGAGTGTGTTGGCTCTCTCCTGTGTGGCATAGCGTTGGTCTCACTGCCTCAATTTGATCACTGTCAGCTTCAGCTGGTCTACTCAACTGTGGAGCATCACCCAACAAGAAATCTCCAGCACGAAACTTCGCAAACCACTTCAGCTGCATTCGACCAGTCACGGCACCATCTCCATAGACTGCACTAATCTTTCTTTGTGTCTCAGTTGTGTTTTTTACCTTTCTTGAAATAATAAAGCATAATATGCTAAAAAATATTGCTTTTTTCTTCCATATGCTAAAAAATATTGCTTTTTTCTTCCATCTTCAATATCAAAATGGTTACTCAAAAATTCACCAATTATAGTAAGTTTTTTTTTTTTTTTTTTAATGCACACTGATAGGACAGCTGAAGCAGTACAATCTTAACATTTTTTCAAATGAAGTTAAGGACAACTAAGCATTACTAGAGAGCCAATTTATAGAAAAACCCAAACAAACTTTTTGACCAACCCAATGCACATATATGACATTTTGCTTCTCCATACATTTGTCAGTAGACGCTTAGGTTGTTTCCATCTTTTGACTATGTTGGATGATGCTTTTATGAACATGGTTGTACAGATATCTACTTAACGTCCCCACTTTCATGAATGAGGACGCTTTTTAGCTTATTTCTGTTTTAAAGTGTAGGCTTATAGAATAAAAATTATATATAATATGTATATATTCCATAAGAGTTCATTTATTTCTTTGAAAGCTTATTCAATAAGCAGTAGTTATTTTTACTACTCTCTTAACACATGAGCAAATCTCATCAAAGAAATAGCATTTCTACACTAGAACCTAGGTGGCTTTCTTTGTCCAAATCCCTGTTGTTCATTGACGAGACTTCTTGGGGCCCCTTTTCTTCTTTGCAGAGTTTCATTATGAAAGATGCAGGTGCCGTTATGGGGTAGATGGGCTGTAGATCCCTACTGAGTGCTGCAGCCTCCAACTCTGTTTTCTTACTGGGAAAAAAAAATTTATTTTCACATGTGACCCCAAGAAGGCAGTGTCAGAGCATGCTCTATTCTAGTTTTTCAAGTTCAGGTATTTAAATTAATAAACTTTATTTTTTAGTACAGTTTTAAGTTCACAGCAAAATTGAGAAGAAAGTACAGAGAGTTCCTGTAACAGCCCCCACCTTCCCTAGCCTCCCCCATTCTCAACATACTATACCAGAGTGGTACATTTGTTACAATCAGTACATCATTATCACCCAAAATCCAGTGTTTACATTAAGTTTCATTCTTGGTGAACCCTTATTTCTTCCTTCCTCCTTACTAAGCTCTGGTAACCACGGATCTTTTTATTGTTTCCATAGTTTTGCCTTTTCTTGAATGGCACATAACTGGGATCATACAGTATGTAGCTTTTTCAGATTGACTTCTCTTACTTAGTAATTGTATTTGTTTTCTCCTTCAGATATAAAAGCCATATCTTCTCATGGCTTGATATTTCATTTGGTAGAGAATAATATTCTATTGTCTAGATTTACCACCGTTTACTTATCCATTCACCTAATGAAGGATGTCTTGGTTGAGTCCAACTTCTGGCAATTATGAATAAGCACTCCTGCGCAGCTTTTTGTGTGGAAAGAACTTTTTAGGTCTTTTGGGTAAATACCAAGGATCTTGTGGTAAGAGTATATTTTATTCTGTGAGAAACCTTTAAACTGTTTTCCAAAATGGCTGTACCATTTTGCATTCCCACCAGTAATGAATAGGAATTCTTGTGTGTCTGAATCCTCACCAGCATTTGACACTGTCAATGTTTGGAAATTTGGCCATTCTAATATATGTATACTTCTATCTTGTTGTTTTAATTTGTATTTTCCTGATGACATATGACTTTGAAAGTTTTTCGTATGCTTATTTGCCATCTGTCTATCTTCTTTGGTATGTCATCTGTTCAGCTCTTTTGCACATTTTTAAATTGGGTTGTTCATGGGCTCATTGGTGAGTTTTAAGAGTTTTTTTGTATACTATGGATAACAGTCCTTTATCAGATGTGTCTTTGCAAATGTTTACCTTTATTTATTCATTCTCTGATGGTCTTCCTTTTTTCATGTAGATCTGAGTTTCTGGCGTGAGTTTCTGAAGAACTTCTTTTAAAGTTTCTTTCAAGGTAGGTCTACTGGCAACGAATCCCTCAGTTTTTGTTTGTATCACACTGTTTTCATTTCTCCTTTATTTTTGTATGTTAATTTTGCAGGGTACTGAATGCTAGGTTTGGCTTTTTTTGTCAATACTTTATATTATAATATTTCACCCGGCTCTTCTTGCCTGCATGGTTTCTGAGCAGTAATTCTTATTCTGAGCACATGTAATTCTTATCTTTTCTCCTTGTAGGTATAGTGTATTTTCCTCTTCTTTCAAGTTGTTTACTCCGTGTTCAATTTTCTGCAGTTTGAATATGATGCATAGGTGTAGGGTTTTGCAGGGGCATCAATACTGCTTGGTGTTCACTGGGCTTCCTGGATCTGTCGTTTGGTGTCTGACATTAATTTGGGGCAATTTTTCTGTTGTTATTGCTTCAAATGTTTCTTTTGTTTATTTCTCTTTTTTCTCCTGGTATTCCTACTACAGATATATTATACCTTATGTAGTTGTCTCAAAGTTCTTGAATATTCAAGGTGTTTTTTCCTCTATGTTTTTCAGTTTGGGAGGTTTGTATTGTATTGTCAAGCTGAGAGATCTTATCTCAGCCACGTTCAGTCCATCAATGGCATTGTTCATTTCTATTATATTGTTTTTTATTTCTGCATTTCCTTTTAATTGTTTCTTAGAATCTCTACCTTTTTGGTTACATTATCTAATGTTTTTATTCATTCCTGGTCTGATAATTCCTAGCATATATGACTCTAGTTCTAATACTTGTTTAGTCTCTTTAACTTTTTTTTTTTCACCTTTTTGTATGCTTTGTGGTTTTTTGGGATATACTGGGGAAATGCTGAACATGATGTCCTGGGGAAAAGGAGCTGTGGTAAATAGGCTGTTAGATATACAACAGTAATATATAGGGGAAAACAAGAGTTCTGTAGTCCTATGGTTTGGTTTCAGCCTTTTGATGATCCTGCATCCCTGGCCAGTGAACTTCACCAGTGCTTCTTAGCTTTTTGTCCCATCTCTAGTGGAGCAGGATTGCTAGAGTGAGTTGGCATTGGGTATTTCTCTTCTCCAGATAGGGGTTTCCAACTCAGTGGTAAAGAATCTGCCTGCCAATGCAGGAGCTACAGGTTCAAACCTTGGGTGAGGAAGATCCCTTTGAGTAGGAAATAGCAACCCCCTCCAATTTTCCTGCTGGTATAATCCCATGGATGCAGGGGCCTGGCAGGCTGCAGTCCTTGGGGTCACACAGAGTTGGACACGAAGGAGTGACTGAGCATGCTGCTGTTGCTGCTGCTAAGTCACTTCAGTCGTGTCCAACTCTGTGTGACCCCATAGACGGCAGCCCACCAGGCACCTCCATCCCTGGGATTCTCCAGGCAAGAACACTGGAATGGGTTGCCATTTCTTTCTCCAATGACTGAGCATGCACGTTTCCCCAGATAGGTTAAGACTCTGGTACAGTAGTTCTTCTGAGGGCACATCTTGATAAGAAAAACAGAATTCTCTAGTATTTTTCAAAATGATTACCTTCCTCTTCCCCCTGCTGGAAGCAAAAGGGAATTTTCATCTGTCTTTATTGTGAGACCGTTAATGAGTTTTGGAAGGTAAAACTCATGAAAGTGTGGGTCCCTCTCCTCTGATGACTGAGTCTCCTTGAAGATTTTCCCTCTCAGGCTTTCCTACAATGAGTCTCTAGAAACTCATCAGTTACAGGTCAGGTTTTCCTATCTCAGCACTGACTCCTAAGGAAATTTCTGCTTGGTAGTTTCCACTTAGGTAAATTGTGATCCTCTGTATATACCTGTGTGTCTCCAATTTTTTAAAGCTGTTTATACAAGTTTGTTGTTGTTGTTATTGTTAAGTTGCTAAGTCATGTACAGCTTTTTTTGTAACCCCATTGACTGTGGCCCTCCAGGCTTGTCTGTCCATGAGATTTCCCAGGCAAAAGTACTGGAGTGGGTTGCCATTTCCTTCTCCAGGGATTTTCTCAACCCAGGGATCAAACCCACATCTCCTACATTGGCAGGCAGATTCTTTACCACTGGGAAGAATCACTGGGCTACCAGGGAAGCCCTTATACAAGTTTAATCGATGTCAAATGTAGTTTACAAAGGTAAAGGACAGTACCTTTGTATGGACTATACAGACACAGCATCATGCCATGGGGCCCACAAGAGGCTCAGAGAGACAGCACCTTTCCCTGGGAACAGAAGCTCTAATCCCAGGACAGTTTCTTGGCAGAAGGCTGGGCAACTAGGATCACCCTCATTCGCCCTAGACTCAGCCCCTGCTTCAGCAGCAGATTGTCCTGTGACCTTACTTCTCTGACAGATCTAAGAGGAGTTGCTGATCTTTCAGTTTGCTCAAATCTTTCTTTATTGTTAGGTTGGAGTTGTTGTTCAGTCTTTCAGTCATGTCCAACTCCTTGCAACCCCATGGACTGCAGCACACCAGGCTTCCCAGCTCTTCACTGTCTCCCAGAGTTTGCACAAACTCATGTTCATTGAGTTGGCGATGCCATCCAACCGTCTTATCCTCTGTTGTCCCCTTCTCCTCCTGCCCTCAGTCTTTCCCAGCACTGGGGTCTTTTCCAGTGAGTTAGCTCTTTACGTCAGGTGGCCAAAGTATTAGAGCTTCAGCATCAGTCCTTCCAATGAATATTCAGGGTTGATTTCCTTTAGGTTTGACTGGTTTGATCTCCTTGCTGTCCAAGGAACTCTTAAGAGTCTTCTCTAACACCACAGTTTGAAAACATCAGTTCTTCTTTGGAGTAGCAACTTCTAAGTTCCTTACATACCAGATCTGAAACCAGAAGTCTTTCTAGTTCATTCTGAGTGAAAAACAAACAAAACTTTGCAAAGGTAGAAGCAGTCAAATACAAACAAATGTGACAAAAGAAGCCCTAATTCGGAAGGCCCACTTTAAGAGAAAAACACTGAAACAAGAAGGAAAATGAGTGTTGTTCACCCACGCTCTGTCATAACACTTGGCTTTTTCTCTTCTGTTTCATTCTCAAATTATTAAAAAAATTATTTTGGCCACAGATGACCTACTTTTATCTATTTGTTTTCTATATGTAAGTCTGGAGTTTAGGCTTTCGGTTGTCCAAACCTACACCCACTCCCATCTGACTTATACTTTTAAAATTTATTTCTCAGACCTTTCACTTTGTATTCCTCCTTATGAGAAAAAAACTAAGGCTTGAAACAAGTGCATTTCCTTCCAACAACTGAAGACCTTCCAGGATTGGGTAATTGCAATGTATTAGAGTGAAAGGCTAATAAAACCCCCAATGTAAATATTTTAGTAGTTTGCTAAAGAAAGAACCCTCAAGTATTATGTAGAAGACAGTTTAGAATGAGGTTTAAAAAGCTCCATATAAAAACCTGTTTGACCTGTTAAAACAGGTGCAGACAATCACAATTCCCTATTAAAAGATACAATGAAAAAACCCAATAAGTTCAAGACAAATGCATTGACCATGAGAACTCCAAATCAATAGATGGTGAATTGTTAGCTGCTTCTAGTGTTCAGAGCCAAACAGACCCCAGTCACTTTCTGTCAGTTGTCAGGATACTGGGGAATCAGTATCTATGTACCTTCCCAGGGAAGGGAGACTTTTTGGCAGAAGTTTAGGGTTTATCCTTAATCCATTATAGTTGGAACACTCATTTGCTTTTTGAGATACCACTTCCATTAATTGTAAAATGATGTAGTGCATTAAGAAATGTAGCTAAAATCCTTTAAGTAAATATGCTAATACTGGCCTTTAATTTCATGTGGCAAAATGAATTAATATAGCAATAATGCTAAATAATTACTTGAATCAAAAGTTAAGACACAGTTTACATCTTCCTTTCATCAAAGTACAGAATCAATACAGAAAGTACAGATTAACCTTCCACTAGTATTCCCTTGTAGAGATTTGGTTCTATTGTTAGGATAACTGCTTTTCCTCAAAAAACCACAAATTCCAATTATTGAAATGAACACAGACTCACACGCTTATTTATTTACATAAATATGTATTCTTTTTCAAATTATATTCCCAATTTGGTTGTTCCAGAATATTGAGCAGGTTCTCTGTACTACATTAGGTCCCTGTTGGCTATCCATTTTAAATGTAGTGGTCACACACTAATTTAAATGAATCCCCAAGACATTTTCTCCTAAAGACATCATGAATATTGGAATTTAAGCCTAAACAATTTTGGTGTATAAACAATCCTTCAACTATGTTCTTCCCCATTCACCTTTGACACTGATGGAATAATAGAATGAATGATCTTCAACAGCAATGACAGATGTGCTGATAAACAGAACTAGAGCTGAATTGTATTTTGATTGGCAAATATTGGCACAAATGCTAAAAAAAAACACAAAAAACAGAAATCTATCTTGCAATTAACCCCTATGAAATTAAAGTTGTAATTTACAAAAAGTTATAAAGAGTAGGCTTTATCTGTTTTATTAAAAAAAAAAATACGGCGTAGAATGGTGGTTACCAGGGGCCAAGATAAATACGGACATGTCAGTCAAAGGATGCAAACTTCCAATAATAAGGTGAATAAGTCTGGAGGTGTGATGTACAGCATGTTGAATACAGTTAACAATACTGTGTTATATCAGAGAAGGCAATGGCACCCCACTGCAGCACTCATGCCTGGAAAATCCCACAGATGGAGGAGCCTGGTGGGCTGCAGTCCATGGGGTAACTAAGAGTCAGACACGACTGAGCAACTTCACTTTCACTTTTCACTTTCATGCATTGGAGAAGGAAATGGCAACTTACTCCAGTGTTCTTGCCTGGAGAATCCCAGGGACGGGGGAGCCTGGTGGGCTGCCGTCTATGGGGTCGCACAGAGTCGGACACGACTGAAGCGATTTAGCAGCAGCAGCAACTGTGTTATATACTTGAAAGTTGCTGGGAGAATATATCTTATATATTCTCACCACATAAAAGAGGTAGTAATTTTGTGATGTGATAAAAGTATTACTAACACTATGATGGTCATCGTTTTGTAATACATAAGTATATAAAATCAACACCTTAAATTTACACAGTGCTTTATGGCAATTATATCTCAATAAACCTGGAAATTAGATTAAGTGGTTAAAAAAAATAGTTGGCCACAGTAGATTGCCTGACTATCATGTTTGTTGGAGTTTTGTAAGCTAACAAAAACAAGATGATTTTCAAAACAACCATCTCTTTTCCCTTCTTCGATGACAGCAGATACTAGGGGCTTATTAATATTCTACAGGAAAAATTGTATAAATCAACTTGTGTTCAAAAGTAATCCTCTTGTGCAGAAGAAATTATTTTTTTTCTTCTTGTCTCATTTAGGGTGGATGCTCCACTGTCCTTGGGGGGACCAAAAAAGCAATAGGGTGTCCTTGTACAGACTAACCTTCTTTCTTACTAAGGAGACCTCACCAGGCATTGCATTTATACTTAGCAGTATAGCAATATATACTTGCCTGACTGTTCTGTGGCCATGGAGAGAGAGTAAAATTAAACATCCTAAGTAAACACATGATGATGATTTTACATTATCTCATCAATAAGATTTTTAGAAATTTTTATAAATTTTAAATATCTATAAATGTAGGCATTTGTTGTTGTTCAGTTGCTCAGTCGTGTCCGACTGTTTACGACACCCTGGGCTGCAGCCCACCAGGCTTCCCTGTCCTTCACCCTCTACCTGAACTTGCTCAAACTCATGTCCATTGAGTCGATGATGCAATCCAACCATCTCATTCTCTGTCATCCCCTTTTCCTCCTGCCTGCAGTGTTTCCCAGCATTAAGGTCTTTTCTAAGGAGTCAGCTCTTTGCATCAGGTGGCTGAAATATTGGAACTTCAGTTTCAGCATCAGTCCTTCCGATGAATATTCAGGTTTAATTTCCTTTAGGATTGACTGGTTTGATCTCCTTGCAGTCCACAGGACTCTTAAGAGTCTTCTCAAATACTACAGTTCAAGACCATCAGTTCTTCAGCATTCAGCCTTCTTTATGGTCCAGCTCTCACATATATACATGACTACTGGAAAAACCATAGCTTTGACTATACAGACCTTTGTCGGGAAAGTAATGTCTCTGCTTTTTAATATGCTGTCTAGGTTTGTTATAGCTTTCCTTCCAAGGAGCAAGCGTCTTTTAATTTCATGGCTGCAGTCACCATCTCAGTGATGTTAGAGCCCAAGAAAATAAAGTCTGTCACTGTTTCCATTGATTCTCCATCTATTTGCCATGAAGTGATGGGACCAGATGCCATGATTTTCATTTTTTGAATGTTGAAGCCAGCTTTTTCACTTTTCTCTTTCACTTTCATCAAGAGGTTCTTTGATTCCTCTTCCCTTTCTGCCATAAGGGTGGTGTCATCTGCATATCTGAGGTTATCAATATTTCTCCCAGCAATCTTAATTCCAGCTTGTGCTTCATCCAGCCGGGCATTTCTCATGATGTACGCTGCATATAAGTTCAATAAGCAGAGTGACAGTATACTGCCTTGACGTATTCTTTTCCCAATTTGGAACCAGTCCATTGTTCCATATTTGCTTCTAACTGTTGTTTCTTGACCTGCATGCAGGTTTTGCAGGAGACAGGTCAGGTGGTCTGGTATTCCCATCTCTTTAAGAATTTTCCATAGTTTGTTGTGATCCACACAGTCAAAAGCTTTAGCATAGTCAGTGAAGCAGAAGTACATGTTTTTCTTTTGCTTTTTCTATGATCCAACAGATGTTGGCAGTTTGATCTCTGGTTCCTCTGCTTTTTCTAAATCCAGCTTGAACATCTGGGACTTCTCAGTTGTGTACTGTTTAAGCCTAGCTTGAAGAATTTTGAACATTACTTTGTTAGCATGTGAAACGAGTGCAGTTATGCAGTAGTTTGAACATTCAGCATTGCCCTTCTGTGAACTGGAATGAAAACTGACCGTTTCTAGTCCTGTGGCCACTGCTGAGTTTTTCAAATTTGCTGACATATTGAGTGCAGCACTTTAACAGCATCATCTTTTCAGATTTGAAGTAGCTCAGCTGGAATTCCATCACCTCTGCTAACTTTGATTGTAGTGATGCTTCCTAAGGCCCACTTGACTTCACACTCTAAGATGTCTGGCTCTAAGTGAGTGATCACACCATTGTATTATCTGGGTCATGAAGATCTTTTTTGTAAGTTCTTCTGTGTATTCTTGCCATCTCTTCTTAATATCTTCTGTTTCTGTGAGGTTCATACCATTTTTTTCCTTTATTGTGCCATCTTTGCATGAAATGTTCCCTTGGTATCTCTAATTTTCTGGAAGAGATCTCTAGTCTTTCCCATTCCATTGTTTTCCTCTATTTCTTTTCATTGATCCATGAGGAAGGCTTTCTTATCTCTCCTTGCTATTTTTTGGAACTCTGCATTCAGATGGGTATATATATTTCCTTTTCTCCTTTGCTTTTTCTTCTCTTATTTTCTCAGCTATTTGTAAGGCCTCTCAGAGAACCATTTTGCCTTTTTGCCTATCTTTTCCTTGGAGATGGTTTTGATCACCACCTCCTATACAGTGTTATAAACCTCCATTCATAATTCTTCAGGCACTCAGTTTATCAGATCTACTCCCTTGAGTCTATGTCATTTCCACCGTATAATCATAAGGGATTTGATTTAGGTCATATCTGAATGGCCTAGAGGTTTTCCCTACATTCTTCAGTTTAAGTCTGAATTTTGCAATAAGGAGTTCGTGAACTGAGCCAGTCAGCTCCAGGTCTTATTTTTGCTGACTGTATAGAGCTTCTTCATCTTTGGCCACAAAGAATATAATCCATCTGATTTCGGTGTTGACCATCTGGTGATGTCCATGTGCAGAGTTTTCTCTTGTGTTGTTGGAAGAGGGTGTTTGCTCTGACCAGTGCATTCTCTTGGCAAGGCTCTGTTAGCCTTTGTCTGGCTTCATTCTGTACTCCAAGGCCAAACTAGCCTGTTACTCCAGGTGTTTCTTGACTTCTTACTTTTGCATTCCAGTCCCCTATAATGAAAAAGACATCTTTTTTTGTTGTCCGTTCTACAAGGTTTTGTAGGTCTTTATAGAACCATTCAACTTCAGCTTCTTCAGCATTAGTGGTTGAGACATAGACTTGGATTACTGTGATGTTGAATGGTTTGCCTTGGAAATGAGCAGAAATCATTTGGGGTTTTTTTTGAGATTGCACCCAAACACTGCATTTCGGACTTTTGTTGACTATGAGGGCTACTCCATGTCTTCTAAGGGATTCTTGCCCACAATAGTAGATATAATGGTCATCTGAATTAAATTCGCCCATTCCTTTCTGTTTTAGTTCACTGATTCCTAAAATGTCATTGTTTACTCTTGGCATCTCTTATTTGACCACTTCCAATTGACCTTGATTCATGTACCCAACATTCCGGGTTCCTATGCAGTATTGTTCTTAATAGCATCAGACTTTACTTTCAGCAGCAGACATATCCACAACTGGGCATTGTTTCCACTTTGGCTCAGTTTCTTCATTCCTTCTGTAGCTGTTTCTCCACCCTTCTGGGCACCTACCAACCTGAGGAGTTCATCTTTCAGTGTCATTTATTTTTGCCTTTTCATACTGTTCATGAGGTTCTCAAGACAAGAATACTGAAGTGGTTCGCCATTCCATTCTCCAGTGTACCACATTTTGTCAGAACTCTCCACCATGACCCATTCGTCTTGGGTGTCCCTACACGGCATGGCTCATAGTTTCATCTGAGTTAGACAAGACTGTGATCAATGTGGTCAGTTTGGTTAGTTTCCTGTGATTATGGTTTTCATTCTTTCTGCTCTCTGATAAATAAGGATAAGAGGCTTGTAGAAGCTTCCTGATGGGAGGGACTGGCTCTTGGGAAGAGTGGGTCTTGCTCTGGTGGGCAATGCCATGTTCAGTAAATCTTTAATCCAATTTTCTGCTGTGGGGCTGTGTTCCCTCCCTGTAGTTTGGTATATAATATAATAAACTTCACATCCCTGTCACTGAGCTTCAATATATATCAACTCATTGCCAATCTTATCTATTCTCCCTTGAATTTCCCTCCTATATAATTTTAAGCAAAGCTTAGACATCATACAACTTGAACTGTATCTATGTCTAAAAGGCAAGAATTTCCTCTCTCATTCTTTTTTTTTTAATAAACATATCTCAATACCATTGCAACAACTAAAAAGAATAAAGTCCTTAGTATCCTCAAATATCCTGTCAATGTACATCATTCTCATTTTTGTCCACATAGGTATTCCTCACTTTGCACAATAGTGTGGGAAAGTTAAAGTGACCATACAAAAATATTTTAAATAATTAATGTGAAAAATATGATTGTTCCATGACCGTTATAAATATTAAACAATTGAACATTAAAAACTCAAACTGCTGATTATAAATAAATAAGGAAATGAAATATATACTAAAACTAATATTCATGTGGTACAATGTAATTTAAAATGTTAGGAACATTGAGAATTAAAGTATTTTATTTCTTTATAAATGCTTATCAAGAATAGTTTGAGCAATGCTTGTCTTCTTCTGGACATGTAACTTAGGATGTGAGGAGCCCATGTCTTAGCAAGTTGTCGTACTTCATTCTCTTTGGATCAGTTTTGGACATTTTATACTCAGTGCCTCCAATGTTGTGAAATACCTGCAAGAGAGTGCTTAATGTAAAGGATTTTGCTGATATCACTTCCTCTGGGACGTCTTTGTCTTTTTGTCACAAACACTTTCCTCATCTGTGTCACCAAGTTTGCCCTCAGCAAGTCCCTCTGGCTGCATCGAGAATCTCTTAAGTGGCTGCTCGACATTCCCATGGTCAGCTGTTTCTTCCATAACCCTATTTAAAGGTATTTAAATTTCACTTCCACATTATCACTTTTTGTTGCTGCTACATTTTCCTCCTTTTTGGCCAATTCCCTCTTCCATTTTTGTAAAGTGGTGTGTGGGTTTACCCCTGAGAAACCAGGAGGCACACCACCACACACTCCACACCTTACTTTTTCAAGTGTACTGAGTAAGAGTTGCACAGAGGCCTGTCACCAACAGACTTTAAAAGAAGGGGAGTGATTGGTCACTGAGCATGATGCAAATCTGCAGCTGTGGAGGGCTGACTGAATTCACTATACTGCGCCATTTTGCCATTTTGTCTTAAGGGACATGAGCAGCCATGGATTTTGGTATCCACAGGGGCTCTTGGAATGGATCCCTATAGATACTGAGGGATGACTCAAGAGTTGAGATAGAAGAGCTAGTAGTGATGTTTGCATTTTATGCAGTTATTCACCATCAATATACTTTGTCAACTGATATTTGAACCATGCTGCTGAGGGACTGTTATTATTGAACTAAACTCTTGTGAAGGAAATTTATTTGTGTCTGAATGATATAAAAAGGACTGCCGATAGTTTGTTTGAGTGAAGATCCAATTAAGGTTAACTTATTGTAATTGGTTGGTGTATTTTATAAGTTCCTTTTTAGATTCTCTCTCCATTTTCTTTTCTTTTTTTTTTCATGCAATTTGCTGGTTGGAGAAACCAGGTTGTTCATCCTTTGCAGTTTTCCAGAGTCTGGATTTTGCTGTATTCTTCTCTGTAGAGTTGTTTAACAAGTTTCTGTACTCCTCCTTATTTCATGTAAACTAGCAGTTAGATCAACAAAGGCATTAGGCTGGCTCCTAAGCCCTTTTGAAAAACTGTAATAGATTTGATTTAAGTCATACCTGAATGGCCTAGTGGTTTTCCCTACTTTCTTCAATTTAAGTCTGAATTTTGCAATAAGGAGCTCATGATCTGAGCCACAGTCAGCTCCAGGTCTCATTTTTGCTGACTGTACATAGCTTCTCCATCTTTGGCTGCAGAATATAATCAATCTGATTTTGGTATTGACCATCTGATGATGTCCATGTGTAGAGTCATCTCTTGTGTTGTAAGAGGGTATTTGCTATGACCAGTGGTTTCTCTTGGCAAAACTTTGTTATGCTTTGCCTGCCTTGTTTTGTACTCCAAGGCCAAACTAGCCTGTTACCCTGGTATCTCTTGACTTCCTACTTTTGCATTCCAATTCGCTATGATGAAGAGGATATCTTTTTGGTGTTAGTTCTAGGTCTTGTAGGCCTTCATTAGAGCCTTTCAACTTCAGCTTCTTTGGCATTAGTCGTCGGGGCATAGACTTGGATTACTGTGATGTTGAATGGTTTGCCTTGGAAACGAACAGAGATCATTCTGTCATTTTGAGATTGCACGCAAGCACTGTGTTTCGGACTCTTGTTGACTGTGAGGGCAACTCCATCTTTTCTAAGGGATTCTTGTCCACAATAGTAGATATAATGGTCATCAGAATGAAATTCGCCCATTCCTATCCACTTTAGTTCACTGATTCCTAACATGTTGATGTTCACTCTTGCCATCTCCTGCTTGACCACATGCAATTTACTTTGATTCATGAACCTAACATTCCAGGTTCCTATGAAATATTGTTTTTAATAGCACTAGACTTTACTTTCATCACGAGACACATCCACAGCTGAGAGAACTTTCCACTTTGGCCTAGCCTCTTCATTCTTTCTGAAGCTATTTTGCCTCTCTTTCCCAGTAGCATATTGGACATCTTCCTACCTGGGAGGCTCATCCTTTGGTGCCATAACTTTTTGTATTTTATACTGTTCATGAGGTTTTTGAGGCAAGAATACTGAAGTAGTTTGCCATTCCCTTGTCCAGTGGACCACATTTTGTCAGACTCTCCAACACAACCCACTGATCTTGGGTCCCCTGCACAGCATGGCTCATATCTTCCTTAAGTTAAACAAAGCTGTGATCCATGTGATCAGTTTGGTTAGCTTTCTGTGATTGTGGTTTTCCTTTTGGAGGCTGTGGGATTATGGATCTTGCTTCTTGATGGGAGAGACTGGCTGTGGGAAAAAATGGTTCTTGGCTCTGCGGCTGTGAGGAGATACCCCTCGTCCAAGGTAAGGAGCAGTGGCTGCGCTTTACTGGAGCAGCCATGAAGAGATACCCCATGCCCAAGGTAAGAGAAACCCAAGTAAGATGGTAGGTGTTGCTAAAGGCATCAGAGGGCAGACACACAAACCATAATCACAGAAAACTAGTCAATCTAATGACATGGACCACAGCCTTGTCTAATTCAGTGAAACTAAGCCATGCTGTATGGGGCCACTCAAGACGGGTGGGTCATGGTGGAGAGGTCTGACAGAATGTGGTCCACTGGAGAAGGGAATGGCAAACAACTTTGGTATTCTTGCCTTGAGAACACCATGAAGAGTATGAAAATGCAAAATGATAGGATACTGAAAGAGGAACTCCCTGGGTCGGTTGGTGCCTAATATGCTACTGGAGGTCAGTGGAGAAACAGCTCCAGAAAGAATGAAGGAATGGAGCCAAAGCAAAAACAATACCCAGCTGTGGATGTGACTGGTGATAGAAACAAGGTCCGATGCTGTAAAGACCAATAATGCATAGGAACCTTGAATGTCAGGTCCATGAATCAAGGCAAATTGGAAATAGTCGAATAGGAGATGACAAGAGTGAACATCAACATTTTAGGAATCAGCAAACTAAAATGGACTGGAATGGGTGAATTTAACTCAGATGACCATTATATCTACTACTGTGGGCAGGAATCCCTTAGAAGAAATGGAGTAGCCATCATGGTCAACAAAAGAGTCCGAAATGCAGTACTTGGATGCCATCTCAAAAATGACAGAATGATCTCTGTTTGTTTCCAAGGCAAACCATTCAGTGTCACAGTAATCCAAGTCTATGCCCCAACCAGTAACCCTGAAGAAGCTGAAGTTGAACGGTTCTTTGGAGACCTACAAGACTTTTAGAACTAACACCCAAAAAAGACATCCTTTTCATTATGGGGGACTGGAATGCAAAAGTAGGAAGTCAAGAAACACCTGGGTTAACAGGCAAATTTGGCCTTGGAATACGGAATGAAGCAGTGCAAAGGCTAATAGAGTTTTGCCAAGAGAACTCACTGGTCATAGCAAACACCCTCTTTCCAACAGCACAAGAGAAGACTACACATGAACATCACCAGATGGTCAACACCGAAATCAGAATGATTGTATTCTTTGCAGCCAAAGATGGAGAAGCTCTATACAGTTAGCAAAAACAAGACCAGGAGCTGACTGTGGCTCACATCATGAACTCCTTATTGCCAAATTCAGACTTAAATTGAAGAAAGTAGGGAAAACCACTAGACCGTTCAGGTATGACCTAAATCAAATTCCTTATGATTATACAGTGGACGTGAGAAATAGATTTAAGGGACTAGATCTGATAGACAGAGTGCCTGATGAACTATGGACATAGGTTCGTGACATTGTACAGGAGACAGGGATCAAGACCATCCCCACGGAAAAGAAATGCAACAAAGCAAAATGGCTGTCTGGGGAGGCCTTACAAATAGCTGTGAAAAGAAGAGAAGTGAAAAGCAAAGGAGAAAAGGAAAGATATAAGCATCTGAATGCAGAGTTCCAAAGAATAGCAAGGAGAGATAAGAAAGCCTTCCTCATGGATCAATGAAAAGAAATAGAGGAAAACAATGGAATGGGAAAGACTAGAGATCTCTTCCAGAAAATTAGAGATACCAAGGAAACATTGGGGCTTTAACATTTCATGCAAAGGGCACAATAAAGGACAGAAATGGTATGGACCTAACAGAAGCAGAAGATATTAAGAAGAGGTGGCAAAATACACAGAAGAACTGTACAAAAAAGATCTTCACAACCAAGATAATCATGATGGTGTGATCATTCACCTAAAGGCAGACATCCTGGAATGTGAAGTCAAGTGGGCCTTAGAAAGCATCACTACGAACAAAGCTAGTGGAGGTGATGGAATTCCAGTTGAGCTATTTCAAATCCTGAAAGATGATGCTTGAAAGTGCTGCACTCAATATGCCAGCAAATTTGGAAAACTCAGCAGTGGCCACAGGACTGGAAAAGGTCAGTTTTCATTCCAGTCCCAAAGAAAGGCAGTGCCAAAGAATGCTCTAACTACTGCAAAATTGCACTCATCTCACATGCTAGTAAAACAATACTCAAAATTCTCCAAGCCAGGCTTCAGCAATACATGAACCGTGAACTTCCAGATGTTCAAGCTGGTTTTAGAAAAGGCAGAGGAACCAGATTTCAAATTGCCAACATCCACTGGATCATAGAAAAAAGCAAGAGAGTTCCAGAAAAACATGTATTTCTGCTTTCTTGACTATGCCAAAGCCTTTAACTGTGTGGATCACAATAAACTATGGAACATTCTTCAAGAGATGGGAATACCACCTGGTCTGCCTCTTGAGAAACCTATATGCAGGCCAGGAAGCAACAGTTAGAACTGGACATGGAACAACAGACTGGTTCCAAATACAAAAAGGAGTAAGTACGTCAAGGCTGTATATTGTCACCCTGCTTATTTAACTTCTATGCAGAGTACATCATGAGAAACGCTTGGCTGGAAGAAGCACAAGCTGGAATCCACATTGCCGGGAGAAATATCAATAACCTCAGACATGCAGATGACACCATCCTTATGGCAGAAAGTGAAGAGGAACTAAAAAGGCTCTTGATGAAAGTGAAAGAGGAGAGTGAAACAGTTGGCTTAAAGCTCAACATTCAGAAAACGAAGATCATGGAATCTGGTCCCATCACTTCATGGGAAATAGATGGGGAAACAGAGGAAACAGTGTCAGACTTTATTTTGGGGGGCTCCAAAATCACTGACTTCAAAATCATGGACTTCCCTGGTGGCTCAGACAGTTAAGCGTCTGTCTACAATGTGGGAGACCCAGGTTCAATCCCTGGGTCGGGAATATCCCCTGGAGAAGGAAATGGCAATCCACTCCAGTACTATTGCCTGAACAATCCCATGGGCAGAGGAGCCTGGGTAGGCTACAGTCCGTGGGGTCGCAAAGAGTCGGACACGACTGAGTGACTTCACTTCACTTCAAAATCACTGCAGATGGTGACTGCAGCCATGAAATAAAAGACGCTTACTCCTTGGAAGAAAAATTATGACCAACCTAGATAGCATATTCAAAAGCAGAGACATTACTTTGCCAAGAAAGGTCCATCTAGTCAAGGCTATGGTTTTTCCAGTGGTCATGGATGGATGTGAGAGTTGGACTGTGAAGAAGGCCGAGCGCCGAAGAATTGATGCTTTTGAACTGTGGTGTTGGAGAAGACTCTTGAGAGTCCCTTGGACTGCAAGGAGATCCAACCAGTCCATTCTAAAGCAGATCAGCCCTGGGAGTTCTTTGGAAGGAATGATGATAAAGCTGAAACGCCAGTACTTTGGCCACCTTATGCGAAGAGTTGACTCATTGGAAAAGACTCTGATGCTGGGAGGGATTGAGGGCAGGAGGAGAAGGGGACGACCGAGGGTGAGATGGTTGGATGGCATCACTGACTCAATGGACATGAATTTGAGTGAACTCTGGGAGATGGTGATGGACAGGGAGGCCTGGCGTGCTGTGGTTCATGGGGTCGCAAAGAGTTGGACACGACTGAGTGACTGAACTGAACTGAACTGACCTACTATAACCCAGAGTCTTCAAAGGTACTAACAAGGTGCTTGGATGGACTGGTATCTGTAGTTTCTCACTCTGTTGTATGTGCGAATTCACTTCAGTAATATCTGACTCTTTGTGACCCTATGGAATTGGCCCACAAGGCTCCTCTGTCCATGGGATTCTCCAGGCAGGAATATTGGAACAGGTTGCCATGCCCTCCTCCTGGGGATCTTCCTGACCCAGGGATCGAACCCATGTCTTTTATGTCTCCTGCATTGGCAGGCAGGTTATTTAACACTAGTTATTTAAGGACTTAACAAAGCTTTTAACATGCAAAGGTGCATTTTCAATTAAGAGTAGAATATCATGTGCTATATTTCCCGCTTTATTTGGTTGTGCAGCCCCATTTCCTTGTGCCATTGACACTTTGAGGGAAGATTAGAAAGTGAAGTCACTCAGTTGTGTCCGACTCTTTGCAACCCCATGGCCTGTAGCCTACCAGGCTCCTCCCTCCATGGGATTCTGCAGGCAAGAGTACTGGAGTGGCTTGCCATTTCCTTCTCCATGGGAAGGAGAGGGAAAGATTGGCCTAAAACATTTATTCAGTAAGAAAAGGCAACGAGAAATCCTTACCAATGGCTGGAAGATACTTGCATATCAACAGTATTTCCATCTGCCATCCTTAGAGTCTGCTTTGGATGATAGTACTTACTTTTTGTCTCAAAGGGAGAACATATGTGCACATTTTGAGTTGCTCTAAGCAGGGGTCTGTGAGGGTATATCCACCTTCCTGTTGAAGCCTAATCTGCATTTCTGTGTGAACTCTGAAATAACCTCCAGACTTCCTGTTGATCTTTGGAAGAAATGCAGAAAATCACTTTGGGGCTGGTAGTTAACTTTGCTATGGCAAGAACACCCTGTTCTATGTTCTAGTGCCAAGCATGGGTGCATTATTCATAATAGAAGTTTAATAAACACTTTAAATACCAAGTTAATGCACAGTTCAGAGTCTAGCTTCCCTTCCCAAACAGGGAAATCAGTTCTGAGGAGAGAGAATGAAAGAGCTGTTGCTGTTTGGTCCCCACATGTGAGTGCCCAGTGGATCTGATCAGGATTGCAGAAAGTTCTGTCCTTCTGAGAGCTCCAAAACCCAGTCCCTGCAAGGCTACTGGAACTTTCTCCACAGAGATATTGTGGTTTAGCCGCTAAGTTGTGTCTGACTGTTTGTGACCCCATGGACTATAGCCCACCAGGCTCCTCTGTCTGTGGGATTTCCCAGGCAAGAATATGGAGTGGGCTGCCATTTCCTTCTCCGGGGTATCTTCCAGACCCAGGGATCAAACCCAGGTCTCCTGTGCTACAGAGAGCCTCTTTTATTGCTGGCAGATTCTTCACAGACTGAACCATCAGGGAAGCCCCCATTCCTTCACGAGATGGTAACCTGAAAGAGCTAGACCACTGTTTTTCAGAATGTGGTCCGGAGGCCCGTAGCATCACGCATTAACTATAAGCTTGTTAGAAATTCATGTTCCACTTCCCCAACCTACTGAATTAGAATCACTGGCCCAGGAAACTATTTTAACAAATCCTTCAGGTGACTCTTATTCACATTAAAGTTTAAAAAACACTATCCTTTAAGGTCAAAATGATTGCTATGATCTGAATGTTTGTGTCCCCATAAATTCATATGTTGCAACTCTAATCTCAATGTGATGCTATTAGGAGGTGGAGCCTTTGGGAGGTGATGAGGTCCAGAGGCTGGAGCCTTCATGAAGAGACTTAGTTTCCGTATAAATGAGATCCCAGAATGCTCTCCGGTCCTTTTCTGATGAGGATGCAGTGAGAAGAAGGCTCTGTATGGACCAGAAGGCAGCTCTTACCAGACACCAGATCTGCCGCCACCTTGATCTTAGATTTCCTAGCCTCTCGAAATGTAAGAAATAAATTTCTGTTGTGGTATTTTTTGTATAGCCTGAACTAAGAGAATGATAATTATCAGAATGGTGGTTGTGAAAACTGGATGAACATGAAAAAAAAAAATCTGGAGAATTTGAGGAAACACTGAGACAAAGCCCTGTTTCAAACCAGTTAAAGAATCTTGGGAGAATGGAGTTAGGTTGTTGATAGCGCAAAGGCTCCTCAAGTGATTCTAATGTGCAGCCAACTGAAAATCATTGACCTTGTAGCCTGGGTGGTCAAGGAAGCAGAAGAGCTAGGATTCTCAGGAGACCAGTGGAATACCACAGCAGTGACTAGGGAGACTGAGCTTGTCAACCAAGTGACATTAGATAACCTGTAGCTGCAGCTACAGAATTTTCTACCCAAGCAATTGCAGGTTATGTCATGTCACTTATCAGATAATGTATTTTTTTCCATAGACAAAATATTTTCTTGTACTCTAGCTGAGAAAACTGCTTGGCCTTCCCTTAACCCTTTCTTGAAAATTTCCTCAAAATTATCAATTCCAGAAATGAGAAATGAATCTTATCTAATTCCCTGCCTTAACTCATTCTAGAAAAGTGATAATCCATTTTCTTTAAGACTCTACTTAAGGCCTCTTTACTGAGTCTCCCTTCTGATTTGAACACTTAGCAGCCCTCATTCCATCTTAGTGTTACACATGAGGACATGAGTCTCTGCTCTGTAGGTGAGGGTGGGTCTATGCTAGTGTATGTGACAGTGTGTGTTGCCAGGGTGGGAGAGGTGGTGTCATAAATGCCTTAGATCATATCTCTACGGACTTTCATGGTATTTCTGATTCCTGTGACCTGGTGACTTTGGTTGTGACTCATCTTGACTAATATTCTTTTCAAAAACACTGCGCTGAAGGACAGCTCAAAAACTCTAGGAGTCTGTCCAAGTTTTAATTGAGGAACAATTCCCCACCCTCAGAGGCTTTCATTGAGCAACTTTTGTTAGCACTTGTTTTTCGAGTTCCCAGATTACTCATTTTGCAGTTCAACTACCCAGAAACTTTCTTCTAATCCCACAATGAGAATCAAACAATACAGACAATCAGTATCAAGGAAAAGGGCTAGCATGTGGAGTGGTCCCATCTTAGCTGTGATGCTATAGGAAAGCAATGGGAGGAGAGAAGCCAGCCTTCTAGCAGGCAATTGAGGAATTCTATTGGGGCATCCCAGCCCCATCTGAGTAGGTGTATTAATTGGGCATTTCAAGGTCAGAAGAAGGAATGCTATACGTAGCATATCACCTTCAGTAATGAGATTTTATTGTCAGAATATGTGAGAACTTAGGGTAAGATGGGAAATTTCCTCATCAGCTTGCACAGTTCCTCCTGGTCCCAGGGCCTCAGTGCTGGAATGAGGAAGCACAATAGACTTCTTTCCTATAATCAAAGGGCAGAGAGGTAATGTGTCTTGTCTTCACTTTTGCACAATACAATAAGTCAGCTTTCAGCTTCTCACTGGGAGGTTCCCCAACTAGAACTGGTTCCCCACCTTTCACTTCTTTGGTCAGTTTCTTCAGTAGCAGGGATTTTTGACCTGAGGCTTTGGGGATCCACAAACCCTCTGGAATTATATGCCAAAATGAAAGTCCGTCCCTATGTGCATTTTCTTGGGAAATGATAATCCATTTCCAAAGGGCCCTTAATCCTTGCTTCAGTTAACTGTGGCTGGTGGAACAGATTTGGACTTTATGCATGGCACATGACAATGTAGGCAGGAATGAGTTCATTGCAATCCTTACCCTCAATAGGGGTCCATGACATGGCAGCAACCAGAGGCTTCAGACCCCTCCTGTAGCTGGTCACAGAACCATATGCTTTGTGAGGTAATTCTCTCACCAATCCAATCTGGATTTTGATATCTCCTCTGGTCTGTTAGTCAAAGGAATCCCCCTTCTGATACACCACCCCTGACTCAATAAACAAACGTAGAAAACTTTTCTTCTATGGTTCTAACAGTTCAGTTCAGTCACTCAGTTGTGTCCAACTCTTAGCGACCCCATGGACTGCAGCACGCCAGGTCTCCCTGTCCATCACCAACACCCAGAGTTTACTCAAACTCATCTCCATTGAGTTGGTGTCATCCAACAATTTCATCCTCTGTCGTCCCCTTCTCCTCCCATCTTCCATCTTTTCCAGCATCAGGGTCTTTTCAAACCACTCAGTTCTTTCCATCAGGTGGCCGAAGTATTGGAATTTCAGTTTCAGCATCAGCATCAGTCCTTCCAATGAATATGCAGGACTGATCTCCTTTAGGATGGACTGGTTTGATCTCCCTGCAGTCCAAGGGACTCTCAAGAGTCTTCTCCAACACCACAGTTCAAAAGCATCAACTCTTCAGTGCTCAGCTTTCTTTAGAGTCCAACTCTCACATCCATACATGACTATTGGAAAAACCATAGCTTTCACTAGACGGACCTTTGTTGGCGAAGTAATGTCTCTGCTTTTTAATATGCTGTCTAGGTTGGTTATAACTTTTCTTCTAAGGAGCAGGCATCTTTTAATTTGATGGTTGCAGTTACCATCTGCAGGGATTTGTAGCCTAAGAAATAAAGTCTCTCACTGTTTTCACTGTTTCCCCATCTATTTGCCATGAAGTAATAGGATTGTATAATCATAAGGGATTTGATTTAGGTGTACCTGAATGGTCTAGTGGTTTTCTCTACTTTCTGCAATTTAAGTCTGAATTTGGTAATAAGGAGTTCATGATCTGAGCCACAGTCAGCTCCCGGTCTTCTTTTTGCTGACTGTATAGAGCTTCTCCATCTTTGGCTGCAAAGAATATAATCAGTCTGATTTCGGTGTTGACCATCTGATGATGTCCACGTGTAGAGTCTTCTCTTGTGTTGTTGGAAGAGGGTGTTTGCTATGACCAGTGCGTTCTCTTGGCAAAACTCTATTAGCCTTTGCCCTGCTTTATTCCATATTCCAAGCCCAAATTTGCCTGCTACCCCAGGTGTTTCTTGACTTCCTACTTTTGCATTCTAGTCCCCTATAATGAAAAGAACATCTTTTTTGGGTGTTAGTTCTAAAAGGTCTTATAGGTCTCCGTAGAACCATTCAACTTCAGCTTCTTCAGGGTTACTGGTTGGGGCATAGACTTGGATTACTGTGATATTGAATGGTTTGCCTTGGAAACGAACAGAGATCATTCTGTCATTTTTGAGACTGCATTCAAGTACTGCATTTCGGACTCTTTTGTTGACCATGATGGCTACTCCATTTCAAATCCCTTATGATTATACAGTGGAAGTGGGAAATAGATTTAAGGGACTAGATCTGATAGAGTGCCTGATGAACTATGGACGGAGGTTCGTGACATTGTACAGGAGACAGGGATCAAGACCATCCCCATGGAAAAGAAATGCAACAAAGCAAAATGGCTGTCTGGGAAGGCCTTACAAATAGCTGTGAAAAGAAGAGAAGAGAAAAGCAAAGGAGAAAAGGAAAGATATAAGCATCTGAATGCAGAGTTCCAAAGAATAGCAAGGAGAGATAAGAAAGCCTTCCTCATGGATCAATGAAAAGAAATAGAGGAAAACAATGGAATGGGAAAGACTAGAGATCTCTTCAAGAAAATTAGATAGACCAAGGGAATATTTCATGCAAAGATGGGCTTGATAAAGGACAGAAATAGTATGGACCTAAAAGAAGCAAAAGATATTAAGAAGAGGTGGCAAGAATACATAGAAGAATCATACAGAAAAGATCTTCATGACCCAGATAATCACGATGGTGTGATCACTCATCTAAAGCCAGACATCCTGGAATGTGAAGTCAAGTGGGCCTTAGGAAGCATCACTACAAACAAAACTAGTGGAGGTGATGGAATTCCAGTGGAGCTATTTCAAATCCCGAAAGATGATGCTTGAAAGTGCTGCACTCAATATGCCAGCAAATTTGGAAAACTCAGCAGTGGCCACAGGACTGGGAAAGGTCAGTTTTGATTCCAATCCCAAAGAAAGGCAATGCCAAAGAATGCTCAAACTACCACACAATTGCACTCATCTCACATGCTGGTAAAATAATACTCAAAATTCTCCAAGCCAGGCTTCAGCAATACATGAACTGTGAACTTTCAGATGTTCAAGCTGGTTTTAGAAAAGGTAGAGGAACCAGATTTCAAATTGCCAAAATCCACTGGATCATGGAAAAAGCAAGAGAGTTCCAGAAAAACATCTATTTCTGCTTTCTTGACTATGCCAAAGCCTTTGACTGTGTGGATCACAATAAACTGTGGAACATTCTGAAAGAGATGGGAATACTAGACCCCCTGACCTGCCTCTTGAGAAATCTGTATGTAGGTCAGGAAGCAACAGGTAGAACTGGACATGGAACAACAGACTGGTTCCAAATAGGAAAAGGAGTACGTCAAGGCTGTATATTGCCACCCTGCTTATTTAACTTTTATGCAGGGTACATCATGAGAAATGCTGGGCTGCAAGAAGCACAAGCTGGAATCAAGATTACCAGGAGAAATATCAATAACCTCAGAATTGCAGATGACACCACCCTTATGGCAGAAAGTGAAGAGGAACTAAAAAGGCTCTTGATGAAAGTGAAAGAGGAGAGTGAAAAAGTTGGCTTAAAGCTCAACATTCAGAAAATGAAGATCATGGCTTCTGGTCCCATCACTTCATGGGAAATAGATGGGGAAACAGTGGAAACAGTGTCAGACTTTATTTTTTGGGGCTCCAAAATCACTGCAGATGGTGACTGTAGCCATGAAATTAAAAGATGCTTACTCCTTGGAAGAAAAGTTATGACCAACCTAAATAGCATATTGGAAAGCAGAGACATTACTTTGCCAACAAAGGTCCGTCTAGTCAGGCTATTGTTTTTCCAGTGGTCATGTATGGATGTGAGAGTTGGACTGTGAAGAAAGCTGAGTGCCAGAGAATTGATGCTTTTGAACTGTGGTGTTGGAGAAGACTCTTGAGAGTCCCTTGGACTGCAAGGAGATCCAACCAGTCCATTCTGAAGGAGATCAGTCCTGGGTGTTCATTGGAAGGAATGATGCTGAAGCTGAAACTCCAGTACTTTGGCCACCTCATGCGAACAGTTGAATGATTGGAAAAGACCCTGATGCTGGGAGGGATTGGGGGCAGGAGGAGTAGGGGATGACAGAGGATGAGATGGCTGGATGGCATCACTGACTCAATGGACATGAGTCTGGGTAAACTCCAGGAGTTGGTGATGGACAGGGAGGCCTGGCATGCTGCAATTCATGGGGTTACAAAGAGTCAGACATGACTGAGAGACCGAACTGAAATGAACTGACTGAATGGGACCAGATGCCGATATCTTAGTTTTCTGAATGGTGAGCTTTAAGCTAACTTTTCACTCTCCTTCTTCACTTTCATCAAGAGGCTCTTTAGTTCTTCTTCACTTTCTGTCTTATGTGTGGTGTCATCTGCATATCTGAGTTTATTGATATTTCTCCCAGCAATCTTGATTCCAGGTTGTACTTCTTCCAGTCTAGCTTTCCTCATGATGTACTCTGCATATAAGTTAAATAAGCAGGGTGACACTATACAGCCTTGACGTACTCCTTTCCCTATTTGGAACCAGTTTGTTCTTGCAAGTCTGGTTCTAACTGTTGCTTCTGATGTACATACAGATTTCTCAGGAGGCAGGTCAGGTGGTCTGGTATTCCCATCTCTTGAAGAATGTTCCCAGTTTGTGGTGATCCACATAGGCAAACACTTTGGTGTAATCAATGAAAGACCAGTAGATGTTTTCCTGGAAGTCTCTTGCTTTTTCAATGATCCAACATATGTGGGTAATTTGATCTCTGGTTCCTCTGCCTTTTCTAAATCCACCTTGAACACCTGGAAGTTCACAGTTCATGTATTGCTGAAGCCTGGCTTGGAGAATTTTGAGCATTGCTTTACTAGCGTGTGAGATGAATGTTCCAGTACTTGGAGCATTCTTTGGCATTGCCTTTCTTTGGGATTGGAATGAAAACTGACCTTTTCCAGTCCTGTGGCCACTGCTGAGTTTTCCAAATTTGCTGGCATATTGAGTGCAGCACTTCCACTGCACCATCTTTTAGAATTTGAAATAGCTCAACTGGGATTCCATCACCTCTGCCAGCTTTGTACATAGTTATGCGCCCTAAGGCCCACTTGACTTCACACTCCAAGGTATCTGGCTCTAGGTGAGTGATCACACCATGGTGATTATCTGAGTCATGAAGATCTTTTTTGTATAGTTCTTCTATGTATTCTTGCCACCTCTTCTTAATATCTTCTGCTTCTGCTAGGTCCATACCACTTCTGTCCCTTATTGTGCTCATCCTTGCATGAAATGTTCCCTGGTATCTCTAATATTCTTGAAGATATCACTGGTCTTTCCCATTCTATTATTTTCCTCTATTTCTTTAGACTGATCACTGAGGAAGGCTTTCTTATCTCTCCTTGCTATTCTTTGGAAGTCTGCATTCAAATGGGTATATCTTTCCTTATCTCCTTTGCCATTAGCTTCTCTTCTTTTCTCAGCTATTTGTAAGGTCTCCTCAGACAGCCATATTGCTTTTTTGCATTTCTTTTCCTTGGGGATGGTCTTGATCCCTGTCACCTGTATAATGTCAGGAACCTCTGTCCATATTTTTTCAGGCACTCTGTCCATAAGTTCTAATCCCTTCAATCTATCTCTCACTTCCACTCTATAATGGTAAGGGATGTGATTTACGTCATACCTGAATGGTCTTGTGGTTTTCTCCCTCTTTGGTTTTCTTCAGTTTAAGTCTGAATTTGGCAAGAAGGAATTTATGATCTTAGCCACAGTCAAATAGGAAAAGGAGCACATCAAGGCTGTATATTGTCACCCTGCTTATTTAACTTCTGTGCAGAGTACATCATGAGAAATGCTGGGCTGGAAGAAGCACAAGCTGGAATCAAGATTGCCGGGAGAAATATCAATAACCTCAGATATGCAGATGACACCACCCTTATGGCAGAAAGTGAAGAGGAGCTAAAAAGCCTCTTGATGAAAGTGAAAGAGGAGAGTGAAAATGTTGGCTTAAAGCTCAACATTCAGAAAATGAAGATCATGGCATCGGGTCCCATCACTTCATGGGGAATAGATGGGGAAACAGTGTCAGACTTTATTTTTTGGGGCTCCAAAATCACTGCAGATGGTGACTGTAGCCATGAAATTAAAAGACGCTTACTCCTTGGAAGAAAAGTTATGATCAACCTAAATAGCATATTGAAAAGCAGAGATATTACTTTGCCAACAAAGGTCCATTTAGTCAAGGCTATGGTTTTTCCAGTGGTCGTGTATGGATGTGAGAGTTGGACTGTGAAGAAAGCTGAGTGCCGGAGAATTGATGCTTTTGAACTGTGGTTTTGGAGAAGACTCTTGAGAGTCCCTTGGACTGCAAGGAGATCCAACCAGTCTATTCTGAAGGAGATCAGCCCTGGGATTTCTTTGGAGGGAATGATGCTAAAGCTGAAACTCCAGTACTTTGGCCACCTCTTGCGAAGAGTTGACTCATTGGAAAAGACTCTGATGCTGGGAGGGCTTGGGGGCAGGAGGAGAAGGGGATGACCGAGGATGAGATGGCTGGATGGCATCACTGACTCGATGGATGTGAGTCTGAGTAAACTCCAGGAGTTGGTGATGGACCGGGAGGCCTGGCATGCTGCAATTCATGGGGTCACAAAGAGTCAGACACGACTGAGCAACTGAACTGAACTGAATTGACAGTCAGCTCCGGGTCTTGTTTTTGCTGACTGTATAGAGCTTCTCCATCTTTGGCCTCAAAGCATATGATCAATGTGATTTTTTTGTTGGCCATCTGGGGATATCTATGTGTAGAGTCTTTTCTTTTGTTGTTAGAAAAGGATGTTTGCTATGACCAGTGCATTCTCTTGGCAAAGCTCTATTAGCCTTTGCACTGCTTCATTCTGTACTTTTAGGCCAAATTTGCCTGGTACTCCAGGTATCTCTTGACTTGTCTTCATAGAACTGTTCACCCTCAGCTTCTTCCGCATTAGTGGTTGGGGCGTAGATTTGGATTACTGTGATATTGAATGGTTTGCCTTGGAAAGAAACAGAGATCATTGTGTCATTTTTGAGATGGCATCCAAGTACTGCATTTCAGACTCTCTTGTTATTTATGATGGCTACTGCATTTCTTCTAAGGTATTCCTGCCCATAGTAGTAGATATAATGGTCATCTGAGTTAAATTCATCTATTATAGTCCATTTTAGTTCGTTGATTGCTAAAATGTTGATGTTCACTCTTGCCATCTCCTGTTTGACCACTTCCAATTTGCCTTGATTCATAGACCTAACATTCCAGGTTCCTATGCAATATTGCTCTTCACAGCATCAGGCTTTACTTCCATCACCCATCACATCCACAACGGGGTGTTGTTTTTGCTTTGGCTCTGTCTCTTCAGTCTTTCTGGAGTTATTTTTCCTCTGATCTCCAGGTGCATATTGGGTACCTACCGACTTGGGAAGTTCATCTTTCAGCGTCCTATCTATTTGTCTTTTCACACTGTTTATTTGATTCTCAAGGCAAGAATACTGAAGTGGTTTGCCATTCCATTCTCCAGTGGACCACGTTTTGTCAGAACCCTCCACCATGACCCATCCATCTTGGGTGGCCCTACCATGGCATGGCCCTTAGTTTCATTGAGTTAGACAAGGCTGTGGTCCATATGATCAGATTGGTTAGTTTTCTGTGATTGTGGTTTTCAGTCTACCCTCTGATGGAGAAGGATAAGAAGCTTATGGAAGCTTCCTGATGGGAGAGACTGACTGAGGGGGCAATTGGGTCTTGTTCTGATGGGTGGGGCCATGTTCAGTAAATCTTTAATCCAGTTTTCTGTTGATGGGTGGGCCTATGTTCCCTCCCTGTTATTTACCTGGGGCCAAACTATGGTGGAGGTAATGAAGATAACTGGGTCTTCCTTCAAAAAGTCCCATGCATGCACTGCTATGCTCAGTGCCCCAACCCTGCTGCAGGACACTGCCGACCCATGCCTCTGCCGGAGATTCTGGACACTCATGGGAAGTCTGGGTCAGTCTCTTGTGGGGTCACTGCTCCCTTCTTCTGGGTCCTGGTTCTGTTTGTGCCCTCAAAGTGTCTGTTTCCCAATCCTGTGTTAGTTCTGGTGGCTCTATGGTGGGGTTAATGGCGACCTCCTCCAAGAGGGCTTATGCCATACCCAGGTCTGCTGCCCCAGAGCCCCTGCCCCTGCAGCACTCCACTGCTGACCTGTACCGCCACAGGAGACACTCAAACACGGTTCTGTCTCAGTCTCTGTGGGGTCTCTGGGTCCTGGTGCGCACAAGGTTTGCTTGAGCCCTCTGAGTGTCTCTGGTGGGTATGGGGTTTGATTCTAAACATGATTTCACCCCTCCTACCGTCTTGCTGCGGCTTCTCCTTTGCCCTGGGATGTGGGGTATCTCCTCACAGTCGCTCCAGCACCACACAGTCGCCACTCCAGCGCCAGGCAGCTGCCGCTCTGTGGCAGCTGTTGTTCTATGGCAAGTAAGTTTCACAGTGTTCAGACAGGTGCTGTGTGATGACCTTAACAATGGATTCCCTAGTTGCTGCACTCGGTTCTAATTTCCTCCTAAGGATCAAGATTGAAGAAGTGAAAGCCATCCAGGATTTTCACTTTATAGAGAACAGACAGTTTAGATACCAACCTCTCACACTTTGTAGTAAAGATTTTACGGCTGTATATACAGAGAATTCCAGGCAATCCTAAAGGTTTCTCTGGCCCATGTCTCTGTGCAGAGGTAAGTTTTTACTTCCAACAGGGTTTTCAGTTTATCTGGTGTTGGCCTGGGTTTCCTCAGTGGCTCATTGGTAAAGAAGGCACCTACAATGCAGAAGATGCAAGACATATGGATTCAATCCCTGGGTCAGGAAGATCCCCTGGAGTAGGCAACCCTCTCCAGTATGCTTGCCTGGGAAGTCCCATGGACAGAGGAGCCTGGCGGGCCACAGTCTATAGGGTCACATAGAGTTGGACATGACTGAACATGCACACGTGGCTTGGGTGATGTTGACTCAGACCCAATCATCAATGTTATCGAAACAAGTGAATAGCAAGTCTAAGAAGAAAGTCCAATGCTTTTCTTCAGTTACAAAGATGACATGGATGACATGAACTCATGTGGCTTTTTTAGTCAGTTATTCTAAGTCAAGTCCACTTACCTGTAGATGTAAACAATCACTTTCACAACCAGGGCTCTGCTAGAGTAAATGGAAAAGAGATTGGGTATTGTTTTCCTTTGGAGTGACGCAATACTGGTTCAAATTCAGTCTGATGTCATTAACTCTGTAAGTGATTTAGCCAGCAGCACCTCACAAAGCTAACCGAAGCCAAGAAATAAAAACATATTCATCAGAGTTTTCAGTTCATTGACGCTGAAAAGGTCTAGGACTTGATAAAATGAAAATATTATGAGGGTCTTTACAAATTTTTAAGACAAATCTGTTGATAACAGGTATGGTCAGTGCTCAATTCCTTTGGCATTAAGGATCATTGCTATTTTCTGCAGGACCTTACTCTTGAAAGGGCTTCTCTGCTGGCTCAGATGGTAAAGAATCTGCCTGCAAGGCGGGAGACCTGGGTTTGATCCCTGGGTTAGGACGATCCCCTGGAGAGGGGCATGGCTACCCGCTCCAATATTCTTGCCTGGAGAATTCAATGCACAGAAGGGCCTGGCAGGCTACAGTCTATGGGGTCACAAAGAGTAGAACATGACTGAGCGACTAACACTTTTACTTTTTACTTTCTCGTGCAAAGATTAATGGAACTGTAATAAATACTCTTAACTTTTCATCCTTCAAGAAACCTGAAGTCTTTTTTAAAAAAATAATGAAAATTTATTTCAGTTTAAATGGCATTTAGGGCTTTCATTTATATTTTCTGCATATGTTTTGGAGGATGGATTATTTTTTAATGTTTATCAATATCAAATCTTTTATTACAATATTCTATTAAGGTAAAGAAGAAAGCCAATATTTCCATAACATGCTCTACATAAATCTTGAATACAGCTCCAGAGAAGACATACATTTTACTTTTCTTCCTGAAGCTGGAAAGGGTTAGAACAATTCTTACAGTAAATCAAGAAGACAGAAAACCCTTATGAGGCAAGACAGGTCAACACAGCCAGCTGGCTTTATATTTATCGTCTCAGCATTCTTTTAAAACCTTTTTTGTAGCTCTGCTGCTGACCCTACCTTTCAGATTGTTGCTTGTTTAGTTTTTAAAGGGCCTGGCTCTTTTTATTTGAATACGCATCCCATTTGTTGGAAGAACTTCTCCTAAATTATCTCGTCAGCTCCCACCAAACTTTCTTTTCATGGGTCTTGTTGTCTAGGTTATAAGCACCCATGGCAAACCTGAGAGGCCCTGAAGGAATGTGTGACCATATTCCTGCAACAGTGTTTCCTGGATCCAGTGAGGTCTTTGCCTCCAGGAAGCGGCAGGGAGAAGGTAGGTTGGCGTCTGCATTGTCTTGCATAGTGGATGGGTTTTTCTTTAAAGTAGCCCTGTCAAGTGCCGCCTCAGGGTCAAACTGACACCAAACTGAGGGGTTGGCAGAATGTTTTTAATGTGTTATAAGTAACTCTCCTGCAGGTACATCTCAGATGGTATTTACCTTATGATTTCCATGCTGTTTAGTACATCCTCTCAGAGCGTAGGAAATTGTCTGCTATTTCCCTTAGGACAAATGGGTCATTGCTTTCAAGCTTCTTTGCTCTGAAAACAAAAATCAATTTAAAAAGCCTTATTTCAGTGACTAGTTTTATTTTCCCTAATGAACAGTGCTTGCCAGTGTGACTGTGCATCACTGCATTAGGTTAACATGGCCAACGGCACGCATGAGACCCTCACCTGTCCCTAGGTTATCTGTCTTTGGAGTGCAGCCCCTCTTTTAGTTAGAGGAGAACTTGGAGAGAATCAAGAGTCTATTTTCTTGTACTTTTAAAACATAAAGTGTTGTTTTAATTTAAATACTACCATGCATTCACAATTTGTTTTTTTTTAATGGTATATAAATCACTTTAAAAATGAAAATATATATATTAAAAAATATATATATATAAATCATTTTAAAAATGAAAAAATATAAAGAAATGCCATCTTCTAGGTTTGACTGAAGCAGCTTTTTTCCTGAAATTAAGGAAATTATTGAGTTTTGTTCATGTGGCATGGAAAGATGGAAGAGTTAAATGCCCAGGCTGTGCATCAGGGGACTTGTTTAATAGTGTGATGCACCCTGGGAAAGTCTTCAGTTTGAAACTCAATATGAAACCTACTCCTCACACCAAAAGGATCAGAGAAGAAAGCTACCTCCCTAAGAAATCTAGGTGGAATGCATTTAGTGAACCTTATGATATTGCTGATATTAACCACTTTTGCTCCCTCAAAAAAGAACAATTTCATATTATTCAACACAAGAGAATCAAGCTTCTGTAAGAGGTACTGTGACCATTTCCACTTTTTTCTTTCTTATATGCTTGAGCAGAAATTCCTAGCAAGGAGTAAAACTTGCTTTCTTCCCAGGAGAGACAAGAAATTGTTTTCCCTTCCTCATCCTCTGCAGTATACAAAATACTTTGAAGTATCCTATGAGATCTCAGCATTATGCCCACTCTCTCTTAGGATCCAGCCTTCTCCATCCCAATTGGCCTCAACTTTCTCTCCTAATCAAGCCTCGTATATTAGCAGGGATAGAGGGAGTGTTGGGGCAGACCTGCTGATGTTTTTCTCTACATGTATAAAATTATTTTTCCATAGGATAAGTTTATTTTTCTCAATGTTTTTTCCATGCCTTGGCTTATGGCTCTCCTTCAGTATTGTTAATGATATATAGCTATAACTTTAACTGATTATTTCAGTTAAGATTGTTTTATAATGAGTGTAGGCCAAGCAAGCATCATTCCTTACATTATGCTGCTGTTTAACGAGTGTGTACCTGTCTAGGTGTGTTACATGTTACATAAATTTTGGCTTTTCTAGAGTCTGTCTCAGGATATATTCATCTGACTCAACTACTTCTATGTTCTTGGCTTTCTGTCAGTAAAGCTAATAGCAATGTGTGCTTGATCCCCTCACCGGCTGTTACACTGAGCACCTATCCCCTGGCATGGGGAAATATCTTCTCATTTCTTCAGGCAGATGTTTAGCAGGCCAAGCCAATTTGTCGTTAGTTTCCGCCTTGAATAATCTTGTCTTTAATAGGATCTCCAACACTCAAATGAAAGCGCTTCTAGTTTTATATTGATACCAGTGTATCTTTTGATTAACAGGATTTTTAAAAAGAGAGATGGTGTATTATAAGTTTCCTGCTGCTGCTGTGTCGCTTCAGTCGTGTCCGACTCTGTGTAACCCCATAGACGGCAGGCCACCAGGCTCCCCCATCCCTGGGATTCTCCAGGCAAGCACACTGGAGTGGGTTGCCATTTCCTTCTCCAGTGCATCAAAGTGAAAAGTGAAAGTGAAGTCGCTCAGTCGTGTCCAACTCTTAGCGACCCCATGGACTGCTGCCCACCAGGCTCCTCCATCCATGGGATTTTCCAGGCGAGAGTGCTGGAGTGGGCGCCATTGCCTAGGAATGCTAAAACGAAGTAACAGACTGAGCAGAACAAACAACCGAACCTTATTTTGCCACAGTTCTAGAATGCTAAAAGTCCAAAATCAAGTTGCTGGCAGGGCCGTGCTCTCTCTGCAGGCTCTGGTTGGGGGCGGGGGGTCATTCCTGGCCTCTTCCTGGCTTCTGGTAGGCGCCAGGAACCCTTGGTGTTCCTTGGCTTGCAAATGCGTCTCTAGTCTCTGCCACTGTTATCACATGACGTTCTCCTTCTGTATCTCTGTGCATGGGTATTTCCCTCTTATAAGGGCACCAGGCACTGGATTAAGTACCACCACCTTCATCCTCAACTTGAGGTGATCTCTCCTGCCAAGATACTCTTTCCAAATAAGGTCATACTCACATGTTTGTTTACTCACATGGAAGTAAACTTTGGGTGGACACAACTTTGTACAGGGAATCTTGGAGATACTCTTCTAAATATTCTAAATCCCTGTAAACTAAATGTTGTTCAAATAAATACCTAGACAGAAATGATCACTGTTACATCCCAAGCTCTGTAAGTGTCACAGTTATATTCCTTTAGTAAATGCTTAGAATCTGTCAGATGCCACGGACAGAAATGGACGCTAGGGAGACAATGATAAACCAGAGACATGGTATCCCTCTTTCCAAGAAGCTTACGTTATAGTTGAGGGAGAGAGATACAACTATAATTTCACTGTGCTCACAGGCAATATATATTGAGAAGTGACTACGTGCTAGCCTCTGAGGATGACAAAAGGGAAACGAGAATAAAAGTCCATGCCCTCCTAGAGCTTACCTTCTACTGGTAGAGAGATAATGCATAATAAGTAAGCAAAATAATTTTAGCTAGTGATAAAAAATTCCATGAAGAAATAAAAGGCAGAGCAAAGCGGTGCAGGGTGTCCTTTTGATCTGAACCTGAAGGAAGCCAGGGTCTGAGTCTCATGAATGTCTGAGTTCAGTGTTCTAGTGGGAGGAACTGCAGGTAAAGGAAGTTCCTGGTACATTGAGGAACAGCAGGAGGCACTGTGGCCCCTGGAAGTCATTCAGGAAAGAACAGAAAGAATGGAGCCGTAGCCTGGAGCTGAGATAGAGCCCAGTAAATGGCCATAAGATACTGTCACTCTAGGGACTTCCCTGGTGGTCCAGTGTTTAAGACTGGGCCATGGGTTTGATCCCTGGTTGGGGAACTAAAATCCGGCAGGCTGTGCTGTACAGCCAAAATTAAAAAAAAGAAAATAATGCTATTGCTCAGCACATAACAGATTCTACCGGCAGTGCAGGAGACACAGGCGATGTGGGTTCCAACCCTGGGTCAGGAAGGTGCCCTGGAGGAGGAAATGTGAGCCCACTCCAGTATTCTTGCCAGGAAATTCCATGGACAGAGGAGCCTGGTGGGCTGCAGTTCATGGGGTCTCAAACAGTGGGACATGACTAAGAATACACAGCCCACAACTAAAAGCTCCAGAAAGCAGTCTGAGGGTTTTGAGCAGGAGAGTGATTTGGATTTGATAGGGAAACTCCTTGGCTATTGTGTCAGTAGTGGGTGGAAAAGGCAGGTGGATTTTGACTACAGAGCCAGTGGGATTCAGGCAGTGAAAATTTTGTGAGATAATCTTGACCTGAAGGAGAGGAGGGGTGTGAAGGAAGGTAATTCTGTTGGGCAGCTAGTAGCCAGGGAAGGCCTCCCCGAGGAGTTTATGTCTTAAGCTCTTATGAGAATAAGCCGAAATGGCCAGCCTTCTAAAAATCTTGAGGGAACAGACATTGGAAGGCCCTAAGTCTGATGTGTTGAAGGATAGACAGGACAGCTGGAAGGTGGAAGATCCAGCTTAGAAAGCCAGCAGATAAACCCTAGGGCTCAAGGTGGGGGAGGCAGGGCAGTGGCAGGAGGGCCCTGCGGGTCCTGTCTTAGTTCCCTGAGCTTCCTCAGAGCACTAGAGGGGGCTCGAGGCTCTGCGACTGCCTCCAGGACCAGGCTCCTGTCCCTGAGCCCCTGGAGTCACTGCATTGCAAGGCACAGCAGCATTCCTCAATTTAAGAAGGAGTGAGCAGTTTCTGAGATACATTCATTTAGAGGATGTCCCCCTTTAAAGCGTTATAACTCATAATTCTAAAATATCTATGCCTTTCACACAACCAAACCATTTCCAGGAATCTCTCCTGCAGAAACATAATTGGTAATACTCAAATACAGAGTATAAAGATTTTACTGTGTCATTTTACTCCTTCAATGAAGGAGACTTTTTTCTTAAAAATTTTCTCAATTCCTGACTTTTTCTCATTAAAAAAAATCTGGGTTGACTATGCATTCTAATCTCATTCTTCTAATTCTCTTGATTATGTTTTCATATACTTAGTTTTGTCAAAAGCTAATTGAAATATAGTAAAATATGGATCAACCTTATACCCAATACAGAAAAATAAAACTTTTTAAAAGTATACATGAAAATAATTGAAGGTACATAGTGGTTTCTCACTGTGGTTCACTTTGACAGATAAATGGCCAGCTTCACAAAATTATTTGTTTTCTTAGTGAATCAAGAGCTTTCTTCTTTGCTCATGAATTACAGAGCTCTTCTGATTGCTGGTAGTATTGTGGACTAAATGATTAAATGAACAATTGAATGATAATTCTTTCCTTGTATGCAACCCAAGAAAGTAAATGTGGGGGAAAGTATACCCATGACTCAAACCCCAAATTTCTTTTCAGGAAAAAGAAATCACATATTAGTAATGATTTTGGCACATAGAGTAAGAGATAAAATACAGGATAAAATACAGGAGGGGAGGAGGGGAAACACTGTAACAATCTGAATAAAGCCCATCAATAGGGAAATGGGTGAATAAATTATGGTACATATGGTGCATATATATAAGATGGACTTCTGTGAAGCTATTAAAAAGATTGTGTTGGATCTGTATTTACTGACTTAGAAAATGTTCACAGTATATTTTTTAAAGTAGTAGACTGGCCTATAGAAATAATATGTAAATGGAAAGCATAATGCTATGTAACAATCTAAAATGATTTTTAAAAAAATCCATTGTATGGTGATGGAAATGTTTGTATCTTAATTATAGTGCTGGTTTCATGAGTATATACAACTGTTGAAACTCGTGGAATTTTACTTTAAATGAATGCAGTTCATTTTACATAAATTATTTCTCAGCAACATTGAAAAAATTCCACCCCTAAAAAATCCTAAAATGACTAGGTTTGTATAAACAAAGGAAGAAAATAAAGTTACAGTGTTTACATAGGGATGAATTTGGAGAGGATGATGCCTAATCTATAATCCTGTTGTAGCCTTAGCCTCAAGCCACTATGAAGCCAAAATATCTTAATGTGAACATGTAGATTTGTCAACAGAGCTGACTTAAGTAAATATCCAGTAGTCATGTATGGATGTGAGAGTTGGACTATAAAGAAAGCTGAGTGCTGAAGAACTGATGCTTTTGAACTGTGGTGTTGGAGAAGACTCTTGAGAGTCCCTTGGACTGCAAGGAGATCCAACCAGTCCATCCTAAAGGAAATCACCCCTGAATATTCACTGGAAGGACTGATGCTGAAGCTGAAACTCTGATACTTTGGCCACCTGATGTGAAGAACTGACTCATTTGAAAAGACCCTGCTTCATTTGACTCATTTGACTGACTCATTTGAAAAGATTGAGGGCAGGAGGAGAAGGGGACGACAGAGGATGAGATGGTTGGATGGCATCACCAACTCAACGGATGTGAGTTTGAGTAAACTCCTGGAGTTGGTGATGGACAGCGAGGCCTGGCATGCTGCAGTCCATGGGGTTGCAAAGAGTCAGACATAACTGAATGACTGAACTGAAGTAAGGAAGTAGTTCCCATGTTGTTCTACATTTTTTGTGCATGTATGAGAAGGTGAGAGATGAAGAAGGCATGGTGGTGGTCAACTGCAATGAAACCAAAACCAGAGATTGGATCATCAACCAAAAGGTCATAATCCTTTTATAGCCAATCTCAGAACACTGTGGAAGAGCAAGATCTTTGAGGCTGCTGCTGCTGCGAAGTCACTTCAGTTGTGTCCGACTCTGTGCAACCCCATAGACGGCAGCCCACCAGGCTCCCCCGTCCCTGGAATTCTCCAGGCAAGAACACTGGAGTGGGTTGCCATTTCCTTCTCCAATGCATGAAAGTGAAAAGTGAAAGGGAAGTCGCTCAGTCGTGTCCAACTCTTCGCGACCCCATGGACTGCAGCCCACCAGGCTCCTCCATCCATGGGATTTTCCAGGCAAGAGTACTGGAGTGGGGTGCCATCGCCTTCTCCGCTTAAAATTTTTGGTAAACAACAGCATATTGGTTGTTAACACCATGGGAGTTGGATAAGATTATTCAGGAAAATTTTAGTGAGTAGAAGAGCAAGTACAAAGGGAGGTTGTGCTTGAACTTTTGAGTTGAATCAACAGAGGTTCCAGCAAGGGAAGCTGAGAAGCAACCACTACAGTAGAAGGAAGACTGGAAGAACTTGGTGTTTGGGGAACCCTGGAAGGAGAAAGTGTTTTTGTGGTGGCAGTGGTGGGGGAGGAGGAGGAAGGAGAGGAATTACCTATAGTGACAAGTACAACATGCAAACGTAGTAATTTAAGGCTTAAAGACTGCCCATTGGTTCTGGGAGTTAGAAGATCATAGGCAATTTGGGAAATAGCAATTTGATTAATAGAATGAACACAGAGCACATTTTGGTTGATTAAATTAGGGGAGGAAAAAGCTGGATGAAAAGACATGGGAAGAGATGTCAGTTGCTAGAGGTGGTTCTTATTTTTTTTATGAGGGTTTTTTTTTTTTTCTTTTTTTTTGCTTACATGTGGGATTAAGGGCAAGAACAGCAATGAGGGAATATCAAGGAGACCAAGCATGTCATGGAAAGGAGCTAGGTTCTGGGCAGTCATATGGGTGAGAGGGAAAACCTTATTTTGTGATAAGAAGTATGTTAGTTTGGGTTCTTCAAGAATCAGACAGCAAGATGTGATTGGGTATGTAAGATTCACTGGGGAAACACTTATTTATGAAGGATTAGGAGGAGCGAGTGGAGGTGGGAAGAGCTTTCAGACCTTGGTGGTGATCTGATACCTGTGAAAGGAAGGAGGATCAGATAGGAAGTGTCTCATCTCTAACACAATTCCAAGGAAGTTTTGGGCAAGCCTATGGAGTGCCAGAGTTGATAGTTTAAGAAGTTCTGTGTCTCATAGGATGGGCTGGTTAGCATCTCTTCCATGTTTACTCCTGGCCTGAGGGGCAGCATGTGGGCATTGTGACCTCAAAGCAGTGCAAGCATGGCCCGCCAGGGGCAGCAGCTGGGGTCCTCAGGGATTCTGCTTGCTGCAGTGGGGTACCTGGGCAGTGCATTTTCATGGTGAAGTGTTGGTACAGCTGTGGCTGTATTGGGATGTTGAGAAAAGAGAACAGGAAGATAAGGGAATTTTCATCTGGCAGCCTCATTTTTTTCTTTGAAGTGTGGAGCTTTATGGTTTAAACTGGCTAAAATGAGAAAAGAGGAGAGAACAGAATTGGGTTAGGGGCTTGTGTGCTGAAGGTTTAGAATAGCAGAAACTGAGAGAAGATAAATGATTTTGTGCCAAGTAAGGTGTCATTGAGAATGGAAACTTAATGGGCTGTGCTGGGTAGTGGAACTAACAAGACATAAATGTGCTTTCCTCTGGAGGGATGTAGTAAAAACAAAGAAAGATGATCCCTTTTCTGTTAATACCACCTCTGGTTCCAAGGCTGCTTCATGTTTAGGCTCTTTAAGTTATTAGTAAGTTATCAAAGGAGAAAAAGAGAGCTCTGTAGCTCAGATGGTAAAGCGTCTGCCTACAATGCGGGAAACCTGGGTTCGATCCCTGGGTCGGGAAGATCCCTTGGAGAAGGAAATGGCAACCCACGCCAGTATTCTTGCCTGGAAAATCCCATGGACTGAGGAGCCTGGTAGGCTACAGTCCTTGGGGTTGCAAAGAGTCAGACACAACTGAGCGACTTCACTTTCACTTTTCATCCTTCATTTAAATTTAAAAAAAATATATATCTATATCTTCCCAGGTGACTCAGTGGTAAAGAATCTGCTTGCCAATGTAGTTGTAGGAGATGTGGGTTTGATCGCTGAGTCAGGAAGATCCCTTGGAGGAGAAAATGGCAACCCACTCCCATATTCTTGCCTGGAAAATTCCATGGACAGAGGAGCCTGGCTGGCTACAGTCCAAGGGGTCAAAAAGAGTTGTACATGACTGAGCACTTGTGCATACACACACAAACACACACACATATTTATACTTATATATACACATACTTTATATAATGTATATACACATACTGTATATGTATATATATACACACATACTTTATATGTATATATACATATTTATTAAGCATTTACTACGTATGAAGCACAGAGGAAGACATACAGATGGTTTTCTGCCCCCAAGGAAGGTGTAACACTGAACAAGGGAGACTATTAAGTGGCCTAGGAGAGGCGTAAGTCAAATCTGTGGGATTACAGAAGAGGCACTGAGCCACGTGGGTGGGAGATAATAGGGCAAGTGGGTAGATCAAGAAAGTATTTGTGGAGGTGGCTTTGGGCTGGGACTCACGGGACGCAGAGAGTTGTGCTGGGTTGTTATCTTTAGTGTCTAAAATAGTAATGGGTGCTGGCCCTTCTTCCCGTTGGCAGTCTTCTAATTCAGGGCCGTGAGCTGGGCCAAAGGGTGACCACCTCAGTCCTAGATTGAGAATCAGCTGCTCACTCTGTAAATCTACCGCCTCATACGGCCAACTGCAAGCACAGCTGGGCAAACTGTTGTTCATACACTGCACAAGCTTTTGGGGATCTCTTCCATTTGCTGTTGTTGTCCAGTCACTAAGTTGTATCCAACTCTTTGTGACCTCGTGGACTGCAGCATGCCAGGGTTCCTGTCCTTCCCTGTCTCCTGGAGTTTGCTCAGATTTGTGTCTACTGAGTCAGTGATGCCAGCTAACCATCTCATCCTCTGCAGCCCTCTTTCTTTTTACATTCAGTCTTTCCCAGCATCAGGGTCTTTTCCAGGGAGTCAGCTCTTCGCATCAGGTGGCCAAACTGTTGGAGCTTCAGCTTTAGTATTAGTCCTTCCAATGAATATTCAGGGTTGATTTCCTTTAGGATGGACTGGTTTGATCTCCTTGCATTCCAGGGATTCTCCAGTACCACAATTCAAAAGCATCAATTCTTTGGCTCTCAGCTTTCTTTATGGTCCAACTCTCATATCCCTATATAACTACTGGATAAACCATAGCTCTGACTGTATGGGGCTTTGTCAGCAAAGTGATGTCTTTTCTGTTTAATATGCTGCCTAGGTTTGTCATAGCTTTTCCTCCAAGGAGCAAGCATCTTTTAATTTAATGGCTGCAGTCACCATCTACAGTGATTTTGGAGCCCAAGAAAATAAGATCTGTTACTGCTTCCACTTTTTCCCCTTCTATTTGCCATGATATAATGGGACTAGATGTCCATCCTTTATTTCCCGAGCTTAACAGATGCTACTGCGTTTTGTACATCCTGCGCATTTTCACATTTTGCGTGTTCGCACAATGCCATCTTCCATCGACGTGTTTCTCTCCCTTAGGCGATGATAACTTTATGGTCAGGAAACTACCCTTGGTACCTTGTAGGCTTGGTGCAGGGCCTTAGTTATCCCCTTGGTTGTCTTACTGCCAGTGAGTCTGTAAATCACAGTCAAGGCCTGTGTTTGGAGAGGAAGGGAAATAGGTAACCCTGCTATATTATCTAATTCACCTTAACCAGTAAATCCACTACATTGAGTGTAGGTTCTTATCTTTGTCCCTTTGGGCAGCCAAAACAAAAATACCATAGAGTGGGTGATTTGTAACAACAGAAATGTATTTCTGTCAGTTTTGGAGCCTAGGAAGTCCCAGATGAAGTCACTGGCGGAATCCTGTCTCATGAGGGACTGGTTCGTAGACAGCTGTTTTTTACCCCTGTGACCTCACAGGCAGAAGGGACAAAGGAGCACTTTGATGGCTCTCGCTGCTGCTGCTAAGTCGCTTCAGTCGTGTCTGACTCTGTGCGACCCCATAGATGGCAGCCCACCAGGCTCCTTGATGTCTCTTATGTGGGCACTAATCGCATTCAAGAGAAACCTAACTTCAAGACCTAATCACCTCCCAAATTGCTCCCTCCTGAAACCATCACACTGGGGATTAGGTTTCAACATAAGAATCTGAGGAGACACACATTCAGACTATAGCATTTCTTCACTTTGGGTCCTTGTGTTTGTTTCCCAGTGTTTGAGACTCTGGTGAGTTATAACTGGATTATGGCTGTATGGACTATAGCTGTATTATGATATGTGGAACCATTTGAAGTTTTTACCCCTCAGTAAAAAATCTCTTACATTGTTTCAGTAACTTGGGATGAAAACTACTGCAAGATTCAAATATAACAGTGTATAGCCAGGGCCTCTATCTTATAAGGTAAAAATGAATCACCGTTTTTCCTGGGAAATGTACTTACTGATCAGAATGGAGATTGTTTAATGCTACTGCTAAGTTCTTCAGTTGAAGCTTAACACAGCCCATCTGTATTAAGCTTAAGCTAGTCCAACTAGCTGTACCTAGCCTTATTATCTTCATTGTAAATGCTACACAGTAGACTGCAGTCCAGGAAACATGTTTAAGACTCTTCACACTTGATTAAAATTCACTCTAGGCTTCACAGTGTCATACAGAAATATTAGTAAATAGTTGTGGGTGAAATTAGTTATAGAGCCCTTGCCAACATAAACCCCTCTAAGAGACTTTTCTGATAGCCAAGCACTCAGATGACCAGTGCTTAGATGTTTCATAATTGGTGACTTTTTATCATTTCTGAAGGTTAATATTTTGCTCTCCATTTAGAAGTAAAACCCTGAGGACCAAGATTTCAGTTCCAACAGTTCTAATTTCCACTCATTACATAGCTACTATTGGTCTATCAGGGTTCCTTTTATTCAGAGAAAAAATATTTTCTTTTAGGAAACTTTGTGAAGGTCAACAGAACACAGAGTGGATTTATCTTAATAATCCTTTTGTATTAGCAGTATTTACTTTAAGGATTATTAAATCTATTTTCCTCCCAGGTAGCAAGGTGGGTTGTTGCCACTGCAGAACAAAAAGTGGAGATTGTTAGTGTTGGAGAAAAGGCCGGAAACTTAATGTCATAAAGGAAAGGAAGATGCAGTTAGATAGGACCCGAGAGGAGCTGAGGAAAGGGCTTGGAAAGGAGATTTACTCTTCTGTCTTAAATGTGGTAGATCCTTCCACGTGAGATTCTTTTCCAACCCATATAAAAATTCATTTTTCATTTTCCATAGGTTTAACTCTAAGTTTTTTCTTTGCACTTTATTCTTTGAGGTTTGGGGAGGTGAGCCATCCTCCCTTGATTTAAGATTCTTACCTTTTTAACTTTCAATCTGTAGAGTCTCCGACTGTCTGGGTCTACACACAGAGGCCATTCAGAGCTCCATTTCAACAAATGATTGCATCTTTGATTCAATAATTCTCTAGAGCCAGAATTTGACAATCCTTCTCAAAATATTTTCCAAGGAGTGTTTAGAATCATCCTTTTCATTAGATTAAGTGCCAGGTAGATAGGCATGGCCAAACACTTTCCATGCAGCCTTGACAAAGAAACATCTAAGACATGGATAATTGATTAAGCCATGGTTATAGGAAGTTCACATAATATTTGACCACCTCTTGTTTGCTTGTGACTGCTAGGTTACTTGTGACATTGGGCTGACATCCTACCTTTAGACATCATTATTCCTACCTGTAATGTGTAATAAAAGGATTACTTGGTCAGTGTCTCAAAACGACCAATTATAGACCGCTGAAGCCCATCAGTGGATCATGTCCAAGTTCATCCCTGAATTTCATCATAACATAAACTTTGGTGGCTGGGTCCTCTTCCTTTTCCCTTCCTCTGAGTCACTCTTAGAAATTTTTACAGTTTGTTTAAATGGCTAGTTCTCCGGCCTAGGGTTAAAAATATGCCAAAGAAATTTACCATGAAGTTTAAGTTTGAGGATGTTATCTTATTTTGACTCATTCCAAACCTTCAATCATTTGCCTCAGTGGTTGCAGAATATACAGTAGCCACAGCATGTGATGAGAGATATGGGACACTTATCCAGAAGCCTTGATGACCCCAGACCAGTTCTACCTCTGTACCTCTAAAATTTGACCCTAGTAGACCTTAACCAGTGTCTTTTGCCCCAAGGAGAAGAATCTGAATGAGTCACTGCTTTGCTGTCTGAGGCCATCCACCATATCTTAACCTATATGACCATCTTTTCCATCCTATCTACAGCCAGAAGCACCACCTTAGCAAGAAATTTGCAGAGGAGGCATTATCAATGAACCTAAAATGATTTAGTCTATATTGTTCAGTTGCTTAGTTGTGTCCAACTCTTCAGCCTCATGGACTGTAGCATGCCAGGCTTCCCTGTCCTCCACTATCTGCCGGAGTTTGCTCAAACTCATAGCAATCAACCATCTTATCCTCTCTCGCCCCCTTCTCTGCCTGTCCTCAATCTTTCCCAGCTTCAGGACTTTTTCCAAAGAGTTGGCTCTTTGCATCAGGTGTCCAAAGTATTGGAGCTATAGCTTCAGCATCATTCTTTCCAATAAATATTCAGGATTGACTTCCTTTAGTATTGACTGGTCTTGGACTGATCTCCTTGAAGTCCAAGGACTCTCAAGAGTCTTATCCAACACCACAGTTCAAAACCATCAATTCTTCAGCACTCAACTTTCTTTATGGTCCCAATTTTCACATCTGTACATGACTACTTGATAAAACTGTAGCTTTGACTATATGGGCTATTGTCGGCAAAGTGATATCTCTGGTTTTTAATTCCTGTCTAGGTTGATCATAGCTTTCCTTCCAAGGAACAAGCATCTTTTCATTTCATGGCTTCAGTCACCATTCTCAGTGATTTTGGAGTCCAAGAAAATAAAGTCTTGTCACTGTTTCCATTGCTTCCTCATCTATTTGCCATGAAGTGATGAGACTGGATGCCATGGTCTTCATTTTTTGAATGTTGAGTTTTAAGACAACTTTTTCCTCTCTCCTCTTTCACCTTCATCAAGAGGCTCTTTCAGTTCAGTTCAGTCACTCAGTCATGTCCAACTCTTTGCGACCCCATGAATCACAGCACGCCAGGTCTCCCTGTCCATCACCAACTCCTGGACTCTACTCAAACTCATGTCCATTGAGTCGGTGATGCCATCCAACCATCTCATCCTCTGTCATCCTCTTCTCCTCCTGCCTCTAATCCCTCCCAGCATCAGAGTCTTTTCCAATGAGTCAACTCTTCGCATGAGGTGGCCAAAGTATTGGAGTTTCAGCTTTAGCATCAGTCCTTCCAATGAACACCCAGGACTGATCTCCTTTAGAATGGACTGGTTGGATCTCCTTTCAGTCCAAGGATTCTCAAGAGTCTTCTCCAACACCACAGTTCAAAAGCATCAATTCTTCGGCACTCAGCTTTCTTCACAGTCCAACTCTCACATCCATACATGACCATTGGAAAAACCATAGCCTTGACTAGACAGACCTTTGTTGGCAAAGTATTGTCTCTGCTTTTGAATATGCTATCTAGGTTGGTCATAGCTTTCCTTCCAAGGAGTAAGCGTCTTTTAATTTCATGGCTGCAGTCACCATCTGCAGTGATTTTGGAGCCCCCCAAAATAATGTCTGCCACTGTTTCCACTGTTTCCTCATCTATTTGCCATGAAGTGATGGGACCAGACGCCATGATCTTCGTTTTCTGAATGTTGAGCTTTAAGCCAACTTTTTCACTCTCCTCTTTCACTTTCATCAAAAGGCTTTTTTCTCTTTGCTTTCTGCCATAAGGGTGGTGTCATCTGCATATCTGAGGTTATTGATCTTTCTCCCGGCAATCTTGATTCCAGCTTGTGCTTCTTCCAGCCCCGGGTTTCTCATGATGTACTCTGCATATAAGTTAAAAAAGCAGAGTGACAATATACAGCCTTGACGGACTCCCTTTCCTGTTTGGGACCAGTCTGTTGTTCCCTGTCCAGTTTTAACTATTGCTTCCTGACCTGTGTGTTGTTATCCGAATATCTGAGGTTATTGATATTTCTCCTGTCAATCTTGATTCCAGCTTGAGCTTCATCTAGCCTGGCATTTCTCATATATAAGTTCAATAAGCAGGGTGACAATATACAATCCTGATGTACTCCTTTCCCAATTTAGACCCAGCCCATTGTTCCATGTCCAGTTCTAACTGTTGCTTCTTGACCTGCATATAGGTTTCACAGGAGGCAGATGAGGTGGTCTGATATTCCCATCTCTTGAAGAATTTTCCACAGTTTGTTATCCTCACAGTCAAAGGCTTTCGTGTAGTCAGTGAAGTAGAAGTAGATATTTTTCTGGAATTCTCTTGCTTTTTCTTGATACAATGGATGTTAGCAATTTGGTTTCTGGTTCCTCTGCCTTTTCTAAATCCGGCTTGTTTGTACTGTGAGTGTGTAGTTGTTCAGTTGTGTCTGACTCTTTGCAATCATCTGGGCTGTAGCCAGCCAGGCTTCTTTGTCCGTGGGATTCTTCAGGCAAGAATACTGGAGTGAGTTGCCATGCCCTTCTCCAGGGGATCTTCCCAATGCAGGAATAGAACCTGTGTCTCCTGCATTACAGATGGAGTCTTTACCTACTAGCCATTGGGAAAGGCTTAATCAAAATAAAGTTTGAAAAACTGGTAGAGTCAAGACTGAATTCTCTATTTTTTTCTATATAAAATTTTATAGCATTGTTGCCACATTAAAAGGAAAAAAAATGCTATGTGGTCCATGAAGAGTACAATCCTTAGACTGCAACTTTTATTTCATTTTTTGGGTAACAACTTTTCTGAAGTATAATGCACCTATAGGCTTCCCTGGTGGCACAAATGATAAAGAATCTCCCTGCAATGCTGGAGACCAGGGTTTGATCCCTGGGTTGAGAAGGCTACCCACTCGGATTCTTCCCTGTAAAATTCCATGGACAGAGAAGCCTGGCAGACTACAGTCCATTAGACTGAGCAACTAACACTTTTACTTTCTTTCAATGCACCTATAGGTAGGATAACATACAATTCCTCCATTTAAAGCCATTACAATTCAGTGGTTTTTAGTGCATTGATAATTGCATTGCAACCATAACCAAATCAATTTGAGATATCTTCATCACCTCAAAAAGAAACCCTATAACCTTCAGCTATAACTTCCCTCAATTTTCTATCTCCCCTAGGCCTAAGCAACTTCTAATCTACTCTCTATCTCTACATATTGTTTTTTTTTTTTTAAGTACATAGTGTTTCGTAAGAAGATTTTTAAAATTTTTTTAAAAAACCATTAAAAATGATTTCTTATTATATTCTCTGGCTTTAAATTCCTTGTTTCAATTCCACGGTGTGGAGAAACAGATACTGCTTCCTGTTTTTTGCACTCCAGTTGGCCCAGCACCCATAAGTAAACAGACTAATTTATTTCAAAATTATGGCAGAACAGAATACGATTTTGTTCTTTCTGGCTGCACTGGGCCTTCAATGCTGCAGGCAGGCTTTCTCTAGTTCCTGCAAGCAGGGCTTCTCATTGTGGAGGCTTCTCTTGTTGTAGAGCACAGGTTCTAGGGCACAAGGGCTTCAGTAGCTGCAGCTCCTGGGCTTAGATGCTGTGAGGCATGTAGATTTCTCCTGGGGCATGGATCAAACCTGTATTCTCTGCATCGGCAGGTGGATTCTTAACTACTGGGGACCTGGGAAGTCCCCCAAATATAATTTTCAACTCTTTATATCATATCAACCATTACACTGAAAAGGAAAGGAGATCTGTGCAGAGTAGAGAATGTCTGATTCGTTTTAGATAGACTTTCTTTCCTTTTTACAAAGCTTGATCCTTAACTGTGTCTGGCATGGTATAGTTGCAAGTTATATTACTTAGAACCTTCAGTCTCAAGAGACAGAAGTCTCACTCACACTGGCTTGAGGAAAATGAGAATTCATTGGCTAGTGTAAGCTTATGGGTCTTCAGTTCAGTTCAGTCACTCAGTCGTGTCCGACTCTTTGCGACCCCATGAATCACAGCACGCCAGGCCTCCTTGTCCATCACCAACTCCTGGAGTTCACTCAAACTCATGTCCATCAAGTCGGTGATGCCATCCAGCCATCTTATCCTCTGTCATCCCCTTGTCCTCCCGCCTTCAATCTTTCCTGGCATCAGGGTCTTTTCCAATGAGTCAACTCTTCGCATGAGGTGGCCAAAGTATTAGAGTTTCAGCTTTAGCATCAGTCCTTCCAATGAGCACCCAGCACTGATCTCCTTTAGGATGGACTGGTTGGATCTCCTTGCAGTCCAAGGGACTCTCAAGAGTCTTCTCGAACACCACAGTTCGAAAGCATCAATTCTTTGACACTCAGCTTTCTTCACAGTCCAATTATCACATCCATACATCACCACTGGAAAAACCATAGCCTTGACTAGACAGACCTTTGTTGGCAAAGTAATGTCTCTGCTTTTCAATATGCTATCTAGGTTGGTCATAACTTTTCTTCCAAGGAGTAAGCAAGCGTCTCTTAGTATCATGGCTGCAATCACCATCTGCAGTGATTTTGGAGCCCCAAAATACAAAGTCTGACACTTTCCACTGTTTCCCCATCTATTTGCTGTGAAGTGATGGGACCGGATGCCATGATCTTCGTTTTCTGAATGTTGAGCTTTAAGCCAACTTTTCCACTCTCCTCTTTCACTCTCATCAAGAGGCTTTTTAGTTCCTGTTCACTTTCTGCCATAAGGGTAGTGTCATCTGCATATCTGAGGTTATTGATATTTCTCCTGGCAATCTTGATTCCAGCTTGTGCTTCTTCCAGCCCAGCGTGTCTCATGATGTACTCTGCATAGAAGTTAAATAAGCAGGGTGACAGTATACAGGCTTGACGTACTCCTTTGCTTATTTGGAACCAGTCTGTTGTTCCATGTTCAGTTCTAACTGTTGCTTCCTGACCTGCATATAGGTTTCTCAAGAGGCAGGTCAGGTGGTTGGTATTCCCATCTCTTTCAGAATTTTCCACAGTTGATTGTGATCCACACAGTCACAGGCTTTGGTGCTGCCGTATTAGCTGCTCAGACCCTATTATCAAGGCTCAGTCTTGTGCTCTCTGCTTTTCTTTGCTGACTTCATTGTAAGGCAGACTTGCTCCTTCAGGTGGCAAGGTGGCTGCCAGTAGCTCCAGACTTCACCATATGTCCTCTCAACAACCTTAGTAATGGGGATAATGCCTCTGTGTGAACCAGAAACGTTGTTCTAGAATCGAGTGTTCTTTGGCTCTAATTGGCCTGAACTGTGCCACATGCCAACTCTTGATGCTGGAGGGAGCGTCAGCTCTGCCTGGTCCACATGACAGAAAAGGGAAGGAATTATTTCCTAGGGGAAATTGTGTGTGAGAGCAGAAGTGATCAAGGGGATGCTTTGGGGGAAGATAAAATGAAAGGATAATGATTAAAGACTGCTGCAATATGATTTATAAAATCTGAGTTTTAGCCTTATTTGCCGCTAAGTAGTTTTACTATCTGAAGCACATCACTTATTCTGTAGGCATTGGTTCCCAATGTTGTAAAATTATAGACTTCTATACGTAGTCTTTAATGATCTCTGTTTAAAATTCAAATTCAGTGATGAGCTGGCTAGATCTTTTGGTATTAAATGACTAACCCTGATTTTCTTTGATAAAATCAGGACAGTGACTTTCATGGAATAGAAATGCATCCTACAGCAAGCATAGTTCTGTCTGGAGTCATGAGGTTGTGTGCTGTTTTTGATACTGAATGTTAACTAGAGGAACGCAAGGTTTCTAACATAGTTTTGAACTCTCCAGTCAGTTTAAAGAAGTTTAATCCCTTATTATTTAGAAGCAGTCATACTGGATATCAAGTTACTTCCAGTGCTTTCTGTATGTTTATGTCAACCCTTGTGGTGTTAAAGAATCAATAAATTCTTGGAAGTAGCAGAAATCAATTAGAAAAATGAGATTAAAATTCCTAGCATAAATGAACTTTCTGATATGCTTTTTTAAAAAGGAGTTATCATCATACTCTAGCAACTACAGAAGTGAACTGGAGAAAAGAGTGTACCTAAAAGAAGGGTCTTACGATATTTGATGCGAGCCATGATGAGCAGTCAGCATCGACAACTGGGCCAGCTCAGGATGTGATGAGAGGAGCTGGGAAAGACCTTGGTGGGGTGGGGAAACAGTCTTCACGTTTGGGTGTGGTGTAGCGTATGAATTCATTTTCTCAACTAGAGGTTCTAGCTTTGGGTGTTAAAGTCCTTTTTAAAATAAGTTTTCAATAAAAATGGAAATATTAGATCATTGAGATTCAGATATCAATTAAAAGTCAAGAAAATTATGAGTCTTTAAAAAATTCCAACAAAACATGCTTCATCTGTCTGTAATACTAGCAACAAACCTCTTGGCTTTTACTTTGATATAAATGAGTCACTTGTGTGGGGCTTCAAAGAAGCACATCTTTAATTTAGGACAGGCTCTTAGCTTGGACATAAAGGGCAGGTACTGGGTAGGCAGACATTTTTCACAATCCAAAGAACGCACTATTCATATGGAATTCAATATAAATGGTGTATGTGGAAGCATAAGTCTGTTGAAAGTGAAAGTCACTCAGTCAAGTCCTACTATTTGTGACCCCATGGATTATACCATCCATGGAATTCACCAGACCAGAATACTGGAGTGGGTAGCTGTTCCCTTCTCTAGGGGATGTTCTCAATCCAGGGATCAAACCCTGGTCCCCCGCATTGCAGGCAGGTTCTTTACCAGCTGAGCCACTAGGGAAGTCCATAAGTCTATTGGGGTCTCTTTAAAGACACTATAGTGTCAGATTCTACAATATCCAGGTTGGCCATTCCCAAGGGGAGATACAGTTTGATTTGAAGTTAAAAATCAGGCATTCAATCTCAGGTCTACCCCCAAAGTACAATATGGTTCCATGAATTTGGCCATGTTTTTGAAAAATCAAAGTGATTATAAAGTATTGATATATCAAGGAAGGTGTGAGAAGGGGCAAAATAATGATCCATCTTGCCACTGCAATTGCTCCAGTAAGTGGGGCAGTTGGTAGACGTGAATCTAACCGGATGTAGGCTTATACTGGAATGTGTATGGGTATACAAACATACTACAAGATTTCTGTGACTGACATGAGTCACAGCATGAACATTGTATGAAGAATTAGTTGGTACAGTAACGTGCTTCAGGTACTTTGGGTAAACATTAGGTTTAAAGGTAAAAGTGCTGTGTAAGTATTTATAGGATTAAGTGAGTTATATATTAATATTAGCACCTCAAAGGGAGAGAGATAAGACAGTGTTGTGGTCACCCCTCAGAGGGTTCCACAGGTTCCACAGGTGGAACCCTCCACCCAAAATTTGGTTCAGATATCAAAACTGATGAACACACACACACATCCAAGAAAGTATGAAAGGTTTATTACTTATATGATGAGGTCTTCTAGGCAAAGTAGGGTGGGCTCCCATGCAAGTCCCAAAGCAAGTCCTGCTTTCAGTCAGGGAGGGCTTGTGGTTATATGGTGGCTAAGTGGTGGGGCTGTGGTTAATGATTTGTTTGTATGGATGAGGATTACATGATTTGAACTTCTCATCAGTGCTAAAGGTAGGAGAATCCAAGCTTTCTTATCAGCTTGCCCAGATGTGGGTAGGGGGAAAGGGAAGTGGTGGAGCTTGAAAGCAGCCAGCAGTCAGATTCAATGGTTAGTGCTTTACATGTCCTGAGAAATCTGTACCTAATCTAAAATTAAAGGTTTTTGCCTAGAGTTTCTTTTAGAAGTTCTTTGCTTTTGCTTCTTAGATTTAGGTCTATACTCCATTTGAGTTGATTTTTATATGTGATATAAAGTAAGAATTGAGTTTTTTTTTTTTTTACCTTTTTGCATTTTACATATTGATATGAAATTGTGTCAGTACCATTTATTGTAAAGAGGATCTTTTCCCCATTGACTTACTTTTCAAAATCAGGTTGGCTTTTTTTTTGGTCCTATTTCCATATAAGTTTTAGATTCGGCTTGTAAAATCTTAAAAACAACAATAACAACAATAGCAATTGGGATTTTGATGGAGATTGCTTTGAATCTGTGAGTAATTTTGGGGAGAATGGATATCTAAAAACTACTAGCTCTCTTCATCCACTGGCATGGTATAACTCTCCATTTTTCTGAGACCTCATTTATTTTCACATTACTTCACAGTTTTCAGTGTACATGCCTTACATACAAATTTTATTGGAGGTATTTCTAACTTTTGTTAATTTAGATGATGTTATAAATAAGGTATCTTTTAAACTTTTCATTTGCCACTATATAAAATTGCTATTGATTTTTTTCTCTTTTTTTTTCAAAATTGAAATATAATTGATATATAACATTAATTAGTTTTTAGGTTTAACACATAAGGAATCAATATATGTATATGTATTGATATATTGTGAAATGATCACCACAATAAATTTAGGTAACACCCATCACTATACATAATTACTTTTTTTCTTTTGATTAACACTTTTAAGAATTACTTTATTAGTAACTTTCAAATATATAATAGAGTATTATTAATTATAGTCCCCATGCTGTACATTATATTCCCTGATCTTGTTTAACTTTATAGCTGGAATTTTACATCTTTTGACATCCCTAACCCATTTCACTGCCTGACTCTGCTTATGGCAACCACTAATCTCTTTGCTATATTGATGAGAGGTTGTTTTTTTGTTTGTTTGTTTGCTTTTTTTTTAGATCCCATACATACATGATATCATACAATATTTGTCTTTCTCTATTTGACTTATTTAATTTAGCAAATCCTCTCAAGGTCCATCCATGTTATCACAAATGGCTGAATAGTATGCCAGTGTGTATATATGCCACATTTTCTTTATCCATTTATTCATTAGTGGTCACTTAAGTTGTCTCCCTATCTTGGTTATTATAATTAATACTTCAATAAACATGGGGGTGCAGAAAACTTTTTGAGATGATTTATTTTCATTCTGAGAGAATTTTAAAGAACTATTCTATTAGTAAATTTCAAATATATAGTAAAGTATCATTATAGTAACCATCCTGTACATGACACCCCCAGGACTGACTTATTTTGTAACTGGAAATTTGTACCTTTTGGCCACCTTCCCTCATTTCACCCACCTATCCCCTACCCTACCCCCTACCTCTGACAACCACCAGTCTGTTTGCTGTACCCATAAATTTTATTTTGTTTTATAAGATTCCCAAAGTGGAATTGCTAGATCATATGATAATTCTATTTTTAATTTTTTGAGGAACCTTCATACTGTTTTCCATAGTGACTGTACCAATTTACATTCTCATCAATAGTGAATAAGTGTTCCCTTTTCTATAATACTTGCTATCAGAACTAAGGCAATTTGGGCACCCATCTTTTAGGTGGCAGCTGCAAAAGTTGGGGAACAAGTGTGTGTACTGGTTCCCTCGAGGCTAATACTAGCTACATGGAGCAGGCAGGAAGGAGGTGGTAGGTAAGGTGTCTGCTGGGCCTCTCTCATCTATGGGAAGGATTGCACTTACCCCTAGTGAGTAGTGAAAGTCGCTCAGTCAACATGATATATAATTTATATGTACATAAATTATTTGATGTAGTAATTCCCCATTAAAAAGAAAAATGTTAGCTGATCAGTTGTGTCCAACTCTTTGTGATCCCATGGACTGTATCCTGACAAACTCTTCTGTCCATGGAATTCTCCAGGCAAGAATACTGAAGTGGGTAGCCATTCCCTTCTCCAGGGGATCTTCCTGACTCAGGGTTGGAACCCAGATCTCCTGCATTACAAGCAGATTCGTTACTGTCTGAATCACCAGGAAAGCCCACATTCAGCCCTAGGTGTATGTTAAATTAGAATTTTGACCCTCAGGCAGTAGCTTTTAAAGTCTGCAAATATATTTTACTCAAGGAAAGACTAGGAAATGGGCATTTTTTTTGCTGCTCTCTCAGCTTAACCCTGGTGAATGACAGCTGCTGTGAATGCTTGTGTTGTTAGAGTCTTATGGGTCTTGTGGACCTGAGTTGTTAGGTTTCAGAGGTAGGTATTTTGGGGGCCCATTCCTCATGTGGGAGACTTAAACATTGAAGTACTAGATTGGGGCCTAAACTCTTTGCTTCTCAGGGAGAAGCTTGGAGTTGAGGGTTCCCTCCCAATTGTATGGAAGTCTGCTGGGGAAAGGTTAATGGCACTCCCTTTTTTACCAGTTTTCATGTGGCTTTTCTCATTTGCCTGATGTGTAGGAATCACTCAGCTAATTTCTGAATTTCTTTGGGAAAAAATTGTTCCACGTGTAGCTGTTCATTCACTGCCTCCATGGGAAGAGGGGTGATAGTTTAGGAAACTCCTGTGTCACCATTTTTAAAGGCCCTCATGGTTTTCATTTTTTTAAGTGCCTTTTTCAACTAATAATTAGTCACAACCTGAGAACAGAGAGTTATTTTATTTAGTGGAAATGTTGAGGATTCTGAGCCCGGGAAACAGCATCGCAGAAGCTCTGAGAAAACTGCTTCAAAGAGGCAGGGTTGGGAGTCAGGCTATATACAAGTTTGCAACAAAGGGAGCAGGCAGTTTGAACATCGAAGATCAGGTATCAAGTTAAAGAATTTGGCATTCTGTGTATGGGAAGATGCAAGTCTCTGGGCTCACTCAGTTCATTCCTTTCATATACACCTCAGCTATCTGAGACCAAATCCTGTTTCCTTGTTCACCTTAAGGAGTGACAGATGGCTGCTTCTTGCATCCCCCCAAGCTCCTCAGCAATCACTGTGAGGGGTGGTGGCATCTGCTGGATCACAGTCTTGGGAGCCCTTATTCACATTTGGAGGCCAGAAATCAATGATGGCTGTGACATTTCTTATTTATTTATATGGCAGGAGGTATTTTCATTTCACAGTCCCTCTCCATGTTCATAAAGTCAACCATATTTGGGAGACATTTCATGACATTTTGTTTTGGCACTGGGAGGCTCATCCCAGATCAGGGAAAGGTCCTCATTGGTGTGTCACTCCATGTGTTAATTTCCGGATTAGGCCCATTGATAAATAATGGAAGATTCTCTGGATCTTCTACCTTTTAACCAAACAGAATCCAGGAGATATTTCCTTTATTGCCTCTTCCCATACCTAGAATCACACTATTACGATTATGTTATAAATGTGATCTAAGATATTTAGCTACCATTAATTTTGGCTGGAGGCCTGGTTATACATTATGTAATACAAAAAAACAGCAATCATAAAATAAACAGAGTACAAGTAATATAGCTAATAACTGACTAAGTTTCAAGGGATTTAAGCCATGAGCTTTCAGGACCAGACCATCTTTTCTAAAACATCACCAAGACTAGGGAGTGGATCATCTAGGGCAGCAATCTGATTTTTCATATGAGTCATTAAATGTGTTACATTAGAGGATTCATCTGGTACATAAACACAGCATTCTGCTTGAATTATAGCACAGGTGCCTTCTTAAGATGTTGTAAGGATATCAAGGGCCATACAATTTTGTAAGATAGCTTTTCTCATCATAAGAGACCTTAGAATTTAGTAGGCTAATAGCCTGATTGCTATCATTTAATGTGTTCTGAGTGAATTTTATTAGGGCTTCAATGTGAGAAATAACATTTTCCAATCCTACTGAAGGCACAAAAGTAGCTGCTAAATGATCACACTGCTGAAATACACATCTCTTGGCCCATTGGGCTCATATTGGTGGTAAATTTGCTGGAGTCATATCTAAATTTGTATGTAAGTGGCTTTGAGCCCAAGAAAATCCTTAAGTACACCTTCCTAGCTATCCTGGTGGAAGCCAGGGCCAAAGACTGAACCCATGAAGCTATTGAGTTGCATTAGGTGCCAGCCAGTTTATTTCTGGATATTTGACCCAATCTGTACCATACCAGTCACTGTCTTTAAGAGAAATGGTATATTGGTAGTTTTCTTAAGGAACCCATCCTAATTTTCTGGTTATATTTGTATGATTTAATTGTTCGCAGAATAGGGGGGCCTTTAGGCTTAGATGACATAGCCTGGTGTTAACCAGGTAAATCTATCCCATAACTGAGGAAGCATCCCTCCTGATAGTCTAGAGTTTGCATTTTTTTTTTATTTGGAATTTTGTTTGTTGCTCTGATTGAGCTTGAATAACCTTAAGGGAAAATTCATATTTATGGCCAGGGTCAGAATAAGTATATTTGATTGGCCAAGTGAGTAGATCCCCTCTAGTGATACCATTGGTAGACAGACAGAACTATAATTCCTTTCTTCTAAAATAAACTTCCTAAAAGCCATCTAATCAGAGCCTAGGAGGGGAGAAACCCACCAAGGTAAACCAGAAGTACTGACTCATCAAGGTAAACTGGAAGTGCTGACCCATCAAGGTAAACTGAAAGTTCTGGAAGCAGGTGATTGACCACAAACCCAACAATTTGATTGATTTCTAAAATCTGCATAAGACCATGCCCATGATAGAAACACATTTGATTTACATGTAAGAGTCAAAGAAACCAAGAAGAAAACATGAACAATCATACAGGTCAGATCCAGCATCTTGGGACAACCATCTGTTTCCAGTATCATTGTCGTCTTGTCCTGCATTGGTGTTTTCTTATTATCAGAGTATTGCTTTAAGGTGAGTTTGAGGTCAGCAGGTCTCTTCATAGACCAGCCTGGTACAGGGGCCCTTTTTAGTTGGGAAATATGAATTCAAGAGTCAGTTCCTTTCAGTTTTCCTGCACATGAGCTAGTCAAAAGAATCTGATAAGGGGCCTTCCATCTACATTGGAGGGAATCCTTTAAAAGATGTCTTTTCTAATATACATAATCTCTTGATTGTAAGATATGGGACATTTGATCTTCATTTAAGGATAGTTTACTATGGTAAGCTTCAGAAAAAACTTTAGAATGACTTGTCAATAATTTGATTAAATCCTTGCAATAATTTATCTCCCTTAAGTAATACAGGGTCATATAGCCTTTCATCCAGTCTCATTGGTCTCCCTGTAGTAATCTCAAAGGGAGACAAATGATATTGAGGGGAGGGGTTGAGGGGACCAACAGAAGGGCCTTAGGCCAAAGTAAAAAATGAGCATCCATAATTTTAACCAACTGAGTTGTTGTTCCATTTTTCCTTTCCATTAACCCACAATACTGGGGGTGATAGGCACAATGGAAATGTTGCATAATTGACCAAATTTTATAAAATTTTATAAATTTTCTTAACAATTTGTCCAGTAAAATGGGTCCCTCTGTCTCTATGTAGTTCAGAGGGGATTCCCCAGATAGGAATCAGTCTTTCTAAAAGCAGCTTCCCTACCAATCATGCTGTAGCCCTTCTACATGGTTGAAGATTTGAGTACACTATAACTAGGAAACTTGGATATTTCTGCAACTTATAACATGTAGTATAATCACTAGAATTATAACAACTTTATATCAGAATATGTCAGATGTTAGAGATTCCATGTAAATTTTGAAATATCTGTATTAATGATATTTACCTATACATTACAACCTAAAATTCACCTTTAATCACTTGGCAATGGTGGATTCATGTCAATGTATGGCAAAACCAATACAGTATTGTAAAGTACAATAAAGTAAAAATTAAAATAAAAAAAAATAAATAAATAAACTTAGCCTAACGTTTGTCTCTGAGGTTCCTCTGAGGATGTTTCTTTGAAACATCCATCCCAGAGTCAGCTAGAGGCTAAAAAGCTTAGTTAGATTTTGATGTTTGGGAAGTTTGTTAGAAATATCAAAAAGATTTTAAAGCACAGGATCATAGATCACTGAAACAATACCTATTCATTTAGCTAAGGTCACAAAGAAAATATAGATGATTTAAGGACACAGAAACTCACACAATCTGTTATCAAAAGGAGCACTTACAACAGAAAGAAAAAAAAAATCCCAGCCTTGCATTAGCTCACTTAACAAAATCCATTTACTTAGTTAACTTCAACCTAAATTTAGTTAATCCTAACTATGTATAAAACTTTTTTCTCAGGATTCCTCTTCATAATCTCTGATCACTTTTTGTATCCAGCCTGTCTTTCATTTTTCACCTAAATAAAATTAACCAGCTCTTTTTTTTTGCTAAAATATAATTGCATTTCTCATATTTTCTTTATATATATTTTATTTCCTACTATATCCTGAAAAGTTACTGTATTATTTTTAATAGTTTAAATTTGTATGTTGAAATTAGATTCCTCAACTCTTAAAATCTTAATTTTAGTAAAACTAAGAAGCAATTATGAACTATCTTTGCATTGGCATTTTATAAATTGGTGAGATTAAATATCAGTGATAATTTCTAAAAACATTTGTTTTCTTACAGAGAACATCTTAGGTGATACCAAACATTTTCATTAATATTCTCAGATACTTTTAATTTTTTTAATTTAGTAATTGATGTCTCGGTATCTTTTAAATAAACTTTCATCACATAGCTTAAACTGGCACAGTGTTAGGATCTTAAGTTACCAAACATCTGGAAAGATCATTTTAAGTACACTTTTCTAAAATATGATTACCTGAAAGGTTTAATCCAAAAGTTCTTACCTCATTTACATTTACTTGAAAGTTTTTTCATGTCGAGTTATTTTTGTACAAGAGATTAGTAAGGTCTTATTTATTAACCTAGGTGCAATGAAGTGTTATGCTTAATTGATAAAGAGCTCTTTATAAATCCCATTCTAATACCTTTAGAAGTAGAGATACCTAATATGTATAATGTGTTCTTGTTGTTCAGTCACTCGGTCATGTCTGACTCCTTGCGACCCCAAGGACTGCAGCATGCCAGGCTTCCCTGACCTTCACCATCTCCCAGAGTTGGTCAGACTCACATCCTTTGAGATGGTGATACCATTCAGCCATCTCATCCTCTCTTGTACCCTTCTCCTCCCTGCCTTCAATCTTTCCCAGCATCAGGGTCTTTTCCAGTGAGTCAGCTCTTCGCATCAGGTGACCAAAGTATTGGAAGTACAGCCTCAGCATCAGTCCCTCCAATGAATATTCAGGATTGATTTCCTGTAGGATTGACTGCTTTGATTTCCTTGCAGTCCAAGGGAATCTCAGGGGTCTTCTCCAGCATCACAGTTCAAAAGCATCAATTCTTCAGTGCTCAGGCTTCTTTATGGCCCAACACTCAGATCCATACATGACTACTGGAAAAACCATAGCTTTGACTATATAGGCCTTTGTTGACAAAGTAATGTCTTTGATTTTTAATACACTGTCTAGATTTGTCATAGCTCTTCTTTCAAGGAGCAAGCATCTTTTAATATCACAGCTTCAGTCACCATCCACAGTGATTTTGGAGCCCAAGAAAATAAAGTTTGACACTGTTTCCATTTTTTTCGCCATCTATTTGCCATGAAGTGATGGGACCGGATGCCATGATCTTAGTTTTTTGAATGTTGAGTTTTAAGCCGGCTTTTTCATTCTCTTCTTTCACCTTCATCAAGAGGCTCTTTAGTTCCTCTTTCCTTTCTGCCATAAGAGTGGTCTCATCTGCACATCTGAGGTTACTGATGTTTCTCCTGACAATCTTGATTCCAGCTTGTGCTTCATCCAGCCTGGTGTTTCACATGATGTACTCTGCATGTAAGTTAAATAAGCAAGGTAACAATATATAGCCTTGACTTACTCCTTTCCCAACTTTGAACCAGTCTGTTGTTTCATGTCTGGATCTAACTGTTGCTTCTTGATCTTTGTACAGGTTTTACAGGAGGCAGGTGAGGTAGTCTGGTATTCCCATCTCTTGAAGAATTTTCCGCAGTTTGTTGTGATCCACACAGTCAAAGGCTTTAGCATAGTCAATGAAGTAGAAGTAGATATTTTTCTGGAATTCTCTTGCTTTTTCTGTGATCCAGTGAATGTTGGCAATTTGATCTCTAGTTTCTCTGCCTTTTCTAAATCCAGCTTGAACATCTGGAAGTTCACGGTTCACATACTGTTGAAACCTAGCTTGAAGAATTTTGAACTTTACTTTGCTAGCGTGTGAGATGAACAGAATTGTGAGGTAGTTTGAATGTTCTTTGGCATTGCCTTTTGGAATGAAAACTGACCTCTTCCAGTCCTGTGGCCACTGATGAGTTTTCCAAATTTTCTGGCATAGTGAATGCAGCATTTTAATAGCATCATCTTTTAGGATTTGAAATAGCTCAAGTGGAATCCTATCACTTCCACTAGCTTTGTTCGTAGTGATGCTTTCTAAGGCCCACTTGATTTCACACTCCAAGCTGACTGGCTCTAGGTGAGTGATCACACCATCATGTTTATCTGGGTCATTAAGAGCTTTTTGTCTGGATTCTTGCTACCTCGTCTTAATATTTTCTGCTTCTTTTAGGTCCATACCGTTTCTGTCCTTAATTGTGCCCGTCTTTGCATAAAATGTTCCCTTGATATCTCTAATTTTCTTGAAGAGGTCTCTAGTCTTTCCCATTCTATTGTTTTCCTCTATTTCTTTGCATTATTCACTTAGGAAGGCTTTCTTAACTCTCCTTACTATTCTTTGGAACTCTGTGTTCAAATGGATATATCTTTCCTTATCTCCTTTCCCTTTTACTTCTCTTCTTTTCTCAGCTATTTGTTAGTCCTCCTCAGACAACCGTTTTGCCTTTTTGCATTTCTTTTTCTTGGCCTTGGTTTTCATCACCACCTCCTGTACAAAGTTACAAACCTCTGTCCAATGTTCTTCAGGCACTCTGTCTATCAGATCTCATCCCCTGAATCTGTTTGTCACTTTCACTGTATAATCATAAAGTATTTGATTTAGGTCATACCTAAATGGCCTAGTAGTTTTCCCTATGTTCTCCCATTTAAGTCTGAATTTTGCAATAAGGAGTTCATGTTCTGAGCCACAGTCAGTTCCAGGTCTTCTTTTTTTGCTGACTGTATAGAGCTTCTCCATCTTTGGCTGCAAAATCTGATTTTGGTATTGACCATCTGATGATGTCTATGTGTAGAGTCATCTCTTTTGTTGTTGAAAGAGGGTGTTTGCTATGATCAGTGCATTCTCTTGCAAAATTCTGTTAGTCTTGACCTGCTTCATTTTGTACTCCAAGGCCAAACCTGCCTGTTATTTCAGGTATCTCTTGACTTCCAACTTCTGCATTCCAGTCCTCTATGATGAAAAGAACATCTTTTCTTTTGGTGTTAGTTCTAGAAGTTTTTGTAGGTCTTTATAGAACTGTTCAATTTCAGCTTCTTCGGCATTAGTGGTTGAAGCATGGACTTGGATTACTGTGATATTGAATGGTTTGCCTTGGAAATGAACAGAGATCATTCTGTTATTTTTGAGATTGCACCCAAGTACTGCATTTAAGACTGTTTTGTTGACTGTGAAGGCTACTCCATTCCTTCTAAGGGATTCTTGCCCACAGTAGTAGATATAATGGTCATCTGATTTAATATTTCCCATTCCAGTCTATTTTATTTCACTGATTTCCAAAATTTTGATGTTCATTTTTGCCATCTCCTGTTTGACCACCTCCAATTTACTTTGATTCATGAACCTAATATTCCAGGTTCCTATACACTATTGTCCTTTACAGCACCAGACTTTACTTTCACCACCAGACACATCCATAACTGAGTGTTGTTTCCTCTTTGGCCAAGCCTCTTCATTCTTTCTGGAGCTATTTCTCTGGGCTTCTCCAGTAGCATACTGGGCACCTACTAAACTGGCGAGTTCATCTTTCACTGTCACATCTTTTTGGATAATGTGTACACAGCATAAACGAATGAGATCTAATGGCTTTACTTAAAGCTTAGATATGAGCTTTACATAATAAGTTATCTTTTTTTTTAAACAGGTATTACAATATGGTTGTAAACTTATTAGTTAGCAGTTGGAATATCTTAAAGTTGCTTGCTCAGATGATTAAGGCTTACTATCTGTTCGGTTTGGCTGAGGAAACATTCTTAGCAGTTTCGATTTAATACTGGCACTTTTTTTCACCTCGATCTTGCAGATCCTGTCAGCTTAACTGGGCTTAGTCTAGGTCCTTGCGACCTGTATTCATATCCTGGTTTACACATTTGCTAGGCAAAGGCAGTTCTTTAGTTTTTCATAGAATGATTGTGTCGCCTAAAGTTTTCAGTTCAGTTCAGTCACTCAGTCGTGTCTGACTCTCCTGATCCCATGGACTGCAGCATGCCAGGCTCCCCTGTCCATCACCAACTCCTGGAGTTTACTCAGACTCATGTCCGTTGAGTTGGTGATGCCATGCAATCATCTCATCCTGTCATCACCTTCTCCTCCTGCCCCCAATCCCTGCCAGCATCAGGGTTTTTCAGATAACTCAGTTCTTCACATCAGGTGGCCAAAGTATTGGAACTTCAGCTTCAGCATCAGTCCTTCCAATGAATATTCAGGACTGATTTTCTTTAGGATGGACTCGTTGGATCTCCTTGCAGTCCAAGGGACTCTCAAGAGTCTTCTCCAACACCACAGTTCAAAAGCATCAATTCTTCAGTGCTCAGCTTTCTTAATAGTCAAACTCTCACATCCATACATGACTACTGGAAAAACCATGGCTTTGACTAGACAGACCTTTGTTGGCAAAGTAATGTCTCTGCTTTTGAATATGCTGTCTAGGTTGGTCATAACTTTTCTTCAAAGGAGTAAGCGTCTTTTAATTTCATGGCTGCAATCATCATCTGTGATTTTGGAGCCCCCAACAATAAAACGTCACTGTTTCCATTGTTTCCCCATCTATTTGCCATGAAGTGATGAGACTGGATGCCATGATCTTAGTTTTCTGAATGTTGAGTTTTAAGCCAACTTTTTCACTCTCCTCTTTCACTTTCATCAAGAGGCTCTTTAGTTCTTCTTCACTTTCTGCTATGATAGTGGTGTCATCTACCTATCTGAGGTTATTGATATTTCTCCTGGCAATCTTGATTCCAGCTTTTGCTTCATCCAGCCCAGCATTTCTCATGATGTACTCTGCATAGAAGTTAAATAAGCAGGGTGACAATATACAGCCTTGACGTATTCCTTTCCTGATTTGGAACCAGTCTGTTGTTCCATATCCAGTTCTAACTGTTGCTTCTTGACCTGCACACAGATTTCTCAGGAGGCAGGTCAGGTGGTCTGATATTCCCATCCCTTGAAAAATTTTCCACAGTGTGTTGTGGTCCACACACTCAAAGGCTTTGGCATAGTCAGTAAAGCAGAAGTGGATGTTTTTCTGGAACTCTCTTGCTTTTTTGATGATTCAAGGGATATTGGCCGTTTGATCTCTGGTTCCTCTGCCTTTTCTAAATCCAGCTTGAACATCTGCGGGAGGGGTGGGTTTGATCCCCAGATTGGGATGACCCCCAATGATATCATATGGTATTTGTCTTTCTCTTTATGACTTACTTTGCTTAGTATGATAATCTGTGGGTCCATCCATGTAGCTGCAGGTGGCATTATTTCATTCTTTTCAATGGTGAGTGCTATTCCATACATGATAGAATAACATAAAAGAGTTATGTGAAAGTGTTAGTCGCTTACTGCTGTCCAACTCTCTGCGACCCAATGAACTATAACCCACTGACTACTGTGTCCATGCCATTTTCCAGGCAAGAATACTGGAGTTGGTAGGCATTCCCTTCAAAGGTATGAAGGTTTGAACCCAGGTCTCCCACATTGCAGACAGATTTTTTACCATCAGAGCCACCAGGGAAGCCCAAATAGTTATATATGCTATTTATTCCATTATATAGATATAGTCTATTATATATGTGTGTATAAACACACACACATACACATACACATATCTGCTAAAAAACAATGTACAACCTGAGAGTTGCAAGTTAAGTCTTACTGGGGGCAAAATGAGGACTTCAGTTGGGAGACAGCACCTCAGATACCTCTGAGAAACTGCTCCAAAGAGGTCATGGGAAAAGGTCAGTATAAATGACTCTGGTGAAGGGAGAGTTCACACAATCACTTATCTTACAAAAGGTTTTCTGTTAGTCACAAGGAGCTGATGTCACCATGAAGGGATTTAGTGCTTTTCTAGATACAAGGAGATGAAAGGATTGGGATCATAAAATCAGTTCCTGAAAACATCTATCTAAAGACCTGTTCCACCAGTTTTCCTGGAACACAATGTGGCTCATTCTCTACCCCGAACTCCCTTCAGCGCATGTCAAAGGTCAATGGCTGCAGCATCACCAGATTCAGTCTCTGTAGAGGCAGATGACCAATACCCTTGGCAAGGGCCAATTTGTAGTTCACACATACCACACAACAACAACACACACACACACCCCACATATTAATTATCCATTCACCTGTTGATAGACATTTAGGTTGTTTCCATGTCTTGGCTACTGTAAATAGTGCTGCTATGAATATACAGGTGCATCTGTCTTTTTGAATTAGAGTTTATCTAGGTATATGCCCAAAATGTGGGATTGCTGGATCATATGGTGATACTATTTTTAGTTTTTTGAGGAACCTCCATACTGTTTTCCATAATGGCATACCAATTTACATTCCCACCAACATCATAGGAAGGTTTCCTTCTCTTTATACCCTCTCCAATATTTATCATTTGTATACATTTTAAGGGCTTCCTTTGTAGCTCAGTTGGTAAAAAATCTGCCTATGATGCAGGAGACCCAGGTTCCATTCCTGGGTTTGGAAGATCCCCCAGAGAAGGAAATGGCAACCCACTCCAGTATTCTTGCCTGGAGAATCCCATGGACTGTAACCTGCCAGGCTCTTCTGTCCATGGGGTCATAAGAGTTGGACATGACTTAGCAACAAAACCACCACCATCACCAGACATTTTAATGATGACCATTCTAACCAGCATGAGATGGTACATCATTTTTGTTTTGATTTGCATTTCTCTAATAATTAGTGATGATGAGCATCTTTTCATGTGCCTGTTGGCCATCTATATATCTTTGGAGAAATGTCTATTTAGATCTTCTGCTCATTTTTCAATTGGGTTATTTGAGGTTTTTAGATATTGAGTTTTATGAGTTGTTTGTATATTAAATTCTTGTTGGTCATATCATTTGCAAATATTTTCTCCCAGTAGGTAGATGGTGTTTTCGTTTCGTTCATGGTTTCCTTTGCTGTGCAAAGCATAAAAGTTAGATTATGTCCCATTTGTTTGCTTTTGCTTTTATCTCTATTACCTTGGGAGACTGAGCTAGGAAAATATTTGTTTTGTTGTTGTTCAGTGCTGTGTCTGACTCTTTGTGATCCCATGGACTGCGCATGCCACCCTTCCCTATCCTTCACTGTCTCCCAGAGTTTGCTCAAATTCATGTTCATTGAGTTGGTGATGCTATCTAACTATTTCACCCTCTGCCACCTGCCTCCTTTTGCTTTCAGTCTTTCCTAGAATCAGTCTTTTCCAGTGAGTTGGCTCTTTGTATCAGGTGGCCAAAGTATTGGAGCCTCAGCCTCAGTCCTTCCAGTGAATATTCAGGGTTGATTTCCTTTAGGATTGACTGGTTTGATCTCTTTGCAGTCCAAGGGACTCTCAAGAATCTTCTCCAGCACTGCAATTTGAAGGCATCAATTCTTTAGTGCTCAGCCTCCTTTATGGTCCAGCTCTAACATGCATACATGACTACTGGAAAAACCATAGCTTTGACTAGGCGGACCTTTGTCAGCAAAGTGATGTATTTGCTTTTTAGTATGCTGTCTAGGTTTTGTTACTGAATTGCAAGTCCACATGCCTGACACACAGCGAGGCCCATCGATATGTCGACTAAATAAGATGTATAACTTGAGAGTTGAGAGTTAAGTTTTATCTGGGGCAAAATGAGGACTGTTGTCCGGGAGGCAGCATCTCAGCTCTGAGAGACTGCCCCAAAGTGGCAGTGGGGGAAGGTCAATATATAAGGTTTTGGTGAAGGGGGAGTTCAATACCAGGAAGCACTTGTTTTATAAAAGTTTCTTTGTTAGTCATGAGGGTCTGATGTCACCATGAAGGAATTTAGTGCCTCTCTAGATATGAGGAGATGCAAGGATTGAGATCATAAAATCTGTTCCTAAAAACATCCAACTATCTAAAGACCTGTCCCACCAGATTCCCTGGAGCACAGAGTGCCTCACTCCACCCTGAACTCCCTCGGGGGTTGTTGAAGTCAACAACACTGGTTTTAATCTCCTTAGAGGCAGGTGGCAAATGCCTTTGTTGTTCAGTCATTGTTGATGCTCTTGGTAAGTGCCAGTCTGTAGTTGACAGATAGTAAAACCTTAGAGTTTGGAAGAGAAAGTTTATTACAGATTCATACAAAGAGAAAGGTGGCTCATGCTCTAAGAACCCCAAAGTTACTGAAAGCTTTTAGCAAGCCATTTTAAAAGTGAGGGAGGGGCATGTTAGCTATTACTACCTTCATGGTGTCAGACCCTTTGATCTTGAGGTCTGGAAATGGTCAGGTAACAATGTTCCTGTAAATCTGTACAAAATGAATGTTATTCTCTCTCTTGACAAGAAAGGGCATGGTTCCAATGCACAACTTTTGCCCTCCAAGATCTCAGGCCTGGCTAAGAGGAGGCAAATCTCAGTTGGCAGCTCCTTCAGGACCAAGTTTCCACACTCTGCCCAGCTGACACCCCTGAGGGAGCCAGGCATGCAACCCAACTGGGCCTCAGTCTCCTCAGGATGCCCAAATGGGGAGACCAGGTCTCACAGAGTACAATCAAGGCACATGGCCACTGCTGTGCAGTTGCAGAGACAGGGATGGGGGAGAGGTTCACCACTCCTCAAGGCTAGTGGAGGGCCTCAGAGAGGGCCCTGGAGCCCTGCAGGTTGTTCCCTGGGGCCTCCAGCACTGACCCAAGCCTGGGTGAGCAGAAGGGCCTTCAGGAGGAGGCCTGAATCTGCCTCTTACTTCTGTCTCTACCTGATTACCACCCCGCCACTAACCCTTTGCTGAATCGCTTCTCTAAATGCCCCTCACTGACAGTTACTTGTGGGGAGGGGCCACTACATCACTGACCAATAACTGAGCTGGACAGTTAATGGTTTCTCATTGACAGTTGGTTGCTTGTAGGCAGGCCCACTGAGGCAGCAACCAATGGCTGAGCAAGATCTATTGCCTGTAACAGGGTGAGGAGTAATCAGGCACAGCAATGGCTGCCTGCTAAGGGCTGTGTTCAGCCTGCTCTGTTAAGTTTGTCATAGCTTTCCTTCCAAGGAGCAAGTGTCTTTTAATTTCATGGCTGCAGTCATCGTCCACAGTGATCTTGGAGCCCAAGAAAATAAAAATCTGTCACTGCTTCCACTTTTCCCCCATCTGTTTGCCATGAAGGGATGGGATTGGATGCCACGATCTTAGTCTTTTCTGTGTTGAGTTTTAAGCCAGCTTTTAGTGTCCTCTTTCACCCTCATCAAGAGGCTCTTCACTTTCTGCCATTAGAGTGGTATCATCTGCATATATCTCAGGTTGTTGATATTTCTCCCAGCTATCTTGATTCCACAGGTGATTCATCAAGCTTGGCATTTCTCATGATGTATTCTGCATATAAGTTAAATAAGCAGGGTAACAATATACAGTTTTGTCACACTCCCTTCCCAATTTTAAACTGGTCCATTGTTACATGTAAGGCTCTAACTATTGCTTCTTGACCCATATACAGGTTTATCAGGAGACATGTAAGGCGGTTTGGTATTCCCATCTCTTTAAGAATTTTTCACAATTTGTTGTGATCCACACAGTGAAAAGTTTCAGTGTCATCAATGAAGCAGAAGTAGATGTTTTTCTGGAATTCCTTTGGTTTCTCTATGGTTCAACAAATGTTGCCAATTCAATCTCTGGTTCCTCTGCCTTTTCTAAACCCAGTTTGTGCCTTTGGAAGTTCCTGGTACATGTACTACTGAAGCTAGCTTGAAAGATTTTGAGCATAATCTTACTAGTATGTGAAATGATCCCAGTTGTATAGCTTGAACATTCTTTGGCACTTCCCTTCTTTGGGATTGGAATATTAACTGACCTTTTCCAATCTTGTGACCACTGCTGAGTTTTCCAAATTTGCTGACATATTGAGTACAGCACTTCAACAGCATCATCTTTTATTATTTGAAATAGCTCAGCTGGAATTCCATCACCTCTGTTAGCCTTGTTGGTCATAATTCTTCCTAAGATCCATTTGTTTTCAAACTTCGGGATGTTAGGCTGTATGTGAGTGACCACAGTACTGTGGTTATCTGGGTCATTAAAACCTTTTCTTTTTGTTGTATAGTTCTCCTGTGTATTCTTGCCACCTCTTCTTAATATCTTCTGCTTCTGTTAGGTCCATACTGTTTATGTCCTTTATTGTGCCATCTTTGCATGAAATTTTCCCTTGGTATCTCCAATTTTCTTGAAGATATCTCTAGTCTTTCCCATTCTGTTGTTTTCCTCTGCCTCTTTGCACTGTTCATTTAAGAAGTCCTTCTTATCTCTCCTTGCTATTCTCTGGAACTCTGCATTCAGTTGGGTATATTGTGTCTTTCCCTTTCTCTCTCTTCCCAGACAATCACCTTGCCTTCTTGCATTTCTTTTTCTTTGGGATGGTTTTCATCACCACCTCCTGTACAATGTTATGAACTTCTGTCCATAGTTCTTTAGGCACTCCATCTACCAGATCTAATCCCTTGAATCTGTTTATAACCTCCCCTGTATAATCGTTAAGAGATTTGCATACCTGAATGGCTCAGTGGTTTCCCTTACTTTCTACCCTTGAAGTCTGAATTTTGCCGTAAGGAGCTCATGATCTAAGCCACAGTCAGCTCCAGGTCTTGTTTTTGCTGACTGTATAGAACTTCTCCATCTTCAACTGCAAAGAATATAATCAGTCTGATTTCCATATTGACCATTTGGTGATGTCCATGTGTAGAGTCGTCTCTTGTGTTCTTAGAAAATAGAGTTTGCTATGACCAGTATGTTCTCTTGACAAAACCCTGTTAGCCTTTGCCCTGCTTCATTTTGTACTCCAAGGCCAAAGGTGCCTATCACTCCAGGTGTCTCTTGGCTTTCCTAGCAGCACTTGCTTTAAAACCTGTCTCTTCTCCTTTGTGAATTCTCCCCTCCTTTATTAAAGATTAATTGCCTGTAGGCGTGTGGGCTTCCTTCTGGGCCCTCTGTCTTTTCCCATGGGCGTGCATGCCTGCTTCTGTGCCAACGCCACCATGGTTTTGATTACTGCCGCTTTGTGGTGTTGCCTGCAGTCTAGGTGGGTTATGCCTTCTGCTTTCTTCTTTCTCCTCAGGATTGCATTGGCAGTTATGAGTCTTTTACCGTTCTATATGAATTTTAGGATTATTTGTTCTAGTGAAAAGCATCATAGATAATTTGATAGGGATCACATTAAATCTGTAGATTGCTTTGGGTAGTATGATTATTTCAACAATATTAATTCTTCCAATACAAGAGTATGGGTTATCTTTCCATTTCTATGAATCATCTTCAATTTCCTTTATTAATGTTTTAAGTTCTTAGCATATATATCTTTCACCTCCTTGATGAAGGTGTTTATTTCTTCAAGTTTATTTCTAAGTATTTAATTTGTAAGGTGTTTAAAATTTTTTTAAAAAAGATTTTAATTGGCAGATAATTGCTTAACAATTTTGTATAAGACAGGGTGTGCTGTTTTAAAGGATTGCTTGTTTACATTCCCCTTTTGTTATTTCATTGTTAATAAAGAGATGCAACCAATTTTTATGTGTTAATCTTGGATTCTGCTATCTTACTGAATTCATCTGTCAGTTTTAGTAGATTTTGTGCGAAGTCTGTAGGGTTTTATATATATAATATCATATTGTCTACATATAATGACAATTTCACCTTTTCCATACCCATTTGAATATCTTTTATTTCTTTTTCTCATCTGATTGCTATGTCTAAGACTTTCAATACTATGTTGATGAGAAGTAGTGAGAACAGGCATCCTTCCCTTGTTCCAGATTTTTTGGGGAAGATTTTCAGCTTTTCATGTTGAGTATTTTATGGGCATGTGATTGTCATAGATTTGGTTTCCCTGGTGGCTCAGCTGGTAAAGAGTCCGCCTGTAGTGTGGGAGACCTGGGTTCAATCCCTGGGTTGGGAATCCCCTGGAGAAGGGAATGGCTACCCACTCCAGTATTCTGGCCTGGAGAATTTCATGGACTGTATAGTCCATGGGGTCACAAACAGCTGGACATGACTGAGTGACTTTTACTTTATTTTTGTCATTGATAGCTTTTATTATGTTGAGATATGTTCCCTCTATACCTACTTTGATAACAGTTTTATTGTGAATGGATGTTGAATTTTATTGAATGTTTTCTGTATCTGTTGAGATGATTGTGTAAAAGGTTTTGCCTTTTCTTTTGTTGACGTGGTGTATCACATTGACTAATCTGCATATGTTGAACCATCCTTGTGAACTTGGGATGAGTCTCACATCTTTTTTATGTCTTGTTGGATTTGAGTATGCTAATATTTTGTTGAGAATTTTTAAATCTGTATTCATCAAAGATGTTGGTCTCTAACTTTATTTTTTTGACTTCCCTGGTGGCTCAGACGGTAAAGTGTATGCCAGCAATGTAGGAGACCTGGGTTCAATGGAAGGAAATGGCAATCCACTCCAGTATTCTTGCCTGAAAAATCCCATGGAGGAAGGAGCCTGCTAGGCTACAGTCCATGGGGTCGCAAAGAGTCGGACATGACTGAGCAACTTCACTTTTTTATTTTTTTTAATAATATCCTTGTCTGGTTTTGGTATTGGGGTGATGGTGGCTTTATAGGATGTCTTTGAGAGTATTCCTTCCTCTTCAGCCTTTTGAAAGAATTTGAGAAGGATTGTTATAAGTTCTTCATTGTATGAATGATAGAATTCACCTGTGAAGCTATCAGACCCTGGACTTTTGTTTGTAGGCAGTTTTCTTTTTTTTTTAATTACAGATTCTATTTCTTCTAGTGATTGTTCAAGTTATTTAGTTATTCTTGATTCAGTTTTGGTGGGCTGTATGTTTCTAGAAAATGGTCCATTTCTTCCAGGTTGAAAATCTGTTGGCAAATAATTGTTCATAGTATTCTATTATGATTTTTGTATTTCTATTGTATCTTGTGATTTCTCCTCTTTCACTTAATATTTTGTTTAATTGGGACTTTTTACTTCTTGGTGAGCTTGACCAGAGGTTTGTCAGTTTTGTTTACCCTTTCGAAGAACCAGCTTTTGGTTTTATTTTTTCCTATTGTTTTTAATCTCTATTTTATTAGTTTCCTCTCTGATCTTTATTATCTCCTTCCTTCTGCTGACTTAAGATTTTCTTTGTTCTTCCTTTTCTAATTCTTTTAGGTGGTGGGTTAGGTTGTTTATTTGAGATTTTTCATTTTTTTTTAAAGAAGGGACTGTATCACTAGGAACTTCCCTCTAAGAGCTGTTTTTGCTGCACCCCATAGGTCTTTTATGATTGTGTTTTCATTGTCATTTACCTCAAGGTATGTTAAAATTTCTTCTTTGATTTTGTCATTGACTCATTGATGTTTTAGTAACATGTTGTTTAGTCTCCATATAATTTTTTTCTCATTTCTTTTTCTGTGGTTGATTTCTAGTTTTATGCTATTGTGGTTGGAAAAGATATTTGAAATAATTTCCATATTCTTATAATTTTTGAGGCTTGTTTTTCGCCCTGGTATGTGCACTTGAAAATAATGTATATTCTACTTCTCTTGGATGTAATGTCTTGAAAATATCAATTAAGTATAACTGTTCTATTATATAACTTAGGATCTCTATTGCTTTGTTGATTTTCTGTCTCAAAGATCTGTCCATTGATGTAAGTGGGGTTTTAAAGTCTCTTACTTCATGGGGTCGCAAAGAGTCGGACACGCCTGAGCGACTGAACTGAACTGAACTATTAATTTATTCCAGTTAATCTCTCCCTTTATGTCATTTAGTATTTGTTTTATATATTTGGGTGTTCCTGTATGGGGTGTAATTATGTTGACAACTGTAGTATCCTCTCCTTGCATTGATCCTTTTTTCATTATGTAGTGCCCTTATCTTTCTTTATAGCCTTTGTTTTAAAGTTTATTTTGTTTGATATGAGTATTGCAGCCCCCACTTTCTTATTTGTTTGCATGAAATATCTTTTCCCACCCTTTCACTTTCCATCAACATGTGTCCTTTGCCCTAAAGTGGGTCTCTTGCAGGCAGTGTGTTGGAGGCTCTTGCTTTTTTTCTTTTTTAAATTCAATCTGCCATTCAGTGTTTCTTGATTGGAGCATTTGGTTCATTGACATTTCAGGTAATTATTGATAGAGATGTATTTATTGTCATTTTAAACCTTCTCTGTTGAGTTTATATTTCTTCTTTTGTCCTTTTCTTTTTCCTTTTGTAGTTTGATTTTCTTTTGTATTGTGTTTATGTTCTTTTTGATTTATATGAATATGTTGTATGTTTTTGATTTGTGGATACCCTCTTTTTCAGGTATGTTTACACCCTCCTACATCTACTTGCCTTAGGCTAGTAGTCATATAGACTCAAACACATTCTAGAAAAAAAAATCTATATTTTCTTATTCTCCTCTCCCCTTCATTTTCTTATTTTGATATCCTCTTTTATATCTTCATGTTCATCCTTTTGTTGCCCATTGTGGTTATCATTGCTTTCACTTCTGTCTACTGGCTTATTTAAGTGATTTACTTTCCAATTGTATTTTTCTCTTTTGTATATAGATTCTTACTTCTTTTCTGTTTAGGGAAGACCTCTCAGTATTTCCTTTAGGATAGGTTTGGTATTACTTTATTCTTTTAGTTTCTGCATTTCTGAGAAATTCTTTCTCTACTCTGAATAATAATCTTGCTGGTTAGAATATCCTAGTGTGCAGATTTTCCCCTTTCAGGACATTGAATATATCTTACTACTCCCTTCTGGTCTGCAACCATTTCTGTAGATAAATCAGCTTATGGCTTTATAGGTTTCCCTTGTAATTAAACTCTTTTTCTCTTGCTGCCTTTAGAATCCTCTCTTTTTAAAATTTATTTTTCTTGTTTTTATTTTTATTGGAGTACAATGGCTGTACAATACTATGTTGGTCTCTGGTGCACATCAACATGAATTAGCCACAGATATGCATATGTCCCGTCTCTCTTGAACCTTCTTCCACCTCCCACCCCATCCCAACCCTCTAGGTTAGAATCCTCTTATTTTTAACTCTTGATATTTTTATTATAATAAGTGTTGGTGTAGGTCTGTTTGGGACCCTCTGTGCTTCCTGTACCTGGATATATATTTCCTTCTTAAGGTTTAGGAAGTTGTCAGCCATAATTCCATCAAATATGTTTTCAGTCTCCTTTTCTCTTTCTTCTGGAATCACTGTTATGCATAGGTTGACGTGCTTTTTATCATCCCTCAGGTCTTTTATATTGCTTTCATTTTTTTCATTTGGCTTTGTGTCTGCTATTCTGATTGAGTGTCTTCCATTATTCTCTCTTTCAGGAGCCTTATTCATTCTTTCGCATTATTCATTCTGCTATTCAGTGCCTTTAGCTCAGCTTTCATCTCAGCTGAAATTTTTCCTATTTTTTTTTTCCTAGTTTCTTTTTATAGTAATCTGCATTTCTGTTGACAGACTTTCTTAGTCCCTATAGTATTTTCATTATCTCCTTTTTGAGTTCATTGAATTTCAAATGGAAGAAGTCTGTTTTGTTTGTTCTTTCAGGGGAATTCTCTTGACCTTTTAATTAGGCATAGTTTCTCTGCTTCTTTGTTTCACTTATATTTCTCTTGCTGTATGAGTTTAGGAGGAACAATTTCCTACTGTGGTCCTAGAGGGCTATTTTTATGTGGGAGTGTCCTGTGTAGCCCTAGCCTGTGTGGGTTTAATATTTTTTGGTATGAGGACTGCTTTTAGTGTACTTGCCTGCCAATTCTTTTCTCGGTGTATGCTGGACATTATCCCCTTGGTGGGAGGTGTGACTGGTGTTGTGATGATCAGAGCTTGCCCTGGTGATTGAGTGGGTCCTTCATTTTGCTCTGTGGTTGCCAGTGCCCTGTCAGGGCCTGGATCTGCTCCCTGGCTGTTGGAGTGGAAGCCCCCAGGTCTGTCTCTAAGCCGAAGTGCCAGGCAGAAGAGAGTAGAGCGCTCCCACTGGGAGAGGAGCCAGAGCATTTCTCTGCTGGAGCTGTTCACCAGTGAGTGCGCTCTGCTGTGTCGCCTGCCACTCATTGTGCTGATACACAAAGCACACCACTGTTGGCCCCATCTTAACCTTAGAATGCCGGTGGTTGGCCTTGGTATCCCTCAGTTGCTGTTTACACAAGTCTACTAGCACGGATCCACTGAAGTCATGTCCTGGGACTGTAGTAGTCGTGCACCTGGACCCACTGTGGGAGCTCTTGAGGCAGTTCAGACTCTGGCCCAGCCCAGCCCCCATGCACATGCCCTGTGGCAGCCCCCATTGTCCACTTGGATGTCTTACAGATGTTGAATCTACAAAGCTGGTGTTGGAAGTATAAATTTGCAACCTTCTGGGAGAGATTTTAGCCCTGCTTTCTAAGTCATGTGGCTCCTGGGGCTCACCTGTGGTTTCAGCCCCACCTCTGTGAGTGGGCAACCCACTGGCATCTGCTCCCAGAGCTGGCTGAGGTGGCAGCTGGGGTGTGAGAGCCCACAGAGGCAGGAATGCCCTCCATGGTGGTGGCTGAGGCAGATTCTCGGGGAGTCTACATTGTGGCAGGGACTGGTGCTTGGAAAAAGAGGCTGTAATGGCAGCCCCTCCCCTCTCTTCACACACCACTTAACAATGGTGCTTTGCTTCTGTGGTGGTTCTGGGTTTCTTCCGTGAACACCCCTAGTTGTGGCCTACACACTCCAGCCCCTTTTGGCTGTTTCTGCACAGCCAATAGCGGTTCTCTCCCTGAGTCTGTCCTCTAAATCCTGAGTTCCAGCACCCAGCCCTGGCTTGTACCAATGGACACACCCATCTCAAGCTGGGCCTTGCAGGGTGGTGGCAGGGACCATTTGTACATCTCTCTCTGTTCTGCCCACCACAAACCAGTTGTTGCTCTCTCCGCTGAAACTTCCTGTCTATATTGACCATTCTCCCTGCCAATGAGAGGGCTTCTCAGGGTACAGGAACCTTTCCTTTTTTTCAATTGTCTCCCAGGGATGCAGGTCCTATCCTTCTGCTTGTTTCTTTTTTCCTTTCATCCCTACCTGATTGTGTGAAGATCTTTCTTTTCCTTTCAAATGTTTGAGGTCTTCTGCTAGTTTCAGTAGGTGTTCTGTGAGAACTGTTCCATTTGTAAATATATTGTTGATATATTTGTGGGAGGAGGTGAATTCCATGTCCTTGTACCCTGCCATGTTAGATCTTGCAAGTGATAGAAAGCTGAGATGTCACCAAACTTCTAAAAAGGAGTTATGTGAACTCGTGTTTACTTTCTAATGAAGGTTTTTTTTAAAACATGTTAAATATGAGGCAAAATTTGATCTAAGACTCTTTCATAATCACCTGATAGTGAGGTTGAGGAAATTATCCCTTGAAAGTGAAAGTGAAAGAAAGCCAAGTCGCTCAGTCGTGTCTGACACTTTGCAACCCCATGGACTGTAGCCTACCAGGCTCCTCAGTCCATAGAATTTTCCAGGCAAGAGTACTGGAGTGGGTTGCCATTTTCTTCTTCAGAGGATCTTCCCAACCCAGGGATCGAACCCAATTCTCCTCCATTGCAAGAGGATTCTTTACTGTCTGAGCCACCAGGGAAGCCCTGATTATCCCTTACCCACCTTTAATTGTAGGTGGCTATCGGTATTTACCAAAAAACCTAAGAGTTGTACATGACTGATTTATAACAGGCTCCAAAGTAGTTAACAGTCTTTATAAAAATGATTATTAAAACATACTAGATGTAAAAATAGAAAATAAAATTAAAAACTATTAAATGACTCAAGTAACTTTTTTCTGTCCACAATATCCATCTTTAGAAACATCAAAAAACTTCAATCACAGCCTTAGTCACAGAGTCAGGTAGGTCATGATTGAAAGAAACTTTCAGTGTCATTCAGGATAGTCTTTTAATTTGTTATTGTCTTTCCCTAGACCTTTGATTTAATTGTTCCAAGGATTAATCAAGATCCTCTATGAAATCTCTCTCAAGTTCTGATCAATCCTTTGTTCTCTCCGTTGAACCGTAAGGATTAATTATTAAAAATTTTATCTGTGCAGATAAAATTTCATCTGTTTACCCACAGACTTTTGTTTGCTCAGCTGAATTTGTCTAGAATTTTAAGATCACACTTTCTAATGTTTTGAACATATGATAGATTCTCAGTTGTATTTACTTTTCATCAGTTCATTTGATCTTTATAAAATGCTATGAGTTAAGTATTGTCTCCATTATTCAGATAAGGAACTTGAAGTCAGAAATGTAAGTGATTTCCCCAACATCATTCTTAGTAAATGAAGGAGTTGTTACTCAAACCCAACTCTATATACAGAGCCAAAATTCTTGATATTATAAACTATGTGATACAATAAAATATGATACTGTTTCTCAATCTGTTAGGTGGGATAGTATATGAGATTTAACACAGTACCTGTCATAAATATATTTAGATCAGTAAACATCTAATTTAGTAGGTAAATAATCTTTTCTTTTTTCCTTTGCCATTTTAGATGGATACTTTTTAGCTTTGGAAGTGTAAACTAATTGGCCATGAAAATTTTGCGAAATACTAAAGACTTCTGTTCTGCAAGGAAAAAGAACTTGGGTGGGCAGGAAATGATGGAAGAATTTGGGAAGAAAAGACCAAAGAAAGGGTGGCAGAACTCCAGAGTCCAAAAAACTGGGGGCCCACTAGGAAACATGGTTGGAAAGAGAAGCCAGTGTTTAGAGGGAAGAGCCATTGCAAGGGCCCTCATTTGGATGCTTAGGAACATGGATGAACAGGGTGTTTACAGGCTGATGGTTCACACTTTCCACTTGCCAGTTCTTTTTCTTTGGTCTTTGCCCTACTATTATCAGTCTAATCCATACCATGAACTCCAGGACCTCTAAAACCCCAAATGAAAGACATTGTTGTCTATGGTGGTGGTGGTGGTGAGGATAAGAAGCCATTATATACTTTCTTAAGAGGATTTTAAACTGAACTTGGCTTCCTGGTTAGTCTAGTCCACCATCATATCATTGTATTTTTATCAGTTCTTGTGAAATAGTTATATGCCTATTATTTTTCTACTATACAGTAGTACTAGGTATTGGAGGTAAAAAGAAATGAGCAAGGTATGAATGATCTTTGCCTACAGGAAACAGAGTATCTTCTCTTTGGTTGATATTAAATATTTGTCACAACATTTCATTTTCATTCAGAGTTCCTGGACTCAGCTGGGATTAGCTGGATGAAGTATCTCTTCACCAAAACTTCAGTCTTCAGCCTGTGTTTCTTTTTCACTATCTACTTTTCTAGCTTGTGTGTATTTTCTTCTTGGACTTTTTGCTCCTTCCTCACTTCCTGTACCAGCATGGTGTCTTTCTCTGTTCCTCTCCCAGCACCGGGCACCTGGGGCATCACTTGATGTTGAGGGACCCTTGTCCTTTATCCTATCTGACAGCTTCCTTCTAACTAGATGTGGGGATTCTGGTGCCAGCCCTCACTGTTCAGTTGAGAAGAATAAAAGAAAAACAGCTAATCTGAGGTTACTTGAGGTACTTGATAAATTATAGAAGCAGGGGGGTTCAGGATGGGGAACACGTGTACACCTGTGGTGGATTCATGTTGATGTATGGCAAAACCAATACAATATTGTAGAGTAATTAGCCTCCAACTAAAATAAATAAATTTATGTTTTAAAAAATTATAGGAGCAAAGATTTCTGGAGCTAGAAGTTACTTTCATTCCAAATCAAAAGCCTAGGCTAAGAAAAGTTAGGTGTCACAAGGCTGATGATACAGGTCACTCAAGGGGGTAGAAGAGGAAATTTTTTATTTCAGTTCATGTACTCTCTTTACTAAAGCACAGAATGCCACAATATATATCATATCTTAAGACAGTTTAGAAATGAGAAAGAGGGGAGCAGGCAGAGCTTGCCTCACCTCTCAGATGATACCATACAACTTATGCTACACCTTATGCTAATTCCTATTTCATTATGTGGCCAGTCTTGCACGTTCCAGGGTAAAGTGAATAAACTGTCTGAAAGAGCTAAACAACAAACTGATTTGACAAGGCCAACTCAAGCTGTTTTGCTTTTAAAAAATATTTTAGCTAAAATATATTTTGACTTAAACACTCCTTGAAGGATTTGTCTGGCAGAAAATAGAACATTGATTGTAAATGGCATCTTGGCACAGAGGCCCGGAAATTAAAGGAATTTAGAGAAGAAAATTCCCCAAACCAGTGGCAGTTATTTGTGTGTTGTTTCCAGGTCAGAGGGCCAAGTGTATATACCAGAACTTTCCAGATTAAAAGGGCAGATATATATTTCAAACAACTTGTCACCTTCTCTTTCTCTCTCTCTCTTTATTTTTCCTGGGATTTTTGTTTGATTGCATTCTATCTATAGATTTGAGACAAATTGACTCAATGTTGTGTTCCTAGCCACTAAAATGCTGAGTCTCTACATTTATTTAGCAATATTTTATATTGTTCAGCATAGCATATATGATTTAACTTATTTGTTACATTTATTCCTATATTTTATAAAATATAATAATTAATATTTATATATAATAAATATTATATAATTAATATTAATATATAAATATATATTTTATATATTTGATGCTATAGTAAATGATATTGTTTTCCATTTGCTTATTCATAAAATATAAAAATACAATTGACTTTTTTGTACACTGACCTTATATGTTGGAGCTTACTAAATTCACTTATTAGTTCTAGAGGCTCTTTTTTAGATTCCTTAGGATTTTCCATGTATATGATCATGTCATCTGCAAATACTGACAGTTTAACTTCTTCCATCTCAATATGTAGGGCTTTGTTTTGTATGCACCTATTTTCAGTAAAAGTGGTAAGAGTATCTTTACCTTCTCTTGATTTTAGGGGAATATATGACGTTTTTCACCATTAGGTGTGATATTGGCTATTGGTTTTTTCCTAAATGTCTTTTCACAGGTTGAGGTAGTTACCTTCTGTTCCTTGTCTCCTGAAAGTATCTGTCATGAGTGGGTGTTAAATTTTATGAGATAGTTTTCTAAATCTATTTAGATGATCTTTTGATTTTTTTCTATATTTAGTAAGTATGCTGAGTTGATTTTTTCCAGCTTTCTTGAAATACAATTTATGAAAAATATTGTGTAAATTTAACATCAATACAATAATATATGTACACAATCTGAAACAATTACTACAATAACTTTAGTTAACATATTTATCACCTCACATAGTTACGTTGTGTATGTGTGAAAGAGAGATAAGAACTTTTAAGATCTACTCTCATAGCAGCTTTCAAATATATAATACATTATTGTTAACTATGGTACCATGCTGTACATTACCTGCTCAGGGCTTATTAATATTATAACTGGAAGTTTGTACTTTTTCACCCCCTTTACTTATTTCCCCAAGGTCCCAGCTCTTGTCTCTGGCAACTGCCAATCTTTTGCCTGTTTCTCTGAGTTTGAATTTTTAGATTCCACATGTAAGTTAGAGTATACAATATTTGTCTTCTCCAACTTATTTCCTTTACCATAATGCCCTCAAGGTCCATCTATGGTGCCTTGGCAAGATCTTTTTTTTATGGCTGAATGATGTTCCATTGTTATATCTACCACATTTCTTTGATTCATTCATCCATGGATGGACACTTGGGTTACTTCCATAGCTTGGCTATTGTGAATAATGCAGCAGTGAACACGGAGGTACAGATATTTTTTTTGAGTTAGTATTTTCATTTCCTCCAGATAAATACCCAGAATTGGAACTGTGGGATCATATAGTAGTTCTGTTTTTAATTAATTAATTAAAAGTATAGTTGATCTATGGAGAAGGAAATGGCAAACCACTCCAGTGTTCTTGCCTGGAGAATTCCATGGATAGAGGAGCCTGGTGGGCTACAGTCTGGGGTCACAAAGAGTTGGACACGACTGAGTGACTAACACACACACACATAGTTGATTTAGAATGTTATGTTAATTTCTGCTGTAAGCTAAGTGATCCAGTTATACACATATACATACATATTTTCTTTTTTATTATTCTTTCACATTATGGTTTATCATAGAATATTGAGTATAGTTCTCTGTACATTAGGACCTTTTTGTTTATCCATTCTGCATATAATATTTACATCTGCTAACCCAAACCTCCCAGTCTATCCGTCCCCCAATTTTCCCCTTCCGCAGCTCAGTTCAGTCACTCAGTTGTGTCCAACTGTTTGCGACCCCATGAATTGCAGCACGCCAGGCCTCCCTGTCCATCACCAACTCCCGGAGTTCACTCAAACTCATGTCCATCGAGTCAGTGATGCCATCCAGCCATCTCATCCTCTGTCATCCCCTGTTCCTCCTGCTCCCAATCCCTCCCAGAATCAGAGTCTTTTCCAATGAGTCAACTCTTTGCATGAGGTGGCCAAAGTACTGGAATTTCAGCCTCAGCATCATTCCCTCCAAAGAACACCCAGGGCTGATCTCCTTTAGAATGGACTGGTTGGAGCTCCTTGCAGTGCAAGGGACTCTCAAGAGTCTTCTCCAACACCACAGTTCAAAAGCATCAATTCTTCGGCACTCAGCTTTCTTCACAGTCCAACTCTCACATCCATACATGACCACTGGAAAAACCATAGCCTTGACTAGATGGACCTTTGTTGGCAAAGTAATGTCTCTGCTTTTCAATATGCTATCTAAGTTGGTCATGACTTTCCTTCCAAGGAGTAAGCGTCTTTTAATTTCATGGCTGCAGTCACCATCTGCAGTGATTTTGGAGCCCCCCAAAGTAAAGTCTGACACTGTATCTGTGAGTCTGTTCTAAATCATAGATAGGATCATTTGTGTCATATTTTAAATTTCACATATAAGTGATATATGGTATTTGTCTTTCTCTATGTGACCGGTTTTGACTTCAATTAGTATGATACATCTAGGTCCATCCATGTTGCTGCAAATGGCATTATTTCATTCTTTGTTATGGCTGAGTAGTATTTCGTTGTATATATGGACCACATCTTTATCCATTCATCTATTGATGGACATTTAGGTTGTTTCTATATCTTGGCTGTTGTGAATGTAGTGAACATGGAGGTGCATGCATCTTTTTAAATTATAGTTTTGTCTGGATATATGAACAGGAATGGGACTGCTGGATCACATAGTAATTCTATTTTTACTTGTCCGAGGAACTTCCGTACTATTTTCTGTAGTGGCTGTACCAACTTACATTCCCGTATTCAGAGTAGGAAGGTTCCCATATCTCCATACCCTATCCAGCATTTTTTATTTGTAGACCTTTTGGTTGTTGTTCAGTCACTAAGTCAGACTCTTTGTCTGACTCTTTGTGACCCCATGGACTGCAGCACGCCAGGCTTCCCTGAACTTCACTATCTCCCAGAGTTTTCTCTAACTCATGTCCATTGGGTTGGTGAAGCCTCCAACCATCTTGTCCTCTGTCACTCCCTTCTCCTATTGCCTTCAATCTGTCCCAGCCTCAGGGTCTTTTTCAGTGAGTTGGATCTTTGCATCAGGTGGCCAGAGTATTAGAGCTGCAGCTTCAGCATTGGTCCTTTCAATGCATATTTGGGATTGATTTTCTTTAGGATTGACTGATTTGATCTCCTTGTTGTCCAAGGGATTCTCAAGAGTCATCTTCAGCACCACAACTCAAAAGCATCAATTCTTTGGCCTTAGTTTTATAAATGTTTAATTTTAAATCAGCTGTTTCACTCTCCTGTTTCACCCTTATCAAGAGTCTCCTTAGTTCCTCTTCACTTTCTGCCATTAGAGTGGTATCAGCTGCATACCCGAGGCTGTCGATATGTCTCTAGGCAATTTGATTCAATCTTGTGAGTCATCCAGCCTGGCATTTTGCATGATGTACTCCACATGTAAGCTAAATAAACAGGGTGACAATATACAACCTTGTCTTACTCCTTTCCCAATTTTGAACCCGTCCGTTGTTCCATGTCCAATCCTAACTGTTGTGTCTTGACCTGCACACAGATGTCTCAGGAGGCAGGTAAGGTGGTCTGGTAGTCCCATCTCTTTAAGAATTATCCACAGTTTGTTGTGGTCCACACACTCAAAGGCTTTCATGTAGTAAATGAAGCAGAAGTAGATTTTTGTGTGTGTAATTGCTTTGCTTTTTCTATGATCCAGAAGTTGTTGGCAATTTGATTTCTGGTTGCTCTGCCTTTTCTAAATCCAGCTTGTGCATCTGGAAGTTCTCAGTTCATGTACTGTTGAAGCCTACCTTGAAGGATTTTGAGCATTGCCTTGCTAGTATGTGAAGTGAGCACAGGTGTATGGTAGTTAGAACATTTTTTGGCATTGCCTTTCTTTGGGACTGGAATGAAAAACTGACCTCTTGCAGTCCTGTGGTCACTGCTGAATTTTCCAAATTTGCTGACATATTTAATGTAGCACTTTCACAGCATCATCTTTTAGGATTTGAAATAGCTCAGCTGGAATTGTATCACTTCCACTAGCTTTGCTCATAGTAATGTTTCCTAAGGCCCACTTGACTTCACACTCTAGGATGTTTGGTTCTAGGTGAGTGACCACACCTTTGTGGTTATCAGGTCATTAAGACCTTTCGTATAGTTTTTCTGTGTATTCTTGGCACCTCTTCTTAATATCTTCTGTTTCTGTTAGGTCCTTACCCTTTCTGTCCTGTATTGTTCCCATCTTTGCATGAAAGATGTATCCCCTTTGTACCTCCAATTTTCTTGAACAGATCTCTAGTCTTTCCCATTCTATTGTTTTCCTATATTTCTTTTCACTGTTCACTTAGGAAGGCTTTCTTATCTCTCCTTGCTATTTTCTTGAACTCTGCATTCTGTTGTTGTATCTTTCCCTCTATCCTTTGCCTTTTGCTTCTCTTCTATTCTCAGCTATTTGTAAGACCTCCTCAGACAACCACTTTACCTCCTTGCATTTGTTTTTCTTGGGGATGGTTTTGGTCATCACATCCCGTTCACTGTTATGAACTTCCATCCATGGTTCTTCAGGCATTCTGTCTACCAGATCTAATCTCTTGAATCTGTTTGCCACCTCCACTGTAAAATAATAAGAGTTTTGATTTAGGTCATACCTTAATGGTCTAGTTGTCTCCCCTACTTTCTTTAATTTAAGGCTGAATTTTGCAATAAGGAGTTCATGATCTGAGCCACAGTCAGCTCTAGTTCTTGTTTTGCTGACTGTATAGAGCTTCTCTATCTTCAGCTGCAAAGAATATAATTAATCTGATTTTGGTGTTGACCATCTGTTGATGTCCATGTGTAGAGTCATCTCTTGTGTTATTGGAAAAGGGTGTTTGCTATGACCAGTGCATTCTCCTGGCCAAACTCTATTAGCCTTTGCCATGCTTCATTTTGTACTCCCAGGCCAAATTTGCCTGTTATTGTGGGTATCTCTTGACTTCCTACTTTTGCATTACAACCCCCTACAATGAAGAGGACATACTTTTTGGTGTTAGTTTTAGAAGGTCTTGTAAGTCTTCATAGAACCATTCAACTTCACTTTCATTGGCATTTGTCATTGGGGCTTAGACTTGGAATGTTCCATGGTTTCCCTTGGAAACAAACTGAGATCATTCTGTCATTTTTGAGATTTCACCCAAGTACTGCATTTTGAACTCTTCTGTTGACTGAGGGCTACTCCATTTCTTCTAAGGGATTCTTGCCCACAGTAGTAGATACAATAATCATCCGAATTAAATTCGCCCATTCCTGTCCATTTTAGTTCACTGATTACTAAAATGCTGATGTTCACTCATGCCATCTCCTGCTTGACCACATCCCATTTACCTTGATTCATGGACCTAACATGAATCAAGGTTCCTATTCAGTATTATTCTTTACAGCATCAGACTTTGCTTTCACCACCAGACTCATCCACAACTGAACTTCATTTTCACTTTGGCCTATCCTCTTCTTTCTTTCTGGAGCTATTTCTCTGCCTTTCCCCAGTAGCATTTCGGACACCTATTGACTTGGAGGGCTCATCTCTTGGTGTCATATTTTGTTTGCCTTTTCATACTGTTCATGGGATTCTCACAGCAAGAACACTGAAGTGGCTTGCCATTCCCTTCTCCAGTGGACCAAGACATTTTAATGATGGCCATACCAACCAGTGTGAGGTGGTACCTCATTGTAGTTTTGATTTTCACTTCTCTAATAATTAGCAGTGTTGAGCATCTTTTCATGGGCATATTGGCCATTTGTATGTCTTTTTTGGATAAATATGTATTTAGGTCTTCTGGCCATTTTTATGATTGGGTTGTTTCTTTGTTGAGCTGTAAGAGCTGTTTGTATATTTTGGAAATTAATCCCTTGTCAGTCACATCATTTGCACAATATTTTCACAATTTGTCACAATATTTTATCCCATTCTATAGGTTGACTTTTCATTTTGTTTATGGTTCCCTTTGCTGTGCAAAAGTTTGAAAGTTTATTTTTGCTTTTATTTCTATTGCCTTCAGAGACTGACTTGAGAAAATATTGATATGATGTATGTCAGAGAATGTTTTGCCTATGGTCCCTTCTAGGAATTTTATGGTGTCATATCTTAGGTTTAAGTCTTTAAGTAATTTTGAATTTATTTGTGTGTATGGTGTGAAGGTGTGTTCTAATTTTGTTGATTTACATGCAGTTGTTCAACTTTCCCAAAACCACTTGCTGAAAAGACTTTGTTTTTCCCATTGTATAGTCTTGCCTCTATTGTCAAAGATTAATTGTCCATAGGGGAGTGGATTTATTTCTGTGCTTTCTATTCTGTTCAGTTGGTCCATACAACTGTTTTTGTGCCAATACCATGCTATTTTGATTATTGTGCTTTGTAGTATTGTCTGAAGTCTGGGAGGCTTATGCCTCCTGCTTTGTTCTTTTTCTTCAGGATTTCTTTGGCAATTATGGGGGTCTTTTATGGTTTCATATAAATTTTAGGAAAATTTGTTCTAGTTTGCTGAAAACTGTTATGGGTAATTTGACAGAAAGAAAGTCACTCAATTATGTCCGACTATTTGTGACTGCATGGACCACACAGTCCATGGGATTCTGCAGGCCAAATCACTGCAGTGATTTGGGATCTCATTAAATATGTGGATTGCTTTGGGTAGTATGACTATTTCAACAATATTAATTCTTCCAATCCACAAGCATGGGGTTATCCTTCCATTTCTTTTAATTATCTTCAGTTTATTTTATTAATGTTTTATAGTTCTTATAATTCTTTCACCTCTCACCTTCTTGGTTAGGTTCATTCCTAAATATTTTATTTTGGTGGGTGTGATTTTTAAAAGTATTGTTCTTTTACATTCCTGTAATGATATTTCATTGTTAGTGTAAAGAAATGATACTAGTTTTTATGTGTTAATCTTATATCCTTCTACCTTGCTGAAATTGTTGGTCAGTTCTAATAGTTTTTGTGTGGAGTCTTTAGGGCTTTTTCCATATATAGTATTTCATCATCTGCATATAATGACAATTTTATTTCTTCCCTTCTGACTTGGATATCTTTTATTTTTGTTTTGTTGTCTGATTGCTGTGGCTAGGACTTTCAATGCTATTGGAAGAGGTTATGCAAAAACCCAAACTAACTTTTTAGCCAACTCAGTATGTTGAATAGAAGAGGTGAGAGTGGTGTCCTTCGCGTGTTCTGTATTTTAGCAGGAAGGCTTTCAACTTTTCACCACTGAGTATTATATTGACTGTGGTTTGTCATTGATAGCTTTTATTACGTTGACAATGTTCCTTCTATACCCATTCAGTAAGAGTGTTCATCATGAATGGATGTTGAATTTTGACACTTGGTTTTTGTCTTTTCTTTTGTTGATGTATCACATTGATTCATTTGCATATGTATAGCCATCCTTGTGAACTTAGGATAAATCCCACTTGGTCATGTTGTATGATCTTTTTTGTGTGTTGTTGAATTTGAGTTTGCTAATATTTTCTTGAGAATTTTTGCTATATTCATCTAAGATACTGGCCTGTAATTTTCTTTTCTGGGAGTGTCACTGCATGAGTTTGGTATCAGGGTGACAGTGGCTTCACAGAATGTCTTTGGTAGTGTTCCTTCCTCTTCAGTCTTTTGGAACAATTTGAGAAGGATTGGTTAAGTTCTTCGTACATCTGGTAGAATTTGCCTGTGAAGTCATCTGGTCCTGTCCTTTTGTTACATATTCTAGTTCATTTCTAGTGATTGGTCTGTGCAAGTTGGTAAGCTGATGCAGTGGCTGATGCTGGTTCTGGTGCCCAGTAGTGGTGGTGGTTCACGCACGCCCTCAGAGATCATGATGGGAGCAGAGGTGGCTTGTGATCTCCCCTGGAGTCTGCAAGGATGTTTTTAGTTTTTGAGAAACCTCCATACTCTTTTCCATAGTAGATGCCTCTTTACTACCTTCCTTCCAACAGTGCATGAGGGTTCTTTTTCTCCAGGTTCTTGCCAACACTTGTCTCTTGTCTTTTTAATATTGTCTATTCTAACAGGTGGACTTCCCTGGTGGCTCAGCTGGTAAAGAATCCACCTGCAATACAAGATACCTGGGTTTGATCCCTGGGTTGGGAAGATCCCCTGGAGAAGGGAACAACTACCCACTCCACTATTCTGGCCTGGAAAATTCCATGGACTGTACAGTCCATGGGGTCACAAAGAGTTGGACATGACTGAGTGACTTTCCAAAAAAAAATTTCTAACAGGTATAAGGTGACATCTCACTGTGGTTTTGATTTGCATTTTCCTTATGATTAGTGATGTTAACACCTTCTCATAGACCTGTTGGTCATCTGTATGTCTTCTTTGGAAAAATGTTTATTTGGATCCTCTGCCCATTTCTTGACTTTTTTTTTTTTGGTGCTGTTTTATGAGTTTTTAAAATATGTTTTGGATATAATCCCTTATCATATATATGTGGTTTATAACTATTCTATTTTCTAGGTTGGATTTTCCTTGTGTTGGTTTCTTTTCCCATGTGCAGAAGCTTTTGGTTTCTATGTAGTCCCCCTCATTGATTTTTGCTTTTGTTGCATTTACTTTTAGTGTCAGATCAAAAAAATCATCACCAAGACCAATTTCACAGAGCCTTCCCCTCTGTTTTCTTCTGAGTTTTATTTTTGTAGACCTTAAACTCAACTCTTTAATCTCTTTTGAGTTAATTTTTGTATATGGTGCAAGATAGTGGGTTTAGTTTCATTCTTTTGCATGTAGCTGTCCAGTATTCCCAACACCATTTATTGAAGAGACTGTCCTTTCCTCGCTGTATATTGTTGGCATCTTTATTAGAAATTGTCCATATATGCATGGGCTTATTTCTAGGCAATCTATTCTGTACCATTGATCTGTGTCTGTTACTATGTTGCTGCTGCTAAGTCTCTTCAGTTGTGTCCGACTCTGTGAGACCCCATAGACAGCAGCCCACCAGGCTCCCCGTTCCTGGGATTCTTCAGGCAAGAACACTGGAGTGGGTTGCCATTTGCTTCTCCAATGCATGAAAGGGAAAAGTGAAAGTGAAGTTGCTCAGTCGTGTCTGACTCTTCGAGACCCCATGGACTGCAGCCCACCAGGCCCTCTGTCCATGGGATTTTCCAGGCAAGAGCACTGGAGTGGGTGCCATTGTCTTTTCTGTTACTATGCTAGTACCATACTATTTCAATTTGTTATAGCTAATATAGTTTGAAATCAGGAAGCATGACACCTTCAGCTTTGTTCTTTCTCAAGATTGCTTTGGCTATTCAGTCTTTTGGGGTGCCATACAAATTTTAGACTTATGTGTTCTATTTCTGTGGGAAAAAAATTGGCATTTTAATAGCAATTTCATCAACTCTGTAGGTTGCTTTGGGTACATGCATGCTAAGTTGCTTTAGTAGTTTTCGTCTCTTTGTGACCCTAAGAACTGTAGCCCGCCAGGCTCCTCTGTCCTTGGGGATTCTCCAGGCAAGAATACTGGAGTGGGTTGTCATTCCTCCTCCAGGGGATCTCTCTGACCCAAGGATCGAACCCACATCTTTTAAGTCTTCCTGCCTGCTTTGGTTAGTAGGGACATTTTAACAGTATTGAATTTTCAATCTGTGAGCACACAGAATCTCTTATTTGTACCCTCTTCAGTTTCTCTCACTAATGTCTTACTTTTCAGTGTACAGGTCTTTTACCTCCTTGGTTAAATTTATTCCTAGGTATTTTGTTGTTTTTAGGGCAATTGTAAAATAACTGATTTTTTAATTTCTCTGATACATCCTTGATTTCCTTAAAATGTAACCCAAGTAATTATTTTCAGGGGGATATATTTAGCTGATACTCTTCCTTATTAAAGTGTCAGAATGTGTAGGAACAACTGTCAGGATTTCTGATTTTCCTATTGTGCTTTTCTTTCTGGGACAAGAATAATCCTCATTTTTTTTTTTTCCAATGAAGTCATTGAAACCAAAGATGTTACATGGTGTCTTAGCCTTCTGTCTAGAACTGCAGCTCTTGACTTGATAATTCAATATTATCTTCTAATATTTGTTATATTAAGGACAGAATAAATAAGGTATGCATCTGATATCCTTTTTCTGTGTATCTCCATAGTCCTCTTTCTCAAATTAACAATGCCATCTTGGTCTATAACAACTATTTATTTGTAGTAAAAACCAAACTAACAGGATTATCTATTCACTCATTCCTTTCACATCTATGGAATGTTCTCTTGAGAAAAATATTACAGAAGGGATCAGATAAAATTCAGAAAGTATCACATAACTTCATAGAGAAAGTTTTGTGTAATAGCTCATGGTTGTTAGGAATAAACGCCTAAATCAGGTGTTGGCTATGTCTAGTCAACTGAACTTAATTTGCATTAAGTATTAACTGCACAGGAAGAAAAAATTATGAAAGTTCAGCCTTGTCTATCAGAATTGGCTTTTTTTCATGAATAATCATATTTTATGACATGTTTACTTGTTTTCTGCTTGTATTTTTTTTGCAACTGCAAAATGTGTTAGGTCTATTTAGGAGAAGCTCATCATCAAGTTAACATAAAAGGAAAATAAAATTTGCTAATGGGTTAAAGTTATCAATTTCCAATTAGATATTTCTTTTAATTAGGTGTTTTATACAACTCTAGTAGAATCTGATGCTCATAATACAGCTGTTAGTATTTCAGAGTTTATTACAACTTGATGGGATGTTGGAATGCCACAAAGACTTCTGGGACATAATTTATTACTTTTTATGTATGAGGGAGGTAACTAGAAACATTGTATTGTTACCTCATTTTAATGCTCAAGGACAACTTGTAGGGTTGTCATGATCCTACATAAGTATTGTGGAATCTGGGTCAAAGAGATTAAGTGACTTGTCTTAGGTCACACAGCTAATAAATGTTGGTGCTTAATTCAGTCGCAAGGCTGTATAACACCAGAGACCTTTTTACTCCTGAAGCACCCTGACCCTCACCACTAATGGTATTGAGCTTCAAAGACTTGTGCCCATGACCCACAGGAAGTTATATTTGCCATCACAATCCAGTGCTTACATCCATGTATCCACATAATTAAACAAAAGCTTCACACAAAATTCTGTTATTGACTGTGATACCGTGATGTGCTCTGATATTTTCTATTCTATCCTATTTTCCAAAAATGGTAGTTGTGATTCCCTAAATTGATAAAATGACCCATTACTAGGTTTTCATATGTATTTTGGAAACTCCTAATCTAAATGCCCTCTTTAGACATCTTGCAGTCTGCTATCCAATTACGTAAGTATACATGTTGAATTACTAACCAATCAAAACTATATGGATAGGCTACTAGATGTCATCTTAATAATGTATTCCAGATTTGTTTTTTCTCTTTTCTGGTCCTTGACTATAATAATGAGATCTATATCTTCAGCAAAATTGCTCATATAAAACAATGCCTTATCACTAAAAAATAAAATTCAGTATGAAGGGTATATTAGCAGGACAGCATGCAGCAGAGCCACCTCAACCTGGGTATGCTGGTCTAGGATATGGAGAGCATTGCGTTTTGTCCCCAAGATTAATGTCTTTCTGTGAAACACTTGAGAGTATCAAATACCCCCAGGGCACCAAGAATTTAAGCCCAGCTCAAAGGCGTTATTGTGTTCAAGCCTATTTCTTCCAGCCTTTCTCCGACTTACTCTCAGTCCCTTGCTCTAGTTCTGCTTCCTGTTACAAGGTCCATGCTGTACACCCAAGGATGACAGAGATGAAGCCTGGGCTGACAGGTCCTGGGATGGATCTCTTCCTTGATTCTTCCTCCACTTCACTATACATTTTTTTAAAGATACTTGCAAAATGTAATATAGTTTTCATGCACATGTGTATATTTTAAATAACCATTCTGGCCAAGAAAGGACTTTAAATACTCTAAGATAAGCAAATGATTGTTGGTATATAATTATACTTTTTTTTGGTAAATATGAAAAATTTGTTTTCATTGAGCACCTCATTCCCAGAGCTCCACTGAAATGTTTATTTTAGTTTAAACCAACTGATACTATGTAACAAAATCTTTCTCTGAATAGCTACTGAAATACAAACATGGAGGACCAGTTGAAATGGCTCTAAATTGAACACAAGTATCTTTTGCATGGATTAACTACTAACAGCAATAGATAAAAACTACAGCAAAGTTATTTCACTAATTCAATATTTTATTTGGTGTCAAGGCATATAACTTTTAGTTATGTCATTTAATTAGTAATTTGAGAAGAAAGTCTAGAAAATATCAATTGTGCCACTAGAAGAGGGAGTTAACTTATTTATTGAAGCATTTACAGTTATTCTTTTTTATATCTACGTAGGTACAAAACTTTTGTAAGAAAGATAACACTTTTATTGCATTATATAAGTTCATATTTACAGGAGTCATAATGCAAACTCATAAGCATAAATATACATGATGCAACCATTAAAAGTTTTGAAACTGAAAACTATAGTTTAACAGGCAAAATACTTAATATGGCTTTTAAGAAAAGTAACTGTTTAGAAATGATATGTTATTGCCCCATTCTAGTCATTTGTCATCAAGTGAACATAAAATTATGATCTCTTTAAAATGATACATGTTATCTAAGCCAATGCTGTACACATTTTTAATGTAGTATGCAATGATGCATAGCTTTCTTAAATGTACATATGTACATATGTATAGATATACAGTACACAGACAGTTGTTTTAATACCCCTGAACATCTTGAGTAAAACTCTTATGACTTTTCTATTATAAAACTACTTGAAAAGTGGGTATAACTTCTTGGTATTGCAGTTCAATTTGACAGAATTGAAAAAAAAAAAAAGGTTGGTTATAAATACATTCTTTACAAAAAATTGAATAGTGGTCCCGCACTCATCCTTTATATTGCAGTGAAAACATTTGATTCATTTAAAGGTATTTACATCTTGTTGTCCTTGGTTTCTGTGTGAAATATACAGAAGAATGAGAATACTGTAGGCAGGCCTATTTGTTAGATTTTTCTACTTGTTCATTTTTGCGTAGGTTCCAAATCTCTTGAGTTGTTGTTTATTTCTATTTGCCTTGTATTACTGCTGCTGCTGCTTCTTTTGGTGTTCTGGGAACACTGGGTGACTTTACTTCTAGGAACAGGAAGAAAAGATTTAACTCTTGAAACACCCAACTCAGTCTTTGATTTACTGTTGCTGCGTTCGGTCATTTTATGGCTGCTGAGAGGACTGACCTCCTGTAAGAAAGGAAAACAGAACAGCTTAATTTGATATTGTTCCCAACTTCTGTGATCAGTACTAACTTTCTCCTCTCTGTTCCTGTACAAGTATGTATGAGTTTCTCCCTTAACATAGGTTCTCATGGGGGGAAAAAAAGGGGAGGAGAGAAGTTGAATACTTAATGTCCTATAGACTCACTGTCTGATCTCCACTAGGTCCTTTGTGGTATGCCAGATACAGGAGTCAGTGAAACTAGTGCCTGAGTCTGGAGTCTCCTCGTCAACAGAAGTTGTATGAAGTCTTAGGCCTGAGGAAATCAAACTGGACTATTCCAACCATTTGTAAGCAGTTCTATAGTGCAACACCTTTACCTTGAATGTGTCACTGAATTTTTCTGCCTTTAGATCTAACTGGACTATTACTCACATATTCTGAATGTTTATCAGACAAGCACTGTTCTTGGTGCTTGGCTGACAGCAGAGAATGTAAAAGGGCACCATCCTTGTGCTAAGGGAGCTTCTGCTGTAGTGAATTGTCTCCTGGTGATGAGTCTGCAGTTAGGGAGCTCAAGATCTTTAATTCTTGGAAAGTGCATGCTAGCATTCTTCTAGTACTTCTGAACTCTTCTGATCACCTGGTCCAGGCCTCTTTTTGCCCATCAGGAAACAGAGGTGGATAGGTAAGTGCGACTCATGATGCTGCAATAAGACCTTTTACTCACGTTTCCCTGATCTTGAGCTCACTTGGGTAGGTCCCCCTTCGTGCTTACCAATCAGCAGAACTAAAGTGAGTGGTGAAGTGGGAAAGGAGGAAGGGTGAACATGGGGAGGTGTAGTGGATGGTCTGAAATAGTAAATTATATGTAAACATAAGTTACGTGAAGTTCAAGGACATAATTTGGAAAGAAATGGGGTAGAAAATATGAATGATGGATCAAAGGTATGTGCTAGAGAACAGGTCTAAGCCCTGATTGCACATGAGAGTCACCAAGCTTTTAGAAACTCCAATGTCCAGGTTGTACCTTAGACCAATTACATCAGAACCTCTAGGGCATGTGGTCCAGGTACAAGGGATTAAAAAACAAATCCTCAGATAGTTTTCATGATGCAACCAAAAAGGGAATTTATGCTTTAGGGGACTGAATTTTCATCTCCATAAGAAGAAAACATTTATTATTATATATTCTGTGGATGATTTAAATATGTATTTATGTAAACATGGGCTTTTCTGTTTAAGAAGGCTGGCTGACATGCTGTTTGATTAACAGGCCCCTCTCTGACCACATAGGAGAAAGTGATTTCAGCTAACACAGACAGCTTTTCCTCCTAAAGTGAATTACTTCCTGATAACAGAAGAAACTGGGCATCTAACCAAGAAATGCTCACTGTCTTTATCAGGATAGAAAAGGCCTGAGCCTGTGAAGGATTCAGGAATCTGGCAAATGCCAAATGAGTACTACTTCGCCCTCTGGTGGCAGGTTCGAAGAAAACAATCATCAGGGAACAGTCCTTAGAATGCTCAGTGGGCAAAGAAATAGAAGGCAGGCCCAAGGAATGTGTTCTGAACCATAGCTCAGGGACAGCCCCTGAACAAAAATGTATTCCATCCAGAACCAGAATTATCAGCAGGGACCCCAGGTGTCACCTCCTCAGTCATTCTTATCTGCTCCCAACTATTTTGCTGTGCTTCTAAGCCATTCCTAATTGGGGGTGGGTGGGGGACGGGGGTGGGGGGGAATCGCGGAGAGGAACAAATACTATATAGAGTAAGCCAGACAGGTCATGCTCTTCTTTGTAGACTGTCATGTTGTATATTTTTATATAAGACCCCAGCCTTGTTAATATTTCCCCCAACACACACAGCTTGCACAGCTTCACAGGAAACTAGTCAGGACTGAAAGCTACTGAAGCTGTGAGAAAGCAGGGGGCGGGAGCCCAGGGCTGTCAGAGGGGGATTAATAATGGGATAGTCTCACCATGCTCACTGTTTAATCCTGCTCTTTGCACTCCCTCTCCCCACAGGTCTGTGTCAGCTGCCATGTGAGGGGACATAGCTTGGTGAGCAAAGTGCACATTATTAAACACGTCTTACAAAATGGACCGCCTCACGAAAGCACTACTGGGTAAGAAGTATTTTTATTGTTTCCGTTCACTCAGTAGTACCATACTGGGCCATCTCATCTTTTGGCATTTATTAACCAATCATAGAAGTTATTTCAAGAGGGTAAGGAACTCTATGGGCATCCTGGCTCTTCTATTGGACATTCTGATTTGCTTGCAAAGGACATTCTGGCTCTGAAACATGCATGGTATGGGAAGTTCAAGTAAATCAGAGGGAAATTTTTATGTATGTGTAGATTTTTCTGTTATCACTCAGCATTAACTCGTTTTTGAAAATGGTGCTCAAAAGAAATTCAATGTTCCATTTTAAAATACAGCAGAGAAGAGAGACGTTACATTAGTTCCAGGTTTGGCACAAACTAGTGAAAACAAATAGAAGAGAGAGTAAAAATTTTGGAATCCAATTTTTTGGCATCAAATAGAAAGGGGGGAAAGTAATGCTTTTCTATGTGATTCCTTCGAGCTATTAGCCGAACAGTGCTTTTTTCTGACATTGATTACCTAGTGAACACTTACACCTTTATCCTGATTATATCCCTGCTATAGTGTAAAGGTAACTTTGTAATGCACATTTAAAGATTTGTAAAGTCAATTTCACAACAATCCTTCTTTGTCCCATTTTGGAGGGAAAAGGGACACTTACCTTTTGTGACACTGGCATTCTTGGATTATTAACAGTTGCTGAAAACACAGGGTTGTTTCCTGAACTATCAAACCTCCTTAAATCATCCCTGGAATCAGCAATCTGGAAAATACACAGTTTATCAAGTCATGTTTTCACAGGTAAACTGTGACATACTCAAGGTAAGATGTAAAGTCACTGTGGAAAACCCATAGTGAAGAATGTGGTCCTTGTCTTACTGTCAGAAGCTTAGGTCCTGAAATGCTCACATAAAGACTTTAAGCTTACCTGGGAAACTAACAGCAAATGCATGAGACATAGTTTCTAAGAAAAAAAGAGAGTCTTTTAAAGTCAAAAGACAACCAGATAAGCCCTATTAAAAAAAAAAAATACTTGGCACAAAATGAAAGGATTTAACGTTTGCAAGATTTTTCATTGTAACCTTATTTTTCCAGGGTTAACTATTTCAACTCACTTCCAGTAAGATTAAATAAGCTAGTGAGTTCTTTATCCCTAGTAGACTGTCCTGGAGAAGGCAATGGCACCCCACTCCAGTACTCTTGCCTGGAAAATCCCATGGATGAAGGAGCCCGGTTGGTAGGCTGCATTCCGTGGGGTCGCTAAGAGTCGGGCACGACTGAGCGACTTCACTTTCACTTTCATGCATTGGAGAAGGAAATGGCAACCCACTCCAGTGTTCTTGCCTGGAGAATCCCAGGGACGGCAGAGCCTGGTGGGCTGCCATCTATGGGGTCGCACAGAGTCGGACACGCCTGAAGCGACTTAGCAGCAGTAGCAGCAGACTGTCCAAATACAACAGGTGAGTTTTGGGGTAGAACCTGCACAAGTTATAACTACCCTCTTTTGCTCCCTTTCAAGCAAAAGGCACTTATCAAGGAAGCCTGGTAAAAAACTGCTGCAGATATCAGAGTGCAAAAACAGGTTGAACTTGATGCTGTTAATGCTTCAAGATTTTGGGTCACTGATTGATTTCCATCTTTGGATCTCAAATTTCACAGTTTAAACAAATTACACAGGCCACTTATTTTTTGTATTTTATAAGTAAAGTTGTTCCCCTCTGCAGAATGCAAGTCTGCTGTCCTGCTCTTACTGTTGGTGACACCCAAAGGTAGGACTATGGAAAGGAAAAGGTGGTATTGGTTTAATAATCTGTGGTAACACAACACATGCAAATTTCACTTTGGGTTTTTCAGAGAAGCTGTGCTAGAGCTCCCTTGTATAAGTGGGGTTTTTTTTTTTTTTTTGGAAGGAAGGAAGGACTTTTCTAAGCAAGGTAATGGAAGTTTTGATTTGGAGCATTAGTCATACTATTTGATAAGGGATTTCTCTCAGGGAAAGAGCTATCATGTGGCTCCAAAAGAAGTCTGTCTGCTGCTGGGGGAGCCACTCAATGCCCTCCCCGCTGTGTCCTGCTTACCTTGCTTATATCAGATTCAGATTTGCTAGAGCACATGCTCTGAAGTTCCTTGACAAGATCTGCTTCATCATCCGAACCCAGAGACAGTCTTTGATCCAGATTCAGTGTCAATGACAGATCATTCTCTAAAGACCTACCACAGAGTTCAGAAAAGAGTTTTTCAAACCCAGAGTAACCATCTAACTTCCAATATGGAAACCTAGACCCCACACCTTTCTGGGGAATTTGTGGAGCAAAAAAGTTTCTAACATCCTTTAAAGGCATCCATAAATGTCACTTTATACAACAACCCATTCCTGTCTGATTTTGGTAACTCCCAGTCAGAATTCTCAATAGGATAGAATTTTATTACACAAAGAAATCCACTTTGACTTACAACATTCCAGTCTTCTTACTCTTCCCTTTCCCCAAGGATGACACTAAACATGCTGGTGTAGGGGCAGCGTGACAATGGAGTAAAGGTGAATTTATCACTTTTTATTAGCAACGTGACCATGGGTCGGGTTTCCTTTTGGTACTCAACACCTCAGTTCCTGGGTTCCCTTCTATCAAATGCCTTATGCTATATCATAGGGTTATTACAAATACTGTACAGGCTGTTGAATACAACAGATCTAACAGTGGGCCTGGCACAAACAAGCGTGTGACAGAGTCATTGACCCCCTACCCCTCTTATAATTCTGTGAACCAGGGTCCTAAATGTCACTCAAGTTACAGGGTACACAACTTATTGGCTACACTAGGGACCTATTTACAAACTAGCTAAGCATTTTTATTCTATGATAAATCTTTATTTCAGTTTACAAATTTGGAAGCATAATCGACAATTCCCTAGCAGCAGCATGAGGAAAAAAAGTAAGTCATGTTATGTTTCTGTAACTCTATCATTAAAATCATCAGTCCTCTAAAGCCTGTTTAAAAGTTCACAGATACAGGATTTTACCATATCTTTGTGAACTGTATTAATAATAACTATGAAACTTGATACAAAATGAAGTCAATGGTATTTCTAATCTTTCACCAATCTAAAAGCAAAATAGACTTTGTATTTTTTTAGATTTCATTCATTTGATTTCAGCTTAATACTAGCATTTGAATAACCTCGACTGCTTTTTAAAAAATTCTATTCACAGCATAACAGTTGCACAGACTAATGCTTCCCAGGGGGCGCTAGTGGTACAGAACCCACCTGCCAATGCAGGAGACATAAGAGATGAGGGTTGCATTGCTGGGTCTGGAAGATCCCCTGAGGGCAGGGCAACCCACTCCAGTATTCTTGTCTGGAGAATCCGATGGAGAGAGGAGCCTGGCGGGCTACAGTCCATGGGGTCGCAAAGAGTTGGACACTACTGAGGTGACTTAGCACACACATGATGAGAATGTGTACTGTTTGTTATGAGTTAAATCTGCCAGGGAAACTTACCTTTGGTTTGACAGCGAAGCATTCCTGTTACAATTCAGCTGTAATATAGTGTTACTTTTGATACCTGTTGAAAGAAAAAAAAATGTAGTCATTTCCATAGAATGTCCCTGTGCATCGTGAACTCTGTATTTAAAAGAAATAGTCTCTAGACTCTGATGTATTTTCATATTGTTTTTGGATTAAATCCATCTCTTGAGGCCCTGTGGAAGCCTAAGGAATAAGCAACCTCATGTATATTTATGACTAAAATCAGTACAACTCACACCACCTGAAGCTCAATTCGGGAATCCTCAGCTCCGCTTTCATCAACGGATCCTATTCCAACCAGGCAAGTCCCCACAACCTTAGGCCTTTGTTTTCCAAGTGCCTAAAAGAAGTTAGTACCTGCCTTTTGAAGATGGTAATCCTTTTGTTTGCCTTCCAAGGGATCCTGACTGTGTAGACCCAACAGTTTTTGATGTGTGGGCCCCATGATGTATTACAGTGCAGGTGGCTTTAGTGGTATAGAAACTTAGCTTTTGATTGCTTTGCATTTTACAGAAAACTAAATAGGAAAAGTAAACAAAAAGTCACAGCATGAAAACAAATGCTGCCTATCGTACCAGTGTTTTTCTAACTGCAAATTTCAACCCATTTAAAAAAAAACAGAGCGAATAGGGAACACCGGATTGCACAGCTAGTATGTTGTAAATATACAAGTTGGTATCCATTTACAGAGACATGCAAATGCATAGGTCTGTGTGTACTGGTCAGGCTTTAAAATACACTTCTCACTGTGGCTTATGGTCAAAAGTTTGAGAAACACTAAACCATTTTAGATTCAAAATGTCTATTTCTATAATAATCTACATTTTATAAATGCATTAATACAGTTGTTTCTGAGTAGATTCTAAAATTGTATGAATGGTGCTAACATAGATTATCTCTAAAGAATGATTTTGAGAAGTCTGTCGAATTTGGTATATCCTGATTAAAAGCAGATCATCAGAAGGTCTCTACATTTCCTCATCCACACTTTAGTCCTTACTGTCGGAAAGCATTAATTAGTAGCTTTCCCCTAACTAGCATGGAAGTGCCTAAGCTTGAACTCTGCCCTCCAGAAGCAGAGACCATCATCTCAGCTTGGTTTAGGTCAGGACAGAAAAGGGCTGTGTCTTTATCAAATTTTATGAGCTTCCCTAGTGGTCTGCATGGAATGCAAGAGAGTTCTACTTTGGTATTTTTTAAAACAATGATGTCCAAAAATATCAACCCAAACATTGTTGTAATAATTTTGTATGAAGTGTAATTATTGGACAAGGTGACTATTATAAAAAATAAAAACAAAACTAGAAGCATGTCCACCTTTGGTTGTTAACCAACCAGTGGTTCATTCACCTAAACCCTGGCCAATGCATTTTATAAACCTCTATGTTGATGTCAAACCATGGTTGCATACAATTAAGTTTTCGTGTTTGAAAGAACATTTGCTATATTCACTAGTTCTGCAACTAATAAATATTACAAATTTAAACTTAAAATAATTTATAATTCAGCTTTTTGCCAAATATATATTTCCAAGTTAGATTTATCTCCATAATACTGTTTGAAGTTCATATTTATGGATTTTGTCTGACAAGTCTACAGTACTGCAATATATATTGACAATGCTTATTGTTTAGGTACTCACTTAGGAAAGCAGCTGGTCCTGAATCCTACAGGAATTCTAATGAACTAGGAAGTAACACAGTGGAGAGCCTGCATAGGTGTCCTTATTTGAGTACCAGGATTATTATGAGTGGCAAAGACTGAAGAAAATAGCACTGGACTCATTAGAAACAAAAACATGGATTGCAGAACCCCCTGTTTGTAGGAGAAGTGGTTCAGAGCAGGTGATCAAGGGGATCTGAGTCTCAATTTTGTCATCTGTAAATGGAGATGACAGTCCTCATTGTCGAGCTCTTTTGGATACTTTCAAAGGATAAACAGGTATAATCCTTGTTACAGAAAGACAGCTGAGGGAGTCTCTTTGCTCTACTGGGGGGCTACAGTCTAATGATTTTATTCCCTGAAGCAAACACTCTAACTTTAGGAAGTAAGGGCAAGCCTTGGAGATCAGAATGTATCCTATTATAAATAACACTTACCTTTACAATGAGAGTTTCTGTATCTTTTTCAGTGACTATCCATTCAATTACTTTGAAACTTATTACTTACATGATGTTAAGTCACAACTTATGATCACATACTTGGGGTAATCACACAACTCTGGCATGTATTGATATAGTTAAAATCGCATTAGTTTTTATTAAAAATTAATACAATCTTCCATATGAAAAATATGGTAACAAAAGCAACTGTTTCTATTTTAAGAAATCTAGGATGTTAGACATCATATTACTTAGGAGCCCCACTGCTGTAAAGCTGCCATGTGTGTATGCCTGCTGAGTTTCTTCAGTCATGTCTGACTCTTTGTGACCCCATAGACTGCACCTCGCCAGGCTACTCCGACCATGGGATTCTCCAGGCAAGAATACTAGAGTGAGTTGCCATTTAGAACAGTGTGGGGTACAAGGGACTCCTGAAGAGGTAAAGTTGCTTACATGTATCAGAAATCCATAATGCATATGAGGTGGGAACATCTTTCCATTCTTACTCAAATATGATATCTTTTAGGGGAGGATACGAACAAAGCTAGTGGAGGTGATGGAATTCCAGTTGAGCTATTTCAAACACTAAAGATGATGCTGTGAAAGTGCTGCACTCAATATGCCAGCAAATTTGGAAAACTCAGCAGTGGCCACAGAACTGGGAAAGGTCAGTTTTCATTCCAATCCCAAAGAAAGAAAATGCCAAAGAATGCTCAAACTACCGCACAATTGCACTCAACTCACACTAGTAAAGTAATGCTAAAGTAAAACATCTATTTCTGCTTTATTGACTACGCCAAAGCCTTTGACTGTGTGGATCACAACAAACTGTGGAAAATTCTTCAAGATATGGGAATACCAGACCACCTGACCTGCCTCCTGAGAAACCTGTATGAAGGTTAAGAAGCAACATTTAGAACTGGACATGGATAGCAGACTGGTTCCAAATCAGGAAAGGAGTACGTCAAGGCTGTATATTGTCACCCTGCTTATTTAACTTATATGCAGGGTACATCATGATAAATGCCAGACTGGATGAAGCACAAGCTGGAATTAAGATTGCCAGGAGAAATATCAATATCCTTAGATATGCAGATGACACCACCCTTATGACAGAAAATGAAGAAGAACTAAAAAGGCTCTTGATGAAAAAGAGGAGAGTGAAAAAGTTGGCTTAAAGCTCAACGTTCAGAAAACTAAGATCAAGGCATCTGATCCCATCACTTCATGGCAAATAGATGTGGCAACAGTGACAGACTATTTTCTTGGGCCTCAAAATCACTGCAGATGGTGACTGCAGCCATGAAATTAAAAGACATTTGCTCCTTGGAAGAAAAGTTATGACCAACCTAGATAGCATAATGAAAAGCAGAGACATTACTTTGCCAACAAAGGTCCGTCTAGTCAAGGCTATGGTTTTTCCAGTGGTCATGTATGGATGTCAGAGTTAGACTGTAAAGAAAGCTGAGCACTGATGAACTGATGCTTTTGAACTGCGGTGTTGGAGAAGACTCTTGAGAGTCCCTTGCACTGCAAGGAGATCCAACAAGTCCATCTTAAAGGAAATCAGTCCTGAATATTCACTGGAAGGACTGATGCTAAGCTGCAACTTCAATACTTTTTAGCCACCTGATGCAAAGAACTGAGTCATTTGAAAAGACCCTGATGCTGGGAATGATTGAAAGCGAGAGGTGAAGGGGACAACAGAGGATGAGATGGTTGGATGGCATCACCAACTCAATGGACATGAGTTTGAGTAAGCTCCAGGAGTTGGTGATGGACCGGGAAGCCTGGTGTCTGCAGTTCATGGGGTCGCAAAGAGTCAGACATGACTGAGCAACTGAACTGAACTGAGGGAGGATATTTAAACAACTGATTATCCTAATATCAAGGCCAAAGGAACAAGTCTAATAATTTATTAGAATGAAACTCTGTGGGGGAGCGATTTTTATCTCGTTTTCACTACTCTATTTCTAGCGTTTAGAAGAAAACTTGGTACATGGTATACATCTCATGTAGGAAGAAACATGTAAAGCTGACTCACTTATAAACACCTTAAATTGGTATCAAATAACACATACTTCTAAAAGTTTAAGGTTCACTTCTGAATGCAGATTTGTATATTTCTTTCTTTTTATGTATCAGCTTTTATTACATAAATATAACTGTGTGGATCACAAGAAAATCAAATTGCTAAAAAGCAGATGATCACTAACATGGTAAAGATAAATTTAATTTCAGAATTCTAGTATGAATGGTTTTTTGTTTTTCAGGTAGGGGACTCTCAACTATTTGTGGAATGTACCTACCACATGCTTTATTCCATGAAAAATACACATTGAAATCCTCAAAATTTTGCTTTGTTGAATGCATAGTGATAAACATAAAGCACACTGGCATTCAGAAACCACCTCATGGGTACACACGTCTCATGCCTGTCCCCCTTACCTTCTTCACTCAAGTCTGGCTTGTTCCAGGTGGGTGACGAGAACCGGCCGGACTTCTTGCGAGGACTGGTGCTCACCTTTCTCCAGGCGCCACTCTCTCTCTTCTTGCTGCAACTGCTGTAACTTGAAACTATGGACAGAGGGAAGCTTCCTCCTTTGAAATCAGCTGTATGCTGGTCCAGCTCTGAAACAACATTAACCACATTTTGCCAGAAGGACAGAAGCAAGAGCGCAGTTGCAGAGTCAAGCAAAATCCAACATTTCTAACTCTTAAAGAAATAGCCTCTTCAAAAATCAGGGGCCTAGCATACCCAAGCAAGGGTTTGTCAACCAGCAAACATTACTTTGAAGTCTGTTATTTAGACATAAGCCAGTAATTAAGAGAGAGCAAGTGAGTTAGTTTTAAAGCAGTGCTGTGCAACATCCATTACATGGAGATAATCTCACCCGTTACAGAGAGAAAATAGAGTTCCCTAAAAGCCAGTTCAAGCAAGCATTACATAATAGCGGATTTCCTCTCCTCCCAGCATAAACCCACATACCTGCTCTCTGGAGGGGACAGCCATGCAGAACAGCTTTATTAAGCAAAATGCTGAGAGCAGCTCTAACCACAGCCTGCTGCCCTTGGCTAGGGTTTTTAGTTGTTTGCCCAAGGCCAGGTTGTCTTTTCACAGAAGCTCTTGACAATATTGCTTCTTGAACTCTGGGTGCAATGACAGCATTCCATAGCTTAGACATCCACCTTCCAAGAGAGGGTTCACAGTTAGGACCCAGGCTCCCAGGAATCACACACAACTCTACCCGGGACAGAGCTGAAGACCCTGAACAAAGCCCAAGTGTTTCTATGGCTAGGCTACCTTTCCCAGGTTGTTTTGGAATAAGTGAAATTATCCAACACCAAAACAGTTTGAATGTGCTTTACAAATAACAGTGTATTTCTAATGAAACTGTTTACCTGTTTCTGTTTTTCTTTACAAGATCCTGGAGCACTAGAGTGCTGAATAAACGAATGTACAAATAAAAACATGGAAAGGGAAAAATACATGGAAAACTTTACAGACTAAAAAATCTGGGGGAAAAAGATTTCCTGAAAGTCTGTGTCTAAATAGCTTAAACTTAACTGCCACTTTCCTTACTAAGATACATATGTTTTAGTATTTCTGCAATTGGGATACATTTTATGATCACTGGCAAATAAAATCTTCGTGCTCTGCAGGGGCTTGGTGTCTACACATGGCAGGTGAGCCCTGAAGAGAGGGGATGGGGTCAGCCAGCCACTGCCTCAGGTGGACTCTGCATTAACAGCTGTAGCTGCTGCAGGACTTTAATTGAAATTTAGAGCGCTCAATGCCAATCAAAATTGCTTCGAAAAAGATTATACTTTGTTGTAGCATTAAAAAACAGTTAATAGCATTAAAAGCTGTAGACAAAACTACATCACCTAGAATAGGAACTGTTGAAACTATTACTTAGTATCAAGTTTCTCTGTTAATGTAGAGTGACATGTAATTCCGGAAGAAAAAAAAAAAAAAGAGCGAACAGTTACTCCCAAAGGTGCTGAGGAGGTCAAGATACAAGCTTTGGCTAAAAGAGAAAACTTTAAAAGGCGGCCCCTGAATATGGCTGTTGGGAGATAAGTCTCCATGGCATTTCTGTATCCTCATGTCAGCTGTTGTCTTGGATTGTCTTTTCAAGGGCGTTAGCAGTGTACACAGGCTTGGGAAGGAGAGATAATGTCTCCTTCTGGAGCAGAGGGCAGATTGTTTCCTGACCAGGATGATGAAAGTTATGGTTCCTTCCAGGGCAAAGGGTGGGCAGATTTACCAGCATCCCCCATTAGAAGATGGGGTGATTCCCAAGCTCGTAGTTCCACAGCTTTGCCGCTAAAGCCAGCATCCACCTGGGCTGCTACGCATCACCCTGTGGGACCTGAGGAGCTGGGGAAACCACTGCCGACAGTGCAGGGCTGTGGCTGTGCTCTGAGTGATGAGGAGGGGCCTCTGACCCAGCATCCTGCACCCAGCAGGCTAACCTGTCAGCTTGCAGATAGGGTACCAGTCTCAGAGCCTCTAGTTTTTGACAGTGACTGTGCTGCAGACAGGAAAAGCCAAATATGGCTCCTAAGAATCTTGAGATTCTGGCTGTCAGGGGGAAAAAAGGCTCAGATGTAACCATGATACTGAGAGAATCGGGTAATTATATGAATAAACATACTGCTTTTTAACAAGAAATTACTATGTATTTTTTAATACAGTACTCCTCCCTCAATTAACCGTTATTAAATTGATAGTTTGTGTTACAATAGAGAAGACATTTTACTTGAATCCCTTTCTTTCCAAAATAGATTTCTGCCCAGGATGCCAGAAAGTACAGAATCAAATCTAACAGCAACTCACAGAACCCTTACTGAGGAAGTCAGCTGGTGCCAAATTCCTTCCTCCTTTCAGTTTCCTTCTGATATTCTATGTCATTAACCTTACTATATGTATGTCTATTTTTATAAGCGGCCACAAAGGAAAATACAGTAAGTTTATGAGTCTGCTCTGTCCATGGAATTCTCCAGGCAAGAATACTTGAGTGGGTAGTCATTCCCTTCTTCAGGGGATCTTCCTCACCCAGGGATTGAACCCTGGCCTCGTGCACTGCAAGCAGATTCTTTACCATCTGAGCTACTACTCATGTAAGTGTATAAGTATCATTAATAAAAGAGCAAGCTTTTCAATTCATCAGTAGAATGTGGTTTTTTTTGGTTACAGGGTACTTGATTGAATTTCTTATGTGGGCCTTCCTCAGGAGACACTGCATAGCAAGCCACATGTGGATCTGATGAGAGTTTTGAAAACAGAGGAAACCTATGATCTATCTAGTCTTAGCAAAAACTGTTTCCTTAGGAACTGCCCAACACACAAGTCATGGTCGTCCTCTGACGAGGGCAGGGCTCCACGTCCCACGCAGAGGACAGGAATGGCACAGCTCTCTCACTCTCCACCACTCCCGACTGGCCAGGGCGCTACTTTAAACACTTTAAAGGCAAAGAAGGACCAATGGCACTTACTTCACTGTTGCTTGGGCGTGCCCTGGGATTACAGGACAAGACAGGAAATACTTTGGCCCGAGGAGTGCTTCCGGTGTGCCCAGGCGGGCCAGGCACGAGTTGAGCTGGTGCCACACAGCCAGGGCCCAGTCGACCGTCTTGCACACGGGGTCGCAGGGAGAGGGCACCTGACCTCTGAACTGGAGACAGAGAGGAGGAAGACAGGGGCTTGGGTTAGAACAGTGCTCACTGTCCTTTTGTTTCTAACCATTCAAAATTAAAGCTACAAAAATTAAAAACTATAAAACTGTAGCCACATCTAGTCTTACCTTCACTTGGGGTGGGTGAAAGAGGGATTAGGTAATAACACACCCTGTGATGTGTGTTAGTGTGAGATACGGATCTGCAGTTTGTTACATCAAATGAAAGGATGCAGGGGCCACAGAGCAGCGAGATACCCTGGATGCGGTGTCTTACTTGGATGAATTCTTAAAATCAGTGCTGGCAGAAATCACTTTTCACATGTGTACAGAATATCTCACAAGGACTTGCAAATAGTAGGTCTTCAAAAAAGGATTTTGAATAAATGAAATAAAAATGACATTAAATATTTTAATATGGATAAGTGATAAGATGGCATACTGGAACCTATGGCATGTTCACTTTGTCTTATTTTTAATTTCCCTAGAAGGGAAGTCTCAGCTAAAATGCTAACTTAAAATGTAAACCACTCTGCTAACATGACGATATGTTTTCAAATTTTAAAATGTGAAACATTTAAGTAATACTGTGTAACACACATGGTTGAATGGGAGCAACTCTTTTTAGAATTATATCTTATACAAGAGTCCCTTTTTGGTACTACAGAGGATTCACAAAAGGACAAAGATTAATATACTATGAAGAGAAATCTCTCAAATATTTAAAAGTAAGATATAGCAATTAACTTTTATAAGAAATACATTCATGTAAATCTCCACTTTACCAAGGAATTATGATATTAAGACTGAGGATAATATGTGAGTGTTTGAATAGCCTACATCAAGGGATAGAATTTGGCATAGAGAAAAATGCAAGAGTGGTTCAGTGATTGTAGCAGCTTCACTAAAGTGACATCACTGTCACACGAGGCTTTGGGATCTGTTATAATATCCCATTTTTTTTCAAAAGAGGATCATATTTCTCCCACTTTCTCTTATAGTCTTCCAGTGAAAATGAGATCATGGGCTACAATTAATAGGTGAATATTAATTTCCTTGGCTTTCTCTGGTGGCTCAGACAGTAAAGAATCTGCCCGCAATGCAGGAGGCCCAGGTTCGATCCCTGGGTGGGTAAGATCCCCTGGAGAAGGAAATGGCAACCCACTCCAGTATTCTTGCCTGGAGAATTCCACGGACAGAGGATCCTGGTGGGCTACAGTCCATGGGGTTGCAAAGAGTCAGACACAAATGAGTGACTAACACTTTCTTTTGCTTTCAATTTCCTACTAAAGAAGGTACGATTATTTTTTATTAAATACTAGAAGCTTTGTCTTCTCCAAAAAAGATCTGTTTACTTTTATTCCTGTGAGAAACTGGAAGAAGAAATTTTGATCACATGCCAGTGTGCTTCTAAGTGCCCCCAAAGATTTGGTTCCATCTGCAGTTACACGATTTCTGTTGTTTTGCAGTTGTCTTTATTCCCACTGTACACCTACCCCAGGAATCCATTTTATTAACCTACTTGAAGTGATTCCTGGAAAATTAAACACATTACCCTTCCTCCCCACTTTCTGTTCCTTACAGCACACCCCACTTGCCCATCCGCAGGCACAATGGAGGAAAGTGTAGAGCTTGAAGATTAGACCTTTCCTTTCAAAATAAGTAAAATCAATCCTTTTCAAACTATGTTTACCAGACAGCCAGAAGAGGGAGAAGGTTAGGAAAGACTTCAAGGAAGATCAGCATGGCCCTTGCGCAAGAAAGACACAGAAATTTGTGACGCACTCCACGCTCTTCTCTTAGATAAACCAGGCACTCTGCTGTGTCAGTGCAGGTTCCTCCTTGATGAAACAATGCAGCCTTCTGGTGAGAATGCGGGAAGCTATGCTTATTTGAGGACTTTCGATTTTATTGTAAACCGAAAACTGCTCTAAAAATAATAAAGTCTTTAAGAAAAATACTGGTATCTTTTGCAGTTCTCTAGGTGAGCTTTTTAGCATTAAGATTTAATTATTAATAAAGTTAATGGAGGCATCAATGATGTGAAAAGGTACAAAATCCATGACTGTCTTTATCACACCTTTCTTCCTACTGGCTGAGGTCATATAATAGATCATAAAAGCATATATTTATGATCAGGCAACTGACTTTAGCAGAGCTTGGGGCAGACGATTGATTTCTGATTCAATTAGGAACTTCAGGTACTAATTGAAATCACCACTGGTAGGGACTGTTCACTGAAGTCCCAAAGGCATTCCCGCCGCACCCTTCTCCCTCCACCACCCTCCCCCAGCCCTCCTCTATGAATGCATGTACATTCACATGCTCTAACACAACAGACCCAGAGATTTTGTTCAGGAACTCGGTGGAGCACTCTGGTGTTGGGAGGATAGCTCTAGTCAAGGTCTATGGCAGAAGGGTGAGCATGGAACCAGTTCTGGTTAATGAACCATTAAGGGGAAGTCTTCTGATTCTGGGAGTTTCAGAAAAAGATGCTGTCCCCCCTGATAAGGAGGAGGCAAAAGAAGCCTAAGTTCCCTCTCCGCACAGCGCGGCATCCTGCTCCCTACCTGTGAACAAGTCTGTGCGAGGGTGTGGTGCCTGAAGCCCTGCAGAAGCCAGGCAGTCTTGAAGAGAGGCCAAGAGATTCACCCAGACCTGGGACCTGACATCACGAAGGTGTGAATGGACATCAGCAACACCTACTGCAAGGCATCTGGTTATGTAAGGGAAAAAAGCCTCTTTTTGTGTGTGAAGCAGCTAACAGTGGGGTGTCGTATTACCTACTGCTTAAACTCCTCTGCTGATACAATAAAGATCCTGTCCTCCAAGTGTGGCCCACTGTGCAGGATTAAACAATAAAATCTTGCTAAATAGAGCTCTTTTATTTCAAATCCACCCAGACACTTAGCTACTGGCTTAATTTAAGAATATGACTTTAGAGAATAATGTGCTCAATTTGGTAAGCACTAAATTAATTTTGTTATTTTGATAGAATGCAGAATATTTACTATGAAAAATCACTAAAAGTGATTATTCTTCTTAAAAATGTGTCAACAGAGATTTCTAATTTTTTTATATGACTTTTTAATAGTTACTATAACACAATGTAATAAATATTAAAACTAGCTTGAGTAGATGGCTAATGAAGGCTCCAAAGAAACAGTAGCTTTTCCTTAAGAAGAATGATTAATTTTCTAATCTAGTCTCAGCATTTAAACTCAGGGAGACCCCTTGAGAATGGTTAATTAAAACAGTAAAACCTATCTGCTTTTTTTGGAGGGGGGGGGCCCCCACCACATGGCATGTGAGATATTAGTTTCCCAACGAGGATCAAACCTGCATCCCTTGCACTGGAAGCGCAGAGTCTGAACCCTGAACCATCAGGAACGTCTATTTGTTTGCTTGTTGGTTTTTTAAAATTTTATTAATTTTTTTTTCACTTTACAATATTGTATTGGTTTTGCCATACATCAACACGAATCTGCCACGGGTGTACACATGTTCCCCATCCTGAACCCCCACCCTCCTCCCTCTGGGTCATCCCAGTGCACCAGCCCCAAGTATCCTGTATCCTGCATCGAACCTAGACTGGCAATTCGTTTCTTACATGATATTACACATGTTTCAATGCCATTCTCCCAAAATCATCCCACCCTCTCCCTCTCCCACAGAGTCCAAAAGACTGTTCTATACATCTGTGTCTCTTTTACTGTCTCACATACAGGGTTATTGTCACCATCTTTCTAAATTCAGGATTGGGAACTCATGTACACCCGTGGCGGATTCATGTCAATGTATGGCAAAACCAATACAGTATTGTAAAGTAAAATAAAGTAAAAATAAAAATTAAAAAATAAATAAATAACCACTTTAAAAAAAATTCCATATATATGTGTTAGTGTGCTGTATTGGTGTTTTTCTTTCTGGCTTACTTCACTCTGTATAATAGGCTCCAGTTTCATCCACCTCATTAGAACTGATTCAAATGTATTCTTTTTAATGGCTGAGTAATACTCCATTGTGTATATGTACCACAGCTTTCTTATCCATTCGTCTGCTGATGGACATCTAGGTTGCTTCCATGTTCTGGCTATTAGAAACAGTTTGTTTTTAAAAAAATACTTCATATAGTATAGGTACTGCTATGAGTTTTACATGCATTATCCTATTTAATCCTTAAAGTGTTAGTCGCTCAGTTGTGTCCAACTCTTTATGACCCCATGGACTGCAGCCTGCCAGATTCCTCTGTCTAAAGGATTTTCCCAGGCAAGAATACTGGAGTGGGTTGCCAAGCCCTACTCCAGGGTATCTTCTTGACCCAGGGATTGAACCCGAGTCTCTTGCAAACCCATATCTCCTGATTCTTTACTGTCTTAGCCACCAGGGAAGCCCCACTTGGCCCTTGCCTATCCCCAATTTCTGCTTATCAGAAGCCACACAGTAAGTGGCAGAGCTCAAGCCCAGGCTGCCTGACAGCAATGCCAGGGGAAGGTCAAGGACCCTCTCCCAGCAATGGGCTGCGTGTGGTCTGTTACCTTATTCACAACCTTCCTCCTGAGGAACCTCTGCAGCAGCCCCTGCATGGGCTCGCTGTCCCAGCGCAGCTGCACCCAGCGGAAATGCTGCTGCACCAGCAAGTCGGAGCCCTGCAGACAGGCCTTGGCGATTGTTCCCATCAGAAAGCAGTTCTCATGAAAGTAGTAGCATTCAGACATTCCGTTTCCTAAAACAAACCAAAGCAGCAGTCCAATGTCAGGACACCATAGCAGGGAACAAGTCCAAACAAGTGAAGGAAAGATGGCCATGAATGAAGCGTAACGTGCTCCAGGGGACAGAGAGATTAGAAAGCTCTTAGAGCAGCTGGCTTCTTGGGGTGGTCTCTCTACTATCTATCTTTACCTTTTTGGAAGGTACAGGGGCTTTCAGTGCTGTGATTTTCCAGAGGTCCCAAAAAGTCCCCCAGTAACTCAGACAATGAAGATTTTTCCAAGTTCTCTAAGATGACGATGATTTTCTTGTTAGCAGGAGATTGTTTCACTGGGATCAGACATGCTGAGGTCAAAACAGAAATTCAATGATTAAAATGTATCAATGATTCAGTGATCAATGATTAAAACATAAAATGACAGAAATGTACAAACTTGCAAAAGCTTACATGTTAGCAAAGATGTGACAAGGTGCTCTGACATGGCTGGGAAAGTATAAAGACTTTGGGGAACAGTTTGAAACTACTGAATACAGCTGAGGACACCCCCACACAGAACGATCCAACACTAACTAGTTCCATAACAGATCCCAAACGGAATCAATCCAAAGTCCACCAACAACAGAATAGAAAGTATGTTCCTACAATGGATTTGAAAATGAACAAACTGTAGCTACTAGCAGCCACATGGAAGACTGTCACAAACGGTATATTAAGAAACAAATCACACAAGGATACAAACAATATGACACCATCATTTAGAGTTCATGAAACATACACGTTAAAACATGAACATATACTTTAGGAATTCATAGACAGTAAAACTGGTTTTAAAAAGCAAAGAAATGATTACAACAGCGAGACTAGTGGCTACCTCTAGAAGGAAGGGTTTGTGAACAAGGGTGGGGCACGCGGGCCCATTCTGGAAGCTAGCGATGTTCTATTGTGTGACCTGGTCAGTGGTTAAATTATCATTTTATTTTAAATTATTCACTGATCTATAAAAATAGGTAGTATGTATTTTATAGATGGATATTTCAGAATACAAAGGATCAAAATCCTTCAATGAGGATTGAATCCTTTAAATTTATTTTAATAAATTTAATCCTTTAAATTACACATGTGTAAAATGTTCATAAAATTATGGAGACAGGACCTCAGAGACAAGCAGATCCCTCCTTTCATTTCATAGATCTCAGAGATGTGAAGGAGATTTGACCAAGGCTTCAGAAACAGCAATAAGGAAGGACCACGATCTGGGTCTTGTGATTCTTATTTTAGGGGTCCTCACACTAAAGACAGGGGGCCTGAACTGCATAAATGCAGGATTATTATTATATGTATTAGGCAAATCAGTAGATAAAATGTAACTGAAAGATTGCCTGGGCACCTGCTAAGCACTCAAATGTTAATACGGTAATTGAAATACATCTATAATACTTGCTAGATAGCAATGAATAAAAAATTTATATCACCTTTTAATACTTTAGAAGATTCTAAGATGCCCTAGTCTTAGCTAAATTAACCTTGAGAAAAGATCAATTTAGAATACTCAGCGGTGATTTTGACAAGTAATTCCACTTTTCGCAAACACTTACGATAGTACATTATACCCATTCTGCCTCTGTGTTACTATACACACAAATGCATTGTCACTTTCAAGAGAACTCCTTGAACACTGTAAATTAATCTCTTCTGAGACTGAAATAACTTTTCTGGATGCTACAAAGCTTTAAAAACTAAAAGACCAGAATCAAAACCAGCTGCCTCTCCATCGAGTTGTCTGTGGGGGTGGGTACGCCAGCATTCGGCATGTGCCCTATCCCCCTCCACACGGCTGTTCAATGAAGAGTGCTAACACATTCTGTGCTTCTCAGGGTCAAATGTTATTTCAGAACTACACTTATTATGGAAGTATGATGGCTTTACCAGCTCAGCTGGTAAAGAATCCGCCTGCAATGCAGGAGACCTCAGTTCGATTCCTGGGTCGGGAAGATCCCCTGGAGAAGGCATGGTAACCCACTCCAGCATTCTTGCATAGGGGCATTCCATGAACAGAGAAGCCTGGCAGGCTACAGTCCATGGGGTCACAGAGTTGGACACGACTGAGCCACTAAGTACACGATAAACCTATAGTTTTTTTTAAAAAACAATAATGATAAGCTAACAAATCCTTTATGCCCAGTGATTAAAAAAAAAAAAAAGACAGGTTGAATGGCTTATGTATCTGCTTTTCTGTAACTGAGGACTGAAGGTCTCCAGTTTTTCCTTGATCTGGATTAAGTGTACAGCTAGTTCTAGTGACCTTGAAGCTGCTACGTCCAGCTAGAACGTGTCTGCAGGAACACGTAATTTGTTGTTATTTAGTTGCTCAGTCATGCCCAACTCTTTTGTGACCCTGTGGACTGTAGCCTGCCAGACTCCTCTGTCCATGGGGTTCTCCAGGCAAGAATACTGGAGTGGGGCTGCCATGCCCGCCTCCAGGGGATCTTCCCAACACAGGGATCAAACCCACATTTCCTGCACTGGCAGGCGGATTCTTTACCGTTGAGCCACCAGGGAAGTGCTTGGCTAGTTCTAGTAGCTTTGAAGCTGTGCGTCTAGCTAGAATGTGCCTACAGGAACATGTAATTGCATCTCAACAATGTCTTCCACTGCCCCCTTGCCCTGTGTACTGTGCTAAGCACTATGGCACAGTGCGGGAGGTGACTGATTCTAAGTGGGGGAATGTGGCATTTTGAACTGGACCCATTATGAAGAATGGCATCTTGACAGATCAGAAGAAGGCTTTCTAGTTTTAAGAAGTGGCACAGGTGGAAGAATGGACTCCAGGCAGGGCTCAGTCCTTGAAGGGACTGGAACCTCAAACTAAGGTTAGAGTAGTTTCAAGAGGGGCACGAAGGCGAGTCCAAAGCTGACCCAGGCCTCCAGTCAGGATGGGCTGGGAGCTCGGGGGCAAAGCCACATCAGTGGGGTGGAATCCAGGAGCCCCCTCTGTGGGCAGCAGGGTGGCAGGCAGTGTCGTCATTCTGCGCCACACTCTGCAGTCACCTGGGATCCATCCTCAGAGGTCTGATGCAGTCGGTCAGGGCTGGGCCTGGGGCACTGGTGTTTTATGTACAGCCTGCATGAAACTGGTTGAAATGAAGTCTCAGAACCCAGCCACAAACGAAAAGTGGGAGGCCCGGGATGTCATGCTGAAAGGGAGGAACTACCAGCTCTGGGAATCAGTGGAAGTCTTTAAGGGCAGGGAGAAACACGATTTGGCTCCTCCTCTGAGATCTTGCTCTGGTGAGTAAAATTGACGGGAGAGTAAAGAAACAAGAGAACACATCTACAGGCTCCTACTGCTGAGGTGAGGACAGGGGGTAACGGGAGCCTGCTCCAGGGCCAAGGCTCAGAACAAAAGGGTATTCTGAGATGAGTCAGCAAAGCTCAGTGGAAAAGACCCTGATGCTGGGAAAGACTGAGGGCAGGAGGAGAAGGGGGTGACAGGATGAGATGGTTGGATGGCAGCACCAACTCAGTGGACATGAGTCTGAGTAAACTCTGGGAGACAGTGAAGGACAGGGAAGCCTGGCATCCTGCAGTTATGTGGTTGCAAAGAGTTGGACACGACAGTGACTGAACAATGACAAAGCTCAGTGGTTGACTGTCTTGAGAGAGGGGCAGAGAGGGAGAATCAGAGGCAACTCAGAAGTTCTCACCGGAGGAGCAGCCATGCAGTGAAGGAAGGCAGAGGGCACATGAGTGGGAGCACACTTGAGACAGTGGCGATGGGCTATGTCTCAGGCCTGAGTGTCTGATGAGTGAGGCATCTCTCCTGAGATGAGGGAGGCAGAAAGGAAGGATTCAAGCTGGAGATAAATGCGTTTATAGGATTGTAGGAGATATCCTGGAAAAAGACGCCAACTCATTCTCCCGGGACCATAAGCAAGGATTGTATTTATAGTGAGTGACTCAATTTATCCCATATTTAACGCACAGCTTGTGTCCTAGACAAAAGGTACATGGGGTGCTGTTCGAAACACTTGGGTTGGGTTTCCACCTCAATTTTGTTGATATCAGTCTCCCCTCAGGTATCGATCCCAGGTCAAATAGACTGGGTTGTTTTTTGGTGAAAAGCTTTGTCATCAACACTCCCGGCTGCATATGTTCAATTTTCCCTACTTCTCTATCTGACCACTTAAGTTCAACATCCTAACAAGTTCGTCCAAATGTGAATTTCACTTTAGTTGTGAAATTAGACTAGCATGTCTAGTTCAAGTTATTTAACATGGATTCATTTCTATAATATTAACCAACTACAGAAGCAAAAACTCATCACACCTTTGGGTTTGAAAGATTATTCAGCCTTTGATCAGAGTTTATGGAGACACAAGATGGCTACTCATGACATGTTATATCTGGAGATTTCTTCTGGCCTATTGTGGGAAAGCTGACCATTTAAATTTCCTTTGTCCTCTACTAATTCAAAACCCCATTTCTGAAACTAATCTCTTTTTGTCCTTCTTTCTTATAACTTTGTAGGTGTATCATCTCTGCTCCTCCTCAGAGATCAGTAATCTTAATCAGATATCTCCTTGGCTAGGCTCAGGGCTATAGTTCAGTTTTACACACCCTTGTATGCAAAGTTCTGGATAGCTAAGTTCTACAGCAAGACTCATTGGTTTAAAAATAACATATCACAGTTATAGTTAAACCCAAATTACCTCATGTCTAAGGTGAGGCCAAGTCCACACTCTCCTCTTTGGGGATGGACGTGGCCCATCTTTTACACTGTCCATTTAAAACAAGGCTCTGTGGGGATGATGCTCTGAGTCCAGATGAGAAGCAAGGAAAAGGTCTGCAAAGAGCCTCTAGCAATGCAGGGTCCAAGGAGGAAATCTCATTTATGTAGACTTCAATTATATATGGTATTATTACAGTAATTCCATCTTTATTTCTTTGGAAGTAGAAAGTTTTCTCAGGAATTCTAAGCATTGTTTTAAAATACCAATTGAGTGTCTAATTTTTTTTCTTACTACTCCTGTCACGTGTAATTTAAAAAAAGTATCTGTCTTGTTAACCTAACTCAATACCTTATACTGAGGAGAAATTTGACCCAATTCTAATACACGTTCACACCCTCCTTACCAAATAACTGAGTCATGTGACGTGACAGTTTCTCATGAAAGCCAATACAAGAAGGAAGATGTTATTTTAAAATGAACAAAATATCCATTGCAGGTTTAAGTGCTATGCCATTCTTCCTGAACTGTCTTCTGTTCTACATTCCTTTCTTCACTGGCACCATTTCAGAATCCATGTAAGTTTTAGATTCTTAAAACTAATAATTTTAAAAATCTGCTATTCTTCCTTGTATTTTGTTGCTCATACACTTCTTTGATTCATCCTCTGTCTCTTTTCACTGGCTTTCTTCTACAGAGTCATAGAGAGGAACATATATGGAAATGTATTTGCTGTGCCCATTGGAAGAGGAAAGCTCAACATTCTTACCCCCAGCTAAATCTTTGTAGTTTAAACCTTTTTTTTTTTTTTTTTTAGAAAATAAGGTTAAAAACTAGGAATAAGTTTAGAACACCTTATGAATCAGTACATTCCTCATATGTTGTTCAGTCATGTTGCAGTCATGTTGTTCAATCAATTTACTTTCTTGGTTAAAAAAGAGAGAGACTAGGGGATAGACATTTTCTGTCCCATTAGTATTCTAAAAGCTTAAGTAGAATAGCCTTGAAGCTCCTTTTCTCTAACCCAGATCTCTGCCTTCTCTACTCTGTCCTTTTCCATCACCTTTTCTTTCACCACAAAAGAAAATTCCCCGCTGGGGGCTTTCTGCACTACACTCGTGACACCACACTACCCATAGGTCCTCCCCTCTGGCTCACTTGCGATTCCCTGGTGCTGCCTCAGGAGCTCCTGGTGTCCTCATCCACTCAAATGTACCTTCTCCATGATCTCCTCATTGGCCACCTGTCAAGAGCAGTGGGTCCTACTGCCGTGACAATGGACGGAGTTCCCGAAGCTGAGGACGGACAGCAGCGAGGCAGAGACCTGAAGCCAGACTGCAACGTTCCTGACTTGACATGCAGAGACCGCCAGTGTCTATTCTGGTGATGCTAGAGGATAACAGTAGGAAGCTGTCATGAGCAGCTTCACGTTTTAGGGTGAGCCCTCTGGAAGCCTGCAGAGGGCTTCAGAAAGGAGTGAGAGCAGAAGGACAAGAGGGGTTAGTGCCACAGTCCCTCGAACAAGAGATGACAGGTGGCAGGGGGACTGGAGAGCAGGAGGTGGAGACGAGCTATGGGAAGCAGATTCAAAAGGAATGAGGACTGCCTAGATGTGGGGACAAAGGCCAATGAGGAGCCTACAATACGCTCTGCTTGCTAACTTCGGTAACTGCATTCAAGGTCTTAGCAGGTAGAAGCCTTGTGTGTGTGTCTTGTTTGTGCTATTAAAAAAAAAAAGAAAGAGGATATTTGATGCTTGTAAATTCTTGAGCCAAATGCAGAATAAAAGTCCTTTAATACTTGGAGATGCTATACTATTTCCTATAAGAAAGTAGATTTTTTGGACTCAGTCTATCATTTGAAAACCTTTTGGAAATCCAATTCATTCTGTTTCTATGCCCTGTCATCAAGGACGGCCTCAACAACTCCTACACTCTCTTTTTTCTTTCTAGCTCCACTATAAGCAAGTTCTTCTACTTGCTGACAACTAAGTATGATTAACATTCCATTTTTCTTTGTCTATGTCTTATATCAGGAGATTCAGCCACTCACTCAACAAGTAATTACTGGCAATCAGTGTACAAAGTGAAATAGAAGAAAAAGCTACATTACTAGCCTTCAAGGAGCTCATACTGTGTGTGTGGAACGAACGTAAAAGCCCAAATAAGCCTCAATGCCTTGACTACAGTTGGGTGGGACAGAGGTAAACAAAGCTTCCTGCTCTTCATCAGAGGTAGCTGTCATATCTGGAGAGATCAGAGAAGCCTTTATTTGGGGTGTCCTCAGAGAATTTAAAACAGGGACTGCCATGTCTTATTTTAACTAGTCATGTACCATACAGTACTTTACCGGGAACCTGCCATGCGGCAGTCATGGTATGTGTGTGTGTAGGGGGCAGGGGAAAACCAAAGTTTGTGTGTTTATTCGAGGTGAAAGCTGCAGAATATACAAAGATGTGGAGAGTAGAAAAGCAAAGGACATGTGAGGAAGAAATACTATATTCTGCTGGAGCTTAGATATCTAGTTTTTAAAAGAGTCAGATATTCCAAAGAAGATGTACAAATGGCCAACAGGTACATGAAAACAGGCTCAGCATCACTAACCATCCGGGAAATGCACCAATCCACAGCAATCAAAAGCACAATGAGATATCACTTAACAACTGTTAGAAAGGCTAACCCTAAACAGAGTTAACAAATGGTAATGATGTATAGAAAAGGGAACCCTTGGGCACTGTTGGTGGGAATATAAATTGGTGCAGCCACTATGGAAAACAGTATGCAGGGTCCTCAAAAAACTAAAAAACAGAAGTAGCATATGATCCAGCAATATCACCTCTGGGCATATCTCCCAAGGGAAGGAAATCAGAATCTTGAAGCGGTACCTGCACACCTGTGTCCATCACAGCATTATTCACAAGAGACAAAATATGGAAGCAATCTAACCATCCATCAAGAGCTGAATGAATAACAAAAAGGTGGCATACATAAACACCAGGATATGATTCAGCCGTGAGAGAGACCCTGCTGTCTACGATAGCACGGATGGACCTTGAGGGCATTATGTTAGGGGAGGTAAGTCAGACAGAGTAAAGCAAATACTGCATGATGTTACTTGTATGTGGAATCTAAAAATGCCAAACTGATGAAACCGAGTAGACTGGAGGTTGTCAAAGTCTGGAGGGTGAGGGAAGTGAGATACCAGTCAAAGGATACAAACTTTCAGTTGTAAGATGAATAAGTTTGGGGGATTAATACTGTATTTATTATATACTTGAAAATTGATGCGAGTAAACAGTAAATGTTCTCACTGCAAGAAAGAAATGGTAATTATATGAGGTGATGGAAATTCTAGCTAATGATATAGTGGTAATCATTTTGTAATATTTGGGTATCATATCAACACACTGTATACCTTGCACTTACAGTTAAATCTCAAAAAATTAAAAAAGGTCAAACAAACACATTAAGTGGAACAATGTCCTAGAATGGAAGACCAAGTGGCACTGACTTCGTTTGGTGGGTGATGGAAAAATGGACAGGAATCACAAAGAGCTTCTAATCAGAGGTCTGGGGATCTGTGATGGCTGTTCAGGGAGGAGAAAAGGAAGGCAGAGCAGCCACTTACAGGCAAGTAGACAAGACCGAGTAAAAGGAGGCATGAAGTAGATGGCACCGACAGGAATGGATGAAAAAGGCACACTGGGGCCCACTTAGCAGGACATGACTGTGGACTGGCTGTGCGCCAGGAGTGAGTGCTCCGTGAATCAGAGGACCTGGGGGGTTCTAGATGGTTTTAACATAGCTTTAAAAATTAAGATAGTAATTCAGGATTGGGAGCTTGTATACATCCGTGGTGGATTCATGTCAATGTATGGCAAAACCAATACAGTATTGTAAAGTAAAATAAAGTAAAAATTAAAAAAAAAAATTAAGATAGTTGAAAACACACTGAAGAACAAACTCCCAAATTTTCACAGAAAAACTTGGGTTTCTTGCTTCTTCCTGCAAGCCACAAAACCCATGAAACTGCATCTCCACTGAGCTGCTTAGAGCTGAGAGCTACTGTTCTCATGGAGACAGAGACAGGCTTCCCTCCCTCCTGCCCCCACCAGCCTGCTCCACCCCTTTATGTAGCTTAATGGCACTTGTGGGCATTTAGGTTTTCAGGTCTGCCAATGCGACCTGAGTTCCAAGTGTGGGGGCCAAGAGACTCACCAAATTGGGAAATTAGGAAGAAGAGTTATTTTTAGGAAAGTGCTCCTCAAAGATTTAGAAACGCTGAGCTGGTCACCTTAGCATCCTTCTTAACCTAACTCACTGTTTTCAGCTTTCTTTTTTTAGCTAAGCTTAGAGCAGAGTTCAGTCTAACTGCTGTTTACCCTGATAGAACAAGACACACAATGTTTTAACTTCTTACTCTGAAATGAAGAAAGACTGAATATTGAAAAATGTAGGGGGTTTTTGCTATAAAACTAAGGGAGCGAAATGGGGGGCACAGATGAGTTTTTGAGGAGCAGCAGCAGCAGGCAGTGACTCAGGTCAGGTTCAGGATTCCGACTGCTTGGTTTAAGTCTGCACTGCTGTGTCCTCGCTGTGGCATCCATGAGCCAGCACTTAACCTCTTGTCTCAAGTGTTTATAAACCAGGGACGTTAGAATAGGGCTTAAGTGTGTTAGTCACTCAGTTGTGTTTGACTCTGTGTGACCCCATGGACTGTAGCCTGCCAGGCTCCTCTATCCATGGAATGCTCCAGGCAAGAATACTGGAGTGGGTTGCCATTCCCCTCTCCAGGGGATCTTTCTGACCCAGGGATTGAATCTGGGTCTCCTGCACTGCAGGCAGATTCTTTACTGTCTGAGCTACCACGGAAGCCCCAAATAGGGCTTACCAGAGACAAAGCGTAATAATCGTTAGCTTTGTCAGTATTGTCAGAGAAGACAATTTTCTGTCACTTACTCTCACTACCTCTGGCAAAGAGTCGCCTGATTACTACGGCAACATTCAGATCCTGGTGTTTTCCTATCCTCAAAATGTGCTTCCATGTCTGTGGACTCCTCAACCTGCCTCTAAACTGCCTCTTAATCGTATTTCTTGGCTTAGGAACTCCTGGTGATTTCCATCTTCCCCAGCTTGGTCACCAGCGACAAGATATCTCCCTTGATCACAGGTCCAAAGATGAGAATCACCCCTTGCCCTAAAGAAGAGACCTGAATTGGCACTTTATTGCATCCTAACTCAGCTCACAACCACCTCTCTCCTTCACCCCATCCCCAGGTTCTCTGAGGCTGTGAGCCCATAAAGACCAGAGGCTGCTCCATTCCAGTTTTGGTTCACTAGTCATTTATGCTCTACAGGGTCACACTAACTCTGCTTGCGCTGAAGATGGGGGTGTTAAGCTCTGGAGCCTAAGAAGGGGAATTCATGGAAATGCTGTATTAATTAATATGTTTAAATCACGGTTCTACACATGGTTCTGTGTAGTTGTGGCAAGTTATTGAAGCTCTTTATGCCTGTTTCCTCCCCTTTGAAATGGAGATAATAATACCAACTCAAGGGGCTTCCCTGGCGGTCCAGTGCTTAAGAGTCCAGCTGCCCGTGCAGGAGACATGGGTTTGACCTCTGGCCAGGAAAGATCCCACATGCCATGAGGCAACTAAGCCTGGGCACCACCACTGCTGAAGCCTGTGAGCTGCAGCCACTGCTAGAGACTGTGAGCTACCACAAGAGAAGCCACCACAAGAGAAGCCACCACAATGAGAAGCCCTCACACTGCAACTATTTCCAGCCTGCACGCAGCGATGAAGACCCAGCACAGCCAAAAATAAGTAAATACTCTATAATGGCCCATATGGGAAAAGAACTAAAAAAAGAAAAGGGTGGATTCATGTATACGTATAACAGATTCACTTTGCTATACACCTGAAGCTAACACAACATTGTAAATCAACTATAATTCCAGTAAAAAAAAATTTTTTTGAATGCTGGTGCCCATTCCATACTTCAGACAAATTAAACTAGACTCTCTCAGAGTGGGGAAAAAACCCAACTTGCATAGGGTTGTTGTGGAGACTGAGTGTGCTCAGTCACTTAGTCACGTCTGCCTCTTTGCAACCCTTTGGACTGTAGCCCGCCAGGCTCTTCTGTCCATGGAATCTTCCAGGCAAGAATACTGGAGCAGGTTGTCATTTCCTACTCCAGGGGATCTTCCAGACCCAGGAATCGAACCCATGTCACATTACAGGAGGATTCTTTACCTGCCGAGCCACTGGGGAAGTCCAAATGAGTTAATTAATGCATGGTTTGTGTTTAGCAAAGTGCTGGTCAATGGCACACTAAGAATGAAGTGGAGAAAGCAGTGCACCCCAGGTGCAACAATAAGGGGTGCTTTGTTGTACAGAATTCATGAATAATAAAATTTACTTAAAAATCAATCACTTATTACCACTGTGCAATTAATTCAAAACTGCACCAATGATACCACAGTCTCACTAAGGTGGACTGCCCCCACCCCACCGCCCGCTTTGGTATCCTCTAGTGCCAATTATATATCACACTTCAAACAGATAATTTATCACCAGGACTCAGGATGTAGAACAGATGCAATGACACGTACATAAATGCCTTTTACAAGTGCCACCGGGGCTCCCAATTTTCATCCCATAGCTGCGGCAGAACTGAACAGTCTACTGAAATTTATCCCCAAGCACAACACTTTTTCCTTGCAATGGATTAATTGACAAAACATGCCTTTTGGTTATCACAACTCAGTTAGCCGAGATGGTCTTACCGCTACTGATGAACAGATCTACTAGCTGTTCCTTGGAGAAATCAGCATCCACTTCGGCTCTCACTATTTCACAGGGGAATCCTGCAGCCATTTGTCTGTGCTGTGATAAGAAGAGTGTGGTTAGTTCTGAACTCTTTCGCATTTTCAAAGGAAAGGAGAGGGTATGTGGTTAACCCATACCTTCAGGCAGAGTGCAAGCTGATGGGCGATGTAGTCTTGCAAGCTCCCTTCTGGGCCGTGGAAAATGACATTATGATATTGCTCGACCTATTAATAAACCAAGAGAAGATCTTGGTAAAAATATTAGAGAGAAGATAAATATTAAATTATTGGTTTATTTACATGGTGTAGAATGTCCTTTCTGATTGTTTTCTGCCTTTCAAAAGGTTAAAAGTATTTTTCTAGGGATTGGCTTCATTCACTGGACATATGGTCTTTCATTTTAATGTGAACACTGACAAACATAGTATTTTATATTTTACACAGTTGCTGCTACTGCTAAGTCACTTCAGTCGTGTCTGACTCTGTGCGACTCCACAGACGGCAGCCCACTAGGCTCCCCTGTCCCTGGGATTCTCCAGGCAAGAATACTGGAGTGGGTTGCCATTTCCTTCTCCAATGCATGAAAGTGAAAAGTGAAAGTGAAGTTGCTCAGTCATGTCCAACTCTTCATGACCCCATGGACTGCAGCCCACCAGGCTCCTCTGTCCATGGGATTTTCCAGGCAAGAGTACTGGAGTGGGGTGCCACTGCCTTCTCCGAATTTTACAGTATTTACATGTTTATAGCAAGAAAGGGCCTCTTTTGAAAAAGTATACTCCTTTCTTTCCTCCATTTTCTACACGGAGGTTCAGTATACTACCTGGGAACACAGTTCCTAGTGTATTTTGTCCCTTATAGATATTCTGTAATTTTTTTTATTATTATCCTTTACAGATGCTCTTTAGTTCAAAATTTTCCAATGCTTATCTTACTTTTCAGAGGTTAAAATAGCAGTGAATGTTTTTCAGGAAATTTTGGACAACACAAAGAAAACTAAAGAAGCAGAAGAGAAATCAGCAAAGCAACCACTACAATATGGTTCATGCTTCCAGTTTTCTTCTCTGCACAGTTGATAGGCATGTATTTGGTTTTTAAGCATACAGGAGTGCCATCTTCTTACACCTGTTGTATATCAGAGAATACCTTTGTGTTGACTTTTTACATAAAGGACATCTTCATGGGGATAAAATACTTGGATCAGCTCTATACGATCCCACTCTTGGAAGCACTGAATTCCAGAAATCTAGGTAGAGTCTGGCTGGTCAATTTCCCTTCCTTCCTGGAAGCCTATATGATTTTAAAACCTCTTTATCCTCATGTATAAAAATATCTCATCTAAGAACAGGTGGAGATGTAATGGGTGCTAAGATGGAAAGTCAATGAATGATGTTTTAAGCAGGACAAGGGCAATGATGTTTGGAGTGAAACTGGGGTGGAGATCAGCCTCCCACACCCCCATAATCCAGTGCTGTGCTCCCATGCTGGGGAGGTTTCTTCCTAGAAAGGTTTGGCAGAAAAGGACCCACACAGGTGAAGCACCAACCTAACCAGTACCCTTGACGAAGTTAGATTGAGGACTGAGCCACCCAGACTTAGAAAAGTGTTAAGACACGACAGGGTCTTGTCTCTCTTTTTAATCTGCAATGGGACAATGTAAGGACATGGATGTGGATCTTTGTGCTGTTGTTGCTCTGCTGTGCTCTGATCCGTTTGTCCCTTTTATATAACAGGGAAGGTCACATCCTAGAGCGTGACCAGAGTGGCCTTTCGTGAAGACAGTGACTATGCCCCTGGCTCCTTAACAGGACAAGGAACTCCTTCCTTACCTGGGGCCTTTAAGACCTGAGCTTTGGCTTCCCGGGAGACCCTGGCATGTTTAGACGAACTCCTAGGAAGGGAAGGGAAACCAGGCTTGACCACTAGGTGTCAGACAATGGGCTAAGGAAGGAAGTGATCCTAAGGGGCCCCTTGATGTTGCACCGGGGACTGAGTTTTAGGCTCTGAAAGACAATCTACCTGGTAGCCACCAGAGATTTCATCTTATTTTAAATATTATTCCACCACTGCTAAGCCTTCAATAAAAAAGGGAAGAGTTGGATTCACAGTGGGGGTAGGGCAGCAACAGAGAGACAAGTGTGTCTGGAAGAAAAACGACAGTGGCTGTAGCTGCCTGACAAACATCAGGATCCTAAAAGGAGAGGCTGAGCTCAGCAGCGACTGGCCTGGGCTCTTTTCCGTGGAACTGGGAATCTGAAAACCAAGCAGTGGTAAAAGTACCAGCCAGGACCCAGACGGGGACAGGGCCTCCCTCAGAGACACAGGAGAGAGAATATCCTAGACAGTTCAGTTGAGGTTCTGCTTCTAGGTAGTGAGGCTACGGCACCACAAGACTTCAGGGGTAAGCTTTTATTAAAGAAGAATTATTATAGTATAGTCTGTTCTCACTTGTACCTATGTGATAGGGAAGCTTGGGGATACATCAATTGTTCTTGTCATTAAAAAATGTTGCCCATTTCCCAGATTTATCTAGTTACAGTCTCTTTCTCCCAATTTTAAATGAAATAGGGTAAATCCTTTGGACATGTGCTAACTTTTTTCAGCTTGGAAATTTTTTCTTCCTTATGCTTTTGTTAATTTCTCCTCTTCTAGTTCTAAGGCACACCTGTAAGCCTTAAGTTCCCTTGCTGTGCTCTATGAGGACACCTGTCCCTTCATCATTACCCTAACTCTGTCCTTCTCTTCTACCCTCACAACCCTGAATGGAACTTTCACTTGCCACCTCTGTTCTGCTCTTTATGATCTCAAGTACAATTTCAATGAGGCCATTGCATTTTGGGTTGTTCTTTGATGAGCTCCTTGCCTCATCCATCTGTTTTCCAGCCCTTTTCCTTTTCATCTTATCCTGCCCTCTACCACGGCTTTCTTGCCCTGCTTTCACAATCTATCTCCTTGCATCCTCTAGAGAATGAACATAATCTCCCAAAGTTCTTTTTCTTTTTTTTTTAAAGTTATTTTTAAGCTGTGTTCTTAAGAGTTTTCAGGAAGGTTTTGTTCTTTTCCGCAGTATTCTCCCACAGTATAATGTTAACTTGTCATGGGTATTTATCTACTGTGAAGCGACAGGAAGAATTCTGCAGTAAAGCAGGGTGTGTGGACCATTACTGATTTCACTCACTGTCCGCTGATTTTCCAGCTGAATGAGGTCACTAGATGGAGGGCAGGCTGGTGTCTATAATTTCTAGTTAAACTCCAGGATCCAGCTCTGGCTGCAGTGGACTAAGGTCCTGCTGTTTCCCTTGGGGGACAAGTGCATGAGCTGAACTGCTCGGGAAGCAGGATGCTCCTGTTCCCAGCCGACTGAGAGGGCAGATACAATATACTTCCCGATGCAGCACAGTCTCATCAAAGCCTGTGATCTCTGCTCAGGGATTTCTAGGATCCAACCTCTGCAGAGCTGTGGAAGGACCTGTGCTGACAGGCGGTGGAGCGAAGTATCATGGTGCTGCCCAAAGCAGAAGCAGTAAAGGATGTATGCTCAATTTCCTAACTGCTAGTAAAGCTTGCTTTTTAAAAAACCATTAGTAAAGATGGATAAGAGAAAGATAACAATATTTTCCTATCTCATCTCAGGTAGGCCTCAAATAAATAAACCTGACAATCTCTTGCTCAAGTTAGTGAACAATTTTTCTAGATTCTTGCCCAAGGAAGACCTCAGTTCTATTTTTCTCTGTTACTATGAAGCTTTATCCCTTTTTAAAACTACTTTAGTGGAAAATTGTGTGTTAGGTGCTGCTTGCCAGGTGCAATTTTAAAGCAGAAATCCTGAGCTCTCCAAATTAATCCCAAATTGCCATGAATTGCTGGGTAGAAATTCTCTCACCAAGAATGGATAGTTTCACACTAGTGAAACAGATTTTCAAGGTTTATTGAATAGTCTGTGCTGTGCGCTGCACTTGGTCGCTCAGTTGTATCTGACTCTTTGTGACCCCGCGGATTGTAGTCTGCCAGGCTCCTCTGTCCACAGTCATTCTCCTGGCAAGAATACTGGAGTCGGTTGTCATGCCCTCCTCCAGGGGATTTTCCCAACCCAAGATCGAACCCAGGTCTCCCGCATTGCAGGCATATTCTTTACCAGCTGAGCCACCAGGAAAGCCCAAGAATGCTGGAGTGGGGAGCCTCTCTCTTCTCCAGCAGATGTTCTCGACCCAGGAATCAAACCAGGGCTCCTGCACTACAGGCGAATTCTTTACTAGCTAAACCACCAGGGAAGCCCACTGAGATTTTCAACCAGCACTGCTATTTAATCTTGTCTCACTTTTGAAAACAAGCTTAGCCATCCTGTCAAACTGCTTATATTTTCTTAAGATTGACGTTGAAGTCATGTAACAGCAAGATACCCAACTTCACACAGAAGCTGTCTTCAATTCCAGCACCTCATTTGGTCTCAGATTGTTGGTTCTCAGGAAAGACAGAAAAATTTTACTGAAAGGCCATTCACTAGTAGTAAGCATGTCTGTTCACATAGTCTTACATCGTTTCTAGAATATAAATAAGTAAATTCAATAAGGAAATCAAGGTAAAAGACTTCTGGATCATTGAGACATTCTAATGCAAGCATCCTATTAGTAGGTTTCTACTTATTTCAGGTATTATCAATTTTTTTGTGACTGATATTTTGTTCTAGCTCATCAAATGATACAGTTGTGTTGGTTACCATTTAAGAGCTGAACAAAAAAATTGATTATGGAAGCCTCTCGCTATATTTAAACTGGTGAAAACATGCAAAGCTATGGCAAGAAAACATATTTATCTGTTTTAGAGTTACCATATTATTTCTCCAAATAGCAAGGCCTGAGGTTTAAAAAATATGCATCCTCCATGCTTCCAGCAGAGGGCAGCTCTAAAGATAGATGGATAGGTAGACAGGAAGGTAAACAGATTGGGGGAGGTGGGAGTAGTAAATATTTTAACTGTGTTGAAAGGAGATCTGCTTTTTGAAACCCAACTTCTAAAAGGTGAATTGTAGTCCCCAGATTTATCTTCTAAGTGCATACTTACAGTGTGACATTTCTGCTTATTAGTAAAGGGACACAGGGCTTGTTATCACAATGGGTACCAATCCCTTTTATTCTTGTGTCTTCAGAGCCTATTCAGGAAGCTCTCATCACATGTCAATTAGTGCTTTGTGTGGCAAATGAATTCTGGATAAATGGAGACAATGACCTCCACAAAGGCCCATCTATCCCTTTATCTTTTTTTCCCTCCACAGTGTTTTTCTGCAGAATGGAGTTTACCAGAGGAGCCGTAGTCCTGTTATGGCCAATGTGACACCTGCAATGTGTTTTCAGACTTGTGGCATTATTTTAAAGCAATCAACTTCAGCGTTTGGTCAGAGTTTCACTTGTCTGAGGAAAAGCTTCTACTACTGAGACAGTTTTTAGGCCAAGCTGTGCTGAGATGCTGAACTCAAAAAAGAACGAAAAATAAAAGGTCTTTCCGGAGCTAATGAAACTGGGATGGCTATAGGTTAAAGGGTCATGCTTTAGAGCTAAGACTTTCATTACAACCTCTCCGAAAACTTCATTTTAAACAACGGATTTATATATGACTTCAGAGCCACACAGAATACAGTTACTGTCAACTTACTCATGTAAAATTCCCCCAAACAATACTGGAACATTCAGCATTAGGCATAACCAAAGCTGGGGGTCTTTCACGCTAGTGTTTTTAGGCATTTCCTGAGGTCTCTCTTTATAGAATAGGTATAAATAATAATGGAATTCAAGAGAAATTACAGTTCACATACAGAGAGACACCCACACTATATGCTTTCAAAAATGAGCTTCAGTTCAGTTCAGTTCAGTCACTCAGTTGTGTTCGATTATTTGTGACCCCATGGACTGCAGCACACCAGGCCTCCCTGTTCATCACCAATCCCAGAGCCTACTCAAACGCATGTCCATCACGTTGGTGATGCCATCCAACCATCTCATCCTCTGTCGTCCCCTTTACCGCCCACCTTCAATCTTTCCTAGCATCAGGGTCTTTTCCAATGAGTCAGTTTCTCACATCAGGTGGCCAAAGTATTGGAGCTTCAGCTTCAGCATCAGTCCTTCCAATGAATATTCAGGACTGATTTCCTTTAGGATGGACTGGTTGGATCTCCTTGCTGTCTAAGCGACTGTCAAGAGTCTTCTCCAGCACCAGAGTACAAAAGCATCAATTCCTCCCCACTCAGCTTTCTTTATAGCCCAACTCTCATATGCATACATGCTAGCTGGCTGCATACCAGCCCCTCCCCGCCAGGAGGCAGTGAGGCAGGCTTGTGACAGCCAGAGCCAGAAGGTAATGGGCTGCTACAATCTCAGCCCTAGAGATGACATCTTCCACCAAACTGTCAGCAGGCTCCCAGCTGCTAACCTGTCTTCCTGAGATCCTGGATGCTTGACATCCACCAGGAGGGTCGCAACCTGAGATCAGCTCTCCGGAGGAGACACACAGCACACCTGAGACGGTGCTCTCGCGGTGCACCTGGGAAACCAAGCAGCCGGGACTGGGGAGGTGATTTGCCAAGCACCTGGTTGCCTGAGCTGCTCAGACCTGGGAAGGGCACAAAACACACACCCAACCCACAGAGACCAAGCCAGAGCTGTGTTTGAGTGTCTTCTGTGGAGGTACAGGTCAGCAGTGGCCTGCCGCAGGGGCTCTGGGTGCAGCACACCTGGGTATGGCATAAGCCCTCCTGGAGAAGGTCACCACTGACCCCACCACAGAGCCACCAGAACTCACACAGGACTGGGGAAACAGACTCTTGGAGGGCACAAACAGAACCTTGTGTACACCAGGACCCAGGAGAAAGGAGCAGTGATCCCACAAGAGATCAACCCAGACCTGCCTGTGAGTGTCCAGGCGTCTCCAGCAGGGGTGTGGGTCGGCGGTGGCCTGCTGCAGGGCTGGGGCACTGAGTGCAGCAGTGCATGCATGGGACCTTTTGAAGGAGGCCACCATTATCTTCATTTCCTCCACCACAGAGCGGCCTTAGGTCAAGCAACAGGGGAGGAACACAGCCCCGCCCATCAACAGAATATTTGATTAAACATTTACTGAACACAGTCCCACCTATCAGAACAAGACTCAGTTTCTCCCTCAGTCAGTCTCTCCCAGCAGGAACCTTCCATAAGCCTCTTATCCCTATCTATCAGAGGGTAGACAGAATGAAAACCACAGTCACAGAAAACTAACCAAACTGATCACATGGACCACAGCCTTGTCTAGCTCAATGAAACTATGAGCCATGCTATGTAGGGCCACCCAAGACGGACGGGTCATGGTGGAGAGTTCTGACAAAACGTGGTCCACTGGAGAAGGGAATGACAAACCACTTCAGTATTCATGCCCTGAGAACCCCATGAACAGTATGGACAAATGAGCTGATGGAAACCATAAAGGCCAAGATCAGACCTGGTTACTAACTTTGAATAAAGACAGGCCATTACACACTAGCACAAAAGTAGTAACTTGGGTATATAACTATTTAAAAAGACTGTAAGATATAACTCTTAGATATAATTTCCCCCTTGTCACCTGGCCTCTGCTGCTGCTGCTGCTAAGTTGCTTCAGTCGTGTCTGACTCTGTGCGACCCCATAGACGGCAGCCCACCAGGCTCCCCCGTCCCTGGGATTCTCCAGGCAAGAACACTGGAGTGGGTTGCCATTTCCTTCTCCAATGCGTGAAAGTGAAGTTGCTCAGCCATGTCCGACTTAGCAACCCCATGGACAGCAGCCTACCAGGCTCCTCCATCCATTGGATTTTCCAGGCAAGAGTACTGGAGTGGGGTGCCATTGCTTTCTCCAACCTGGCCTCTAGCACTCTTGAACTCTTCCTGCCCCAGAGTTTCCACTAGGACCTTACCCAGTATTGTCCCTCCATGCCCTGAAAAAGATCAATCTGAACCTGGTCATCTACTAAAGGGGCTGATAAGCTTTTATGGGCAATGTTAAGATACATAACCATCATTTACAGCATCATTTCTATGGGAATATAGCAAATTTATTTTGGGAATATATGAAGAGTAAGTAGGACCTCCTAGTGATGATTCTTGATGATGAGCATGGCACATACTGAAGTAGACAGTCAATGTAATTCTCAAGAATCGTGTTCATGAGGATTCAGAGTTCTACATTTAAAAACAGGTATCAGATAAAGGTGATCTACTCAAGTATTTTTCTAATAGTTATTCACAGTCACTGAATTATTAAATTATGGAGTTATTAATAAGCTAATAAAAGTTGCAAACCGCCAGAGAAAAGTTTGAGATAATAAAAAATTCAACTATTATAATAAGTGATTAGTGATTCAAACTCAATTAAGTTAAATGCCTCCTTATTAACTCAAGGATGGCAACTTAAAATGTACTTGTATTCTTTAACTATTCAGTGAAAGAACAGTATTTAAAATTAACATCATTTAAATAAAAAAAAGTCTAATTTAAAGGTTTCACTCCATTTGGTTTTCTGCATCCGGGCTTTAATAAATGAATTCTATTTACCCCATTTACACGTATTGTGCTTCCCATATGGATCAGCTGTAAAGAATCCACCTGCTAATGCAGGATACGTGGGTTTGATCCCTGGGTAACGAAGATCCCCTAGAGGAGGAAATGGTAACCCACTCCACTATTCTTGCCTAGAAAAAAACGCCATGGACAGAAAAGCCTGGCGGGCTCCAGTCCACGGGTCTCAAAGAGCAGAACACAACTGAGTGACTGAGCATGCAGTTGCTTCAATCAGGTCCGCCTCTTTGAGACTCTGTGGACTGTAGCCCTTCAGGCCCCTCCGTCCATGGGATTCTCTAGGCAAGAATACGGGAGTGGACTGCCATTCCCTCTCCAGGGGATCCTTCTGATCCAGGGATGGAAGACGTGTTTCTTGTCTCTACTTGAACTGGCAACCGTGTTCTTTACCACCAGCGCCACCTGGGAAGCCCTAACCACACACACACACGCAGTAAAAACTGTCTACGACAACTATGTCTAAACCAATAGATTAATAACTAGTGTGAACTCTGATAACATGCATAAGAATGGAAGACAGCCTAGGTTCAATTCCTTAGGTGCTACCACTTTCTCCCTGAGGATCTTGAGCAAAAAGTCTTGGTCTGTTCACCTTTAATGGAGAAGGAAATGGCAACCCACTCCAGTACTCTTGCCTGGAGAATCCCATGGAGGGAGGAGCCTGGTGGGCTACAGTCCATGGGGTCGCAAAGAGTCGGACACGACCGGTATAAGTAGCTATCTCATAAAATGATTAAAGGAAACAATATATATACTTATAACAAAGCTTGGCATATAGAGGCATGCTGGTCTGGTTCCAGACCACTAGAAATAAACTATCTCAATAAACCAAGTCACATGTCTTTTTCGGTTGCCAGTGAATATAAAATTTATGTTTATGTTTACACCAAACTGTAGTCTATTAAATGTTAAGCAATGTGCATATCATAATCCACTGTGCCACCTGGGAAGCCCAATTAAAAAATACTTTATTGCTAAAAAGTGCTAACAATCATCTGGGCCTTCAGCCAGTAGTAGTGGTAATAATATCAAAGATCATTGATCACAGATCACCATGACAAACATAATAACGAAAAAAATTTGAAATATTGGGAGAATTTCCATAAGAAACAGGAAATGAGCAAATGCTGGTGGAAAACGGCACCAACAGACTTGCTCTACACAGGACTGCCAACAAACCTTCAATTCATTGTAAACAAAAAAAATTAAAATAAAGCAGTATCTACAAAGTGCAATAAAACAAGGTATGCCTAAAAGAAATACTCAAAACTCAGGCATTACTAGGTTTCCATGTCGTGTATAGATTGTCAACACTTCAGTTATTGTGGTGTATGTCACTCTAGCTCAAATCCTACCAGTGGCTTCCTATCATAGTTCAGTTCAGTCCAGTCACTCAGTCGTGTCTGACTCTGTGTGACCCCATGAATCACAGCACGCCAGGCCTCCCTGTCCATCACCAACTCCCGGAGTTCACTCAGACTCACGTCCATTGAGTCAGTGATGGCATCCAGCCATCTCATCCTCTGTCGTCCCCTTCTCCTCCTGCCCCTAATCCCTCCCAGCATCAAAGTCTTTTCCAATGAGTCAACTCTTCGCATGAGGTGGCCAAAGTACTGGAGTTTCAGCTTCAGCATCATTCCTTCCAAAGAAATCCCAGGGTTGATCTCCTTCAGAATGGACTGGTTGGATCTCCTTGCAGTCCAAGGGACTCTCAAGAGTCTTCTCCAACACCACAGTTCAAAAGCATCAATTCTTAGGCACTCAGCTTTCTTCACAGTCCAACTCTCACATCCATACATGACCACAGGAAAAACCATAGCCTTGACTAGACGGACCTTAGTCGGCAAAGTAATGTCTCTGCTTTTGAATATACTATCTAGGTTGGTCTTAACTTTTCTTCCAAGGAGTAAGCGTCTTTTAATTTCATGGCTGCAGTCACCATCTGCAGTGATTTTGAAGCCCCCCAAAATAAAGTCTGACACTGTTTCTACTGTTCCACCATCTATTTCCCAAGAAGTGATGGGACCGAATGCCATGATCTTCATTTTCTGAATGTTGAGCTTTAAGCCAACTTTTTCACTCTCCTCTTTCACTTTCATCAAGAGGCTTTTGAGTTCCTCTTCACTTTCTGCCATAAGGGTGGTGTCATCTGCATATCTGAGGTGACTGATATTTCTCCTGGCAATCTTGATTCCAGCTTGTGTTTCTTCCAGTACAGCGTTTCTCATGATGTACTCTGCATATAAGTTAAATAAGCAGGGTGAAAATATGCAGCCTTGACGTACTCCTTTTCCTATTTGGAACCAGTCTGTTGTTCCATGTCCAATTCTAACAGTTGCTTCCTGACCTGCATACAGATATCTCAAGAGGCAGGTTAGGTGGTCTGGTATTCCCATCTCTTTCAGAATTTTCCACAGTTGATTGTGATCCACACGGTCAAAGGCTTTGGCATAGTCAATAAAGCAGAAATAGATGTTTTTCTGGAACTCTCTTGCTTTTTCCATGATCCAGCAGATGTTGGCAATTTGGTCTCTGGTTCCTCTGCCTTTTCTAAAACCAGCTTGAACATCAGGGAGTTCACGGTTCATGTATTGCTGAAGCCTGGCTTGGAGAATTTTGAGCATTACTTTACTAGTGTGTGAGATGAGTGCAATTGTGCGGTAGTTTGAGCATTCTTTGGCATTGCCTTTCTTTGGAATTGGAATGAAAACTGACCTTTTCCAGTCCTGTGGCCACTGCTGAGTTTTCCAAATTTGCTGGCATATTGATTGCAGCACTTTCACAGCATCATCTTTCAGGTTTTGAAACAGCTCTACTGGAATGCCATCACCTCCACTAGTTTTGTTCATAGTGATGCTTTCTAAGGCCCACTTGACTTCACATTCCAAGATGTCTGGCTCTAGATGAGTGATCACATCATCATGATTATCTGGGTAGTGAAGATCTTTTTTGTACAGTTCTTCTGTGTATTCTTGCCACCTCTTCTCAATATCTTCTGCTTCTGTTAGGTCCATACCATTTCTGTCCTTTATCAAGCCCATCTTTGCATGAAATGTTCCCTTGGTAGCTCTAATTTTCTGGAAGAGATCTCTAGTCTTTCCCATTCTGTTCTTTTCCTCTATTTCTTTGCACTGATAGCTGAAGAAGGCTTTCTTATCTCTTCTTGCTATTCTTTGGACTCTCCATTCAGATGGGTATATCTTTCCTTTTCTCCTTTGCTTTTCACCTCTCTTCTTTTCACAGCTATTTGTAAGCCCTCCCCAGACAGCCATTTTGCTTTTTTGCATTTCTTTTCCATGGGGATGGTCTTGATCCCTGTCTCCTGTACAATGTCATGAACCTCATTCCATAGTTCATCAGGCACTCTGTCTATCAGATCTAGGCCCTTAAATCTATTTCTCACTTCCACTGTATAATCATAAGGGATTTGATTTAGGTCATACCTGAATGGTCTAGCGGTTTCCCCTACTTTCTTTAATGTAAGTCTGAATTTGGTAATAAGGAGTTCATGATCTGAGCCACAGTCAGCTCCTGGTCTTGTTTTTGTTGACTGTATATAGCTTCTCCATCTTTGGCTGCAAAGAATATAATCAATCTGATTTTGGTGTGACCATCTGGTGATGTCCATGTGTAGAGTCTTCTCTGGTGTTGTTGGAAGAGGGTGTTTGCTATGACCAGTGCATTCTCTTGGCAAAACTCTATTAGTCTTTGCCCTGCTTCATTTCACATTCCAAAGCCAAATTTGCCTGTTACTCCAGGTGTTTCTTGACTTCCTACTTTTTCATTCCAGTCCCCTATAATGCAAAGGACATCTTTTTTGGGTGTTAGTTCTAAAAGGTCTTGTAGGTCTTCATAAAACCATTCAACTTCAGTTTCTTCAGCATTCCTGGTTGGGGCATAGACTTGGATAACTGTGATATTGAATGGTTTGACTTGGAGACGAACAGAGATCATTCTGTCATTTTTGAGATTGCAGCCAAGTACTGCATTTTGGACTCTTTCATTGACCATGATGGCTACTCCATTTCTTCTACGGGATTCCTGCCCTCGGTAGTAGATATAATGGTCATCTCAGTTAAATTCACCCATTCCAGTCCATCTTAGTTTGCTGATTCCTAGAATGTCAACCTTCAGCCTTGCCATCTCGTTTGACCACTTCCAATCTGCCTTGATTCATGGACCTGACATTCCAGGTTCCTATGCAGTATTGCTCTTTATAGCATTGGATCTTGCTTCTATCACCAGTCACACCCACAGCTGGGTATTGTTTTTGCTTTGGCTCCATTCCTTCATTCTTTCCGGAGTTATTTCTCCACTGATTTCCAGTAGCAACCTGGGGAGTTCCTCTTTTGGAAAATGATAGGAAAATCCTATCATTTTGCCTTTTCATACTGTTCATGGGGTTCTCAAGGCAAGAATACTGAAGTGGCTTGCCATTCCCTTCTCCAGTGGACCACATTCTGTCAGACCTCTCCACCATGACCTGCCCGTCTTGGGTTGCCCCGCAGGCATGGCTTAGTTTCACTGAGTTAGACAAGGCTGTGGTCCTAGTGTGATTATTTTGACTAGTTTTCTGTGAGTATGGTTTCAGTGTGTCTGCCCTCTGATGCCCTCTTGCAACACCTACCATCTTACTTGGGTTTCTCTTACCTTGGGCGTGGGGTATCTCTTCACGGCTGCTCCAGCAAGGCACAGCCGCTGCTTCTTACCTTGGACGAGGGGTATTTCCTTACCACAGCCGTTCCTGACCTTCAACGTAGGATGGCTTCTCTAGGCCCTCCTGTGCCTGCGCAGCCAGTCCTATCATAACTGGAATAAAATTCAAAGTCCCTGCCTTGGTCCTGCATGATCTGGCTTCTGCTCATCTCTCAAACCTCAGTGCCAGCTGAGACACGTCTGTACCGGCTGTTCTTTCTGCTTCAGATCCCTCCTCAAGGCTTCTAGCTTCACTTCGTCTAGTTTTCTGTCTATGCATCATAATAGAAAGATTTCTCCTAATAACTCCATTCAAAAGCTCTTTCTGCCACCCCTTTCATTACCTCTTTTCCTCCTTATCTGCTCTATTTCTCTTTATACTTATGATTAGTACTGGATATCACATTACAGATGTATTTATCCATCTGCTTTTTATCTGCCCCACCTTACAGTGGGGCAGACACTGTACACATACCTACACAGCTTACAGTGAAAGCTCCATGAGGTCAAGGAATGCAGCTTATACATAGCTATATCCTAAGTCTCTAAAACACCACCTGCATTTAGGAGCTTCTCAACAAATAACTGTCAAACAACCAAATTAAATAACTAAACAGGATATAAGAATGCATCACAGATGGTCAATCTCCATAAAGGGTTTATTATCATTTATAGAAGGAGAATGGAGGACACAGCAACCCACTCCAGTATTTTTGCCTGGAGAATCGCATGGACAGGGGAGCCTGGCAGGCTGCAGTCCATAGGGTCACATAGAGTCAGACACCACTGAAGTGACTTAGCATGCATGCATAGAAGGACAAACAGTCACAATGACTATGTGTTTGTTATGCTTGCCTGTTGTTATTTAGTTGCTAAGTCATGTCTGACTCTTTTGTGACCTCATGGACTGTAGCCCGCCAGGCTCCTCTGTCCATGGGATTTTCCAGGCAGGAATACTGAAGCCAGTTGCCATTTCCTTCTCCAGGGGATCTTCCCGACCCAGGGATCGAACCCACACATCTTCTGCACTGGCAGGCAGATTCTCCATTAACTGAGCCACCAGGGTCATTTTAAACTTTAAAGTGATTGCTTCGATCCCTTGGTCAGGAAGATCCCCTAGAGGAGGGCATGGCAAACCACTCCAATATTCTTGCCTGGAAAATTCCATGGACAGAGGAGCCTGGTGGGTTACAGTCCAAAGAGCTGCAGAGAGTCGGACACAACTGAAGTGACTTAGCATGCATGCAGTATGGCTAACAGAAATTCCATTTGACTGAGCTAGTTAGTCAAGACTAATGTACAGTTGTAATCTGGTTGCATCGCCTTTCTAGTCATTTTATCATCTCAACAGGTGATTCAGTTCAGTTCAGTTCAGTCGCTCAGTCATGTCCGACTCTTTGCGACCCCATGAATCGCAGCACGCCAGGCCTCCCTGTCCATCACCATCTCCCAGAGTTAACTCAGACTCACGCCCATCCAGTCCGTGATGCCATCCAGCCATATCATCCTCGGTCATCCCCTTCTCCTCCTGCCCCCAATCCCTCCCAGCATCAGAGTCTTTTCCAATGAGTCAACTCGTCGCATGAACCCTCTGAGAGCCTAGACTCACATTCCTGAAATCCAGTTGGTCACATAAATTTAACCTTCAGTGAAGCAAAGGAATAGGGCAGCTTTCTTTCCTGTTTCTATGTAACCCTCAGGCTTTCTTTGATCCTTCACAAAGAGAGGAGCAAATAGCAAAAAAAAAAAAAAGAGAGAGAGAGAGAGAGAAGGGTGGGGGGTGGGGTGGGCGGAGAAAGTATCAGATTTAGAAGACACCCTGTCTCCTAAATTGTGAAGCCTTTGAATGTTTATATGCTGTTTTTAGAAAGGTCAATCCCAGTGGTAAACCTAGCTAGATCAATAGAAAGATTTTGAAAACTTCTTTCCATCAGGATCAAAGATATCAATTCAGTTAACGTAAACAACTTGTGTAAAGGGTCAGAGTCAAAGCCATTCATTTATTTATTTTTTTTAAGCTTTCCAAATTAAGGCAAGATGATGGTTCAATGTTTTCAGTTCAGTTCAGTTCAGTTGCTCAGTTGTATCTGACTCTGCGACCCCATGAATCGCAGCACGCCAGGCCTCTCTGTCCATCACCAACTCCTGGAGTTCACTCAGACTCATGTCCATCGAGTCAGTGATGCCATCTAGCCATCTCATCCTCTGTCGTCCCCTTCTCCTCCTGCCCCCAATCCCTCCCAGCATGAGTCTTTTCCAATGAGTCAACTCTTTGCATGAGGTGACCAAAGTACTGGAGTTTCAGCTTTAGCATCATTCCTTCCAAAGAAATCCCAGGGCTGATCTCCTTCAGAATGGACTGGTCTGCAATGGATCTCCTTGCAGTCCAAGGGACTCTCAAGAGTCTTCTCCAACCCCACAGTTCAAAAGCATCAATTGTTCGGCACTCAGCCTTCTTCACAGTCCAACTCTCACATCCATACATGACCACTGGAAAAACCATAGCCTTGACTAGACGGACCTTAGTCGGCAAAGTAATGTCTCTGCTTTTCAACATGCTATCTAATTGGTCATAACTTTTCTTCCAAGGAGTAAGCGTCTTTTAATTTCATGGCTGTTTTACACCTTCAATATTAGTTTGAGATGCATTTCACATGCAGAGACATATATGTGTGTCAGGGACTTGCATAATCTTGGCTTTATTGTTCACTGGCTTGAGGTAAGTGGCTCATGGCCTTGAGCATGTTCTTACTTCTCTCTGCTTCTTCAGGTTCGTCATCTATGACAGTGCTGGCTATCTCATACGCCGGGCACATAGTAAGTACTGGACAAATGCAGAGCATTAAATCTATCCATTTTGTATCTAGAATTGGCTACTTTTTCCTGATAATCATATTCTCCTTCTTCCTTTTAATAACAAAACTACTCAGTTTTAGCTGAATGCCTGGTTGCTCAGCAAGTCCACACTTCCAGTTAGGTGTGAACACATGTCTAATTCCTTGGGCAGGGAGGGTGTGTGCAGCTTCTCTGAAAGGCAGGGACTTGCCCTCCAGGCTCTCCTCCCTCAGGCTGGACCCTGGGAGCACTGACTGTCTGACCAAATCCACGCATGACCCCTAAGGGCGAGGAGCTTAGGAGAGAGACGGAACTGAGACCCTGAGACCCTGCACCTTCCACCTCCCTGGGCCCCTCACATATGCTGGGACTTCTGTGTTTGAGAAAATAAACTTCTGTCCAAGTTATAACTGCTTCTGTTGAAGTGGCAAACCAATACAATAACTAACGCTAGCATATTTACTCAATTTTAAATTGAGTAGGTTTACAGCCAGGCATCTTGATAGCTAGTCATTCTCTTCCATATTAATGACCAATTGCTTGGTGCCAAGTCCTTGTTAGGAAAAGACACCCTCCTCCTGCCCAAATTATAGTTGGCAGGTCACAGGCAGTCTCTGGGTCCCAGCAATTTCCAGGCAAGATACCAGCAGTTTTCCAGGGAGTGGGGCCTGGAAAGGTCATGAGGTCAGAGCACAGGGGAATGAGGGGCTCACATGGCTGAGCAACTAACTAATCCTCACTGGGGCCAGGAGCGTAAGACTCCACCTGGCAGGTCCACCTACCAGTCTGAGGTAGTTCTGCAGCATCTGAAGAGGGATCATAGACGCGTAGGTCACACTACTGAGGCAGCCCTCCTGAGGCCCTGAGAGAAGGAAACACACAGAAGGGCTCTTCATGTCAACTGTAAGAATGATCAAAACCAGCAGAGCTGAATGTAAGATACAAGATGGTTACTGACATCTGTAGGCAGAGCTGACATGGGGCCAAGAGGAACCAGTGTGCCTTTACCATCGTGAAAATGTTGTGACACCTTGGACTGGCTGAGAAACAGCCCCTGCCATGGCTCCCGAGAGTTCCTCAGCTGGCCTGATCTCCCCCAGGGGGAGCCCACCCATCCCGTCAATCACGACCAGGGCCTTCAGATCCAGGTTCCAGCGCTGTAGCTTGCATCTTCTCTGATTGCTGGATTCAGTATTCTACTGCTTATAAGCCATGCATAATACCAACCCTCAGAAGTTCCAGCTTTGCCAGCCAGCACCCATGTACAGGTGCATTCCCAAACTCTGACCCCGCTTCCACCCCCTGTGTGCTGCCACTCTCTCAACATGGTGTCGAGCCTGAAGGAATTTTCTGGAATGGTCTCAGGTTTTTTTAAAAAAAAACAACTTAGGTCAAATAATAAAATAAAACTTTATTAGTTGAAACTGAATTTTTAAAAGCTCCATTCCCAAACCTGGGAAATACATGATAAAATCAGTAGCCTTTTAGCATCAAGGGCTGGGAAACTGAAAATTCCTATACTACTTACTAGCTGCACACACTCAGACTAGAACATCAATCTCTCTGAGCCTCAATTTCCTCATACATGAAATGAGGATAAACAGATACACCTATCTTAATTATGCTGCTGTAAGGATTACAGGAACTGATACTTGTCATGCATGTAAACAAGAGGACCAAGCACACAGCAGATGCTCACTGAAGATTAGCTTGCACTGTAATAATCACAGTCGTCATACGCTGTACTTGACAGCAGTAAGACGTTTCTCTTGACATGGTGTCTGTCACTCTCTCATCAGCACATCAGCTTTCTCCTAATGAGAAATGCAGTCAGAGTTGCAGCAATCAACGATCAGAACAGACATCATCACAGGTGTCAGAAACATGGCTTTTGATTTTTCTTCTCCTTAATCAAATATTTCAAAGAGAATCTAACTATTCAGCGTGAGAGTCACGCACGCATGGCTTGGGGACACAGGACAGAATCGTGACTCATGAAACACTCACGAGGCACTCTCTCTCAATGTTGCCTTAGTTTGGAGTATCCTTACCTGACAGAAGCACAGTGACCTGCTCTGCTTTATTCATTCTCATGAAGTCCCATGGGGACTGGGTGAAGCTCTGACCCGCTGACCACGGCACGCTTCCTAGTTCAAAAAAAGGCAAAAGGAAACGTCAAGAGATGCTTAAAAGGAATTCTTACAAGAGTCAATGTACACTCTCCTGTGTGAGACCCTAAAGGACTCTAGAGCTTGGACTGTCAGAGACACACACTATGAAAAGGGTCACACAAAGGGTTAACTCCAGCATAATTTTCACTGACAGTCAGTGGGAGGCCTTCAAACTATAGGGATTGAACAAAATCTGGAGAGTGCAAATATAAACAATAGGTCCAGGGTGTAGTTTTTAAGAACAATGGAGATGACACCCTTCCACGGTTCTTCCAGTGCCTGCTTCGCAAAGCTGGAGCACTTTGAATGAGGCAAGAGATCCTTTATGATCTGGTCCCTGACACGCTTTCCAACACATTTTTGGATGCACAGGCAACTTCAGGGGCTCAGAATAAATCAAACCTTTCACAGTTTGGGCTCTCTGTTCATTCTTGCTCAGAAAAAAGGGCCCCGCTTTGAAAGTGTCCATTCTGGGGAGGGAGCAGTCATAAGCACTTACATTCATCCCTTCCTTCCATAGATCAATTCCTAAATGCCTGTCCTCAGCACGACCCCAAAATGCATACATAACTCACCTGTAACTCACTGTTTCTCTGTTGCCCTTGGTCACTTTAATCCAGCTTAGGTTATTGATACTGTAAAGTTTCTCGTGTACATACACATTAACAGTGTTATGGAGGCACACCTCCTTTTATTGTGCTTTGCTTTTCTACATGTCGCAGATATTTTTAACTACAAACTGAAGGCTCTTGATCTTGCATGGATCAAGTCTATCAAGCCATTTGTCCAACAGCCCATTTGCTCACTTTGCACCTGTGTCACATTTTTGGTAATTCTCACAAAATTTCAGATGTTTTCACTCTCATTATATACGTCATGGTGATTTGTGATCGGTGATCTTTGATGTTACTATCGCAAAAAGATTATAACTTGCTGAAGGTTCAGATGATGGCAAGCACTTTTTAGCAAAAGTTTTTAATTTAGTATGTATATTTTTTTAGACATTGCTCAGTTCAGTTCAGTCACTCAGTTGTGTCCAACTCTTTGCAATCCGATGAATCACAGCACGCCAGGCCTCCCTGTCCATCACCAACTCCTGGAGTTCACTCAGACTCACGTCCATCGAGTCAGTGATGCTATCCAGCCATCTCATCCTCTGTCGTCCCCTTCTCCTCCTGCCCCCAATCCCTCCCAGCATCAGAGTCTTTTCCAATGAGTCAACTCTTTGCATGAGGTGGCCAGAGTACTGGAGTTTCAGCTTCAGCATCATTCCTTCCAAAGAAATCCCAGGGCTGATCTCCTTCAGAATGGACTGGTTGGATCTCCTTGCAGTCCAAGGGACTCTCAAGAGTCTTCTCCAACACCACAGTTCAAAAGCATCAATTCTTAGGCACTCTGCCTTCTTCACAGCCCAACTCTCACATCCATACATGACCACTGAAAAAACCATAGCCTTGACTAGATGGACCTTTGTTGGCAAAGTAATGTCTCTGCTTTTGAATATACTATCTAGGTTGGTCATAACTTTCCTTCCAAGGAGTAAGCGTCTTTTAATTTCATGGCTGCAGTCACCATCTGCAGTGATTTTAAAGCCCCAAAAAATAAAGTCTGACACTGTTTCCACTGTTTCCCCATCTATTCCCCATGAAGTGGTTGAACCAGATGCCATGATCTTCGTTTTCTGAATGTTGAGCTTTAAGCCAACTTTTTCACTCTCCTCTTTCACTTTCATCAAGAGGCTTTTGAGTTCCTCTTCACTTTCTGCCATAAGGGTGGTGTCATCTGCATATCTGAGGTGACTGATATTTCTCCCGGCAATCTTGATTCCAGCTTGTGCTTCTTCCAGTCCAGCATTTCTCATGATGTACTCTGCATAGAAGTTAAATAAGCAGGGTGAAAATATACAGCCTTGACGTACTCCTTTTCCTATTTGAAATCAGTCTGTTGTTCCATGTCCAGTTCTAACTGTTGTTTCCTGACCCACATACAGATTTCTCAAGAGGCAGGTCAGGTGGTCTGGTATTCCCATCTCTTTCAGAATTTTCCACAGTTGATTGTAATCCACACAGTCAAAGGCTTTGGCACAGTCAATAAAGCAGAAATAGATGTTTTTCTGGAACTCTCTTGCTTTTTCCATGATCCAGCGGATGTTGGCAATTTGATCTCTGGCTCCTCTGGCTTTTCTAAAACCAGCTTGAACATCAGGAAGTTCACAGTTCATGTATTGCTGAAGCCTGGCTTGGATAATTTTGAGCATTACTTTACTAGCATGTGAGATGAGTGCAATTGTGCGGTAGTTTGAGCATTCTTTGGCATTGTCTTTCTTTGGAATTGGAATGAAAAGTGACCTTTTCCAGTCCTGCGGCCACTGCTGAGTTTTCCAAATTTGCTGGCATATTGAGTGCAGCACTTTCACAGCATCATCGTTCAGGATTTGAAATAGCTCAATAGGAATTCCATCACCTCCATAAACTGCAGTACATTGTAAGTAATTTTTACTTGCACTGAGAAACCAAAAAATACATGTGACTTGATTTATATTGGGAAACTTTTATTGCTGTGGTCTGGAACTGAACTTGCAGCATCCCTGAGGTATGCCTGTAATTACCAATCATCAAGTGGCCACAGCCAGGTAGCAAACTCAAGACCTAGCCCACAGAACTCAATGATTTTTTTAGATATGAAATGCTACTTGGGTGCCCAAGTACTCAGGGACAAGAATGAACACCAGAACAGACTGGCCTTCGCACCCACTGCTCACAGAAGTACATGGATATGACGGAGGTGAACAACCACCTGCTTCCCCCAGTTTCCAGATTAGTTGGATGAGGGTTGATGATGGAGGGCCTTTTCCTTCAAAGCAGGGCTGTGCTGACTTCGTTTATTGGAAGTCAGAAGAACCAGAGATCCCTGGGCAGACTCACACTTTAAATAACACTGCACCTGTGGGCAAATGAGGTCCTGAGAATCATTTGACTTCTTTTCTAAATGTACTTCTAAAATGATATAATCATTCTGTAATAATCATTTTAAGATCATAACAATCCATAAAATTAAGTTGTGAATAATCTGCTGTGTGGATCACAATCAACTGTGGAAAATTCTGAAAGAGATGGGAATACCAGACCACCTGACCTGCCTCTTGAGAAATCTGTATGTGGGTCAGGAAACAACAGTTAGAACTGGACATGGAACAACAGACTGATTTCAAATAGGAAAAGGAGTACGTCAAGGCTGTATATTTTCACCCTGCTTATTTAACTTCTATGCAGAGTACATCATGAGAAATGCTGGACTGGAAGAAGCACAAGCTGGAATCAAGATTGCCGGGAGAAATATCAGTCACCTCAGATATGCAGATGACACCACCCTTATGGCAGAAAGTGAAGAGGAACTCAAAAGCCTCTTGATGAAAGTGAAAGAGGAGAGTGAAAAAGTTGGCTTAAAGCTCAACATTCAGAAAACGAAGATCATGGCATCTGGTCCCATCATTTCATGGGAAATAGATGGGGAAACAGTAGAAACAGTGTCAGACTTTATTTTTTGGGGCTCCAAAATTACTGCAGATGGTGACTGCAGCCATGAAATTAAGACGCTTACTCCTTGGAAGGAAAGTTATGACCAACCTAGATAGTATATTCAAAAGCAGAGACATTACTTTGCCAACAAAGGTCCATCTAGTCAAGGCTATGGTTTTTCCAGTGATCATGTATGGATGTGGGAGAGTTGGACTGTGAAGAAAGCTGAGTGCCTAAGAATTGATGCTTTTGAACTGTGGTGTTGGGGAAGACTCTTGAGAGTCTCTTGGACTGCAAGGAGAGAGATCCAACCAGTCCATTCTAAAGGAGATCAGTCCTGGGTGTTCTTTGGAAGGAATGATGCTGAAGCTGAAACTCCAGTACTCTGGCCACCTCATGCAAAGAGTTGACTCATTGGAAAAGACTCTGATGCTGGGAGGGATTGGGGGCAGGAGGAGAAGGGGACGACAGAGGATGAGATGGCTGGATGGCATCACGGACTCGATGGACGTGAGTCTGAGTGAACTCCAGGAGATGGTGATGGACAGGCAGGCGTGGTGTGCTGCGATTCATGGGGTCGCAAAGAGTCGGACACGACTGAGTGGCTGAACTGAACTGAATCTGCTTCAAAAATGAGAGGATATGTATGTTTTCAAAGTGATTTACGGTATATGCCTGAACAGAATGAAACACTTTCTAATATAAGCTGATACATTAATCACATGCTGAAACTTGCCCTTTCCTCAATTTTGACTCTTCTTTTGGAACATGGTGCTATTGAAAATACACAGACCTTCCTATCAGACAGACTGGGATTTGAGAATTGACTGCTTTGTTCCTTAGCTGTGTGACCTCAGGCAAGTTATCTTGTAACTAGTTATCTGTAAATGAGCCTGCTGTAAGGACTCAGTGAGGTCTGTATATAAATATAGCTCCTAGCACAGTCCTGACACCACAGAAGGTTCCCCATAGACGTCAGATCTCCTACTTGAACAGCAAAGAGGGTAACCAGGACAGCTAACATTTATAGTACATGTATTATGCTCACCAGAAGGCAAATCTTATCTTTTTAAATTCTTCGGAGTCCCATCAAACAGAAGCAACCAGTTATCACCCCAACTCCTCCCAAGTGGAAGGCTTGACTACATCTTCACTATAGTGCTTCCTCTAACTATCGTCTGAACGTAAGGTGTTCCTGCTCTACTGAATCTCTGGCGCAGTCCAAGTACAAACTTGGAGCTGTGTTCAGAGCTTGTGCATCAGCAAGCAGCTGCAATGTGGTTAGTTTCTTGCATTTGTCAAAAGAGCAAGTGCAATCACAAAGCCTCATCAAGGGCTTTCATGTTCTTCATTCTCTGGGTATTATTTGAGGTGTAAAAGCATTTTTATACCAACAGGCAACATTATGTAATGGCTGCATTATGAACACTCAAGGTTTTCAGCGCCAGCAGCTGCCACAAGTAAGCTTTGAATGTAATTAATCAACGAACTATGAATCAGGTTAGGGAGCCCATAAACATAAATAAACCCAGAAATGTAACTTTCCCTTCATTGCAGGACTGCTGATACCTAATGTGATGGATCGCACACTGCTTGCACTGAGGCCAATGCTGGAGTCGGTGGTGCTATTAAACGTCATGTCTTCCAGGCTCCACCATCCATCAGAAGAGATTGCTTGGAAATGGTTTGTCAGAGCTTGACTCACTGCTTTTGAAAAATCATCCCAGGATGTCTGTTTGCGAATATTTAAAGCACATATTGTGTTTTCACATTCAAAGTCATCGGCACCGTAGTTGCCTGGTTCAATTTCACCCACTGAAATCCTTAAGGGTATTTTAAGAGCATCTGTTGGAAGAAAAAAAAAAAATTAGGGAAAAGAAATCCTGATAGGAAGTAAACCAGCAAAAATTTTACACAAAAAAGGAACAGATATAAACATTTTGAAAACAAAGCAAAGGACACCCATCCTTTGTAAACAGCGAATGAATATTTGTTTACTGGAGGAAATTTTGGTCTCCCAATCTCTTCATAGTTTCTTTGGAATCATGTTGCTTGAGCTCTTTATCTTTGTCTAATTGGCTGGTCTACTTCCTGATGCCTCTGCTCGGCAAGATTCTCATATTCTTTCAAAAAGTGTCAGAGAAAACTGGAGCCCTCTCTTGACCCTGAACTCTCAATTGCCCTTTCTCCTCACCTTCCTTGAAAACATCATGAAGAAGAGGGTTTATTGCTGAATAGGTCAGTTGCTGAGGACAGTGGCTTCAGGCTCATACAGACTTTGGGCTTGGCCTCAGGATCACCTTCTACTAGCCATGTTTCCTTGCCTTACGTGCTCTACGCCCCAATTTCTCTATAAAATGGAAGGAAGGCACAAGTGAGTTGTTATGAAGAGTAAATGAATTTGTGTTTGGAGGGGCTTTAATACACTACTTGTATAACACATTATCTGTTAACACACTATCTTACAAGAACTAGTAGGTATTTGATAAACAGTGAACAGTGCTGTAGAAGCTTTTAAAATAATCCTTCCAATATCTCTGTGATACCAACTGAGGTATTCCCCCAGGTGGGCAGCACCCCATGTACTTCTGTTCTCATGAACTGAATTATATGCAAGAGGCATTTGTCTTTCATCCCAATCTTCATGTCTGTTGAACACCAACTCTTAATTAGTAAACTAAATATTCCAGATACTGAAGAAATGAGTTCCTACTTCTAGAAAATCAGAACACTTTTAAAACTGAACAAAGGAGCTGCTATAAAAGTTTTTAATGCGACATGGATGAGATGGCTAAATGAAATTAGAAAAAAATTTAATTGTCTTGAGACAGATATTGTCATTAGTTTGCTTCATAAATATGTTTAAATCCTCAAACACTAGAAGCCACAGATGAAACATTAAAGGTGTGATCTGTTCAAGAATACATGGTACTTCGATCAGGAGAACCATATTAATATGAAGAGCTTCACCTAAAAGTTGATGAAAGAATTACTTGGAGTGTTTTAAATTAAAACAAAATGTTTAAAAATTTGTTATTTTTATACTCCCCTTCTTAAACTTTTCTTCTTTTTCCATTAACTGGCCAACTTGTTGTTCAGTTCCTAAGTCTTATCTGACTCACTGTGACCCCAAGGACTGTAGCATGCCGGGCTCCTCTGTCCTAAACTATTTCCCAGACTTTGCTCAAATTCATGTCTGTTGAGTCAGTGATGCTATCTAAACATCTTATCCTTTGCCACTGCTTTCTCTGTTTGCCTTCAATCTTTTCCAGCATCAGGCTTCTCTTGTAGCTCAGCTGATAGAGAATCTGCCTGCAATGAGGGAGACCTGGGTTCAATCCCTGGGTTGCGAAGATCCCCTGGAGAAGGCAAAGACTATCCACTCCAGTATTCTGGCCTGGAGAATTTCATGGATGCTATAGTCCATGGGGTTGCAAAAAGTTGGACACGGCTGAGCAACTTTCACTTTCACCTTCCCAGCATCAGGGTCTTTTCCAATGAGTCAGCACTTCCCATCAGGTGGTCAAATACTGGAGCTTCAGCTTCAGCATCAGTCCTTCCAATGAATATTCAGGGCTGACTTCCTTTAGGATTGACTGGTTTGATCTCTGGGCAGTCCAAGGGACTCTCAAGAGTCTTCCACAGCACCACAGCTGGAAAACTGGCACTCAGCCTTTTTTATGGTCCAACTCTCACATCCATACATGACTTTTGGGAAAACCATAGCTTTGACTCTATGGACAAAGTGATATCTCTGCTTTCTAATACACTGTCTAGGTTTGTCATAGCTTTCCTTCCGAGGAGCAAGCATCTTTTCATGACTGCAGTCATCGTCTACAGTGATTTTGGAGCCCAAGAAAATAAAGTTTCTCATTGCTTCCAAAAGGACCAGATGCCATGGTCTTAGTTTTTTGAATGTTGAGTTTTAACCCAGTTTTTTCACTATCCTCTTTCACCCTCATCAAGAAGCCCTTTAGTTCCTCTTCACCTTCTGCCACTGCAATTAGAGTTCTATCCTCTGCGTATCTGAGCTTATTGATATTTCTCCTGGCAGTCTTGATTCCAGCTTGTGATCCATCCAGCCCAGCGTTTTGCATGACATACTCTGCATGTATACATGCTAAGGTGCTTCAGTTTTGTCTGACTCTTTGTGACCTCATGGACTATAGCCTGCCGGGCACCTCTGTCCATAGGATTCTCCAGGCAAGAACACTGGAATGGGTTGCCAGGCCCTCTTTCAGAGATAGAACCCCTATCTCTTATGTCTTTTGCATTGGCAGGCAGGTTCTTTACCATTAGTGCCACCTGGGAAGCCCAGTCCTGTGAATAGAAGTTAAATAAACAGGGTGACAATATATAGCCTTGACGTACTCCTTTCTCAATTTTGAACGAGTCAACTACTGTGTGTCCGGTTCTAACTGATGCTTCTTGACCTGCATACCAGTTTCTCAGCAGACAGGTAAGGGAGTCTGGTACTCCCCTCTCTTAAGAAGTTTTAACAAACTGTTGGGATCCACACAGTCAAAGACTTAACATACTCACTGAAGCAGAAAATAGATGCTTTTTCAGGAATTCCCTTGCTTTTTCTATGATCCAAAGGATATTGGCAATTTGGTCTCTGGTTCCTCTGCCTTTTCTAAATCTAGCTTATACATCTGGAAGTTCTCGGTTCACATACTGTTGAAGAATTTTGAGAATAACCTTGCAAACATGCAGAATGAGGGCAACTGTGTTTGAATATCTTTGGCATTGCTCTTCTCTGGAATTGGAATGAAAATTAACCTTTCTAGTCCTATGGCCACTTCTGAGTTTTCCAAATTTGCTGACATACTGAATGCACTTCAACAGCATCATTTTTTAGGATTTTAAGTAGCTCAACTGGAACTCCTTCACCTCCACTAGCTTTGTTCGTAGTGATGCTTACTAAGGCCCACTTGATTTCACACTCCAGGATGTCTGGCTCTAGGTGAGTTACCACCCCATTGTGGTTATCCGGGTCATTAAGACCTTCCTTGTACAGTTCTTTGGTGTATTCTTGCCCCCTCTTCTTAATCTCTTCTGCTTCTGTTAGGTCCTTACCATTTCTGTCTTCTATCATGCACCATCCTCACATGATATGTTCCCTTGATATTTCCAAGTTTCTTGAAGTGATCTCTGGTATTTCCCATTCTATTGTTTACTTCTTTGCACTGTTCATTTATGAAGGGCTTCTTATTGTTCCTTGCTATTCTCTGGAATTCTGCATTCAGTTGGGTATATCTTTCCTTTTCTCCTTTGCCTTTCACTTCTCTTCTCTTCTCAGCTATTTGTAAAGCCTCCTCAGACAACCACTTTGCCATCCTGCATTTCTTTTTCTTTGGTATGGTTTTGATCACTAACTCCTGTACAATGTTATGAACCTCAGTCCATAGTTCTTCAGATACTCTATCAGATCTACCCCTTTGAAGCTAGTCATCACCATCACTGTATAATCATATGGGATTTGATTTAGGTCATACCTGAATGGCTTAGTGGTTTTCCCTACTTTCTTCAATTTAAGCCTGAGTTTTGCAATAAGGAGCCATGATCTGAGCCACAGGCAGCTCCAGGTCTTTTTTTTTTTTTTTTTTTGCTGACTATATAGAGCTTCTCCATCTTGGTCTGTGAAGAACATAACCAATCTGATATTGGTATTGACCACCTGATGATGTCCACGTATGGTCATCTCTTGGGTTGTTGGAAAAATGGTATTTGCTATGACCAGTGTGTTCTCTTAAGAAAACTCATTAGCCTTTTCCCTGCTTCTTTATCTTGTGCCCCAAGGCCAAACTTGCCTGTTATTCTGGGTCTCTCTTGATTTCCTACTTTTGCATTCAAATTCCCTATGATGAAAGGACATCTTTTTTTGGTGTTAGTTCTAGAAAGTCTTGTAAGTCTTCATAGAAGTAGTCAACTTTAGTTTCTTCTGCATCAGTGGTTGGCACATTGACTTGGATTACCGTGATGTTGAATGGTTTGCTTTGGAAAAAAACCAAGATCATTCTATCGTTTTTGAGATTGCACCAAAGTATTGCATATTGGACTCTATGAGGGCTATTCCATTTCTTCTAAGTGATTCTTGCCCACAGTAGTAGATACAATGGTCATCTGAATTAAATTTGACCATTTTTGTCCATTTTAGTTCACTGATTCCTAAGATGTTGATGTTCAATCTTGCCATCTCCTGCTTGACCACATCCAATTTACCTTGATTCATGGACCTAACATTCTAGGTTCCTATGCAATATTGTTCTTTACTGCATCAGACTTTACTTTCAACACCAGACACATTCACAACTGAGCATCATTTCCGCTTTGGCCCAGACATTTCATTCTTTCTGGAGCTATTAGTAATTGCCCTCTGCTCTTCCTCGGTAGCATATTGGACACCTTCTGACAGAGGGCTCATCTTCTGGTGTTATATCCGTTTGCCTCTTCATACTGTTGATTGGGTTCTCTTGGCAAAAAATACTGGAGTGGGTTGCCACTTCTTCCTTCAGTGGACCACATTTTATCATAACTCTTCACTATGACCCGTTTGTCTTGGGTGGCCCTGCATGGCAAGGCTCATGGCTTCACTGAGTTATGCAAGTCCTTTCACCACAAGGCGGCTGTAACTGATGAAGAGGAAATGACCAACTACTAGATTTTATTTTCAGTCTTTACTCAGCAGCTTCCAACATAACTGATCGCTCTGCTCTTCAATATACTCCTCATGGATTTCCTTACACCTCACTGGTCATCCTCTAATATTGTTCCTTGGCTGGCCCCTTCCCTTTTTGCAGACTTCTTAATAATAGAGTCTGGCAAGCCTCATTTATTTCACTTATTTTTTTCTATCTGTGTTCACTGCCTTCATAACCTAATCCAGTTCCATGACTTTAAAAACTATCTCTAGACTGCTGAATCTCAGATTTGTAAACCCAGCTCACACCCATCTTCACAATTCTTGCTAATCTGATACCTCCTACAGAGACACCCTAACAGATGTCTCAAATTCGTAATTCAAACAGTAACTCCTGACCTTTGTCGAAAAAATCAGCTTCACCCACAGCCTTTCCCTTGACAGCTGAGGGAAACGCTATACTTCCAGTTGTTCAGGCTGAAAATCTTGGAAGTTATCCGTAAATCCCCTCTCTTGTACTTCACAGTAAGTCATTAGGAAGTTCTGTTGGCTTATCCTTAGCTATATCCAGAACCCACATGTCCCTATCTACTACGATCCTGAACTGAGAAGTCATTACTGGCTACATTAGGCCTGTGACTTCCTAGTTGATTTTTGACAAAGCAGTCAGAGACACCACTATAATGTACACCATTCTTATTAGGGACATTGCCAGGATTTACTTTTACAATTATTATGAGAGTCCTTTGATTTTATCTTTTCTTAGCAACCATTTAAACAGGGTTTTTTTTGGAATATAGTTGATTTACAATGTTGTATTAGTTAGAAGCTCACTTATGTCTAATAAGTCGATAAAAGCAAATTTTAACATGAAATAGCTAACAAATATCTTTTTAGGGTAGGAATGCTTATAATGTTCCTAAATTTTAAAATGACAAAAATTCTTTAAAAAAAAAAATGTACACCAGGTCCCATCACTACTATGCTCAAACACTGAAATAGCTACCTTAAGTCCCCAGAATGGCTCCACCCTCCTCCCATCCTGTAAGTTCTTTGACCTGTCTTCTTCCTTCCTTCCCTCACTCATTCCAACCCAGTCATTCAGCCCTGAGCGCCCTTCCTCAGACACACAGATAGGCTCCTACTTGTTAGGGCTTCAGTCCACTTGACGCTCTGCCTGCAGAGTTCTTACCTGAGAGATCCTCAGAGCTACCCCTTCCTCACCTCCAAGTGTTTGCTCAGATGTCTTGGTGGTGAGGCTACCTGCCTATCATTTTAAAAACTGAAACCCACCCTCTCACTCTCCATCCCTCTTAGTCTTTAATGTAGCACATATTACCATCCACATACTATATAATGAATCATTTATGTTTATTGTTCATATTCTGTCTCAATATTAGAGTGTAAGCTCAAGAGCACTACTGAGAGAGCTGGCTGACTGAAGGGTTGAGTGATAATCCTGACATAAGAGGTCGTACTATTTCATCTGATCCACCACTCAAGGTCGGTAGGTGCCCAATATGCTACCAGAGATCAGTGGAGAATTAACTTCAGAAAAAATGAAGGGATGGAGCCAAAGCAGAAACAACACCCAGTTGTGGATGTGATTGGTGACAGAAGCAAACTCCGATGCTGTAAACAGCAATACTGCATAGGAACCTGGAATGTTAGGCCTATGAATCAGGGTAAACTGGAAGTGGTCAAACAGGAGATGGCAAGAGTGAACGTCGACATTCTAGGAATCAGCAAACTAAGACGGACTGGAATGGGTGAATTTAACTCAGATGACCATTATATCTACTACTGTGGGCAGGAATCCCTTAGAAGAAATGGAGTAGCCATCATGCTCAACAAAAGAGTTGGAAATGCAGTACTTGGATGCAATCTCAAAAACGACAGAGTGATCTCTGTTCATTTCCAAGGCAAACCATTCAATATCACGGTAATCTAAGTCTATTTCCTGGCCAGAAATGCTGAAGAAGCTGAAGTTGAACGGTTTTATGAAGACCTACAAGATCTTTTAGAACTAACACCCAAAAAAGATGTCCTTTTCATTATAGGGGACTGGAATGCAAAAGTAGGACATCAAGAAACACCTGGAGTAACAGGCAAATTTGGCCTTGGAGTATGGAATGAAGCAGGGCAAAGGCTAATAGAGTTTTGCCAAGAGAACGCACTGGTCACAGCAAACGCCCTCTTCCAATAACACAAGAGAAGACTCTACACATGGACATCACCAGATGGCCAACACCAACTGATTATATTCTTTGCAGCCAAAGATGAGAAAGCTCTATACAGTCAGTAAAAACAAGACTGGGAGCAGACTGTGGCTCAGATCACGAATTTCTTATTGCCAAATTCAGACTTAAATTGAAGAAAGTGGGGAAAACCACTGGACCATTCAGGTATGACCTAAATCAAATCCCTTATGATTATACAGTGGAAATGAGAAATAGATTTAAGGGCCTAGATCTGATAGACAGAGTGCCTGATGAACTATGGAATGAGGTTTGTGACACTGTACAGGAGACAGGGATCAAGACCATCCCCAAGAAAAAGAAATGCAAAAAGCAAAATGGCTGTCAGAGGAGGCCTTATAAATAGCTGTGAAAAGAAGAGAAGAGAAAAGCAAAGGAGAAAAGGAAAGATATACCTATCTGAATGAAGAGTTCCAAAGAATAGCAAGAAGAGATAAGAAAGCCTTCCTCAGCAATCAATGCAAAGAAACAGAGGAAAAAAACAGAATGGAAAAGACTAGAGATCTCTTCAAGAAAATTAGAGATACCAAGGGAACATTTCATGCAAAGATGGGCTCGATAAATGACAGAAATGGTAGGCACCTAACAGAAGCAGAAGATATTAAGAAGAGGTGGCAAGAATACACAGAAGAACTGTACAAAAAAGATCTTCACGAACCAGATAATCACAATGGTGTGATCACTCACCTAGAGCCAGACATCCTGGAATGTGAAGTGAAGTGGGCCCTAAAAAGCATCACTACGAACAAAGCTAGTGGAGGTGATGGAATTCCAGTTGAGCTATTTCAAATTCTAAAAGATGACGCTGTGAAAGTGCTGCACTCAGTATGCCAGCAAATTTGGAAAACTCAGCAGTGGCCACAGGACTGGAAAAGGTCAGTTTTCATTCCAATCCCAAAGAAAGGCAATGCCAAACAATGCTCAAACTACTGCACAACTGCACTCATCTCACACGCTAGTAAAGTAATGCTCAAAATTTTCCAAGCCAGGCTTTAACAATACATGAACCGTGAACTTCGAGATGTTCAAGTTGACTTTAGAAAAGACAGAGGAACCAGAGACCAAATTGCCAACATCTGCTGGATCATGGAAAAAGCAAGAGAGTTCCAGAAAAACATCTATTTCTGCTTTATTGACTATGCAAAGCCTTTGACTCTGTGGATCACAATAACCTGTGGAATATTCTGAAAGAGATGGGAATACCAGACCCCCTAACCTGCCTCTTGAGAAACCTGTATGCAGGTCAGGAAGCAATAGTTAGAATTGGACACGGAACAACAGACTGGTTCCAAACAGGAAAAGGAGTACGTCAAGGCTGTATATTGCCACTCTGCTTATTTAACTTCTATGCAGAGTATATCATGAGAAACGCTGGGCTGGATGAAGCACAAGCTGGAATCAAGATTGCCTGGAGAAATATCAGTCACCTCAGATATGCAGATGACACCACCCTTATGGCAGAAAGTGAAGAATAACTAAAGAGCCTCTTGATGAAAGTGAAAGAGGAGAGTGAAAAAGTTGGCTTAAACCTCATCATTCAGAAAAGTAAGATCATGGCATCGGTCCCATCACTTCATGGTGAATAGATAGGGAAACAGGGGAAACAGTGGCTGACTATTTTTCTGGGCTCCAAATTTTTGCAGATGGTGATTGCAGCCATCAAATTAAAAGACACTTGCTCCTTGGAAGGAAAGTTATGACCAACCTAGACAGCATATTAAAAAGCAGAGACATTACTTTGCCAACAAAGGTCTGTCTAGTCAGGCTACGGTTTTTCCAGTAGTCATGTATGGATGTGAGAGTTGGACTATAAAGAAAACTGAGTGCAGAAGAATTGATGCTTTTGAACTGTGGTGCTGGAGAAGACTCTTGAGAGTCCCTTGCACTCCAAGGAGATCCAACCAGTCTATCCTAAAGGAGATCAGTCCTGGGTGTTCACTGGAAGGACTGATGTTGAAGCTGAAGCTCCAATATTTTGGCCACCTGATGCAAAGAGCTGACTCATTTGAAAAGACCCTGATGCTGGGAAAGATTGAGGGCAGGAGGAGAAGGGGACAAAGGATGAGATGGTTGGATGGCATCACCGACTCAATGGACATGAGATGGGTAGGCTCCGGGAGTAGGTGATGGACAGGGAGGCCTGGCGTGCTGCAGTTCATGGGGTTGCAAAGAGTCAGACACTACTGAGCGACTGAACTGAACTGAGCACTCCAAATTCACACACCCGCAAGTGAAACTTTCACAGCATGTGCTGAGAAGCTATACTCTTAGAGCTGTAATGGAACCAAATGGTTATCTTCCTACACAGGCAGGCAACCAGATATTGAGAGATAACTGACCTGCCTACATTCACACTGTCAGCTAAAGCAAACTACTTGGCCATGATTTTTTTTTTCTCCCTTCCTAGTCTCATGTCTAAAAAGCTAAAGATAATCCAAGTCAGAAGAAAAAAAAAGCAACGATTATCAAATATTGTCCAAGGTCAAAGATGAGAAAGAGCTAGCACTATTTCAGTAATTCTGTAAAAAGCCATTCTACACGGAAAAATAAAAGTATCCCATTTATAATCAGTGTTTCTATAGCAGCTAGTGTTCAATGGAAGTTAAGAAGAGAATGAGAAAACTGAAGCTGCATCAGTATCTTTCCCACAGTCCCAAGAGGCCCCTGCATTGCAGATGCAGGACAAGCAACGCAGCTGCACAGGGCACTCACTCAGATTCTCCAGCAGGTGCTTGCAGTCATCAGTAGCAACATCGTGTGCGGTCCGGTTACACTTATCTCTTCTTTCCGGCTCCAGCCCTCCGTGCCTACACAAGACTTCTAGGCAGTTCTGTGAAGACAAGAACTCCATTACCTCCTGTCCAAATGAATCAACTCAAGTGAAAACTCCAAGGGAAGATTCAGTGGCCTGTAGCAAGCCAATCAGGAATTCTCAATCAGAAAGCTTATTTCTTTTCCAACAACCCAAATATACATATTAATCTAAACACTGTCTCCAAGTGAAAAGCCAAGAGGGCTTCATTTACATGTGATTCACAAGATCAAAACACTGCTGCTCTTAGAACAGTCTCTTAGGTTTCAAGGGAAAAAACTGGCTTACTAATCACTCAGTTTGCAGAGTGCCATTGCGGAAAAAAGACTTGGGCAGACAGTACCCTTTTATGGTAATCTGGAAATACAAAAAGACTTCTGCTACAACCGAACGCCCAGCGTTGTCTTCTAGACCAGGTATTGTCTTCCTGGTCATAAAAGTGCAGGGTTCCAATTCTGTCCCAGAGTCCTTGTAACCACAGATATATTTTGGATCTTATGTTGTCTTATTTTTATTTGAAAATTATATGTAAACACCACATTGACTGAGGTTTTAGAAAAACACTCTCAATAGACATGGGAATTACATGCCCTTGCCTTTTCAGTTTCTTCTGTGTTGCTCCAGGGAGTCTCCACTCAAAAGGTATCACTAGCCTTTGAGGTGAAAGGTCTTAGTTTTCCAAAGTTTTTCAATTCAAAGTGGTAGACAGACAATATATATATACACAAACATTTTCAAGTAAGTGCAAGGCAGGATACTACATTGGGATATTTATCAAGGAGCTCTGCTATTTCAACTTCTACTACGTCTTGATTTGTCTACTGATTTCCCATCAAAGCAAGCACAAAACAGAATAAACCAGAAACCATGTAAAGGAACTAACAACCAAAGCAAGTACTGTTCTTTTCATCACTTCCCTACATGTACACACACACCTACACCTACACACCTACACACACACACACACACAGAGGCTTTGGGCTGACTTTTGCTTCTGACAACACAGTAAACTAGGCAGTCTGAACAGCTTTCCCTAATCTTGCTCTAAGATACTTTTTTGTGTGTTTTATAAAACGTTTTCCTTACTGATATATAATATCTATGTAGAAAAGTACATAAATAAGTGTGAAGCTTGCAGAATTATCACAGAGTGAACATACTTGTGGGCGGAGGACTCTGGAAGCCTCCTTAATGTTCCATCTCAACCACTAATCCCTCCTTTCTCCTCACAAAGGCAGCTACTATTATGATTTCTAAGATGAGAAGTCCGCTTAGCCTGTTTTAAGAGTTTTATATAAATGGAACCATATTACAGGTACACTTTTATATCTGGCTTCTTTTCATTCATCATAATGCTATAAAATCCATACATGTATTAGGAATAGTTACAATTCAATTCATCCTATTTTAAAATTACTGTGTATCACATGGATATACCACAATTTATCTCTACTCTTGTTGGTGGACATTTGAGTTCTACTATGGACATTCTGATATGTGTCCTTTGGCAGACACAGGTACACACTTCTATTGTGTATACATACAGAGTTGGTCTGCTGGGGAACAGGGTATGCACATGTTCTGTATCTGTGTATACTGCAAAGAGCTTTTAAAAGTGGCTATACCAAACTCCACTCCCACCAGGAATATATCTGAGTTCCAGTTGCCTCCTATTGCCTCCTAAACATATTTAAATGCAATCATAGTCCATGAGGAAATAAAGGAATGTATAAGGGTCAGAAAGAAAAAGAGTAAGCTGAGATCACCAAGTAAGCGAAATATGAAAAGGAAGTCAGTGATGATTTAATATAGGGGCTCTTTTTGGATGCTGAGGGGATGGGAGACAAAGCCTTGGTACCTGCAAAATGGAGGAGCTGAGCCAGAGGACCTTTGAATAAAGAAAATCTGTTTGCCTGCAAAGGGATTAACTGTCAGCATTTATCACTGCTGCTGTTGAGGCTGAAGGGATCTCCTCTAACAATGAAAGTCTGGCTTTCATAGGTCTGGGGTTCAAGTTTTAAAAAATCACTAAGCTAAGAAATGAACTAAAAACTAAGCCAAATAAATAAATAATAGTTTTTTATTCCATTGATATTACTAATTTGTACAAAATCAGTAAATGCATGAGAGTTAATGAAATTGACTCAAATGAAAGATTCAAGCAGAATGCAATCTGAGCACTAAACTTCATGAATTCTCAGATGACAAGAGACAGAAATAATACATTTATTACACAAGGTAGTACAGGTTAGAGGTAAAACAGATCTGGGGTCTTATCCTGCCATTATAAATGATTTTTACCTGACTTTTGGTAAATCATTTAACATTTTTATGCTTCAGTTTCCTTATCTGTCTCTCATATATCTATATTTCATAAGGTTGTTAGGTGATTTAAATGAAAAGATAGGTAATTTATATTCTTGGCACATAAAACACTCTCAATATTTATTAGCTTGCTATATTTGTTACAATCAACATAATCATCACTAATTAGAAAACAGCCCAAGTATTCAGGTAAGTGGTGAGGAATTATAGTACATCAACAAATGTCATAATTCTAGGTGACGTTAGTTCAAATTAGAAACAGAAATAAAAGATACAACCAAAATTTGCAAGATTCAAGTCCACCTATAAGGTGGGTTGTGTGTAATTATTATAGTCAGGCAGATCAGCAGGCAATAATCTAAGCAGTGGCTTTCTCTATAAGGAAGCACAGAATGTCAGAAAGATAGCAGGATAAGGCATATCCAAATAGAGCCACAACTGTGAGTTTCACAGCACTCTGCTGGGCTCCATGGGGAACACAAAGAAGATGAAAACCTTACCTAACCGACACTTAACAACAGCGGCTACAAAAACTATTCAAGCACATACTAAGTGCCAGGCACCGTTGCAACACTGCACACGTATTTAGTGCTCATCAAACCTCACAACGTTATAAAATAGATACGAAGCACCTGGGTGCCAGGAGCTGTGTTAAGACCCCAGGGTTGTGACGATGAATAAGGTAACAGTTCTGTTTCTCCAGCAGAAACATGACATATTGTCAAGAGTCATGAGGAAAACATGCAGGAAAGGGGGCCTATGGAAGTGAGGGGCAAAGCTTTCCCCAGCAGAAGAGGAAGTGGGAAAGGCAGGGGAAAACCTCTGAGCTCTGTCGTTGATGGGTGGGATCTGAGTGAAGAGAACAAATGCTGTGATGCCAACTGCTGTTTCTGGACATGGATCCTCAGGAGACCTAAACTGGGCAGGCTGTTCCAAGGGATGTAGAGCAAGCAGTCCCGACGAGTAAGTCTAAGTCAAAGTGCTATTAACCACAACACAGATACACGTCTCCAGCGAGCAGAGACTTTAAAAGGCAGTGGGCTTTGGTTCGGCTTCTATTTCCATGCACATCCCAATCGCCAGAACTTAGGTAGGCAGCCATGGTCATCTTCCAGGAAGCTGGAAAATGTAGTCTTTATTTGGGGCTGAACTCTGAGAGGTTCGTTATTGTAGAAGAGGGGAGAAGGGATGTTTAGGGTCAATAAACCACCTCTGTCAGTGGCCTTTAAGAGCTGAGAAGACAGGGTATCAGTGCCAGGCAGACTAAGGAGAACACCCAAGTCCAAAGAGCTAGAGATAAGATCCAGGTCAGGGCAGGAAACTTGAGAGACTGAGCTTGGGCAGAGGGAGTGGGAGGGAATTCAGTCTGCAAATGCACAGGTGAGGTCCAGCACACACGTCAGGAACAACCTTGGGATGTGGCTGTGCCCACTGTTGGGCAGAGCAGGGGAGATGGAGAAACAACACAATGGGTAGCAACAGCTGAGGAAGCAGAGATTTAGCGGGGAGATGAAGGTGGCTGGAGTTAGCCATGAAGAGCTGAGGGTGAGGGAGCATGGACTCTTTGCAGGAGACACAAGGATACATCTGGGTAGACAAGTGCCATGATCAACTCAGTTCTGAAAACCAATTAGTGAGTTTGGAAGACATACTGAAAAACAAAGTGACAGAAAAAAGACCAGTTAAGAAAGAACTGTCATAAAATTTACTCATTTACTCACTGATTCAACAAACATTTAGTACTCATGGGCCAGAGACTGCTGAGTACAATATATACAATGATGAAAAGTGATTTTTTTGGAGGCAGTGGAGAGGGAAGGAGGTATATAAATAATTCCAGTAAAGAATAAGCTCCCTAAGTGAAGTGTGAAGAGGTACCCTGGGAGCAATGAACTTCTGGAAGCCAAGACCGAAGCTGAGATGTTTTCCAGGCAGGGAGGGGTCAGGACAGAAGGGGCTGTCTCGGGTAATGGGAACAGCAGATGCAAAAGCAGGGAGAGGAGACAGCACAGGATGTCTGCAGGATTCGAGCAGAGGGCACAGGGGAGAAGGAGCCAGGAGTGTGCTGGTGCGAAGAGGCTGAGGCCAGAACTGGAAGGGACCTGACTGTCATGTACAGGGCTGGCACTCATCCTTGAAGTGACAGAAAGATCAGTTATCCTTGGAAAGATGAAGGGTAAACTACACAACCAACTCCCCCTGTTAGAAAGGTCCCTCTCAAAGCAGCATAAAGGAGGTGGTGAGACTGGAGATGGGGAGACCACAGCAGCCTATGCAAGTTCAGACAGCCTGTGACGAGGGCTCCCCGAGGGACATCCTGGAATGTGTTTAAAAACACAGCCTCCTCTTTGTTCATGCACTCATTTATAGAGGAATAAAATCTAGAATTGTATCCATCATTTGAACTCAGTAACTTAGGAAGATGGAGCAAGAGACACAAATGTCAGATGATGTTACTGGATTAAGAGAGGAGGAACAGAGATGCATTATAGACACAGAAGTCTGGGGACGCATCCTCATGGAGCTGTTTGGTGGAAATAAATGTGAATATGGCCATCAACAGGGCTTCCTGGATGGCTCAGCAGTAAAGAATCCGCCTGCAATGCATGAGACGTGCAGGAGATATGGGTTCAATCCCTGGTCAGGAAGACCCCCTGGAGAAGGAACTGGCAACCCACTCCAATATTCTTGCCTGGGAAATCCCAGGGACAGAGGAGCCTGGCGGGCTACAATCCATGGGGTCGCAAAAAGCTGGACACAACTGAGTGACTAATCACCACCACCACCACTATAGATAGATAGCAATGGCAATCGATAGGGTTACCGTACATCTGTCTAAACTGAGACACTTTTAGGAGTTAAAGGGGGCGCTGTTAATGGTTCCACTGGGATGACGGACATCCACAAGGACTGTATTGGGCCAACTGGGGTATCAAGGAGATGCCCTGTAAATCATGGGCTTCCTACACAGGATCTTCCTGAAAGGACTGAGGACATGAATAAGTGAGCTAGAGAGAAGATTTTGGAACCTCTATAGATTATATTCTGGGGACCAGTAAGATCATTCAAAGGGAAAAGTATAGAGTGAGAGGAGAAAAAGGGTCAAACTAGATCCATGAAAGGTGTCAGTGGAAAACAAGGGAAAGTGCAGATCTTCAGTGAGGGGTGGGAGCACAACTCTGGTTGGCCAAGTTTATGTGAGAATCCTTTAGGATCCTGTCAGTGAGTCACTGGTGGTTAAATTAAGCAAGTGTACAACACTCTGCACTGGACATTCTGGAATGAGGTTTTTAAAAAGAGCCTTTCCTTTGTCTACACACAGTTGAGTCAATCTGGCCTTTTCAAAAATAATCTTATAAAAATTAAGGGAAAAATGGTCAAAGAGAATCAAAAGCACAAAAAATAAAAGACTCCAAAGAATGGATTTCTATCTGCCATGATTAGCATCTAGTCCCAAAGATTTGGTCTAACCTCACAAGTTATTCTGTGTTTGTCTTTTCTAGCCAGGCACCCAACTCACTGTGACAAGAAAGAATTCTAGGGACTCCTATCATTTTTTTTTCTTCCTTGTAGGCATGACCTAGGGAGAGAAAAATCTACATTGTAGGGCTCTATGTGGGACTCTGCACTTAAGATACACACCTCATGCAGACCATCCAGTTAGAGCGGATGCCAGAATGTGGGAGGAAATGCCTGGGATTCACCTGGTTAAGAGCTAAAAAGGCATCAGTCAGTCTACAATCCCAGAACAATGCAAGAACAGTGTAAAGATGGCAACAAGAAGACCACTGCCTGACCAGAGGCCCATGGGCCTGCTTAGGGATGACCTCTAGGATGGTGGAAAATAAATGACTGGAAAGCAGGTAAAAAGCCAGGTGGGAGATCTGGGCTGGGGAAGAGGTATTGTAGAAGCCACCGCTGAAGTTGAAAGACTGGATAAATTCTTAAAAATAGGACTAGGCAGCTAGGATGGCTTGGGCGTTGCCTAGGGTTAAAAAATAAAAGAGAAAGAACAGGAAAAAAAAAAAAAAAAAAACAAAGAAAAAGCCTGATCATCAAATTCAGAAGGGAAGCCAAGGAGAGGTCTGCATTAGAACCAACATGTTCAACAACCCAGAAAGACTGAGTAAGAACAGGAGTGATAGGAAGCCTCCAGCTTTGGCAATATGTAAGCCAGAATTATAACCTACTCCTGTACTTACAACATGCACAGTCCCTCAAATAAAGAATCTGTTGTATGAGAGCTTTGACAACCAGATGCTCAAATCCAGACACTCTCCCTAATCTATTTCTGCTGCAGGAACTTGATGTGTCAAAGTTCTCATGACAGAACACAGAGTTTCACTAAGAAACTCTTCTATCACTCACACTGAGTGATGAAAACAAGTGTATCCTCAGTGACGAGTTCGGCCGTGGAGTAGTCACAGACGAGCTTTAGAGAGAGCTCCTCTGGTCACCAAAGACCAATGGTGATTTGCATCAATTGCTTAGTCACTGGGAAAAAGACCAAGAACTAAGTGGAAAAAGGACTGACTGAGGAACCTGATCTCCTATGAACTGACTTTGGGGAATTAGTTATGCTATTTCCCAAAACTGACACTTTTTCATCTGCAAGGCAAGGGGGTTGGAATAGATGAGCTATGTGTCTTCAAGCTCCCAAATCCCACATTTGTCAAACAAGAAACATGTGAAATGGAAGTGATCTTCTTGGGTAACAGTGGTGCTGCTCCCTTATGTAGAGCAGACACATGAAAGCTATGGTAGAAAAGAAAAAAACATACATCTTGTAAGCCCCACTTGTGGTCAGTGTAGAATCTCTTCACCCACACAATGATTAACTCAGGATTGTAATGTATTTTTTCTGAAAACCAGTCTTAGCAACTTAGTTGTGAATAGATTACCTCTCTGGAGAACTATCTCAGCCACGATATAAACACTGTATTAGGCAAAGGATGCAAAAATATTTTCCAATACCCATGACTAGGAAGGCACACTGAGTCGTATTGTGTGAAGAGTAATGAAACCAGGCAATCTGGTCTTCATTCCCAACGTCTATTCATCTCTCCATAGTTTAATTGTCCTAATCATAAATGAAGAGGTAAGCCTGGAAGACAAAGTATCTACTCCAGGGCAAAAAAAAAAAAACCAAAAGCTTGTTATTTTAATCTATTATTTTTCTTTGCAGTGTGTCAATGTTGTCAGCCACGCTTACTTTCTAAAATCTCTCTCTTCTTATTCAAAATTTATCTTAAGTTCTTAAAATAAGAGAATATTGGAAGAGTCATATTAGACATGAGAAAGAAATTCTATTTCCCTTGACAGAGCATCCATGTTGCCAAGGGCCTGGGAATCCATGAAGATGCCATCTTCAGCTATGAAACCACCAGGACTAATGCGGAGTTCATAAAGGAGGAGCTGAGTGGCACCATAAGCCCCCACCCTAAAGGGTAACTCACCCTGGAGGGAGAGCTCCTCTCAGTGATGCTCAGGTTTCATTTTCTGTTTTGCCTTTTTTTCTTGCCTTCAGGGTGAGTGCATGAACAACCTACCACTGTCAGTAACCTTTCACATTATACTCCGAGATTTTCTAGAAGAGGGAGGCAAGTCGAAAATCACCCCTGCAACACACATTTTCTCCATCAAATGAGATTCACTGTACTAGATTAACTATGCCTACTCAAATTTAAGCCTTCCGTATTTCCCATCTTTGCCTTCCAAGTACTTTTATGTAAAATGTCATTGCATTCCATTCAAATCAATACATAAATATCAAGCTCATATAATTACTGTAGGGTTTTTTTTAAGGGATAATTGGGAGTAAACTACTACTAACAAGCAATACCTCCACACTGGACTGACTCATTCCTGTTTCTCACTTGTTTCAAAAACACCCAAGTCCAAGATGAACAGCTTCTGCTCTAGATCATAACACAGAAAGTTACCAACCAGGAGCTCCAAATGAACATTTCTAGCTATTTCCAGATATCTCCATCTGGATGAATACGTCCCAGCATTAAATTCAGCATGCCTAAACCCACATTCTATCTGCTGGATCACAATATCTCTTCTTTCCTCTTTCTGGGAAAGTAACTATGACCGTTCTATTCATCCCATTCACTCAAGGTATCTAATCTGTCTGCAGTTCTTGGACATTTCTACTCTGTGACCTCTCTTATGATTTCCACCAGTCTCATCATCTTTCACCTAATCTCTCTCCCTGCCATCAATGTTTTCATAATCCCAAATCTTCTAAATGTCATTGCTCAATCAAGCAATTTAAATGACAGAGCTGATTCTTTTGTTCCTTTGTATAAACTTTTCAAGTTTTACTCTGTCTGGTAAATAAAACTCAGACTCAGTGCATCACTGAAGGCCTGTGCTATACTATGAAACTCCTCGTCTTGTCTTCTCACTACGCTTCGTTAGCTCAGCTGGAGCCTCTCTACTTCCATACCATTCCTTCTGTTCCCTCCATCTGAACTACTCTCTCCCAGTGATGGGTGACAAATGTAACCCAGCCTGCAAGGCCAAGATCATTTCTATATCCTCCAGAGTGAGTCATTTCTGAGCCTAATACTCCACAGCTCTGCTCCCTGAAATACGTGCATTCTGTCTTCCAAAAAATAAAAATTTGCATTTTTGTATTGTTCCAAACACATGTCTATTATCCTTGTTTTAAATTTTCGGTGCTTCTCTTATCCTATGCTTGTCTTGCATTTTGCACTCCTGCCGCTGAACTAGGAGTTACCTAATCACATAAACGATTCCTACAAATGTTAGCTCCCATAATGCCTTGTACTCAGGAGCTTCCTGATAGCTTTTCATTGTTAAAGCAATTATTGCTAAAGTGATTTAAATGGAAAAATAAGCATGAATGGATGGCTTCCTGTGTCATGTTATTTCTTTAATAATCACAATCTTTCTCCACTCTAATGGGTGAAATCTAGACCTCTCTTATGAATCATGAGATGGCACAGGTAGTGCACAGTGAGGGAGTTGAGAGCACAGGACACGTGTACTTGAATCCTGGTTCACCCTCAAAATCATTGGATGGCCTTGGTACTAACAAACAATCTTGGTACTAACTCAAACAATCATTGGATGGCCTTGGCCTCAATCAATATCCAACTTCTCTTCCTAATTTTACATGAGATGAAATGTCTGGAATTACTCCCACATTTGTTAACAAACTCCAAACTGATTTTTATGACATCTCATATACGCTTGATGGTAAGTATCTGCTGGACAAAAAAAATAGCTGGTTCTTACTGGATCATTTCCGAAAATGGTGCTGCTCAGTCTCCAATTATTCAAGCAAAATACACTCAGCCAATAGCAGCCAACTTTGCCACTCATCAAATTACAACTGTATAATGAGGCCAGCTGCTACCAGACACACCTTAAAACCCTTTGAAGCAGCAATATGGGCAGCAGTCCAGCCTTCACTGTCAGCATGGTTGATGAGGTCTGCAGGAACAACAGGCTTGGATGTGCCTTCATGATGCTCTTCTTGATCCAGGTCAAAGATGGCCAACCCAGGCTCCTCCTGCAACTTGTTTCCATGAGCTGGGGCTCCATGGTACATAAGAAGCTTGAGGCTGTCCACATTACCAGTGTCCACGGCTGCATGAATTGGTGTCCAGCCATCCTGAAAATAAAACGACCAGGGGGAAAGAGTTGATTACAACATGAATGTTGAGAGCAGTGTTATTTAAAGTTTACATCTAAATATTCTTGGCCATGGACCACTGAGACAGGAAAAGCAGGCATTCCAATCCTGAATATCATCAATGAGCTAGGTTCTCTCAGACCTCTGTCAGTTAGTGCCTTTTCCATTGCTCTGACTCATGTCTGCTATTTTGTAAGAGTTTCTTCTTAACATTCAACCATTTGGAGTGAGTTGGTACTACCCAGCCTGGTAAATACGCATTATATATGGTAAAACAAAATCTCAACTTAATATTATGAAAGAATGAACTTCAGCATACACATTTAAAAAAATGTATATCCAAGTATAATAAGCCAGTTCTATTAATAGGGAAGAGTGATAATTCTAGTCATCTTAAAATTTTATGCCACTGATTCCAGAAGGAAAGATTCTAGATCATATGGAAAAGGCAGACATAAAGGGAAAACAAAGTCAAATAACTTTACGAGATATCTATTGGCCTCTATGGACCTCTCTGGGATTGCAGATGGATACTGGTAAATGCAAGCTTAGAAAATATTCCAACTAAAATATTGGGCTCATTCTCTAGAACATATTACTTTGAAGCCCCAATCATCCACTTAGCTGGTTGTTAGAACAGACTCAGAATTTTTTTTTTTTTTTTCGGGTAGCAGTTCTCAAAGTGTGGTTCCCTGATCAGCACCATCAGCACCACCTGTAAACTTGTTAGAAATGTAAATTGTTGAGCCTTATCCAAGACCTACTGAATCAGAAATCTCAAGGGGTGGGGCCCTGCATTCTGTTTTAGCAGCCCTCTGGGCAACTCTGAGGCACTAAAGTTTGACAAACTCTATTCTAAGGAAAACCTTGTTCCCCTCTGTAGTCTCTCATTTTTATATATAGAGAGATCTGCCTTCTACTCAGGTATCCATCTTCATTAGATTTTTAAGACTATCATAAAAGAATTGATGATTATTTTGGTGATATGTATTTTGGTTTTATTTTCCCTTTAGCCTTTTTTTTTTTTTCATTTGGTATTTCATGCTGCTACACTAAATTTTTTCCAGTGAACAGGATTGATGCTTTTGAACTGTGGTGTTGAAGACTCTTGAGAGTCCCTTGGACTTAAAGGAGATCAAACCAGTCCATCCTAAAGGAAATCTGTCCTGAATATTCATTGGAAGGACTGATGCTGAAGCTGAAACTCCAATACTTTGGCCACCTGATGCGAAGAACTGACTCATTGGAAAAGACCCTGATACTGGGAAAGACTGAAGGTGGGAGGAGAGGGGGACGACAGAGGATGAGATTGTTGGATGGCATCACTGATGCGATGGACATGAGTCTGAGCAAGCTCCAGGAGTTGGTAATGGACAGGTAAGCCTGGCAAGCTGCAGTCCATGGGGTCTCAAAGAGTCAGACATGACTGAGTGACTGAACTGGACTGAACTGAATTGATAGTACACGTCAAAAAAAAAAAAATGAGTAGAAGACAGAGAGGAAAAGAGACAATGAATGATAATAATCTACATTTAGACTGAGTCATCTGATCATTTGCTAAAACCTGCACATTGTAGCTTTTTCTCTGGTTCTGTACTTCACATCATCGGAATCAACCTGGCCAAGGCAAGACCGTGGCTGGCAGTAGCTGGAATATCATACAGTCCTTGGGGGTACCCCAGGCAGGCAAAGTGTTTCATAGCTTGTTCTTTGTTGGGCTGTGGATACCATTCCTTAGGCATTAGCCTTAATTAAGGACTAGAGTGTAAGTGCTCTTGACCTTCCTTATATTACAAAGGCCATGTAATCATTTCAGAAAAACTTAAAATCCTGCATTCCCCTTTGATTTCTTATTAAAAGCTGTGAGAAATAATTAATTATTCCCTTAAGGACCTTTATCAATTATGCTATTTATCTCTGTACTTTGGAGCCTCTGTACTTCTAATGACTTCACTCAGTTCATCAACAATTAGCTTGAGAGCATGGATTTCTGTGTTCTCTAACTTATAGGATGTGACTTCAATTTTTATGTCACACTACTTATTTTTCATTCAGATATTGATGTAAAATTCATTCCTTTTTCATATATAAGGTAGAATTTTATAATAAGTATGTGTAATACCAAAGATTTCTTAAATATATAAAACAACATGAAAAAGAGTAACATTGGACTATTTTCTCAGATTTTCAAAAAATAAATAGGAAGTAAAGAAAAAAAGCTCTAGCCATAGGACTCAATGGAAAATGTCTATACCTAGTTTATATTACATCCCTGATTATACTATTATTTGTGGGTTTACTTTTGAAAACTTAAGAAAATCCAGTATCTAAGAGTGACCTTAAAATACATAATATAACTTTCTATCCTAGAAAATTTTAAGGGTGATTCCTGTGAAATGGATGCACAGTATAGTCAATTCTCTATTAACAGAAGAAATCCAAGGTTCAGATAATCTTTGGCAATTAAGATGTCTACACTTGTCATTCATCATGAATATGCTATAGGATGGTAATTACTACACTTTTAACATTCTGGGAAACTGCAGGGAAAAAACTCCTGAGCCCAGTGAAGAGTGGGTCCCATAAACCTGCCAGCCTTTAGATGGGCCCCCACTGAAGAAATGCATGTCAGTGTGTGAAGGGCTGAGTCTTGGTCTTCAAGTCTATCATGATAGGATGATAAAGGCCAACTAGGGAGGGTGAATGGAGGAGCTTGTTTCAAATGCATTTTTGTGTGCTGAGCCAGAAGTCGTATCAAAGGACTCTTCTTGTGAATCAGACTCAGTTTCTTCAGTTTCTAAATCTGGCTTCACCTGTGCACCCTGTACAGGAGGCAGCAGGACTGTGTGGGACAGAGTCAAAGCTACTTCAGCCTATGAGGTTCCATACTGGACTTCCACACACAGTGCTTCAAGTTCTGAGGCAAATTAGACAATGACCTTGAACTCTGTGAGATGCTGCATAATCTCAGCAAAAACAAAGGTCAGCTCTGTGAGGAATAGTGAGCACAAATAACCTTCCTCTAAGTCCTGGCAATGGGCACTGTCTTGCCACAAAACTGCTTCTTGTTTATACACATTACAAATGAGCACTACTGTGGATGATGATGACAACTCAATGACAGGTGACCTTTGTCGATGGCTTACAATTCCCTGGTACTACACCGACTACCTTTAAAAAGAAAGGCTAACTAACAAGCTTTGAATAATCAGATGAACAGAGGTCAGACCATGAGGATCCAACATATTCAAAGCAAAACAAAACTTTAAACAAAACAAAGCAACCTGTATTTTAACCTATTTTATTTTTTGAACTGCAGAGTTTGCAGACATATTGTAATTAGAGGACAAAATATAAAATACAGGTACTCACTCTGGTTTTTACACTTCGGTCAGTTCCAGCTTCCAACAAGAGTTTAATACATTCTTTATTTCCATTTTTACAGGCCAGGTATAGAGGTGTCTGTCCTCCATCAGCAGCATGATTAATATTAGCATCATATGCAATTAATAATTCTACACACCTAAACACAACAGTATGATTAATTATGTACAAACTCGGTTTGACGTCTGAAGTACCACCTGACCAAGATATTAAAAAGAGCAAATACTGCTAGAGGAATTCTGCATCTTTATTTATTACATGAATTATTTTATATATATATATATAATCTCTATTATTACTGGTCTTATTATATAGATACTATTTTAACAAGGCTGGAAGATATTTTAATTACTCCCATGAAAATTTAAAATAACAGCTTTGATCAAGGGTGAATACCTGGTTTATGACACTTCTCTGTAAACAACATATAAAAGTAGAGTCCTTGGAATACGTTTAACTGTGCTTGACATATATATTATTTGTGGTTCAAAATAGTTTGAACCTTGAAGAGAGTCAGGCTGCTGAGTCATTCTGAGATTTTCACTTGAGAAAATAATTATAAATAGCGCAGACAGCAGGGCAGCATGTGCGCAGACCGAGGAGAGGGCCGTTTGGGGGAGAAACGGCAGCAAAGGCTGTTTTGTTCCCCTGAAATGGGGCTAGTTTACAAGGAAAAAAGACACAGTTCAGCAGAAATGCACTGCCCTGAGAATCGGGAAGGACAGCAGTGAGGTGAATTCAAGACTTCATGGCACTTAGGAACTAACTACAGTTTGCAAAATCAAATGAGAATAAATTCAGAAAAGAGGAATAAATCATAACCAAATGAAGAAGCAATGCACATCTTTGGTTTTTTGCTCAGAGGCAAGCTTTCTCTTGGCTTCCTTTGACAACACTTGATTTATTTATACATTAGAAAAAATAAGTTACTTATTGATGTGTATCTCATATACATTTAAATTAACCAAGCCTCCCTGCATTTCCCCAGGGTTCTCCCTTATTGGCAAATCCTTCCATGCCTCCATCCATGCCTCCATTCCCATGACTGCTACACTATCCAAGCAAGTAGCCCTACAGAACGCCTACTGGCAGTAAAGGCAAAAGTATAGTCCAGAAGAAGAATCTTTCCTGGAGGACTTAGAATACAAGCAAAAAGGCAGCAGCAAAATCAATAGTTCTGATCATCAATAATAAATTCAGAGTGATGAGATGTATCTTCAACATGCAAAAAAAAAGTAATACATATATTAAGGATGCATTTTGAACTTTTAAAAATTCATATTTACAAAGAATGACAGCAGTGTGAAACTGAAAAACCTTATGTCAAGAATTCTGAGATTTGTTAATTGTTTAATGCTACTTAATGTTTGTTAATGAAACATTTCTATTCGGATGGTAAAAGTTAAAAGTTGAAAACAGCTTTCATTCTCCGTAGACTGCCATTTCAGTATAGGCAAAGAAAGCAATTTAGCTATATTCTATCAATATTATTATAATATCACTTGATTACAAAAAGTTCTCTCTCTAGTCAACTGACTTATTTAAGCAACTGAAGAAATCACTGCTAAACTTACGTATCTAATTACAGGCTCTTTTTGATTTTGTGCTCTAACTTCTTTAAGCATGTAAGTTCCTGCTTCAATTTTTTAAAAAAATGATAAAGTAAGGTGCGTACTTGAACAATTTATAATAATAGATAACGTGTGTGTGTGTGTTGAGGTGGTGGAAAACAGTGAACAATGCAGTGTGTAACAATCCATTATATAACCACATACACGGTTGACTGTCCATATGTGCAGGTTTCACATTTGCGAGTTCAACGAACCCCAGATGGAAAATATTTGGAAAAAAATCCTAGGAAGTTACAAAAAGCAAAACCTGAGTTTGCCACATGCTCGCAGCGATTTACATAGCATTTACATCGTATTAGGTATTATAAGTAACCAGAGATGATTTAAAGTGTATGGGGCGGGGGTGGGGGGGATGTGCGTAGATTATATGCAAATACTGCAGCATTTTATATAACAGACTCAGAGCATTCTTGCATTGTGGCATCTGTGGGTGGTCCTGGAACCAATCCCCTACAGAAATGAGGGATGACTTTATGCTGATAGGCTAAAAATAATCTTCCTCTTCGGAAGCAAGTTCATTCACACGAGGTTTGGAAACAGCATATTCCTCTTCTTCACTTCCCAATATACAACTATCTATTATTAAGAAGAGCAAATTTAGGATCCTCCTTTGCACTTAAATTCTCAAAGATGTTTAGTTGAATTTACTTGCCAAAGGATCTTAAGTACTAGTTTACACATTCAGCCAGAACTAAAATATATGTGCAAATCATAAAGAGGCTCTTTTCGTGAGGGGGAAAAAAAAGGATTAAGAGCATCACTTACTTGAAATGTCCCTGAGCAGCTGCAGCACACAAGGGTGTGAAGCCATTTGTATCAGCAGCATTGACTTGGGCTTCTGCATTCAGCAGCAATCTCACACAGTCTACGGATTTTAATAGAAAGCCATTTTAATTTCCCACTTAGATTCACGATGAGCCAAATTCTATACAGGCTGTAGACAGATACTAACCCCAAGGGACCTCTCTCATGCACAGCTCATCTGACATTTCTTTCAGGGTCGATATAAGATTCCACAGGCTATTATGAAGGAAAAGAAGCCCCTTTCCCCCAGGATCATATACCCCAGACTCATCAACTAAGACAAGGTTTCTTTCATTTTGGGGGGGCACCCGGGGGAAGAGTGACTGATGAGTGAAAGGAGAGTCATATGTCAGAAAATGTTTTACCAGGTTTTTCCATCAGACAATCCCAGAAAAAAATGTTACTGGATGGAAAATAAAATTCTTTGACTAAATTGATATACCATTCTTTGTATTTAAATAGTTAAATCTTACTTTCTGGTGTTTAATTTAATCATTAAAATGCTTTCATATCTTAGACTTAACTCCCTGAATGAATATTAAGGAGAACCTCCAGAAAGTCACCAGACTCAGGCATGAATACCACTTAGACCTCACGTTCCACATGTTATTTACTAGACTGAATTTCTCTATATTAGAGGAAATTCCTACTGTACTTTGGAAGAAGTACTCCAAAATACTTTTAAAATAATTGAGTTCTCATATTGTAGTTCCCTAGAATCTTCTACGCAGCCCACTGGAACACACTGAAGCTCTGAAAACTTCCAAGAAAGCCACATCATGTGAATTCGCCAGGATCGCATGGCTTATATCTGCCTACTATCTAACTTTGCATTTGCCATCAGGTCCTCTCTTTATCTGCACTACTGTTATGTTTTAGTGTGTCTGACTATAAGATTTGCTTTTTTAAGGAACAAGATTAATCCCCCAACTTCATCAGTATGTCGTGTATAGTTGCACAACCTCTCAGTTCTCTTAAAAAATTCAAATAACTATAAATTGGTTCTAACTACAGAACAATTTCAGACCCATGACCTTTCCTAACTACTAAAACTTTCCCTCACTGCAGCATATGCTAAAGCCCTACGGCTTTACTTTCACAGACATCAGCCATTTCTAAGAGACAAATTAGGGCTATTTTGTCCTGGCCAAAGTGATCACAGATGGGGGCTTTACTTAAAATGTGTTTTACAGTTACTAGACCCCAAATTTCTAGGCATACATTTTACTGTGCATAAAATAAAGACAACTTTTGGCTAGCTGCAAAATTTTACATTGTTACTGAACTGTCCAAATTGGATTTTTAAATGTTTACAAAACTTTAAATCATGTAAAAAAAGTTTTTTATTTCACCTGGAAGAGAAAATGTGAAATAATAATTTTGCTCATAATAATGGCTACAGTGCTTTTAACTCTTCATCCTTTTGCAAGAGGGTGATACAGTGAAGAAGGTACCATCATTACCTGTATGTCCATTCTTAGCAGCAGAATACAAGGCAGAATGGCCATCTTCACAGGAGTAATTAATGTCCAGTCCTTCTTCATTAAGCAGCATTGATAATAAAGTGACATTTCCCTGGGCAGCAGCTTGCTGAAGAAGGGTGGGCCTGCCAGCCAGGGGGGCAGGACCACCACTCATTAGCAAAGGGGTTAGGGAGGGTGACCAGCCTGTGGGTTAAAGTGACCCTAGTTAGAGAGTAGGAGCAAGGATAAGAGACAGATATTAACCATTCCTTTCCAAATTACACACACACACAGACACATGAACACGTACCCCTAGAGGATTATGTGGTTTCTAATATGACCAATCTGTTAATATTTACTTTAGCATAAATCTGTACTGTTATTTCAATCTTATATCTGCTGCTAGTTAAATTAATATACACCGTGACAAATTATTTTTAGTTGTGAGTCTTGTACAGATAAGTGTTAAAGTGGTGATTGGTTTCAGGAAACAAGAAGGCTGTCTTGTTTTAAAAACAAACTGAATTTTAAAACTATGTACAGATTTTCTCAGTTATTAACTGAAAGATATCTTTAGGCATAAGATAGAAATAATTCTAAAAAATAGAAAATTTCCTTTTTTCTACAATGTCTCCTAGGTACTTAATTTATAAATTTTATATAAACCATTGAGATGGACCAAATACCGTGAAGGAATATTTACATTCTTTGAATTCTCTTATTTGGGAAGAAAAATAGTGGGCGGCCAACTACTATTAAGTATTAATAGAAGCACAACATATATAGAATATACCAGCACAGATATTCAATACACAATGGAAGACTATATCATCTGGCCATCTTCACATTTTGTACCAAAAACTTTTAATCAGCTAACAAAACAGGACACTCTACCATATAATTTTAACAAAAGCCATAAGAGTTATCATAGTTAGGATTTCTCATCAGTATTTAGCAGCTTTAGAAGAGAATCTGTTAAGTGTGTGAAGTCGGCTGCATATAGCATGGAAAATTTTCTGAATTCTTCCTTGATCAAAAGGCTGTAAAAACAGTAAAGTAAAAATGTTTATTTAATGTAATATATAGGTATTTAGTGTATTTTAGGCTTAAATATAGTTAACTTTCAAAATAAGTCATTTTTCCTTCTTCCTTAAAGTCTGAAAGTAAAGCCCCCAAAATCTGAAAGTAAAGTTGATGTGTATATGGGGGTATGTGTGCACATATTCACTCCTGGGGTACACTTTCTGCATCTGTCTAGTAACAGTCTCTGTAGTAAGATACAATGGTAGGTCTTTACTATGCCCTGCATCTTTACTACCTCGGTACCGGGATAATATTCTGAATACATGGGTGTTATATTAATACATAATAAACTTATCACTGAATCTTAAATTACTGACCTTAAATTATTTCAGTAAGTATTAAAAAGGTGAATATCAAAGTATTCCTCAGAACTTTAAAAACTCTTCAGAAAAACACCAAAGCAGTTTCTACAAATGAAACTGACTGCTTATCAGAAACTGGATATTATATCTTCAATTATTTGGATCTCTGGGTAACTTATTGCTTTTACTCAGACTATAATAACATAAAATTCAAATGCTCATAAAATTAGATATTTATCTAAACTTTATGATATTTTCCCATTGATATTCATTAGCTCTTCTTACAAAAGTAACATTTTTTACTTCATACTTACAAGAAGGCTCCTCTCTGGTACATTTTACCTTTTGTATTTTCTTAAAAACAAACAAAAAAAACAAGCCCACAAAAATTAAATCAGTACTTATTAGAAATGGATGACAAACAGAGAAATTATAAATACCAAGGTATGAAACCTTGACTGCAAAGCAAACACAAAGGCAATTTGAAGGCATTGGCACTGCGCTTCTCTGTGGAATAGGAGGGACTATGGCCCCCACTCCTGTTTGTCCATCTCCCCCACTTCCTTCCTCCCAACCTCCACCCCCATCCCCCCTCTCTCTCAGTATCTCCAACTCAAACCAGGGGTGGGGTGGTCCTCAGTTCTTGATATCCTTTTAGGAATATTAACAGGTAAATATGAAATAGTTTGCCATTCTTTTGAGTTTTGTTTTCATTTTTCTTTTTTTAGGATGATTCTAGCCATTGGGGACAATTAAAATATATTTTAACTGTTTTTTATGGAAATATTCAATTATGGATATAATTTCCTGGGAAACCTGATTTCTAATGCTAAGCTATCTTAAAGACAAAATATTTTATTCAAAAATTTTCTCAATCTTTAGACCACCCAAGAATCTTATAGTTCTATAATATAAAGACTCCAGAAGAATATATATCAATTCTCTTATTTTCTTCTTTTAAATATATTGAAAAAGTCTTTAAAAATGAAAATCGCTTTATAAATACCAAGTATTCTTAAAGTTTAAAAATTCTTCAATGTATTCTTAAGTACATTTTTTATCTCCACTACCACTTCCAATTTTCTCCAGGCTCAGCAAGCTTAAATTACTATAATAAATCCTGCTATAAATTTGGGAAAAATAAAACTTCACCATGAGACTTTATTGTTCATTTGAAATTCCCCACAATGATCAAAATTATAATATTTAGTTGACTGGTTAGGTTAAGTAACAGTTAAGTAACACCTGAACAGACCTGCAGTTATATAGCTACTTTAATGATGCTAGAGAAAGGTCATTCAGCTCTACAGAATCATATGCAAACATTAGTAAAAGTGAGCATCTTGCAGAACATGCAGTGATGAAGGGAACAGACAGAACGTGCAATAGCAGAGGAGTTGAGAACAGCTTCCGGCATCAGCTTCAGAGTGTGGAGAAGGTTAATCTCATTCATAGCTCAGAGGGATCTCATTTTCTGACTTAGTCTTTAAGCCAATCAAACGTGGAGAAGAATTTTTTAAATGCATGTTTACCTAAGGGAAAAAATCTGAACCAAATCAAATAAAATGCATCAAACAACTTTTTTAAGAAACAGGAAAAAAAAAATTCCAAGGGTATGGAAACTCAGTTGCCTGGAGTGATTTTTGGTTTAGGCTTCTGTTCATCTAACAATTAATGTGTTCGTGCGGCAAGTTCAGGAGCAGCAAGAAGTTCTAAGCTGTTTGGAACTTTAAATTCTAAAAATTTTGATTTAAATTTTACTTAAATAATAAAAATTTTAACATTTAGCCATAAAGTGTTATTTAAAAATTTTACATTTGGCTTTAAAAGGGCTGAGTTAATGTACAAAACAATTCATCAAAGTGATATCTTTTGTCCTTGCAATTCTCTTCAGTGCTTTAACTTAATCATAATTATTTCTCATAGATATAAGCTGACATAGAAATGTAGATTTTTAGGGTTTCAAAGACAATGGGATCTCGATTTCCAAGAAGGGAGAGGTAGTGAACTACTTCTTGAAAAATTCAACAGGCAAGTTTAACACATCTTTTTGGTTTGGAACTATTATTACTTTTTTGGTTCAGTGCTTTCATTTTTAGATGAAAAAACTAATGACTCAGAGAGAATCTGCTCTTTAGGGTAATACCTAGAAAGGAGCAGAAATGGACCAAGATTGCCTTTTTGCACTCAGCCCAGCGCTCTTTTCACCACTGACCCTGGAGCACACATCCACCAGGTGTTTGGTAGGTGCAGTGTCCCCATTTCCTACTTAGTGATCACAATGATACCAGTAACTATTACAAGATGAAAACCCTTCACTGAGCCTACGCTTTGGAGAGGTACATGCTCACCCAGGCAAGGCAGATTAAGAAGCAGGATGGAGGGCACTCTGGTGCTTCCCAAGTAGCAACGGCATGGCAGCCAAAAGGGGGGCATCTAAGTGGAAAGAGAGTTGAAATCTTCTACCTTATTTGCAAAGTTTCAGTTGACCTACATCCACAGCTGAGTTAAACACCCCAACCATGTTAACTATAATAACATTTCTTCCTCCCGTAGTAGACTGGATGTTCAGCAAATGCTTGTTGATACCTAAACAAATTCCACTGCCTCCTTTTTTCTCCTAATAAACTACATCTTCTAATCAAATGACATGGAAGGCTGTTATGCCACCAAAGGTAACCTTGCAGTGGTCGAACTGCAAAATCAGAGAAGAGAAAATGAGGAACCAGTTTCATGGATCTTCTGTGACTGCTGTTTCTTTGGTTCTACAATTTATTCTCTCTTGCTTTCTACACACAAGCAAGGGCACTCCCCGTGCCCACCCCCCTGCCCCCACCCCGAGGAGCTATGATTCCTTTATCCAAAATCCTAGACAGGTCATTTCTGTGAATATATAGTGGAATTCTATGACTCTAGAGGTTAACTTACATCCTGCTGACAAAACATTCTTCAGTCCTGGATCCTGATTTTAAAGCTTTTCCACTGAAACCAAAGGGCTCTAGGAGCTGAACCCTGGAACACAGTAATGACCCAGGCAGCCACTGGCAAAGCATCAGGGTACAAAGCAAAGATGGCTCTGTATTTTCTAAAAAGTGACAAAATTTATATATCACAGGAAGTGTTTTGTGTTTTACAGTCCATGTATTTATGTCAACAGCACTGCCAGGGCTCCAAACATTTTTGGAACTTGTGTTCTGTGAGTACCTTAAGTCCATACAGCACATTCTCTGATGCTCCTGAATAGTAGCAAAAATTCCTCCTTTGAGGGTGGATTTAACTTGATGGAAAAGGGCCATGAGAAAGGCCTTCCAGCTCAATAGTATCATTTTGGATTAAAAAATAAGATATCACAAAGCAACACTGAAGTCAATTCTAAAGCAAATTTTCAAAATACAAGCAGTAATATTACTCTATTTGTTCATCAGTCATGCTGCTCTAAGCTCAGTACCACATTCTTTGTGTAACGATATTAAATCCTAACAGCCACATTCCCCAATATGCACAGCATAAGCTCCATATTAAGGATGAGAACATTTGCTCAGTTCACGAAAAATCACCCAAAACACAGAGCTGCAAATGCCAGAGCCTAGACTCCAATGTAGACCTGCTGCTGCTGCTGCTGCTAAGTTGCTTCAGTCGTATCCGACTCTGTGCGACCCCACAGACGGCAGCCCTCCAGGCTCCGCCGTCTTTGGGATTCTCCAGGCAAGAACACTGGAGTGGGTTGCTATTTCCTTCTCCAATGCATGACAGTGAAAAGTGAAAGGGAAGTCGCTCAGTCATGTCCAACTCTTCGCGACCCCATGGACTGCAGCCGACCAGGCTCCTCTGTCCATGGGATTTTCCAGGCAAGAGTACTGGAGTGGGGTGCCATTGCCTAACATCAAATCCATGCTGTTTTCAATTTCCAATTTTGCCCCTTAAAGTATGAACCTAACTTCTCAAGGAGTTGAACATTTAGGAGACAGCTTATAACTGGATAAATCAGTCCTGTTACACTGCTCTCACTACCTGATAACCAGCAAGTACAGTGCCACCTTCTTTTCTTATTCCTATGCTTCTCCCTAAATCTTAAAAACAACAGAGCTCAAATCTTCCTTTAATTCTTAAAGTTCTCTCTCATTCAGATCCAGCAGCCTCTGCTAAGCACTAGCATCCTGGGGTAGGAGAGACCCCTGCAAAGTTTCATCAAAACTATGGCACTGTAACATTAGTTTAGAGCCACTTTTAGTCAGTGAAGAACAAATGCCAATAAAAAGCAATGCTTCCTTTAGCACTATAAAACACAAAGGGAAAAATCTAGTTCTTTATCAACTCGCTGTTCAAGAGTCCCAGATTCAGTGACTTTATAAGCCACATCTGCACTGGAAACCTTCTCCAGTACAGCCCATGTGCTATGTTACCCATCTGTGCTTAAGTGTTAGCTCTAAACAAAGTAAACAACTTTTGAAGAAAACTTCGAGCAGAGGTTTACAAACACACGCACTATTTTTGAGGTTAAAAAAGGCAACACCAAACTGATATTAAAACATAGAATATAGCAATTACAGAACACCTCTAATCAATTTGATAATCCAAAGTAGACTGTAGTGTTAATAACTACCTGAAAGCATTCTTTCAAATAAGCCTGGAGATAGCTCACTAATAGTGAAATCTTGTGAGATAAATATCTAATAAGAAGGACGAGTCTTTCCTCCCATGGAAATGCTTCAGTTTCTCTAAATTAATGGTCTCCGTGTGCTCCAAACCACTGCTTTCAGGTTATTTTTAAAAGAAGAAAGCACTCAGCATAACAAAACCGCAATTCATACAGCAAGATGAATCACCATACCCTGGAGCCTTTAAAGAAAATCACACATACAAAAAAAAAAAAAAAAGAAGGGAAAGAAATAGAAAAAAAGTATCAGATTAAAAAAAAAAAGTTTTAAGGCAATGTGAGGGAAATGAAGGCAAGTGACAGGCCACATTCTTAAAGAAGGATATAACATTTCAATCCCTTTACCTGATGCTGTTACCAGGAGGCTGTCAGAGGCACCTGCTCTACGGGATGAGGCACTAACAGGGTTTATGGAAGAGCGAAAGGCAGTGGTGGTGGGAATGACAAGGGAGCTTTCTGAACATGCAGGTTGGTTCAGTCCAGGGGTTTCAGCAGGCCAGGCACCCACCTGAGATGTGGCCAGGGCTGAAACGGCACAGCCTGCGGGTGCCACAGTTAAATCTATGGATGGTTTTGGTGGCAGCTGAGGGGAGGAAGATTTAGAGAGATTCTCCTCATTTATTACCCTGTTCCCTTGTGGCAAACTGGAAGGAGGCGAAGCCACAGTTTTGTTATCAGCTTTGATCCCTGTGCTGGAGGCCCTGCTGCTATCCATGATAACCTTGAGTTGGGGGTGCGGTGGAGAAGGAGTTTGGGAGAGCCCTGGCTTTTTTGGAGGGATGGGAGGTGGGTTTCCTCTGTCAACTCGGGCCCCACCAGGAGTCTTTAAACTGGTTCGACCGACCGGGGGGTAGGTGCCAACGTCCCCCGTGGGGGGCGCTCCAGGTCTCGGGGGCGCTCCCGCCGGGGGGCTTGTAAATCTCGACAGTGCTTGGGTCACAGTATTCCGAGCAAGCTGTTTGGCCACTAGGTTGTCACGACTTGTAGGAGAGACATCTCTGGATGGAGGGCTTTGGGTGGTGTTTCCGTTTTGGTCTGGGTCATTAGCATTACTGCCCTGAAATCGAAATCGAGCCGCTTGGATGCGTGGGTTCAGACCCGGATGCAGAGGCGCGTTGGCACACGGTGAATGTAAACTGTGCGGAGGCGGGGTGGGCGTGTGCCCGGAGGCCGGGGAAACTGTACTGGGTAGTGGGGTTGGGCTACTGGTTAAATCTGGTGTTGAGCCGGTGCTTGGTCCATTTTCCTCAGTTCTGTCTGCACTTGGAGGCGGGACAGTGGGCAGAGAGGAGCCTATCAAGTCACCGTGGGAAACCTGCCTCTCGATACCCGGTCTGACCGAGGCGGCACTGGCGCAGGCATTCCCCTTGGCACTGGCGGAGACTAGGGGGCTCCCCGTGGCAGGCTTTACGGGCACGGTCAAAGGCAACTTCTTCAAGGGCTCAGCAGTCTCTGTCACTAGGTCGGTCTGGCACGCAACAGATCTTGTCATTGGTCCTTCTGTTGCCACAGATATGGAAACCAAACGTCTATCTTTCGTCTTCCGGGGGAGGGAGAGGCTGGGTTTGCTGTCATTTCCCCTTTTCAGCTGCTCGATCATCTTCTTCATCTTGTCTATCTCCTCTTTGAGGTCAGTCGTGTGTGCTTCTTCTCGGTGCAGCTTGGCACGAAGCTGTTCCCGCTCCGTGTCAAACTCGGAGAGTTGCTTTTCCATCTGAGCTTCCATTTCTGTGCTTCTTCGTTTCTCCGTGGCGAGTTCCTCCTCTAACGCGCTTGTCTTTTTCTTCTCCTCTTCCAGTTTGGCCATCACCTCTTCCAGCTTCTGGGCCTCCTCTAGGACTTTCCCAGAGAGCTGCTTGCACTCCTTGACCAGCATCAGGACCACGTGCTTATTCTTGCCTCGCTCTTCCTCCAGGCGGGCAGCCAACTTCTTGTGCTCCTGCTCAAGTGCTTGGAGCTGAAGCTTTTCCATCTCCAGCTGAAAGAAATGCACAGGACAGCCCTGATTAATAGGCAGAGGATTCTTTTCAGCCAAAGATGGGGAGGGATTTGTATTAACTTTGTAACAACTCTATGGTTTGGGTTAGCTAAAGCGCCACATTTCTGAAATGAGTTGGGAGATGATGGATATTTTAGAGACTCATTAAAATGAGAAAATAGATGTTAATGGTTTTATTTAAAAAATCTCAATCATAGCAACAGAAAACTTTTTTTAATGTAAGTTAACTAGAGAAAAGGAGAAGGGTAATCTGATGCTTCAAATCACAACACATAGTTCAGAAAGGTCTGCTTCTGTAAAAACAGAACTCTGGTAGAGAACTTTTTTTTTAATGTTTAATGCCTTAAATTACTAATCTTTGAGGCACTGTAAAATGAAAAGTGCTGAAAATAGAGGACTTCAGTTAAATTCTAAACTCCTATACTTGCTAATCATATTACTTAGCTTTTTTTGGGGGGGGGGGTCAATCTACTTTGAGCTTACAAGTGAGCATTTGCTGGAAAAATCATGTAAAATCATATATGAAAGTTATTTTTAACTCATATATAAGAAATATTAGAAATATAGTCATGGGATTTCTCTGGCTGTCCAATGGTTAGGACTCTGTGTTTCCACTTCAGGAGGCACAGGTTCCAAGAGTAGTAGGGGAACTAAGATCTCAAATGCCATGTGGTGCAACCAAAAAAATAAATAAATAATTTAATCAGTATCAGTGAACCCCAAGCTGACCTCATCTTTTTCAGTTCCCCTTTGCCCACTTGGGTCCCATGACACTGGTCTCCCTGATGTCTCCTGAGCGTCATCCTGCCTCAGGGTCTTTGGTTTTGTCTGTCTGCATAGAAATTCTGCCATGACCTGTCACATAGGGCTCCTGCAGAGAGAAGTCTGTGTACTGCACAAGGGCGGTCGGCTGCAAGGGTACTCAGATGCTCAGTCATGTCTGACTCTGTGTCCCCATGGACTGTAGTCATCAGGCTCCTCATCCACAGGATTCTCCACACAAGAATGCTGGACTAGGGTACTGCAAGGGTGAGAGGAACCAAAATCCAGCTCTCACCAGCGTCTGCCCAGGCCTGGGGCTGCATCTGCCTGGAAAGAAGAGCACTTTTTCCTTAAGGAGAAGGGTCTGTCTGCTCATTGAGCCATAGACCCTAGGATTTAGGCTTCCCAAAACAATATTTGCCTAGTTGATCAGCACAGAGGAGGAGCTTTTAAAAACCTTTTTACCTCCACCTGGCCTTTTCTAATAAGCGCCAAAACACCCAATGGCACAAAAGCCTGGCTCTTTTGCTCCTTCCGCTCTCTGCTCAACTGTCAGCTTCACAGCGAGGCTGCCCTCACCATCCTGTGGAGGACAGTCCTTTCCATCCTTTAGCAAATCACCCTTTGGTTGGCACCTGCTGCTACTGCTGCTAAGTCACTTCAGTCGTGTCTGACTCTGTGCGACCCCAGAGATGGCAGCCCACCAGGCTCCCCCGTCCCTGGGACTCTCCAGGCAAGAACACTGGAGTGGGTTGCCATTTCCTTCTCCAATGCATGAAAGTGAAAAGTGAAAGGGAAGTCGCTCAGTCATGTCTGACTTAGCGACCTCATGGACTGCAGCCTACCAGGCTCCTCCACCCATGGGATTTTCCAGGCAAGAGTACTGGAGTGGGGGGCCATTGCCTTCTCCCTGGCACCTGCCTACCCCCAACTAGAACAGGACTCATGAGGGCAGGGGCTCTGGCTTCTTTGCTGCTGTGTCTGAATTAATGAAATTCACACAGTTCATAGAAACATCAATCTTCCAAACAACCGAGGGAGGGCCTTTCTGATACACAGATACAATTCTAACACGTTCACCCAGATTTCTCACTTCTCTCCAGGGAATGCGCCATGAAGTGCTTGTGAGGGATACATCTCAAGCTGGGCTGTAGCAGCCAAGTGGGCCCACATGCCTTGTCTTCCCAACTAGAGACAATGTCTTCATGGTGGTCCATAAAGGGGCTTACAGATCATCAAGGTTAAAGCAGATCTACCCAATTAAAGACATGGAAAAAAAGGACTCACCTACCCTCAGAGGTTAAACACAAATATATACCCTCAAGAGAGACAGTAATTATTTAACTGGGCTTTAAGTAATCAATAACAGAGACAGGAAATGCTCGCATGATCCATCAGTTGAGAACGTGTTCCTGTTCCTCACCATTAAATCCACTACTCCATCCCCCTTAGTCAGACACGAGACCAAAAGCAAAGAATGGCTCGCTGCCCAGTGGACAGTCAGAGGCCTTATTCACTTATTTGGGGATCCTTCTGGCTGTGAAGAAGTCACTGAATAGCATTGCAATAGGTCCTATAAAGAGGTGATCAGGAATCCAAATAATTCCCCAGGAATAATCAGAGACACTTGTCCACACACATACACTCTACTGTATATGAAATTTGGGGTTTGACTTCGTAAGTAGATTAGGTAATATTTGGGGAACAATAGTGCTGTCCTATACTTGATGTATACCTGTATTTTATTCATCCGGGTGCCTCACAGAAAGTTGAACTTATTCATAGCTAAAGCACTTTTAATTCTTCTAAATGCATCAAAGTAGGTTGTTATGGAAGACATACAGAAAGTCAGAAGTATAGAGAAAATATTCAATAGGTTTTGTATTAACCCCCCCTTCCAAATTCTTATAGCAACCAATGTAGGAAAAAAGCACAAATCAGGTCAATTTTCATTTTATTTTTAAAATATGATTTTCATAATCTACCTCGATATGGAAAAAAAAAAATTGTCTTCTAGAATTTAAGGCCTACTTGCACTTTACAGAACAGCCAAATAGAGGACAAGCTAGTGATTTCCCTGATGTGGTCCAGTGAATCAGTGTCAGGATCCTGGCACTCATTTACGGCTCCAGCTGTTTCAAGTTTTCCTCACCACACCCACACATGCAGCTCATGGTATTTCTATACTGGGTCATCTCACTCTATTTTTGAAACAACTTTAATCTCTTACATTTTAGAATCAAATTAAAGAGACTTCCAACTCAACTAATCTCAGGTATCTAAACAGAAAACTATACTTCTAGAAAAGCAGCCATTATTCTTTTTTATCTCTGTTCTTCCATCATTCGTGCCTTATAAATCCTATCTCAGACAAACATGAGTCTTTTAATCTCACTATAGATAGCAGAGCACAGAGAAAATCACATAATTGATGCACCTACTACACATGGCTCCCAACTCAATTGAGTTCTGAGCCCCAATCATCAATCACTCTACCTAACTCTGTTTAGCTTCCTCTACCATTTACTATTTCAGGGGATATTTAAACCTCAGTCATTCTCCCCAGTACTTCACCCAATGACAACTCAAGTGACTCTCAGTCTCCCCTAACAGACTCTGATTAAGAACATTCAGACTAACTCATTCCCTGCACATCCTGTCTCCTCTCTTAAGCTTTTTTATGGCCATATCAATCCATTCATCCTTGCCTTCACTCCAAGGGAAAGATGTTTCCCACTGCTGAAGGTCAGACTTTCTTCAACAATTACCTTCATTATTCCTGTCACCTCTGACTTGCTCCATTAGTGATCACACTGCTCTGTATAAACATCCCCTTCTCTATCTGCTCCTTCCAATAAGCAAATAAATGTACTTCAACACTCAAAAAATAATTTTTATATTTAAAAAATGTCCTTGACTATTCTGACCCAAAGATAAAGTTCTTGTGTTTTAAAGAGTAAGAAGTGTAGTTACAGCATGCATGCATGCTCAGTTGTGTCTGACTCTTTGTGACCCCATGGGCTGTAGCCCACCAGGCTCCTCTGTCCATGGAACTCTCCAGGCAAGAATACTGGAGTGGGTTGCTATTTCCTATTCCAGGGGATCTTCCTGACCCAGGGACTGAATCTGCATCTCTTGTATCTTCTGCATTGGCATGCCAGGGGCCAGCGTGAGGAACTCTGCCCATGGCCAATGTCATGAGGAAGGAGGCTTGGCATATGCAAAGGCGTGATCAAGCCTCAGGAAATCCCCTGTTCCCGAGCATCTACCCCAAAACCAGAGTCTGTTTTATGCTCTCACCTACACCTCTGACTTTACGGGGGGCTCTCCCCCATAACCGTTTCTCTCGGAGAAGGAATAAACGTGCAGCTCCAAGGCAATAAAAATTCCTGGGCGTGACAAGAGTGTTTCAGCTTATGGACTCCTCTGAAGGTTATCTAGCCCTCCTGTATAGGTTCCTCTGGCCACCTGTGATTGTTTACAGCCTCCCAATCTGAGAGGCATGAGATGTTTTAGACTTACTAGAGGCAAATTCTTTTGGGGAGTTGGAAATTATTAGTATAGTGGGTTGGTTAGGAATTATATTGGTGAAGGGTTTTTCATTTGTTGTGCCAATAATTGCTGCTAATTCCCTGCCCTGGGTGTGACAAGGGTGTCTCAGATCAAACCTCTCTGCTGACAGACTAGCTTGTGTGACAGGATTATCCATACTCCTGCCACTACACACGTGATTGTTTACTACCTCTCAACCATAAATAGCACAGAGAGTTTTGGAGTATTTTGAAAGTCTTAATTAGCATAGGGCTTTTCTCATTGTTGAGTCAATGATTGCCGCCAGGCCTCCATATCCTTAGGCACCTGGGAATATATTAATCAATGTATTTGGAATATAGAAAAGGAAATATAGTAGTCTTAAGGTTAGCAATACTAGACTTTTTGAGTTAGTGAATTTTCTCTTTTGTAATAGATCACTGTACCTTGTTATAAATCACTGTATCCTTGCTATGTAAAAATGTAACTTTATCACTATCTTAAGACTAAATAGATCTTAAGGGGAACATTGGTGAAAGGATTTTCATTTGTTGGGTTGATGTTTGCTGCTACATCTCCATGTTGCCTGCCCTTATAATGAATATAACTAGCATATAGGAGAAATAAGTATTAACATTTAAGCATATAGGAGAAATAAGTATTAACCTTTAAGATTAATGGTGTTAACCTTGGGTTAAATAAATTCCTTTCTTGATTGTAACTCACTACACCCTCACCCTATAGGAATGTAACTTTATTTGGAGGGTGGTGCCTGGTTTAAGAAACAACACCCTTGGAAGAAATAAGTTTTTTGGTTATCAGAAAGAAAGGATCATAAAATGTCAGCAGGTCTCATGGCCAGAAGATGATGTAAAATCCCTAAGACCTTTTTATGTGAAGCACCTAATTTTGATAAAGGTCAGGACTGCTGACCCCCACGTGACTCTGTATTCACTCCTATGTGTAACAAAAGGTATATAAGCAAATCCAAAAATAAAGAAATTGGATCAGTTTCCGGAAAGACTGATTCCCTCATGTCGTTCTTTTCTGCTCCCTGTTTTTCTGGCTGAATTCCCATCTGGAGCATGGGTGCTCACCACGTCTACTTACTTGCCCCGGTTTTCAAGCCCATGCGAGAAGGAGCCCAAGGAGGGGCACCTTCCGATATTCAAGAGGCACCGGTGGCCCAATGTAGATGGTACAAATTCCTTGTCTTGGAATTTTATTGGTATCCCACGTAAACCAAGTTATTCAGCCTCCTTTTCTCTCCTACTATTTTCTGGCCGAATTCCCATCTGGTGCATGGGTACCCACCAAGCCTATTAATTTTGCCTGGGCTTCTAAGATCAGACCGGGGGGGCCTCTCCTCCTTCAGGAGAGCGGGAAGATGCCCGCGGCCTACGTAGGTGGTGATTGGTATTCCATGTGAACCAAGTTATTCAGCCTCTTTTTCTCTGCTAATTTTCTAATCCCTCTCTATCTGTAATTAAATAAGCTATTTCTAAGGACGCCGATGCCGTCCCCACCTTCGAATTCCCTGGATCCACCGGGGCTGCACCCCAGCAAGTTCCTACTCCAGGGGATCTTCCTGACCCAGGGACTGAATTAGCATCTCTTGTATCTTCTGCATTGGCAGGCTGATTCTTTACCAGTGTGCTACCTGGGAAGCCAAGAAGTACAATACTAAGTTCTAATCCCACCTTCTTGGCTGTGTAACCTTGGTAAGTTTTCCCTCTAAAGGAGGGTTCTCTTAACTGCACAATAGAACAAAAATAGTGATTACATTACAGGATTAAACAAGGCAACACCTGTATTTACCATTGTGTGTAGCACTAAAAACTGTTGGCTTTGTGCTATTTCAAAACGTCAGTTGTGCTCAGTGTTTCCCCTTACATTTACATGCAAACAAAGAGCTAGAGAATGGACTGTACTAAACACATAGACGATGTCTTTATAAGTCAGACAGTAATTACAACCATGCAAAGTACATCAGAGACAGTTTCACTATAAGTAATGGTGAAACAACTTTTATTAGACTACCTGCTCATGCAGATAATAATGATAAACTTAAGAAAATACCTGTTTGAAGGCTCTGGAGAGCAACAAAACTGACAGAAATAGGAGAGGAGTACACCCTCCCATTAGAAATAAACCAAGAGCACTGGATGAGATTTGCCCTTGGACAGCTTTTCAAGTGAGGAATATTCCCTGTCCTGACAGCACTGGCAGCAAGAGCTCAAGCACAAAGCATCCCTGATGCTGGCCTGAGGAACCAGAGGATGAAACGAAAGCTGCTGCAACTAACCTCACCAGTGTCACTGGCAGACTCTTGTACACATTTGTATGAGAGTCCAGGCTTCCCAGGTGGCACTATTGGTAAAGAACCTGCCTGCTAATGCAGGAGATGCAAGAGACATGGGCTTGATCCCTAGGCCGGGTAGATCCCCAGGAGGAGAGCATGGCAACCTACTCCAGTACTCTCATCTGGAGAATCCAATGAACAGTGGAGCCTGGCTGCTACAGTCCACAGGGTCGCAAAGAGATGGACATGACTTAGCATGCAAGCACAGGAGAGAGTCTCCACTTAACCACAGAGGTTACTACTGAGTGACTAACAGAAATAAGCAAATATTTTAGCTATTGCCAACTGCAAAAAGTCAGAGTTTGGACTGTGAGTCTAATCAGATTAACTACTTACACTCTTTGGAAGATAACAGACTCCACAGTCTCTGTACCACATCATCCATAATGTCTAGTATGCAGTAAAAATTTATTGGACATGCAAAAAAAAGTTTTAAGTGATCCACAAGATAAATGTACTCAAATAGAAACTGAGCTGAAGGTGACTTCTACTGGAATTAGCAGACAAGAACCCTAAAGCAGCCATTTTCCAAGAAAACACAGTTGTGGTGATGGAACAAAATGGGAGTCTTGGCACAGGAATGGAAACTAGAAACAAATGGAAAATCTATAAAAGTATAATATCTAAAATGGAAAAATATGTCTTAATGAGCTTAATAGAAGATTTGAAAGAGGAAAACTAAAAAGGAAAGAAAAAAACCAATGGATTTGAAAACAGAGCAAAAGGAAGTATCCAATTTGAGAAACAGTAAAGCGAATGGAGAGTGAAGAGCATCTCACTGTAGCACAACATAAAGGGGTCTAAATTCCACACAACTGGATTTCCGAAAGGAGAAGAAGAATGGGGAAAGAAGAACATATTAAAAGAAATACGGCCAAAAATCCACAAATCTGGTTAAAAAATATATATATCTAACCAGGAAGCTCAGAAATCCCAAAGCAGGATAAATATAAACAAAACCATAACTAGGCACATCATAGTAAAACTGATGAAAACAAACTAACAAATAACCTTGAAGCAGCCAGAGAAAAACACACATTACACACAGAGAAACTACATTATAGACAATGGCTGAAGCATTCTCTAAAATACATGAAGCGAGATCGGACAGAAGTCAAGGGGGAAATAAACAAGTTTCTAATAACAATCACATCTTGCTAAAGATCTAGATTGAAATATCAGCAGGAATACAGTAGCTGTGGATAACACTATGGAAAACACCTGGCCTGATGGATGCTATGGAACAGAACACCCAAGGACTACAGATGACACACTTGTTGCACTATTAAAAACCAACAAAAAATTATAAGACTAAAATCTTACAGAATATGTTCTCTGACCACAGGAGAATTAAACTATCAATCACAATAAGATATTAATAACACCCCAAAATTCAAAATTAAAACACACTTCTAAATAGTACAGAAGTTTAAGAAGAAATCACAAGGAAAATTAGAAAACATTTGAGCTAATTGAAAATAAAAATAATATATCACAGTTTGTTGGATGCAGTGAAAACGAAGTACTCAAAGGCAGATAAAGCAGAGAATACACAGAAAATTACATTGGTAATTGCTTTAGAAGAGTTGTCTCCCAAAGAAGACATACAGATGTCTAACAGGCACATGAAAAGATGCTTGTTACTGCTAATTATTAGAGAAATGCAGATCAAAATAACAATGAGGTACCACCTCACACCAGTTAGAAGGGCCACTGGTAAAAAATCTACAAATAATAAACACTAAAAAGGGTGTAGAGAAAAGGGAACCTTCTTACACTGTTGGCAGGAATGTAAATTGGTGCAGCTACTATGGAAAACAGTATGGAGGTTCCCCAAAAAACTAAAAAAAAAAGTTGCCATATGATCCAGCAATCCCACTCCTGGGCATACACCCAGACAAAACTTACTCAAAAAGATACATGCACCTCTAAGTTCACAGCAGCATTATTTGCAACAGCCAGGATGTGGAAGCAGCCTAAATGTCCATCGACAGATGACTGCAGAGAAGATGTGGTACATATATACAATGGAATATGACTCAGTCATCAAAAAGGATCAAATAACGCTATTTGCAGCAACATGGATGGATGGACGGGCAGATTATCATATTAAGTTAAGGAAGTCAGAAAGAAAAAGACAAATACAATATGATATCACTCACACGTGGACTCTACAGTATGGCACAAATGAACCTACCTACAAAACAAAAACAGACTCACAGACACAGAGAGCAGACTTGTGCTTGCCAAGGAGGGAGGAGAGAAGGATAGGAATGTTGCATTGCTGTTGCTAAGTCACTTCAGTCGTGTCCGACTCTGTGCGACTCCATAGATGGCAGCCCACCAGGTTTCCCCGTCCCTGGGATTCTCTAGGCAAGAACACTGGAGTGGGTTGCCATTTCCTTCTCCAATGCATGAAAGTGAAAAGTGAAAGCGAAGTCGCTCAGTCATGTCTGACTCTTAGCAACCCCATGGACTGCAGCCCACCAGGCTCAACTGCAGCCTACCAGGCTCCTCCGTCCATGGGATTTTCCAGGCAAGAGTACTGGAGTGCCACTGCCTTCTCTGGGAATGTTGCCTTAGCAGATATAAATTATCATGTGTAGGATGAATAAACAAATCCCTATTGTACAGCACAAGAAACTATATTCAATATCCTGGGGTAAAATCATAATGAAAATGAATATATAAATGTATAACTGAGTTACTTTGCTAATAGAGCAGAAATTAAACACAATATTGTAAGTCAACTATACTTCAGTAAAATTTTTTTAAAAAGTTTTGTCTCAAATTAATCATCTAAGTGTTACCTTAAAAAGTTAGGAAAAGTTAAGTGAACAAAATACAAAGTGAAAAGAAAGAAATAACAAATGTAAGAAATAGGCACAGGTAAGAAATCAATGAAAATACAGCAGACAACAACTGATAGAGAAATTCACAAAGCCAAAAGTTGTTTTAATCTAAAATATCATTAACATTGTTAAAAAACAGATTAAGAAACAGATATTAAAAAAACACAAATAACAGGAATAAAGGATGAGGTATCACTATGAAATGAATATTAAAAAGATAACGATGAAAACCCTTTCAAAACATTCAACAAATCAAATTCCTCTGAAGCATACAAGTTTCAGAACTGACATAAAATGAAGTAAAAGAATGGAATAGCTTTATAGCTTCAAAAGAAACTGAATTCACAAATAAAAATTTTCCCCTAAAGAAAACCCTCAACTCATATGATTTACTAATAACTTCAACCAAACATCAAAACCAAACTTATATATACTCTTTCAAAACAGAGAAGGAAATATTTCCAATTTCCTTTATGAATCCATAATTACTTTCATATCAAAACAATTATTTTAAAATCCACAGAAAAAATTACCACTCATGAACACAGACACAAAACTCCACAGCAAGATACAGGCAAACTGAATCCAGTAATATTTAAAAAGAATGATAAAAAGTTACCCCCTGAAATTAACTATAGGAATCCAAGTTGGTTTAATATTTGAAAATCAATTAGTAAGATTCATCGCATTAACCAAATAAAGAGAAAAATCATAACAGCAGCCACAGATGCAGATAAACCATTTTACAAAATTCAAAACCCATTCATGATAAAAACTATTCAACAAAGAACAGAATGAAACCTCAGTGAGATAAAAGACATCTATAAAAAAGCACAGCTAGCATCATACTTAACCCTGAAACAGCCTGTTTTCTCCCTAAGTAAAGGAAAGGCCTTTGAAGTCTTCACTCACTGCTTCTAATCAACATTGTTCTGACGGCTCTGGGCTCTGGTCTGTGAAATGATGGAGAAAAGAGAAAGGGAAGGCAGGCAGGCAATTTGGAAAGGAAGAATTGAAATGGGTTTTATTCACAGATAACATGCTTGTTTACCTAGGAAATCATATCAAATATATACAACAACTGCTAAATCTAATAAGCAAGTTTAGCAAGATCACAGGATACAATGTCCACATACAAAAATCAACTGAGCACCTGCACACTAGCAACAAATGTTTGGCAAAAATAATGTGTTTATTATAGCACCGAATATTTAGAAATAAGCCTAACAAAAGACATTTAATACTACTAAACTAAAAACAATAAAACACTGCTGAAAGAAACCATAAAGATCTCAACAAATCAAGAGAAACACTATAATCATGGATTGGAAGACTCAATATTGTTAAAGATATCAATTCTCAACATATCTAAAGGTCAATGAAATTTCATCCCTGAAAACTTTCAAAGAAAACTTTCACAGAAATACAAGCAATCTAGAACAGACAAGACAATTTTCATAAATAAGAACACAGTTGAAAGACTTACAGTTTGTACACAGAAGGCTCATAATTTAATTGCAGTCATCTTTTTTACCTAAAGTTGCAGTACAGAGATAGGACTAATTCACGATTAAAAAAAAAGAAATCAGAGGAGTGTTCAGTGGCTGCCTGAAGTGGTAGGGATAATTATTGAGAAGATACTCCAGGAAACTTTCAGTGGTAATGGAAATATTTTCTATCTTCTAAGAGGTACAGGTTACACAAGTATATGCATTTTTAAAACATCAATTTGTGCACTTATGCAAATGTGCACATTACTTTAATGTGAGATTTAATGTAAATATCTCTTTAAAAGAGATAAACAATAGTGATTTTCAGGTTTGCAGTTTTGCTTTTTTTACAGTGCTATGGATTCTGTGTTCTGTGTCGTGCGGTGCTTCGTCACTCAATCATGTCTGACCTTTTGCGACCCCATGCACCACAGACCTTAAGGCTCCTCTGTCCATGGGTATTCTCTAGGCAAGAATACTGAAGTGGGTTACCATGCCCTCCTCCAGGGCATCTCCCCAACCCAGGGATCAAACTCAGGTCTCTCATATTGTAGGCAGATTCTTTACAGTCTGAGTCACCAACGAAGCCAAGAACACTGGAGTGGGTAGCCTATCCCTTCTGCAGGGGATCTTCCTGACCCAGGAATCGAACCAGGGTCTCCTGCATTGCAGTCGTATTATTTACCAGCCAAGGTACCAGGGAAGCTCTGTGTGTTCTAGGCTGCAGTAAATGAGTAATATAGTGAAGTATAATAGCTGACAGCTTTCTCATTGTTGGAGAAGTTAGTTCTGAATAAAGGATAAGAATGTACCCTATGGTTTTAGATTAAAATCAGAGGGGTCAATATAAGTATGAACTCACTATAGATAAATAAAGATACAGATATGTGTGTATATAAAATATGTTTATGAATATGATACGTATGCATAATTTCCTAGCTCTAGATTCATTTCTGCTTTCCATTAGAAAGGAATGAAAATAACAGCTTCCGTATGTAATAGCTAATCCCAGGGTTTGTGATAAGAAAAGTGTATGATGAGCTTGTAAGAAAAAAAAATCCTTCTGTAAAAAGAATGTGCTGTAGGAATCATGGGAATATATCAAAAGGAGTAGCTTAAAAGGGCTCTCAGAGGCCAAATCTGGGACAGTTTTGAGCAGTGATCCAGGCTCTGTGGACCTGATGGTTAGGGGTAGGAACAGACTTTCCCAACTCAACTGCACTCTATTGTGATTATGAAGGAACCATGTCCTTCGTGTATAAAGATTACCGAGTTCCAGTTGATTCTGCTCTACTATTGTCCAATTTATATCTACTCACAACCACTTTCAAGTCATGGCTCAAGGGGAATTTTGCATGGAGCAGTATCACCAAAGCCTTGTGCAAAAAGCAGCAGGTTGTATGGAAGAGCTCAGAAGAGCCAACACAGCTTCACTGATAGTGAGAAAGTGGGTGGTTCCTCCAAGAATAGCACCCAGACTGGGAGCCATGAATGAAGAGGCACCAAACAACTGTTTTTCCAGAATGAAAGGGAAAACTATGTAGGAGGGAGTGGAGCAGCAATGTAAAGGCAATTAGTTCTAATTTGAAGTAGAAAAGAGAGAGGAAAGCAGTTCTGGTCATTTGTAAAATGAGGAAGCAGACTGCATGTTTGTCACAATCACAAAACACTTCTATGACATCTAATTATATTTCTTAATGCTCCCTCAAATCTTTTAACACTCACTGCACCCTTTTGCTCTTTTCTACATGGTCACCCCCACTGGAAACTGTCGAGTCCTGGTAAACAAGTATGTAACAGTAAGATGTAGGAGATTTTCTTCCTTACTGGGGTTGTAACAACCAGTCAGTCAGCTGTTAGGCACTGCACTTCTCATCTGCCCCTTCTTCTTGATCTAGAGTTTCAAGAGAAGACATGGATAAGGGAAACTATTCTCCCCTATACGTCCTGGCTCAAAGCTGCAGACCTCAGTCTCCAGCTCCCCTTAATGCTTGCTCTACAATGCTCCCTGGGGAGTAAAAATGCATTTTGAACTGTAATGAGTTATACAAAAATAGACTCAGGAAGGAGTTGAAAACAATCATTCATGTACAAAGACTCTGATATACTCTTCCTAAAAATGTTATTTTAGATGTTTCTCTACCATGTCATCCTTGAACAAAAGTCTAGAAAACAATGTAAAATTAAATTATATTTGTATGTTATAACCATGAAGCAGGAAACAGTGAGTACAAATAGCAAAATGAATACAATTATTTACAATGTGAAGAAAGAGGCATATGAAATAAATCACATGTTTTCATTGCTCTTTTCTGGTCCATTCATCATTTCTTTGGTTGTCTAGCAGCTGAAACTCCTTTCTATGTCAGGGAAATTTTGCACTGATGGCTCTCTCCTGTGGTAGTTAAAATACAGCCGGTAGTTGCTCTCCTGGTCTTGTAGCTAAGGAGAACGCATGTGGCCTGAGCTTGGGCAATCAAATGCACCTGCTCTCAGGCATCAACTAGGAAATGAGCAACGAAAAGAAGCAGGGCTAGGGGAAGCACACCCAAGACCCAGACCAGTGATGGCAGTGGTGTTGTCTGGTGTCAGCCAGCTTCAGCATCCAGCTCAGTAGAACAATCAGCCACTGCAGACTAGATCTACAGTGAGCATTTGTCAGAGATGCTGGCTGCTAAGAGCTGGTCCCCTAGTTCCCCCAGCCATGCTCTACCATGCTGTAAGCCAACAAATAAATGCTGTTTCCAATGAACTCCGTGAATACTGGAATCGCTTGTGACTACACATTCCGCCTGGTGCATCTACTGTCATGCACTGACCTCACTGTACTGAGCTGCCACCTAAGAGGTTGTTTCTGTTTCGTTTTTAGTCGCTTTGGTCATATCCAACTCTATTACAATCCCATGGACTGTAGCCTGCCAGGCTCCTCTGTCCAAGGGAGATCCAAGGCAAGAATACTGGAGTGGTTTGCCATTTCCTTTTCTAGGGGATCTTCTCAATCCAGGGACAGAACTGGCATCTCCTGCATTGCAGGCAGATTCCTTACTGCAAAGCCACCAGGGAAGCCCTACCTAGAAGGAGCTCTGTCTAATACACAGAACTACTTTGAGTTTTTCCTCTGGTGAAAAAAACTGCCTCCTTCTGAATTTCCTGGTTGTTATTTTTGCTTTTTTCCTTTTATAAGCTCTGCTCAAATTAAAAGATGTTTTTTATTTCTGGGCTAGAAATTATACTATGTATTAATAAAATGACTGAAAATAAATTAGAACAGAAGCTGTATTAACAGATGATGCACAAGATAAAAAGTAAAAACCCAAATAATAACCACCTGGGTTACTGCCTCTAACTGGTATATTACCAGAGGCAAATTTCCCCGTGATGATTACCCATTAGTTTATGCAAAGTGGCTTGAGGCTCAGTCCATTTGCCAAATTGACTCTTGCCCAAATTTTCCTGGCAGACAAATTACCAGTTAACCCTCCTATTAGTAGTCTCAGCAGGAACCAATGCATGAATGAGTGCTAAGCTTCCTCCCCCGCCTAGAGAGGCCAACCAGAGCAGTGTTCAGGCCAAATGTCTTAGAATCACCACAGAGCTCTGCCCAGTGTCAGATAATAAATACTTGAATTGAAGATAATGGGACCTTTGCTTTCCCTGGCTTTTGCTCTGGCAGTGATTTGATGACCTGGGTTCATTTAAAATAAAGGATTTCTGTGTCTTAATGCTTTTAGATTTCTAAAGCTGCCATTTATTCTACATATAAGAGACCTGAAGATGTCTGACTACTATCTTTACTCTCAAGAGTAGAGGTGACAGGTAATTTTATTACTGAAATGACTGATCTTATCAGCTGCTATGTTACCTTATTTTCTTCATAAATAAAGATCCAGGATAAGAGTACAAACAGTTACTCTCCTCACACGTTACAAGCTACTGGAATAGAATATCCTTTAGGGACAAAAGGTATCACTGCCATTCAGAAAGACCCTTCACTGAGACAGCACAGCCAGTCAATGTGGTCATAAAGGACCTCTGTGTCTCCATAATATGTGGGAGACAGATCACTGGCTCATTCCATACCAGCCTCTCAGGACCCATAGGACAGAAACAATTTCCTTTCACTTCCAGCCAGGTTGGAAATGACCCAGGCATTCAGAAACAAACAGGATGTAAGCTGATTTAAAAAAAAAAAAAAGTCAACTAGATAATAAGAGCTTTGATTCAACTCAGAATTGAACTCAAAGCTTTGATTCAACTTTTTTTCCTCTCTTATAAGACAAACGATAGATAAAATGCAAAACTGAAGTAAAATTTGGTAAAGCATGCATTTTACGTACTGAATGAAAACTACAACAAAAACAAAATATTTTCTTGATTTTTGATAATACAGCACAAACCCCAGCAGACGTACTTTATTATGAAATAGCTCATTTGACACATTAAGAACGTAATTGAAATGTGTCTCATCCAAGACATACAAGTGAGCCTTAGTGACATCAACGGAAACACACTGGCTCTTAGCTTATGTGGTTTGTGGGGATTTTCGAAAAGCTCTAGAGATCTCAGTAGTTTTCCGCAGGGCTTTGTAGACAGTATGCAGAGTCCAGAGTAAAACAGTGTGATTCGGTCTCACATGCAGGGAAGACCGTCTATTCTTTTATTATTTACTCATGCTTCAGTTTTCTACCACGTGCATACTGAGCAAAGGTTTGCTTTATTCAACACCTATCCCAGAGCACCAGCAAATATATATTACTGCAAAGAAATAATTACAGGGAGAAAGCCCACACAGTCAATGACAGCATCATAAATATTTATATAGTATAGTGCATTTAGGTTAACTGTTAATCAGGTGTTAAATGTGAGCTATAACAAATTCTCTGAAAAGGACAAATAGAAGACTTATTTTATGTTTTAATAGTGGTTGGAAGAACATACTACTTTTAATTCTAATCATACCAGACATCATTACCTTCTCTGTCTTCCTCACTCTCTTCTAATAAAGGGAATCAGTTGTCTCAGCAGTGTATCAGAAGGACAAAAAATTTAAACTTCTATTTCCTTATGGTTGATCACAGAAAGCTTTCATCACTTAGGACTCTTTGAAGCATGTGCTCAGTGCAATAAATGTGTATTTGTGTTGCTGGGGGAGGTGAGGCAGGCGGAGGAGGTTGGTTTTAATGAAACACATGTGAGCAGGAGCCTGGAGGTCTGCAGCAGACACACCATCAGACCCCAGAGGCGAGTTTGAGACGAACCAGAACTTCAAATGACATGTTATGAGATTGCATATACTAAGCAAACTTTCATTCTATTCTCATACTATTTTCATTAAAAAAAAAAATAATTTCTAATTGCAAAGAAATATAGGAGACAGAAGCTAGATAAAGAAAGTTGGGGATGCCACCGTATGATCAGTCCTGGTTGCATTACTGGATCACCCATTCAGAGTTAAACATGCCTTAGGGCATTAGGAAACAGAATCTCCCTCCAAAAATCCCTATTTTAATAAAAGCATCATAGTAACTATTAAGGGAAACATAATTTTTCATACTTCTTTTATGATTTAGTGTTACATTTGAGAAGGGTCTCCATAATTTGTCCAGCATTTAAGAACAAAACAACAACCTCGGAAGTGGTCTCCTCATTCTACACTGTGTTATGGGAAGAAAGACGATTGGCAAGTCTCAATACCTTCTTTTGTCTGCTCTCAGCAGCAGCCAGCTGTGTGGACATCCTTTCTTGCATTTTTCTGCAGTGTGCCATGACTGCTTCGAGGATGGAGAGGGGGTTGGTACAAACTGGCTTCTTCTCTTTATCGCTGGCACCTGCTTCATAGTCTCTCTGTAGTGCCAGGAATGGGTCATTTAAATTAAATCTCCCATACCGTTCCTGGATAAATACCTCCTTCCTGCGAGCCTAGAACAAAATCAGAAGAATGTATTCAGGAAAAGAAATGAAAATATACAGGAAAATATTTATATGAAGTTTTGTGGATACTGCTCCAAATGGTATTCACAACTGTCATGAGTCATGGCTTATGTGTGATGTCAGGTGGTGAGAAGTAAGGAGACTGTGACCTCAAACCTTGACCAGTCTGCGAAGCTATGTTCAAAAGTTCTTCCTTTAAGAATATAGTCTTTTAAATTGCAAAATATGCAAAAACAGTTTTTTCCTCATGATGCGGACCCCTTCAAGGATCTGAATTTTAGGTGCAGTCTTTTCTCATTTAAAGTAAAATAATATCAACAATTAAAATAATTTTTAACAAAAAATAAAAAACAGGCAAAATGTTTATAGAACTTATATTTCACATAATCTTCACCATGTTAAGTCACAAAATATAAATCTCCAAGTTTTGTATAGTCAGAAAGAATTTTATAAATATTTGAAGAAAATATTTCATGTATTTTTTAATGTCAAAAATCACAACACTCACATTTTGTGAAATGTGACCAACTACCAAAAAAAAAAATAACCTCCAGAAAATTAGGAAGATGCAAATGTCTTCTCAGAACTGAAGGACATTAAAATATAGTTCATAGAATCCCAGGAAAGAATGTAACCTCATTTTACTTTAAATGTCAGTCCATCAGCGTCAAAGTTAATTTCACATCCACTTGGCACTAAATGCAATTTTCTATAATTAGCCTACAATGGCCTTTGCATAAAATGGAAAATAGCAGGAAAATAGTAGTAGGAATATATTGAAAATGAGCAACATTTTCCTAACTCAGGTCATTCGGAATAGCTACTAGAAAAAAATTATTCTATGCCACTGCCAGTGGAAAAACTAAATTACTTTACAATAAATCAAGCTTAATTTTCCAAAATGTCAAAGATGTTTTCTAAAGAAATATTACATACATTTCCTTAATTTAAACCAACTGCACTGACCAACTCAACTTTTCCATTTTAAGACCACTATCAGCAAGCCAACAAGTAGATAAACACGAATGCAAATGACAAGTGAGAAAATCTAACATTTGTTTTCCTATTACCAAATTAGATTAGAAAATATAATTTAAGAAAAGTCCGATTCACCATAAAATTTAAGCTATCTTTCAGAGGATTATTTTAAACTTAAAAAGTCAAAGTGGTTTGTAAGTCAAAAAACATTTGGTATTTCTAGATTCTTCAGATTCAATTATATAACCAATGCACTAAATAAGTATTATTTTAGAGATGCAATTACAAAAGCAATTTCATTTTATCCTAACTTCTCTCTTAATTTTTATTCAATGTGGTGATTCATCTTCCATCCCTGAGTTAATCATTTTTATCTGATATAATACCTATACTCACTTTAAAATATAAAAATCTCAGTTTGGTTTTTAGAATATCCAACTTCAGTGGTATGATGGCTTCTCTTCCCCAGCTAGGATCTGCACCACCTGGGAAGGAAGTGTTTAAGAAAACCTGTCTTCTTTCATTCAATTTTCTCCCTGTCTTTCCTAGTTATTTTCATCCTCTCCAGATTGGAAGGGACCAGAGGTAAAGGATGAAGATGAAGATGGAAGTGAGGGGAACAGGCGCACTCTACCTGAATGGTTCAGTAAACTGGCCTTACCAGCTGAAACTTACATTTTAACAACCAATTAAAATGACTTCTTCCTGAGATGAAGGGATGCACAGCATTCTCTCCAGAGAAACGCCCCTTGATAAAAATCCTTTCTCTCTTGAATCTCCAACAATTACATTTTTTATACCGTCAATGTGGGTAAGGAGTTTAAAAGTCAAAGGTGGACTTCAAGTTTCTTCTGAAAATCTGGCATCTTGGTCCTCATTTTAGCATCCATATTTATTATTATAGGTCCCCTGCTGAAACTTACATTTTAAGCAGGGGTTCTCATTTTTCAACTATGGAAGTATTTCTTTTAACATTATTGTAAGAAGTATACCTTTTTTAGTACATCTTTCTTTGTAACAGAGTTCTTAATCTTGAATATACCACATTAGTTTTAATAAGGGCAGATCAACAATATAAAAGTATGAACATTTAAGGATACTGTGTAATAAAAAAGGACTTGAAATGTGCATAATACTGAGTTTGAAGAGGCCTTTCCCTAAAAAAAGGAATAGCTGAATGTGCAGATAACTTCTTGGATTATGCATCAGAATTACTTGAGAATGAAATGCATTTCAGGGAAATGAGTCATTATGAAGCCACATGCTAACTATAATTATAAAAACAGACTCAAACTCTTAAACCACTGATGCACTGATAAATAAAAACATAATTTTATCAGAATCTGAAGCTACATAGAATCCTGAGAAAGTTGCAAGCAAGAAATAAAAACATGGCCATTATTAATGGAGGATCTGACATACAGAGTTCCTACTTCTGGCTTTCATTGTTCTGTAAGATCAACTGAAGTAGGGTGGACTCAATTAGCAAAAATAAAAGGAAAAGTACTTTAGTTATTCAGCTTTTTCTACAGTATATAATCCTTTTAGGGGAAAAAAATCCCCTAAAAACTTGAATTGTAGGTTACAATTACAACATATCACCAATTAATTTTAGAACATATTGACAAACATCATATTGTCTTTTGAAAAGCTGGAATGATTTTGTAACATTAAAAAGTATTAATAAAAGGTAAATTTTACTAAGAGTTTATTTTTTATTGCAAGATGTTTCCCATTCATTTTCTCCTAAAATTAAGTTCAGGAGATAGCCACTTTTTAAATTCACATTTTATAGACAAGCAGACTGAGGCTGAGAAAGATTAACTTCCTCCCACAAGGTCATTTCTACAGGAGCTAGTATTCAACCCAGGTAGTATTACTTCAAAGACTACTCTGAAGCATTTTGTAATTTATGACTAGAGTATTCTGGAATAGTAGAAAGGGCTTCAAAAATTACTGCTTACAACATTATTCAGATCAATACAAAGAAATATTAATGAAGTTTGAAAGACAAAAATATGACAATATTCTAAATAATTAACAGTTTTCCATATGCTCTATATGTACTTTCACAGTTGCTGACCATACACCAACATAATGTAATCAAATGTAAGCATTTTTTTCCCTCCAGATTCATTCTTCAGAGAGTACTACATAAGTGCAAAATACAATCCAATAAGAAAAATGGTTCCTAAATAGCTTTTCCCCAAAAGCATATTATCAAAAGGCACTGAGTATCTGAAAACTAAAAAAAAAAAACCAACAACCAAAACCCACTAGCATTAATACAGATCTAACTGCAAGAAGACTGCAGAGGAATTTGGTCTTCAGCTCCAGCCTACACAAGGCAGAGGCCACCGCCAAGGGTGCCAATGATACAAAAGCACAAGGGATGATTCAAACGATGAGTTCAGTCTGATTAGATGGACTTTCACAGGAATTAATATGAGTCAGTTCTTGAGCAGAAACACTGAAACAAGTGTGAAAACCACTTGGGCCTGCAATCAACACTACCTTCAAGGAGTGAACCAAGAAATGAACACTGCCCCTCCACACCCCAAATCCAGACTCCACATCAGGCTTCATTAATTAACAGAAAAGGTCTATGAATCAGAACTAGATAACTTCTGGACTACTAAGCTCACTTCTGGGTGAAATATTTAAAGAATGATCAATACAAAAAGGACCTGAAGATAGAACTGAATAGAAAAAGAAAACAGGAATGCTTAAAAGACTTATGAAGCATGATAACATTCTTTCAATATCTGAAGTCATTTCATCTTTACAGAAGTATTTATTTTCATTATTCTCAAGGAACAGAATTATTGCCACTATAAAAAGGAATGTTTAAGGGCCAAAGCTGTTCCAAAGTAATAATAGGCTGCACTGGATTGGAGTGAAATCTGTCTGGCAGTGTTTCAAACATGGCTCAAATGGTAGAAATGGGGTGGGTACAAAGTCTCAAAAATTAGGAAGGCCGTCTGCTTCTAAACTGCTACACTCCCCTCAAACCCTGAAATACTATTATTCAATATCAAGAGGGATGGAATTTTTTTCCAAGCAGCCAACATAAGAATTTATCTATCTAGCTCCAAATCTCTATCTTAGTGGTAAGGAGTTCCAGTAGACCAAGTTTAAAAAAAAAAAAAAAATTAAGTGCTCTTTTAAGAAGGGAAAAAAATCCTACTCGCAAATAAATGTCATTCTAGGAGTGAGTTTACACATTCATACACAGTGTGTGTGCATGTGAATACACACACACGCATACATAGTACTTGAGTGGACTGTAGAAGGTGGAACAACTATGTGAAAGCTACAGTCTTTTGGAGAACGACATTCATTGCCTTTCAGTGATTACAAAGGCTTAGAAATTCACTAGCCAGAAACAAAATGTAACTTCCTGGAGTAAAGAATGTCAAAAAGTCTGAGTAATTCAGTCCAGTGAGCACATTTCAAACATCGCTGATATGTGGCGAGATATACATGGGACACAGGAATGCAAGGTGTGTCATGACTTTTCCTGCAAGGCAGGAGGAGGATGTCATGGAGCTGCCACAACATCCTACCTGCTCAAGGACAAAATAATCTGGATGTGCAGAAACTGTCATGCCAGTTATATACATAATGAATATTGTGAACCATATATTATGAGTGACTTAATTTACCTGGTGCCTGAGGTTAAAATCTGGAAGTCATACTTCAATAAATGACCTATTTTCTCACAGGAAAGTAGACCATTCTAACAGTATCTGTGAAATGGTTTGATTTCATAGAAACCAGAGCAGGAAGTAATCTGTCAGTCCTTATTTTAACCCTGCCTGCTACTTAACCACCTTGCAAACACCCATCAGTGTTCATCTCAGCTAGAAATACGGCCCACATTCAACTGTAAAAATAAGATTACCCTTACTCCCTAACTAGGTCAAGAATGGCACATCATGCCTCATTGTTCTGCTCTCTTGCTTAGAGAAGACATTATTACACTCTCAACACACTTTAAGCCGAATCCAGGCTAAATCCTATTTATCTTAATACATCTCTCCAGGCAGTCACCATCCATCAATTAGAACTGGAGCACAGATGAACCAACCTGCCAACTCTGCCCTGGGCAGTTAATTGCTGTGAACTGCTGTATCTTTACCTCTGTGTGTTTGATCAGCCATGTCCAAGTCTTTGCGACACCATGGACTATATAGCCTGCCTGACTCCTCTGTCCATGGGATTCTCCAGGCAAGAAAACTGGACTGGGTTGTCATTTCCTACTTCAGGGGATCCTCCCCACCCAGGGAACGAACCAGGGTCTCCTGGATCTCCTGCACTGGCAGGCAGAGTTATCTACTACTGCTAGACAGTTAAAACCATGCCTTTTACGTCTCTAACAATGAACTACCAGTTTAAAACCCATGTATACCAATTATTTATTCAAGGCCACAGAAATAATGGTTCTATTACTGGGATTAGTCATGCACAATGACTTGTAAAACTTCCATATCAAAAAACAATTTTAAATTTTATAAAGAGGCATTATTACTCAATGTTAATAGAAACAACAACAACAACAGCAACTAAGTGTGCTTATCCAAACCCATAAGGATACTTGACATACTCTACATTTTGATTTAAAATACAGTTTGCTAAACTTTGGAAAATATAATAAAAGGAAAAAAAATGAACAAAAAGATCCATGATTCAATTACCAGAAAGTAGTCACTATTAAGTTTTCCTGGTACTCTACAATTTATATTTTACAAGCATATACTTAATACCAAAAACAGTTATCAAGGACTTAAGGGAGTATGTTTCAAGTAAACTTTCTCATTTAGTTTGCTAAACAGTTCCTTTTTCAATGATCTGTATCAATATTTAATAGTATTCCACATATGAATCCTTATATACTAAAAAAAAAATCTTAGTTTATCACTTACTTTACTTTCAATTGTTCTAACATACCTGCAGGTAAAATGTGGGAATATTAAATTCACTGAGATAGAATTACTGGGTTAAAAGATAAAACCATTTTCATATGAAAGGATTTTTCAATATCTGCAAATGGACTAAAGTGATATCCCTCATCAATAGATTAAATAAAAACCATATGACCATTTCAATAGATGCAGAAAGAGCTTCTGACAAAATCCAACATCCATTTGTGATTAAAAAAAAAAATCTCTCCAGAAAGTGAACACAGAGGTACTATAGCTCACCATAATGAAGACTTCTTGAAATACATTATCAAATTCCTCTTTAGTGAGGAGTCTGCCAATTTTATTCCCATCAGCAGTAGTGATTTTGTGTCTACAGTTATGAGAGAGATTGGTCCATATTTTCCTTCTTTATTTTTTAAAACTTTGTCAGTTTGAGGATTACGATACTTCTAATCTTATTTAACTTATATGCAGAGTATTATCATGCAAAATGCTGGGCTAGATGATTTACAAGCTGGAATCGAGACTGCTGGGCAAAATACCAACAACCTCAGATATGCAGATAGTACCACTTTAAAGGCAGAAAACAAAGAGGAAGTAAAGAGCCTCTTGATGAAGGTGAAAGAGGAGAGTAAAAAAGCTGGCTTAAAATTCAACATTCAAAAAATGAAGATCATAACATTTGGTCCTGTCACTTCATGGCAAATAGATGCAGAAAAAGTGGAAACAGTGGCAGATTTTCTTTTCTTGGGCTCCAGAATCACTGCAGATGGTGACGGCAGACATGAAATTAAAAACACCTGCTCTTTGGAAGACAAGCTATGACAAACCTAGACAGCATATTAAAAAGCAGAGACATCACATTGTGGACAAAGGTCTGTATAGTCAAAGCTGTGGTTTTGTGCAGCAATCATGTACAGATCTCTGGGAGTTGGACCATAAAGAAGGCTATGTGCCGAATAATTGATGCTTTTGGACTGTGATGCTGGAGAAGACTCTTGAGGGTCCCTAGGATACAAAGGAGATCAAACCAGTCCATCCTAAAGGAAATCAGTCCTGAATATTCACTGGAAGGACTGATGCTGAAGCTGAAGTTCCAATCCTTTGGCCACCTGAGGAGAAGAGCTGACTCATTGGAAAAGACTCTGATGTTGGGAAAGACTGAAGGCAGGAGGAGAAGGGGAGGACAGAGGATGAGATGGTTGGATGGCATCACTGACTCAATGGACATGAGTTTGAGCAAGCTCTGGGAGTTGGTGATGGACAGGAAAGCCTGGTGTGCTGCAGTCCATGGGGTTGCAAAGAGTCAGACATGACTTAGTGACTGAACAACAACAATTGCAAAAAAAATGATTTGGGCCATGATGCTCCCTTCTGCATTTTCTGAAAAGTTTTGTATATATTAGTATTTATTTGTTGAATGTTTGATGGCATTTATTAGTGCAACCAATTGAGCTTGGAGTTGTTTTTAGGGGAAGGTTTTTGATAATGAATTATAAAAACAGATATATGGCCATTTGGAATTTTATTTCTTCCTATATCAACTTTGTAAGTTCTATTTTTCAAGAAATGTGACCAATTCCTCTCAGGGTATTGAAGTTTTTCACAGTATTCACTTACTATCACTTTAATGTCTGTAGGATCCGTAGTGATAATACTTCTCTTCATTCCTAATATTGGTGAAGGAAGTCGGCCTTAGGAGGCATCACTACAAACAAAGCAACTGGAGGTGATGGAATTCCAGTTGAACTATGTCAAATCCTAAAAGATGATGCTGTCAAAGTGTTGCACTCAATATGCCAGCAAATTTGGAAAACTCGGCAGTGGCCACAGGACTGGAAAAGGTCAGTTTTCATTACTATACCAAAGAAGGGCAATTCCAAAGAACATTCAAACTAATGCACAGTTGCACTCATCTCACACGCTAGCAAAGTAATGCTCAAAATTCTCCAAGTTAGGGCTTCAGCAGTACGTGAATCAAGAACTTCCAGATGTTCAAGCTGGTTTTAGAAAAGGCAGAGAAACCAGAGATCAAATTGCCAACATCCGTTGGATCGTAGAAAAAGCAAGAGAATTGAAAAAAAAAATCTGCTTCATTGACTATACTAAAATCTTTGTGGGGATCACAACAAACTGTGGAAAATTCTTAAAGAGATGGGAACACCAGATCACCTTACATGCCTCCTGAGAAATCTGTATGCAGGTCAAGAAGCAACAGTTAGAACTGGACATGGAACAACAGACTGGTTCCAAACTGGGAAAAGAGTATGTCAAGGCTGTATACTGTCACCCTGATTATTTAACTTATATGCAAAGTACATCATGTGAAATGCCGGGCTGGATGAAGCACAAGCTGGAATCAAGATTACTGCGAGAAGTATCAATAACCTCAGATAAGCACACGACACCACCCTCATGGCAGAAAGTGAAGAGCAACTAAAGAGCCTCTTGATGAGGATGAGAAAGGAGAGTGAAACAGCTGGCTTAAAACTTAACTTTCAAAAAACAAAGATCATGGCATCCAGTCCCATCACTTTATGGCAAATAAACAATGGAAATAGTGACAGATTTTATTTTCTTGGACTCCAAAACCACTGCAGATAGTGACTGCAGCCATGAAATTAAAAGACTCTTGCTCCTTGGAAGGAAAGCTATGACCAACCTAGACAAAGCTATATTTTATCTAGTAGTCATGTGTAGATGTGAGAGTTGGACCATAAAGAAGGATGAGTGCTGAAGAATTTGATGTTTTTGAATTGTGGTGTTGGAAAAGACTCGAGAGTCCCTTGGACTTGCAAGGACATCCAACCAGTCCATCCTAAAGGAAATCAGTCCTGAATTTTTATTGGAAGGACTGATGCTGAAGCTCCAATTCTTTGGCCACCTGATGAGAAGGACCGACTCCTTGGAAAAGAGCCTGATGCTGGGAAAGATTGAAGGCAGGAGGAGAAGGGACGACAGTAGATGAGATGGTTGGATGGCATTATGGACTCAATGGACATGAGTCTGAGTAAGCTCTGGGAGTTGTTGATGTACAGGGAAGCCTGGCATGCTACAGTCCATGAGATCGTAAAGAGTCGGACATGGATGAGCAACTGAACAAGAACAAAAATTAGTTATTTGTGTTCTCTTGTTCTTGCTCATTTTAATCAGGAATAAGTCAATTTTGTTGATTTTTTTCAATAAGCCAGTTTTTAGCTTTATTAATTTTATATTGCCTATCTTGTACTTTTCTAATTGCTGCTGTTTAGCAACAAAAATTTTTCCTTCTACTTATGTTTATTTTGCTCTCCTCCTTGTAGTTTCTTAAAGTAGAATCTCAGACCACCGATTTGTATATCTTTCTCCTTTTTAATACAAGCACTTAAAGCTCTCAATTTTCCTATAAACATGGTTTTAGCTATATTTCAAATATTTTGATGCTGTATTTTAATGCCATTCATTTTCCAATTTTGTGATTCTTTGTCACACAGAAGCTTTTTTCCAAAACTTTACATATATTTGGAATTTTCCCTGAGAGATATTAAAACCTATTGTGATTATGAAATTCTCTTTCTCTCTTGAATTCTGTCAATTTTTGCTTCATGTATTTTGAGGTATGTTATTAGTTATATTGAAGAAGAAAATGGCAACCCACTCCAGTATGCGTGCCTGGATAATTCCATGGTCAGAGGAGCCTGGCAGGCTACATACAGTCCATGGGGTTGCAAAGAGTTGGATACGACAGAGCAAGTGAACAACAAATCCTTTTATTATTATGAATTGCCTTACTTTTGTAATACTGGGTCTTGTTTATATATATTTTAAAATATAAAATACTTTTAAAGTATTTAAAATATTTAAAGTATTTTAAAATACTTTTTAAAAATATATTTTATTTTATTTCATTTATCTTTCTATCCATAATTCTCCAGTACAAAAGTTTTAATTTGTATTATTTAACGCAACCCACCAAAAGAACAAGCCTTCTTCACAATATGTTTCTAAAAATTTCTTTGCTATGCTAACAGTTTATTCTCCCAGATGAGATTGAGACGTATAAACTTCTACAAAGTAAAACAATGATAACTTTGATTGAAATTATGTATAAATTAGAAACACACTTGAAAATAGAGGGCTTTTTTCATAAAATTAACTCTTGCCATGGAAAGCATCTTTACATTTATTAAAATTTGCTTTTATATCTTACAGTTTTCTATTTTCAAACTGATTAGCCTAACTTTGAGAATAAAAAGATACTTTGGACAAATCTTTGGAACTATTCCCACTTTTCTAATTATCTCTGTATAGTACATACACTGATTAAAATTGCTAGAGCAGTAGTTCTTAGTCCTAGCTGCTCATCAGAATCATCTATATAACTCTGCAAACACTCAGTTTTGGCCCAACACATTCAGTAAGTCTACCCAGATTCTCCTAAGTATGCTGATGCCCCAGTCAAGGATAAGAATAACCAATTTCTTGCTTATCTCTACATTTTTCTACCATTATTTCAAAACTTAGTATTTTATGCTTATTCTCTACTAGGTAGATCTCTAGGTCACTTACTTTTCAAGCAGCTTTTGGATGGGAATGCTTTCTATCTGTACTAGTCTTTAGATGATTTCTACTTCCTTCCTACATTTACATTGTCTGGGTTAAAACATTCTCAAGGGGCCATCCTAAGATTCCTTCCGTATCCAACAGTATACAGGAGCAAGTCCAAAGCCAAGGTGGACTTTCTCCCTTTCAGGTAAGCCTCCTGTTTTTCTGCCTGATTAAGTCGATTCTTTCTCCATCCTTAAAATTAAGAAATAACATTTAAGATTATTCCCGGTGTTGGCTGGCATTTTCCTGGCATGTGGCTTTTTCATCTAAAGACTCGGCTACATCTTGGTTACGGCCATCCATCTCATTTGTTCTAGTCTCTCTGCATGCATGCATGCTCAGCCATGTCTACCTCTCTGCAACCCTATGGGCTGCAGCCTGCCAGGCTCCTCTGTCCATGGGATTTTCCAGGCAAGAACACTGGAATGGGTTGCCTTTTCCTCCTTCAGGAGATCTTCCTGACCCAGGGACTGAACCTGCATCTCCTGCACTGCAGTAGGAGACTTTTTTTTTTTCCCACTGCTGAGCCCTTTTTGAGGAGCATCAATTTTTCTCCAGCAGATCTCCACTCTCTGTGCTCCACACACATGTATCTTCATTTCTATTTTGTCCCTTTAATCCCTTCCTACAGGTTCTGGGAAATCCAGAACTTGTCATGGATTGTTTTTTTTTTATAGTGCCAATTTTTTCCCCCCTCTCACTTCTAACATATATTTTCATTTCCCTAGTACATTTTAAATTCTCATGACAACCATATTAGGTAGGTACTGCTGTCTTCACACTATAGATAAAAACAATGAAGCACGGAGTGGGCAAGGGGCTTGTCCAGGGAGGTGCAGCCAGGACTCTCTCCAGCCTCCAAGATACAGGCTCCATTCTGAGATTTCTTCCCCGTAGCTTTGTAGCAGTTGTCTCTCCATCACAATCTGGCTTACCCACCATTCAGTCTAATTTCAGAGCCTGTATTTCCTTGAATTTTAAGACACAAAGCAGATGCTCTCTAAAATACTTTCTAAAATTTACTCCTCATGTTAATTTTTGTCAGATGGAGGTTGTTACTTTGCATTTCAAGTGTTATTTTCCTTGTTCTATGCTGCAAAACTCTTCATAGGCCTTAGAGATTTTTCTCTTTCTCTTCCTAGTATCTGCTGACTCCATTTTGGATCAGTGGGAGTCAACCCAGATCTGGTTTTTAACCATCAGCAGGTAGGTAGAAGCTCCCTGAGTATCTTTACTCTCCATCTGAACTGCTATTAAAATTCTACTTGAATATGGGGAGCAGTGAGCAGACGGGTGCAAACTTACATTGCAATGCTGCTTTCAGCTGAGAAGAGTGACAGCCCCCGCGCGAGAGGGCTCCTGTTGCGTGGCCCCCACCCTGTGTGTTAAGGACAAGGAGTCTCTTCGGCTGAACTTGTTCCCTAGGCATGTCTTTGGCATCCTCGGCCCTGAAGGAATATCAGGGAGTAGCCTGGACGCCTAGACAGCTCTCTGGCTGTTGCGGCAATCCTGCTTTCTGACACTTCTCCTTAGCGTCACAGAAGGGATTTCAATTGGCAACTCCCCACTTATCCCCTGGCCTGCCCTCACCTCCCCAGATCCTAGGAGGTAGGAGTGGGTTGGCTCTTTCCAAGTTACAGGTCCACTTCCTGAGAGGGCATCACAGGGACCCAGGAAGTGAGTCAGTCCTCCTTCATCTCAACATTCTACAGAGCAGATATTCCTTTATTTTTCAGGTTATGGGGAGTGCATCTGTTGAGAATGGGCTCAGCGATCAAGGTACATACACTCAGGCTGGTTACTTTACTCCCTTGGGTCTTCTCTGGTTTCATAAGAGCATACCTAACCCAGGAAGCTGTCACTGTGTTTTTGAAGGATTAAATGAAATAACGCAGGGAAGGCACTTGGCTCGGTGTATGGAAGATAGTGTGTGTGTAATAAATAATGAAGTGAAGTGAAGAAGTGAAGTCACTCAATCGTGTCCAACTCTGAGACCCCGTGGACTGTAGCCTGCCAGGCTCCTCCGTCCATAGCATTTTCCAGGCAAGAATACTGGAGTGGGCTGCCATTCCTTCTCCAAGGATCTTCCTGACCCAGGGATCGAACCTGGGTCTCCCAAACTGCAGGCAGACTCTTTATGGTCTGAGACACCTTCGATGTATGCCATTTTACTAATAACAACATTCTTTCTAGCTTGCAAGTTTTTGCTTATTTTTGTATCCTTTAGCTTATCTCCTTAGAGAAATGAGAAGTTAGAAGTCAGAGGCCAGTACCAAGTCAAGTCACCATGTTAGTTATAGCTCCAAGACATTTACCAAGCTTCTAGTACATTGGGTGATTGTGTTCATCTGTGCATTCACACCTTTAGAACTATTCTGCCTCTTCAATTGCATCATAATCCTTAAGGCGAAAGTCCTGTGCTCCTAAGGGGCCATTATTCTGGACACTGAGGGTGTGTACTGAGGGTGTGCTCATGAGATGCTACACATGCAGCAAAAGCGACTTATCATGTCAGCTGATGGAAATGAACTCACCATCCAACACTTAAAGGCATATGAATATGACATTCCAGCAATAGAGAAGGCATAGATAATACAGTCCTCTGAGATATTTTTAAAAGATTACAGTGCAAAACACAAAGACCCAGAACAAAATACAATAGAATCCTATTTCAATACCACTCTTTAATACATGAAATTGGTTCTAATGTAAGTTCAATGATGTGTTCTCAAACACATTTACAGCGAGAAGATACTGTTGAGGCATTAACTTGGTAAGTTTTGCCCTCATTAATGGATGCATTTTTCTACTCTCAGGGTAAATTTAGATGTCAACATGTAAAGATTCTATTTGTAGCCTTACAGTAACAAATGTATACTAGCCATTCATTTGCTGAAGCTGTAAATCGTATCTTTAAGTTTTCTAAAGTTTCTAGATACTAAATAAATTGAAAGAATTTTTCCAATAAAATATATAACCCCATCAAAAAACCTATCAAAATTTGTTACTGTACAGTGAACTAGCAAAACAGCAGCTGCTGGAAAACACTGCTTAGAGGAACACCTGTCAGAAAATATGTTTCTGATGATTAAAAAAACATAAAATTTTACTCAATCATAGATATTAAAGCGTTTGCAAATAAGACTTCTGTAGAGTGGTTGGAGACTGTCCAGAGAAGCAGTGACCACTTCTGGGGACTGAATATTTCTGTACCAAGCACACTGGCAGGAATTTGGCAGTTATTCTCCTTCATGTTTGCTGGACCGAATTCCTGTTTCAAAAATTCTCAAACAGGTTCTTCTCCTGTTTGCACGTTATTCACACTATCATGACTGCACTGAAGCATTTTCTGATTTGGCTTCAACCACCTAGAACTTTGGACTCATAATAAGGAAAACAAAACCAGCATTAAACGCCTTGTCTAAAATGAACATACAAGTAGTTATCCAAACAAACAAAAAGAGACCAACCTCAAGAGAAAGGAAGGTAGCTTACTTGAAAGATTTCATTATTTTTGGAATAACATAGTTTACCAATATGGTAATTCTAGAAATGCCTACTTATTTGTGATTCAGGTGAAGAAATGTGCAAATAGTGGTGGGTATGGGAACAGTGTAAACATAAGCTTACCCTTGCAAAAAAATTTAAAAAGTGAAATACCAAGAAAGAAAGGCAGTGTTGTCTCCTAGGGACAATACAACAGATAATTTCTGTGGGCAGAGATTGCGATTAAAAATTTAAAATATGGTCCCTTTTATAGCTGCAGGAAACGTAAGCTGGTGCAGTTAAAAATAAAATTCCCCAAGACATAAAGAGGGAATGATGGTGACAATGTGCTCCCGAGGCTGCATCCCCTCCCACCTCCCAGTGGATCCAGCCTTGGTCACTGAGAGCAATTCACTAATGCAAGCCCTGCTGAGCATCTGGAAAACATAAACAGAAAGGCCTCAGCATTCTCACCTTCTACCAGCTGAAGATGACTCACTCCATATGAACAGCCATCAAGGGAAATGGAATGTCGACGATTTGAAAGCAGTCTTCATTCAAACTCCGTCAGTAGTTTGACCACCATTAAATGTTTCCCAGTCTAAAAGAAAGTACCTTCTGCTACTTCTTGCAGCAAACCAGAAAACGTGGCTCACTACACTGATCTCTGGGCAGCCCTGGGAGAGAGCAGAGTCCCTGGAGGGCAAGTTCCTCAGATGCCTGCAGTGAAAGATGGTGTGGGGTGCCTCTGAGATGGTGGCAGATGTGCAAACTTTGGGTCAGACACTCCTAGTTTCTCTTAAGTCAGAGTCAGGGATCTAGCAGGCAAAACGTGAGGGGAAGAGCTTATCTTATTCAAGGGACAGGCAGATCTCAGCAGGAGAAGTTTCACTGGCAGGAAGAGGGTAAGAATCCATTTCAGACCACACAATTTCATCTTCCTGCACTGTATTTGATGCAAGAATAGCTGTGAAAATACTTTATACACTACTAACTGTGGTGCACAGGTTGTTTGGTATTACTAATATAAAGTCGAATAGGTCATTTATCGCAGGTTTGTGGTAACTCACATCGTGAAAATGTTCAACTACTTATGTTTCTGCTAGATTTTTCTTTTTGCTTTACATCATTTATTCACTGAGAATTCATTAGGCAACGTCTATGCATAGGCCATTTTCCTCTAGCAATCAGCAGCCCCTGTCTTCTTTATTCTGCTTTGTGGGCAAAAAGGAGAGAGGGTAGAGTTTCTTAAATAGTCTGTAATAGAGAGTAAATAGAGAGTAAATAGTCTGTAATAGAGAGAATGCTGTAAACATGTGCTACACATTATGAAACAGTGAGAGTATGGCGTCTCCTCCAAAGGAGGTTAGGCCAAGACGAATGGTAATCATTTCCTGAGTCTCCAACATGATTTATGATGGGCTGTGATCAATTTCTGAAAAGACTAAACCTGAACTATTATTTTTAAAGCCTATTCTTCTAAGAATCCATTTTCTCTTCTCCAAGCTCTGCCACCCGCTTTCTCAGTGAAAGTGAGCTTTGGTCTGAAAGTGTCTGGGGCCTCAGACTAGATAGACTCCTTCTAGGTGGCACACGACAGCGCTCGCTAGAATCTGCTGCAGGAAGGAGGCCAGGACCCTGCCATTACCACTCCCTCTATCCCAGAGCCACTACTGAAGGCATCTGCTTCCGTCCTTTAATATCCTTAGCCTCCTATTAGTGTTCCTGGAGAACACAAGGACAGTAACAATAACAAAGTTAGGATGGGATTAAGGTCATTCCCCCTCTGCAGAAAACATGTCAGTTCTTAAAGTCTGATCAGTTGGACAGAAGTGCTGTTCAAGTAGAACTAAAGCCTGTGGTCACAGCCCCTCAGCCAGAGCAGACAACACTATCATTCATGCTGAAGACAAGCATTCTCATCTGATGATGACTACAACGTCAGATGATGCGGTGAACCTCCCGGAAGACACACATCCCTACAAGCAACAGGACTAGGAACAGGCTTCCACACACACTCGTTCAACCACTGCTGCTAACCAACAGGAAAGGATCTGGGTATTTACCTGTCTCTGTGCTTTAGTAAATGCCCCCAGTAGGAATCACAGCCACAGCACTGGTCATAGCCATTCTACCTTCAAACTGACCAACCTTACTAAGCACCAGAATTTATAAGACAGGAGCCTTCAGAGCATCTGAGGCATCGCGATAGTTGTCTGAGCTGACCTGGTACAGCCGTGCATTTAGGAGATCCCTCTAAAATATCCTCATGCTTGACAGTAGACGTACGGATGGCTTTGCCTGTATAGTCTATTTTTAAATATTGGTACCAGGCACATGGATACTCACAGCTGTGTTTGAGACGTAAACGATAACATGCGCTTGAGATTAAGCCTAGCATCCATGAGACAGTTCCCCTCCATTACATATAAACAACTGTACCAACAGAAAAACCTACCAGAACGACCAGAACATCAATTTATGCAAGAAAAAATATTCATAGCCCATTTCTAAAATAATTCTTTTTGAAGTTGACTTAGTACCGGTCTTAATATTACCATTTCTCAATGTTCAAATGGCCCTTACAAACAACAGATTTTTTTTAAACACACAAAGAACACATATGGCATATAAAACAGGCAATCAAATTCACTTTATGTCCAGGAGGATAATAATGGAAGAACAGTCATCTGTTATAAGGGTTTTACTATGACTCTGCTGACTCAAGGTCATGCTAGGAGGCCAAGAGCAAATGCCTGATGGATGTCTTCTAAGGTCAATCATCAGCACTACGATACATTAAGAACCTACCCTACAATTAATAAACCTGTGCACCCACATCTGAGGGAAAGGACAAAGACACAGTGAAACAAATTTTGCATCTAGCATTCCTATTCTTTTCTTCCCCTTCAAGAACTAGATTTGAAAATAAGAGTAAAGAATTAAAACTCGAAGTATACAGCCACTGGGAAGAACGCTGTCCTCAGAGCTGATGCATTATTTGGAGGGAGAAAGGGCCCAGGAAACCATCAGAGTCACTAAAACTGCTGACGGCTTTCCAACAGCACCGGCTTCATTCTCCCTTTATCACAAAGCCACGCCAGCAGCATCAGAACCACTCCTTGCTGGCTCAGTGACTCTGGAGGCTGCTTGATCCCCTCAGGAAATAAACTGAGAAAGCAGTCATTGTTTTTGTTTCACAAGAAGGTAACAGGAGCTTGCGACCCCATGGACTGCAGCCTATCAGGCTCCTCCGTCCATGGGATTTTCCAGGCAAGAGTACTGGAGTGGGATGCCATTGCCTTCTCCAATATTTAAACTACCTTTTGCAAATGAACAGCCTAGATTACCAAATGGTCAAAGAATCCTATGGGCTAGGAAAAGGCTAATGATGTTTCAAAATGTAAGCTTTTTTTTTTATAGGGTAAGGTAAGGTATAATTCTAACTGTGGATGAAATATGTGTCACTTAGGACACTTTCAGGTAGCATCACCGACTCAATGGACATGAACTTGAGCAAACTTTGATAGTGAAGGACAGGGAAGCCTGGCATATAGCAGTCCAGGGGGTCACCAAAAGTCAGATACAACTTAATGACTGAACAATAACAGGGCACTTTCATTTTAAATTCCAACACTTGGAGAAAGATAAAACATAAAATGACTTCTCAATGATTTTAGTGCCCCTCTTCACTGAGAACTTTGCCATCATCCAGGAGGCCCTAAATTGTGTGGATGAGCAGAAGGGTCAGAGCTCACAATGTCCTAACATCTTTGGCTCGAACAGCCTTCACCCCTTTTCCTCTCCATCCAGGGTAGAGCTCAAGTTTCTCCAGACGCTTCTATTTTTTCAGACCATTAGTTCTCAGTACTGTCAGCTTGGCTCCACCCAAAATCTGCCATCTGTGTCTCTCAGGAGGCTGAGCTGTGCTGAAGCATCAACAGCCTATTTTAAAGCCAATACACATTTGAAGTCTCCAAACTCACCTGGGCCCAAGGAGTCAAGGCTACTAGAGGTTCAGTGAATGATAACAGCTCGGAGGAGGCCTATGCACAATGAGTCTCTGGTTCCATGGCGGATATTCCAAACCTTCTCTGTGCTCCTAACCCATCCTCATCCCCTCATGGCTCTCAGCCTTGCTTTCTTTCTTTTTTTTTTTCATTTCCAAATGAAGGATTTATAGGTGTTACTGAGTTGGAGCACAGGGCAGATGACAGTGAGTTGGACTGAGATTTTAAAGAGTTGAAGGTGAGTTGAAAGCTATTAAGCTGCCCATGAGGTCACTTAGAAGCCTACCACCCAACAGAGAAATTGCATCCAACACAGCACAGGCACTGATTGAAGAAAAAAGGAACAAGGTCACACTTCAGTTCAGTTCAGTCGCTCAGTCATGTCCAGTTCTTTGCGACCTCAAGAACTGAAGCACACCAGGCTTCCCTGTCCATCACCAACTCTTAGAGCTTGCTCAAACTCATGTCCATAGAGTCAGTGAGGCCATCCAACCATTCCATCCTTTGTCTTCCCCTTCTCCCCCTGTCTTCAATCTTTCCCAGCATCAGGGTCTTTTCAAATGAGTCAGTTTTCTCATCAGGTAGCCAAAGTATTGGAGTTTCAGCTTCAGCATCAGTCCTTCCAATGAACACCCAGGACTGATCTCCTTTAGGATGGACTGGTTGGATCTCCTTGCAGTCCAAGGGACTCTCAAGAGCTTTCTCCAACACCACAGTTCAAAAGCATCAATTTTTAAAAATATTTTATTATTATTATTTTTTTACTTTACAACATTGTATTGGTTTTGCCATACATCAACATGAATCTGCCACGGGTATACACGTGTTCCCCATCCTGAACCCCCCTCCCACCTCCCTCCCCATACCATCCCTCTGGGTCATCCCAGTGCACCAGCCCCAAGCATCCTGTATCCCGCATCGAACCTAGACTGGTGAGCCTTGCTTTCTTCTTCATGCTGGAGATCATTTTTTTCCCTTAGTACTCTCAAAGTTCTGTTCCCTCCCTTACAGTCTTTCTCAAAGGAAACTATTTATTTTTCCCACTTCTTTTCTGTAGTCTGTCTATGCCTTGCTTTTCCTCTCCAAATCCTTTCATCTCTAAATTGCTACAAACAGTACTCTGTGAACAGTACAGTTTCTTGTAGGACTTCCCTGGCGGCCCAGTGGTTAACTCCATACTTCCACTGCAGGGGCATGGGTTCAATTCCTGGTAGGGGAGCTAGGACCCAGCATTCTTTGTGGCTAAAAAACCTACTTCTCACAGACTCTTAAATTCCACTGCTACTAAAAAATTTACCCTGGGTCTTTCAAACCCAGAAAAATTGGTAAGGATCAAACTGAAGTCTTCATCTTCTCCAGCAAGCACCTCTTACCACACCCTGCTCTGGTTATGGCATCACCACAGTTCACCTGCAACCTGACTATCAACAGGTAATTGCATCCCTTTCGTTCCCACGGGGTCAGTCAAGACCTAACATTGTTGCTGTTTAGTTACTAACTGATGTCCGCCTCTTTAAGACCCTGTGGACTGTAGCCTGTCAGGGTCCTCTGTGCATGGGATTATCCAGACAACAATACTGGAGTGGGCTGCCATTTCCTTCTCCAGGGGATCTTCCTGACCCAGGGATGGAACCTGCTTCTCCTGCATTGACAGGCGGTTCTTTATGGCTCAGTGGTAAAGAATCCACAGGCCAATGCAGGAGACTTGGGTTTGATCCCTGGGTCAGCAAGATCCCCTAGAGAAGGAAATGACAGCCCACTCCAGTATTCTTACCTGGAAAATCCCACAGACAGAGAAGCCTGGTGGGGTCCAGTCTATGGGGTCACACAGCAGCCAGACATGACGTAGCGACTAAACAGCAACACCATCCTAGCCACCTCTTTCTTACTCAAGCTGCTTGTCATCTTTCTCACCAACACTTGCAATGGTCTCCTGCTTGGTCTCCACATCTCCAGTGGTGATATCTCTCTCACCAATCAGTATCAGTCTTTCTCTTTGCTGACCAAAATGATTACCTGGAAATGCAGGTCAAAGATATCACTGTATTGCTCAAGAGCTGTCAAGAACTCTTCATTACTTAACAGTTAAGCCCAAACCTCATCAAAGTCTTCCATGAGCTGACCCGTGTTCTCTCTCTCCTCTCATTTTTCATATTCCATTGCCCACCTTCTTTCCCTTCATCTCCTAAGCTCTGTGTTAACTATATATCCTTATTTTCGGTATTCTTGCTGTTCTAACATCTAACGCATTGATAAGGGGAAGATTGTTCCTCTCAGGGCTAGTTTGTACAAAGAGCAAATGACTGTTTGCAAATGTGACTTTCCTGTGCAAACCAACGAATCTGCAGCCCAAACCCCACCCCTCCCCACCTTTATCACCTCCTTTATCAAACCCTCCCTCATTAATAAACCTACTATCCCCCACTCTAATCACTCCAGGAACAGGTTTGGACAACAAGCAGCAGTCCCTATTTCCTGGAGCTTTTTGATATTATTCAGACTACTCAACACTAAGCCTGCTTTCCTCACCTTATACATTCCTTCCCACAGAAACCATAATAAAGACTTTCTGCCCCTCCTGCCCCCCTGCCTCCAGACTGACTCTCGTGCTTCCCCACATGGCCCTTCACGGCTATGCTATGCTTTCTATTTCTCAGGATCTAAGTATAAAAAATTTCTTCCATCATGGCAGTCATTGCCATGTCTGTGTCTTATCATATCTGTTTAAAACAAATCCAGGGTAGTGAGCTACCCTGGTAGCTCAGTGACAAAGAATCTACCTGCCAGTGCAGGAGACCCGGGTTCAATCCTTCCAGGAAGATCCCACATGCCACAGAGCAACGTGAAGCCCATGCACCACAACTACCGAGCCTGTGCTCAGCAGCGAGAGTAGCCCCTGCTCACTGCAACTAGAGAAAACCCCGAGCGGTACTGAAGACCAAGCACAGACAAAAATAAATAAATGAAATCAATCCTGGGTACCTTTTAAAGCAAGTTCCAACCACAAAACTATTCACAAGGCCTTCAGTTCACCATGCTGTTTCACAGCACTGTGTAGACAGCTGCTGTTGTATTTTTCCAGTGAGACCGAGTTTCGAGTTCGTCTCTCTCTGTAAAGCTTTCGTGACCACCCCTGCCCCAATGCCCAATCCTTTCTCTCTGTGCCACCAATGTCTTTTGTATAGAGCTCTCAGCTGAACACCTGTGATTCCACCTTAACACTGTTATTTGCTTACAAATGCCTCTGTCTCCTCCTGCTGCTGCTGCTAAGTCACTTCAGTCGTGTCCGACTCTGTGTGACCCCATAGAGAGCAGCCCACCAGGCTCCCCTGTCCCTGGGATTCTCCAGGCAAGAACACTGGAGTGGGGCCCTCCTCATGTTTATCATGAGTACTGAGCTAAGTGCACAATAAACAATGAATTCTTTATGAATTAGTTTAAATGCACATCAGGGTTTCCCAGGTGGTGCTAGTGGTAAAGAGCCCTCCTGCCAACACAGGAGACATAGGAGAAGTGGGTTTGATTCCTGGGTCAAGAAGATCCTCTGGAGTAGGAGATGGCAACCCACTCTAGTACGTTTGCCTGGAGAATCACATGGACAGAGAAGCCTGGCAGGCTACAGTCCACAGGGTTGCAAAGGGTCAGACTCAACTGAAGCGACTAAGCACAAACATCGGTAGTGTTAGTACTGAGTAGTGCTAGTGACTAGCTTTGCTCCTTTGAAATAAAGCTTTCTGATTAAGAATTTCCAGCTGGAAGAAAAAAAGTTAATCAGGAACAGCTTTGTACACAGCTTATTCTCAGCCATATAAACTATTCAAAGAAACATAGACAGAGATAGATAGACTAGATCTTAACATAGCTTAGTCAAATATATGGACTTCAGAATGTATTTTGTACATACATTTGACTAAGAGTATGTGATATAAATTTAGAATCCATAATATCTCTAAAAACTAGAGAGAACAAACTGATTCTGAGCTAGCTGAGAACTTAGGCTAATTTTGTTTTTTTCCTCCCTACCTAGGATTCTTATAATCCACTGCAGGTAGGAACTGATACAAAGCACAGAGTGGAACAAACTGATCTCTCTTTTCTTCCTCATGAGAGAGAATTTAAAATTTCAATGCAGGGTTGTAAGAATGCAAGGTAAGTACATAGTTTGAGGGACAGAATATTTACCTATGTCAACAAGCTAAAGAAATATAAAATTAACATTTAAAATGAAGAAGTGTTACTTTTTAAAGTGCTAATCATAAATTTCTCCATCTTAACATCTGTAGCAGTCTCATTTCCAGCATTCAACTCTGTTGCTTTCAAGAAATGATGAGCTTTTATCATTTGTTCCATTTTCTTTTCAACACAGGAACAGGAACACACTAATTCTTCAGTCCACCTGGAAGGTGATAAGTTGGGTTTACTTATCTTCCCTCACAGCTCAGGTGGTAAAGAATCCACCTGCAATGCGGGAGACCCTGGTTGGATTCCGGGGTCAGGAAGATCCCCCAGAGAAGGGATAGGCCACCCACTGCAGTATTTGTGGGCCTCCCTGGTGGCTCAGGTGGTAAAGAATCCACCTGCAATGTGGGAGACTGGAGTTCAATCCCTGGGTTGGGAAGATCCTCCTCCCACGGAAGAGGGCATGGCGACCCACCCCAGTATTCTTGCCTGGAGAATCCCCATGGACAGAGGAGCCTAGTAGGCCATGGTCCACGAGGTGGCAAAGAGTTGGACACGACTGAGCGACTAAGCACATACCTACCTGTCTTCTCAGAACCAAATAATTCTGGCCCTTTAAAAGCTACACAAGCAAAAGGTGAAGGTTTTACTTTTTCAGAGGTGCCTCTTCGAAATGCCTCAGAGTTATACAACAGGGTTCCAATTTTCCTACTCTCTTCAGATAATTGCCAGCATTAATAGAAGGAAAAAGAGCTTACAGCGCTCACATCCTCAGGTGGAATTCTGAACCCAAGAGGGCCAGAAACTGCTGTGCATGGATGGATGCTGTAACTTCCCAGCCTCCTACAAGGGACGGCTGAAGCTCCATCTGAACAGTGTTTGCAGGAGACAGCCTCCCACTGAACCCCAGGGACAGCACAGTGAGCTGTGAGGGTGACTTGTCCACAAGAAAGATGGGCACGCTAACCTGCACAGCTCTTGTTCCTTAAAGCGACTGGGTCTGGCTGAGACTGCAAAGACACTGAAGCTTCTAGGGAGGGAAAGCCATATAATCCAGGATACAGACTCTGGTTTCCAACTGCCTGGATCTGTATGTTGGTCCTACAATTTCCTAGCTCTGTGACCTTTCCCAAGTTGCTAACCACTTAAGCCTCGGTTTCTCAGGTGTAAAATAAAGGTAATGATACAAGTCACAGAACTGCTGTAAGTCTTAAAGAGATCATTAATGTACAGTGCACAGCATGCTGCTTGCCACAAGGACAAGTGTTCAGTGCCTGCCTTTCCAGTCTCATCCCTTACTGCGCTGCCCCTTAATCTAGCCCAGTTGAACCCAGCCAACCTACACAGATCATGAGAAGAACAAATCATTGTTTAAAACAACAATGGTATAGCTTATTATGTGGCTACAGTTAACTGTAATATTGCTCTGTGCTGTGCTGTGTCGCTTAGTCGTATCCGACTCTTTGCAACAGGAGAATTTATATACCACTTATCAAGTGCCCAGGCTAAGACTGGGCCCAAGAGTTGGTTATAGAAGGCTTCATTACCAAGGTGATGCTTCTACTTCTTCCTGCTACTTCAAGTTTTAAACACAAGCCATGCTCTTGGATTGTTCTTCTAACAGATTATTTTTAGGGCAGTTTTATATTCACAGAAAAATTGAGAAGAACATGCAGAGATCTCCCATACACCTTCTGCACCTACGAACGCACAGCCTCCCCCATTATCAACAAGTCCCACCACAGTGGCGTATTTGGTACAACTAATAAATCTATATTGACAAAACATCACGGGAAGTACATGGTCTGCCTTTGGAGTTACTCTTGGTGTAGTACATTTTATGTGTTTGGACAAATGCATGACATAAATCCATCATTACAGAATCCTATAGAGTGGTTTTGATGCTCTGCGTTCCACCTATTCACCTCTCTCCCCCCTCCTCACTCCTGCCACAACTACTGATCTTCTGACCATCTCTGTGTTGCCTTTTCCAGAACTTTGTAGTATATTTGGAATCATGAAGAATGCAGCCTTTTCAGACTGGCTTCCTTCACTAAGTAATCCTCACTTAAGTTTCCTCCATGTCTTTTTATGGCTTGACAGCTCATTTCTTTTCAATACTGAATAATATTCCATTGTTTGGATGTATCCCAATTCAGCCACTGAAGGGCATCTTGGCTGCCTCCTGGTTTTCAAAATTATGAATAAAACTTCTATAAACATCTCTGTGAATGTAAGTTTTCAACTCCTTTGGGTAAATACCAAGGACCATAATTCCTGAAGTAGGTACAAGTATGTTTAGCTCTGTAAGAAACCTCCAAAGTGGAGTACCAAAAGCAGCTGCACCATTTTGCATTCTTATCACCAATAAATAAGCATTTCTGTTGTTCCACAGCCTCAGCAGCACTTGGTATTGCCAGTGTTTGGATTTTGGCTCTTCTCATAGGTGTGTAATGATGCTAAATTTGTATCCTTTCATGGGGTTTCCCCCATTATATTTTTCTTTATAAAACTGAACAAGGTGATCTTTAAGAATACAATGGAAATAGTTAATAAATGTAAGTCTTGTACAAGATAACCTAATTCTCCAATTTACCAATGTACTTTTCAGAGAGACCAGAGCCAGTCTTTGCCTGAGTAGACTTAACCTGAAGGAATAAATCATAATTGAGAAATGGAATGAGACTGAGTTCTGATCAACATCATTTGAGTCCTTGTGTCTAGTCAGACCTTGAAGCTAGACTTACTGCTGTAATTGTTCAATTATATGAGCCAATCTGTTTCTTGGGAATTATCTGGTTTCTGTCATTTGTAACAACAACAACAAAAATCTCAATAACAAGGCACTGAGCTCCACACTTTCATAACACCACCACCACCAACAACAAAACAACAAAATGTTCTTTTTCAACATCTGCTAGCCTAATAAACTTTGTTTTCTCACCACCATGAACCTTCTCTGACAGCCTCTTTTCCAGATTTTGTTTGCCACCCCAGTGCAGCATGTGGGATCTTAGCTAACTGTCCAAAGTTCAAACCTGTACCCCTTGCTTTGGAAGCTCGGAGTCTTAATCACTGGACCACCGGGGAAGTCCCTTCCAGATTCTGATTTCTACTTCTCTTGTCTTGGTATACCTGGCTACTTTCTTTGCTCTAAACTCTTCCTCATTGGCCCTAACCAGTCTCTCCCAGTCAAGAAAATGCCAAGTAAAGGACTAGGCATAATCCTTATAAAAAGGATGGTCTAAAAGCCCCAGAAAGGGACATCCCCCTAAAGCTGCAGCCACAAGGTCCCCCATCCACTGATCTCTGCCTGCCTTTCCAGTCTCATCCCTTACTGCGCTGCCCCTTAATCTAGCCCAGTTGAACCCAGCCAACCTACACAGATCATGAGAAGAACAAATCATTGTTTAAAACAACAATGGTATAGCTTATTATGTGGCTACAGTTAACTGTAATATTGCTCTGTGCTGTGCTGTGTCGCTCAGTCGTATCCGACTCTTTGCAACCCCACGGACTGTAGCCCACCAGGCTCCTCTGTCCATCGGGATTCTCCAGGCAAGAATACTGGAGTGGGTTGCCATGCCCTCCTCCAGGGGATTTTCCCATCCCAGGGATCGAACCCAGGTCTCCTGCATTGCAGGCAGATTTTTTATCACCTGAGTCACCAAGGAAGCCCACAAATACTGAAGTGGGTCACCTGTCTTCTCCAGGGGATCTTCCTGACCCAGGAATCAGACTGCAGTCTCCTGCATTGCAGGCAGATACTTTACCAGCTAAGCTACCAGGGAAGCCCAACATTGCCCTAGGGGACACAATCTCCCAAGGGAAGACATTCCACCTAGAGGCAAGCACAGTGTGACAAGATGCTTACCTCTTTAATGCTTTCCACAAAGACTCAATTGTTACTGCTTTCTACAAACCCTCCCAAGCATCAAGAGTCCATCCCTGGTGTGAGCAACCACCATGGTGAAAAGGACAAAAACCCAACTCTGAGCCCAAAGATCAGAGATCTGCCACTAACATCAGAAGAGACGTGATCCACTGAACTACAGTTTCCCATTGAGTAAACAGGAATGTTGTAAAGAATACATGGCACAAAACTGAAGCATGGTCTCTAATGCTAATATTGTTAAAGACCTTAACATTGTATCTGCCACCTTGTTTAGGGGTAAGACTATGGGCAAATTTTCTCTTCAGACATTAGCTAATCATTACAAAAGGAATAGAAAGAAGAATTTTTAAAAATCATTAACATATATTAACTCTGCATTGATCACAGGCCCAATCTTTGAAAACTATCCTAGCTATTAAAAGGATCGCAGCACTGTTTATAATAGCCAGGACATGGAAACAACCTAGATGTCCATCAGCAGATGAATGGATAAGAAAGCTGTGGTACATATACACAATGGAGTATTACTCAGCCGTTAAAAAGAATTCATTTGAATCAGTTCTGATGAGATGGATGAAACTGGAGCCGATTATACAGAGTGAAGTAAGCCAGAAAGAAAAACACCAATACAGTATACTAACACATATATATGGAATTTAGAAAGATGGCAATGATGACCCTGTATGCAAGACAGGAAAAAAGACGCAGCTGTGTATAACGGACTTTTGGACTCAGAGGGAGAGGGAGAGGGTGGGATGATTTGGGAGAATGGCATTCTATCATGTATACTATCATGTAAGAATTGAATTGCTAGTCTATGTCTGACGCAGGATACAGCATGCTTGGGGCTGGTGCATGGGGATGACCCACAGAGATGTTATGGGGAGGGAGGTGGGAGGGGGGTTCATGTTTGGGAACACATGTAAGAATTAAAGATTTTAAAATTTAAAAAAAAAAAATCAAAAAAAAAAAAAAAGGATTTATATACTCAAATTCAGACTTTCTAACAAATGACCAGCTATTTAACAAGTGATCTAGCTTGGAAGATTTGAAGCAGAAATTCTCTGAAATCTACTATTTAATTTATGAGGTTCCACTTTTATATATCACCTTTGAATCTGCTTTTACAAAAACATTCATGAGAACACTAACATACAAAATACTGAAAGAAACTGCCCTGGAATACAGATTTCAGGATTTATTATAGTTTCTCTCGGCTTGTGTATATAAATCTTTTTAATAATAAGCAGTTATGAAGCAGCTGGGAACCACTGTACCATTTTATTATTTAGAATTTCTTAATTTCTTTAAAGTGCTTCTACATTCTTGTTTAATAATGTATATGAATGTTCCAAATGGGAGTCCTTAAAAAAAATCCTCCAAAATATAATTTCCACAAGTTCATTTCCCAGAGAAGCACTAAAACTCATTCTCAGGCCTTTCCTAACTACCCCGCCTGGAACAGGGGCCTACCTACCATTCTCCTAACACAGAATCTGGCCACAGAGAGTAATTTTTCCCCACAGTGTGTTTCACTCACCCCGTCCTCTATCTGGCACACCGTCAGGGCTATGACTATTAGGAGTGTGCACACATAGCCTCATCAAATCCTGAAAGCCATATTAAGAGAGCTGTTTTACATCCCACTTGTCCGAGTGGTAAACTGAGATTGAAGGTATGGGAACACATTTCCTAAAGTCACACAGCTAATAAAGGCAAAGACCACATTAACAGCATGGAAACAGCTTAATAATGCATCTTGTAGCTTAGTAAAATCCTCTAGAAAAGATAAAGGGATCACAGTAAATGAAAAACTTCAACACACATAACATATGATTATATTCAATATGCTAATAAATTATTCACATTAATGGGATCAAGCACTTTACTCTTGTTAATGTCTTCTTATAAGCATTTTTAGCCACATGGTTTTAATTTAATAAAAATGCTGCTACTGCTGCTGCTAAGTCACTTCAGTCATGTCTGACTCTGTGCGACCCCACAGACGGCAGCCCAAAAGGCGCCCTTGTCCCTGGGATTCTCCAGGCAAGAGCACTGGAGTGGGTTGCCATTTCCTTCTCCAGTGCATGAAAATGAAAAGTGAAAGTGAAGTCGCTCAGTCGTGTTTGACTCTTCACAACCCCATGGAATGCAGCCCACCAGGCTCCTCCGTCCATGGGATTTTCTAGGCTGCTGCTGGTGCTGCTATTAAGTCGCTTCAGTCGTGTCCAACACTGTGCGACCCCATAGACGAGAGCCCACCAGGCTCCGCCGTCCCTGGGATTCTCCAGGCAAGAACACTGGAGTGGGCTGCCATTTCCTTATCCATTGCATCAAAGTGAAAAGTGAAAGGGAAGTCGCTCAGTCGTGTCTGACTCTTTGCGACCCCATGGACTGCAGCCCACCAGGCTCCTCAGTCCATGGGATTTTCCAGGCTACTTCTATCTAAAAAAGAAATAAGGTCAAGCCTCTGACTTTAGGAGCCTCATGATAAAAGGGCAGGAACCTAGAGTCTGATCTTGGTTTAACATTTGGTTCCAGTCCTGCTGGACCCTGGTCACATGGCCACCTCCCTACACTTCAGCTTTATCACCTACAGCATCATTACCTCAGGGTTCCCACAAAATAACCCATCTTTACTTCTACAAAATTACCCTAAAATGTTTTCTTAAAATAGGCTCTATCTATAAAATTTTTATGACTATTTATTACTATAAAATAATCAAATTGATTAAACTCCCAAAGGTATGACTCAAATTATTTTCCCTGAAAGAGTCACTCCTCCTAATTTATGTGGGCTATAAAAATTAATAAACACATACACATATATTTACATATATGTATGTATACAGACAAGTATATATACACACACACAAAAACACCTGTTCATGCATTCCACAAATATTTAGGGTGCATTTTAAAGGTTTCAAAGAGTGAAAAGTATACGGCCACAGCTACGCATCATAGCTTTCTTGAACCTGTAGGCTTTCAAAACATTTCTAACTCCAGAAACAGGCTAGAAGGGAAAGATTTTTCTTTTGTGAAAAGCAGAACATTTAGCAATCCCAACCCCTGTCAATGATGCAAGGGGGAGGGGGTATTTTTGATTCCTGTCAGTATTCAGTGTCAAGTCGAGGTCAGGCACGTCACAAGATCAAAAAAAGATTTCTCCCCTGCCCTCTCCATGTCTTCCCCACACCTGTAACCTACTGCCACACAGGGGCATCCCTTATAAGCACACCAGGGACACTGCACCGTCATTGTCTACGGTTGTAGCTTGCTGCGGCTACAAAGAGCATGGTTCTCTCTCTCTTTGGAGAGTTTCTCTTGTGGGCAATTATTTGGAGCATCATTAGACAAAGCTATGTTTTCCAGCAGGAAATTTGAGCTGTGTGGGCAAACCCTAAGTAATCAAGAGAGACTGCTCAGCATGGGCTCTGGAGGAAGAATGGGTCTAAACAGGTCACAGCTAAATACGAATGAGCTGTATTTCAAAACCCAAATTATCTGACCAGTGATTTTACATTTCCATCTCAGGACCTCTTCATCCTGGAAAATTATTAAAAACCCAAAGAGCTTTTGCTTATGCAGGCTGTAGCTATTGCTACTTATCTTAAAAGAAATTAAGACTAAGAACATTAATGTCTATTCATTATTTTGAAACAATAATAAAACCATACTGCATGACAACATAAATTTTTATGGGAAAAAAAATCACTGTATTTTTCAAACCAAAGTGGCATTGTTTTATATTTCTGCAAACCTCTTAAACAACTGGTATAACAGAAAACAGTCCGATTTTCATACCTGCTTCTTCATTTGATCTGTTACAAAATCATACATCATAAAGCCTGAAAAATTCTTAGTGTATACTCATGATAGGATGAGACTGAAAAAGAAAATGTCTTCTATTATTAAGAAAATCGTGTTGATCTCCTAAACTACCTACAAGGGTCTTGTGGATTCTGCGGACAATGAACCACACTTTGATAGCCGCTCCTTCAAACTCTCTACTCTCTGTCTTTATTTCCCTTTCATCTTTACCCTTTCATTAAGTCTTTGGAACATTTCAGACTTGTATGTTTCACTACAGAGAATGAAGAGCCCTCTACAGACACACTTGTTCTAGAACACTAATGAGATAGCAGCAACTTCCAAACATCAAATGGCAACGTGGTGGTAGTCTCTGCTGCTGCTAAGTCACTTCAGTTGTGTCTGACTCTGTGTGACCCCATTGACGGCAGCCCACCAGACTCCCCCGTCCCTGGGATTCTCCAGGCAAGAGCACTGGAGTGGGTTGCCATTTCCTTCTCCAATGCATGAAAGTGAAAAGTGAAAGTGAAGTCGCTCAGTCGTGCCCGACCCTTAGCATGGACTGCAGCCTACCAGGCTCCTCTGTCCATGGGACTTTTCAGGTCAAGAGTACTGGAGTGGGGTGCCATTGCCTTCTCCGGATGGTAGCCTCAGGACCCTAAAATACTCTGTTCCATACCTCTCCAAGGAAAAATTAAGTCTCAAATACAAAAAGACAGATTTGCATGGAACCCTTTTAAATTTCCACCAGAAACGACATGTATAAGAATGGGGAAAAGGAAGCTTGATGAATACATGATTATATGCCACATGCAGAAAGTTAGAGACACTAACTGATGTGGTCAGATGAAAGATCACTTTTTCCCTCCATCATGGTTGAAAAATGATGGGGTACACAAGAATAGAATATCAACGCATAAAAGAGGAAAAACAGAACAGTAACAATTTAGAAGTAGTTGCCATTAGAATCACAGCCCAGTTCAGTCGCTCAGTCGCATCCAACTCTCTGCGACCCCATGAACCACAGCACGCCAGGCCTCCCTGTCCATCACCAACTCCCGAGTTTACCCCACAACCAGGACAGCAAATGGCAGGGATGCTATAAGCAGAGAATAAACACAAGAACCAACAGCCCCTCTGGCTTGGTGGAGAACAAGGAGAAAGGGACACCTGATCAGAGTACAGTTTCTTTCTTACAGGCTTTAAGGAATCACACTAACCACTAACTCATCTCTACCACAGAATGATGACGGAAGCAGGAAGAAGGCACCATAAAGTGTAGGAAAGAACTCCAGGCTCCCTAGAAATGCAGACTTAACACCCCAGAACCAAGTAATACATAAAAGCTATCCTCCCCATTGGCTCTACCACCTATGGAAAAAGAGAGATAGCAAAAAATGCACTAACCTGAAATCAAAAATAAATGAGCATTTTTGTATGACATGGAAAAGGAAAAACAGGAAACAATATGGCTATGTCTATACAACATGTATTAATCTAGCCTCCTCGTGACCTCATGGACTGTAGCCTATGAAGCTCCTCTGTCCGTGGGATTTTCCTGAAAAGTACACTGTAAGTGGGTTGGGTTGCCATTTCCTCCTCCAGGGGGTCTTCCTAACCCAGGAATCAAACCCACGTCCTACTGTGTCTTCTGCATTGCAGACAGATTCTTTACCACTGAGCCCTCAGGGAAGCCCCTTGATATAAAAGTACACATTTATTTCACGGGGGAAATTTGGAGTCCATCTAAATCCATTCATTCAAGCCAGGAGCCATGAAGCAGTGAACAAAACAAAATCCTTACTCTCAAGGAGCTTATGTTCCAGTGGGAAAATGAAAACAAACATGTAGATACGTTAAACATGTAAAAATATACACCATATCAAATGCCACTATATGTAATAGACCTAAATGAAACAAGAAAGGAGGAAGAGGACCGCATCTGATGTGGAGAGGGCGGCAACATAAACAGGACAGATGACATTTCAACAAAGACCTTCAAAGGGCAAGGGAAGGAGGCCACAGGTCTATTCATAAGAGCTTTCTGGGCAGAGAGAACAGCAAACACAGAAGCCCCAAGGCTGGAACAGGCAACGGGGCCAGTTTAGAGCCACAGAAGAGTAAGGAAAAGGTACTACGAGATAGGGTGGGGGTGGGGATCATTCAGTCTTGAGGTCCCTGATAGGCCTCTGCCTTTTACTCAGAAAGGGGCAACTAAAGGGATGTTAGCTGAAGGATAACATGACCTGACTCCTGTTTTAACAGGAGCACTCTGACTGGAAATTAATACAGAGAACTATCAGTGGTGATGGCAGAAGCAGTTAGGTTGTGTATCTTACGGTTAAGAGTCAACAAGATTTAGAGAGAGACTGGATACAGAGCGTGGAGAAAACAGAGGATCCAAGTCTTACTCTGAGGTTGTTTCTTCATTTGTTTTATTTTTTTTTCCTGGCAACTACAAAGTGGGGTTGATTCTTGGTAGAGAGAATGCTGGGAAAAGTCTGATTAGAGGAGGGCCAAGGGAGGGAGAGTGGAAGAAAAGGAATGGCGTCAGCTAGCAGACAACTATCTCAGGGAGTTTTGCTGTAACGTGGCAGAAGGCAATGAAGCACCGGTGGGAGGCGAGGCCAATTTGAGGAAAAATTTGATGACACAGAAGGGTTGGGAATAATTGCTGAAGAGGTGTCCCTGAATATTTGAGAAGGCACAGAAGTGGGTGCACATGGGCCAGCAGAGCCTGAGCCAGAAACAAGGGCAGTCTGCCCACAGTGAGAGGAGGAAAAATGAGTGTGGGGACAGATGCCTGCGTTGGTCCCTGCGCTGCTGAGAGAGGATGGCAGTTCTTTCTGATTGCCTCTATACTCTCAGTGAAACGGAACGCAGCCCAGAGTGAAGCAAAGGGAGGAGGTGCTGAAGGAAGGTCTCCACAGGGGAAGAAAGCGCAAAAGCATCTAGAGGAACAGGTGAGGAAAGCACTAAGAAATGTGCTATCACTGCCAACCAGCACCAAGGGCCAACGTGAGGCACAAATGGTCAGGAATTTAACGTGAGTCCAGTCAGCAAGGCGGGGTGGTTTTGCTCCAGCCTGTGCGACCCTATGGGTGTGGACATGAGGTCGGCAGAGAGTTGAATTCAACAAACATGGGGATTTGCTAAGTGAATGGGGCAAACTGAGAAGACCAAGGGAATCGGGGGGCTCTGCAAAGAAGGAACTGCAGCCAGACCTCATGTAATCTAACATGTGGAAGGAGACTTCCAGTCGTTGAGGTTTCATTAAATAAGTGACATGCAGTGACTAAAAATCATCATGTTGATAAATGTCTAGTGACATATACAGAATATACTGAGAAAAACAGGCTATACAAATTATTAGGTAGCGCATGACTGCATTTTGAGAGATATATACTATGTACTCTCATTAATGCGGATAAAAATGGTTACTTCTGAATGAAGGTTGAGTGTCATTTTCGGTGCCTTTTAAAGACATTCTACAAAGAACATATATTGCTTCAATAATTAGGAAATAGGCACGCTATTTTAAATAGCATAACTTAAAATTCTTTGTAAATTATGTCATTTAAATCTGCACCCACTTAAATTACAGGTTTTAGTTTATATGAATAGGTCATTCTAAAATCATTAACAGGTGTTATCAAGATGCATTAAGATGACACAGCAAATGGTATCTGACTGGACTGCGCATCTCCTTGGAAGGCTTTCCAAGCTAAAACATTTCTAAAAGATGCCCATCACAAAGGCTCTTGTTCAGCTAGTATGCAGAAGATGGTGTGACTGACGTTGTATGTCTCGGCTGGTTAGGAATCCTTGATTCACGGGGGCCCATGTAATGCTATTAACATTCTGAAAATCATTTCTGCCTACCACTAAAAGAAAAATAGCAGATTAGAGAACAGAGAGGAATAATTAGGTTTTATTTCTTCAGTCCTATAAAATACAGTATAGTCTGCTGCTGCTACTGCTGCCAAGTCGCTTCAGTCGTGTCCGACTCTCTGCGACCCCACAGACGGCAGCCCACCAGGCTCCCCCGACCCTGGGATTCTCCAGGCAAGAACACTGGAGTGGGTTGCGGCTATAATTGATGAGCACTAAAATTACTGAAAATGCTTGATAAAAATGAAGAATATAAAACAATGTTGAATAACAGAGTTACAGTTACATTATGGAGGTAAGATTATCAATGAATGTTAAAGTCAGAATTTATCAAATGATATATGTTTCTATTAAGAAAAGTTAGTATAACTTCTAGTACATGTAGAATTAAAACAATTATTAGTGAGGAAAACTGTCAGAGAGAAAGACTGATTCCATACGGGTCCTATCAAATATGTACAAAACAAAAATAAAACTGTGACTTTAAAACATCATACAATATTACTGATACAGTTAAGACAATGATTAATGATGAGACACATTTGAATAGCTGAGACACATTTGAATAGCCTATAAATGGTCATATTTTACAAAGCTGATATAAACTTTAAATTCTAACAAATATTTTTACTAGTAAAACCATTTAAAAGTTGTTCTGTTATTATTCCTATTGGGGAATCTTCACTTTGTTGCTAAAAATGTCAAGATTTAAAAGCTACCTACTTTGTCTCACTTAAAATACTCTCATTTTTAGTTAGGGTACTATAGTTGGTTTCACTTAGGTAAGGTAGCCTAACTTGATATAACAGTGAATATTTACCAACAGTTACACTTGGTTAGTTACAATTTGAAACCATGCTATCTGGTCTGGAGACAGGCGGAGAATAGCAACAAGGTCTTGAAAAAATCCATACACAATCCACTGGAGGGAAGAAACACATGAGTGACGAAATTCTAGATAGCAGAGTTACCAAGTGCTTGTAACATATTAAACCATTTGAGGTGTGCCGGAAAAAATGTGGCACAAACTGGTTTTCAAAGCATGAACGGTTACAATAAAGGAAATTGGAAAGTCCAAAACCAAGCATGTGGAAAACTGATAAGCTTGCAAACTGATGAACTTCCAAATGAAGTCAGCTGATTAGAGGAAATACTTAGCAAAATTATTACAGTGCTAGAATGTGGTACATACAGTGTTTAATGTCAACCAACAGTACCTGAACTACAAAGCATATTCACAAATTTGTGACATACGAATGTTTGTTCCAGGCAGTAGTTGGACATTCTTAGAAAAAGTTATAAGCCAAAGTTTTTAACATCAATTCTCATTTTCTTTTGGAAACATTGATATAAACCATGTTCATGCTTTTCTGTTCCACGTTCATTTTTATAGCTACTGCTTTGTCTAACCATGTTTGAATATAAATGACTTGTTCTGTCTGAAAAATGTGTACATAAACTGATTAAACAAGGAACATTAGCAAATGATAGATCATACTAGCAAATGGTTTGAAGGTTACACAGCCCATCTGTTTATTTAGAGGATCTTCTGACTGTCTCCTTCACAGGGAACTCTTGGGGGGAAGCTATGCATTAACCCCCTGCTGCCTGCCCACCTCCCACCACCTGACCCTCTTCACTTCCACCCTGGCTACCTCCCCTAAGCATCTTGCCTCTCACTTATGCCCTTGGATGCTAGGCATAAGCAGTCACTTGCTCTCAGCTATCACATTTTACGTGGACATTGATAAACACACCTCCTGTTTGAAGATGCACTACAGAAAATTTCAGGACTTTCCTGGTGGGACAGTGGGTAAGAATGTGCCCACCATTGCAGGTCATGGGTTCAATCGCTGGTCGGGGAAGGTCCCACATGTCACAGAGCAACTAAGCCCATGCACCACAACTACTAAGCCCGCGCGTTGCAACTACTGAAGCCGGTGTGTCCCACAGCACATGCTCTGCAACAAAAGAGGCCACTGCAACAAAGAGTAGGCCCTGCTTGCCGCAACTAGAGAAAGCCCGCGTGGAGCAGCGAAGACCCGGGGCAGTCGAACAGAGAACAAAATACATAATTAATTAATAAAAGAGAAAAGAAAGACATTTTCGACCCCCAGCAACCGGCAGTCTGTCTTCCCTGAGGAAGTAATCAGCATGGCACTTTTTCTTATGAACAACACAAATCATGTAACTCGCCTGTTACTGTTTTATTTTTCCCATCAGGAAGCATAGAGCCCCAACTTTTGCTTCAACTCGGTGGCTCAGCTTCTGTTATACGTACTGGGCCCCCACGTAAGATTTGATGAGAAGAAAAGGTCTTATGACTACAAGGTTTGTAAGCCCCTGTGTTAGCTCCTAATCTTGATTTTCACATACTTGTATCTTCCATCTTGCTGTTTTTATTCTTGTAAGCCACGTTAAATCCTCTGTGGAACAATCCGGGGTATAAAAGTTTTCAAGAAAAATGATCACATGGACTGTGACAGAATATCCATTTTTATACACAGTTCTTCATGTCTCGATAACATGCTTTATTTCAGTCCAACAATTCTAGAAAGCTTCTTTAGCACAATTCCCACAACTTATTTGAGACCATGTCTGGGTTGAGTCACTTAATGATGGTTTTTGGAGAAGCTGTCCTGAGACCAGTCATTGGCTGTCTTTTTCTCATCAAAATCTCTCCACAACGAGAAACGGCATCAGACCCTAATTTGCTGGCCATTCTGCTTACTGCACAAAAAGCCTCTTCAGCCTTCAGGGATTTCAATCAGTACCAAGGATTTAAGAGCACCCTGATTTTATGTTACATAAAGCACATCTGGCCTTACAGTGAGTGGCCACTTGTCAGATCAGTGGCTCTAAAACTTGAGTGCCGATCAATCACCCAAAGGGCTTGTGAGGCCACAGAGTAGACTGTGTTCCACCCCCAAAGTATATGCAAAGGAATATCTGCATTCCTTGTTAATATAAATTTCAGGTATACAGCAAATCACTGTAGATGGTAACTGCAGTTGTGAAATTAAAAGATGATTCCTCCTTGGAAGAAAATCTATGGCCTACCTAGACAGCATATTAAAAAGCAGAGACATTACTTCACTGACAAAGGTCTGTATAGTCAAAGCTATGTTTTTTCAGTAGTCACGTGTAGATGTGAGAGTTGGACCCTAAAGAAGGCTGAGTGCTGAAGAATCAGTATTTTTGAACTTAGAGAAGACTCTTGAGAATCTCTTGGACAGTAAGGAGATCAAACCAATCAATCCTAAAGAAAATCAACCCTAAATATTCATTGGAAGGACTGATGCTGAAGTTGAAGCTCTAATACTTTGGCCACCTGATGAGAAAATCTGACTTATTAAAAAGACCCTAATGCTGGGAAGATTGAAGGCAGGAGAAGGGGACAACAGAGAATGAGATAGTTGGATGGCATCACCGACTCAATGGATATGAGTTTGAGCAAGCCCCCAGAGTTGGTGATGGACAGCAAAGCCTGGCATGCAGCAGTCTATGGGATCGCAAAGAGTTCTGGCCGAGTGAGTCTACGTGACTGAGCAACTGAACTGAATACAGCATTCTAATTCAACATCTGTATACACAACAGTGTGATCGCCACCACAGATCTGGCTGTTACCCACCACCGTCTAGTTGACTCCCTGCACCCATCTTGCTCGCCCCTCAGCGTCTTTCTTCTTCTCCTCTGGTTCCCACCTACCTGGTCTCCAAATCTATGAGATTTTTATTTTTGTTTGCTCATCTGTTTTAGAGTTGACATATGAGTAAAATCGTTTGGTGTTTGCCTTTCTCTGATTTTTTCAATTAACACACTAACTTTTTAAAAAAGTTCTAGGTAATACAGATGCTGCTGGCCTGGAAACCACACTTTGAAAACCAGTGCTTTGGCGTCAGTCCATTTCCCTGCTTAGACATCTTTAGGGACTCTGCCCTATGTACTCTATTAGTCACACAGATGTTTCAGCTTGGCCTTCAAATCCTCATTGACTGAGCCTGTCCTTGTCGTTCAGTCGCTAAATTGTGTCCAACTCTTGTTGCAGCATTCCAAGCTTCCCTTGTCCTTCACTATCTCCCTGAGTTTGCTCAAACTCATGTCCATTGAATCAGTGATGCCATCGAACCATCTCATCCTCTGTTGTCCCCTTCTCTTGCCCTCAGTCTTTCCCAGCAGCAGCCTGTCCTAGCCCCCACTAAAGTGCATAGCCTGTGCTCCAGGCCTCCTTATTCCCTCTCTGCCCAGAGTACACAAATCCTGTGCTCATGTTGTCTGACTCACATCCACTTCTTGTGGCTCTAATTATTACTTGTTCTAGAAATTAATCATTCTTCAGAAGACTCCTAGAATGCCACCTCTTCCCAGAAACCAACCACCTTCATTAAAACTCTTTCATCTATGCTTTACAAACCCGCCACACATTATAATCAGTAGCCTTGGCAGGGTTATCTTCCACCAGATTATATAGGAGAGTGGTTAGCAAGATGCACTTAAGAGTCAGGAAGGCCAGAGTTCAAGTTTGGGCCCCACACTTGTCAGCTGCATGACATAGAACGTATTTCTTAACCATGAGCCTTAGAGTGAGGGCTTCCAGTGACAATGTTGAGAATTAAATGAGATAATCTACATACAGCCCTAGGCAGCACTCCTGGCAGACAGGGCTCAGCAAAGATCACTTTTTTGGGGTTGATCAAATATTATCCCCAAATCCTCTGCCACTCCGGCCAGGTGGTCAGGCCTACATCTCTCCCCCTTGAATCCGATTCCTGTGGCTGCCTGACAGAATACAGTGGAAAGTGACTTTGTGACCCAGAGTAAGGCACTAGAAGATGCTACTTCCTGTCTGCTAGGATGTTTACTGATGGATCCCAGCTACCCTGTGACAAGGAAGCCGAAGCAACCCATGGAGAGGAACCCAAGCCCCGAGCTGAGAGTCCCACTGCCCTCCCAGCAGGCAGCCAGCACACGAAGGAGCCATCCTGAAGCAGGTTCTCCAGCCCCGGCCTCTGTCCTCCTCCCACTGCCACGTGAGGAGCAGATGGCAATGTTCCTACACAGCCCAGTCTCGACTGCAGACATGGGAGCAAAATAAAGGACTGTTGTTCTTTAAACCCATTAAGCCTCCAAGTGATTTGTAACATAGCCACAGATGACAAAGCCAGGAACATAGTATTATCTTTGCATCCTTTCTCCTCTCCTGCTGACAGGATCATAGGTTAGGACCTTTGAGAGTGCTGATCACAAGATTCAGACATTTCTAGAGGGAAAATTCTCCCAGGGGATCTCTCTTTGTGAGTAAACACAGGACTCCCTGAGAAAGAATTCAAATTAACCGAAGAAAAACACCACCTCAGTCCTCATCTCCACTAACCCCCTCTAAAGTTGCAGCAGAACCCTAAGGAACTGAGGCTTCAATAATTAAAAAGGGAACTTAAAAAATAATAATAACTCTATAAAGTCAGTGGCACAAATAGCAATACTGCTTTGTAATCTGAAGTAATCCAATGAGTGCTAAATAAGGGAGTCTGATATCCACTGCGAACAGCAGGAAATTCACGAGGCCACCATCTGCATGAGAGCAAAGAGTAGAAGGAGACAGCATAGCAGCTGATAACACAAAGTGAAACAACTTTTGGAGGGAGGTGCACAAAATCTAGTGACACACGGTAAGTATGGACCAAACGAGAGAAATATGGTTATTTACCTTTTCATTAAATATATTATAAATGTTATTATTTTGCTGTTGTTAGTACTCTTATTTTGACCCTATTTTCATATAACCTTCTAAAATGGATCTTAAAACCTAACAGTTATGGTACCTAATTTTAATGGCCAGTATTTATCCTTTGCTTCATGTACCACAAATGTGACTTGTTAATTATGGTTAACTTCCTCTCCTAGACAATAAATCCCTTGAGGAAGGGACTGGCTAGTTTTCACTCTTCCCACTGTCCAGAACAAGGCATGATGGAAAATACTCAGTAAGTATTTGCTGGGTGAAGGCTGAATGACTAGCAGTAAAAAAGCTGGTCGGAGAACTAGAGTTGATGCCTATTTACCTAAGTATGAATTCACATGGGGCACAAACACACTATCCTTTTTACAAAAAAGGTTTATACCCTGACACTGAAATTGCTTTAGCAATAACTGGTTGCTGTCATAAGTCAGAAAATGATGCTCTATTATGCTGGAAGAGTTATTTATATTCACAATCGCTTCTCCATCTATTCAAGTCCCTTTAATTCATGAGGTATTTCACCTACATTTAGAGCCATCACCTAGAAATCAGAGTTTTACAGAACCCACACTTTTAAAAATGTCAATTGTAATTGCTTCCTCAGATCAACTTCTCTCCCTTTTTCTGTCAATCTACTTCCAAAAGTGGTTAAAAGTGTTTAATGTCCCTTAAACACTGTTTTTATCATATCCTTTCCTATTTCAAAGCCTACAGTTAATCTCAATAGGCAACTATTTGACATTTAAACTTATTAAGAAGTGAATGTATTAACAATTCCTATTAAGGGTTTCTGAAGTTCTTCCATTGATTGTCCAACTTACCATCCCTCTAAACCAAATTCGTATTGTATTACCATTCCCTAAACAGGCACAAAATCTGTAGATCTAACCAAGCAGAGATGATGGAAGGTTTCTTCTGAATTTCACCAGTGAGGTCTCATTATTTTGTCAAGACACTATAGAAGGAAGCTCAACACACTTTTCAGAGTGTCTATGAAAGGTTTATGCCCCAGTCACTCATGGAGAAAGACAAAGCAATAGAAAATCATTGTCAATCTCTAATTTTTAGGGATTATTTAAAATAATCTAATCTAAAGCTACTATTCTATTGACTTAGCCTTTGTGAAAGGAAATCTGAACTTTTTAACAAGGCCAATGATATATCTGCATTTTAATACATTAGTTACTAAGAATATTACACTCCTCTCTGGGAGTGAATCTATCATTACCTGGCTATATAATTTCATCTTTATGAATTCCTTGCAACTGCTATTAATTGGAAAAAAAATCAAAGGATCATATAAGTCAAATAAATCAATATAACAGCCTTTCATGGAAACCAAACTAAATTCCTATCTAAAGGCTCAATTACCACCTGCCATTTTCTCAAATGCAGATGAAAAAAGAAAAACAAGTTGATCAAATACAGAAAAAAAATATCGAAAAGTGAAATGTAACCACCAGAGACAGATTTAACAATGACTGAGATGTGGGAAGATGATCAAGACAGAAACAGCACTTCCTTAGCTACTGCCTCCTCCTCTGTTTCAGAAATCTCCATCATTTTCTTAAACTTGGGTCATGCGGCATTCACACACGCTTCATAATGTTCTCAGGCAGAAGATGAGAATACCCTTACTACAGAACTTTTCTGTATTTGGTGTGATAATTAGTGAGAAGAAGAAAACATTTCAAAAAAAAAAAAAATGATGCTCTTCTACTTATCATAAATGCCAGTCAATAAGATCTTAGAAGTCTTGCTAGATTTATTTCTGTTTATAATTACCTGCAGTCAATTGGGAGGGAACAGCCTGTGATTTAAAAGGAGGCTTTCTAACAATAATTTCTGTGTAGTTTCAATTTCTGTGCAGCTTTTGATATTTACAATCAACTACAGGTGTGTGGGGAATGTTCTGGGAATTCACACCATTTAAAGTAAAATAACGGTTCCATGAATGACAACATCCAGCTCTAGCAAAATGAATAGTGTCATTAATACTGTCTTTGAAGCAGAGGCATATGGTGAGAGCCAACGTTAGGAGTCAAACAGAAGATGGCTTATTTTCCTTGGAGGCTGTTTCACCATTCCTAAAGTGGTCAAGCAATTTCACAGAGATGACAGGAGATAATATATGTGAAGTGCTGGTATGTAATAAAAATTCGATAATGTTAAGTCCCATTCCATCTCCATATCCTGCTCCAAATTTGCCTGCTGGAAACTGCAGCAAACCTCAGGATTCCTTGGAAGAATGAGTCAAATGGAATCAACCCTTTTCTTGATTTTGGTTTGCCTACTGCCTAGACCACAATCATGGGGTGAAGGAAGGAGGTTGTAGAAAAGAAATTGTTTAGTTTGAAAGGACTGAACCACCTCCCTCCTCTTCACTTTTAGATGGCTGGGAACAGAGGCGGTTGTAAACAATTATTCATGCCAAGTTTAAAACAACGTCACTGAAAATCAAAGATTTAACATAAAGAGTATGCTGCCTAAATATGGAGATGTGGAGAACAGACTGACAAGCTGCAGGGTAAGTATTTATAACAGTTCATAGATCTAACTGTTATCACACCATTCCTACACACTTAGAAAGTGACTTTTAAAAATAATTAACAACATGTATTATCCTATTCCCAAAACAGTTCAGAAGTTTTCAAAATTCCTAAGCCCTCTTTTGGTGGTGGTGGTGGTGGGGTGGTGGTGGTGGAGGGGGTGGGGGTGGGGGTGGGGTGAGGGGGGCGGAGGGGTGGGGGTGGGGGTGGGGAGGTGGTGGTGGAGGGGTGCTGGTGAGGGCGGTGGTGGGTAATTCCACTTTAGCAAACATTGTCTGGACAACACTTGACAAGTCACTCCTCTCCACTCAGGACCCATGTGGCCCCCACAGAGCCCCCAGAAACGATGCTGACTCCAGCTCCTTTCAGCCTGTGCTATGATCGTTCAAAATACCCACCTGATCTCCTACTACTGCTTATTTTTCTGCCTGCCTTAGGCTTGCTGTCAGGATAAATTAGTAGCCTAGATTAGCTTTAGTTTTCATCTAGCAAAGTCTGACTTCAGGAGTCAGAATTCTATCCTAAGAAATAAAAAGCAATGCCCACTTTATGAGACAGGAAGCAGGTGACCAAGATCTGTCCTATAACTTTCAAAGTGTGAGGAGAAGAAGAAAGGGTAGGGGAAGATCTTTCTACCAACACAGATTGAGATTCAAATGCAAATAATTTTTTCAAGCACCTACTCTGTGCCAGATCCTTCACCAGCATATTATCTTGTTTAATCCTTACAATTCGAACAAACCTACAACTGTGTATTAAGACCAAAGAGACGTGCTATGAAATCATCCATCCAACCCCATTTACCCAGGATTTAAAGTCTTTCATAAAAGCAGAAGAGCTGCAGTACCCAGAGAGCAGCACACAGGTGGCCCTTTCCTTCTAACTTGGAGAGAAGCAACCTATGCTGTGTGTATACACAGCCATGTCTGATGTACTTTACTGGTAAGTTGAGACTTCCCATGGGTTTACTATTGGCAATATTTCAGCCATTCAAGCCTAATGCCCATAGGAGATGCAACTCCACTTTACTACAGGTAAGGTGCCTAGTGCAGTGCCTACACTGAGAGAAGACTGTTCATGGTCTGTTTTCCATGCAAGAATGTCACGAAAAGGATTCTGGGCTGCTGGAGGGCTTTTCAGCTCTAGCATTTTATTTTTGTAAGGGATAATCATGTGAGCATAAGCCCTGTTAATGGTCCACTTAAAACAGGCCAACATAGATGTCCTAGAGCAGAACAAATTCTGACCATGTTGAAGTGTATTTTACATTCTTGCCAGGTCACCTTTAGTACGTGTGAAGCAATCTTTTGCTATTTCACCCAACCCTACGTGAAAAACTTGAAAAGGAATTTGATTTTATAACAGATAGGTCTTTAGAAATTTATAGGACTCTTATGCCATGAAAGAGGTCTTTTAGCAAAATTCATGAATGGAGGGGAACTGGATTAGAAAAAATGCAAGTGAAGATAGAATTTTGCCTTTCAAAAAATTTCAAGTGGGGAATTTACCTTATCAATCTTATTTTAGGTGCACAAGCCCTTAACTAAAAACCGTAATCAGCTCATCTCAACGGTTTGAAGAAAAACACTGTTCATTCCTAAGTGACAAAAGTTAATGAGGAAGCACATTTTCCACGCCCTCTTAAAGGGCAATAATTGTCAGCATCTGAGGTGTCCACATTTCTTAGACAACCGCTCTGACAGCCTGCCTTTACTACAGCTCTCCTGCAGACTTTTGTCTGCCCAGCAGTTAGGGTGTTTTTTGTCATTTTCTCCCTTGAAAATGGTGACAAGCTGAAAATAGTTACATTAAATATTTACATTTAATAAATTAAAATTTATGCAAAAATAGAATGCATGATAATGTTGCATTTGCCAAAAAGATGCCTTTCACAGCACATCAATTCACCGGCATTCTCAAGCTTAAACAAACCAACAGCTGACTACCTGACCCAGGATGACATCCAGTCTTTCTACGACCCTCGCCCTCCGGCGTGGTCGGGCCTCAGCCTGGATCCGCATCTGACCTTGTGCCATTTTCTCCTGCTCTCTGAGCTCCCGCAGCTCCCATCACCTGTCAGTCTCCGTCCTCTCCAAAGGCCTTTACACGCGCTGCTCCCTTCGCCTGAACACTGTCCTTGCAACTGGACTCCCAATGCCTCTGCAAGTCTCAGGGAGTGTCACTTCTTCAGAGAAGCCTCTCCCGACCCAATATAAGCAACCCTTCACCTCTCTTCTAACAGTCTGTCCTTTCTTTCATAATCATCATTTGTACTTAGATACTGTGTTCATTGGTTTAATGTCAATCTCTCTCACTAGACCCTAAGATCCTTGAGGAAGAAAGCAGCTGTACTCCAATAAAAAATTAATAAAAAAATATGAGACTCATGAAAAAGAAATCATATCCCCTTGTCCGCCACCCTGGAAGCCCAGGACAAGCCTGAGGACAATAAACATCCGTTGAAGGAACGGATGCTGGATCTCATCTTCCCGCACCCTGTCCAAGTACATAGAAATATGGGACACAGCCTTTCCTCATTTGTTCAACTACAGTTTATTTTTTGACTCAGAAAACTGAATGACAGAAGCTGAAACCTTTTCATTTTTCTTCCCCAAATAACCAGAATCAAAGAGAAGGAGGGCAAAGTTTTGAGTACTGTTTTAGACCCTTGTTCTTCCTTCTGACAATCAAGACAGAATTAGTCATGTATGAGGCAAAGCAAATTCCCACAAGAATCCACGACTTGTAGTTTAGCCACTGAGGGTTAAGATGAGATGGCCGAAATGTTATCAGACTGCCTCAAGGGAAGACCCTTTATTTTCAGATTTCAAGGAGCTAGTTCTAAAAACGAACTGTTAATTCAACTGATAGTTCCACACATTATGATAACCTTCGAAGTGTACAAAAACACACTCTTGGTTTCATACCATTTGTAACCTTGAGTTTATCCTGTACACAGTGTGGATCAGATGGTACATTATTGACCTAGGAAACTTCCTCTTTAGCGTGTTCTCACAATATCCTGCTAATTTATTAATAATCAGCAAGAAAATGTTACTCGAGTGACTTCAGTTGCTTATTAAATGGTAGTGATAAAACACTTTGCTTTCATGGCATCTTTACCTTCTTTTTTTTACCATATGATTCCACTCATATAATTTTTTTGATGTACAGTTGCTTTAAAATATACTGTAAGTTGCAAGTATACAATATAGTGATTCACAATTTCTTAAGGTTATACTCCATTTATAGTCATTATAAAATAATGATATATTCCCTGTCATGTTGTACAGTCTATCCTTATAGCTTATTTTATACCTAATAGTTTGTATCTCATCTCCTACCCCTAGTATAAAAACAGCAGTATTTTGCCTCATAGTCTTCTATTTTTTTTTCTTTCACGAATAGTAACTGTTCATCAGGGAAAATAAAGTCTCTCAGAAGAATCAAAATTGGTATTTCTTGTTTGCCCTACTAAACCAAATACAATGCTACTTAAAAATCATCAGCTATTACATATTATGAAAATTCATTTGCTTGCAGAAAAAAGCACATCTGGTCAACTTGCTTCCTTTTTCTAAACATAGAAGAAAAGGCGTTATCTCCACAGACGGGGAAGGAAACAATTCATGTCTCATGAATTCAGCTCTGCTCAGCAAATTCACTTGTTAATTAAAATAAACAGCACAAAAAAGAGTACGTTTTGGTCAATCAATTGCCTGCAATCACAGGAGAATTCTGAAATACCAAAGGCTGTATGTTTTACTTAGCTGAAACCAGAATGTTGTTCTTTTATCATTATTTCGCAGACATGTCATTTGAGGACAACCCTCACAATACTCTGTAGTATATGCGTAGCTGCTTTCAAAAGGAGTGGCAACATTATTCCATTTAACGCTTTCATTTTATTTAAAAAGACTGACTTTGTTCTATGTAAAGATCCCAGCACTGAACCAGATGGCCATTAAGGTTTTTGAATTTTAAAAATAAACCACTGAAGTTCTGCCTAAGAAACTATAATGCAATTTAAAGCATCTGGTGTGTTTTGAGAGTCATGAGATTTGTTAAAATGGACGTTTTCAGATTAATATTTAGCTTTGAGAAAAAAAATCTCTCCCAGGAAAATCCCTGTATCATAACAAAATATATTTGAATCATTAAAGTTCTTACATTTATTTTAGCAAATATAGTTTTGAAAGTGGCATTTCCTTAACCAGTTTCAGTTTACAGCAGTGTTTCCCAAGGAGGGGTGACTCGGAGACCTTCTTGTCTGTCATAACTAGGGAGGTGTTGCTGGCATCTAGTGAGCAGACAGAGGCCAGGGAGACTACGAAGCATCCTAGAGCGCGGAAGACAGCTTCCTTCCTGCAACCCCCATCCCCATCACCCGATCCCAAATGCCAATTATGCTGAGGCGGGAAAAAATCTGCTTCAGAGCAAAACCATTACAACTGCTTTTTAACTGAGTTTTTAACTCAATGGAAAGACCAGGTCTTCAAAAAGGGATATATTCTAGACAAAATATATACTGAGTCACAACCCAAGAAAAGTATAACTCCGGCCGAAATGACACTACTCAGACCTATATAAACTCAAGATGTAAGAATTCTCTAAATGAACACAATCTTGGTATTGTAATAAAGCTCCACTGATACTCGGTTCACAATTATACAAAGTAGGCACTCAACAAATATTTACAGAGGGAAGTAGAAAGAGAAGGATCTTCTTGTACTGTACCCCAGGACACTGAATATGTAACATTAAATCAAGATAATGCTCTGTGTTGGGTTGTTGTGCTGTGTCAGTGTGCCCGACTCTTTGCCACCCTATGGACTGTAGCCCACCAGGCTCCTCTGTCTTTGGGATTTTCCCAGCAAGAATACTGGAGTGGGTTGCCATGCCCTCTTCCAGAGGATATTCCAGACCCAGGGATTGAACCCATGTCTGCTGTATTGGCAGGTGGATTCTTTGCCACTGAACCACATGGGAAGCCTGTATTCGGTAGTTAGAGGCCATCTAAACTTCTCCCTTCCTTCCTAGCACTAGCAAGTAGCCAGCCAGTGCCATTTTCCGGTGTCCTATGCAGCTACCTGTGTCTACAAAAGTTCTCACTAATGCACGTGTGTGCACTGCTTAGAGGAAGCTGCTTGTTCATTTCCTCTCTTGACCCCACCCCTTGCCATAGGTCAGGATGTGGAGGTGGCACTGCCCAAGTTTCAACTATACAGAGGAAGCTAATTCCCTAAGGAGAGCAGTAGGCTAGAAATCACCTGGGTGGTTGAATGACTCCCTGGCATAAAGCTGTCTCTCCAGTAGAGATCATTCATCTGCAGAATTATAGTTGAGAAATGAACCACTTACTTAATCGATTATACTTTAGGTCCCTTTGTGGCAGCAGCCTGCACAAGTCAATTCTATAATTTAATATCCACTATGATCTAAGGGCTACAAATGCTTTCTATCCCAGGAAATGTTAAACTGGCTAATTTTTAAAGTTTCAGTGCAAGTAATACCTGAAAATCTGGATGATGTGGTTACTCTATGGTGACTATAGATTAAGAGGAAGATCTGCTCTGTCTGTTAATATTGTTAATTCTCATTTATCCAAACTAAGTGGAAAAAGAAGGCAAATCTGGAGGTTCCTGCCCAAGGAATTCATTGTTTCAATGATATGATATTTACATAAACATACTTCCCTGGTGGCTCAGATGGTAAACAATCTGCCTGCAATGCAGGAGACCCAGGTTCGATCCCTGGGTTGGGAAGATTTCCTGGAGAAGGGCATGGCAACCCACTCCAGTATTCTTGCCTGGAGAATTCTATGGACAGAGGAGCCTGGCTAGATACGGTCCATGGGACTGCAAAGAGCTGGACACCACTAAGAGATTAACACACACATGCTAGTGGTAGCAGGCCAACACACACCCAAGACAATTTCCACTCTTCAAATTTTGTAACTGCAGCATTTTCTTCTCCCTGCGTTTGTCTCCCCTTTGACTAAGATGCTGGTAAAAATACTAGCAGCAACAGGGAAAATGAAGTGAGGGCTAGAGGATTTCAAAAACTAAACACTGAGCATTGAAACAATGATTTATGGACTAAGTTGTAGATTCAAATTTTGAATATTCAATTAAATTTTATTCAAAAGGCTCTGTGTCTATCTTAGTTTTCAGAAAATACAAACGCTTCTCGCTGAGCACCCTTCTTTATTAAAATTCAAAGTATTTTCCTTTAGACTTGATTTGATACTGGAAATATTTATTCAATGATTTATTTCTACTTTATGTGAATGAGAGGGAAATCATTGAGAAACAAAGTATTTCTTATGTGATGAAATTATAACATTTCAGTTAAGCAGCTTTATGCAATTCAGATTTTCCATTGATATTGCTTTTTAAAACATAATTTCCCCCAATAAAAAGTAATGTGTTGAATATTACATGTTATAAAGCCATAAGCTTATTGAAAAATATTTTTACCTTAAACATATGAAAACAGTAAAAGTATCAAAATATATACTGCAATTTCCTAACATCTTTTTCCCCAAATTGTATTTATGGATTGTCCTAACAAGTCTAAGGCTATTAATTCAATGATTTATGCAACTTTTATGGTAACTTGACCATATCTTATAACTTGACCATATCTTGACCATATCTAACTTGACCATAACTTATCCAGAGCCATCAGGATAACATGATTAAAAAGGTAAAATAAAACAGTTTGGTCTGAAATACCTTTTTAACATTTGTTAAATTCTAAAGAATTTTAATGCCTCACAACAAAATCATTTCTAAATCTTAAAGTTCAGAGTACAAATTAGGCAACTTCTACCTTAAAAAAAAAATCACAATTTATATATTAAATTCAAAGATCTTCACTATTCTCAAAGAAATTACTTTTGACTTTATCTTTAAACAAAATGTATTTCTCCCAACAGAATATTTACTGAGTAGATTCTGACTTTTTATTTAGGAATAAATTTCTTACAAAATGAAAGTTTCACTTTCTTTCTCCTTCCCAGTTTTTTTCTGGGGCATTAGCCAGTCACTAACTTATACTCTGCTATTAAAAGAAAAGGTAACTAAAGGACACACCTGGACCCAAGTAAATATTTCACTAGTTTCACCAGCTCTAACAAAAATCCCCAAGGGAACAGCCAATCAGTAAATCACCAGAGTGAGTCTACAACAGGTATGTGAAAATGACATTATTACCTACTCCTAGAAATGCAATCATCTACACAAATCAATCATGAATTCCAATTTTAAAAAGTGACAAAAAACCTTAAGAATTTCCAAACACACCAAGTTTAAGCATGCCACGTTTTCAACCTGAAGTAAGTCACAATTTCCTTGGACTTCCTTTTTGTCTGAGTCTATATATAAGAGAGACTGGTGGTGCTCTACAGGCTAGTACCCAAGAGGCCTTCTTGAAATAGGTGAAAACAGTGTCACAGTGAGTGGCACTTAGGAAGCAGGGCTAGGGGCCTGCCACATATCCAGGAGCTGTCCCAAGTCCCCCACAACTTTCCCTCTGTTCATTCCTTTCTCTAGAACCTTCAGGATGGCTATCTGAGCCAACAGAGGATCTTCTTTCCACACATAAACAAGCTGTTTTAATTCAGCTTTAATAAACACTAAATTATTCATGGTCAACTCCCATGTAAATGTGTGTTTTAATTTGGAACTTTACCAAGAGTCATTCACTATTTCAGTGAAATCACTTTACCCATGGCAAATCTGTTCCCTGTATCCCAGTCAGTGACATGGCAAGCCTGGAGCAGGATTCTTTTGCAATGACTGCACTCATGGCAATGTCATGAGAATAGGTGGGAACACCCATCTAATTTATCTTGTCTTCCAATATAGTCATGCAGCAGTTATATATGGAAATGAATAATATTTTATAATAAATTACTTCTCTGTCACTTTATATCACAATTAGGGCAATGTATTGCCAACAAAGGTCCATCTAGTCAAGGCTATGGTTTTTCCAGTAGTCATGTATGGATGTGAGAGTTGGATTATGAAGAAAGCTGAGCGCTGAAGAATTGATGCTTTTGAACAGTGGTGTTGGAGAAGACTCTCGAGAGTCCCTTGGACTGCAAGGAGATCCAACCAGTCCATTCTGAAGATCAGCCCTGGGATTTCTTTGGAGGGAATGATGCTAAAGCTGAAACTCCAGTACTTTGGCCACCTCATGCGAAGAGTTGACTCATTGGAAAAGACTCTGATGCTGGGAGGGATTGGGGGCAGGAAGAGAAGGGGATGACAGAGGATGAGATGGCTATATGGCATCACCGACTCAATGGACATGAGTTTGAGTGAACTCTGGGAGTTGGTGATGGACAGGCAGGCCTGGCGTGCTGCGATTCATGGGGTCGCGAAGAGTCGGACACAACTGAGTGAGTGAACTGAACTGAACTGATTGGCTATTTTTAACATAGCCTACTTATATATGCAATTTAGCATACATTTCATTGCGACATAGTAAAAGGGGAATACAAAGTATTTCATGAAAAACGAAAAACTGGGTCTGCTAGATATGCAAACCCTGACCTAGAATACCACCTAAGGCTCCTTGCAGCCCCAGCACTCTTTGATTCTATGAAAAACTTACAGTTCGGCAAACCCTGATCATTAACAAGCCTCTACCTCTGCACGAGTTTGAAAGCATTGCAATTAAGTTAAAGAGATAAAAACATGTGGTTGCTAAGGTGACACATAAAAATACAAACTCCACTAAACACTCCAACATGGGTGCAAGCAGAGGGAAATGCCTCGGTGCTGATGACTTTTACAGGTAAACAGAGAGGGACGGGGGCTTCCCTGTTGTCTCAGTAGTAAAGAACCTGCCTTCAATGCAGGGGACACATATTCAAATCCCTGGGTCAAGAATATCCCATGGAGGAGGAAACAGCAACCCACTCCAGTATTCTTGCCTGGGAAATCCCATGGGCAGAGGAGCCTAGTGGGCTACCATCCGTGGGGTCATAGAAGAGTCAGACATGATTGAAAGACGGAGCACAAGAGAGGGAGAGAGAAGTGTCTAAGGGAGAACTGCAGCCTTCACACCCCTTTGGTCTCAAGAAGCTGCACAACTGGTCTCACAGCTGACTGCTACCTTATTCTCTCCTTGGGCTGAAAGTCACAGTCTTGAGTGATGAACTGCCTTAGCATTTCTCCCACAAAGTTCATTCAAGAAAATACACACTGGCAAACAATGTAAGACTCCTGAGAGTCCCCTGGACTGCAAGGAGATCAACCCAGTCGATCCTAAATGAAATCAACCCTGAATAGTCACTGGAAGGACTGATGCTGAAGCTCCAATCCTTTGGCCACCTGATGCGAAGAGCTGACTCACTGGAAAAGACCCTGATGCTGGGAAAGATTGAAGGCAGAAGGAGAAGGGGATGACAGAGGAGGAGATGACTCAACCAACACGAGTTTAGGCACACTCTGGGAGATGGTGAAGGACAGGGAAGCCTGGCGTGCTGCAGTCCACAGGGTTGCAAAGAGTTGGATGTGACTCAGTGAGTGACAACAACAAAACGATGCAAACGTTCCAAATGTGGAGCAAGACGGAAACCTCTCACTACCGAACCGTGCACAGGTTTACGTAGCAAATCTTCTCATGCAAAAATCAACACCCTCAGCTCATCACTGGCATGAAGTTGCTATAACCACAATCCATTTTCTTCTGAGACCATCATTCTCTTCATCAGATTGAAGAATCATTATTATCCCCAGAAAAGCAATTTCCAGGCTGTGAAAATGACTCAAGTCATTACTTCAGGAACTATTGCCCCTTTCCCCACACAACTGGATTCTCAGCACATGCACCATCTCCACTACGTCTAACCATTCACCTCTCTTACCTCTTTTCCCACCATATTAGCACCCACATGGGGGAACACTGCTTATACATTCCACAAAGTTTCACGTTAAACTCCCTAAGACAAAGTTTAAGGAACTAACTCCTGGTGAAAAAAATACATCCATACTTCCTGTATAATAAATATATCCCTCTTGATTAAATGACCAAGAATCAGGAAACACCTGCTTACGTACAATGTATTAAATATAAAACAGAAAAAAAAAAAAAACCCTCAAGTTTGGCTTACAAACCTAATCTGGGGAGTAACCAATTAGAAAATTCTACATCAAGAAAGTTTAAAAACATTTTTCTTAAGAAAACAAAACTTCGTTGAGGTATCCTAACATATTGGAAGATAATTCTTTGCAAATTATGAAAAGTTAAAAATTACTATAAGATCAGATGAAAAAAGTAATAAAACTATTTAAAGATACATATGTATATATAAAGATTTTTTTAAAATTTTACTTTACAATACTGTATTGGTTTTGCCAAACATCAGCATGAATCTGCCACGATTTAGTTTTTAACTCAAGAGTTTCTGAAAATAAGAAATCATTTATAGCTTATATAGAAAGAAAAAACCCTCTACTACCAGCAATTTCTTTTATAAATGATTCGCTTAATTTTTCCTCACTGGCCTCACATACATGTAGGGTACCAAGCTACCAATTTCCTGAGAACTTATGTTTTTAATCAAAGAAATATGGGAAATATAAAACGATTTCAGAAGCTACAGAGTTTTAATTCTCAAGTTCGTCAAATTAGACAGTTTGGAATCATTCTCTCTTTCAATGTCCATCTGACCTGAGGGTTTGTTAGGGCTTATCAAGGTTATGGGTTGGTATTCGGAAGGAGGGGCACGTTTTAACCTGATGTAACATTTTAAAGCCACATGACTCAAAACTTAAGAAGCAGCAGCTTTGCTATTGGCCATCTGAGAAAAGAAAGTGACACAGAAATGGGACTCAGCCCTAGAAGGTTCTTACCCGCAGGGCCTCGATGACGAGGTCTCTGGCCTCCAGCTCCCCTTCCATCACACTGAGGAGCATCCGAAGCTCTGATTTACTGAGGGTATCCACATCAAACTCTTTTTTCTGTAACACAAATTTTAAAAAGTGAAAAAGATTCATAAAGATATGCAATGGGTCACATTTATCCCAATGGCTCAACAAACCCAGGGGACACTGGGGACCCATTCAGCAGCAGACAATGTAGGTTCTGACCTTCTACAAGAAGGAGTTTCCCTGGCAGCTCAGACAGTAAAGAATTTGCCTGCAATGTAGGAAGAGCTGGGTTTAAGCCCTGAGTCAGGAAGATCCCCTGGAAAAATGAATGGCTGCTGCTGCTGCTGCTGCTGCTAAGTCGCTTCAGTCGTGTCCAGTGACCCCATAGACGGCAGCCCACCAGGCTCCCCCGTCCCTGGGATTCTCCAGGCAAGAACACTGGAGTGGGTTGCCATTTCCTTCTCCAATGCATGAAAATGAAAAGTGAAAGTGAAGTCGCTCAGTCGTGTCCGACTCTTAGTGACCCCATGGATTGCGGCCCACCAGGCTCTTCCGTCCATGGGATTTTCCAGGCAAAATGAATGGTTACCCACTCCAATATTCTTGCCTGGAGAATTCCATGGATGGAGGAGCCTGGTGGGCTATGATTGAGTGACTAACACTTTCACTTTTTATGAGGAGAGGTAAAAACCACACAGACAATATTCCACGTCTCTTCACTAATGAGATCTATTTTCCCAGCCTGACTGCCCACCTGGCTTCAGGATCTCTTCAAATTATACCACACAAATTTAAAGTCCCTGGAGTCTATATCAAAACAGGCCCAGTCTGTGTTGGGGAGAAGTTACGAGGGCAGCAAAGAAAGCATGACTGTATTCCTAGAAGGGCCCCAACATAAAGGCTCCTGGGAGGTTATTATAAATTCCAGGACATCCAATAATAACAGGTCATGTTTATAGAACACTCTGCTGCAGAGGCCACCAGCTAGCAGCCTACAGCCAAATCTGGCCCACAGATGTGTGTTCCTTGGGCCACAAAGCGTTTTGTTTTCTCCAGTCAGCACTAAGAAAATCTCAAGATGTCACCAAAAAATCCAGATCACTGGCTTCTCCAAACTCAGATGACCGGGTAACCCCAGATTCACATTCCCACAGGGGAATAAGTCACCGAGTCAAGTAGCAGCTGCCCCTTTAGAAGGAACATGCTCTTTGCTACCTCCACAACCACACATGTTCTCACACACACACACACACACACACACACACACACACACACACTCATGCATGCAGGCAATATGATTTTAAGAGGCCAGGCCTGCCACCTCATGGAGTCATCTGGGCTGCTGGTTAGGTGTTTCTGAAGGCCCTGCTATATGGTTATCAAATGCTTTCTTCCACAATGCTTTTGACTTCCTGCCATTCCGTAAGGCCAGCTTTATAGGGAGCTGAGGCTGAAGTGAGTGAGTCTTCTTCCAGAGACCAGTTATCCCAGGAGGCGATGGCACCATGGTCCTGGGGGGTCAGGACCCTCACCCACTGCCCATGCAGCCCCGTGCCCTTCTCTACCATTCCTCCTTGATGACTGCATCCCACTGACACACCACGGCTTCTCATTCTTTTGTTGCCAACTCTGCCCTCTTTCCTCACAACAGCTTTTCCAAGCAGGTCTCCTGACAGCTATCTCACAGACGAAGCTGAAAGAGGACGGGTTAGCATGCTGACCGCTGGGCCTGGGTAAGTCCACAGCCCCAGCGCCCTCCAAACATGCAGCCCACTGCTCCTTCCCATCATGACTCATTTGACAAAGCCAGTCACCATCCAAAGAACTCGTGAAGAAACAGATCTAACCTGTCAGATCTCTATCATCCCCTCTATTTTTCAAATTAGAACACCGCAACTCAGGAGTCAGATAATGTACCCAGATCACACAACCAGGAAAACGGCAAAACTGCAACCAAGCACTGTGTCTTGCCTGCACCCTTTGCCAGCATGGTGCCAACATTCTAGAGACGAAAACAGTGCTATTCTATCAATAAGCCAATGAGAACCAGTTTAGCAACTGTGTATCTGGCACCATACTATCATTGTGATGACAAACAAGTAAACACAGCAAAGCCTATAAATGACTCCAGGGACTTCCAAACAGGTATGACCAGAATTGGTCACTTCCCAGTTGCAAAAGAACCTTCTGGAAGGAGATAATGGTGGTATAAAGGGAAACAGAGACCAGAGCTAACTGGTTCTCTGAATAAGATTTTTAAAGGATCGTACCCTTAAAATTGTTTCTTTTTGCACATACATTCAACAAAGCAGTTATTTGGAAAGGTAGGGGCTAAGGTGGGAAAAAGAGAAAAGAAAACCTGTAGCAAGCCTACAGGATGGGTAGTTCTGGATGACCTCTGCTTGGAAGATTAACTTAGAGATGTTCACTGTGAAAAATAAAATCCAATATATTAGAGCTCAAATTCTGCTCCCATTACTTAGTGGCGTCACTTAAGCTTTATAACCCAGTTATTCTCAAAATTCAAGCAAAAGAATCACCCGGAGACTTTGTTAACACAGGCTGCTGGGCTTCATCCTTGAGGTGTGATTCAGAAAGTCTGAGGTGGGGCTGTGAATTTGCCTTTCTATGTGCCCCTGCTACTGCTGGTGGTTTTGGTCCATGGGCTACATTTGGAGAAGCATTCTGTAACTTATCTGAGTCTGTTTTCTCGTGGGTGTAACAGAAATCCCAGCATCTATCCCACAAAGTTCTTGTGAGGATTAAACAGCAATGTATCAGTGACACGCACCCCCACATTCATGGCAGCACAATGGCTAAGACACGGAAGCAACCTAAATGTCCATTGACAGGTGAACAGATAAAGACGACGTGGTGCATATGTATACAATGGAATGCTACTCAGCCATGGAACAGAATGAAATAGTACCATCCACAGCAACATGGATGCAACCAGATCATCATACTAAGTGAGGTCAGTCATACTGAGAGAAAGACAAACACCATATGAGATCCCCTATACGTGGAATCTGAAATATGACTCAAGTGAACCTATCTACAAGACAGAAAGAGATCCAGGGCTCACAAAACAGACTTTGAGGTTGCCAAGAGAGAATGGGTCGGGGAAAGATGCAGTGGGAGTTTGGGATTAGCAGATGTAAACTATTACATACAGAATAGATAAACTACAAGGTCCTACCGTATAGCAGAGAGAACTCTATTCAATATCCTATGAAAAGTACAATAGAAAAGAATATAAAAAAGATTGTATACATATGTATACAATATGCCTACATATTGTGCATACACACACACACACACACACACAGGCTTCCCTGGTGACTCAGATGGTAAAGAATTTGCCTGCAATGCAGAAGACCTGGGTTCAATCCCTGGGTCAGGCAGGAAAATCCCCTGGAGGAGGGAATAGCAACCTGGAGAATCCCCATGGACAGAGGAGCCTGGCAAGTTACAGTCCATGGGGTTGCAAGGAGGTGGGGGTGTGTGGGGGTGTGTGGGGGTGTGGGGGTGTGTGTGTGTGTGTATGGGTGTGTGGGTGTGGGTGGGTGGGTGGCTGTGTGTGGGTGGCTGTGTGTGGGTGTGTGCGTGTGGGTGTGGGTGTGTATGTGTGTGTGTAACAGAATCACTTAGCTATACAGTAGAAATTAAACTTCAATTTAAAAAAAGAATGCATCAGTGAAGTAAGTGCTAAATAAAGGCAGGTGACTGTTATTATTATTAAAGTTGAGAGCTCCCAGATGTTTTAAAAGGGAGGAGTGGGATATTGGCTAGGAGCCTATTTCTTTGAAAATCTACCAGCCCAAGTCCAATAAACTCAGTTTATTGACTATATGAGAGACAGACTCGTTTATCCCTGTTTTTCCCACTGAGATGGGAAAGTAAGCTGCAATTCTTATGTGCTTTAGAGGGTAATGTTTTATTAATGCTGCTGGTGGTTCTAAAGATTTTAATTAATTGTATATTTTATTGTCCTTGTTTCCCCAAAGCTTCATAAGCAAAGCACTCTACTTTAAAAACTAATAAATTATGAAAGACTTTGCCATGATTTGATTCACATTAGAGTCAGAAGAGCTTGCCCTGGTTCCATCATCAACACTGCAACATGTGACCTGCAACCAACACGTCTATTCTTTTTAATGTATTACCATCAATGAAAAGGAAAAATCATTTAAAAAACAATGTTACAAGGATTCTTGCTAAACAATAAATGTTACAAAGAATGTTAAAAAATAATCTGTCTTAATTTATTAAGTGATGCATTATTTTAAGCATAGTGCATCTATCTGCCTGCTTCTCTGTCCTCTACCTCTCACCCTTGCTTCCAAACTGAAAGTGAAGTGAAGTCGCTCAGTCGTGTCCGACTCTTTGCGACCTGTGGACTATAGCCCACCAAGCTCCTCCATCCATGGGATTCTCCAGGCAAGAATACTGGAGTGGGTTGCCGTTTCCTTCTCCAGGGGATCTTCCCGACCCAGGGACTGAACCCAGGTCTCCCACATTGCAGGCAGATGCTTATAACCTCTGCACCACCAGGGAAGCCCTTGAGTGAAGGTACTTCTAATCTGTGGCCTTCAACAATAAAGATATTATAAGCATATTTCCAAATGGTCACTCTCCAATACTTGATGTTTTTACCTTCTAAACTGGCAAACTAAGAGTAAAAGAAAGTATATGAAATTATGTCATAGGTCTTAGACTGGGTATTTCACAAGTAAACTCAAAGAATTTTGGTATTTTTAGAAAAATAAAGCCCAGAACCAAAAAAAATCTCATTAAAAACTCTATTACTGTCTCATACGAAGTGTCATTTATCTGACCTGACACATTTACAGTACAAAAAAGTACTTAGATACAGAAAAAGCAATTATTAAAGTCTCTTGGTTTAAGAGTAAAATGATCATTTAAAATTGTACTTTAAACTACTTTGAGGTGTGATTGACATAAAAAATGCTGTACATATTTAACATATACAATTTGATGAGTTTGAAGGTAAGTAAACACCCATGAAACCTTCATCAGAATCTATGCCATAAACAAATCTATCACCTACAAAAGTTTCCTTTCATCCTCTTTACTATTTTTTTGTGATAAATCATGTAATATTTGAAAAGACTAACTTGAAAACCTAATTTTCAAAAGAAGATACAAGACAGGATAGATATAAATGCCACACTCACACAAAAAAATTAGGATCTACATAAAGGTCCCTAAACAAATATGATACCCATACATACCCCTGCCACCCAAAAACCAGAGCAGACATGTTCAGAGACTAAACTTATTACCACTGGAATAGCTTTTCCTAATTAACAGGGAAAATTCAAATCTCATTTTCTTTTTAATGACAGCAAGGCACTCAGACAGAAAAGGAAGAAAAAAATCTGGTAAATTTCAACTCCACAGGCCACTCTCCTGCCCACCATGTTTGATGTTTGCCAGAAAAAAGGACTCTAGGAAAAGCTCTTCTTAACACCTAGTTTAGAAAATCCGGCACAGGCAGCCTAAACTAATCCTGAGTCTGGTCATCAGATTGAAAGATTTCTTTGGGACATATATACATGAAAAAGGAGACACAGCCTCACACTATTACTGCTCAACACAAAAGTCTGCAACACTTTAATTTATCTGGGGCAGGTGTAGGACAGCATTCTCCTGAATATTCTCCTACAAGCTTCCGAAGAAAAAGGAAAAAGGAGAAACATGACAAAATAGAAGCTGGCTGAGCTGTCATCTTAAATTGCCAGTACTGAACACGGGCCAATACCAAGTTTCCTCCACTACCACTCTTCCCACACTCTTCCTGAAAGAAAAACTCTTACATACTTTGTTTACACAGGAAATTCAAACTTGGACCTTCAGTGGTGTCCTACTCTTTACGACCCATTGGACTGTAACTCACCAGGCTCCTCTGTCCATGGGGAGTCTCCAGGCAAAAATACTGGAGTGGGTTGCCATTCCCTTCTCCAGGGGCTCTTCCCAACCCAGGGATGGGGATGGAATCAGCATCTCCTGTGTCTCTTGCATTGCAGGCAGATTCTCAACCCACTGAGCCACAAAGGGGCCAGAAGTCTCCTTAGGAATTAATGGGGTCAGCACACTGATAGGTACCAAAAGAGCCTTTAGAAGTTATGATTATGAGCCGCAGTGGCAGAAGTACCCCTCAGATCTTTGCCCATATGCATCAGCTTGAAGACCCCCTGGAGAAGGGAAAGGCGACCCACTCCAGTATTCTGGCCTGGAAAATTCCATGGACTGTATAGTCTTTGGGGTCACAAAAAGTCAGACACAACTGAGGGATTTTCACTTCATGGTGATAATCTAGTGGCCAGATACAAAGCAAAACATGCACTCTGGCTCTTCTCAGATACCAAGAGCATCTCCATTTCAAATCTAGCAGGTTGTGCCTACATTTGATCAATGAATTTACAAGGGAGGGAGGATGGGTGTCAGAGAAAGCAGATGGATTGAAAGAACGTTACCTCATCTCTTTGGATCTCAGGTTTCTCAGCAGGAAAATGAGAAAGCTGTACTAAGTGATCTCTGAAATCTCTTCCAGCCCCCAAATGTCCTCATTTCACATACCATCAGAGTAACTGGATTATTGGGCTGAGGAAATTTAGGTCATTCCCTGAAGCCTTTGAGAAATATTTGAAGAAAAATTGATTTTTACCTCTTTGCTTAGAAGGTACAGAAATATGTTTTCCTCCCAGTTTAATAGTGGGCTTCCCTTGTGGCTCAGCTGGTAAAGAATCCGCCTGCAATGCGGGAGACCTGGGCTTGATCCCTGAGTTGGGAAGATCTCCTGGAGAAGGGAAAGACTACCTACTCCAGTATTCTGGCCTGGAGAATTCCATGGACTGTATAGTCCATGGGCTTGCAAAGAGTCAGGCACGACTGAGTGACCTTCACTTTCACTAATAATTAATAATGCATTTAGAACTTTTTGTGTAAGCAAGATTCATGCTTTGGGAATGAATGTAAAAGGTTGTAAAGAAGAGGAAAGCAATGAAACTCATATTGAGACTTCAAGGAGAAAAAGCAAAATTTGAAAACTATCATTAACATGGAAAAATTAAATCCAGGTACAAAGAATATTTACACTCTTTTTAAAATGTGTATCCAATTATAAGGATTTTCATGATGAAAAGTACATGTGTTCATGGTGTAAACCTGTACCTCTGCAGTCATGTCTTGCTTTGATATTATTCCTTCTGATTTCTTTCTATAGGGAGGTAAGAGTATTCCTGACCAGAATCTTCTGATCTTGTTCTTCCTGGTTCTCCTCTCTCCTCTAATTGATCTGAATCCCATTTTCTTCAGGACATAGCTCAAAGCTCCCTTCCTTAGGTCTTTTCAGACTCAGCAGTCCCTCACTCTCAATTCAGTCTTAAGAGTCTGTTCTGTTAGTTTATTGACAAGTAATCATGCTCTGCTTCCTGTGTGTCTTCACTGTTTTATACTTACTTATCCATATTAACTCTCCATTTTCTCACCTCTACTAGATGTGTCAGGACAGCAAGAGCAATTACATCTCTGAATGATTTTACCTAACACACATGCCTCCCACTTTGGGTATGAAAATACCTCTTTTGCTCAGTATAAAAACACAAATCATGTAAAATGACATGTTAACAGATACACCAATCTTGCTAAGACACAACGTGATGGCCCACTCTAAGGGCAACTAAGTAACAGGTCATTATCAATCATTTTTCAAAAATCATTTACAGTAACCTAAAGTAGGGCAACTTGGCATGCGCCTTTAAAGCCACATGCTGAGAACTTGGCCTCAGCTCTCCATGGCCATGCACCTCAAATCAACCATGCCGCCGGGGGTCTGCCACGCAAGACAAGCAACTCCATGTATTAGAAGGAAGTAAAACCAACAAGTAAACAGACTGTCAGGAAGGAAACCTGGTAATGGATGTAATTAATTTTAAGTAGGAGAAAAGGGGAATGAAAAGCACAAATATGGCTCAGCCAGGGGCGGCAGCATTTCATAATTAAGGACAGTTACCTCCCTTCCCTTCTCCCCCTTTCACAATTCCTCTAACCTCCATTTTAACTCTGGAAAAGAAGGGCCACATCTCAGATAAAACAAACATCTATTTCCATCGTAACTCATTTATTTTCAATATTAACAACACCTCACATGGGACATGGATCATTTTCACATGTGAGCTGGCATGCAGATAGAATGCATGGAAGACTATCACTTTGATTATCTGTAGGTGGCAAATGTCAGCATGCTGATTTTCAAGTGAAGAGCTAAGACATGGACAACTAAATGAACTGTCTTGCAGTTACAAAGCCCTTCTGTAGAAGAACTCAGGCCTTTGGCATCACCTTGTTGCCTTTTCAATGAAATATAAAAATGTCAGAATCAAATCATTTGCAAACAAGTATCCATTCCAGGTAGCAATGTTAACTTGGCTCCACTGCACTTACTATAATAACATTTTAAATTCATGTTCAACATATTTGGTTATTCATTAATAATTTATTTCAAGAGAACAATTTTTTTTCCTCCTGCATTGGCAGGTGGGTTCTTTACCACTAGTGTCACCAAGGAAGCCCCAATTTTTTTTTTCTAAAATCGAGATTTACACATGGACGGGACCACACTGTGCACAGCATTAATACTATGATGCTGTTATTTTTGTGTGAGTTATTTTAACAAAGTAAAATTTTAAAAATCCTCTGCTATCAATGTCATCATCATCATCTCTCTTGTAACTGTTCTCCATTTCTTTACCTAATCATCAAAGACAAGTTTCCTTTTCCACATAATATAAGTCCTGCAAAGGAGCTCCAACAGAGAATACAACCAAGTGTATTCAAAGAAAAGCTGCCTTCTAAAGCAATGCTCAGATGTGCTTAGGTGGTCAAGTATGCAGGAGAAGAAGAGAGAGAAACTGGCACCATCCCTTCCTGGGCACATTCAAATCTGAATTCTAGTCCCACACTTGTGGACATCTGCAGACAATTCCAAATGTCCTTCCTGCCCAGTCTTTCCTTCTACTCCCTCTTCCTGTTTCCAAGCTTTCCAGCATCTCTCTTGACCCCTTCTCAACCATCCTCCCCCTCCACACACCCTAGTGGGTGATTTGGCCTTGACTCTATTATTAGAAGAATTCAGCAATGGAGGGGTGCAGTTTCCATCCCTCCACCACCACATCCCCAGCCTCAATCATTGTTCTGATAAGGGAAAATCCAAAGGGAAAACTAACCATGTTGGAAATTTAATTTAAAAAAAATCTGTAAAGCAGCTGAAATATCATTGAGAAAAGCAGTTTAGAAGGGAAAAATATAAAATGAAAACCAACAACCACAAGAATCAGAAGAAGAAGAAAGAAGAGATCTGTAACATCTGTAATTACACAAATCACAGGCCAACGGCTTCATTACAATCTGGTAACACATGAAGTAAGATTTCTAGTTAGCCTATCAACATTAAGGATTATGACCCAGGCTCTTGATGAATGTTCACTTTCTTTATTCAACAAATATTGGTGGAATATCTATCATGTACCATGTAGTCATTTATGGATGTGAGAGTTGGACCATAAAGAATGCTGAGGGCTGAAGAACTGATGCTTTCAAACTGTGGTGCTGGAGAAGACTCTTGAGGATCCCGTGGGGAGCAGGGAGATCCAACCAGTCAATCCTAAAGTTAAATCCAGAAAATCTGTTACCTTAATTACCTTGAGATTCTCAACCCTGAATATTCATTCATTGGAAGGACTGCTGCTGAAGTTCTAATACTTTGGCCACCTGATGCTAAAAGCCAACTCATTGGAAAAGACCCTGATGCTGGGAAAGATTGAAGTCAGGATGAGAAGGGGATGACAGGATGAGATGGTTGGATGGCATCACCGACTCAATGGACATGCGTATGAGCAAACTCCGGGAGACAGTGAAGGACAGAGAAGCCTGGTGTGCTTCAGTCCATAGGGTCACACAGAGACAAAAATGAGCCACTGAACAACAGCAACAATCTACCATGTGCCTGGAACCGTACTAAGAAACCTCTGCTTTCACAAACAAAATCCACACTGCTCTTCTTGAGGAAGGAGGCTGCTCTCTCCCAGTAAGCGCCTTGCTGTCCATATGATCAACAGCAGATATCTGTATATGGCTAAGTACTAAGCCTGTGAAACATTTCTCACTTCATAAAGTTATGTGAAGCACAGGAGGGTAAGACCAAGTGGGAATCTAGGCATGGATTCAATCATAAAAGAGGACAAATATTTTTCTCTTAACTAAGTTACTCCTGTGAGAAATATAACAATGATGACAACAACAATAATGAAGTCCATAAAACAGATGCAAATAGAAATATACAAACTTTTCAAGAAGAAACAAAGCAGCATCCTGATAAAATCACGTATATTCTTACTTGGGGAATATTTTCGTACATTTTTCCCAACTTCTAAGCAGTTTTTCTAAAGCACATAGTTGAGACTGAAACCTCTATGCTCATCTTTGTCCCAGGCCTCCTCTCAAGGAATCCCGGAAACCAGTCATACTCGCACACTGCTACCTGCAGTCTTCCTGTCCAAGTCCTCCATCCTTCTGTGGAATGCTTCCAGATCTTTCCACCAGGAATCCTTCCTGTGACTCTCTCCAGGTTCTTGCTGCAGTTTTGTTTTTTGTGTGTGCCTCTCATGACCCCATGGTCTTGGATTTGATTCCCCGGTGCCTGTGAGTTTCTACCACTGCAATGCTTTACTTTAGAACAGCAAAGATGTTACAGTATCTCCATCTCTGTATGTGTTTGGTAATGTGTGTTAAATCCAGAAAATCTGTTACCTAAATTACCTTGAGATTCTCAAAACTCTATAGCTGCCACATAACTATAATTTTTAAAGAAAACTTAGCAAAATTGGCTTTAAAAAGTTCTATTGGGTTTATATTCAATATTGTCACCTGGGAACACAACTTTGAAGGTGCTAGCTGTTAATTTGTTTAACATCACTATTGTGCATTCTTAACAAAATTACTGTCCAAGTTTTTTCTTGTCACTATCACCATGACAACAAAATTTGGTATATTAACTGCTCCAGAAAAGCCTAGAAGAACAAGAATATTGGTCCAGTTCCCAAACATAGCTCTAAAAAGATCTGTGTTTTCCTTTTACTCTTAAATTCTTCGGTGACAATTAAAGGCAGGAAGATTTCTGCTTTCCATGCTGCCTTATCCATTAGGAGTTAGTTTCAAAGTAGAAATAGCAATATAGTCGAAGAGACATCACTTTTGGCTAAGACGCGAAAAATAATCCAGGCCTCCAGCATGGTTCACAGCAAACACTATTAATATGATCTACTGAAAAATGTAGTTGTTACCTTAGCCTTATACTTTGGATGCTTTCAGGATTTAAACAGCTAGGAACAAGGACCACAACTAAATTTAAAACACTCCACTGAAAATCATATTAGGTTGAAAACTATAAATTAAACTTGTCTCTAAGCAACAATCTAAATAGTCAAAACTTAATGAAAACATTCACTTTCAAAAATAGCCTACCGCTTTGGGTCTCTGTTGGCTCATTACTGCCAAGTATACATGTAAAATGCATAATATATAAACCGACTTGAAATAACTTTCAAAAATTCAAAAAAGAATTATCCACTAAAATAATTAAGTCCTCAGTTGCCATAAACCTAAAATGCATAATCATGCCTTTAAATTTTAATCATTAGACTAGAGGCAATTATAATGACAAATATTCTTTAATCTAGCTTTTCTTTTATTAAAAAATCAGTCCACAGATCAAGAGGCAGCTATAGGCAGATTGTACGTTACTTCAAAGATAAACGTCCAGTTTACCACACATGAAGCCATCGTTAAAATTTCACTAAATACCGAACACTTTTAAAAATATTAGATTAAGAATTCTTACTGCATCTCCTCAGAACCCTATAGGAGTCTATGGAAATAACAAGGAGTTTCACTTTCACAGGTTTTTCGTGGCTATTCTAATCCACCAGGATGAAATGATCAAACCTCTACCTCTAAGCAGTTAAAATATCAGACTCCTGAAAATTTCAACAGCAGAAAGGGAACACTAACCTTCCTAACACAAAAATCTGCTTGTGTCTAAAGCTCTGTTTGTAATCTTACCAAATAAAATGATTTGGTAGCTATTATTTGGTAGTAGGAAGCTACTAACCATAACTCCGCTGTTTTTGTTTGGTTTAATTATTTGATGATTAAAATACTGAGTGTATAGAAAGAAACCCATTTTAAGTCAATTAAGCAAACAAATTCAACCTTTCTGGGAAACAAGAAACACACCTCCTTCTTTTCCCTCACTCCCCTCCCCATCTCTTGGGGATGAAGGTACCCAATCATTTCAACTTCTCAGAGAGGTTTGTTGTCTTACTAGCTAGCTTCTTTATAGTACCTTACACAGGGGAACTGATCTCCTGCATCGCAAGTAGGTAGGTTTCATATGAAATCTTAAGACATTTTCTACGTAAAGAATGAGCCATCAATTTCCCTAAAAGTTTCAAATCAAAACTTGCCAGTTTCACAAGTGGAAAACAGCAGCCCTCCGCCTCAGTGTTTCCTTCTCTCCCTGTTTCTTTTCTCCTTCCCAGGCTCAGCTCTTCACACGGCCAAGTAGCTTTCCTCCACATCTCTCCTTCACGCCATATCTCCAAACAGAGGGGTAGGAAGTTAAAGCAGCCCTGGATGTTCACACCTGGCCATGCCCTCCGGAGGCTACTCCTTCACCGACACTGGTCAGGTCACGGGTGGGAAAAACGCCAGGGCGTCCACGCTTGGCTCATGGGATCCCGCCAAGGTTGGAAGACGCTCCCAGAGCTGCGTTCCTTTGCAGATCCTTGCAGCTCCTCCCGAGCTGTTTCCCAAACCCCCAAAACATTTTCACGCAGGTATTGTGCGACTGGCCTTCCCCCAAGGTAGGGGCTGGAAACTAACCGTTGAGCCTCTGTGCACTGGGTATTCTGGGGGTGAAAGGAGGGACCAGCAATAGATGGAAGCTCATTTGGCTTCTAGATCCGAGCGAAGAACAATGTGTTGATACCAGGCGCTGCGCCTCAAACCCGCCGAGGTCTTGGGAAGAACGAGGACATCTCGGCCGCCTCAAGCCCAACCATCACCAAGTGATGGGGCAGCAGGCAGCTAGGACCCAAGCGCCCGCGCTCAGCAGCAGCAGCGCCCACAGCGGGGCATGGGGACGCTCCCAAGGGGCCTCAGGCACGGAAATACACAACACACACACACACACACACCACACATACACACACACAATGGGCATCCCGACACCGGATCGGCGCCGACCCACCTCCCCCACGCAGCTTTCCGGGTCCGCGGAGAGGTGCCAGGCACCCCCGAGACACGCGTCCACAACCACGCGAGCAGCCAAAGGCGAACAATAGGGGGTCAAGTTCGCCAGGAAACACACCCCTGCCCGCGCCCCTGGCCAAACCCGACCGCGGCAGAGGGGCCGCGTGCAGGGGCCGCACAGGACGCATGCATGGAGCCGGGAGAACCGGGCGGACCGGGGTTGCTACCCGCGAGGCGCGCAGAGGACAAACGAGATCCCCAGACCAGGCGACCGCCTCGCCCCGGCCTCCGGGGATGAGGCGACCCCGTGGAGGGGGCACTCCGAGGAGAGGGCACCGGGAAGCGCCCGGGCGTGCGGAGCGCCCCGGGGGGCGCCCAGCCCGGCATCGCATGCCCACCCTGGGACCTCGATTACCGCCGCCTCCGCCGGGGCCCCGGCCGCGTCCTCGGGGGCGCGGGAGAAGTCGGGCTCGCAGCTCGCGCCGTCCGTCGCCATCTTCCTGCTCTAGCGGATCCGAAGGCGAGCTCGGAGCGGCGGCTCCAGGTTCAGCCCTCCCGGCGCGGGCGGCGCTTAACCCGCGGCGGTCCGGGGACGCGGGCGCTCGCCGCCGGGCCGCAGCCGCCGCCGCCGCCGCGCTCCCTCCGCCCCTAGCCGCCACCCCCGCCGCCTTAACCCGCTGCGCGCCGGCGCGCCGCCCGGTCCCCGCCCCGCCGTGCGCACAGCGCCGGGCCGGCAGCCATCCGCCCGCTCGTCGAGGTACGAGAACTGGGCACATGCCCAGGCCGGGTTAAGGCCCCGAGCGCAAATAGGAGAATCAAAGCCACAGGGCGAGGTGAAGGAAAAGAAAGAGCCCAGGAGCAGATTCTCCTGACACCGCCCCACGAAGGTGGCGGTGCAAAGACACACGGATTAAATGTCCGGCCTCCCAAATCCGAATTCTCTATTAGAGCAAGGGAAGGTCCTTCTCTTCAGTTCCCCCAAGCCCACGTCTAGAAATCACATAAGGCACCCTTTTCATTTTTTCTTAAAAAAACAGTTTTTTTCCCCCCAACACTGCCGCCAGGACGTTTTTACCCATTTGGTTTATATGCCTGCCTTTGTTTGATTCTCATTCTCCAAAACCATCAAATTCCCGATCAGAATGTCTGCTACTACCGTTTATTGCGTTAGCGGGCCCCTTAACTGTACCTAGCTATACAATCTCTTTCCAAAAAGGTGAAAGCAGGCTAACCAAGAAATGTTGTGTCATTGCTAATAAAAGACAGCTCTCTACTCTTAAGAGAATTTAAAAGAATTATCCCCATGTAGTGGGAACACATAGGGCTTCCCAAGTGGCTCAGTGGTAAAGAATCTGCCTGTCAATGGAGCCACAGGAGAGGCGAGTTTGATCCCTGCACTGGGAGGATCCCCTGGAGAACGAAAGGGCCACCTGCTCCAGTATTCTTGTCTGGAAAATCCGATGGACCCAGGAGCCTGGCAGGTTACAGTCTATGAGACCACAAAAGTGTCAGACACGACCTACAGACTGACAACAGCAGAGTGAGGACACACACACCAGACAAGAACAAGACAAAGCAAAAGCTCGCCTAAAAGCGATTTTATGGGAATCATAAAGTCTCAGGAGGTATTTCATGAGTGAGTTAGGCCCAAACTCGTCATTTTCCCTCCCCATATCGGTTTCGATTGCTACCCTTTCCTGCCAATTCCTCGGATGTGAAAATCTATCACCTTATCAAGACCATATGGTGTAGGCTTTCCCAAATCTCCAGATCCCAAAAATGTGTTGAAAGCACAAAATCAAATGGAGGCATTCAAGCTACGTTTCAAAGAAGTAAAAGCAAATCACAACCAAATCCTGGACTCAAAATTCTGGAAGATGAATATCTAGTTTGAGGGTTACAGATCAGAGTTCATTTTTTTTAAAATGGGGGCCTCCTAAATGAAAGCACTTTAATTGCTTCACTTTCCAAATTGGATCTAAATATAAGGCAAAACAGGGCAGAGAAAATCTTTTCTGCAAAGGTCCTTAAAGGGGATGATCGATAAATTGTAAAAAGTTCTCTTCCAGAAGAGTGCTACATCCAGAAAGAACTTTCACCTGGAATCCTGGGTTAAGGGTCACAGGTTTAGAAATCACCTCCAGCATGTCCCATAAGCAGAAGTATTCGTTTATTTCCTTTTGATTTCTCTCTGGTAGTTCCTCCCTCTCTTATCTGCATGGTTTTCATCCTTGTTCATTATACCACTTTCTTTTATCAAATATTTTCTTTGAAATTGCTCAGTATTAGAATAACTAGACTCCTTATTAGATAAAAGAAAAACACTTGATGGTAAAACTTAGATGCTGAGCTGATAGTAAAAATTTTAAGCAAGAATCAAAAGCATTCCTTGTTCTTTTCAGAATGAATTTTCATACCATGCTGCTGCTAAGTCGCTTCAGTCGTGTCCGACTCTGCGACCCCATAGACAGCAGCCCACCAGGCTCCCCCATCCCTGGGATTCTCCAGGCAAGAACACTGGAGTGCGTTGCCATTTCCTTCTCCATTTCACACCATAAGGTAATATATTTTCTTGATACTGATACTTGATACTGAAATTGAATTCTACCCAAGAAATTAACCAACTCACTTCTGAAAAAATAAGAATAAACTTCACTTGGGAGTTAAGAACTAATAATATGACATGACAATATTTCTGGGAAGCAAACCTCATTTATTTTATACATGAAGCTCAACTTAAAAAAATCATCATTGGGAATAAATAGCTTCTATTAGTCTAACTAAAAACTATCACATCACAAAGAAATCAATCCCTGAGTGGTTTCTTTCCTCTCTCATTTCTTTAAAAAATGAAAAATAAACAGTTAGGGAAGGAAGAAAGAAAGAAAAAGAAGTCACAGGGCATTTTCTAACTGCCAAAATTCAAGACCTGGGAAGAAAAACAGCATTTTTGTCTCTACCTTAAACCTGGCACTGCCCACTGCTGAGGGTTGAAGGAATGTCCCAACCTACTGCACAGAAGTAGCACACCAGGAGTTCACTAGTCACCTGGCTGGGGTTGCTTCTCCACCAGGAAGACACTTGATGGATTAAATTCTCTCCTGAGTTAGCCTCTGTTGAGACTGCAAATTAACTCTTTCAGAAATACTTTCTTTGCACAAAGACAAGCTCAATTAGAGTCAAACCAAAACAGATCTGAAAGGGTATTGACTTGATGGCTTTAGAAATTAAATCTTTTGAAGCTTCATTAAACAGCTAAAAAATGTACTGCAGAAACGAACACAACATTGCAAAACAATTTTTCCCCCAACTAAAAAAAAAAAAAAAAAGACATCCTAGGGTTTGAATGAACATTTCTGGAAAATGGGAAAAAGAAGGGGTGAAAGTATAAGCAAGAAGAAAAGCAATGAATATATGTAACAATGAATAATGATTTCTAATTAGTAAATTTCTTTCAGCATTAAAATGAAAGGAGAGATATTGAATATTTTACAAACAGAGAAAACTATTGGTTACATTGTCTTCTCCTTTGAGCAAAAGGGATGATCCACTGACAAATGAATTCAGAAAAATTATTTTCTGAATCCTGGAATAAAGGTATTTGTGCCGAGCCATAGCACACTCTTCAGGATTCTCTTTTAAAACCAAGGAAATGGGTTTCTGCAGCTAGAAATGCAGACTTTGCTTGGGGAACCAAGTGGTTTTCTGATTAAACCATGGCCTTGACCTCACTGGCCACATCCTCCAACCCACTAAACCAAAACCTCAGAGTGTTACACATAATGATGCAACGTGTGCTTCCTTCCATGTGAAAAGATGAAAGAACTTACACATGTATCAAAACTGGTTCCCTGTTAGAATAAGAAAATTCTTAATTTCAGTCAATGGCAACATTTATGCTAACTCCAAAGAGCAAACCATATGTTACCATGCATTACTGTTGCCAAATGACAGAATTACCGAGTAGCATATCATTTCTGACTCTATCCACAGGGCTATAGTTATAAAATTTAAATATTCCAGGCCATGCTTATCCCTGTCTACGCTGCGGTGGCCAACCTGGGAAGCCCCAGATCTTGACACAAGAAATTCTAACAGAAGAGCACAAATGAGCTTTGACTGCCCTGTATCTATCACATGTTTTTGAAACCAAGACATTGCCAGAAATGAGCTTTCATATGACCTAACTACATTCCCTCTTAGTCAACTTGTCATTATCTACATGTGCTCAGGCTCTTTGTGGATTTCTCAGTAAATTTAATCCTAATCTAGTTAGCCACTCTTGTCAACAACCTATGGTTTTGGAAGGCCGCCTCCACCAAATGCAGTTGGTGTGTGCCAAGGGAATGCAAGCTAATTTTACCTAAACTAAAAGCAAAATATAATTAGGAAATTAAACATGCCAGGTAGATGCAAGCCAAAACTAAACATAAATATATTATTATAATCACTCCCAGGCCCTTTTAATACCACCTCTAGCTGGGAACTGCATTTGGTCATTCAATGCTAAAGCAATGTCCAAATACAAGATTTTTTTGAAGAGTTAAGGTTTCAGTAAGAACATTATTCCCCAGTTCGGTCACTCTAAGAACAGAAACTCAGGCTAATATAGAACAATACAGTAGTGTTGCTTCACGTCTATTTGTGTGCTTAGTCGCTCAGTTGTGTCCGACTCTTTGTGACACCACGGGCTGAGTAGCCTGTCAGGCTCATCCGTCCGTGGGGATTCTGCAGGCAAGAATACTGGAATGGGTTCCCATTCCTTCCTCCAGGGGATCTTTCCAACCCAGGGATCAAACCCAGGTCTCCTGCATTGTGGGTGGATTCTTTACTGTCTGAGCCACCAGGGAAGCACTTCCATTTAATGTTTTTAAAATCTTAAACTATTATTTGCTGGTTGGACTCTTATCTGCAGAAGTCATTTCCAAGAGTTAGTTTTAGTGCAAAGCTATTATGGAAAAATAATTTTAACAAAGAAATCTAGCCCATCGCTGTCCCTCATCCACCTGAACTGGAAATGAATCTGATTATTTCCATTTATTGAGCCTCTTTAGCAACCTCAGAAGCCTGCCTTATGTAGTTACTAGGCAACCACCAAAGCAGGGGTGTTTATACCATTAGGCGTTAATTATAGAGAGCTTTATTTTTCTTAGAAAGTTTAAAAACTGTTTAAATAGATTATGAGATCAGACCGTTGTCTCCTCTGATGAGGAATGCAGAGCTAGCTCTAAAATCAAAACTGAGATTTTCTTTTCACTATGGGGTATGTATTGTTCAATTCAAAGGTAAATGTAGTACTTGAAGAATTGATAAGGAAACTAAAGACGATGGCCTTAAATTTTGATGAATATGTAGATGGAATATATGATTGACTTAGTGATGATTTACTTCTCAGACAAAATGCAAAAACAAGGGTCTTCTTCGGCGGTTCAGTGATTAATACTCTGCGCTTCTACTGCAAGGAGCACAGACCACAGGTTCAATCCCTGGTCTCGGAAATAAGATCCCACATACTGTGCAGTGTGTGTGTGCATGGGGGGCAGGGTGGATGGTGGGTGGGAAAGATGTGTAAAACAAACAAAAAAGTGCAAGAGAAAAGCCATAAGTATATAGCTCGCTAATGGAAAGTTGTGAAACAATACACCAATGTTTCCCAGACAATTGTCATCATTAGCCATATACCAAGTTAATGGAGTTTGAAATATTTTGGGAATTTTTGAGACATAAATTCCACCTGATACTGCCCCAAATCTCACTTTCTGACAATAGTTTTTGGTCTATATTTTTTTAATTGATTCAAATCTGTTGGCTGTATTTAAAAGTGCCTGAAAATATGATTTCATTATTTGAAAAGGCATACTATAAATATACATAGCAGATATTATTCAATTAACCAAACACAAAATAAAATTTAAGTCAAAACATGAATAAAGCAATGTCATAGCTAGACTTGAAGGCTTGGTCTTATTTATGATTCAAGAATTTAAAGGAAAAAAACCATTGGTGTTGCTATTTTCATTTTAGGGAAAGTGAAGTCACCTGTAGAATAATCAAGAAAAAAACTTCTGAAAAATCAACATCAAGGTTTAAGTAGTCTGGAATTTTACTAAAACAATTAAAGAAACATTTAACCACTGAAGTTGTTTTGTTAGCAGTAAGATTTTTTTTTTTAATGGAAAACAGAAATAGCCACCTACTAGCCATTACTATCTGGAGAAGGCAATGGCAACCCACTCCAGTACTCTTGCCTGGAAAACCCCATGGATGGAAGAGCCTGGTGGGCTGCAGTCCATGGGGTCGTGAAGAGTTGGACACAACTGAGAGACTTCACTTTCACTTTTCACTTTCATGCACTGGAGAAGGAAATGGCAACCCACTTCAGTGTTCTTGCTTGGAGAATCCCAGGGATTGAGGAGCCTGGTGGGCTGCCGTCTATGGGGTCGCACAGAGTTGGACATGACTGAAGTGACTTAGCAGCAGCAGCAGCCATTACTATCAGTCAAAATCCCTTTATTACATCATCACTTGATTTTCATGAGTTATTACTTTGAGCATTAACATCTTTGTTAAAAATCAATTCAGTTGAGATATGTCTTCTCTTCAGTAGTATCTGCTAAAGTGAAAGTAAAGTTGCTCAGTTGTGTCCAATTCTTTGTGACCTCATGGACTGTAGCCTACCACACTCCTCCATCCATGGGATTTTCCAGGCAAGAGTACTGGAGTGGGGTGCCATTTCCATCTCTTCCCAACCCAGGGATCGAAGCCGGGTCTCCCACATTGTAAGCAGAAGCTTTACCATCTGAGTCACCAGGGAAGTCCTACTATCTGCTAAGGACCTCACTTTGTCAATGTTCAGCCTCCAATTCCTGATCACAGACTATCCAAAAGGCATGATGCTCTCTGGGTCACAAGACATGTTTGTTTGACATTTTCTGCTTTGATCAGCTCTCCACCCTCACCCCATGTGGCCACAGATACCCATGGGGATAGTGATGGGGAATTTAAAATTTTAAATTTGAACAGAATCTTCTCAAAACCCCTGAGTGTGAGCAGTGGGTAAGGGCACTCCATTTACAAATACCACATTGTACGGTTCTATTTCCTCTACAGAATCATTTTTAGAGCCATAGAACCAAACAAAAGAACGTAATCATAGATTGAAATGGGAGAAGTAAAGCAATAAAGCTTCTGAAAGGGAAATATTTTCATGAACTTGTAAATCAAAACATAAGTCCTTTCTTTTAATACAATCCATTTACCAATTTTTTGCCTCTATGATTAGTGTTTTGTGTCCTGTTTATTAAATCTTTGTTCAACTCCTGCCCCTCTCAGATGCTGTTTTCTGTTGCTTTTTTAAAGTCTCATCATGCACATGCCCAGCTTAGAAATCAGCCTAATGTTTAAGAAGAAATTGTATACAGAATATTTGGACTCTTTCTTAAGTTTCTTGTTCTCTGGGGTTTTGTTCTTCATCTCTCAGACACTGTGGCGACCCCCAAATCTTGACCTCTGTCTCTTTCGCCCAGTAAAACTCATCTTTATTCCCCAACTGACCTCTATGCCATCCTGAGCACTTCACTCAAGAATCATTGTTCTGGAAATCCTGCCTGTATTCACTACACGTCAATGCCTTCTAACAGTCATTTCATATAACAATATGTTGTTTCACTTGTTTAATTTTCAGTAAGAGGACTGGTCCAATATTAGGGACTCTGTCATGACTGGAACTGAAAAACACATGTCCTTACGTTCAGAGAGTGTGTATAATTAAGGGAACTTCCTAGTGTTCCCTTTCCTAAGTGGATTGCTCCAGGACCATATTACTTGCTTTCTCAGTCTACAGACTAGGCTGAAGCCAGTCTAGACTCTCCAGCTGCCACTGACAAACAGAATCCAGGCACTGATCTGCCACCGCATCTGTCGTCAGACATGAAAACCTGTGTTGGCAACAGAGGATGACATTGCAGAAGCAGAAGTAATCAGTTCAGTTCAGTCGCTCAGTCGTGTCCGACGACGTACAAGTTCTAATCCTAGTCTTTAAAGGGTAGCAACGTTCCTCTTATTTCTAGGGAGTAGCATGACTACATAGGTTTCAGAAAATAAGAAAAAAGTTAAAAGATTTAAAGGCAAGAGGAAGAACAGAGTGAGGGGTGGCCTTGGGTTTCCCTCAGCTAAGAGACTGATAGAAATTGAATGTCTTTCAAAGAACAAAGGCATTTCAAATGTGAAGATTCCAATACCTTCTGGGAACCTTTAGCAGATTTTTCAGACTTCAGGGTCAATAGAAGATTGGTGGGTTTGTAAGAACATTACTCCAAGCCTGCGATGCCTAACACAGGGTTGAACACATGATGTACAGTCAGTCATATTTAATCAAATGAATTCAACAGAACCAATGGCCGGATAGATGGAAAGATAGATGAATAAACAGATAAAATATTATTTTCTTTTTCATGTGATTTGTCCCTTTGGCACTGCAGTACAACTTACTGATTTCTTCTCAGAAAAAAAGAAAATGTAATATATAAAACAAAATGTAGGCCCGACAACAACGAAGAAAACTAGTTATATTCAAGAATTCTGCATATACAAATTTGTAATGCAGAAACAGATGTGCTTCATTCTTTCACAGTAAATAAGAAGATACAGTGGCAGGTCCACAATTAACATAATTTTGAAGTTTACATGAATATAAATAATACTTTGAAAATTCTACAACAATTTTATGTATTAAGATTTTAAATAATCTATGATTTCTACTGTGACAAAATCACAGGTACAACCAGGTGTACTGCTTAAAGTCATAATTGAAGTAAATACTGTTGGTAATTATATTCTTTGCAGCCAAAGATGGAGAAGCTCTATACAGTCAGTAAAAACAAGACTGGGAGCAGACTGTGGCTCAGATCATGAACTCCTTATTACCAAATTCAGACTTAAATTGAAGAGAGGGCAGAAAACCACTAGACCATTCAGGTATGACCTAAATCAAATCCTTTATGATTATACAGTGGAAATGAGAAATAGATTTAAGGGACTAGATCTGATAGACAGAGTGCCTGATGAACTATGGACAGAGGTTCGTGACATTGTACAGGAGACAGGGATCAAGACCATCTCCAAGAAAAAGAAATGCAAAAAAGCAAAATGGCTATCTGAGGAGGCCTTACGAATAGCTATGAAAAGAAGAGTAGGGAAAAGCAAAGGAGAAAAGGAAAGATGTACTCATCTGAATGCAGAGTTCCAAAGAATAGCAAGAAGAGATAAGAAAGCCTTCCTCAGGAATCAACGCAAAGAAATAGAGGAAAACACTAGAATGGGAAAGATTAGAGATCTCCTCAAGAAAATTAGAGATACCAAGGGAACATTTCATGCAAAGATGGGCTCGATAAAGGACAGAAATGGTATGGATCTAACAGAAGCAGAAGATATTAAGAAGAGGTGGCAAGAATACACAGAAGAACTGTACAGGAAAGATCTTCACGACCCAGATAATCATGATGGTGTGATCACTCACCTAGAGCCAGACATCCTGGAATGTGAAGTCAAGTGGGCCTTTGGAAACATCACTATGAACAAAGCTAGTGGAGGTGATGGAATTCCAGTTGAGCTATTTCAAATCCTGGAAGATGATGCTGTGAAAGTGCTGCACTCAGTATGCCAGCAAATTTGGAAAACTCAGCAGTGGCCACAGGACTGGAAAAGGTCAGTTTTGATTCCAATCCCAAAGAAAGGCAATGCCAAAGATTGCTCAAACTACCGCACAATTGCACTCATCTCACACGCTACTCAAGTAATGCTCAAAATTCTCCAGGCCAGGCTTCAGCTATACGTGAACCATGAACTCCCTGATGTTCAAGCTGGTTTTAGAAAAGGCAGACGAACCAGAGATCAAATTGCCAACATCCGCTGGATCATGGAAAAAGCAAGAGAGTTCCAGAAAAACATCTATTTCTGCTTTATTGACTATGCCAAAGCCTTTGACTGTGTGGATCACAATAAACTATAGAAAATTCTGAAAGAGACGGGAATACCAGACTACCTGACCTGCCTCTTGAGAAACTTCTATGCAGGTCAGGAAGCAACAGTTAGAACTGGACATGGAACAACAGACTGGTTCCAAATACGAAAAGGAGTACGTCAAGGCTGTATATTGTCACCCTGCTTATTTAACTTACATCATGAGAAACGCTGGGCTGGAAGAAGCACAAGCGTGAATCAAGATTGCTGGGAGAAATATTAATAACCTCAGATATGCAGATGACACCACCCTTATGGCAGAAAGTGAAGAAGAACTAAAAAGCCTCTTGATGAAAGTGAAAAAGGAGAGTGAAAAAGTTGGCTTAAAGCTCAACATTCAGAAAATGAAGATCATGGCATCCAGTCCCATCACTTCATGGAAAATAGATGGGGAAACAGTGGCTGACTTTATTTTTGGGGGCTCCAAAATCACTGCAGATGGTGATTGCAGTCATGAAATTAAAAGACGCTTACTCCTTGGAAGGAACGTTATGACCAACCTAAACAGCATATTGAAAAGCAAAGACATTATTTTGTCAACAAAGGTCCATTTAGTCAAGGCTATGATTTTTCCAGTGGTCATATATGGATGTGAGAGTTGGACTATAAAGAAAGCTGAGTGCAGAAGAATTGATGCTTTTGAACAGTATTGGAGAAGACTCTTGAGAGTCCCTTGGACTACAAGGAGATTCAACCAATTCATCCTAAAGGATGGTGTTCATTGGAAGGACTGATGCTGAAGCTGAAACTTCAATACTTTGGCCACCTGATGCTAAGAGCTCACTCATTTGAAAAGACCCTGATGCAGGAGGAGAAGGGGACGACAGAGGATGAGATGGCTGGATGGCATCACCGACTCAATGGACATGGGTTTGCGTGGACTCTGGCAGTTGGTGATGGACAGGGAAGCCTGGTGTTCTGCAGTTCATGGGGTCACAAAGAGTCGGACACAACTGAATCACTGAACTGAACTGACTGTTTGTAAGAGCCAGTGAACATGAAAATACAATATTTAAATTTTTATTTTTGTAGACTTCCTATGAATTCTATCCACAAACACAATAGTTTAAGAAGCTCACTCTATAGCTATTAAGCAGAGTTCAGATTTCTTACAATGAGGTTTCTGCCCAATTTGAGACATTTAAGGAGATCTTTTATGGGGAGAGGTGGGGAAGAAATTTAAGTATGATAGACCAAATAGGGAATTCTGAGAAGGAGAGAAATTTGGAGCCCCAAATGCCCCCACTCCCTGAAAACAAAACAGTAACTCAGGTCACATATCCTAGAATAGTGATTAAGTGCAAGTTTACATGATTAAGAGACTCTTCCTATGACCCTGAGCAAGTGCTTCCCTCAGGTATCCATCTGTCAAGTGGCAGTCATAATGGAGATCCCCCCGCAGGGTTGCTGAAGAAGTTAAATCAATTCATTAATGTAAAGTTCTTTTAACAATGTCTGATCCCCCCGAAAACTCTTACAAAGTCATTACTATTTTCATGTTCTGCATACACCTATTACAAAATGAATAGTCACCCTAATGTATGTGAAATTTAGGAAAGAAAGAATTTATTGAATTAAATAAAATGATCCTGTAACTATACAATAGTCCTAACAAGGCTATTAGTATAATTTTTTTTAATTTTTAAAGCAAATAGTCTAAGTTTTATATTAAACAGTAAAAACTCTCTGTAAGTGCTTGCAAAAGTCATAATACAGAAATGTAGGGTTGATCCTATAAGTCAGTTCTGGCCAAACGAATGATTGCTACATTTAAAGCATGACTCTCTTCTCCAGTGAGGAAATGTTTTAACTAAATACTACATGGTAATGATTCAGAAACTTCCCTAGGGCTCATATATACCTGGGGTTGAAAACTCTGATCTAGTACAGGTCATCAGATCCAGACCAGCCTAACCCATTCCAGTGGGTTAGATCCAGTATGCAGACATATTTTGTTTGACTCATACAGGATTTTGGTTTTTGAAAAAGGAATGAATGGCCAACATTTAAAATTTGAGCCATTTTATATCAATATTCAGCCTTCCAACCTCTCTGATTCAGAGCATCTGAACTCATGGGGTTCACAGCAAGTCCCAGTGAGCCTGAGGAGTGTGCTTACCAGTCTGTCTCTAGAATCTCCACCTACACTGTTTTATTTTACTTTACTTCCTTTACATGCTTATCTTCCATAGAATTTTAACTTCATGATCCCTAAGGCAAAACATTTTAGTTTGTGTGGCTCCAACAAGACTTTATGCATTTTATTCATGTCAGTAAAAAGGTGGAGGAAACTTGGACTTAAAAACATCTGAGAGCTGGACCATAAAGAAGGCTGAGGGCCGAAGAATTGATGCTTTTGAACTGTGGCCTTGGAGAAGACTCTTAAGAGTCTCTTGGACTGCAAGGAGATCCAACCAGTCCATTCTAAATGAAATCAGTCCTGAATATTCATTGGAAGGACTGATGCCAGAGCTGAAACTCCAATACTTTGGTTACCTGATGCAAAGAGCTGACCCATTAGAAAAGACCCTGATGCTGGGAAAGACTGAAGGCAGGAGAAGGGGATAACAGAGGATGAGATGGTTGGATAGCATCACCAACTTGATGGACATGAGTTTGAGCAAGCTTCAGTAGATGGTGAAGGATAGGGAAGCCTGGCGTGCTGCCATCCATGGGGTCGCAAAGAGTTGGACACGACCAAACAACAACAACAAAGATCTGCTGACATAGCTTGCCATCCACCATCAAAATACATGCTGACAATTCACAAACTCTAAGAAGGGTCAATGTAAGCGTCTGTTACAGGCTGAATTATGTCTTCCTCAAATTCATTGTTCAAATCCTAACGACTGAAGCGACTTAGCAGCAGCAGCAACAGTACCTCAGGATGTGGCTGTATTTGGAAATAGTCTTTATAGAAGTAATTAAGGAAAAATGAAGTCAGTCCAACACAACTGGCACCCTTTTAAGAAGAGATTAGGATACAGACACTGGAGAAGGCAATGGCACCCCACTCCAGTACTCTTGCCTGGAAAGTCCCATGGACGGAGGAGCCTGGTAGGCTGCAGTCCATGGGGTTGCTGGGAGTCGGACACGACTGAGCGACTTCACTTTCACTTTTCACTTTCATGCATTGGAGAAGGAAATGGCAACCCACTCCAGTGTGCTTGCCTGGAGAGTCCCAGGGACAGGGGAGCCTGGTGGGCTGCCGTCTATGGGGTCGCACAGAGTCGGACACGACTGAAGTGACTTAGCAGCAGCAGCAGCAGCAAGATACAGACACACACAGAGGGAAGAGGGAAGAAGAGAACAGGCCTCTGAAGAAAACAATCTACAAACCAAAGATAGAGCCATCTACAAACTAAGGAGAAAGGCTTCAGAAAAACCAACCCTGCTCACATCTTGATCTTGGATTTCTAACCTCCAATATTATAAGGAAATCAATTTCTGTTTAAACCACCCAGTCTCTAATACTTTGTTATGGCAGATTAAGCAAATTAATATAGCATCTGTTCTGAATAAACTCATTCTTCCTCTTCTTTCCCACAAGTTACTTTTATATCAACCAACTCACTCATCTCTAGGGTAAGCTGACCTCTCTAGGATAAGAAGGATTTATGGATGTATTTGAGGAACTGTAGGGAGCCTCGGTGCTTCTTGCTGCAAGTCCTGAAGTGTCTCACAAGTAACTTGTCCCTAATAATAGGCACAGTACTGAAGTTTGCTTCCCCCCTCCTTTTTTTCAGTACTGAAAATGAGATCAGATTCAAGGTCATTTCTATATCATTGCACTCACATGATTTTGAATATGCTTAAATAAGTCTGTCTAGCCCACTACGAATTCCACAAAGCTTGTCTTATTTATGCCTGCAGGGAAACCCAGATACAATCCTTTCCCACTGATGTGCGAGGACTCAGCACTGCCCACACTACACAACTCCAGGGAACTCTATCTGGTGTTCCCAGTGGCTCGGCTGGGAAAGAAGGCAACGCAGAAGACTCAAGAGACACGGGTTTGGTCCCTGGGCAGGAAGATCCCCAGAAGGAAATGGCAACTGGCTCCAGTATTCTTGCCTAGGAAATTCTATGGACCGAGAAGCCTGGCAGGTGACAGTCTGTGTGATCGCAAAGAGTCAGTGACTAAGCATGCGCACACGTGCACGCACACTCATGCACATACACACACACACACACACACGTAAATGGAAGCCCTATACTCTACAGAAGCTGTGAAGGCTGAATAAGATTCTTAAACGTTGGTCGTAATTTAAAATGCAGGAGAGTTGTTATTAGAAGACATGTTTGACCTGAAGCAAGTGATTAATCTTCAGTGAATCTCTTTTTGACACTATAAAGTGGGAATGAACATTTCGACACTTACTTCACAGAGTTGGTTATGAGGATTAAATGAGATTAACATGCACAAGTGCCTCAAATACTGAAAAGAGCCAGGCAATGAGTATTATGACCTTGAGTTACCTTCCAGTCCTCAGGTTCAAGTATTCCTTCAGCTGGGCATCTGCAGCCTCACCATTAATAACACCAGCCCTTGGTTGAGTCAGATCATGGTGCAACTTCTGTCCTATGTGTACACATATTTCTGAGCTCTTATAGAGGAAATACCCCCAAGGCTAAGGCATGGAAGGAGTTTTTCTATCCCTCATTCCGACCTTTTTTTAATAAGTGAAAATTTCCCCTGTCAGAACACATCAAGATACCACGGTGACAATTGCTATAGGAATGCTGGATTTAGAAAGAAATAAGGCGATCTCAATTCTGTTGCCTGTGACCCAGGCTCAACATCCTAAGTCAAACCCATGCTGGCTAGATGCCTGGAAGTAACCACTTGCCCCAAATATCTTGACCATTCTCTGCTCTAGCACATACAATTCCCACTTCCCAAAGTGTTTCAAGGTTTGAGCATAGAAGTAGGTCACAGCCTTATCTGGGACACAGATAAATTGGGATAACATTAACAGAGCTTAAAATTAAAAAAAAAAAATTGAACTACACACTTGACTCTAGATCACAGGTCATTAAATCAAATGATTACAAGGGCTAAGGGCTCTGTAAGGTATCTGAATAAGGATTTCCAGGTGTGCAACCCAGTAGAGAAGGACAGGGATTTGAACTAGTCCAATTGTAATGGAAAAGATTCCTTGAATTGAGTCAAGAAACACAAACCTAGTGATATCAGAGCTTCTAATTTTTCAAGACAAGGAAGAAATTAAATGTTTATATGAAATTTCCCAATCTTAAAAATGTATCTGCAAGTCAGATCTAGCCATGGCTGTCAGTGTCCTGAATGATGAGTGCCCTGAATCCAGGAATCATCTCCCTTTGACCTTAAAGTATGGAAAAATGGAAGCGTGCTAACAATGTGTACATCATGTGGCCTCCCCAAGTATCCTCACAGAGTAAACCTCTTCTGGAGGCTAAACAGCTGTGTATTTTAATCAGCAGATCAGAGGTGCACATGGAGATCACTCAGGGACCACCTTTGGGGGCCCACTGGTGAAGACAGGAAGCTACTCACAAGCTAACATGCATTGTTGTGTCCCCTGGGCCCAGCACATTACCAAGGGCGGTGGGGGGTGGAGTTTTAGGGCTGAATGAATTTTTCCATGTCCAAGTGCTGATTCATAACACTCATAATAATAATTTTTCGTAAAGGCTCTATTAACCAGTATAATATAATGCTTTTCAAGTAGCTATCAAGGCCCCTAACACACACGATACTAAGCAAATGCAGGAAAATAAATTTAGATTGGGGAGGAAAGAAGAGCAAGGAGAATTCTGGAACATGGAACATTTTCTGAGTCGGGCAGTTCTGGCTGAGTGGAGTGGGCTTTAGTGTGGGTCCCCATAGCATCTAAAAGTCTCAGAAGCACTGAGAAATATTTAAAGGCCCAAAATAAACTGGGTACCATGATAGCAAAGCTTGACACAGTGGGAAATAGCTAATCCAAAATCCACTGTAGTTACTATTTAGCTTCAGGTATTTTCATTTGTCAGAAGTATACTGGTTAATAAAGTACATCTATGAATTAAGGACAGATAGCAATAAAAATACAATAAATATTGATATTTTATTTCAAAGTCCAGATTTTCCAGTCTTAATATCCCTTGAAATTCATTTGTGTAGTCCCCTAATTATCTTTAGAGTGAATCACAAATTTTCATTTATTAGAAGTATCCACACAGCAATATTTCCTGCTTCTCAGGAGAGGAGTGGTGAATTTTTAATCAATGTTGATTTTTGAACAATATTGTGAAGACTGTTTAAGAGGCTTGCTGCTGCTGCTGCTTCTGCTACGTTGCTTCAGTCGTGTCCGACTCTGTGCAACCCCATAGACGGCAGCCCACAGGCTCCCCCGTCCCTGGGATTCTCCAGGCAAGAATACTGGAGTGGGTTGCCATTTCCTTCTCCAGTGCATGGAAGTGAAAAGTGAAAGTGAAGTCACTCCGTTGTGTATGACTCTTAATGACCCCATGGACTACAGCCTACCAGGCTCCTCTGCCCATGGGATTTTCCCTTTCTAAATTAATGATTTTGAGGGCCAGCACAGTCAAAACTATAAGTATAAAAAAAGAACAATACACAGTTACATTCAACATTTTTATACTCTTATAAGTGTCTCTGTTCATGACCTCCGTTTTTTCCTCCAGAAACTAGAAACTCTTTACTCTCTCCTCTCTGATTGCTTGGACTGAATGAATCTTCTGCAGGCTGGGCCTTATCACAACTCCAATAGCTCTGCCCTCTGTTACCACTTGGAATCGATTCTGTCTCACCAGGTGACACTATTTGATTATTCTAATGTATGTATAGACATCACCAGTTGGTCAATACCGAAAGCAGATTGATTATATTCTTTGCAGCCAAAGATGGAGAAGCTCTATACTGTCAGCAAAAACAAGACTGGGAGCTGACTGTGGCTCAGATCATGAACTCATTATTGCCAAATTCAGACCTAAATTGAAGAAAGTAGGAAAACCACTAGACCATTCAGGTATGACCTAAATCAAATCCCTTACGATTACATAATGGAAGTGACAAACAGATTCAAGGGATTAGATACAAAAGACAAAGTGCCTGAAGAACTTAGGATGGAGGTTTGTGATATTGTATAGGAGGCAGTGATCAAGACTATACCCAAGAAAAAGAATCCAAAAAGGCAAAATGGCTGTCTGAGGAGGCCTTACAAATAGCTGAGAAAAGAAGATAAGTGAAAGGCAAAGGAGAAAAGGAAAGATATACCCATCTGAATGCAGAGTTTCAAAGACTAGCAAGGAAAGATAAGAAAGCCTTCCTCAGTGACCAATGTAAAGAAAGAGAGGAAAATAATAGTATGGGAAAGACTAGAGACCTCTTCAAGAAAATTAGTGATACCAAGTGGAAATTTCAGCAGACGGGCACAATAAAGGACAGAAATGGTATGGACCTAACAGAATCAGAAGAGATTAACAAAAAGTGGCAAGAATACAGAGAAGAACTATACAAAAAAGATCTTTATCACCCAGATAACCATGATGGTGTGATCACTCACCTAGAGCCAGACATCCTGGAATGCAAAGTCAAATGGGACTTAGAAAGCATCACTACAAACAAAGCTAGCGGAGGTGATGGAATTCCAGTTGAGCTATTTCAAATCCTGAAAGATGATGCTGTGAAAGCGCTGCACTCAATATGCCAGCAAATTTGGAAAACTGAACAGTGGCCAAAGGACTGGAAAAGGTCAGTTTTCATTCCAATCCCAAAGAAAGGCAATGCCAAAGAATGCTCAAACCACCGCACAACTGCACTCATCTCACATGCTAGCAAAGTAATGCTCGAAATTCTCCAAGCCAGGCTTCAACAGTATGTGAACCATGAACTTCCAGATGTTTAAGCTGGATTTAGAAAAGGCAGAGGAACAGAGAGGCAGAGATAAAATTGCCCAGGTCTGTTGGATCATTGAAAAAGCAACAGAGTTTCAGAAAAACATCTATTTCTGCTTTATTGACTATGCCAAATTCTTTGACTGTGTGGATCACAACAGACTGTGGAAAATTCTTAAAGAAATGGAAATACCAGACCACTTTACCTGACTCATGAAAAATATGTATGCAGGTCAAGGAGCAACAGTTAGAACTGGACATGGATAATAGACTGGTTCCAAATCAGGAAAGCAGTACATCAAGGCTGTATATTGTCACCCTGCTTATTTAACTTATATGCAGAGTACATCATGTGAAATGCTGGACTAAATGAAGCACATGCTGGAATCAAGATTGCTGGGAGAAATATCAATAACCTCAGATATGCAAATGACACCACCCTTATGGAAGAGAGCAAGGAAAAACTAAAGAGCCTCTTGATGAAAGTGAAAGAGGAGAGTGAAAAGTTGGCTTAAAACTCAACATTCAAAAAATGAAGATCATGTCACCTGGTTCCATTACTTCATGGCAAATAAATGGGAAAACAATGCAAACAGTGAAAGACTTTATTTTGGGGGGCTCCAAAATCACTGCAGATGGTGACTGCAGCCATGAAATAAAAAGACATTTGCTCCTTAGAAGAAAAGCTATGACCAACCTAGGCAGCATATTAAAAAGCAGAGATATTTGCCAACAAAGGTCCATCAAAGCCTTGCTTTTTCCAGTAGTCATGTATGGATATGAGAGTTGGACTATAAAGAAAGCTGAGCACCAAAGAATTGATGCTTTTGAACTGTGATGTTGGAGAAGATTCTTGAGAGTCCCTTGGACTGCAAGGAGTTCAAACCAGTCAATCCTAAAGGAAATCAGTCCTGAATATTCATTGGAAGGACTGATGCTGAAGCTCCAATACTTTGGGCACCTGATGCAAAGAACCGACTCTGGAAAAGACCCTGATGCTGGGAAAGATTGATGGCAGGAGAAGGGGATGACAGAGGATGGGATGGTTGGATGGCATCACTGACGCGATGGACATGTGTTTGAACAAGCTCTGGGAATTGGTGATGGACAGGGAAGCCTGCCATGCTGCAGTCCATGGGGTCTCAAAGAGTCAGACACGGCTGAGTGACTGAAATGAACTGAACTGAACTGAATATATGTGTTTGCAAACTTTTTCTGTAAAGTGCTAGACAGTAAATATCTTAGGCTTGTGGACCATACATTGTAACAATAATTCAACTCTCCGTTATGCAATGTGAGAGCAGCTATAACTGATGGGCCAGAGTTGTCCTGCAAGTTGTATTTTGCTTACCCAACTCTAATAGAAAATGATGTACTTTTTTGCATTATTTATTTTTAAACCTTGTCTTCTCAAACAGATAATAAGTTCCCTATAGACAGTACAATCTATATCCTGTTTTGCAACATCTCTAGACTCTGGGCAACAATGTTTGGATCTTTACATGGGCTTGATGAATGTTTGTTCCTGACTGTTGGCTAATTGTTTGATTCTGTGTGTTGGGGGTGGGTGATATAGTCTCAGAAAATGAGAGAATCTTTTAACGGAAGAGACTTTGGCTGCCATCTACCCTCTAACTTAATAGATGAAACCAAGGCCCAGATGGACTTGTGATTTTATCCATGCAGGGGGTTACAGGTTATGCCTCAAGCATAAATGCACTCTAGTGATCACAACTTTATCAGCCTTCTTTTAACATCCAAATGAAATAAAGTGAGCTCTCATCCCACGCAGCTCAGGCATTCTCTGTGCCTCCACGCCTTTTATTGCTAAGAATTTCCTAGAGGTAATGTCAGTCTCCTGCTATTCCCTTACCAACTGCTCTGAATTCTTACCTTTTGACCCTCTTGCCCTCAAATCTCCTAATCATGCCATGGTTTTCTTTTTTTCCTGCACAGTGGAAAATCTATTTTCAGTTTTCCATCATGAAAGACTTCATGTTTCAAACCTAAGATGCCTTTTAATAAATGTAAAAATCCAATTCCCTGCTGATTTGGATATACATCCTCTCAAAACATCTGGTTATTTCCAGCATCCAGGAAGATGGTTCAATTTTAGTTTTGGGATTTCAAGTCATAAAAACAATTGCTTTCCAAAATATGAAATTGCATTGTTTTGCTAAATATGCCTTTTCTTACTACACACACTGCTCATAACTCAAGAGATTCTAATTCTCATCTCCAAATCCAGGAATCCATGCCTCCGTGGTAAGAATCACTGTGCCTAAAGGAACTGAATATAGCCCCAGCTCTAGCAGAAAATCCAGGCTCCGATTTGAGATAACATTATGGTCACATTCTGCTACTTTTGGAGTCATACACAAAGCAGGCAGCCAATTTTACATAGTTCATGAGAGGGAAGTAAAGCATCCTTAGCACCCCTACTGACATAGATTTGATGCTCAAAGTGATCTCAGGGTGTGTGCATAATCAAAGCCTTCAGACTCCCAGCAAATAGCAATAAGAACTCTCATCTAAAGAAATTACACCACAGTGCAGGTCACTGGAAACAATAATGGATTAATGGAACTGAGGGTCAAAACAAAAAGATGGTCTAAAACAAAGGCCGTTCTCTCAGCTATGCCTGGCTAAAGATGGTCATGAAATCCTCAAAAGGAATGAACTGAATACTGTAGCAATACCCTTCAGATAACATTTGTGGTTGTCAAGTATCATGACATCTGAATAGAACTTCTTCTTCTGCAGTACAGGTTCCCTAATTCTCAACTAATTCTTCTGATGATCCATCAAAATATTATCATGTAGCTATCTAAACTGGGGAATAAAACCTGGCAATAACCTTTGAATTTTTCCTTAGGATTTACTTTACATAAGATTTACATTTTGTCTCCAAGTGCTATTATATGTTATATTGGATATTTAGCCTACCTAAATTTCAAAAGACTGTAAATTGTTTCGTATATGGCCTTTTATTGCTAGTGGTAAAGAACCTACTTACCAGTGCAGGAGATGTAAGTGGTGCATGTTCAATCCCAGGGTCAGAAAGATTCCCTGGAGAAGGGCATAGCAACCCACTCCAGTATTCTTGCCTGGAGAATCCCATGGACAGAGGAGTCTGGCAGGCTACTGTCCATAGGGTCCTAAAGAGTCAGACATGATTGCAGCGACTTAGCATGCATGCACACATGTATCACCTTCCATACAACAGAATGTAGCAGAGGAAATACTATGTGTTCTCTAAGCCCCATTCAATCCCACAGGAAGATGGCATTTCCTAACCTGACAGGTAGTTCCCCTGGGGTAGAGTGACTGATTCTGGTAATTTAGCCATAAACAGAGTTGACACATACAACCTCCAAGCCAAAGTGCAGAGAACAGCTGTGATCTCTTTTCTCTTACTCAGAGGTCTAGAAGTCAACAGTTCTACCTGGCATAGCTACAAGGTATGTTCTCAAGTCACCACCTGGATGAGAGCTCCTGGGAGTAAGAAAAATGTTCATTTTGTTATACCACTGAGGTATGGGCAGAAATTTATTACCGCAATGTCACATAGCCTATCCTGACAAGGAAATTGTGGGGGGGAGAGGATATTATGAATTTAATATTTACATAATTGGGAAAAAATAAAAGGAAAATACAATTAAAGGTTTGAATTAGAAAACATTTGAAACTAAATACAGTTTTGAGACATTCTGTGATATTCAGTACCTGGGGACAATAAACTATATTAATGAGGCAAATGACCCTCTTAGACTGCATGAAAGTTACACAATAAACTTTGAGAAGGTGAGAATGAAATTAATGGATCTTAAGATTTAAAGCCTTTTGATTTAAAAGGATAAAACTAATGTTAAGGCCTTTTGATTTAAAAAGATAGTTAATCCTATTCAGCATTAGACCCTAAAAATTACAGAAAATACATAAAACTATTTATATTATTAACAGTTAATTTGATTTTCATATACATTTATATTATATAAATTTGACTATATAGCCTCCACTCTTAATTTACTTCATGACCTTTCTCCACTTTAAAGAACATTAGTTTAGAAATATAAAGATACACTCCAGAAGCAACAGAAACAAAATTTAGATAGACAATTGCTGCTGGAATGTAGAATATAGAGATGGAAGAGGGGCTGCTGCTTTTCATTATAAGCTTGTGCCTTCAGAAATATGTATACACATCACTCTGTAAAATCAGATTGTTTTCATGAGTATTGAGGGAGGGAGATTGGATGAAGGCAGTCAAAAGGTACAAGGTTCCAATTATAAGACAAATAAGTACTAGTGATATAATATACACCATGATTAATATAATTAATACTGCTGTATGTTATAGATGAAAGCTGTTAAGAGAGCAAATCCTAAGAGTTCTCCTCCCAAGGAAAAATATCTTTTTCTATTTCATTAATTCTGTATCTATATAAGATGATGGATGTCCATTAAACTTTTAGTGATTAAAAAAAAAAAGGAATACTGGTTTCCAATGCTCTAGGTCAGGGGTTGTCCAATTATGATTTGCAGCCTAAATCTAGCCTGCTGTCACTTTCTGTAAATAAACTTTTGATGGAACACAGACAGTCATTAATTTATGTACTGTCTATGGCTGCTTTTGCTCTGCAATAGTTGAATTGAGTGGGTACAATGGAGATTGTATGGTCTGCAAAGCCTAAAATCTTTACTGGTTTTTCCAGTAGTCATGTATGGATGTGTAAGTTGGACTATAAAGAAAGCTGAACGCTGAAGAATTGATGCTTTTGAACTGTGGTGTTGGAGAAGACTCTTGAGAGTCCCTTGGACTGCAGGGAGATCCAACCAGTCCATCCTAAAGGAAATCAGTCCTGAATATTCATTGGAAGGACTGATGCTGAAGCTGAAGCTCCAGTACTTTGGCCAACTGATGTGAAGAACTGACTCATTGGAAAAGACCCTGATGCTGGGAAAAACTGAAGGCGGGAGGACAAGGGGATGACAGAGGATGAGATGGCTGGATGGCATCACCGACTCGACATGAATTTATGTAAGCTCCGGGAGCTGGTGATGGACCGGGAAGTCTGGCATGCTGCAGTCCATGGGGTTGCAAAGAATCAGACACGACTGAGTGACTGAACTGACTGACTGCCAGCCCTCTATAGAAAAAGTTTACAGAACACTACACTAGGGAAAGGAAAATGACAGTAAGAATGCGAAAACACACACAAAAGTTCTGTCCTTTGAATCCTAGGGAATTTTCCACGGTATTTTTAACTATGTGCAATTTTCATCACAGCCCTGACTTGAGAACCTGTAGCTGCAGTGGACTGAATGTTTGTATTTCCCGTAAATTCGTATGCAGAACCACTTGGCCCAATATGATGACATTTGGGGGTGGGGTCTTGGGGAGGGGATTAGGTCATAAGGGTGGAACTCATGAAAGATATTAGTGCTCACAAAATCTTTTAAGAAGAGGTTGGAGAGCTAGTGAACTCTCTGCCCTGTGAGAACATAGAGGGAAGAAAGCCATCCATAAGTGAGAAGCAGGGCACTCACCCAGAACCTGCCCATGCTCGCTCTCTGATCTTGGGCCTCCAAAACTATGAGAAATACATCCCCATTCTTTCTAAGTCACTCAGTGTCTGGTTCTTTCTTATAGCAGCCTGAACGAAGACACACACAGAGGATGGGGGATCACAACAGCTGGGCTGGTTATCTCAAGTTCTGAGTGAGAAGAATAAAAAGTAGTTTATATTTTACCATATACGAGGTTCATCTTCAACATATGGCTGTGTTGCTTTTAATGCTTCTGAGTTGTCTTGCATGTTACTGTTAGAATAACCTGTTTATTGGTAAGATTTCCAATAAGTAGCTCTTCTGTTTCCTCTTCCCTTTGATAATATTCAACAGCTTTCTAATGCCCATGGTATCAGACACTTCTGCTCCCTGTAATCTAACTAGCCTTTTCAAGATTTCTTATTTTTCATCAGTCCATAAAGTTCTCTCTTTCTGTGTCACTTAGATGTCGATTTTCACTCCTTTTCTTACACTTTATGATGGAGAATTGCATTTTCCCGTAAGTGACAGATAGCATGACTACAATGGCTTAAATAAGTGCTAATATTTTCCTCCCGTATAATAAGAAATTGGGAAATAAGAAACTACTGGTATTAATGAAGCTTCAACAATTTGGGTCTTATATTTCTTGAATTCTCTGGGCTTTTCCCTCATGGTCACAAAATGGCTACTACAGCACCAGTCATCATAATTATATTCAAACAGAAATAAAAGAGAAGGGGAAAGTACAGCTGTCCCTTTTAGCAAGGAAGCAAAAATTAGCTAGAAACCCTCAAGGACAATTCTATTCATGTGACATATTATCCAGAACAAAAATTCACAGTCATGTGACCACTCCTGGCTGCTACAAAGAGCCTAGAAAAGCACGTTGGGGAGGACACCCAACAGGGTCTGCTATATCTACAGTAAGTCATTCCTGCTTCTGTGTTCTTGCGCATATTCTTTCGCTACATACAATGCTCCCTCTGTCTCTCCTTATTCCAAACTCTTTTTTTTCCTCCTCAATGGCCAGCTTTACATTTCATCTCTTTTATTAGGTGCACCCTACAACTTCCAATCACTATTATCTTCCTTTCACATACAGACACATAAAATATTTTTGTTTTTAAAAACAAAAGTATTCTCTACTTAAAGTCACATGCATTTGTTATTTTCCTGATGAAATACTTAGTTCTTGATAGCAAGACTACATCTTCTATTAAGTATCTTCTACAAAAGTCAGTCTTTTCTTTTAGGTAAAAGTAGACAATCTATAAGAGATACATTCTTTTTATTCAACTATGAGATTATGTTTCAAAAAACTTCATTTATCTCATTACTGATCTTTTTTAATACGACATGAATTGTGATTTTACAGTAATGAGACTGAGCCTTTAAATCAACACAAGTGTGACTTTAAGGTTATACTGTATACATATTGATACACTTAAGATTGTTAATACAAGAAAGATACTAACTTTAAAATGCAGTGTATTTTTACACCATTAAGATTATTTTCGGACTATTTGGAGGCTGATTACTCTGCTTACTGAACTGTAAGAATTCTAATTCATGTATACCACATGGGAGGCGAGCTTACTGATGCTTCCTACAATCAGCCAGGTTTGGGTTCTTAAGTAACGCAAGAGTGCATGTGTGCCTGCTCAGTCACATTAGTTGTGTCTGACTCTTTGCAATCCCATGGACTGTAGCCCTGCCAGGCTGCTCTGCCCATGGAACTTTCCAGGCAAGAATACTGAAGTGCGTTGCCATTCCCTCCTCTAGGGGTTCTTCCCACCCCAGGTCTCCTGCACTGCAGGCAGATTCTTTACTGCTCAGCCACCGAGGAAGCCCAACTCAAGAGACTGGAATTGAAAAAAAAAAATCTCTCTCGGGGCCTCCTAATTTTCAAAAGCTTTGTAGCACTTGATTCTTCAAAATGTAAATCTTGCTTCCCCCCAACTCTTTTAAAGGGCCTTGTGTTTTCCTTTCTGAACTTATAAATGTTCTTATATTTTCTTTGTCATGTGAAATATATACCTTTCCCTCACGTCAGAATAATTCTTTCTCCAAACAACTGGAAACTGTTTTAATTTCCTGGGTGGAGATTTGAATTGCTGAGTATAGTTTATAATAACGCACGTAATTGCCAATGTTGGAAGACTTTTGAACAAAAGGTGAAATAGGAATTAATGGAGGGAATTCATAGCTGATTTAAATCTACGTATTGGGTACCAATGTCATTTTAGAACAAAGGCCCCTTCAACACAAACACACTTTTAAGAGGGTACTGAAAGTCTGAAGTAGGAGAAGCTATAGGGCTCTAGGGTACAGATATGTGATGTTAAAAGTAGCAGGCGGGCAACAGGGAGAGATTGGAGGATATGCCTGACTCTTGGCCTGCTTCTCAGGGAGCAGGAGGCTTTTGCATCGAGAAATAAACCATGTACCTTTTGAAGTTATGCCACATCAATCACAGGTCTTTATATACTGATTAACTGCCTCTCTCAGCAAGAAGGATGAGCCAACTAGATCTCCCAGTACAAAAGAAACCAGTTTGGCAGCTTGTGAATTAACCCTTCTATTGCCAGGGAAACTATTTTTCAGGATAATGAAAACAAATGCTTCAGAAGATAGGCTGGCAAAAATACGTGGCGATTATCTTCTAGCCAAACTTTTATTAAGTTTATCACCTAATATGATCTAAGGTCATTATCTAATAACCTAGAGTGGCTGCTAGAGGTGGTAGAGAATGGGAGAATTATCAAATTGAAACTTTCTTGTGTAAAAGTTGGCAGAAGTCTGAATCCATCTGAGACATGGAACAGACATGGATTTACCCAAGACTGTTGCATGCTTGATGTTCGGGAGAACTGAGTTGTCTAATATCTCATGTGTCATTTTCTAGAGTAATGGTTCTATAATATTAAAGTGCCTACAAATCACCTGAGCATCTTATTAAACCACCTACGTTGATGCACTAACTCTGGTCAGGTCCTGGGTCGCTGTATTTCCAGCAATCACCCAGCTATGAGGCTGCTGCTGGTCTATGGACCACACCATGAAGTAACATGTTACCACAGGACTCTTAGCCTTAACTCATCTGTCTTAACCTATCCTCCAAAGCATGTAACCTTTGCTCTCCTCAGTCATATGGGGTTTCTGCATTTCTATAGCCTCTCCTACTCTTAGCCCCAGATGTGGCTATACAAGATTAGCGGTGGCCTTCCCAGATGTGCTGTCAGTAGATATAGGGAGGTCCCTGGGGGATTGCAGTTCCAACCGTATTAATTTAAAAAAACAGAGGGATTGATTTGTTAAAGCCTCATATAAATTCAAGAGCTGACTCATCAGGAAAGACCCTGATGCTGGGGAAGATTGAGGAAAGAAGGGGACAGCAGAGGATGAAATGATTAGATAGCATCACTGACTCAGTGGACATGAATTTGAGCAAACTCCAGCAGATAGTGGAGGACAGAGGAGCTGGTGTGCTACAGTCCATGGGATTGCAAAGAGATGCACACGACTTAGGGAGTGAACAACAACGACAAATAAATTCAAACGTATCAAAGAGAACAAGTAGAGAGAGTGGGAGAAGACTTTATAACAAAAAAGCTCACCTAAGCATATGGACTTTCTAACTTCTTTGGCATATGCAGAACATATTTTAGGTGAAAAAATACAAGAATGAATTTGCATGCAACAATATACCCATGGTGTTAAGTAAGTAACTCACCCAGTTCTGCCGCTTGGATTGACACCCGAACAGGGAGCAGTAATCATACCTTACTTTTGTATATTTAGTTACAGGGCACTGCTGCATGCATTATCTCTTTAATCTCTATAATAACCCTCTGATGTAGGTGTTATTCTTATTTTACAGATGAAGAAACAGAAACTGGGAGGTTCCGTGCCTAATTTCCCAGCCAATAGATGGCAAATTTTGGATTTAATGCAATGGCTCTCAGCCTTGGGTGTATATTGAAATCACTGGCAGAGCTCAAACAATGATACCTGAGTCCCACCCTCAGACATTCTTAGGTAACTGGTTTAGGGAGTGGCCCAGACATAAGGATTTTTTAAAGCATCCTGTTGAGTCTAATACAGGATTTCTCAGTCTCAACATTCTGGGCATTTGAGGATAATTCTTTGGTGAGGAGGGCCGTTCTGTGCATTGTAGGGTATTCAGCAGCGTCTAGATGTTAATGGCATCTCTCCGGTTGGAAGAACTCAGTGTCTCCAGACATGGCCATATAGTCATATATTCCCTGGGAGGTAGGATCACCTAGCTGAGAAGTACAAATCTATGAGTGGATTATATGACAGATAGCTACATCAGCTGCAGCAACTGCCAGTTTGTTAATTTCTTAATTTACTCATGTCCAGGTGAAACAATTCATCATATTAGAGGCCAAGTTCAGCTGTATCCGACTCTTTTCGACCCCATGCACTGCAGCACGCCAGGCCTCCCTGTCCATCACCAACTCCCGGAGTTCACTCAGACTCATGTCCATTGAGTTGGTGATGCCATCCAACCATCTCATCCTCTGTCGTCCCCTTTTCCTCTTGCCTTCAATCTTTCCCAGCATTATTTTCCAATGAGTCAGTTCTTCCCATCAGGTGGCAAAAGTATTGGAGTTTCAGCTTCAGCGTCAGTCCTTCCTGGAGAATGGAATGGCAACCCACTCCAGTACTCTTGCCTGGAAAATCCCATGGATGGAGGAGCCTGGTAGGCTGCAGTCCATGGGGTCGCTAGGAGTCGGACACGACTGGACGGCTTCACTTTCACTTTTCACTTTCATGCATTGGAGAAAGAAATGGCAACCCACTCCAGCGTTCTTGCCTGGAGAATCCCAGGGACAAGGGAGCCTAGTGGGCTGCCATCTATGGGGTTGCACAGAGCTGGACACGACTGAAGCGACTTAGCAGCAGCAGCAGCATCAGTCCTTCTAATTAATATTCAGGACTGATTTCCTTTAGGATGGACTGGTTGGATCTCCTTGCAGTCCAAGGGAATCTCAAGAGTCTTCTCCAACACCACAGGAGAGTATTTTTGCAATACTATATTTATTTGATGATTATCTGATCTAAAAAGACAAAAGAAAGTTCTGTTCACGAGTAGCTTTTTTAGTTCACTCAATCACTTGTTCTTAGTGTTACTACATGCTGGGCCAGGATTTCCCAGTCTTGCCCCATGATAAGGATCACCTGGAATGCTTGTTAAAACAACAAGATTCCTAGGCCTTAGCTCAGAACTACTCCATCAGAATTTCCAGGGAGAGGCCAGACAATCCAGGTAATTTAACAAGTGCCCCAAGGTAAGCCATATTATCTGGGAACTTTGGGGAAAACTGTGTAAGGCAAAGGGAATTCAGAGAGAAACAAGCCCCTCCCCCCATGGAAATATAACCAAAGAGTTGTCAGTCATGACACTAAGAACAGAATTACAAGTGTGTACGAGCCCAGAGCACAGCGTCTGGGTGGCAGTAACATCTTTTTTCAGTTGGAGAAGCACTGCTCATAGAAAGGCATATGTAGGAGATGTTATCTGTCTTAAATAACCAGGACTCTAAGCTTTAAACGTTCATTTCAGGTAGAGAAAGTCAACAAGAGAAAAACCCTTCTGGTTACAATTTCTGGTTACCGAGCTTGTAGCCATGCAAATAGAAGATCAATAAATATCTATTCTTTGATCAACTTTCAGTCTAAGGCTCATTCACCATAAAGTTCTCTTGCCAATCTTTCCATAAACTCAGTATTATCCTCAAACGAACATGAGAAGAAAATTTGCTTGGGCCAGAAGTTTGCAGACAGATTAACATTTTGCATCTCATTTAGGCACTCCCTCACTCAGATTTCTTCCCCCTATATATACATACATATATTATATATAAAGGTACTTGGAAGTTTTTATTGGAAGTTGAGTTACAAGCTGCCCTGGTGGCTCAGTAGTGAAGAATTTGCCTGCCAGTGCAGGACACATGGGTTTGATCCTGTGCTCCACAACAGGAGAAGCTACCACAATGTGAAGCCCTCGCACAGTAACTAGAGAGTAGCTTCCACCAGTCACAACTAGAGAAAAGCCCGCATAGCAATGAAGACCCCCAGCACAGCCAAAAATACATTATATAAAAAAATTGAGTTACTACATTATCGCTATGTGCGCATAGAAGGATGCAATAAGCATCTACAGAGAATTAATGGCAACGTGAATAGCCTTCCCAGATTGTGCAGAGGACCTACCTCTAGATGATGATGGCACTGGCACTGCAAAGCAGGTTCAAGATCTGGGGACATCTCCGGATGTTCCTCCTGCTCCTAAGGCCACTTCCCAGGAAGTCTGATAAGATGAGGCTGGTTCTAGAAGAAAGAGGCCAACTCAGATATAATCTTAAGATGTCTTTATACAACTACCCACTCACCATCTCCTTCAACCTTATTTCTTATGCTTTTTCACAGGATTTATCATTCCTTGACATTTATTATTTATCTGTTTGTTATTTCTCTTTCCCCTACTAGATTGTAAATTCTACCAGGTCAGAGACTTTTCTGGTCTTACTCACGTTTGAAACCCCAACATCTAATATATATCCTTTATGCATAGCAGCCACTCATCAAACATCTGTTGAAGAGTGAAATAGGTTCTTTATTCATCTAGGGCTTCCCTGGTGGCTCAGGTGGTAAAGAATCTGCCTGCAATGTGGGAGACCTGGGTTTAATCCCTGGGTTGGGAAGATGCCCTGGAGGAGGGCATGGTCTAGGATTCTTACCTGGAGAACACCCATGGACAGAAAAGCCTGGCAGGCTATACTCCATGGGGTCCCCAAAAGCCAGACACAACTGAGAGACTAACACTTTGACTATTTATTCATCTAGAATCTTGGTTTTCTTTGTAGACTCAACATGCTTGCCATTAGTTGTCAACATCTAACTCTCACTGGGCTGTAATGTTTATTACCTCGAAGATACTGTCTATCTTGTTTTATATTTATCCCCTGGGACCAACATGTAGTAGATACTTAGTAATTATCTATTGATTTAATAGATCAATGAGCGAATACGTAAATCAATACAGGAGGCCAGCACTAAATGGCTTTAATCTCATGAACTCTGCTTCTTCAGCAGTATGCTCACTATCAGCGTTGACTTTCGGTTCAGCAAATTCCAGAACTGAGCAGCCCTGATTATCAGAGCAGTCAGCTTATCCTGTGACAGTGTAAGACTAGAAATGGTTAATGAACAAATAATCCTGCAACACTTGAAGTGAAAAAAAACAAAAGTCAAGGAAGGAAAATGCTTGTATCAGTGACAGGGAACCTGTTCGAAATAGTCGGTCAATATGAATGAAAAAGGGGCTTCCCAGATGGCTCAGTGGTAAAGAATTCACCTGCTAATGCAGCAGTCGTAAGAGATGCATGTTCAGTCCCTGGGTTGGAAGATCCCCTGGAGGAGGAACTGGCACCCCATTCCAGTATTCTTGCCTGGAGAATCCCCCTGACAGAGGAGACTGGTGGATTACAGTCCATGAGGTCACAAAAGAGTTGGACATGACTGAGCATCTGAGCACATGGATGAAACAGACAGCTTTGCAAGTCAAGAAAAGTAACTTTCCAGTGAGGAGACAGCAAAGGTATGGGAGTCCAGCCTAATGATTTAGAGTGAACCCTGAAAACTCAACGGAAGTCATTGATGAGGTCCTCTCACCTGAGTTCATATTTACTATTCAGCAGTAAGCCTTCTACCACAGGAAGTCACTTCCAACTTGAAAAGGGATTCCGTAAGAAAAGAGGGTTATCTGTTGACATCACCTTCACACTAAGACCTGCTTCATGGTCAGGATGCAACTGTCTTCTGGAATCCTTGGCTCTCGAAAAAACAAGTCCTGATTTTTCCAGAGCAGTCATTGTTGATGACTTCAAACATGCCTTACAACATCCTTTTCCATTATTGCCACACATAGAATATGATACTATTTGAATGGCACAGCTGGATAAATAGACCAGGCCACTCCACCTGCCGACTCAAGGGCCCAGGAGAGTAGGACATCAGGCACACAGAGAACTCTTTTTGCAAAGTAGCAATTAGGCTGCAGCTCACTGTTTAGAAGTTTTGTACTTGCAGATGCAATCCATCATGGAGGGATTACTTCATGTCAGGTTTTTCATTTAGCCAAGAAATATTTACTGAGTACCTTCTATGTTCCAGGTGCTTTTCAAATCCAGGAACAAAACAGAGACCTCTCTTATGAAGATTACATTCTAGTAAGGCGAGACAAAAAACAGATAAACAAACCTATGTTAGGTGTTGATCAAGTGCTAAGAAAGTATATCCACCAGGTTAAGCAGAAGGGAAAGCCATGGTGTGGGTGCAGAGATGGGGGCAATTGTATGCAGACAGTGAGAGAGTATCTGTTAGTTTCCTATTGTTGTAGCAAGTAGCCACAAGCTTAATGGTCAAAATCAATACATATTTACCTTATAGTTTTGGAGGTAAGATGTCTGCAATGGATTGGTAGGGCTGCTTTCCTTCTAGATGTTCTGGTGAGTGAGGGGTGGAGTGAGGGGGAGGTGGGTGGTGGTTGATCCATTTCCTTGCCCTTTTCAGCTTCTAGAGGCTTCCTCCACTTTGAAAGCCAGCACTGGAACATCTTCAGATCTCCCGTTCCTCCACTAACTCCTTCTTACAAGGACCCCTGTTTTTATTGGACCCACCCACACGGCCTTGGATAATTGCCTCAACAGCTGTAACTGAATCACAGGTGTAGTCTATCTGGCTATGTAAGGTAACATAGTCACAGGTTCCAAGAATTAGGAAGTCAACCTCTTTGCTGCAGCAGGAAGGGGGAGGGCGGAATCAGGATTATTCTACCTACCATAGTAGGATTCTCTGGTAAGGTGGCACTTCAGCAACAGCCCTCCATAAAGGTGCAGGAGAGCCATGTAGATATCAGGAACTGAGGGTTCTCGGCCCTGGGAGCAGCAATGCAAAGACCCTGTGGAGGGAGTGGACTCGGTGTGCTGCAGGATGGAGAAGGAGCCCAGTGTGCCTGAGGAGAGAGAAGGGGAACCGTGGTAGGAAAAATCAGAGGGATAGCTGCAGGTTGGGTAACATGAGGTTGGGGGAGTCCAGGTGGGTCATATCAGAACCACTTGGGTAACCTGCTTCAATCCTCACAGCAACCAGGTAAAGAAGCTTCTGTTATTTGTCTCACTTTTATTAATACGAGAAGAGGCTTAGTAAAGTGCAACCAGCTCGAGGCTGCACAGCTTCCAAGTGCTAAAGCCAAGTTTTTGCCTGCACCAGGGCTTCCCTGGTGGCTTAGATGGTAAAGAATCTGCCTGCTGTGCAGGAGGCCCAGGTCCTATCCCTGGGTCAGGAAGATCCTCTGGAGAAGGGAATGGCTACCCACTCCAGTATTCTTGCCTGGGAAATCCCATAAACAGAGGAGCCTGGTGGGCTATAATCCATGGGGTCTCAGTGTTGGACACGACTGAGCAACTAACACATGCACACAATTGATTTCAGAGTGTTCACATACAACCCCTCTACCAGCTGCCTCTTTATGTTCTCAAGTTTGAAGAACCAGCATTGAAGGGGAGCTGATGATCCTGGAACAAGGCTTTACAGGAACAAGAAGATCTACTAATGTGGAGAAATATCCATGTCCTTCTGAGTCACTACTTCAGCTGTGACTCAGAAGCTGTATCGGTGGGACAGAAAGCACAGGACAAGGTCCAAATAGCTCCTACCAATTCCCCATGTGACAAAAAAAATAAAGAGTTGTGGTTGCTAGTATGTCGCTAAAATTAAGGCAGGTAAGCTTTTTGTCCTTTCAGGTTTACTATCTATAAAACGGTAATACAGAGTTGTAAACATAACTTGCTATTGAAAAATAAAAGAGAGCTTCTGACTGAAACGAATTTTTAAAACAGAAAAATGGGGCATTGTGTCATCAGAAGACACGGTACTAAAAGATTATCTGAAGCTTCTGTATAATAGTACGTTGTCCTGGTGCACGGGTGTGCACGCGTGCCTGCATGTGCATATACATACAGGAGTGTGCACATACATTTTCTGATATTTGATTGGCAACTTTTGTTAGAAAGGCAGAGGGCCTTTATTTTTGCATGGCATTTATTAGTTCTTTCCCTGTAGCTCACAGTTTTTGCCACATTCCCTGGTAAAAGATGAGATGTCTTGGGGTGATTTTGAAGGTTGTGTCCCAGAGGAGCTCCTGGAAAGAATAAAAGGTTTCTAGAGATTTCTCAGTCACAGTGAAATCTTTTTCTCCTGATTCCTGTGCCCAGTGAGTGCAATGCATTTAGGGGAGCAAGGCAGACCCAGTGTTGTTGGCATCGCTCCTAGAACAGTCCATCCATGTGAACTGTTAATAGAATTACATGTTTATAGAAAATTGGGCAATTTAAAGGCAGAGCTGTGTGTTCATTTCCAAACACCTTCTTGGTTGTTTAGAATAGAATTGTTAAGCATGCGAGCTGATTCTTTAGTTTCTACCATTCACAGCTCCCACTCATGTCTTTGAAAATTTCTTTATGGCATCTATTCACAGTAGTCAAATTGCAAAAGTTAAATGATATACCTCAAGGGAAAAATAGGCCCCTGTGGCTGCTGGTGCTTTTGTCATCATAACGGGAGTCAGGAACCCTGGAGGGACCCGCATTGTTCCTGCAGCCATGCAGGAACAATACACAGTACAGAGTGTCAGAAATCAGGAAGTACCCCCCTTAATGTGATCATGTCACAGCTCCCCGCTCCACCCCGCAGTGCTTCCTCCTCACTTCTGCCATGCCCGCCACCCCTGTTTTCTTAACACGTGGAGCTCTGTGGAGAAGGAGGACCACGTCACCACACTGTGATGCCTTACCTCTCACGACTCTTACCCCTACCCCATCCTGACTCCCGCGAGTGTTTTCTGAGCTGTGGAGCTGCCCGCGAGGAACAACAGACCTGAACAACCATGGACGAGTCCACAGGAGGTCTGAGAAGCGTCCCATAGGGAAAATTTCGTCTTGCAGCCTCCATTGTGAACTGGCTCAACGGAGCAGGAAACCACCGCAGTGAGGGACTCAGAGGAAAATGGCCTTTCATGAAAGTGGAAAGTTATCTAGGTGGAGACTTTCCAATTTAAAGATATTCAATGATGCAGTTATTATAAGTTCAATTTTTAGATACTGAGGATCCCCGAAGTAAACAGAACATGCTTTTGTGACTTAAAGCACTCATATGACCCATGTCCAAGCCTCATCTAGGTATCAGACTTCGGCCGTCAGTGGAGTCAGCTCTGCTGGAAGGGAGGAGGGACTGAGAATGGAATTGGGAAGCAAAAAATGTGGGCTTAGGTTTTTCCACTTACTAATACCATGACCTTGGGAAGCTTGCTGCCCTTCTGAACCTCAAGGCCCACATAAGGAAAATGGGCATAATATTTCTCTTACTGAATTGCTGTAAGGCATAAGTGAGGTCATTCACAGAGAATTACTTTGTAAGTTGTTCTGTTCTGTTCAGCTGCTAAGTCAGGTCCAACTCTTTGTGACCCCATGGGCTGCAGTATGCCAGGCTTCCCTGTCCTTCCCCATCTCCTGGAGTTGCTCAAATTCATATCCATTGAGTTGGTGGTATTACCTAACCATCTCATATTATGTCGTCCCCTTCTCGTTTTGCCTTCAATCTTTCCCAACATCGGGGTCTTTTCCAATGAGTCGGCTTTTTGCATCAGGTGGCCAAAGTACTGGAGCTTCAGTATTAGTCCTTCCAACGAATATTCAAGATTGATTTCCTTTAGGATTGATTGTTTTCATCTCCATGCACTCCAAGGGACTCTCAAGAATCTTCGCCACCACCACAATTTGAAAGCATCAGTTCTTCCACACATAGCCTTCTTTATGGTCCAACTCTCACATCCATGCATGACTACTGGAAAAACCATAGCTTTGACTATACAGACTTTTGTTTGCAAAGTGATAGGTCTGTTTTTTAATATGCTGTCTAGGTTTGTCAGTGCTACAAAAATGCAATCTTCAATGTCAATAATGGGAAAAAACAAAGTCAGTGCATTGGCCGTGTACTCCTCCAATTTCTTTGTTCTGTTTAAATGTGACCTCTTTGCAAAAGTGGTTTAGATGTCTTGTCAATTATTGGTGTCCTTAGAAACCAACTTATTATTATTATTTTTAACTGGTAATAATGTGATGATGCAGACTTGCATTATGTACAATAAACAAAAATAACTTACAAGAACCAACATGAAATATTTACAAGGTTTAAAAACTGTGGGACTATTTTGGACCACTGACCCAGGAGGAGGGTTGGTTGAAGTTGAGCTGACATCTTCCTATCACAAGCAGATTTAGGCATTCCTTTCTGTAAAAGGGCTATTTTCCTCATATGGAAGCTATCTTCTCTTAGACTAAGACAACCATGTTATTCTTCACTAGTCATTATTTAAATAGCACAAAATATGGTGAATGACATGAGCAATGATTCATTGAAAATGTTTTGCTTGCATAACGATACCTGCAGGTATGTGCTCATGTGCTCAGTCATCTCTTGACTCTCTGTAACCTTATGGACCATAGCCTACCAGACTCCTCTGTCCATGGGATTTCCCAGGCAAGAATACTGGAGTGGGTTGCCACTTCCTTCTCTAGGGGATCTTCCAGGGATTGAACCCGCGTCTCTTGAGTCTCCTGCATTGCAGGCAGATTCTTTAGCACTGAGCCACAGGGAAAGCCCTACCTGCAGGCTGCAGGTACGCCTCATATAAATTTACTTTCAATATTTTTAGGCACTGCTGTTCTGTGAGCATGATCTTCCTTTTGTCTTCATTTATTTGTTCATTTTTATCTCTTTCTTCTGCTTGCTATTCCCCGCCCCCTTCCCTTTCTTTCTTGTAATTGGTCACATTCAATCAGATAGACTACTTTAATCAGTGTATCAGCTCAAATTAATATACTTTGGAGGAACCCCTTGTTTTTGATTTCCTGTTCTTCAATAAGGGAGATGCTCTACTATTAGACCTGGAATACCCTGTTAGGCCAAATGCTGTAGAGGGAAAGGTGCATACAGGCGTGTTTGGAAAAAAGAGCAAACATCCATGTTAAGAAAAAATGAAGCAAGTGCAGTTATCCATTCAACACACTCTGAGTTAAACAGGAAAGGACAGGACAGCTGTTGAACATACTAGAAATATGCCTAGGTAAGTAATCTAGCAAACAAGACCTGCTGACATTATAAATTATAAATCGGTTGAGTGAACTTTGATGAGAATTAAAATGCTGCACATAGCTCTAATTGAATACTTTTCATTTTGTCTTCTCAGTCTGATAAATCTGTGAGAAGACAGAAGCATATGTAACCTACATCTTTACCCTTAAAATGATTGTGACTTTCTGAGTTTTCTTGTTAATTACAGTAATTTTTTTCCACATGCTCAGATTGTCAAGGTATGAATAAGAAAAAAATGATTTAATGATATGATTTATTGCAGAAGCACAGAACATTCAGAAGTAGATAGCAGAGACCTTTTACATTTTTTTTCCTGTTTTTATGATCAAGCTTTCAGAAAAAATAGATGTGAACAATTCACATTCTAAGATTAGGAAACTTCAGTTGCCACTTTAGTGGCTTCAGCGTTTCTAGCCCTGAAGTGATATATGCCATCTGCCCTCTAAAAACACAGAACTGGAGTATAAATTTGATCCTTATATGGCTTAGGACCCAGCTTTAATACCTAAGGATTTTTCATGTTCTTGTCATATTTTTGAATTCAGTTAAAAAAAAAACTGAATTCAATCAGGCTTGAAAAGAAACAGTAGAATTTTAACTTTGGTTGATATTTTACTTTTTTGCTATGGCAATTAAAAATATTTTTTACCTGTCATGAAGTATAGTATCAAATGAGTGGCAATTTTGGGAATACTTTTTAATCTTTTTTGAGTTTTCTATAAATACAGAGGAATTTTTTTGTAGAAAATGTTTATTCACTCTGATTTAAAATAAAAGTAGATTTTATTATTTATGGTAAATTGCTACTGAAATTACTAATAAAAGTCATCAGGTAATGCAGACAAGGCTTCCCTGGTGGCTCAGTAGTAGAGAATATGCCTGCCAATTCAGGAGACACAGGTTTGATCCCTGGGTTGGGAAGATCCCCTGGAGGAGGGAATGGCAACCTGCTCTAGTATTCTTGCCTGGGAAACCACATTGGCAGAGGAGCCTGGCGAGCTGCAGTCCACGGGGTCACAGACAGTCAGACAGGACTGAGTGACTAAGCATGCCCACATAGCACCATGTAGACAAATGTTGACAGAACTACTAGGCAAATGAAGACTATTTTAAAATACAGATAGTCCTTTATTAGGAAATATCTGCTTTTATTGGGTTGGTCATAAAATTATGTTTCATATATTGATCAATAAATGGATTGATACTTAAAATTTTAGATATATTTTTCTAGGGTGAATTGTTTGTATCTTCTAAGCTAGACACTGTCTTAGGCATTACTTGGTCCAAGGCAAAATTCCTCACCCAGTAGGTTTCTGGTGACTGCTGAATGGTGAAATGGGCACTGCGTAATTTCTCATCTTCCCCTGTCTTTCAGCTACAGCCCCTGCCCTTTTCCACATCTCTAGGAATCCTAGATTTTTTCCTCTCTCTATTATTTCTCTTGTCTTCTTCTAGTACCTATCACAAACTTGCCTCAAGTTCTTGAAACTCCCCAGCGAAGGACCTGACCATGACTCTGTCTTGCCTCTGAGCCATCAGCACCTCTGCTCCAGGAAGGAGGCCAGTGCTGAGCTGGCTGGAGCAGCAGTAGTGGTGGTGCAGAGAAATCTGGTTCCGTGAGCATCTTTTCTCTTAGTTCTGAAGTTTGTAGAGCTGCTCATTAAAAACCTTGTCTCCGGTGTTGGCTGAGCATCCCCCAAACACGCTCAACAACATGCTTCATTAAAGAGCAACTCATTATTCAAAAGCAAGTTCTTCACACACTGACAAGGTTATGATGGATCTTATGTTACATAAACAGTGTTTATGACTTCCAGAAAAAACACATCTGTTTCCATCCCAACTCAGAGAGACTCGACCATTCAGATGCTCCTTGTGTTTGGCAAACCAACACTCATTCTCATCACATCAAAAGTAATTTTAAAAGCCTACTTAAATGAGGAAAAACTTTCAGTTAAAAGTAAGACTATACTCAAAATGATTATTTAACATCAAGTATAATCACCCATCAGTTTTCCATGAAACTGTTCATTTTAAAATTGGTTTCATCTTTTTTTTAAAAAAAAGTTAAATAAAATGTATGCTTCTTTACTTAATAAACATCTATTTTTCTAAGCCTTTGACCTTGCCCTTTTAATTGGCCATTCCTCTCCCATCCCAAACAGCCCTCTGGCTCATTCATTGCCCCTTTAGATGATTTCTCTACAGTCAAGCCTCCTGCTCTCCCCGCAGCATTTTGCAAACACTTCCCACATTCTGCAACCAATCTCCCACGTTCTGGCTTGCCTCCCATTAAAACCATTGTCTGTAGAGTCAACAATGGTCTCCAAGATGCTCTCCTTTGGGTCGTTTTCAGCCTCCCTATATGTTTCCCTGAAGCGTTTGGGGTTCCATTATAGTTCCTCTTCTATTCTGAGACTACATTCTCTTGTGTGTTTTCATCCATACTCATAATGTCTGTTTTAGTCAGGGTTCTTGGAGAAATAAACCAACAGGATATATACATATGGATAACTTGAGGAGATTTATTATAGAAATTGGCTCATATGATTATGGAGATCAAGAAAAGTCCCACAGTATGTCATATGCAAGCTGGAGAACAAGAAAGATGTATGTGTGCAATTCAGTCTGAGTCTGAAGACCTGGGCTATTTAAAATATTAAATGATGTTGCTGTTAAAGTGCTGCACTGAAGTTTGCAAAACTGCATGTTCACGTCAGCAAATCTGAATAACTCAGCAGGGGCCACCCGACTGGAAAAGGTCAATTTTCATTCCAACCCCCAAAAAGGGCAGTACCAAAGAATGTTTAAACTACCATACAACTGTGCTCATTTCACATGCTAGCAAGATTATGCTCAAAATCCTTCAAGCTAGACTTCAACAGAACATGAACTGAGAACTTTCAAATGTACAAGTAGGGTATAGAAAAGGCAGAGGAACCAGAGATCAAATTGCCAACATTTTTTGGCTCATAGAAAGCAAGGGAGTTCCAGAAAAACATCTACTTCTGCTTCCTTGACTATGCTAAAGCCTCTGACTATGTGGATCACAACAAACTGTGGAAAATTCTTAAAGAAATGGGAGTACCGGACCACCTTACCTGCCTCCTTCGAAACCTATAAGCAGATTAAGAAGCAACAGTTAGACACAGAGCAATGGACTGGCTCAAAATTGGGAAAGGAGTATGACAAGGCTATATGTTGTCATCCTGTTTATTTAACTTATACGCAGAGTACATCATGGGAAATGCCAGGCTGGAAGAAGCACAAGCTGGTCAAGATTGCCAGGAGAAATATCAACAACCTTAGATATGCAGATGATACCATTCTAATGGAAGAAAGTGAAGAGGAACTAAAGAGCCTCTTGATGAAAGTGAAAAAGGAGAGTGAAAAAGCTGGCTTAAAACTCAACATTCAAAAAACTAAGATCATGGCATCTTGTCCCATCACTGCATGGCAAACAGAAGGAGAAAAAGTGAAAGCAGTGACAGATTTTATTTTCTTGAGCTCCCAAATCCCCATGGATGGTGACTGCAGCTGTGAAATTAAAAGATGCTTGCTCCTTGGAAGAAAAGCTATGATAAACCTAGAAATCATATTAAAAAAGCAGAAACAAAGGTCCATATAGTCAGAACTATGGTTTTTCCAGTCGTGTACAGATGTGAAAGTTGGACCATAAAGAAGGTTGAGTGCCAAAAAATTGATGCTTTTGAACCTGTGGTGTTGGAGAAGACTCTTGAGAGTCCCTTGAATAGCAAGGAGATCAAACCAGTAAATCCTAAAGGAAATCAACCTTGAATATTCATTGGAAGAAATTATGCTGAAGCTGAAACTCCAATTCTTCTGCCACCTCATGTGAAGAGCCAATTCACTGGGAAAGACCCTGATGCTGGGAAAAACTGAGGGCAAGAGGAGAAGGAAGAGACAGAGGATGAGATGGTTGGATGGCATCACCAACTCAATGGGCAAGAATTTGAACAAACTGAGTGTGAAGGACAGGGAAGCCAGGTGTGCTGCAGTCCCTGGGGTAACAAAGAGTAGGACATAACTTAGAGACTGAACACCAACAATTGAAAACCTGAGAACTGGGTTTTGGGGGTGGGTTCTGGCAATGAAGTAAGTCTTGGTGTTAGCCAAAATCCCAGAAGCAGGAGTGCCAGTGCTTAAGAGGAGGAGGAAATGGATGTCTCTGCTCAATCAGAGACAAGGAATTCACCCTTTTCCCCCTCCCTTCTCAGGCTCTCATGATGGGATGATGCTTATTTATTTTGGTGAGAGTAATCTTTTAGACCTACTTCACTCAGAGTACAGATTCAAATACTACTCTCTTCCAGAGACACCCTCACAGACACATCCAGAAGTAATGTTTTATAGGCTAGCTGGGATCCCTTAACTCAGTTAAGTTTACACACATCAAATATCACCTAAATGTCCATGACTCCCATATGTGAGGCTTTGGTCCAGACTTTTTTAACCCCCAAATTTCATTTCTATTTGCCTATCAGGCATCTCTGCTTAGAAATGCTGCAGAGATGGTATCCCAAAGAGATTTGATCATCTTCCACAGTGATCCTAAACCTTGTCCCCATGTTGCCTCTACTGAATTTATCTTATAAATAAAACTTTGTAAGCTGTGCAAGCCAGAGATTAGGGTTTCATCTTAGATGACTATTCCTCCTTTAAAATTCACATCTTATCAATCCTTATATTCTGAAGATGTGTGTGGGGTATGTGTGTGTGTGTGAGTGTGTGCACATGCCATCATGTCCAACTCTTTGTGACCTCATAGGAGTACTCTTGCCTGGAAAATCCCAAGGACAGAGGAGCCTAGTAGGCTTCAGTCCATGGGGTCACTAGGAGTCGGACACGACTGAGCGACTTCACTTTCACTTTTCACTTTCATGCTTTGGGGAAGGAAATGGCAACCCACTTCAGTGTTCTTGCCTGGAGAATCCCAGGGATGGGGGAGCCTGGTGGGCTGCCATCTGTGGGGTCGCACAGAGTCGGACATGACTGAAGTGACTTAGCAGCAGCAACAGCAGACTGTAGCCCACCAGGCTCCTCTGTCCATGGGGTTTTTCAGGCAAGAACACTGGAGTGGGAATGGGTTGCCGTTTCCTTCTCCAAGAGATTTCCTGACCCAGGGATCGAGCTCGTATTTTCTGAGGCTCCTACATTGGCTGGTGGATTCTTTACCACTAGCACCACCTAGGAAGCCTGTCTTCTAAAGATCCTGTCTGCTAAATAATTTTCATTTTAGATTCCCATCTCTATTACCATGGATATCTATATAGTTCATGACCTTGGCATCACTTGCCTACTTGTCATTTTAGGTCACTTTCTGATTGCCCCAGGGCTTCCCTAGTGGCTCAGCTGATAAAGAATCGACCTACAATGTAGGAGACCTGGGTTTGTTCCCTGGGTTGGGAAGATCCCCTGGAGAAGGAAACGGCAAACCACTCCAGTATTCTTGTCTGGATAATTCCACAGACAGAGGAGCCTGATGGGCTACAATCCATAGGGTCACAAAGAGTAGGACATGACTGAGAGATTAACATTTTCACTTTCCAATCGCCCCTTTTATGGCCTTACTTCACTCTCACACAGCTGCTGAAGTGACATTTCTGGTGTGAAAATCAGATCCCTGTCTCTATAGCTCAGAATTTCCCTGTGGCTTCTGGTTTCCTTCAGGAATGATCTGGAGTGTTTTGCTTGACAATGTCTTCCATGATTAGGACCTTGTCCAACCTCCACTCACACCTGTCTCACACCTTCAGCCCCCTCTCCCCACTTAACATGTTACCTTCTGAGAGTAATGAGCCACTTTCCACTAACATTTGGGACATGCTGTTTCTTGCCTGGCATGCCCTGCACATCTGTCTGCCCATTTTTCAAGGTTCAGTTAGACACTGCCTTTGTGCAAGGTATCTTTTTTCCCTTTGGATTCATATGTTTCCAATGTACTTAGACCTAGAAGGATTCTTTCTGTTTGCCTCTGCATCCCTATTAGATTGTAACCTCCCTGGAGGCAAGTTTGTGTGTTTCCATTTATGTATTTATACATACAAGTGTCTAACGCATTGTTAACTTAATAAGTGAGTGAAATTACAAAAACAGCCAAGGACTTTGAAGCTATCTGATGCCAAACTTTTCTAATTTCAACTTTCTATCTTGACTATGCATACACGTCATTAATTAAATTCTGGGTGCAGAGCAAGCCTTATAGAGCACGATTATATTACTATCTAAGATGAAGATAAAAATATTTGCATGTAAATGAGACAATACCCAGCCTCAGTGAAGCACTCTCTCTCAATACTCCAAGAAAATTCCATTACCTGTTGGGAAATAAATGAAAATGAATCCACTGCAGTAACAGGTTTTTAGGCCAGTTTTCCAAGTAAGAGCTCATTTCTTGCTGAAAGCAAATATGCTTCTCAAGCTTATAAAATCGGCTATTGCTTATGTGTACACGTGCACTGCGGAGGAATTCACATCTCATTCAAGATTTGTGGTTTTAAATGAGCCCCGAGAGTGATCACAGCATCTGTAGGTTTCACAAATTCTGTTTGTTCAACTTAACAAGCAAACCCTTAAGTTTCTGGATAATTTGATTTATGAAAACATCTTACATTTGAAGCATTTGCTCTTGTCCCTAAAGAGAGAACTATTTCTTAACTCTAGAAATTGGAGTGTTAAGGCAAAAAATATAGAAAAATGCCCTCATTCTTTTGGTGGTTTTAATTCTTTTTTTTTTTTTCTTCATTCATTCCTGACTTTGTCTTTTTAATTCCTTTCTTAAGTCACCAATGGCAGTATGTGTGAATTTACTATGCACCACAACTACATGAAGCATAGTTATTTTAATCCAATTTAATCCTCTTAACAGCCCAATGAGATGGATAGTACATGTAACAGAGGAGGAAACTGACACAGACAGGGGAGAGACATAGCTCATAACTGGTAAAGCCAGGGCTTGAACCCAGGTGTGATTCCAAAACCTTGCCTATAACTCTTTGTGCCCCACCTCATCCAAAGATGGTTGAAATTCATGAGATGGAAAATTATTCCAGCTCCTTTTGAACCACCTCACACTCTGCTTAATGAGAACTGCACATATCCTATTATTACTACATGACCCTTTATATATACTTTATAAAGTAGGCAGGTTTACCGCTAACAGTACTGATGCTGGTTTGTTGAGATGTAATAACTAGCTCAGAGTGTTTAAATGCACCAAAGAAAATAAAGGGAATAATGAGGGAACTTTTTAACTTCCTGATCCTCTTATTGAGAAAGAGAAAAATCAAACCAAATCCAAGAAAATGGAGATCTTTCAGGAAAAGCAGCACTGGGAAACCGTTTTTTAAAAAATAAAATGGTGAATATTTTGGATGTTGCCTCTGCAGTCTCTGTCTTAACTATATAGAGTCCCCTATCTACAGTTCTGTCCTGAGAGCATGTTCATAAGTCCGATTTGTTCATAAATCTAATAAAGTTTAATAAAGTCTAATAAAGTTAGCCAAGGTATCTGAATAACACAATCCGCTATATACTACTGTACTGTAATGGGTTTATAATACTTTTCACATAAATAATACATAAACAAACAAACAAAAACACAAAGAAAATATTTTTTGTCTTACAGTACAGTACCTTGAGAAGTACAGTAGTACAGCTGGCATACATCAAGTGAACAGGCGAGAAGAGTTACTGACTGGAGGAGGGAGAGGAAGTGGGAGATGGTAGAACTGAAGCATCGTCAGCAATAGGAGACAAGGGGCAAGTTGCAATTTTATTCACTCCTTATAATGGCACAGATTCTGGTTCCTTGCTGGATTCAATTCTATCTACCCTATAGAAAAAATGGTCCAGTAATATCTGGATGTGAGCTCTTTTTTTCTCATCGTGGGTGACATGGTAGCACCGGATGGCATTCTGAATGCAATGCATTCTGGCTGCTGCAAACTTTATGTACCATTCTACGTTTGGTCCCATTCCTCAAAAGGAACAGAGCCTCCTCAAATGAAGAAAATCTCTTGCCATTTCCTGCATCGTGAATCTTTTTGATTCTTCAGTTGTTTCTTTTTCCTCTTGTCTCTCCTCATCCTTTCTCTGGGCCCCCAATTCCATCTTTTTGCCTTACTCCACTCTCTCAATTATTTTCTCTTTTGTTTCCATTGTTATTGCTTGGGCTTCTTAGCAGTACACCACATCACTGCTTAGCAGCTACATCACTGCTGCTTCTATGCTTGCTTCCAGAATCCTGCACTTGAAATAAAGACACTGTATACTGTATGCTACATACTCCACAAAATCTTGACCACTTGTGGAGGATGCTCACACGTGACACTGCAGGCCAGACACATGAACTAACTTACGTGACTGGACATGTGGGTGCACATTTGCCTCTTGGAAGTTCGTAGCTTGAAGGTTCATAAGCAGGGGGCTTATTATATTCAACTCTGCTGTCATAATGTGAAAGCAACCATGGACAAGATATAAATGAGTGGGTGTGACTGTGTTCTAATAAAATTATATTTACAAAAGCGGGCCAACATTGGCCCATGGGCCATAGTTTGTTGACCCCAGCTTTAAAGTGTCCAGATATGTTACTTACCTTATGCTATCAACCCATATATTTGAAAACACCTAGATTATTAGCAGAATGTAGGATAGATGATGGAGGCTGATAGTATTTTAGTCCCATCAAGATTATTTTTGTGCTATATAGCTATAGCCTCACTGAATGTGATAACAGTTCAAAGGGAGGTGATCTATTTAAACTCTAGAAGCAGGCTGTCTGGCAATTTGTGGCATCAAACTGTGAAGGCTCAGAAAAGCTTCTCACAACTATGGAACTGTGTTTGTACAATTTGGAATTGCAATCTTATCTGGGAGGATTGAGATCCAGACCCAAATATAGATAGTGCAAAAAAAAAGTGCTATAAATCTTTCCATTGAAACCAACAAGCAAAGTCGTGCAGAATAGTTTTACTGTCCAAATTGATATATTGTGATTTTTCCCTCCAAAAACATTAGAAATAAGAAAAATCAGAGCCCTACACACAAATTTCAATTTCTGGTCTCTTTTTTAAAGTTCTGCTTTATTTAAAAAATGGCCAGCTTGTTTTAAGACTGCTATGATTACTATTTTCAGATGGATATAGAATGGTAGAGAAATCGAGGAACACAGAGTGTTTGAGTTGGTAATTGCACTCTGCAACTTCCTAGCTGTGTGCCCAGTTCTAAGCCTGCAAATAAAATACATACATAGCACAGGCCTGGCACATGGTCACTTCTCAAGAAATGTGTGCAGAAACAATAATGTGTCCTTTTCCCTGATGTCTTCTGCCTAAAGGTGTGGATCTGTTTCACTGGAAACAAAAAGGAAAACTGAGTCTAGATGTTGAATTCTAACACTTGTCAGAATACTAAGGTGAAAGGCTTGTAGCTATTCCAAATAATTGATCCCATAGTCTACAAATAGTTATATCATCTTTACAATCATTCATTACCAGTTAGAAAAGAAAGAAGAAAATGAAATTCTCTTATGATTTTTTGGTATCATTAAAAAATACTTTGTATGTAAACCTATGGTATGCATTTCATTTGTTAGTTGTTTTTCAGTCACTAAGTTATACCTGACTTTTCAAGACATCATGGACAGCAGCATACGAGGATCCCCTGTCCTTCACTGTCGCCCAGAATTTGCTCAAATTCATATCCACTGAGTAGATGATGTCATCCAACCATCTCATCCTTGGTCACCCACTTCTGCCCTCAATCTTTCTCAGCATCAGGGTCTTTTCCAATGAGTTGGCTCTTCATATCAGGTGGCCAAAGTATAGGAGCTTCAGCTCCAGCATCCATCCTTCTAATGGGTATTCAAGGTTGATTGCCTCTAGGATTGACTGGTTTGATCTCCATAGGACTTCAGCACAGTTTGAAAGCATCAGTTCTTCAGTGCTCAACCTTCTTTATGATCCAACTCTCACATCAGTACAAGACTACTGAAAAAAATGATAGCCTTGACTATATGGACTTTTTTCAGCAAGGTGATGTCTTTCCTCTTTAATATGCTGTCTAGGTTTGTCATAGATTTTCTTCCAAGGAGCAAGTATCTTTTAATTTCATGGCTACAGTTACTGTCACTTTCTTTAAAGGACACATGTTGACCTCTGGTGTTTTTCTGACAGAGAGAGAGACAAAGAGAGAGACAGAGAATGAGAACGAAGGAGAGGGCTAATGTGCGTCCTCTGGGCTATATGCAATGCAGAAGCAGGGATGGGGAGAATCAAGCTAAAATTTCTTCCTGTTTTCTCCTTTACTGATATTTCTGGACAAGGAAAGACTGATATATAGCAGAAACCTGTGCACATCTTGTTCCCTTTATCTCTGTCTTAGAACAGGAGGCAGAAGTTTCCAAGCCCTTACATCCCAACTCTAAATTCCGTAGGATTGAAGGAGAAATGAATGAGGCACAAAAGACAAGCCCAACTAAAGAGGCAATTTATAGGTCATAAAAGAGCCAGGGTGATGTGATCAGGTGCATCCCTGTATTTTTCTGTTTGCCACCCTTATCCCACTCCAATCTCTGCCTTCCTCTCACTCTCTGCTTTCAGCTTGTGTTCAGCCAGTGGGCGGCATCAGCATAAGAGGGAATGGTGGGAGAAGAGAAGTGGGTATTTTCTTCCTTAATCCTTTCTGCTTTGACCCTGAGACTGTGGCAGGAGCTCCTGGGACTGCAGCTCCTGGCAGGCAGCGCCTCACCATGGCCCCAGATTTCATGGGTGTCAGGCAACACTCTTTCCTCCCTATTTGCTGGGTGCAGTGCGGGGGAGGGGGGGAGGGCAGCTTTGGGTGCTTCACTCAGTCATACACAGTGAAAGTGTTAATCGCTCAGTCATGTCCGACTCTTGCAACACTGTGGATTGTAGCCTCCAGGATCCTCTGTCCATGAAATTTTCCAGGGAAGAATACTGGAGTGAGTTGCCTTTCCCTTCTCCAGGGGATCTTTCCAACCCAAGGATTGAATCCAGGTCTCCTGCATTACGGCAGATTCTTTACCAACTGAGCCACTGGAAATACACAACCATATATATTTTCACTCAGTCATATTTGTTCCTGTCATCTTGCTCACACTTCTCTAAGGAGCACTTTCCTTAAAGTCTCTTCATTTGAACTATCTGGAAGTAAACTGTGTTTTCTGCTATATCCTTGACTAAGGAAGAATTTGAAGGAGGTCTGATGTGAGCAAAATATTTGGAATTTTACTCTATAGCCCCACTTTCTATTTTGCTGTATTCAGTTGTTTCAAACCGTTCTCCCCATCAGTTCTACTAATGTCATTTTTATTTCAGAGACTAACTCATGTTCTCAAAGCTCAAGTCTACACAGATCTGCCCTTATCAGAGCACAGTAAGGTCCCCCTTCTATGTCATTGGCCAATCTAAATAGTTTCTGTATAAAGAAATTTCTACATGAATGTTCTAAAAGTTAGTTCTTCATACAATAATATCAGAGAGAGAAGCTGAAGTGAACAGAAACTGCATTTTTCACTTTTTTCCAATGCAGTCATTCTCACTGAGGTGTGGGCCTCAAAATCAATAACTGTAAGACTTTCAATTTATGACAGTTTATATTCCTATATGATTATATTACAGGGCTGGGGAGGAGGTGAGGGAGAGACAGAGACAGTGGCCTCTTTCCTCACTTTATAATTTGCAGCAGTTTTTTGTTCTCCTTCTATGGCCAAAAAGATGAGCTTCTCCCTGAAATTTTTGCTGATTGCGCCAATTTTGTAGTTTTCCAATTCAATCCACCCTTGGATCAAAGACAAAAGCTAAAGGAGGGAGGAAAAAAAAACCCAGGAAATATATGTGTGCGTAAAAAAAAAATCTCAGAAACTCACTACTGTTACACTTGTCATTTTTCAAGTTTTGACTTTTCTCAATATTCTAACTGCTATTTAATATTCTAAGTCCTAAGTAGTTTCTTTTTGCATATTTTTCAGTTTTTACTTGTAATTAGTAGGAGAGATAAGCTGCAGTGCACTTCCTCCATATTGACTAGAACAGGAAGATTTTTGAATGTTAAACTAACTTCATATTTATAGAATAAATAGCAATTAACCATTATATATTGTCTGTGATATACACCTCTCTCTATCTGTCTCAGTCACTCAGTCATGTCTGACTCTTTGCCACCCTTTGGACTATAGCCTGCCTGACCCCTCTGTCCATGGGATTTTCAGGCAAGACTGTTGGACTGGGTTGCAATTTCCTCCTCCAGGGAATATACATATATCAAAATATAAAATATATATATACATGTCATATCTATCTACCTATCTATCTATACATATTACTGGATTTGATATGATAATCTTTTAAGAATTTTTGTATTTATGTTCCTGCTTCCCTCTCATTATTACTTTCTATTTATTTCTGTCTTCAACATTTTTCTTTTTGTGTCAGTTCAGAGATGCACTTAAAGGATGTTTCTTATTTATAGTTTATGAAGAATTTTAGTTATTTGAGTTGGGATGTCTGTGAGGGATATCTAATCTGTTAAACTGCCAGAAATAGGGCTCATGTTTTTTATCTCATGTGATACTGCTTCTTATTTTTATGTGCCTTTTGGTTATTATATCAAGTAGTTAAATATCTCTAAAAGTTTCTTTATATAATAAATATATTCATATTTGTAAAATAACCTATAGTTTATAAGTAAATTTCATGTTAACCCCAATAACTTTATGAGGAATTCAGGGCAAAAATTATTGTCTCTATATTAGAAAGGGATAAATGGGTTCAGAGAGGTTTACTTAAGCTGCCCAAAGTAGGCATGGGGTAGAATCAGAATGATTAATCAGTTTCCCTTCTTCTCTACCATATGGCATCCAGGAAGACCAAACAGAAATTACATTCTGTAAGAGAATCTGGGTCAGTCAACTTCGGGGGAGGTGGTGGGGACTGGACAATGGGGAAACAATTGGAGTGTCTGACATTGATTTTACAGCTTCTCACTTGCTTCTCTGTTCTATTGCTAACTTAACCTTCATTCAGTAGAGTCTTGAGATGGCTGACCACAAAGTATATCCTTTTAATTTGGCCTGCTACTCTCAAAAAGAGGATTTTCTTGGTTTAGTAGTCTCAATAATTGTATTCAAGACCTTAAGAACTTGAGAAAAGTAGAATTAGATTTTCAGAGACTGCCTTTGATCCTGAAATACCAATCAGGGGTAGGTGCTGGCTTTATTTCAAGAGTAGGAAAGACTCATTTTTGTTGAAACTTAAGTTCAAAATATAATTTGTAAGTCTTTCGTCTAATAATTTTTCATCAGGTGAATGTTTTCTTTTACTCTCTGTGATAATTCTGCTAAAACAATTTTTAAAATGAAAACAACATGCATTTTTCTTTTTAAAAAAATTCAACATAATACCCAAGCAAAAGACAGCATTATTATACAAGTAGAGGTTGATGCCTCTAATAATCCCTCAATAATTTAATGAAAATGTAATTTTCCTCATTCTTATTCACCAAATATATTGATACCTTGAAGATGCTGATTTGAGAGGAGCAATGCAGCTTCTTTTTTTCACTTGGTACTAACTCATCAAGTGCTGTGACATTTTGTAAAACAGCCAGATGAATAACATCATTACATTAAACTCAAGTCTTTAAAAAGGATATTTGATTAAAATATTTATTTATCTTCAATTTTGATTACTCCTTTCATGTTTTTTAAGTTTAGCTTCTTGATGATGCCCAGAAATTTTTATGTAGGTCTTGACCCAAATGCTTCTACTACGCTTGAACTCTTGTAGCACAGCGTCTAATATACAAATACTCTCCTCTACAGTTATAAACAATTCTCAAAGTTCTCTCTTGTAACTTATTGCAATGATTATCCCTTAATTCCATATATATTCCAGTAGAACACAACCTCTACTCCTTCCCAGTTATTGCAGCCATCTCTGGGTCTATGATGTCTGTTTAATGTTCATTTTTCTCAAACAAGTCTTCATATGACTCCTTGTAATCCCTGCTCAGTTCAGTTCAGTTGCTCAGTCATGTCCAACTCTGCGGCCCCATGAATCGCAGCACGCCAGGCCTCCCTGTCCATCACCAACTCCCGGAGTTCAGCCAGATTCACGTCCATCGAGTCAGTGATGCCATCCAGCCATCTCATCCTCTGTCGTCCCCTTCTCCTCCTGCCCCCAATCCCTCCCAGCATCAGAGTCTTTTCAAATAAGTCAGCTCTTCACATGAGGTGGCCAGAGTACTGGAGTTTCAGCTTTAACATCATTCCTTCCAAAGAAATCCCAGGACTGATCTCCTTTAGGATGGACTGGTTGGATCTCCTTGCAGTCCAAGGGACTCTCAAGAGTCTTCTCCAACACCACAGTTCAAAAGCATAAATTCTTCAGCACTCAGACTTCTTCACAGTCCAACTCTCACATCCATACATGACCACAGGAAAAACCATAGCCTTGACTAGTCGGCCCTTAGTCAGCAAAATAATGTCTCTGCTTTTGAACATACTATCTAGGTTGGTCATAACTTTTCTTCCAAGGAGTAAGCGTCTTTTAATTTCATGGCTGAAGTGACCATCTGTGGTGATTGTGGTGCCCCCAAAAATAAAGTCTGACACTGTTTCCCCATCTATTTCCCATGAAGTGATGGGACCAGATGCCATGATCTTCGTTTTCTGAATGTTGAACTTTAAGCCAACTTTTTCGCTCTCCTCTTTCACTTTCATCAAGAGGCTTTTGAGTTCCTCTTCACTTTCTGCCATAAGGGTGGTATCATCTGCATATCTGAGGTGACTGATATTTCTCCTGGCAATCTTGATTCCAGCTTGTGTTTCTTCCAGTCCAGCGTTTCTCATGATGTACTCTGCATATAAGTTAAATAAGCAGGGTGACAATATACAGCCTTGACGTACTCTTGTTCCTATTTGGAAAGAGTCTGTTGTTCCATGTCCAGTTCTAACTGTTGCTTCCTCACCTGCATACAGATTTCTCAAGAGACAGGTCAGATGGTCTGGTATTCCCATCTCTCTCAGAATTTTCCACAGTTTATTGTGATCCACACAGTCAAAGGCTTTGGCATAGTCAATAAAGCAGAAATAGATGCTTTTCTGGAACTCTCTTGCCTTTTCCATGATCCAGCAGATGTTGGCAATTTGATGTCTGGTTCCTCTGCCTTTTCTAAAACCAGCTTGAACATCAAGAAGTTCATGGTTCACATATTGCTGAAGCCTGGCTTGGAGAATTTTGAGCATTACTTTACTAGAGTGTGAGATGAGTACAACTGTGCAGTAGTTTGAGCAATCTTTGGCATTGCCTTTCTTTGGGATTGGAATGAAAACTGACCTTTTCCAGTCCTGTGGCCACTGTTGAGTTTTCCAAATTTGCTGGCATATTGAGTGTAGCCCTTTCACAGCATCATCTTTCAGGATTTGAAATAGCTCCACTGGAATTCCATCACCTCCACTAGCTTTGTTCGTAGTGATGCTTTCTAAGGCCCACTTGACTTCACATTCCAGGATGTCTGGCTCTAGATCAGTGATCACACCATTGTGATTATCTTGGTCATAAAGATCTTTTTTGTACAGTTCTTCTGTGTATTCTTGCCACCTCTTCTTAATATCTTCTGCTTCTCTTAGGTCCATACCATTTCTGTCCTTTATCGACCCCATATTTGCATGAAATGTTCCCTTGGTATCTCTAATTTTCTTGAAGAGATCTCTAGTCTTTCCCATTCTGTTCTTTTCCTCTATTTCTTTGCATTGATCACAGAAGAAGGCTTTCTTATCTCTTCTTGCTATTCTTTGGAACTCTGCATTCAGATGCTTATATCTTTCCTTTTCTCCTTTGCTTTTCGCCTCTCTTCTTTACACAGCTGTTTGTAAGGACTCCTCAGACAGCCATTTTGCTTTTTTTGCATTTCTTTTCCATGAGGATGGTCTTGATCCCTGTCTCCTGTACAATGTCACGAACCTCATTCCATAGTTCATCAGGCACTCTATCTATCAGATCTAGGCCCTTAAATCTATTTCTTACTTCCACTGTATAATCATAAGGGATTTGATTTAGGTCATATCTAAATGGTCTAGTGGTTTCCCCTACTTTCTTCAATTAAGTCTGAATTTGGCAATAAGGAGTTCATGATCTGAGCCACAGTCAGCTCCTGGTCTTGTTTTTGCTGACTGTATAGAGCTTCTTCATCTTTGGCTGCAAAGAATATAATCACTCTGATTTTGGTGTTGACCATCTAGTGATGTCCATGTGTAGAGTCTTCTCTTGTGTTGTTGGAAGAGGGTGTTTGCTATGACCAGTGCATTTTCTTGGCAAAACTCTATTAGTCTTTGCCCTGCTTCATTCTGTACTACACAGCCAAATTTGCCTGTTACTCCAGGTGTTCCTTGACTTCCTACTTTTTCATTCCAGTCCCCTATAATGAAAAGAACATCTTTTTTGGGTGTTAGTTCTAAAAGGTCTTGTAGGTCTTCATAGAACCGTTCAACTTCAGCTTCTTCAGCATTACGATTTGCAGCATAGACTTGGATTAAGGTGATATTGAATGCTTTGCCTTGGAGACGAACAGAGATCATTCTGTCATTTTCGAGATTGCATCCAAGTACTGCATTTTGGACTCTTTTGTTGACCATGATGGCTACTCCATTTCTTCTGAGGGATTCCAGCCCACAGTAGTTGATATAATGGTCATCTGAGTTAAATTCACCCATTCCAGTCCATTTTAGTTCGCTGATTCCTAGAATGTCGACGTTCACTCTTGCCATCTCTTGTTTGACCACTTCCAATTTGCCTTGATTCATGGACCTGACATTCCAGGTTCCTATGCAATATTGCTCTTTACAGCATGGACTTTGTTTCTATCACCAGTCACACCCACAGCTGGGTATTGTTTTTGCTTTGGCTCCATCCCTTCTTTCTTTCTGGAGTTATTTCTCCACTGATCTCCAGTAGCATATTGGACTCCTACTGACCTGGGGAGTTCCTCATCCAGTATCCTATTATTTTGCTTTTTATACTGTTCATGGGGTTCTCAAGGCAAGAATCCTGAAGTGGTTTGCCATTCCCTTCTCCAGTGGACCACATTCTGTTAGACCTCTCCACCATGACCCGCCGGTCTTGGAATGCCCCACGGGCATGGCTTGGTTTCATTGAGTTAGACAAAGCTGTGGTCCTAGTGTGATTAGATTGACTAGTTTTCTGTGAGTATGGTTTCAGTGTGTCTGCCCTCTGATGCCCTCTTGCAACACCTACCATCTTACTTGGGTTTCTCTTACCTTGGGCGTGGGGTATCTCCTCACAGCTGCTCCAGCAAAGTGCAGCTGCTGCTCCTTACCTTGGATGAAGGGTATCCCCTCACTGCTGCCCTTCCTGACCTTCAACGTGGGATAGCTCCTCTAGGCCCTCCTGTGCCAGTGCAGCCACTGCTCCTTGGATGTGGGTTGATCTTCCCAGCCGCTGCCCCTGGCCTTGTATGCGGGGTGGCTTCTCCAGACTGTTGCCCCTGAGTTCGGACGCGGGGTGGCTCCTCCAGGCTGCTGCCCCTGACCTCGGATGCGGGGTAGCTCCTCTCCGCCATTCCTGCGCCGTCGCAGCCTGGCACTCTCGGCAGCTGCCCCTGACCTCGGACGTGGAGTAGCTCCTCTCAGCTGCGCTGAGTGCGCCGGCCATCGCGGCCGCCTGCCTGTTCCAAATGAGAAATTTAACAACCCCTAACACATACAACATACAAACAGAAGAAATATTAACAAAATCTTTCAGTCAGAAAAGACCATTGTATAGGAGCAGAGCAGGGAAGTAGCACACAGTGGCTGCCCTGTTGCATAAGGAAGCAGGTTGCTTCTGTTGGAAGAGTTCATGGCAATGGATTATCTACTGAGAAGTTGGTTTGTCTGGTCTGTCTGCTATGTACTAGAGAGAGTCGATTTGCTTAGTGTTCTATGTGGCTTTGGTCATCATGGACATTTGGGAGGATCTTTCTACTGGGAGATGTATTTGGTTAGGCTGTGATAACAAATAGAACCAAACATGTAGATAGAAGTTTATACCTTGCTTACATAATAGTCCAAGAGAGCTGCAGTTTTGCCTTCTTCAACACATGGTTCCCAAAGTTTTCCTAACATTTTTCTGCACCTCTGTCAGCCAGAAGTGGGAAAGAGCATGGAGATGTACATATTGTTGCTGTTGTTCTGTCACTAAGTTGTGTCCAGTTCTTTGCAACCCCATGGACTGCAGCATGTCAGGCTTCCCTGTCCTTTACTGGAGTTTGCTCAAATTCATGTCCAGTGATCAGTGATGCTATCTAACCATCTCATCCTTTGCATCCCCCTTCTCCTTTTGCCTTCAATCTTTCCCAGCATTAGGGTCTTTTCAAATGAGTTGGCTTCTTGCATCAGGTGGCCAAAGTATTGGAGCTACAGCATCAGTCCTTCCAATGAATAGTCAGGGTTGACTTCCTTTAGGATGGACAGTTTTGATCTCCTTGCAGTCCAAGGGACTCTAGAGAGTCTTCTCCAGCACCACAATTTGAAAGCATCAATTATTCAGTGCTCAGCCTTCTTTATGGTCCAACTTTCACATCCATGCATGACTACCAGGAAAACCATAGCTTTGACTATACGGACCTTTGTAGGCAAAGTGATGTTTTTGCTTTTTAATACTAGAAGGCTTTTTATGAGCAGGAGGACAGACTGAAGGAGGTATCATTTCCTCTCATTTGCCATTACAGATAATTAGACAAAGGACCACAAAACTCCTGTAAGGGAATCAAGGTGGGTACCTGAAGGAGGGAAAAAATACCTTGGTGGACAGCTCATATCTTTGCTACACTTCTTTAGCTGTGCGTTCCCTGTTGGCGAGACGGAGCATGAAAAAAGACTGGCCCAGGCAGTGGTCAGTCCTAGATTCCTAATTTGTATGCCTTCTTTCTTGTTTGGGAATGGCGGTGGTGACAAAAGACCCTCCTTAAAGCCCTAGGACTGCCTAGGAGGGACTCGGTCTGATAGGAACTGAAGCCAGTAACCTCAGCAGTCAAGGTGCTTGAATCTGGATCCCCTCCTCCTCCACAGCTTCCATCCCCTGGTGACCCTTCAGTAGGCACTGCCCATCTTCCTGGGCCTCATCTTAGTGCATCCAACTTTGGTCTCCATCTCAGTGTGGCGGGCTGCAGGGATGGGACAAGGCCCTCTGCCACAGGTGCTCACAATCTCCTTTGTAACCCGGGGAAACATTTATGGGAACTGACTTCATGCTGGTTACACCACGGCTGGATTTCAGTGCAGTGGGTACTTTTTGAAATCCAGAGCATGCTCAGTGGCAGAATGGCCTCTTTACACAGATGTGCCAGGCTGCTATTCCTGCTCCGCTTCAGAAACCTCTGCATTGACCACATATTCCCCCTCTTGTAGCACATTATTGAAGCTTGCAAGTAGCCAGTACCCCCAAAATCTCAATTTTTTTTCTGTGACATTCGAGCTTAGTGAGAATAGTCACATCATCTAAACAACCTATAATGATTAACTAACAGCTTTGCTACTGAGTTTCCTGCCTTATGACGCAGAAAACCTCCCAGCCCACTCTGCACCTGAATGTAGCCAGTTCCACATTTTAGATCTCTCTCTCTCACTGCCTGTGTTCCAGTTACTGATTTCAGCATCAGTAGGGCTCCACAGGCTGCCAATGGTACACACCTCACCCCAAGTAGCTAAACAAATCAAAAACACAGATTACACTAGAGAGCAGTGCTGTTTCAATAGAAACATAATTTGAGACTCTCATGTAATATAAAATTTTCTAGAAGCCATATTAAAAAATAAGGAATACATGAAATTAATTTAAAATCTAATTTAAATATACATTCAATATATTATAATTCACATGTTCATTACAAAAATCATTAATGAAATATTTATATGCATTTTTTCTCACACCAAGTCTTCAACATACACTGTTATTTGATACATATAGAACAACTCAATTTGGACTAACCATGTTTCCAGTGATCAAGAGCCACATGTGACCAGTAGCCACCAACATTTGGTAGCAGAGGACTGAAGCATATTAGGATGCCTCTTAAAGTCAAAGGAATTGCTTAAAACAACCTGTCCTCCTGAATGATAGCTTCATTGTTGTTTGCTTCTGATCAAGCTCTCTCAGTGTGCCTGAATACATGGCTATCTTGTTGCATGCACTGATAGCTTCATCATCAGAGAGGACAGAACTTCTTTTCACCTCCCTATTACTATTCTCCTAACTACCCAAGCTCTAGTTCAAAAAATCTTTGGGAAGAGCTCTGACTCGCCCATTTCCAGGACAATCAGGTGGCCCTCCATGAGAGTGGAGTTCTGTGATTGATAGCTTCCAGTCAAACCTCATGCTAGAGCAGGAAAGGAAGAGCTGTTCAAAGGAGAGCTTGCTATATCCAGAAGAAGAGGAAGAGGAGTACTGGGAAGTCAAAAACAATAAATACATACTACCAACACCTAAGAAAGAATCAAAATGGCTGTTTATGCAAATTGAGTCTTTGTTCTTGGATGAACCAAACACAAGTACAGATAGTATGTGTGCTAGCTATGTAGAAATTCCATGAACACTTTTGTGATGTCAGGAAAATGAAATTAATAGCTTCACTTAGCAACTAACTCCTCAATCAGCCTACTACACACTCTCCCTTTTGTTCCTTTAATTTTTAAAAAATCAGGAACTGAAATACATGAATTTGGTAGCTTAATGCTATATCATAAAATGTTGTATCCCTAACTAGGAGTGAATGTGTGGAATTTCTAAATCATAAAACAAGCTTGGGATCAACAACATTTTTTGTTTAGAATACAGTCCTGGTGATTGTTTTACAAAAAAAGAAAAAGAAAACACCACCAGAAAAGTAGAGGTCTGGTAAGCAAAATATCCTAGTGATTCTAGAACCTTGACAATTACTGCCATTTTGCAAAATCCTTCCTGGAAAGATTGATTGATAAGTATTGAAACCTTGGATCTCTTCAGATCAAGACACATTTCAGAAACTACCTTGCTGCTGTGGCAGGTGATTTTAAGGTTAAGGAGGATGACTGTTTATCTTCATCCACTGGGACCCATCTATAGCTTCCAACACTATGACTGTGTGATGCTAATATTCCTCATACATGTTCTGGCTAATGTAAAGGAGCCATTTTCCTCCAGGATACATGCTTCCTATCACATTGCAGCGGAAGATGTTCCTATGCTTAGTTTAAATTGGTACTGACTGCAGAGGGTGTCTTGAGAATTGGTGGAGTCGAAAAAAATCCTTTATATTTTTTCCCTTGAATTATTTCTGCCTCTTTCATGCTTTATTGGTAAGTCAAAAGCAAATGTCCACCACAATATAGATGGCTCTCTAGCTCTCTGCATCCAAGGATAGGGATATGGAGGGCCAGCTGTATTGCGTCATTTTACATAAGGGACTTGAACATCTGTGTATTTTGGTATCTTCAGGGGACCCCAAGCCAATCCCCCAGCACCACTGATACTGAGAAATGACTGTACCCTCTTCATTACTCGTGAAGTGGATCTCTAAGTGAAGTGGGCACCGGCATCAGCTTACTGCTGCTGCTGCTGCTAAGATGCTTCAGTCATGTCTGCATCAGCTTGGTGCTAGTTTAAAACAGTGGGGGAGGGATAAATTTGGAGATTGGGATTGACACATACATGCTACCATATATAAAACAGATAACTAATAAGGACTTATTGTATCACACAGGGAATTCTACTCAATACTCTGTAATGACCCATATGGGAAAAGAATCTAAAAAAAAAAGTGGATAATATATATGTATAACTGATTCACTTTACTGTACACCAGAAATTAACACAATATTGTAAATCAACTACACTCCAATTTAAAAAAGGCATCTCACCTGGTCTTACCATTAGAGACTCTGAGTATATCTGGGTAGGATTTAGGAATACGGATGTTTGATAAGCCCTGTAGGTGATTCTAACATAGGCCACACTTTAAGAAAACCAACTTTTAGTTCATAAATTGTATCAATGTAATTCTCCATTCTAATCATATATGGAGAAATTAACTAAAATAACATGAAATGATAATTCCCTTGAGTAAGGCTCTTTCTCAAAACTTCTTTAATGCAGGATTCCCAGGGAAGGAAGGCCCTGGAGGAGCTCTAGGTGTTTGTGAAGCTTCTGAAACAGTATATAGCATACACTTTGTACACCTGTGTACTTTTCTGGAGCAATGTGTCAGTAATTTTCACAAGATTCTCAAAATTCTCTAGCACTGCATTAATAACTCCCTACTGACCCCTGAATTAAGTACAAATCTCCCAACTTGGATTTAAGACATACAGAAAACTATCCTAAATTCCCTTTCTAGTTTTTCTCCCACTCCTCTGCAGGTATTCTATTGGTCAAAGAGACTACTGTTTCCTGAGTTTGTTCCTATTTCTGTACTGTCTTACTCAGTTTAGGCTGCTACAGAAAATTATCAGACTGGTGGCTTATAAAGCAAACATTTATTTCTCATAGTTTTGAAGGCTGGGAAGTCTAAGTCCAAGGGACAGGTAGACCCAGGTGTCTGGAAAGACAACTTCCTGGTTGGGAGGTAGTGGTCCTCCCATTGTAGTCTCATATAGTGGGGAGCAGAGAAGGAAATCTCTTGTCTCCTTCTCTTACAAGGGCAATAATTCCACTCATGACGGTTCTACCCTCATGACCTAACTATTTTCCAAGTACTCCTTCTTCGAATATCATCACACTAGTTGGACTCAATATATGAATTAGGGGCAGGGGTAGGGACACATTTAATCCATAGCATACCTCTTGCCCATACAGTTTCTTCCGCCTGGGATTCCTCTTATTGTTGAATCTACAATCATCCATCTTCAAGTTTCAATTCCATCTCATCTACTTAAAAGAGATCCTCCCATTTGGATATAACTTCTTCCTCTTCTAAGACCCCAGAACTTTTGGTTTGAATCTGTTTTGTATTAAACTTATTTGCTTCCTACTTTATACTTCTAACTATAGATGAATTGTTTCTTAATTATCCCTGTAACCACTCTTCATTCCAGCCCTGCACTTAGCATATGGCTTCCATCAGTTCAGTTCAGTCGCTCAGTCGTGTCCGACTCCTTGTGACCCCATGAATTCCAGCACGCCAGGCCTCCCTGTCCATCACCAACTCCCGGAGTTCACTCAGATTCACGTCCATCGAGTCAGTGATGCCATCCAGCCATCTCATCCTCTGTCGTCCTCTTCTCCTCCTGCCCCCAGTCCCTCCCAGCATCAGAGTCTTTTCCAATGAGTCATCTCTTCGCATGAGGTGGCCAAAGTACTGGAGCTTCAGCTTTATATCATTCCTTCCAAAGAACACCCAGGACTGATCTCCTTCAGAATGGACTGGTTGGATCTCCTTGCAGTCCAAGGGACTCTCAAGAGTCTCCAACACCACAGTTCAAAAGCATCAATTCTTTGGCACTCAGCCTTCTTCACAGTCCAACTCTCACATCCATACATGACCACAGGAAAAACCATAGCCTTGACTAGTCGGACCTTAGTCGGCAAAGTAATGTCTCTGCTTTTGAATATGCTGTCTAGGTTGGTCATAGCTTTTCTTCCAAGGAGCAAGCATCTTTTAATTTCATGGCTGCAGTCACCATCTGCAGTGATTTTGGAGCCCCGCAAAATAAAGCCTGTCATTGTTGCCACTGTTTCCACTCTTTCCCCATCTATTTCCCATGAAGTGATGGGACCGGATGCCATGATCTTCATTTTCTGAATGTTGAGCTTTAAGCCAACTTTTTCACTCTCCTCTTTCACTTTCATCATGAGGCTTTTTAGTTCCTCTTCACTTTCTGCCATAAGGGTGGTGTCATCTGCATATCTGAGGATATTGATATTTCTCCCAGCAATCTTGATTCCAGCTTGTGTGTATTCCAGTCCAGCATTTCTCATGATATACTCTGCATATAAGTTAAATAAGCAGGGTGAGAATATACAGCCTTGATGTACTCCTTTTCCTATTTGGAACCAGTCTGTTGTTCCATGTCCAGTTCTAACTGTTTCTTCCTGACCTGCATACAGATTTCTCAAGAGGCAGGTCTTATTAGATACTAAATATTCATTAAATTAAAACTAAACAAAGTAGCACTTTTAGATACTATATACTTACTTCAATAAGCAAAATACTTTTTCAACTATTTAGGAACTAAAGCAGAACATGTAGTGGTTTGTTTTGAATATCTTCAATGGTGGAAAAATAACTGTTCTTTGAGAATGAATGGATATCAGAATACAGATAAAAATTCAAGGAAAACCAAGTGAGTTGCAGCTGTGCATACATATCACAGACTGGTATACACATCATTTCAAAATACTTGCTCCAAACATATTAAAGCAGAGCTATATAAACCTACAGCACCAGAAGTCAAGGTCATTACATACAGTAAAATATATGCTGTTAAGGTATATAGTTTAAGTGTTGAGAAACTTATACAGTTGTGTAACTACCAAAGTAATCAAGATATTGATTACATCCATCATTCTGAATACCTAACCTTACCTCAATGGAGAATCCTCTAAGTCCCTGACAACCACTGATCAATCTTCTGGCATTACAGTTTTGTCAGCTTTCTGTAGGGTAAAGTATAATGGGATGTGAATGGAATTACATACTATGTCATGAGTGAGCCTGGATTCTGTTACTTAGCATAATGTTTCTGAGATCCAAGGTGACTTTTCAAAAGAGGACATCACTCTTTTGTGCATACTCTGGCACATTATTGAAAAACTGCATCAGGGAAACCCATGTACATTTTGTACCTCTTAGGGACAATTTGAACCAGAGATCAAATTGCCAACATCCATTGAATCATTGATAAAGCAAGAGAATTCCAGAAACACATCTCCTTCTGCTTTATTGGCTATGCCAAAGCCTTTGGCTGTGTGGACCACAACACACTGTGGAAAATTCTGAGAGAGATGGGAATACCAGACCCCCTGACCTGCCTCCTGAGAAATCTGTATGCAGGTCAAGAAGCAACAGTTAGAACTGGACATGAAACAACAGACGGTTTCCAAATAGGAAAAGGAGTACGTCAAGGCTGTATATTGTCACCCTGCTTATTTAACTTATATGCAGAGTACATCATGAGAAATGCTGGACTGGAAGAAACACAAGCTGGACTCAAGATTGCTGGGAGAAATATCAATAACCTCAGATATGTGGATGACACCACCCTTATGGCAGAAAGCAAAGAACTAAAGAGCCTCTTGGTGAAAGAGAAAGAGGAGAGTAAAAAAGTTGGGTTAAAGCTCAACATTCAGAAAACTAAGATCATGGCATCTGGTCCCATCACTTCATGGGAAATAGATGGGGAAACAATGGAAACAGTGACAGATTTTATTTTGGGGGGCTCCAAAATCACTGCAGATGGTGACTGCAGCCATGAAATTAAAAGATGCTTGCTCCTTGGAAGACAAGTTAGGACCAATCTAGACAGCATATTCAAAAGCAGAGATATTACTTTGCCAACCAAAGTCCGTCTAGTCAATGCTTTGGTTTTTCCAGTAGTTATGTATGTATGTGAGAGTTGGACTTTAAAGAAAGCTGAGTGCCAAAGAATTGATGGTTTTGAACTGCGGTGTTGGAAAAGACTCTTGAGAGTCCCTTGGACTGCAAGGAGATCCAACCAGTCCATCCTATAGGAATTCAGTCCTGAATATTCATTGGAAGGACTGATGCTGAAGCTGAAACTCCAATACTTTGGCCACCTGATACAAAGAACTGACTCATTTGAAAAGACCCTGATGCTGGGAATGATTGAAGGTGGGAGCAAAAGGGGACAACAGAGGATGAGATGGTTGGATGGCATCACCAACTCAATGGACATGAGTCTGAGTAAGCTCTGGGAGTTGGTGATGGACAGGGAAGCCTGGCATGCTGCGGTCCATGGGGTCACAAAGAGTCAGCTAGCACGGGGCACCTAATCTGAACTGAACTGGTAAATGTATTCATTTCCTAAGAATGCTGTAGCAAATTAACACAGACTTGGAGGCTTAAACAACAAAAAATGTTTTCTTTCACATTTGTAGGATTCTAAAATCAAAGCATCAGCAGGGCTTGCATCTCTCCAGAGGCTCTAGGGAAAATTTCATTTCTTGGCTTTCCATGATTCCAGTGGTAGTGAGCATTACTGGCCTTGTGACTATACCACTCTGTCTCTATCTTTACATGTCTTTCTCCTCTTTTCTGTGTGTCTCTGCTATGTGTGTGTTTTGTAAGGATATTTGCACTGAATTGAGGATAATCCAGGGTGATTTAATCTCAAAATCCTTCAGTTCAGTTCAGTTCAGTCACTCAATCATGTCTGACTCTTTGTGACCGCATGAATCACAGCACGCCAGGCCTCTCTGTCCATCACCAACTCCTGGAGTTTACTCAAACTCTTGTCCATTGAGTTGGTGATGCCGTCCAGCCATCTCATCCTCTGCCGTCCCCTTCTCCTCCTGGCCCCAATCCCTCCCGGCATCAGAGTCTTTTCCAGTGAGTCAACTCTTCACATGAGGTGGCCAAAGTACTGAAGCTTCAGCTTTAGCATCATTCCTTCCAAAGAACACCCAGGACTGATCTCCTTCAGAATGGACTGGTCGGATCTCCTTGCAGTCCAAGGACTCTCAAGAGTCTTCTCTAACACCACAGTTCAAAAGTATCAATTCTTCGGCACTCAGCCTTCTTCACAGTCCAACTCTCACATCTATACATGACCACTGGAAAAACCAAAGCCTTGACTAGACAGACCTTTATTGTCAAAGTAATGTCTTCGCTTTTTAATATGCTATCTAGGTTGGTCATTTCAAAATCCTTAATTATATCTAAAAAGACACTTTTTCCAAAGAAAGTAATACTCACAGATTCCAGGTATTAGGATGTGAGTATATCTCTGTCCCCTCCCCCCAAATTCACTCCATGTGTGTGAAATACATTCACTTCATCCCAATACCCCAAAATGTCTCAACCAGTTACAGCATTAAGTCTAAGTTTAAAATTTCATCCAATTACCATCAGGTTTTAAAGTTCCAAGTCTTATGATCTAAATCAACCCAGTCAGGTACAGGTGAGACTCTGGTATTAATGATATGAGATAAGACTCTTCTCCATCTGTAGACCTTAGAGACTAGAACACAAGTTTTCAGTTTCTAAAAAACAGTAGTGGGATACATAGAATAGATAGTCACTTTCCAAAATGGAGAAAAGGGAAGGAATAAAAGAAAAACTACCCTAAACAAGCTTGAAATCCAGCAGAGCAAATTCCATTCAGTTTCTGCAGGTCAGTGCAGCTCTGGGCCCACTGCAGCTCCAGACACCTCTGCCTGCAGCTCTTGCCTCTGCCTTTGAGCCCTTGGTCTCTGCAGTCTTGCCTCTATCCTTGGAGTCACTGCTTTTTCTTCAAGGGTAGCACGTGCTTGCAACTAAGGAGTTCTATCAGCTCACTTTCTAAGTATAGAATTTTGGGAATCCAACAGCCCACTTTTACCTTACCCTATCTCTGTCTTCTTTGGTCTAAGCTGGCCATGCTTCTGTTTATACAATGGTTTCAAAACCCTTGTGGGTTTTTGTAGATGTGATTAACATGTACAATCAGTTGACATTAAATAAAGGAGGTGATCTGATCCAACCAGTTGCCTTAAGAGAAGAATTGAAGCTCCCCTGAAGAAGAAGATATTCTGTCTGTGGAAGCAGTATCAGCCCCTCTTTAAGAGTTTTCATTCTACCCTTCTTTTTTTTTTTTTTTCCTATTTTTTTAAATATTTAATTTCTAATTCTTTTTTTTTTTCTTTTTTTAAAATTTTTTTTCCTTTATTTTAATTTACAATACTGTATTGGTTTTGCCATACATTGACATGAATCAACCACGGGTGTACAAGCCTGCCTTATGGGATTTGGTTTATGTTCCCCTCTCACCATCATAGCCACCACCTTTGGTGGTGCAATGGTAAAGAATCTGCCTCCCAGTGCAGGAGAAGCAGGAGACATGGTTTCAATCCCTGCCCTCTTGGAGGAGGGCATGGCAGCCCACTCCAGTATTCTTGCATGGAGAATCCCATGGACAGAGGAGTCTGGTGAGCTACAGTCCATGGGGTCACAATGAGTCAGACACGACTGAGCATGCACACACAAGCACTATCATAGTAGCTGCCTTCTCTTGCTTCCTCTTTAAGGTTCTTCTATAACCCACCACTTTTCTTTATGCTTCCCATCTAGTTTTAAGGGTTTTAATACAACTCATAATAAACAAACAACCCAATTAAAAAGTGAGCAGAAGACCTAAACAGACATTTCTCCAAAGAAGACGTACAGATGGATAACATACACATGAAAAGATGCTCAGCATCACTCATTATTAGAGAAATGCAAATCAAAATCATGATGAGGTATCATCCCACACCAGTCAGAATGGCCATCATTAAAAAGTCTACAAACAATAAATGCTGGAGAGGGTGTGGAGGAAAGGGCACCCTTTTACACTGTTGCTAGAAATGCAAACTGATACAACCACTATGGAAAACAGTATGGAGATTCCTTAAAAAACTAGGAAGAAAACTACCATACAACCCAGCAATCCCACTACAGGGCATATACCCTAAGGAAACCAGAAGTGAAAAAGGCGCATGTACCCCAGTGTCCATTACAGCACTATTTACAATAGCTAGGACACGGAAGCAACCTATGTGCCCATCTTTAGATGAATGCATAAGGAAGCTGTGGTACATATACACAATGGAGTATTACTAACTCATAAAAAGGAATGTACTTGAGTCAGTTCTAGTGAGGTAGATGAACCTAGAGTCTATTATACAGAGTGAAGTAATATGGACTTTAAATTATACGGACTTTAAATTATAAACACCTTAATATTGCTAATAAGTAACATTTTCCTAGTCTGATAATATGGATGTTTTTCAAAATATCAAGATTCAAAGCGTAACTGTTTATAATACCCAAGCTCATTGTCATTGATTGGATTTCTGATGGCTCATTTATTCAGAATGACCGAAAGGAACTTTTCAAAATGAACGCTATTCGCATCATGAAGGCTAAGGCAGTAGGCTGATGAAAATGACCTTAGATAGAATGGTCAAAATCTGCTTTATTTCCTATTTCTATATCAAGAGAGATAATTTTATTGAAAGAAATGAATACCAGGAAGGCTGTGTTAAATAGAAATGCAGTAGGGTTCTACCTTTTGGTGATACCTTTACTAAAAGAAATTCAAAGATTTTATAGGTGAATTTAACACCATAGTGCTGCAGACAATAGGAATTAACATGTTCAGATTTTTATCATTCCTCATTGAAGCTCAATAAGCAAAAGAATACATAAGAATCTGGTGACTCCTGAGATTTTGCAATGCACACAAATTGGTTAAGTCTTCCAAAGGTGAATTCTTTTGGTCCAACTTTTCTGTCTTAACTATGAAAATGAGCTACTGTGTCCATAATGATTCTCCAAGAGCTGATGGGTATCAGCTGTGTGGTCATAGATGTGGTATACAGTACTGTGGAAGGAAAGGAGACACTGCATGAAGGGAAAAAAAAAAAGCCATTTTCTATTTTTAAGTCTCATGACTGCCCCCTAAATCCCTTGCCTCATTTCCTTCTAACAGCTGTCTTTAAAATTGGAGACAATATGTGTCCAAGAGAAAATAAAGGCTGAGGCTTTCAAATGTTCCTCTGGGAACTGTATGCAATAGAGTTCCTTCATGCAGATCATTTACTCTTTAGTTTTAAAATCATATACAGTGCATCATTCAGTACCATGAAACTTGATATGTAACCAGACTTTGCTGATGATTTATGATGATGATGATGATCAATATTTCTCAATTTTCAAAACAGTTTGAACAGATGCTTAAGCCTTATGGATATCTAATTTTTAAGGATGAGTCTGTGTGCAGAGTTCTTTGTTAAAATAAAATAAAAATCTATTTATTTATTTATTCATCAGATATGTATTCCTTACTAGATTTCTTTGTGTAAATCATGTAAACTCTATCAGTCTCAGTGTTTTCATTCATAAAATGGAGATAATAATAAAATACGTAAGACAAAGGATTGCTTGCAACTAACTCACTTAGAGTGCCTGGCACATTGTTGGTATGATTAACTTGTGTCATTGTTATAATTGTGGGTGATAATACTATTATAGCTCCATGTATGGTTCTTCTCCTAGGTAAAGGGCATGGAAGGAATCAGCCATGGTCCCTTTTTTGAAAAATTCCTTGTCTAGTGGGAGAAAAGCCATATAAACATTTAATTGCACTTCACTTTTACACCTGCAGAAATGTAAGCCCATGAATAGAGTGTTATGAAGGCACTAGTAGTGAAGAACGAACTGCCGCTGCAGGAGATGGAAGAGATGTGGGTTCGGTCTCTGGAGGGATTGGGAAAATCCCTTGGAGGAGGGCATGGCAACCCACTCCAGTAGTCTTGCCTAGAGAATCCAATGGACAGAGGAGCCTGGAGGGCTACAGTCCATAGGGTTGCAAACAGTCGGACATGATTGAAGTGACTTAGCACACACACATATAGAGTGGAATGGTGACCCAGAGGGGACAATGCTACCATTTCCTTGGATTAGTAGGAAAGGCTTGGATGGAGAGTCAGTTTTTAAGCTGAGTCTTGAAGGATGGGAGGGAAATCACAAATCAGGCTGGAAATTGGAGAAAATTTTTGTAAGTAAAGAAAAAACATCTGAGAGACATGAATGAAAATGGCTCAAATATAGAGCAGCTGGTAGTTCAGGAAGGATGCAACATAGAGAACATGTGAGGGGTGGCTGGGAAATAAGGTGTTTTATTGATAGATTGCCTATTTCTCCCACTAGAACTTAAATTTCAGCAGGATAAGGACTTGTTTTATTTTCTTCTGTGTCTCCAACAACTACCAAAGTACTAAAATGTAGGATACATCTATATTGGTTGAACAAATAAATTATCTCTTAATTATTTGAGTTAATAATTTGTAATTTCCCTTCCATCCTTCAAGGCTCAGCTTAAAAACTGACTCTTCACCCAAGCCTTTCCTACTAATCCAAGGAAATGGTAGCATTGTCCCCTCTGGGTCACCATTCCACTCTATATGTGTGTGTGCTAAGTCACTTGCCTCTAACATTCTTTTTTATCCATTTCCTATGTGCCCCTATGCCACTTTGTTAGTAACTTAGAAACTCACTCGGTAAAGAATCTGCCTGCAGTGCAGGAGACCTGGGTTCGATCCCTGGGTTGGGAAGATCCCCTGGAGAAGGAAATGGCAACCCACTCCAGTATCATTGCCTGGAAAATCTCACGGACAGAGGAGCCTGGTGAGCTGCAGTCCATGGGGTCGCAAGGAGTCGGGCACGACTAAGCGACTAACACTTACTTACTTGACACTTAGAAACTATAGGGCTTCCCTGGTAGCTCAGCTGGTAAAGAATCTCCTGCAATGCAGGAGACCCTGGTATGATTCCTGGGTCAGGAAGATCCACTGGAGAAGGGATAGGCTACCCATTCTGGTATTCCTGGGCTTCCCTGGTGGCTCAGTTGGTAAAGAATCCACCAGCAAATGCAGGAGATCTGGGTTCAGCCCCCACGTTGGGAAGATGCCCTGGAGAAGGGAAGGGCTAACCACTTCAGTATTCTGGCCTGGAGAATTCCATGGACTGGTATAGTCCATGGGGTCACAAAGAGTCGGACATGACTGAGCGACTTTGGCTTTAGAAAACTATGCCTTTCTGTGTAGGTATCGTATCTCTCTTATAGATTAGAAGCTCTTTATGAAAGTCTTTATGAAACACAATCAGTGTTATGACTGCTGGCACAGAGTAGATATGCATGAAGGTTTGGTGGATTTAAATACTAAAGTGTACAAATACTCCTATTCATTTCTGCTTCACTACAGGGCATGGATATGGTAGATGCTGAAATAGGAAGGAGAAGAAGATGCAGAAGGTCAGCTCTTCCTTCCTCACTCTGGGCATCTAGAGGCTGTTTGCTCTCACCTGCTTTCAGAGAAATAAAAGCTACACTGCACAAGCAGGTGTTTATACCACGTGTGGCACAGCACAGCCCAGTTCAGTGTCTAGGACACAGGTATCTTTAGGTAGTAGTTGCCAGGTACTGGGTTGTTGCCTACACAGGATGAGTATCTCAAATATATTGTTCGCACAATTTTGATAGACCCAAACACATTTTACAGGTACAACCTCCCCAACATTTTTTTGTGGGTAAATTGTTTTATATAAAGAAAACACGACTCTAGTGGGAACTGGTGGAGTGATTTAGGGAGGTCAAAGCTAACAATGCATCAGATGGCTATCAACTCCCTTTACGGAGTTATGTCTGGAATTTTTCACACGTTGTCCTCCCTATTCCTCCCTTGAAATGTGACATGGTGATTATAAAAATGTGTGATCTTTGCCCGCTAGGATTTATAGCCAGCTACAGAAGAGACTTTTCAAAAGAAAATTATAGCATAAGGCAGAATGTAATGGGGGAAACAGTTCCAGTCATAAGCAACCATGAGCCTAAACCTTAGGTGCTAAAATGCTCAAGTGTTCTCATTCTCTTAATGGTTAGGTTAGCTCCAGGAGGACCCTGGATAGGACCCTGTCAACCCTATGCATTGTTGTAGCCCAGCCCAGTTCAGTGCCTAGGACATAGCAGGTATCGATCCTTCCCTTCCTAGTGAAAGAGTTTTGTTGTCTTTCTAACCCATCATGATGCTTCTGCAGCTGCTTACGAATGTATTCTTTGTTCAAGGGCTAGTGCAGTCAGTATTCATCATATCTTACAGTGTGTGTGTGTCCCCTCCAGAGGAGATGCATGACGGGGGAGGGGTGTGGTAGAAAGAGTGCTAGACTGGTCATCCATTTGAGTCCCTTTTCCTCTCCTGCTGTCCTCCCGAAAAAGTTGGAGATGAAATTGTTTATAAATTATCATATAGTGTAACAAAGGTAAATAACAGTTATTCCAAATCTAGTCAGGATGGATGAAGTGGCTGTGTTCTTGAGCTCTTTGGTGAGCCATTTGACCACGGAGTGTTCCACTGACCTAGTTGGTGGAAGCCACTAAGATGCTTATAGAGGAGGAGGAGGATGCCCCTATTCTTACAGGAGGCAGATAACATCACCATGATGAGCATCCTGGCTTTTTATAAGAATGATATGTCATATATGCATTATAACGAATTCTCAGACTCATTTTTGTATTTTTATTTTTAAAATCTCTGATATTTCTTGCATAGTATCACTTAGCAAGAAGGTCTCAGAAACTGACTTTCAGCTCTTCTTTGCTGAGAAATACTTGTAAATGTACACCCAGCTCTGAGATAAAAACAAGCAATGCCAATCTATGTTACTGCCTTACGTGCTGGCTGTGACTGGTGTTGATAGCTTCACAAGGGATATAAATGTACATGTGACGTGAAAGCTAGAGGCAGACTCTCAGATCAATCCATCCTTAGGCTTAAAGTTGAAAAGCAAACCCTTGTGGAAGAGTTAGTAGTTAAGCATTATCAACCACATATGTATGCACACACATGTCTGCTCCTCTCCTAGTAAGATGAATGCAGTGAAGGATATAAGATGCACGAATGCTATAAAGGTGAATAGAACAAGGGGGCCCCTGGAAGGGAAAAGGGACACTGAAATACTATCCTGGAGGCATTAGGAGATAAAGTCTATTAAAAGATCGAATCACAGGTTTTGACATTTTTATCAAAACAAGCTTATTTACAAAACATTAACAGACTCAGGTTTTGAAAATAAACTCATGGTTATCAAAGGGAAAATGAAGGGGGGATAAATTAGGAGTTGGGATTAATAAAACCACACTACTATATATTAATATAAAGTAGATAACCAACAAGGACCTACTGTATAGCAGAGGGAATACTGCTCAATATTCTGTAATAATCTATATGGGAAAGACTCTGAAAAAGAATGAATATATGTATAATTGAATCACTTTGTTGTACACCTGAAACTAACACTACGTTGTAAATCAACAATACTCCAATAACATTTTCTATAAAGATGAAATTATGTAAATTCCAATTATACTGACTACATATATTAATTTATGATCAATTACAAACTGAGTTTAAACATTTTAGGGAACACTTGCATTTTAAGACTGCTTGTTCTAATTCTTAAAACAGAGGAGAAATTTAAGTGGTATCACACACTTAAATAGCTAATTTCCTTCAACATAGTTTCTTGGTTAGTCAAAATTCCTTTCTGTTCATGTGGCAAAGACTCTGAGTTGATTTCTTTATAAATTATTCTCCTGTTTTTGTGAAGTATACATTGTTGAAATAAGAGTGGTTGGCTAGATGACCAAAACTTCAATGTTCTTCCAGGTACCTTTGGCAGCCTTCATGTTGAACTATGTGGGTTTTGACCAGGCATCCTGAGTGTATAAAAGGATTATGTAATTCCTCCCAAATGTTCTCTTCCCAATAAGGAAAGAAAATAGAACTATCTGACTCTTACAAATATACCTTTATGCAACATTCCTCTGGTGCTACTCAAAAGATGCTCAGTTTTTGTCAAGTTGAGGTCTTGTGGGATTTACAAGGCTCTTTGAAGTTGTGTCAGAAACACTATGAAAAACATTTTATCCAACAACTGACTGCATGAAAACAGAAAGTCAGAATTCTGAAAATTTAGCACTTTAGGGAATGACAGAGTGCTACAATGTTTTGGGGAGGTACATTTAGGATTATGACAATGAAAATCAGGTTAACAATAGGAAATGTACCAGCTAGCATTCTTGAGTGAAAAGAGTAGAACCCTATCATACTGGTTTACACAGTAAAAAAATGTATTAAAGGATATTAGGCAGCTCGCAAATCCTCTAGGTATTCAAAGAATGGGCCTTAGAAGCTACGGAACCAAGAACAATGCCCAAACCATACATTGAGGTTAATCCAGCTGAGTCCTTGCTCCTATTGTTACTCAGCACAGATATACAATTTACCATGCTGCTTGGCACTCAGTTCTAGAACTTACATCACTGCTTCTCTGCAAACAAGTTGTCTCTCTGATTATCCTTTCCAGACAATGGTTTCCCAAAGGTTTCCCTTCTTCATCATGTTGATGTCTTTCCAAATAAAAATCTCCTGTAATATATCTATTTTTACACTAGCTTCAAGAAAGCTTAGGAAAGAGTTTCTGACTTCTACCCTAGAGAGGTGGGACACAACAAGGGAAATACTCAAATACTAGAGAGAGAATTAAATACTGGTCACATCCATGACAAAAGTTTATAACAAAGTAATGTTTTTATTTGTTCTTTCTCCTCAGCTAATGCAGGATTTCAGCCCCCACCAAAGACACCTTTAATATTTTGTCGGACTTCCAGATGAAGTCATAAAATAATCTAAATCATTACCAATGAGGGAATATTTGGACAAAGTATCTCTCAACATTTCTGACACTATTCTGTTTAAAAAGTACCATCACAATCTTATTGCCATTGTTTAGTCATGAAGTTATGTCCAACTCTTTGGCAACACCATAGACTATACTCTGCCAGGCTCCTCTGTCTACGAGATATCCAGGCAAGAATACTGGAGTGGGTTGCCGTTTCCTTCTCCAGGGGATCTTCCTGACCCAGGGATTGAACCCACATCTCCTGTGCCTCCTGCATTGCAGGAGGATTCTTTACCACTGAGCCACCTGGGAAGCCCAACATAGTCTTGATTTCTCCCCAAAGTCTCATATCAGCTTTTAGGAAAGCATCTCTTTCCATTTTTAGTTGCAGCCAGGTCTGTGTCTTTATCACTGGCCTCAGATATGTATCCCATCGGCACTGGGCCATGTGTAAAATCTAAGTTCTTTATAATCACTGCACATATAATGGTTCTGTTCCTGCACCCATTGTCAGGGAATTTTACAGCTGGGTCAGTATCTGCACTATCATGGTTTTTCAGCTTTAAATATCAAAAGTCTTTATTTCACTTCATTTTCTAAAAGAAATTTTCTTAGTGTAGAACTCTAGACGGATAGTTTGTTTTTTCAATGATTCAAAGATGTCACCCCGTCGGCTTCTGGCTTGCAACGTTTGACTGTCTAAACCAAAATAAAAACAATGTCTACGGTTAGCCTTAGCTATGGGTCAACATATATGACCCCAGGCGGTGGTTTAGTCGCTAAGTTATGTCTGACTCTTGTGCTCTACTGGCTGTAACCTGCCAGGCTTCTCTGTCCATAGGATTTTCTAGGCAAGAATACTGGAGTGAGTTGCCATTTCCTTCTCCAGGGAATCTTCCCAATCCAGGAATTAAACCCAGGTCTCCTGCACTACCCAAAGTCTCATATCAGCTTTGAGACTATAAGGGCTTCCCTGGTGGTGCAGAGGTTAAAGCGTCTGCCTGCAATGTGGGAGACCTGGGTTCGATCCCTGGGTCGGGAAGAGCCCCTGGAGAAGGAAATGGCAACACACTCCAGTATTCTTGGCTGGAGAATCCCAGGGACGGGGGAGCCTGGTGGGCTATAGTCCACGGGTCACAAAGAGTTGGACACGACTGAGCAACTTCACTTTCACTTTCACTCCTGCACATGGCACCCCACTCCAGTACTCTTGCCTGGAAGATCCCATGGATGGAGGAGCCTGGAAGGCTGCAGTCCATGGGGTCGCTGAGGGTTGGACACAACTGAGCGACTTTGATTTTACTTTTCACTTTCATTCTTCACTTTCATGCATTGGAGAAGGAAATGGCAACCCCCTCCAGTGTTCTTGCCTGGAGAATCCCAGGGACGGGGGAGCCTGGTGGGCTGCCGTCTATGGGGTCGCACAGAGTCGGACACGACTGAAGCGGCTTAGCAGCAGCAGCAGAGCGACTTCACTTTCACCTTCACTCCTGCACTGCAGGCAGAGCTACCAGGGAACCCATAAGCCTTAGAGTAACCACTAAAAAGCAATAGCAACAATGTCGACCGAGACACAGCTAATAAAAACAATAATGTAGAAAACCAGAATTACACATCCATTACTCCACTAATCTCCTTGTTCCCTCAAAAAGACAGAAAGAGGGGAAAAAGAAACAAACTAGGTAGTGCAAAATAGGTGGTGCAACAATATTGATTATTGATAAAATGCAAATAGTCTAATCACTTCAACTATAAGGTAGAGGATGTCAGGTCGCATTTAAAAGAAGACCCAACTATACGCTGTTTTTAAGAAACTCACTTGTATATATGGAACGCTCATTTTAGGTAAAAAGACATACTAGTACAGAACCCACTGAGGAAAGCCACTGATGATTTGTGTATATAAAATCTTAACATTTGAGGAACTACCCTGGTGGTCCAGCGATTAAGAACCCACCTTCCAATGCAGAGGACTCGGGTTGTATCCCTGTCAGGGAACTAAGATCCCACATGCCACGGGGCAATTAAGCCTGCACACCACAACTAAGATCCAACACAGTCAAATAAATAATAAACATTTTAAAAAATCTTAACATTTGAAGAAACTTCATAATCTATTTTCAAATTAACAATCAATTCACATCGCCTGTAAGGAGTTCAGCTAGGCACTGAAATGAAGGGATACAAAGGATCAGAGAATGTCATCTCTAAATTTCATAAGAGATTTGATCATATTCTAAGAAGAATGAAATAAATTTCTAGTGTTTGAATTTGGAACCAGAACATCTCAGTAGTCCAAATTCTCTGTTTCATTACTTTGTGGTTTTTGTTAAAGCACACCTCTCTGGGACTCAGTTTTTGTTTTGTTTTGTCTTGTTTTGTTTGGTAGAACAGTGGGTTCTCTAGGGAGATAGGGAGTCATTTATCAGAATTCTAAAATATTCTGAGACCACCTCACTATCCTCTTAGACTCATGTACACTCATGCTGAGTTGGAAGGTTCTATACAATCTGAGTGTATACTTTGAAAATTTCCCAGTGATTCCAATCAACCTCCCCATCTGCAACTCCACAGCCTACCCAGCAGTTAAAGATCGATCAACTAGATAGTTTCTATGGCCCTTCCATCCATGACATGTTATGATTCTTTATTTTATGCAGAATTAACATTTGGGTGTTCTTCAAATTACCTCAGATCTGTGACCATGTATTGGACCAGCATTGACAATCCCTAGACTTGGTTCCTTGCAATTTCCCATTTCCTTTCAATTGATGGATTAGAAATGGCACTCTGTTGATTAACCTACAAATATTTTATTTCAGACTGAATGCACAGATCTGATAAAGAATACACTGTAGATGCACATATTTAGTTGTCTATGCAATTCAGTTCATCACAGGATAATTGCTTAGGGACTGTTCAGTGTTGCCTTGGTCTAGGGTGGTCTTGGCCTTGATCTGTTGAAAAAAAAATCAATGAAGTCTGTGCTTTTAAAAAGAGAGCACTACATTAGTTTTACTGGTTCACAAAACTAGAAAGTAGGTCATTGCCCAACATTGCAGTAATTGCTGCTGCCTCTGTGGCAGCCTCAGTGGCAGATACTGGGGGCAGGACAGTCACCCAGAGCCCGGAAGTCAGAGGGAATCAGACCATGTGATGCCTAGAAGAGCTAGCCAAAGCATAGTCTTCTAAAGGGAAAGGAAGATCACCCTACTCAGCCCTCATCTAGGGCTACAGGAAATAATTTAGTGCCACAGCATATGGTTTGTTTTAGTTTTAACATGTCAGAGATGTTTCCTTTAATTATTTTCCCATTACTTTTTGCCTTTTTAAAATAGACTTTTACTCATCCCTCCCCTGAGAGTGCTTGAGGATTCTGTGTTATTTCATTTCTAACATGTTGCATTTCAAAAGACTTGGAGAATTAAATCTTGGCAGAAAAAGTGGGGGCTAATTAAGTAAGAGTGGGTCATGTTCTAATTTTCCATTCTTAGTCAGAATGAAGGTCTTTTTAATTGTAGGACTTAAGTTAAGGGAATAAGACTTTTATTCAAATAATTATGAACATCACTTTCTCATACATAGGTCAAAAGAGAACCTTGTATAAATCCCACTGAGGGAAGCTGCCTCTGTTTCAGAAGGAAGAAGATGGAAGAAAAGTAGAAAAGCAATAGGTCACAGGCAGGAGTGATACTGCTCTGATGTTAGCTCCTCTATGGTGTGCAGTGTGTTACTCTTATATTTCTTGGGGAGACCTAACCAATATAATTAACCAAGGCTAAACCTATTGGAAATAAGAAGTAGGATAAATCTTTTTCCTTTGACCTTTTATCTCAGTTCTCCCTTTCATTGCCCTGACTCCCAATGTCTTCCCTTCCATGCTTGTCTTCTTACTACAGAGAAGGTGCCTTTCTTGCTCTCAGGTACCTATAAGGCTATGATACAGCATAACCCCAGGAGGCCCCATTTAGAATCCAGTTAAAAATGGTACCTGGGGTTGGGCAATACTATGGCCCTGTTACTTTTATTGAAAGATCTAAAAACTTTACAGCAGCAGAACCTCACTTTCCAGTGGTGAAGAACCAGGAAACCTGGGGGGGGGGGGGGGGCACAACAAGGGAGACATTTGAACTTTTAACTTCCTAGTGTTCTAGTATCACTGCATTTGTAAGGGTACCATACGGCCCTGGCAATGAACTTCAAAGGATGGCATCACTGCTGCATTGCTCTGTACATTCTCTAAAGAATATGATGGGGAAGAACAAGAATTTGCTACCAGGGATCTTGTGATTAAGTAGAAAGTGCTTGAGATGCATCACAGGCAGACCTTGCTTTATTGTGCTTGGTTTTGTTGTTCTTAGCAGATACTACATTTCTTACAAATTAAAGGTTTGTGGCAACCCTACATAAAGCAAGTCTATCAGTGCAGTTTTTCCATCAGCATTTTCTCACTTCATGTCTTTATATTGCATTTTGTTAATTTTTGCAATATTTCAACTTTTAAAATCTTCATTATATTTGTTTTGGTGATCAGTGATCATCATTACTATTGGAATAAGATGACTCATTGAAGGCTCAGATGATGGTTAGCATTTTTAACAGTAAACTATTTTTAAACTAACATATATACATTGCTCTTTCAGATATAATGCTATTGAACACACAATAGACTACAACATACTGTAAATATATGAACTGCACATGCATCCTCAGTCATGTCTGACTCTGTGATCCCTACCAAGAGTGCAGCCTACCAGGCTCATCTGTCCATGGAATTTTCCAGGCAAGAATATTGGAGTAGGTTGCCATTCCCTTCTCCAGGGGATCTTCCTGACCCAGGGATTGAACCTGGGTCTCCTGCATTGCAGGCAGATTCTTTACCATCTGAGACACCAGAGAAGCCCTTATAAGAACAGTAAAACTAAAAATTTGTGTGGCTTGCTTTATCTTGGTGGTCTGGACCCAAACTTGCAATATCTTCCAGGTTGGCCTGTATATTCTTTCAACCTCTTGACATCATTATGGGGCTGGAAAAATCAGACATTACTGTGTCAGCTATATCAGACTGAAAACTAAATCTGAGAGACCAAGCTACATTCTTACTACTCAACTGTCTACCCTCTTCAGTATTTGCCTCTCGCTAGGTCACATTGTTTTCCCAGGACAGCCCACGTCCAATGACTACTTGATATAGGAGTAAAAGTGCCCAGTTCCCTTGGGTCTATATGGGATAATTCTGGAGGGCCATCAAAGCCTCAGAGCCATCTGCAGATGTGGCTGACGCCTTTCTTGAGTCTATACCACAACTCAACTTCTTCCTCTGCTCAAACTGCTTCTTTCTCCCCTTCTATAGGCACTGATTGAAGTCAGCTCAGTACAGTTTCTTGGTCATGTCCAGTTCTTTGTGACCCCATGGACTGCAGCACACCAGGCTTCCCTGTCCATCACCAACTCCCAGAGCTTGCTCAAACTCACGTCCATCAAGTTGGTGATGCCATCCAGTCATCTCATCATCTGTCATCCCCTTCTTCTGCCTTCAGTCTTTCCCAGAATCAGGGTCTTTTCCAGTGATGGAAGAGTAGTCCCAAATACAGTTCACCAGACTTTGTCCTAGAGTCTTCTTCTCAGAGAACGCAATCAGTGACAGAGAGCAAATACAAAGAGTGTATTACCAAGGTAAATACATCGGTTACCAAATGTGTCTGGTTGCTCAAATTTCATGAGTCATCTCCAGAGATTGATAAAGGGACTACATTCCAGAACCAGGGATAAGGCAAGAAAGACAAGATCACTTTGTGCCCTGGCTCCATCTTCTCTCCCACTGGCAAAAGTCTGCCCCATAGGCTGACAACCTCTCCACGATGCTTAGCTGGGTCATTCAGCCACTTCAGGTGACCACCGGGGAAGCCGGATTCTTCTCTTGTTCAGTCTAGCCCACGCCCAGGTACTGAGTTCTTCCCATCAGTCAGGAGTTCACAGGAAGTTCCCAAATCTGTATTGGTGGTAGTAACACACCCAGAATTTCTGACCACATGCATGGCATGAGCCTTCAATGGCACAGCTCCAGTCAGAAGGGACTGAGTCACATAGGGCTGAATGGAGGTGCAACGGAACGTAAACTAAGATCTGGAACATACACCATGATCACTATATATATATATATATATTTTTTTTTTTTTTGGATGGAACTCATTACATATTTATCTTATTAATGAACTATTTACTTCTCTTAGATTGTTAGAGAGGAGGGAAGCAGAACAGAGAGAGTGGCAAAAACAATAATATTATATAAGAAATAAACTGTGGGATTGTATAGAGCTCACCAGAGGCTTCTCTGGTGGCTAAGATGGTTAAGAATCTGCCTGCTTTGCAGGAAACCCGAGTTCAATCCCTGGGTCAGGAAGATTCCCCTGGAGAAGAAAATAGCAACCTATTCCAGTATTCCTTCCTGGAGATTTCCATGGACAGAGGAGCCTGGCAGGCTATAGTCCATGGGGCCACAAAGAGTCAGACACAACTTAACAACGAACACAACTATTACCATAGAGCTCTACAGTTAACAAAAATGGAAAAATATGCTTTTACAGAGGAGAAATTGTGAGACATTTTTATTTCTAGTCACACACAGCATTTAACTCACCCTCTTTCAGCAAAGAGGAGAATTTGATGGCTGGGATAAACTAGATTTTGTTAGGCTAAAGAAAAGCTAGAAAGAAGATTCTGGAAGGACATTGGAGGTGAAATACAATCCAATCACCTCACTTTATAAATTAGCAAGCAGATGGAGAGAAGAAAAATGAGCTCTGTGTCAGTTTTTGATCTAGGAGGAAATGATTAACAAAGAAGTGATTATATTCATATTAAAATTAAGTGGTGTCCTCATTAAAACTTTGTCTCTTAGGAAAGGACAGACTTGGGTGGAAACTTACCTTTCTTGAATTTCTATTGTGTTTTACAGATTTAACACTTATTATTTCTAATTAACTGATTAATCTTCTCAAAATTCTAGGAGGTAGATATTATTACACCTATTAATTAAGAAGCTTAGTAGCCTGGACAAGGCCAGATTAGTAATTAGTAACTTCTGGAATCAAATCCTGATTTCTGACCCTAAATATCATGTTCATACAACCGTATCACACTGACTCCAGAAGTGAAACAGTTCAAGATTACCCAAGCCAAGAAAAAAAATGATATCATATTTTCATGTTAATACACTGTCTCCACTTCCTTTTCATCTTAAGTGACTTAACAGCATCAAATATTAGAACAATGGCTTGCCCCAAGTTCATAAAAGCTTAACTTTCTGTTTGATTCAATAAAACATTGACATAAAAAGGAGCAGAAATATTCAGGAAAGACACATTTCTGAGTTTCCTTACTGCTGGGGTCAGGGACACAAAGCCCTCTCAGGATCTCCTAGTGTCAAATGAGAGGCATTTGGCTCCTGGGGCTACAAGGTTTCTTCCAGCTTGAAAACAAGACAAAAACAAACACACCAAGCACTGTGGGCCTGCATAGTTCTTTTCTTTTTAATGCCAAGCTATACAATTCCCAAAATAGCAACACCGCTGGGGAAGGCGGAGACTCACTGAAATCCTGACCCCCTGCAAACACAAGCAGGGCAGATGCTTCAGGAGATGGAAGCAAGTCTCAGTGAGCAGCCCGAGCTTTCTGCCTGCAGTGGTGGAGATTAATTGGCTTCTGCTGGCTGGCTGCACCATCTATGGGAAGCCTGGATGCTGTCATCGTAACAGTCATAATTCAGGTATTACTTGGAAAAAGAAGTGATGCCTTAGGCCCAAGTATCTGATCACTTGAAGGGAGTGTTAAATTTTTCTCCTAAGTCAATGGTTTTTCTTCCTCCCTTTTCTCCTCCTTCCCTCTCTCATGCTTGCTATTATACCAGGTATAGTGCTAAGAACTTACATGTGTTAACTAATGTAATCCTCAGAACAACCCTACAAAAGGTGTATTTGCTATCCTCATTTTATAGGTGAACAGACTGATGTGCAAAAAAATTAAACCAATATCTTGGGTCACACAGCAAGTACTGGGGGCCAGGGCTTGAACTTGAGCAGCCTGGCTCAGGAGTCCATGCCCACAGCCTGGGCGCTATTCAGTTAGAGTCATACACTGCACATGTTCCCTACTTCCCAGTCTTGGTTAATCTTGTGCTTATTTGTTTACAAATATCACTAAAAATGCTTGGCTTAACCCAAAGCACCTTAATCAGGTTTTGCTTTTATTTTTTCTCATTTGATTCCTAATAGCACTGCTTTACTTTGGACTGCTGGGAGTGACTCTATATGCCTATTTTATTGACTCATTTATTCTTCATCTGCAGCTTCAAGTTCATCTGCAACCTTCCAACACTCCTGTTCTAGCCACACCTGATGTCCTGCAGTACTTTACTCTGCTTTGCCCATGCTCTTTCTACTTTTCTTCCTGGCCTTCTATATCTGGGGACTATGTTTCCTCATCCTAACCCTAAAGTAGGAACATTCTGCTGCTGCTGCTGCTGCTGCTGCTAAGTCACTTCAGTTGAGTCTGACTCTTCACGACCCCATGGACTGCAGCCTACCAGGCTCCTCTGTCCATGGGATTTTCCAGGCAAGAGTACTGGAGTGGGGTGCCATCACCTTCTCTGAGGAACATTCTAATAACTTACTAATGTGTCCTTTGCCCTTTCTAGATCAAACTGTCCCTGAGAGACATAACAATGTTTTATTCTTCTCTGTGTCATTTCCCGTAAGACTTAATACAATAAAGACCTCAATTATCTTATAAATATTTTACCAAGAAAAACTGAAACATGAGGAAAATCCTTTTAAGTATATCTGGTATTTAAAATATTCATAATTCTTTGTAGGGGGAGCTGTCCTGACCTAACAACTCTTAATTCTCTTACTTTTACTCTAAGGCTGTCAACCAGCAAAGGCAAGAAATATATACAAAGGTAATATGATAAAAAAAAAAGTTCATGATAAAAATAAATTTATGTTATTGTGCATACCTCATGGTGACTCCCCTCTGTTAGTACAGTGCCTAGCTGGAAGAGATGTACGTTTCCTGCTATCAGTCGTGGAATTTAAGGGTGCTCAGTAAACTTAAGTTTCCTTAAGTTTTACTGAAGGAAGCTTAAGTAAACGGTGGCTCAAATTTATCTGGGATCTAACGAGGGCCACAGAGGTGACTCAACATTTATCCTTTGGAAAGGAGCCACTTGAACTTATGCTTGAGAACAAAGCTTGACTGATGGAAGATCCCTCTACTGCAGGTAGGACTGGATAGAGGCAGGTGTGGCTGGGTACTCACCCTGCCTTATAAACCATGAGTGGAGACTTGAGCGTAGGATGCTATGGCTGTTCTGCCTGACACTTTGTTGTGCCCAGAGAAGAACGTGATGAGGAGTCAGTGGAGTCTGGCTGGGGTGGGACGTGCTCCTTGGTGTTCTTTCCCTCATCTAAGAGAGGAAAACCAGCATGGGAAACAGGCCAGAAGAAAACACATCAATAATGTGAACAACTGAAAAACAGCAGCAAAAGAGTTTGTGGCCTAGTGAAAAAGGCAGACTGATACTAACATTTAATTTAATTCTGCTTTATTTTATTTATTAGAAGCCAATAAGAATAGAACTAATATGTGCTTCATGGCTTAACAAAAATAATAATAAAGTAGACAAAAACTTACAGTATTAACCTATTGGTTAACTTCTAGACTTCCACTAAAGCCCATTCAGAATACACTGAGGGCTTATTTTAGGATAGGAAGTGACTATTCTATGATAGGAGTTTCAATGACCAATTTTTCTCAACTGAAGAAACTGTAAACTTTATTCACCACTCTGCTCTCCTGAAGGTAATACAGGATCACAATACTTTATCTATAATTTTGAAAACCAAAAGGTTTTCATATTGGTGGCAATATCTGATATGAACTCTTGCCACAAAATCCATGTAAAGGGATAGAAAGTTTTTTATAGTCTTAACTTATTCCACTCACTGTGAATCATCTATACATTTCTTAGCAGAAATATGAATGCATTTAATTTGGGCATACTACCCTAAATTGGGAAGCAGGTGTTGAATTTGAGTCTACTGAAAACTGATTTCCTCTGCTGAGTTTATGATTAACCTCTCTATCTAAAACTTCATTCCTTTTCTTGTTCCCCACAAAATTGAGGCTCATCAAAGAAAAGGGCTCAATGAAACCAAGCCATGCCATGTGGGGCCACCCAAGATGGATGGGTCATGGTGGAGAGGTCTGACAGCATGTGGTCCACTGGAGAAGGGGATGGCAAACCACTTCAGGATTCTTGCCTTGAGAACACCACGAACAGCATGAAAAGACAAAAAGATAGGACACTGAAAGGGGAGCTCCCCAGGTCGGTAGGTGCTGAATATGCTACTGGAGATCAGTGGAGAAACAACTCCAGAAAGAAAAAAGGGATGGAGCCAAAGCAAAAACAACACCCAGCTGTGGATGGGACTGGTGATAGAAGCAAGGTTCAATGCTGTAAAGAGCAATATTGCATAGGAACCTGGAATGTTATGTCCATGAATCAAGGCAAAATGGAAGTGGTCAAACAGGAGATGGCAAGAATGAACGTCGACATTCTAGGAATCTGCTAACTAAGATAGACTGGAATGGGTGAATTTAACTCAGATGACCATTATATCTATTACTGTGGGCAGGAATCCCTTAGAAGAAATGGAGTAGCCATCCTAGTCAACAAAAGAGTCCAAAATGCAGTACTTGGATGCAGTCTCAAAAACGACAGAATGATCTCTGTTCGTCTCCAAGGCAAACCATTCAATATCACAGTAATCCAAGTCTATGCCCCAACCAGTAATGCTGAAGAAGCTGAAGTTGAACAGTTCTATGAAGACCTACAAGACCTTCTAGAACTAACACCCAAAAAAGATGCCTTTTCATTATAAGGGACTGGAATACAAAATTAGAAGGTCAAGAAACACCTGGAGTAACAGGCAAATTTAGCCTTGGAGTACAGAATGAAGTAGGGCAAAGGCTAATACAGTTCTGCCAAGAGAATGCACTGGTCATAGCAAACACCCTCTTCCAACAACACAAGAGAAGACTGTACACATGGACATCACTAGATGGTCAACACCGAAATCAGACTGATTATATTCTTTGCAGCCAAAGGTGGAGAAGCTCTATACAGTCAGCAAAAACAAGACTGAGAGTGGCTCACAAGACAGTCCTGTGGCTCAAATCATGAACTCTTAATAGCCAAATTCAGACCGAAATTGAAGAAAGTGGAGAAAACCACTAGACCATTCAGGTATGACCTAAATCAAATTCCTTGTGACTCTACAGTGGAAGTGAGAAATACGTTTAAGGGACTAGACCTGATAGACAGAGTGTCTGATGAACTATGGAATGACGTTTGTGACACTGTACAAGAGACACGGATCAAGACCTTCCGAAAGAAAAAGAAATGCAAAAAAGCAAAATGGTAGTCTGAGGAGGCCTTACAAATAGCTGTGAAAAGAAGAGAAGTGAAAAGCAAAGGAGAAAAGGAAAGATATACCCATTTGAATGCAGAGTTCTAAAAAATAGCAAGGAGAGAGAAGAAAGCCTTCCTCAGTGATCAATGCAAAGAAAGAGAGGAAAACAATAGAATGGGAAAGACTAGAGATCTCTTCAAGAAAATTAGAGATACCAAGGGAACATTTCATGCAAAGAAGAGCTCAATAAAGGACAGAAATTGTAGAGACCTAACAGAAGCAGAAGATATTAAGAAGAGGTGGCAAGAATACACAGAAGAACTGTACAAAAAAGGTCTTCACCACCCAGATAATCAAGGTGGTGTGATCACTCATCTAGAGCCAGACATCCTGGAGTGTGAAGTCAAGTGGGCATTAGGAAGCATCACTATGAACATAGCTAGTGGAGGTGATGGAATTCCAGTAGAGCTATTTCAAATCATGGAAGATGATGCTTTGAAAAGTGCTGCACTCAATATGTCAGCAAATTTGGAAAACTCAGCAGTGGCCACAGGATTGGAAAAGGTCAATTTTCATTCCAATCCCAAAGAAAGGCAAAGCCAAAGAATGCTCAAACTACCACACAAATGCACTCATCTCACAGCTAGCAAAATAATGCTCAAAATTCTCCAAGCCAGGCTTCAGCAGTACATGAACCATGAAATTCCAGATGTTCAAGCTGGCTTTAGAAAAGGCATAGGAACCAGACATCAAACTGCCAACATCTGCTGGATCATGGAAAAGGCAAGAGAGTTCCAGCAAAACATCTATTTCTACTTTATTGACTATGCCAAAGCCTTTGACTGTGTGGATCACCATAAACTGTGGAAAATTCTGAAAGAGATGGGAATACCAGACCACCTGACCCACCTCTTGAGAAACCTGTATGCAGGTCAAGAAGCGACAGTTAGAACTGAACTTGGAATGACAGACTGGTTCCAAATAGGAAAAGGAGTACATCAAGGCTGTATATTGTCACCTGCTTATTTAACTTATATGCAGAGTACATCTTGAGAAATGCTGGGCTGGAGGAAGCACAAGCTGGAATCCAGATTGCCGGGAGAAATATCAATAACCTCAGGTATGCAGATGACACCACCCTTATGGCAGAAGGTGAAGAAGAACTAAAGAGCCTCTTGATGAAAGTGAAAGAGGAGAGTGAAAAAGTTGACTTAAAGCTCAACATTCAGAAAATGAAGATCATGGCATCAGGTCCCATCACTTCATGGGAAATAGATGGGGAAACAGTGGAAATAGTGGCTGACTTTATTTTTCTGGGCTCCAAAATCAGTGCAGATGGTGATCTCAGCCATGAAATTAAAAGATGCTTACTCCTTGAAAGGAAATTTATGACCAACCTAGCCAGTATATTAAAAGCAGAGACATTACTTTGGCAACAAAGGTCGGTCTAATCAAGGCTATGGTTTTTCCAGTGGTCATGTATGGATGTGAGAGTTGGACTATAAAGAAAGCTGAGTGCCAAAGAATTGACACTTTTGAACTGTGGTGTTGGAGGACTCTTGAGAGTCCCTTGGACTGCAAAGAGATCCAACCAGTCCATCCTGAAGGACATCCATCCTGGGTGTTCATTGGAAGGACTGATGTTGAAGCTGAAGTTCCAATACTTTGGCCACCTGATGCGAAGAGTCGACTCATTGGAAAGACCCTGATGCTGTGAAAGATTGAGGGCAGGAAGAGAAGGGGACAACAGAGGGTGAGATTGTTGGATGGCATCACGGACTCAATGAACATGGGTTTGGGTGGACTCTGGGAGATAGTAGAGGAGAGAGGAGCTTGGTGGGCTGCAGTCCATGGGGTCACAATGAGTTGATACAACTTAATGACTGAACAGCAACAACTGGATGCCAGTCTTGTCATCCCACAGAAACCAAAGTTCCGTTTTAGTGGTATCCAACCATCAGCTTAATGATTTATCTCCTAGTATCTGAACATGAAAAAAAGTGTTACATTTCTTATTGGATTCCAAAATAGACTAGGGATTTTATTATTGTTCTCTTTTATTCACATAAAGATTTGAATTTTCATTTTTTAATTACTAAGATTATCCTGTTTTATGCTTTTATTTTAAAATTATCCTCTTTTAAACCTGGGATGTTGCCCATTCTGTCCAAAGAAGGTTAAGGGAGAATCATGTTTATGATTCATTTTCATGAAAAATCTGTTTTCAGTGCAACCAATGAAATCTAGGCACAGTGTATATGGTGTAAAAGGTACAAAGTTCTCAGATATACAGTTCCAAACTCTGGTCAGGCAATCTCTGATAGATAATCAATACAAAACAATGGCAGATAGCTTTGTTTTTTTGTTTTTCTTCTCTAGAAATTATACTAGGGATTGCAGTTGTGATTTTATTTTTTTCTTTCTTCCCCTAGTTAGTTAATTAATCCAATGCTCTACATATAACAGGCAAATTGTGAGATGTCACTTATAAATTACAAGTTGCTTAAGTTGCTTTAGGTAGGGGTGAGGGTAGGAGAGCAGGAAGCCATTTGGAACAAAGTGAAGTGAAAAGTAAAAGATTAGTACTACTTCCCCAACATGCAAGTTCTAGAAATAGATTCTCTTCAATTAAGAGTAAAATGATGGAAGACAATTGTTTCCTCTCCTCAGTAATGCCCTGGGAGTTTCCACTTAAACCTACTGTGATATGCTTTTCCTCTTTCCCAAAACAGCTTCCCTTTCCCCAGGCCTGGCTTCTGCTTTCTTGAATCATCAGATTCAAATGTTCTCAGATCCAGGAATATCCCCAATCCTGTCCTCCAGGGCTATGCTGACATAGCATTCTTTACATACCTAGCAAGTCTGACCTTAGGTCATGCTGATACTTTACAATGCAGAACATCCTTCCATGCAGAATTATTTATTGCTTCCTACTTATGTAAACATGCCATTATAACTAAATTTTTTTTTTGAAATTATTTTTAGTAGCAGTTTTGTGATTAATCCATATGTATTCTGATTAAGTAATTCTTATTTAATGCTAGGAGACAGTTCATTTAATAAATATTGAAACTCATACCATTCCGTGCTCTTGGAAAATCCAGAAGATAATTAAAATGACATGTTCTCAATAAATATCTCATTTTCCATAGATCAACTGTTTCTTTCCCTTGGAAAGAGATTACTAATTTCTAAATGAAAAAACTAAGGCATTTTTAGAAATGAGTGTACAAGAATTCTTCTTCTCAAATTACCTGAGTGTAATATGAGCTACTCCCTTGTTTTATTAAAACAAGATAATAGTTAAAATTTAATAGCTATTTCTACCCTTCTCCAAAACAATAAAACTGCCTCCTTACAACTGGCATGAATTGTAGTTAAGGCCCATTTTCATCCTCCATAAATTATTGTCAGGATATTTTTTTCCTGGTCAAAACTTATGAATTTACATCTTTAAACAATTTCTTTTTCCACTGTTGCACCTATATTTTCTTTTTGAATTTGTTTTGCTGTTGTTGGCAGTTTTGCTACTAAATCTTGTAGTGAGAAGTCTTAGTCTTTATGTGCCTGAAAATGTATTTGTTTTGCACTTTGTCTTGAATAAGAATTAGTCTCCCTTAGCACTTTGAATATATTATTTCATTATCTTTGGACATTTATTTATTTCTGCTAAGAGGAAGCCCATGTTCAATCTAGTGTCATTGCATTATAGGTAATCTATAATTTCTTTCTAGTAGCTTTTCATATTTGCATTTTATACTTGATAGTTTGAGATTCCACCATTATATGTCTAATAGTATATTTCTTTTTTATTTATTTACCTTGTTCAGTTGGCAAGATTTTTCTGAATCTGAGGATTCATGTCTTTCTTCAATTCTTGAAAAAATTTCAGATATCATTTTTGCAAATATTTTCTCATTCCATTATCTCTGCTCTTGAATTCTTACTTATATTTTGGAACTTCTCAATCTATCCTTTGTTTTCTTTCATGGCTCTTTCATATTCTCCACCTCCTTCTCCTCATATATTGTATTTTGAATGAGTTGTTCTAGCGACTACTTTTATTTTCCTACGTCTAGCTTACTCTTTATTTTATCTAAGATCCTATTTTACTTTTAAGAACCATTTTTTTCATTTCTATTATTTACACTTGGTCTCTTTTCATATATTTGTGCTCTGATTTGTTAATTTTATAGTCTTATTTCCAGGATGTTATTTACTTCTATATCTCTCTGAGAAATCTGAACATACTTAAAATGCAGAATGCTATTGCATGCAATGGAGAAGGAAATGGCAACCCACTCCAGTGTTCTTGCCTGGAGAATCCCAGGGACAGTGGAGCCTGGTGGGCTGCCGTCTATGGGGTCGCACAGAGTCGGACACAACTGAAACAACTTAGCAGTAGCAGCAGCAGCAGCATGCTACATGACATACCAATAGGTGCCATGAAGATTCCCAAACTGACCGTAAAAGACCAAAAAGTGGGCAGTGGTCCAACTCCTGGAAATCCTTGTCCCTTCCATGAATGAATTGGAATAATCCTCCTACTTGTTAGCATATGTAATTACCCAGCCCATAAAAACTAACCACCCCATTTATCAGGACCTCTTGACTTTTTAGATGGCCCACACTCCATCTCTGTAGTGTGTATCTCCCAGAAAAGCTTGTTTTCACTTTACTATGGCTTACTCTTGAATTCTTCCCTGCCAAGGACACTTACTTGGTGGCCTGTCTCAGGGACTCACCTGAGACCTGGGACATGACTGTCCTCTTGCTCCCCATTTTCCTGTAGCAAAATAAGCCAGTCGCAGAGTGACAAATACTGCATGATTCCACTTTTATGAGGTATTTGCAGAAGTCAGACTCACAAATGCAGAAAGCAGAATGGTAGTTGTTAGGGCTGGGCACGGGGGAGAGAGTAGAAAATAAGAAATTGCTATTCAATGAGAATGGAAGTATCAGTCATGCAGGATGAACAAGTTCTAGAGAATCTGTTGTACAACATTGTGCTTAGAGTTAACAATATAGGATACTTTAAAGTTGTTAAGAGAGTAAATCTCATGTGTTTCTTACCACGATTTTTTTTTAATGAATGAATTTTGGCTTCATAAAGCTATGGAGCAGGAGGAGAAGGGGACAACCGAAGATGAGATGGCTGGATGGCATCACTGACTCGATGGACGTGAGTCTGAGTGAACTCCGGGAGTTGGTGATGGACTGGGAGGCCTGGCGTGCTGCAGTTCATGGGGTCGCAAAGAGTCGGACACGACTGAGCGACTGAACTGAACTGATCTTAAATTTTAGCATTTGTGAATCTTTCCAAGGTATGAATCTTTTGACATGGCAAGGATTTTTTGGTGTGATTTATAATTTTCAATTGTGAGTTTATCTTCCAAAGGACCTTACCTTTATCAATGCCTCTTCCTCTTTAGTAGTTTCACGGTTGCCTCATTCAGCTCCCTCTGTTGTCTGGGTCAATGAGGCTATCAGTTAGGGTGAGTTCTTAAACTTTTCGGTTGTTGGTTGCTGTTTTTGTTTAAATGACCTCACTGAAAACAATGATATCCTTGTTTCCTTTCCCCTCAAAATGCATATATAGGCATGCACATAAAATTTTATTTCTAACTTAAAGAATTTTATAGGCCTCTGAAAGTCCAGTCATTCAGCCTCTAGAGGTACTTAGATTTCTAGTTTAAAACTCTCAGTTAGAGGTTTGCAGGCTTTATTTAATGTGGGTAGAAAAATTCCAGATGTTTCTCCTTCTTGCAATATAGCAGCAGTTATAATTATCCTGATAATTTTTGCTTTGACCATAGATAAAAGATATAGCCATTCTTATAGTGTATAGTAGCAGGTCTTTGTGGTTTTATTTACATCTCCTAACGACTCAGGAAGAATTCCCTGGTGGCTCAGTGATAAAGAATCTATCTGCTAATGCAGGAGACACAGGAGACTTGGTTAGATCCCTGGGCTGGGAAAATCCCTTGGAGAAGAAAGTAGCAAAGAACTGCAATATTCTTGCCTGGAGAATCCCATGGACAGAGGAGCCTGGCGGGTTAGTCTGTGGGGTTGCAAAGTCCATGGGGTTGCAGTTAGATGCGACTGCGATGACAGTGACGCGGGAGGCTGAACATCTTTTCATATGCTTATTTGCATTCCATATGCTTTTTTTTTTGGTGAAGTATCTGCTTAAATATTCAGCCCATTATTTAAAATTTGAGTTGTTGTTTTCTTAATGTTGGGATTTTAGATTCTTTATACATTCCAGATGCTACAATCAACTACATGATTTGCAAATATTTTCTCCTAACCTATAACTTATCTTTTCATTGTCTTAATGTCATTCGAAGAGAAAAGTTTTAACATTTTTGACAACTTCCAATTTTTTAATATATTCATTTATGGATAGTGTTTGGTGATGTATCTCTAAAGTCTTTTGACTCACTTATGTTCACAAAGATTTTCTCTTTTTTTTTAAAGCTTGGTAATTTTAAGCCTATGATTTAAGTTAGTTTTTAGATATGGTATAAGGTTACTATGAATTTGTGACTATATTTTAAAACCTATTTCTCCTTTTTCTTTGGAGCAGAGAAGCCTGGTTATGAGCTTGTTTACTTCAGCAGATTGACCCTTAATTGATACTACATTAGATGGTGTTTTTATTCAATAGCTCATCTGCTTGATGTGCAAACTAATTATATGTAGGCTAATTGGCTAGTTTTCAATTAAGAGAGAGAAATGACCATTCATGCATGAAGCACTGGTTAGTGCAGAACAGTATATAAATCACTCTTTCTGACTCTAAACAGAGTGCTTGACTCTCATAAACAATGCTCTTTGGGAAAGTTATTTGCATAACGAGATGAAACCCATACATTATTCTATGCATATTTGTAATTAAGTAGCACATATCAATGGAGTCGAAATAAATCAGTACAAAGGTGATCAATGAATTGAAAATACATAACCAGCTCATGTAAGCATCCCTTCAAAATATGATATTTATGAAAAATATTAAATGAGTACACGTTATGGTGGAAAGTGATGGTTTAAGGGTTTTCTAATATTGCTTTCACTGTAATATATTTTCCCACAAAACTTCCACAATTGAAAGATGCAGAAATTCATTCACTCTTTTCATAAGATGAAATTAAAAAATAAGTTTCTCTGTGACCCTCAGAAAAGCAGCTTCTTTCATAACAAACAAATATTTTTAGAAGAGAAAGAAGGAAAAGAATACAAAGAACTTCAGAATAAGGCAGTAATAATAAATAAGATGAAAACCTTCAGCATCGGAGAAAATATTTGCAAATGAAGCAACTGACAAGGGATTAATCTCCAAAATATACAAACAGCTCATATAACTCAATATCAAAAAACAAACCAATCAAAAAATGGGAAGAAAATCTATTAATAAATAGACATTTCTCCAAAGAAGACATAGAGACGACCAACAAACATGTGAACAGATGCTTGACATCACTAATTATTAGAGAAATGCAAATCAAAACCACAGTGAAGTATTACCTCACACCAGTCAGAATGGCCATCATCAGGGTGTGGAGAAAAGGGAACCCTCTTAAACTGTTGGTGGGAATGCAAAGTGATACAGACACTGTGGAGAACAGTATGGGGCTCCTTAAACAACTAAAAATAGAGTTATCATATGGCCCCAAATCCCATTCCTGGGAATACACCCAGAGAAAACTATAATTCAAAAAGATAAGTGCACCCCAATATTCATTGCAGCACTATTTGCAATAGCCAAGACACGGAAGCAGTCTAAATATACATCAACAGAGGAATGGATAAAGAAGATATGGTGTGTATATGAGTGAAGTCGCTCAGTCGTGTCCGACTCTTTGCGACCCCATGGACTATAGCCTAACCAGGTTCCTCCGTCCATGGGATTTTTCAGACAAGAATACTGGAGTGGGTTGCCATTTCCTTCTCCAGGAGATCTTCCCGACCCCCAATGAGGGCCAGGTCTCCCTCATTGTAGGCAGACGCTTTACCGTCTGAGCCACCAGGGAAGATGGTGTGTATACATATGTGTGGGTGTGTGTGTGTATATATATATGTATATATATATATGGAATATCACTCAGACATAAAGAAGAATGAAATTATGCCATTTGCAGAGACATGGATGGACTCGAGACTGTCATACAGACTGAAGTAAGTCAGAAAAACAAATACTGTATATTAACATTATATGTGGAATCTAAAAAAATGGTATAGATGAGCTTCTTTGAAAAGCAGAAATAGAGACACAGATGTAGAGAACAAATGTATGGATACCAAGTGGGGAAGAGAAGGGTGAGATCTACTCAGGAGATATACTCTCTCCAAGGGGAGATTGGGATTGTCATCAATACATGACTATGTGTTGGACATAGTCATAAATACATTACTATGTATTAGACAACTAATGAGAACCTACTGTATAGTACAGGGAATTCTACTCAATGCTCTGCAGTGACCTAAATGGGAAGGAATCCAAGGAAGAGGAGACATATGTATGCTGCTGCTGCCAAGTCGCTTCCGTCGTGTCCGACTCTGTGCGACCCCATAGACGGCAGCCCGCCAGGCTCCCCCGTCCCTGGGATTCTCCAGGCAAGAACACTGGAGGGGGTTGCCATTTCCTTCTCCAATGCAGGAAAGTGAAAAGTGAAAGGGAAGTCAGTCAGTCGTGTCTGACTCTTAGCGACCCCGTGGACTGCAGCCTACCAGGCTCCTCCATCCATGGGATTTTCCAGGCAAGAGTACTGGAGTGGGGTGCCATTGCCTTTGGTAAATTCACTTCGCTGTACAGCAGAAACTAACACAACATTGTAAAGCAATTATAATTCAACAAAAATACCCTGCAGTAATATCTGAAACACATATTCAAGCCCAGTTTGAAAAAGGCAAGTCTTTTGATGATAATTTTGTATAAACATTCCAAAAAACATAAAATGTAAGTTATAAGGAAAATGTTTCTGCATTTCCACCTTTCTGGGAAAACTACTGCTAACTATTCAAGCTGTTGTTATAAAAATGCTTTTAACAAACATTTCTCTTAGGATGGAAACAATGTTTGATGGGGGAAAGTGCTTTGGGTAGAATATTGATACTGATGAACATTTTTACTATAAAACAAGAGCAAAGTGCACTTGTTACTTTGGAGAAAGAAGGGAGATGGGAGAGATGGAGAACAAAGATCAGCTATATTGCAGAGAACTGTTTATTCCCCTTCAAGAACTTCTCCCTCCAGCCCTAGTCTCCTCAAATCTTTAGTAAAATACACACACAAATCACAAAATGTATATTATCAGACATCTTGTGAAACTGATGAAGCAGTCAGACCTTTGTTCTGAAGTAACACAGCACAAAAACATATCCAAATGAAGATTCTAAAGATATGCACAGGACCTAGAAGAAACCATGAAATTTCTCTCACAGGATGGTGAAACTGGGGTTTGGACCAAATTTGACCATATCTCTAGGAGTTAGGGATTTCACAATGGGCATATCATCTGGGTTATATATGGATTTCACTGGTTTAAAAAAGAACAGGGCAGACATTTACTGCTACAAAAGCAGATTTTCAAAATATTCAGTTCGGTTCATTCACTCAGTCATGTCCGACTCTTTGTGACCCCATGGACTGCAGCACGCCAGGCTTCCCTGTCCATCACCAATTCCCAGAGCTTACTCAAACTCATGTGCATTGAGTCAGTGATGGCATCCAACCATCTTATCCTCTGTCGTCCCCTTCTCCTCTTGCCTTCAATCTTTCCCAGCATCAGGGTCTTTTCCAATGTGTCAGTTCTTTGCATCAGGTAGCCAAAGTTTTGGAGTTTCAGCTTCAGCATCCTTCCAATGAATATTCAGGATGGATTTCCTTTAGGATGGACTGGTTAGATCTCCTTGCAGTCCAAGGGACTCTTGAGAGTCTTCTCTAAATATTACTAAATAGAAAAATCCAGTTGTATATCAATCAGTATTCCATTTTCCCAAATGAGTCTATCTAAAGCTGAATTCCAGAGGGAGAATTTATTATGCAAACCTGATCTACATTAAGGATGTGTTTGGATGAAAGAAGCAGGTCCTGGCAGTCGGGCCTGCTTCAAAGAGAGCAGGAGAGGGTGAGGAAAGTCAGAGTTGTGTACAAGCTAGGCAGAAGAGACCCTGCAAAGAGAAGAGCAGGAACGGCTACCTAATTTTTTTGGCCCAGTGAAAAGTAGAAATCTGGGATCCCCTGTTGAAAATTTATTGAGAATTCCAAGATGGCACCGCTCAGCATGAAAACCTTTTAAATGTGGTTCTGAGTGGCTGTATAGATCTCATGTCCAAGAAGCTGGCCCTAAGAGGACACAATCTACAATTCCTGTGCTTCATTGTATGTTTTTCTCTTTTTCCATTAATTGCCAACTTTTGGGGGCAGGGAATGTTTTTTCCTTCTAAAGAAAACACATAGTGAGAAAGTAAAGGTTTACTTGCCCCAGATTTCCTTTTTACCATCTTTTCTTGCCTAACTTCAGTCTGGCAGCATGGAAGGCAACTCCTGGGAATTTTCTTCCTAGGAATTTTCATTAGCAAGTCTCTCACATTAACCAAGACCTGAAATCTCTCATATGTGTGTGTATGTTCAGTCATTTCCGAATGTTTATAAGCCTATGGACTGTAGCCTGCCAAGCTCTGCTGTCCAATATTTCTAGGCAAGAATATTGGAGTGGGTTGCCATGCCCTCCTCCAGGGGATCTTCCTGACCCAGGGATTGAACCTACATCTCCTGTGTCTCCTGCATTGGCAGACGAATTCTTTACCACTGAGTCTTGGAGGAAGCCTCAAAATCTTGTACCATTCACTTATTATTTCACATTTCAAAATAAAACTGCAATCATACCAATTGTCCTAGGAGCAGTGTGGTTAAAAAAAAAAAGACCAAAAACTCCTGACACACAGGAGGTTCTCATTACCTCTTCATGAATCAATAATTAATAAAAATTGCATTCTAGCTCCGCTCTGAATGTTCGCAGGGAGATTATTTACCACAGGGAGAACTCAACTTCTCTTCTGAAAAATAATAGGTTGAGACAGTTATCAAGTTTAAAAATGTCTGTGGTTCAATGTATAGGAAGATATATTTAAAAAGAGAAAGCGTTAAAATGATTCGGAAAAGCAACATACAAGCTGTTGGAATAAGAAAAATCCCGTAAACACAATTTCTTGATTTCCAACACATAGTCAATTAATGTACTTATAACTTTCACCTTAATACATTCACAACTGCATTGTTTATTTAGTCTACATTTCAAATCTGCTGCTGTGCTACTTCCTAGGGGGAAAGTAATGGCTGAGGAGGTTAGGGTGTGATTCTACCTAGTCTGTCAATCCAGACTACTAATCGGTATGGATTGCGGTCAGGGCTTATAACTCTGTGTCTCGATCTTGGGGCAGACCAAAATCGGTTTCCTCATAAGCCATCTCTTTAAGCACAATGTGTACCTCCAAAGCACACAGACTGCTGTTATTCCTAAGAGAAAGAACAATGGAAGTAAACAAACGACCAAGAAAGCAGAAGGCATTGCATGGGGTTAAACACAAAGTTTCTCTTGAAATGAGTCTTGATATATCAACAGATAAGAATCAAGATGTTATTCACATCGGTTGACCCACATTTGCTTAGAAATTTTAAAACTAGTTTTGGGCCAGACTTGAGCAAATAGTGACCTTTTTTATCTGCAGTTAAATATCTACTTCACCTACTCTTGTTTCAGAAGTGGAACTATAAGTGATCAACAAGTTTCCCAAAAAAATCCTCACACATTTAAAGTAGCTGAATAGGAAATTTAGAATGTGAGTCCATGGGTGAGTCAAATTCATTCTAATTAATAGATTTTTCATATCAAATATAATAGCACTTTTCTCATTCTGAATTATCAGTGAAATGGATGATCTGGAGAAGAAAATTTTTTGAGAAAATAAATTGTACTGAAAAAAAAACCTGAAAAATTCAGTAAAGTTGAAAAATAAGTTTATATACTTCAAATAGAAAGTGAAATAAATAATAGCCAATTATGAGGTAGTAGAAAGACAATAGCCCCTGAAGTTTTAAAGATCTGAATTGTAGCTTTGCAGCTTACTAGCTTTGAGGCTTTAGAAAAGTTTTAACATTACTCCAAGCCATATTTTCCTTTATATAGGTATGTAGATATAATAATCTGTAGCTCACCTATCGGCTACAGATGTGAAATCCATACAGTTGGAGCGGCATCATTTTATATTTATGCTTACAAATAATATGCATTCTCCTACAAATTAAAGTATGTAACTATGTGCCTCTTTTATACAATTTAGAAATGAATTGTATATACTATTTTTAACTGCAAAATTTATACTACAGATATTACCTTCATACATATGTATTATATATTTTAAATGTATAAAATCATGCATGCCATTCTTTATGGGTTAATATTTTCATGGGTAATTTTATCCATATGTAATTTTTTACTTTATGAAATGACTTTAGGACATAATTCTCACATAAGATGTAGCTCTGCTGCACATGGAAGTGTTTTGCAAACCATAAAGACTACACATTCCAATCCCAAAGAAAGGCAATGCCAAAGAATGCTCAAGCTGCCGAACAATTGCACTCATCCCACACGCTAGTAAAGCAATGCTCAAAATTCTCCAATCAAGCTTCAACAATACATGAACCGTGAACTTCCAGATGTTCAAGCTGACTTTAGAAAAGACGGAGGAACCAGAGATTGAATTGCCAATATCTGCTGGATCATCGAAAAAGCAAGAGAGTTCCAGAAAAACATCTATTTCTGCTTTATTGACTATGCCAAAGCCTTTGACTATGTGGACCACAATAAAGTGTGGAAAATTCTGAAAGAGATGGGTAATACCAGACCACCTGACCTGCCTCTTGAGAAATCTGTATGCAGGTCAGGAAGCAACAGTTAGAACTGGACATGAAACAACAGACTGGTTCCACATAGGAAAAAGAGTGCATCAAGGCTGTATATTGTCACTCTGCTTATTTAACTTTTATGCAGAGTACATCATGAGAAATGCTGGGCTGGATGAAGCACATGCTGGAATCAAGATTGCTGGGAGAAATATCAATAACCTCAGATATGCAGATGATACCACCCTTACGGCAGAAAGTGAAGAGGAACTAAAGAGCCTCTTGATGAAAGTGAAAGAGGAGAGTGAAAAAGTTGGCTTAAAGCTCAACATTCGGAAACGAAGATCACGGCATCTCGTCCCATCACTTCATGGGAAATAGATGGGGAAACAGTGGAAACAGTGTCAGAGTTTATTTTTCTGGGCTCGAAAATCAGTGCAGATGGTGATTGCAGCCATGAAATTAAAAGACGCTTACTCCTTGGAAGGAAAGTTATGACCAACCTAGACAGCATATTAAGAAGCAGAGACATTACTTTGTCAATTAAGGTCTATCTAGTCAAGGCTATGGTTTTTCCAGTGGTCATGTATGGATGTGAGAGTTGGACTATAAAGAAAGCTGAGTGCCAAAGAATTAATGCTTTTGAACTGTGGTATTGGAGAAGACTCTTGAAAGTCCCTCGGACTGCAAGGAGATCCAACCAGTCCATCCTAAAGGAGATCAGTCCTGGGTGTTCATTGGAAGGACTGATGTTGAAGCTGAAACTCCAGTACTTTGGCCACCTGATGTGAAGAGCTACTTGTTGGAAAAGACCCTGATGCTGGGAGGGATTGGGGGCAGGAGGAGAAGGGCACGACAGAGGATGAGATTGTTGGACGGCGTCACCGACTCGATGGACATGGTTTGGGTGGACTCCGGGTGTTGGTGATGGACAGGGAGGCCTGGAGGGCTGCAGTTCACGGTCACAATTCATGCTGCAGTTCATGGGGTCGCAAAGAGTCGGACATGACTGAGCGACTGAACTGAACTGAATTGAAAGACTATACAAGTAGGATGTTCTTAGTATTTTTTCACTGAGGACAAGCAAAATATTTTTTAAAAAGGGAACAAAAAAGAAATAAAACCTTACATGAAGATCATAAAGAGTTCCTTACCTTATCTTAATTGCTTAGTTTTATATTTAGACTACATACTATTACAGTTTAGAGTGTGCTATCTTTAATCTTCAAAAAATAGATTTGTGTTCAACTAAATCTCTATGGACTTAAACAGGGGCTTATTTTTAACCTGATATTACATATTTAACGGTTATGCAAGTTAATTTTAAAATAATAAATTGAATTTACAAACATTGAATAATCTATTTTTTCACAATAGATGAATAACCAACTTGAAAATCTTCACACTTGTTCCAAGGTTGCTGGAATTTCACTGAAAATTTTAAAAATAACTGTTTAGCCAAGCAAAATTAATCCATAAAAATTTGTTCTATAAAAATAAAAAGAGAATGTTAAGTTTTAGTTTATGAAATTTTAGGGCTGCAGGAACTCAGAAAATGATTTCCATCCTGTTTCTTTTGAAGCAGAAATTGTAAAAGGTTAAGTGATTTGTATAAAGTCAAGTATAATGTCATGGAGAGAATGGAACTCCAGGCTGGAGAGTCAAAAGCCAGTGAGAGCAGGTCAGCAGAACAACAATAGCCAAATACAGACAGCTCATGAACTTGAGCCTTGCCAAACTCCTCAGAAACATCACAAACACCAGAGTCCTTTCAGTGACTGTTCCTGGAAGCACTCCAGAACAAATATACAAGGCCACAAAAGAGTATAGGAGGACATGAACTCCACAATTCAACATTTTCAATAGAGTTTAGAAAATTGATGCATGATGTATTAATAAGCATCAAATTTTAATTGTATGCTAGCAAGCCATCCTCTTCATTTTATGCCTACTTTTGGAGGATTGTATGATTTTCCTCGGTTTTTAAATTTGCCTTCCACTGTGACCACAGCTAACTTCAAGGATTAAGGTAAAGCCATTATCCTGAAGGCATTATGACTTGTGACTTTATGACCTACAGGAACGTGTACAAATTTCAAGTGAGGCAGTCCTGAGTATGAATTATGTCTCCAGCACTTACTAATCCAACACCCTGAATCAAGATATTCTCGGAACCTCTATTTTCTCTCCAGTGAAATGAGGGTAATATTGCACAGTAGATACAAGGATTAAATAAAGCATATAAATGCATACTGTGAAGTAGGCACTCAACAAATAGTAACACTTTAGCTTCAACACACAAAAATTTCTTATTTTCTTCAAAGAGAAGAAGTATCAACTTCACAAAGAAGAAGAGTGACTCTTTCACGGAAGAAAACCCTGCCCAAAGGGAATGATTTGCCTTATTTCATGATTTTCTCTGCCTTTCTGGCTTTTTTTATAGCACCTTTCACATGACATTGTATGTTTTTCTTCTAATTTTCAGCTTTATTGAAGTATGATTGGCAAATAAAAATTATATATAGTTAGGTTGTACAATATGCTTTAAGATGTAAAACTTGATGATTATTAACTATAGTCACCATGCTGTACATTAGATCTTTAGAACATAGTCATCTTATAACTGAAAGTTTATTCCCATTGATCAATATCTCTCTATTTTCCCCACCCCCAGCCTTGGTTACCACCCTCTCATTCTATAAGCTCATCTTCTTAGATTCCACATATAAGTAAAATAATACAGTATTTGCTCTTCTGTGTCTGGTTTGTTTCACCTATCATAATACCCTCCAAGTTAATCCATGTTGTCACAAATGGCAAGATTTTCTTCTTTGTTATGGCTCAGTTAATACTGTATGCATGTACCACATTTTCTTTATCCATTCATCTGCTGATGGACATTTAGGTTGTGACCGTGTCTTGGCTATTGTGAATAACGCTGCAATGAACGTAGGAGTGCAGAGAGCCCTTTGAGACACTGATTTTATTTTTTTAGAAACACACCCAGAAGTGAAATTGCTGGATCATGTGATAGTGCTATTTTTAATTTTTTGATGTGTCTTCAGACTATTTTCATAATGACTGTACCAATTTATATTCTCAGCAACAGCATACAAGTTTTCCTTTCTGTGTCATTATCACAAACATTTGTCTTATGATAACAGCTGTCTTAACAGGTATAAGGAGATTCATCACTGTGGTTTAGGTTTGCATTTCCCTGATGATTAGCAGTGTTGAGCACCTTTTCATGTATCTGTTGAAATATAGATATCTTGTATATCTTCCATTTGTTTATCTTCTTTGGATAAATGTCTCTTTAGGTCCTCTTCTCACTTTAAAATCAGTTTTTTTTTTTTTTTTTTGCTATTGAGCTGTATAAGTTTATTATATATTTAGATATTACCCCCTTATCAGATAGAGTATTCAGACCCTTTCGCCTATTTCCTAGGTCATCTTTTCATTTTGCTGATTGTTTACTTTGCTGTAAAGATGCTTTTTAGTTTGATGTGGTCCCACTTGCTTATTTTTGCTTTTGTTTTCTTCACTTTTGCATCTCTCCCGAAAAACAAAATCATAGCCAAGACAATCATTATCAAGCAGATTTCCCCTTATGTTTTCTTCTAGAAGTCTTATGGTTTTCTTCAGGTCTTACACTTATGGTTTAATCCATTTTGAGTTGGTTTTTGTGTATAATGTAAGATAAGGGTTCAATTTCATTCTCTTGCATGTGGATATTCAGTTTTTCTAGCTGAAAAAAGAAACTATCTTTATTGAAGAAATTATCTTTTCTTTGTGCATTCTTAGTGCTCTTGACAAAGATTAGTTGACTACATATGCGTGGGTTTATTTCTGGGCACACTGTATATTTTTTCTGTGAGAAGACTTTGTCTCTCAGTTTATTGACCTGAGTGTTCAGTGAGGTTATGAACAAAGTCCAAAGAAAGCATGTTATTGTTATTCTGGAAAAACAACTGTACTGATTTATTTCTCTTGCCATTTCTTCCTGTCAAAAAGGAGTAAGAAAGACTTTTAAGAAAGGGAAAAAAATTTGTAATCCCTAAATACTTGATATGCAGTCTATGTCCGCATCCTTTTGGGAGGAGGTGTCTTCGTTTTATCAAGTCCTGCTCTCATGCAGAGGCTTAGTGACTAAATGATTTCCTTTGTTCCTCATACCACCATGGGTATAATCTGACTTGGTCATTTAGGCTTCCAACACAACTTTGAGAAATGATAAATGCAGATGGCAAGTAACATTAGTCTTTAATGTTATTTCCCAAACAAGATCCAGTATGGAGCAACAAGTCATTAAAGTATCCAGGTTTATAAGGATAGCAACCCAAGCCAGAGTGCAAGAAGTGACACTTGTTTCCTAGGACATGTCTAGGGAGCTGAAGAGTGACTTCTCAAAAGAGAGACCATCAAAGAGCACAGAATGTTTTTTCTGCTTGGAAGAAATGGAGATAATCTGAAACTTCGTGTTGTCATACCAATTTATCTTAATTTTAACATTACGCAATTTATCTGGATAAGAATTAATGAGTTTTTCAGTAGTGATGGGAAATAAGCATGAGTCAGATGAAAACAACTTTTTTCAAAGACTTCCTTTGAAGTCTGGCTGGAAAGGAAATAAACTTCTTTCCTTTCCTGTCTCTCTTGTATTAGTTTTTCTCATACTTCCTTAAGTAGGAGTGGTTTGTGTTCATGTCTTGTTCTTCTTACTGAGACATTGTATCCTTTGAGAACAGGTGACTATGTCATGTGTATTTTTCTATCACTTACACACCTAGCATAGTTTTTATATACAGTCACCCCACTCCAGTACTCTTGCCTGGAAAATCCCATGGACGGAGGAGCCTGGTAGGCTGCAGTCCATGGGGTCGCAAAGAGTCAGACACGACTGAGTGACTTCACTTTCACTTTTCACTTTTGTGCATTGGAGAAGGAAATGGCAACCCGCTCCAGTGTTCTTGCCTGGAGAATCCCAGGGACGGGGGAGCCTGGTGGGCTGCTGTCTATGGGGTCACACACACTGGAACAAGACTGAAGCGACACAACAGCAGCAGCAGCAGCAGCAAATAAAAATGTCTGAAAGAAGTACATAAATGAAGAAATGAAAGGTATGGCTTGGGCCTGTTCAAAAGAGTGAACACGGAGAGAGAAACAAGAGAAAACAAGCCCAGAATTGCTTAACTTGGCCCCAAAACATGGGGTCCTTATAGGATTGCAAACCATTATTACTTGTTCGATCTCAGTTCTCTATTTTTCCTGTCAAATATTTTATTTCTTTAATTTTTCTTTGTGTATACTTTTTTTTTTACTTCTTTATCATCTTGGCTTCTTTATAAGTCAGCTCTTTAAAGTTTAACATTTCAGGGAAATTGAGCAATTGCTATTTCCTTTAAACTAGATCATAAGTTTATTAGAGTGAGTTTTCCCCCTGAATTCTGTATAGACATCTGGCTCCTGTCAACTCTCAGTCATCATTAACATTGATGATGCTAATTGCATTTCCTTATGGAGTCCTGGTTGACAATACATGATACAATTAATCAAAAGCAAAATGAAACCAAATTGTGGACAGGCTAATTCTTTTCCATAATGAGTAATACACATTGATAGATGATTTTTGTTAATGAGGAGCTCAATTACTTTATACATTTGATCTCCCCCTCCTCAAAAGCAGCTGGTAAGGATTAGTTTCCCTATCTTTGGAGAATTCAAGGCTCAAGATCATGCAGGGATAGAGCAGGACAGGGCCAAGCTTGCACACTCCTAAATTAATGTAATCCATCTCCTAAGTCACTTGTCATCCTGTAGAAACCTATTAAGGGCCTCTGGTATAAAGACAGATACTCATCAAGCCCATGAAAAATATACAAACAAGCTTGCCGTGTACTTACAGGAAACAGAGGGACTAAATGAACCCGTAGCTCGGCTCTCCAGCTGTAAGGTCCACTCATCCTTTAGAAAGACCCAGAGGCTTCACTCAGTTTCCTCTTCCTCCTGCATTTCACCAGGATGGTACAGCTTACAAAGATGACTGCTATCAAAGGGGTTTATACTGGCTTCAAGCACCACTTAAGGTTTACATTCAGTGGGTGCTACAAAGACCATGAACGCCTTTTTAAGAATTTCCTGCCCAAAATACAGAATACAGAGAATGTTGTGTATTGCTAAGGGCCTAACAGGGAATTAGGAAGACAGTGTCATTTAAAAACTGGTGTTACATCTCTTTTGTTCTGGGGACAGTGATTTGAGCCATGCTACAAGGGAGTTAAAAACAAGACGAAAAATAGCCCAACGATGGATTTTCACAACAGAACGTTGTTTCCCCTTAAAAGTCCAGAAGTATCTGAAGCAAAATTATCTAAGAGGAGAAGAGCCTTCACAGTTTTCATTTGGTTGCTGGGTTTTAATTTTTTGTTTGAAAAATCAAGACCCTCTGCAATAGCGATTGCAAACCACCCTGTTTCTAGTTGAAGAATGTCCAATGATTTACTTGTTTTGTATCTGTGTTTATAAAAATGACTGATTCTGCAAAAGGTGATCTAATAACTCTTGCTTTGATGGGAAGCAATTTAATCTTAAACCATGTTTATCTAGCCTCCCTCTGGATAGACATGCCTCATTACTCTTCTCAGTCTTTGTGGACCCTATGAAGGTCCTGCAGGACAATTTATAGTGCCCTAAAGCCACTGCTACCAGATGAAAGAACAGGTTTTTGTTTTTTTTTAACTTTATTTTTATTTTTTGAAAGTTGACTACAGTGTTATCTCTATTGATTTCTGAAGTAATATTACATTGGGCTATTTGTCCTTAAGTCAATAAATGCAAAATGAAGTAACCCTCCACCAGTTTTGTATTCCTGTAATAACAAGCCGGCTCTGTCTTCTTCTGGCATTGCAAAGGCAGTTTGCTAAGATGACGTGTTTCTCAACTTCTGCTGTCAGAAGCGGGGGTTATACAAGCATAGAAACAAAGCTGTTCTGTCAGCCAAACTACCAGTTAAACTGTGTTTGCTATGGCATAAATAAATGTTCCCTTCAGAACCAGTCAATGTGAGAAAAACAAGGAAATTACAAAGGGTGGTTTTAATGTTAAGAAGACAGGAGGTTAGGAGGCATGATGAAAGTTTTAATTGATTTACAAACATTTCCAGTAAACCACTCTCCACAGCTGGGTCTACATAATCACCAACAGGACGTTTCAGAGGGGAGTATCTCAGATGTGGAATAAAAGAAGCAGGCTGCATGGTCCTCCAAGAACACATTTAGAGAAATTACCAGAATAATGCAGACCCTAGTGAAACACACAAGCTTTCCTCCTCTTTCTCAGTAGACACATTTGTGCAAATAAGACACTATTCTGAAAATAAGCCATTTCTTTTTCTTAATTTATTTATTTTAATTGGAGTCTAATTACTATCCAATATTTTGGCTGAATACAGAGCCATAAGCAACTCTTCAATGCAAAGAGTGACATAGCTCTTCTATGAATCTAGAAATAATACCTATGGAAGCAGAAAACTTGTAAATCCTGTAAAATGTTTAATCTTTCTCTCTGTATTAATATACCACTGAATTAAGGGATGTTCTTCATTTCTATCTCTTTGAATGATATCAATGTTTTATATATTGCCTCTATGGATTGTCATTTCCAGTGGAGGGTTTTGATACTGGCATGAAGGCCTCCAGGTTTGGGCATATTTTGAGGGCATATAAGCATAGTTATGACAGAAAGTGAAGAAGAACTAAAGAGCCTCTTGATGAAAGTGAAAGAGGAGAGTGAAAAAGTTGGCTTAAAGCTCAACATTCAGAAAACGAAGATCATGGCATCTGGTCCCATCACTTCATGGGAAACAGATGGGGAAACACTGGAAACAGTGGCTGACTTTATTTTGGGGGGCTCCAAAATGACTGCAGATGGTGATTGCAGCCATGAAATTAAAAGACTCTTACTCCTTGGAAGGAAAGTTATGACCAACCTAGACAGCATATTAAAAAGCAAAGACATTACTTTGTCAACAAAGGTCTGTCTAGTCAAGGCTATGGTTTTTCCAATGGTCGTGTATGGATGTGAGAGTTGGACTATAAAGAAAGCTGAGTGCCAAAGAGTTGATGAACTGTTCAGTTTGAACTGTGGTGTTGGAGAAGACTCTTGAGAGTCCCTTGGACTGCAAGGAGATCCAACCAGTCCATCCTAAAGGAAATCATCCTGAGTGTTCATTGGAAGGACTGATGTTGAAGCTGAAACTCCAATACTTTGGCCATCTGATGCAAAGAACTGACTCATTTGAAAAGACCCTGATGCTGGGAGGGATTGGGGGCAGGAGGAGAAGGGGACAACAGAGGATGAGATTGTTGGATGGCATCACCAACTCAATGGACATGAGTTTGGGTAAACTCTGGGAGTTGGTGATGGACAGGGAGGCCTGGCGTGCTGCTCTTCATGGGGTTGCAGAGTCGGACACGACTGAGCGATTGAACTGAACTGAATTGAAGCGGAAGAGAATGTAACAGACCTACCAAGTGGATGGGTGTGTGAGTGTGTGAGTGTGTGAGTGTGTGTGTGTGTGTGTGTGTGTGTGTAAAATCCATATATTTAAAGCTGACAAAATTAAAAGCAAAAATTTAAAAATCTACCCTCTTACTGAAATATTTGAATACAGCTATCTCAATAAGTGATAAATCAGATTGATATAGATCAGTACAAATAAGGAAAATCTGAATGGAACAACAAAATTGCTTGGCTCACTGCAGTATTTCCCAAACTTCTCTGATCAGGCTTATTGAATGAGAATTTCCAGAAGAGAGAGTCAGAAGCTGTATTTTAAAAAAGAGCCTCAAATAACTCTTATCATATAGACAGTTTGGTAAATACTGACCTTATGAATTAATAAAGAACCTAAACCCAGTCTTTTCAAGTTACACGGAACATTTACAACAACGTAATACAAAATACAAACAAATGCTTTGGCCATATAGGAAGTTAGAGTAATTTCTAAAGAATTGATTTCACATGGAATTCCATCTCTGACCATAATTAAATTAATATTAAAAATAAAAATAAATTTCACATTCATGTATATACATACAGAACAAAACAAAGATAAATTTGGAAATTAAAAACATTTTAATAGCTCATGAGTTAAAGAAAAACTAAAAATTACTTAGAATTATAGAATAAAGAAAAAATTATAACTCAAAACTTTGGAAATGTTGGTGAATGTTATGTAGTGGGAAGTTTTTAGAGTGAAATACTTTATGAGAAAGATTAATGAGCTAGGCATTTATCTTAAAACGCTGGTAAAGAATGAACAAATAAACTCAAAGAAAGTAAAAGAAGAAAGTGAAAATAAATGCAGAAGATAATGAGCAAGAAAAGGACATCAAAGTTAAAAACTAGTTTTCCAAGATATCAAAACAGTGACAATTCTGGACAGTCTGATCACTGAAACAAAAGATAGAGTTCAAAGAAACACTTTAAAGGATGAAAATTGCAGCTACAGCAGAGATTTTTTTAAAATGTTCTGATGCCCCAGTGTTTTAAAAACTCTGAAGAAATGGTTCTTTTCATAAAATAATAAATGAAATTGACTCAAGACAAAATAGAAATTGTGAGTATATCTGTATGTATTAAAACAAGAAAACAGTTAAAAAAAATCTTCATAGAAGGAAGATGCTATGCACAGAGGGTTTTAGAGATAAATTCTGGCAAACATTTGAGGGAGATGATTCTAATCCTGGCATAGAAAAATAGAGAACAGTCCATAACTTACCTGATGAGGCTAAATAGTGTTGAGAACCAAAACAGATAATAACCTGTGAAATGGCATTAAGGAACAGCCTTGCATATGGATATTAATCTATTGATTTTTTTCAACTGATAAGTTATTTTAAAAATTTTATTAGTGGTATAATTATTTTTACTAGCATAATAGAATTCAAGTTATATTATTGTTAGTGTGTAAAAGCTTAGAATTGTTATATCCTTCTGTTGAACTGAACGTTTGTTTGATGATTATTCAGTGACCTTCTCCATCCATGTGTGTGTGCTCAGTTGTGTATGACTCTTTGCAGCCCCAGGGACTGTAGCCCACCAGGCTCGTTTGCCCATGGAATTTACCAGTCAAGAATACTGGAGTAGGTTGCCATTTCCTACTCCAGGGGATCTCCTCCACCCAGGGATCGAACCTGGGTCTCTTGTCTCCTGCATTGGCGGGTGAATTCTTTACCACTAGTGCCACCTGGGAAGGCCCTACTCTATTTCTAGTAATGCTTTTTGCCTTAACTTATATTTGTGCAGTATAAATTAACTTCATCAGCTTTAATTTAATTAACGCTTTTCAGGTATATCATTTTTCATCCTTTCCCACTTGTCTGTGTCTTTATGTTTCAAGTATGGCTTTTATACACAGCTAGAGCTGGACTATTTTCTTAAATCTAGTCTGACATCTATGTCTTTTAACAGAAGAATCAGTTCACTTGCACATATTTTGGTTAATCTCTACCAGCAATTTGAGCTTTTTCTTTGTCCTGCTTTTCCCCTTGTATTCTTTAAGCTGGTAGACTTACTATCATTCAGTTCTTTTCATTTATTTTTGGCTGTTCTGAATCTTCAATGCTGCATGGCCTTTCCTTTAGTTGTGGGGAATGGGGGCTACTCTCTAGCTGTGGTGCACGAGGTTCTCGTTGTGTGGCTTCTCTTGTTACGGAGCCCTGGCTCTAGGTGGGTGGGCTTCAGTAGTTGCCAATCCTGGGCTCTAAAGCACAGGCTCAGTAGTTATGGCACATGGGCTTAGTGGCTCTAAGGCATGTGGGATCTTCCCGCATCAGGGATGGAACCCATGTCTCCTGCATTGGCAGGAAGATTCTTTACTACTGAGCCACCAGGGAAACCCTGTAGGTTGTCTTTACATTTAGTTTACTGTTTCCTTTGGACTTCTCTGGTGGCTCAGATGGTAAAGTGTCTGTCTACAATGTGGGAGACCTGGGTTTGATCCCTGGGTCGGCAAGATTCCCTGGAGAAGGAAATGGCAACCCACTCCAGTACTCTTGCCTGGAAAATCCCATGGACGGAGGAGCTTGGTGCAGGCTACTGTCCATGGGGCCGTAAAGAGTCAGGCAAGACCGAGAGACTTCACTTTCACTTTCACTTTTGCTGTGCAAAAGCTTTTGAGTTTAAGTAATTCCCATTTGCTTATTTTTGTTTTTATTTCCATCATTCTGGGAGATGAATCAGAAAAGATATCGCTGCGACTTGTGTCACAGTGTTCTGCCTGTGTTTTCCTCCAGGATTTTACAACGTACGTTACCACACTACCTTTTAGATATCATGCTCTTTTTTTCATTAGCTTATAGTTCTTTGCAACTTTCAATTGTTTTTAGTCTCCATATTGAGCATAAATATTTTTTATTTGTTCAATATTTGTTTAGATTTATTCTCTTTTAAAATATTTTATTTATTAGTCCTTGAATCTGAGACCTTCTTTATGGTAAAATATTTTTATCTTTATAAGATCTATCCTTTATATTTTTGCTGAACACAGAATCTGTTGGTAGTAAATGCTCAGTTTTTGTTTTTCTAAAGATGTGCTTCTTTAACTCTCCCTTTTGAGTGCTTATTTTGTGTATACAATTCTAAATTGAGAGTTATTTGTCTCTCAGAAGATTGAGGCTACTAATTCTCTTGTCTTCTGCCTTCCATTTTTGCCATTGAGAAGGCAGGCCATGAGATTAATTATTCCTTCCTTTTAGCTAGTATGTCTTTTCTCTCTGCTCATGTTTCATTTTCTCTTTGGATTTCCCTGTGATATGTTTTGAAATGGAATTTATTTGCCGGGTGTTGAACTCACTAGGTTTATACAATTTAAAGGTGGTAAGTTTTCAACTGTGAGAAGTGCTCTATCATTACCTTTTAAATAGTTTATCTTGCATGTAAGTTCATTTTTATCATTTTTTAATATTCCACATATGAATGATATCATATGATATTCGTCTTTCCCTCTCTGGCTTATTTCACTCAGTATGATAATCTCTAGGTCCACTGACACTGCTGCAAATGGTATTGTTTCATTTTCTTTTTCCCTGTGGCTGAGTAGTATTCAATTGTGTATATACACCACATCTTCTTTATCCAATCATCTGTCAGGCATTTAAGTTGCTTCCATATTTTGGCTATTGTAAATAGTGCTGCTATGAACACTAGCATGCATATATCTTTTAGAATTGGAGTTTTCTTCAGATATAGGCCCAGGAGTGGGATTGCTTGATCATATGGCTACTCTAGATTTAAAAGGAATCTCCATACCATTTTCCACAGTGGCTGAAAAAAATGTATACTCTCACCAACAGTGTAGGTGGGTTCCCATTTCTCCACAACCTCTCCAGCATTTGTAATTTGTAGACTTATTAATGATGGCCATTCTGACTGGTGTGTGGTGGTACCTCCTTTTAGTTTTGACTTGCATTTCTCTAATAATTAGTGCTGCAATTCATGGGGTCGCAAAGAGTTGGACACGACTGAGCGACTGCACTGAACTGAACTGAATAATTAGTGATGTGGAACACCTTTTCATACAACTGTTGGTCATCTGTATTATGTCTTCTTTGGAGAAAAGTCTATTTAGGTCTTCTGCCCACTTTTCTATTAGGTTGTTCAGCTTTTTGTTGTTAAGTTGCATGAGCTATTTATATATTTTGGAAATTAATCCCTTGTTAGCCACATCATTTGTAAATATTTTCTCCCATTCTGTAGGCTGTCTTTCATTGTTTATGGTTTCTTTGGCCATGCAAATGCTTATTCGTTTGATTAAGTCCATTTGTTTACTTCTGTTTTTATTTCTATTGCTTTGGGAGACTACCAGATACATTTTCTTAATGGCATCTATTTGAGGGGGATGGGTCTTTCAACTCTAGATTTGATAAATATAAGAAGATTGGTTAAGATGTATAAAAAATTTTCTAAATGTTTACCTTAAATATAAACATATGTACAAAACCCAGAAAAATATGCAAATGAAGCTAGAATATAATCCCATAGAGCTATGGTATTGCTGAATTTTTACTAGGAGCAGCCGGCAGAGTCTTTAGTTGTAATGATGATTCTGTGGTATCCACTGATCTTTCCTTTCTAATAGTGCTGATCCACATTAGTGGATATTTTAGTTTCTGAGGATTTATAGAGTGGAGGGCAGTTACTAATATCTCCACTAAGAATGAAGAGGCTGGGCCAAAGTGGGAACAATGCTCAGTTGTGGATATGTCTGATGGTGAAAGTAAAGCCTGATGCTCTAAGGAACAAAACTGAATAGGAACCTGGAATGTTAGGTCCATGAGTCAAGGTATATCAGACATGATCAGGAGATGGCAAGATTGAACACTTACATCTTAGAAATCAGTGAATGAAAATGGATGGGAATGGGCAAATTTAACTCAGATGACCATTATATCTACAACAAGTGGGTAAGAATCCCTTAGAAGAAATGGAGTAGCCCTCATAGGTGCCATCTCAAAAACAACAGAATGATCTTGTTTCATTTCCAAGGCAAATTATTCAACATCACAGTAACCCATCTATGTCCCAACCACTGATGTCAAAGAAACTGAAGTTGACTTGTTCTATGAAGACCTGTTACATCTTTTAGTGAAAGTGAAAGCCATTCAGTCATATCTGATTCTTTGTGACCCCCATGGACTGTAGCTTGCCAGGCTCCTCTGCCCATAGAACTCTCTAGGCAAGAATACTGGAGTGGGTTGCCATTCCCTTCTCCAGAAGATCTTCCTGACCCAGGGTTCAAACCTGGATCTTCTGCACTGCAGACAGATTCTATATTGTCTGAGCCACCGGGGAAGACCAACACCTTCTAGAACTAACAGCAAGAAAAATTTTCCTTTTCATCATAGAGGATTGGAATGCAAAAGTAGGCAGTCAAGAATACCTGGAATAACCAGCAAATTTAACCTTGAAGTACAAAATGAGGAAGCAGAGCAAAGACTAACAGTTTTGTTAAGAGAAATACCCTTTTCCAACAACCCAAGAAACGACTCTACACATGGATGTCACCAGATAGTCAAACCGAAATCAGACTGATTATGTTCTTTGCAGCTGAAGATGGAGAAGCTCTACGCAGTCAGCAAAAATAAGACCTGGAGCTGACTGTGACCCAGATCATGAGCTCCTTATTGCAAGATTCAGGCTTAAATTGAGCAAAGTAGGGAAAACCACTAGGCCATTCAGGTATGACCTAAATAAAATTCCTTATGATTATACGCTGGGGATGACAAATAGATTCAAGGGATTGGATCTGGTAGACAGAGTGCCTGAAGAACTATGGACGGAGGTTCATAATGCTGTGCAGGAGGCCATGACCAAAACCATCCTCAAGAAAAGGAAATGAAAGAAGGCAAAATGGTTGTCTGTACAAATAGATAAGAAACAAATAGAAGTGCAAGGCAAGGGAGAAAGGTAATGATATACCCAACTGAATGCAGTGTTCCTGTGAATAGCAAGGAGAGATAAGAAGTCCTTAAATGGACAATGCAAAGAAATAGAGGAAAGAATAGAATTGGAAAGACTAGAGATCCCTTCAAGAAACTTGGAGATATCAAGGGAACATTTCATGCAAGGATTCAATTCAATTCAATTCAATTCAGTTGCTCAGTCATGTCTGACTCTCTGCAATCGCATGAACCACAGCACGCCAGGCCTCCCTGTCCATCATCGACTCCCAGAGTCCACCTAAACCCATGTCCATTGAGTCGGTGATGCCATCCAACCATCTCATCCTCTGTCGTCCCCTTCTCCTCCTGCCCTCAATCTTCCCCAGCATCAGGGTCTTTTCCAGTGAGTCAGCTCTTCGCATCAGATGGCCAAAGTATTGGAGTTTCGGCTTCAACATCAGTCCTTCCAATGAACACACAGGACTGATCTCCTTTAGAATGGACTGGTTGGATCTCCTTGCAGTCCAGGGGACTTTTAAGAGTCTTTTTCAACACCACAGTTCAAAAGCATCAATTCTTTGGCACTCAGTTTTCTTTATAGCCCAACTCTCACATCCATACATGACCACTGGAAAAACCATAGCCTTGACTAGATGGACCTTTGTTAACAAAGTAATGCAAGGATGGGCCTGCTAAAGAACAGAAAGAGTAAGGACCTAACAGAAGCAGAAGAGATTAAGAAAACATGGCAAGAATATACAGCAAAACTATATATAAGAAAGGTTGCAATGACCTGGATAACCACGATGGTGTGGTCACTCACCTCGAACTGGACATCCTGGAGTGTGAAGACAAGTGGGCCTTAGGAAGCATTACTAGGAACAAAGCAATGGAAGTGACAGGATTCCAGCTGAGCTATTTAAATTCTAAAAAATGACACTATTAAAGTGCTACATTCAATATGCCAGCAAGTTTGGAAAACTCAGCCATGGCCTGGAAGTCAGTTTTCACTCTAATGCCAAAGAATGTTCAAACTACCATACAGTTGTGTTCATTTCACATGCTAGCATGGTTATGGTCAAAATTCTTCAAGCTAGGCTTCCACAGTACATGAACTGAGAACTTCTAGATGTACGAGCTGGATTTAGAAAAGGCAGAGGAACCAGAGATCAAATTGCCAACATTTGTTGGGTCACAGAAAAAGCAAAGGAATTCTAGGAAAACATCTACTTCTCCTTCATTGACTACACTAAAGCCTTTGACTGTGTGGATCACAACAGACTGTGGGAAATTCTTTAAGAGATGGGAGTGCCAGACCACCTTACCTGTCTCCTGAAAAACCTGTATGCTGGGCAAGAAGCATTAGTTAGAACCAGACATGGAGCAGTGAACTGATTCAAAATTGTGAAAGGAGTACATCAAGGCTGTATATTGTCTCCCTGCTTATTTAACTTATATGCAGAGTACATCATGAGAAATGCTGGACTGATGAATCACAAGCTGAAATCAAGATGCTGGGAGAAGTATCAACAATTCAGATACTCAGATGATACCACTCTAATGGCAGAAAGAGGAGAGGAACTAAAGAGCCTCTTGATGAAGGTGAAAGAGAAGAGTGAACATACTGGCTTGAAACTCAACATTAAAAAAACTAAGCATGGCACCGGTCCCCTCATTTTATGGGAAATAAAAGGGGAGAGATTGTGGAGAAGGAAATGTCTACCCATTCCAGTATTCATGCCAGGAGAACCCCATGTACAGAGACAGGCACCAAGTGGGCTACAGTCCATGGGATTGCAGAGTCACACATGACTTAGCAAGTAAACAACAGCTGTATAGCACAGGGAACTATATTCAATATTCTGTGACAAAACATAATGGAAAAGAATATTAAAAGAATAATATATTTATATGTAATGATCTGAATCACTTTGCTGTACAGCATAAATTAATATATTATAAATCAACTATATTTCAATAAAATTTAAAAAATGAATAAAAAGGTGGGACGTAAGTGGAAGCAGTGACAGATTTCATTTTATTGGGCTCCAAAATCACTGTAGATGGTGACTGCAGTCATGAAATTAAATGATGCTTGCTCCTTTGAAAGAAAGCTATGAATGACAAACCTAGACCGTGTATTAAAAAGCAGAGACATCACTTTGCTGACAAAAGTCCATATAGTCAAAGCTATGGTTTTTCCAGTAGTCATGTACAGATGTTAGAATTGGTCCATAAAGAAGACTGAGCACTGAAGAATTGATGTTTTCAAATTTTGGTGCTGGAGAACACTCTTGATAGAGTTCCGTGGACTGCAAGGAGATCAGACCAGTTAATCCTAAAAGAAATCAACCCTGGATACTCGTTGGAAGGACTGATGCTGAAGCTGATACTTTGGCTGACTTGTTGGAAAAGACCCTGATGCTGGGAAAGATTGAAGGCAAAAGGAGAAGGGGGTGGCAGAGGATGAGATGGTTAAGTAGCATCACTGAATCCATCATGAAGTTGAGCAAACACTGGGAGATTGTGGAGGACAGAGTATCTTGGCTTGGTACAGCCCACAGCATTGCAAAGAGTCAGACATGACTCAGTGACTGAACAGAAACAACTAAAAGCCAAAGTTCTTGGTGTTCTGTTGCTTTTGTTACTTCATATATTGTGTATGAGCTCAAGAGGAATTAACATGCGACTACTTACACTCATGAATCACTTTATTTTGAAATACTGTCCATATATTTTTATAACAAGAAGTCTAATGGCTTTTTGGGTTTTTATGGAAGAGAAACAAGAGCAGGATGTGATCCTGGGTTAATGTAGCAAACAGGCTGTGGGTAAGTTCGGGGTTAAAGACTTAGGGTTTTTTTTTTTTTTTCCTCCAGGTACACTTCCTCCTCTGTCTTAAAAATGTGACGTCTGTATTAATTAAGATACAGGTTTAGTTGCTATAATTGGAAGACTGGTGGTGCCAGCTAGACCTCAAAGTTCTATTCCTAATGGAGAAGGGGAGAATGGATATTGGAAACAACCACTGTCTATGGAAGGGAGTGGTATGAATCTGTGTTAAACTGGTAGGTAGTAGACACACCACAAAAGAATCTCAAGTTAAATATTTTTAGCCTTTGTCTGATGGGTAAGAGGAAACCATAGAGGTATTTAAGTACTGAAACACAATGTTCATACCACATGAAAAAGAGATGCCAGAGATAGGAGAAATACCAAAACCAACTTAAAAGGGTCAGAATTATATTCAAGTTAATGTTTCCTACTCACATATTCAGTCTTTCTATGATGTATACAATAAATTATTTCTGCATCAAAATAGACCTATTTTAGTATAAACATATTAATCACTAAAACTTGCAACCTGGAAAATACATATCTTTAGAGCATTTAATGAGAGGGACAAAATGGCCTTCAGTGATATACTGGCTTCCATTATCTGTCTGTTGATATCCCTTAAAGGGACTTGCTGACATCTACCACAGAATGAGAGCCTAAATTCAATTTAATACTGATCTTTATTCTTAATATTCCCTTGAGTTATTTCTCAAACAATAAATTTAATTAATTGGGTTGATAGGAGAAATTAGAAGTAATTTCATGTGCTCATTCCTCTTTGTGAAATAGGCAAATTGTTATTCATTAGCTTTTCAATTCCCGTAAAAGAAAATTTTGACCTAAGTACAAAGTGTCGTTATTGAAAACCCCAAATGAGAGTCAAAATTGTGGGTTTCTCCTAACAACAATTTTTGGTATTTTTATATAGGCTTTTATAAAAAGACTTTAAAGGACTTCATTGATGTTTTGACAAAGTGTCAATTCACTTATTTAATGACAAGGAAATTAAGATGTAAGATGGATGTATATAACATTCAACATGACTGACTTAGCTATTTTCCTGTCTGCTTCAGTTTTGTTTTTAATAAATATTACCCAATTAGTGACATAGCAGTCAGCAGTTTTTGTCATCAATTAACTGAAATAATAAGATCAAATTACATTGCTTGATTTCTATGAGGACCAAGCTGGCTGAGCACAATTCCATCATCTGCTGGAAAGAAAATGATCATAAGACCATGTCCTATTGCAATAACTGGCACAACTTTGAGAGGAATTCATACCCAACCAATTTTATTTCTTGCTATAACTGAGTGGTGAGCCATTGAGCCTGCAAATATTTTAATTCCATTCCTGTGACATTCAAATCAATCAGTTAGAAGACACTCTCCAGTTAACTATCTCAAACTGTGAGGCTGTGAGGACTCAGCATTCTTTTATTTAACATCTGATTTCTTTCTCACTAATTTGTTTCCGCTGTTTCGATGCCAGCACATTGCTCTTTATGCTTTGTTTTTAGGCATCATGCTCTTGCCCTTTCCCAAATGAAATTTAGTTTTTGAAAGGAAAAAAGAAAGCCTATTTTAGGTTGAAAAACTGAATACTGGGAAATAAGGATACATTTCACTTGTATACAAAATGAAAATCTCAACGGTTCAGTTTCTGTTGTTCAGTAATATAATGCATTGTTCTAAGAATATTAGAAAAATCATTCAGGGACTGAAATACTTCTTAATATTGAATCAAAGCAGATGCAAAGCTAACTAAAGGGTTTAAAGTGAAGCTGATAAATTTCTTAAAAATATTATGAGAGGAAGCTTTATGAGAATGAAATGTTTGTATTCTTACATGAAAGGAGGGTGAATCTGGCCCACTATGAATTCATGCATCTTGTGTCAACTGGGCTGCCTCTGCTATTTGACAGTCCTTTCAGGCCTCTCTTGAAGACTGTGCTCTCTGGCCAAAACAACAATTTTCTCTGGCCTCAAACCTGAATCTCTGCTTCTCCAGGTCTTGACAACTGGCACCTACTCTTGGCTTTTCTGACCAGAGGAAAGCCTTCAACTCTTGCTTCTTCTGACTCTGCTTCCCCCAGTATGTTCATGAAGAGTCACATGATCCCAGCTCACTATCCGAGACTTCGGAATAGATCTTGCTTCAAGTTAGAGCAGTGGCTCAGGCAGCAGTATACCAAGATAAGTGGACGCGCTGGTTGTTGATTCCACTCTGACTGTATGGCTAGTGTTGCTAATGGAGCTTCTGCTTTTCTCTTGTTCATGGTGGACTCCATCTTACTCAGAAATCACTTCTCCCTACTAGTCTTGGTTATTAAAGTTCTGTCTAAACCACCATCCCATTGCTAAACCCTTGACTAGAAGCCCCAGTGCTGCAAGTACCTTCCCCCAGACTCTCTTTAAGTGTTCTCTCTATACGTGAATCCCAATCTTCTCTCCCTTGCTACATCCCTTATAGCAGCCATGTAGAAGTAGCTAGACCATCGGCTTCTTGTCACCACCAGTTGGGGTACCATGCTCTACCGCCCTGTGTAGATTCCATCTCTCTATCTGTACCTGGTTCTGACCCACAGTCCTGCCATCCCCTGATCATTATGTCTAATTTCCAATCTCTTGATGAGGATAAGTCTCACCAAGGTGATGAGCTCTGTTCTGAAACAGTATCTGCTATAAGCTCATTTCTTTTTCCTTTTCATCACTATTGAAAGAAAAAAAAAAAGTGCTTTCACATCTTTCCAAGCCTAGCTCTAAGAATCCTTGAAACCTATGTCTTTAATCCTCTCTGATCCCCCCTCTTTTAGCTTAGCCAAGGTTTTGATCTCTCAGTTATTCACTCTCTCATCCTCCCTTTTCCTATAGGATCTTTCAGCTCTGCCTTCAAATATGCATTGGTTTCCCAGGCTAAAAGGAAAACAAAAACATCTCCTGATCCTGCTGCTAGCATTTAACTATTGTTCTGTTTTCTCCTTCCTTACCTACACAAATGGCCTTTTAGAACGAACGGCCTCCAGTAGCTGTCTATCATCTCACCATCTGTTCCCTCCTTGAAATCTTAGATTGCAGCCTGTTCCTCCTCCCTACCCACACTAGTGAAATGTTTGGTGTCCTCATCAATACACTTGGTGCCATACTATTTGTTCTTATTATTCCTGACCTCCCTCTGCAATATTAATCAGCACCCATTTGTTGAATAGCTACTGTGCATTAAAAAATGTTTTAGTTCTTACAGGATATTTTTCACCAGTAGTGTCCACTTTCACATCTTAGGAATAAATGAATATTTTAAATGTGGAATTTATCTCAAACATGGGTCCAACGAGTGATTAAAATTTGGCTTTAGCTCCTGCTCTGTTCTCTTGCCTCCCCACTGTACGCTAGTCTTGGACACTGGGAATCAACTCCCGTGGCACTTAGAGAGGCTTTCCTGCTCAACACCACATCCACATTTGGAAAAATGACTTTTTCTAATAATCTGTGCGGGACAGTTAAAGGCACCATTCTAAACCACAAAGTGAACAGATCTTTGTATGCCCTAGTGATAGAGGCCCCCTCTCTTATGTGAAGTCTCAAGTCTCACACACGATAGGCTTGTTATTCTCTGGTGGAAAGTGGAATTGCACCTGACTGCTTTCTCTGGGGACTTCACATTTTACTGGTTAATGAAAACAGCGTAAAAAAATCTTATCATCAACAAAGGCACACATATCAGGTTGCTCATCTTGCCCCAGAAGTTCATTTTCCCATTGTTCTTGAAAGCCAGATGCATTGCCACCCCTCAATGCCCCTCTCCTGACATACGTGCAATCACACAAACTCAGAGAAAGGAAACATTCTAAACATTCTATATAGAAACAGCTGGAGGATAAAATGTCTATGGGTATATCTTCCAATGGAAATGAGTACCTATACTCAAGCTAACACATGCTGAAGCTTCCTTTATGCAGAGAAAGCGTTGCTTTCAAGGTCATTGTGCTTTACCTATAAATGACTGCATTTCTGTTTCTTTATTCCCTTTTATGATTTTAAGGTGTGTCTCTGTGATGCCACGTGGAAATAGGGGAAAAGTAATAGTTGATGATTCTGTCTCTAATCCCCTGAGAAATGAGAAATCAAGTAAATAAATAAACAAGTAGTTATGAATCAAGAGAGACTATCTACACAAGAAACCTGTAGTCAGTTCAAGACCTGCTTGTTCTTGGATCAGTTTCCCAGCATTTCCTGCTCAGCACTGTATCCCAGATATGTACACACCAGCTAGGCTCCTGTGTCCTCTGATTTACAGTTGGGTGAGGGCAATGGCAGAATCTGAAAGGAGGCAAGAGGAAGGAAGAGGCCAAAGCACTTTCCTACCCATCTCACTCTGCTTGGAGTACAGGCCGGACAGAGGCCATCTGGGTTTCATGGCTCCAGTTCCCACTAGACAGGTGACCCCCCCACCGCCCCCTCGCGGTCCCAGTGTCCTCTGGATGGCGCCAGCCCCTGAGTTCTGCTAACACCTTGATTTCCCTTTGTCCCTTCAGCCTAAGGGTGAGAGTCCCTTCCTGAGGTCATTAACCTCTGGGTTGCCTCACCGGTCCCTTTCAGTCTTATCCTCTGTGTAACTGATTCCCTGTATTTAATTTCATCTATTCTAAATATTCTGGTGAATCTCCATGGACAGAGGAGACTGGCAGGCTAGAATCCATGGGGTCACAGGGTCAGACGCAGCTGAGTGACTAAGCACGCATTCTAAATATTCAAAGTGGTTTCTGTCTTCCTGACTGGATCACAGCAGACATTCTGGATATTCAGAAAAACCCAAACAATGTAGTGACTTTTTTTTCTCCTTCCATCCAGATATATTATTCAGGGCCAGAGGAAAAACATCTAAGTGTATCACTTTAAAAAGTATAATAATATCATTTGTTTAATTCCTTGAAGTTAAAATTACACCTGGTGGCTGAGAGGAGGAGCATTTGGTCTACAAGAAACAAAGATATAGCAAGACACAAATAATAACTGCTAAAGAAAACACAGCCACCTAGAGGGAGTCACAGTTAAATGCTGTGTAAGGGGCTTCACAACCTGAGATGAGAATATGAACAGATCAGTATCATAACCAGCTGCGAAAGGTGAAAACACACTTCCTGAGAAACTGGGTTTTAAGCAGGACAAAGAGACTAAGCAGCTTTAGTGGAGAGGCAGGAGTAAAAGGGCATTTCAGTAGGGAAAAAGCATACGCAGAGTCTTAAGTTATAAGAAGTAAAGAGAAAATGGACTACATAGGCAGGAGCAAGGAGGAGGGAATCAGTTACGAAGCAGAGTGGGAGATGAGGAGACATAGACACTGCGTGCATGAGTCAGAACAAAAGGAAAGAAAAGAGAAGAAGAGATCTGATTTGAGAGACAAAGAGGATTCTGAGGGTGAAGATAAATGACGTTTTTCTAGCTTTATTGCATTTGTGCACCTAGGCTACAAAAACTTAATGTGTTAGGGGCTTTGGGGAAATGTTCCTAATAACTGAGAACACAGCACAGACCTGTATATAGAAGCTTGTATGTATTGAGGCTTCTCACATGTTTGGAGGTTAAGTAATTTGTACAAGTTCAAGTGACCTCCATGAAGACTGAGAGCTAGGTCTCAGGACTTGAGAGTGATGCTTTTCTTATCATGTCTTTCTATTGCTGGTGCCACTGGCAGACAGGATGTTGGACTGAATAGATGACTGGTCTGATAGAAAATGGCATATGCTTGGTTTATGTCTTTGTAACAGTCCTTCACGATTTCTCCCCAGCTCCGAGATCCTCTTCATTAACATATGTCCGCCTTCCACCCTGGTGATAGAAAGTTCTGATATGACACAGATTTCATCATGACATCCCATGTTTATGATCCACTATTTAACTTATATGAAGAATACATCATGAGAAACGCTAGGCTGGAAGATGCACAAGCTGGAATCAACATTGCCAGGGGAAATATCAATAACCTCAGATATGCAGATGACATCACCCTTATGGCAGAAAGTGAAGAGGAACTAAAAAGCCTCTTGGTGAAAGTGAAAGTGGAGAGTAAAAAAGTTGGCTTAAAGCTCAACATTCAGAAAACGAAGATCATGGCATCTGGTCCCATCACTTCATGGCAAATAGATGGGGAAACAGTGGAAACTGTCAGACTTTATTTTTCTGGGCTCCAAAATCACTGCAGATGGTGACTGCAGCCATGAAATTAAAAGACGCTTACTCCTTGGAAGGAAAGTTATGACCAACCTAGATAGCATATTCAAAAGCAGAGGCATTACTTTGCCAACAAAGGTCCTGCTAGTCAAGGCTATGGTTTTCCCAGTAGTCATGTATGGGTGTGAGAGTTGGGCTGTGAAAAAAGCTGAGCACTGAAGAATTGATGCATTTGAACTGTGGTGCTGGAGAAGACTCTTGAGAGTCCCTTGGACTGCAAGGAGATCCAACCAGTCCATTCTAAAGGAGATCAGTCCTGGGTGTTCATTGGAAGGACTGATGCTAAAGCTGAAACTCCAGTACTTTGGCCACCTCATGCGAAGAGTTGACTCATTGGAAAAGACTCTGATGCTGGGAGGGATTGAGGGCAGGAGGAGAAGGGGACGACAGAGGATGAGATGGCTAGATGGCATCACCGAATCGATGGACGTGAGTCTGAGTGAACTCCAGGAGTTGGTGATGGACAGGGAGGCCTGGTGTGCTGCAGTTCATGGGGTTGCAAAGAGTCAGACATGACTGAGCGCCTGAACTGAACTGAATTGAATGCTTCACTACCAGGTGAAGGTAAATCCATTCCCTTAGTATGGAATATAGATAGGGTTACCAGATTTCACAAATAAATTTATGTACTGGACCCCAATTAAATTTATATTTTAAGCACTGGACTTTGAAGGGATATAAGTATATTCTGTCCAATATATGGGGCATATGTATACTTAAAAGTTATTGTTTCTCTAAAATTCAAATATAACTGGGTGTCTTGTATTTTATCCATCAACCCCACAAAGGGGGGCCTAACCCCTATCTTTGAATCTAGGATCTCCTCACAGCATGGCCCTGATGCCTGACTTCCTAGTCATCTCCAGGACCCCCAGGTCATACCTACTACCAGGGGTTATTCACATTTTGCTCTCTGTCTGAACTAGAGTTTTCGCATTAAAACTCAGAGCTTGAGGACTATGGAAATCCAGGTGAGGGAACTCCAGCAAACTGTAGCCTACCGTTGCTCCTGAAAGCCCCCACCCTCACCAGGTTCCACCTTCCCACATGGAGGCTACAGCTATGCCCCTGGGCCAGCAACAGATGTCTCAAGCCTAGTCTTTTCAGTCTGAAGAGGCTCTGCCTGTTTCTAGATAACCAAATCTTGCTTGCCCCTAAAATAATCTCCTTCACAGCTTGATGAATCCCGCCTTTACTCGGGGCTCCCCTGAAAAGCCTCATTCTTCCTGAGGCTGCTCGCCCTCTTTTCCAGACTGGCTCTCCCTACTGTGATCAATGGCTGATCCATGGATCATCAATGGAAACCTCCAGTCACTTGTTTACAGGTATCCAGCTCCTGCCCACACCCAACAGAGTTCTCCAGCAAAGCTGCTTTCATGAACTATGCCTCAAATGATGTTCATGCTTTTACTAAACTGGTTTCTTTCATGTCTTAATACCTGTCCCTTGGATAAACAGATTTTGAACTGAAAATTGACCTATGGCATTGAAATTCTTTGAACTTGGGCAATGTAAACTGTAAGCAAGAAGTATATTTTCTGTCATGCCATGGGGAATAAGAATAATGAGTTTAGTTGAGTTCCTGTGTGTGAGGATATCCTGACCCTGCGCCTACAATAATACCCTCATCTGAGGAAGGGCTCCTTCTTGACATCAAAGGGAACATTGCTGTCCATTTTGAGGTGACTAACAGATGATGATGAGACTGTGAGCTTCTAGCAGGATGTCTCTGGATAAATAAGGAAAAACTACAAAATTTTTACCAGTGTACCATTCAGTTCAGTTCAGTCGCTCAGTTGTGTCCAACTCTTCATGACCCCATGGACTGCAGCATGCCAGGTCTCCCTGTTCATCACCAACTCCTGGAGTTTGTTCATACTCATGTCTATTGAGTCAGTGATGCCATCCAGCCATCTCATCCTCTGTCGTCCCCTTCTCCTCCTGCCCCCAATCCCTCCCAGCACCAGGGTCTTTTCAAATGAGTCAGCTCTTTGCATCAGGTAACCAAAATATTGGAGTTTCAGCTTCAGCATCAGTTCTTCCAATGAATATTCAGGACTGATTTCCTTTAGGATGGACTGGTTGGATCTTCTTGCAGTCCAAGGGAATCTTAAGAGTCTTCTCCAACACCAGAGTTCAAAGGCATCAATTCTTCGGTGCTCAGTTCAGTTCAGTTGCTCAGTCATGTCGGACTCTTTGCGACCCCATGAATCGCAGCACGCCAGGCCTCCCTGTCCATCATCACAGTCCTTCCATTGAATATTCAGGACTGATTTCCTTTAGGATGGACTGGCTGGATCTCCTTGCAGTCCAAGGCACTCTCCCTCAAGAGTCTTCTCCAACACCACAGTTCAAAAGCATCAATTCTTCGGTGCTCAGTTTTCTTTATAGTCCAACTCTCACATCCATATGTGACTACTGGAAAAACCGTAGCTTTGACTAGACAGACCTTTGTTGGCAAAGCAATGTCTCTGCTTTTTAACATGCTGTCTAGGTTGGTCGTAACTTTCCTTCCAAGGAGTAAGCATCTTTTAATTTCATGGCTGCAGTCACCATCTGCAGTGATTTTGGAGCCTAAGAAAATAAAGTCTGTCACTGTTTCCATTGTTTTCCCATCTATTTCCCATGAAGGGATGGGACCGGATGCCATGATCTTAGTCTTCTGCATGTTGAGCTTTAAGCCAATGTTTCCCTCTCCTCTTTCACTTTCATAGGGAGGCTCTTTAGTTCCTCTTCACTTTCTGCCATAAGGGTGGTGTCATCTGCATATCTGAGGTTATTGGTATTTCTCCTGGCAATCTTGATTCCAGGTTGTGCTTCCTCCAGCCCAGCATTTCTCATGATGTACTCTGCATGTAAGTTAAATAAGCAGGGTGACAATATACAGCCTTGACGTACTCCTTTTCCTACTTGGAACCAGTCTGTTGTTTCACGTCCAATTCTAACAGTCTAAGTGTACCATTAGACCTGTCAAAAGGCCCATTCTTTCTCAGGCAAAGAACCACACAGATAGTCCATATATATATATATATATATATATATATATATATATATATATTTATTTTTTTTTTGCACCTTGCCCTAAAATGTCTATAGGAAAAAAAAACACTTCAAAGCCCTTCCTTTTTGACTTTACAAAGCATTTCAATGTCACAATAATTCTCAAGAGTCTGAGGAAGTTGTGCCATAGGCCAGGTCAATCTGTCCTCTCCTGAAGCGGAGATATGGAGCGAAGAGTAGAGGGAGCAGGGCAATCGTGGTGGGGGCGGGCCTCATAAGAGGGGGTGGCTCAGCTCCAGCTATCTTTGTGTGTATGCTAAGTCGCTTCAGCTGTGTCCAGCTCTTGGTGCCCCCATAGACTGTAGCCTGCCAGGCTCCTTTGTCCATGGAATTCTCCAGGCAAGAATCCTGGAGTGGGTTGCCATGCCCTTCTCCAGGAGATCTTCCTGACCCAGGGATAGAAGCCATGTCTCTTAGGTCTCCTGTACTGGCAGACAGGTTCTTTACCACTAGTGCCAACTAAGCCTCAGTATTGTGTATCTTCATAAAGAATTACAAACTGAGAAAGTAGCACTGACATATATGCACAATCATGTGTAGAATAGACAGGTCGTGGGAAGTTGCTATATAACACAGGGCACTCATCCTGTCAAGAGGAAGAGGACATATGTCTGATTCATGTTGTAGAGCAGAAACGAATAAAACACTTTAAAGCAATTATCCTCCAATTGAAAATAAATAAAAATAAATTAAAAAAAAAGAATTACTAGTATTCTTTAGAAGTCCTTCAGAGTTACTGGGACAAAATGTAACTGCTTATTCATGCTCATCCTTGAAAACTTTTTTAGATTTATGAGTTAAATAATAATAATAATACAGAGCAAATACATATAAGGACAGCCACATCAGACTAATTGGCACTGGGGTTATGTAAAACTCCTCGGAGAAATCTAGGTTTGGTGTTAAAAGGGAAAAAGGAAGCCTCATTTTTTAGAAAGGAGGACAACTAATTCGTGAAGGTGCTCCTCATCCCCCTTTAGCACTTCAGGCCTCATTCTGTGTATGAAATAGCTGAGTAGATTTCCTGTAGTCTATCAGAGTGCTTTCCACAACGTGCAAGAAAAATTAAAGGATATTATTGGATTAAAAACAAGCAAACACTGTGCTCATTCTGTCAAACAGCCATGATGTGCCATGCTCAGAAAATAGGCTGTGCTCATTTTCATTGATTTCTTTCAAAACTTCTCTCAGTCAAAGGGTCCTTGGAGGTTTAATAAATTTATGCTATAGACTGTAGCCGATAAATTAGATGGGATTGGTGAAATACATCCATTAACATATAAATCCAATGCCTCATCAAGAGTACATTTCAAAGTTGGCGACAGGACCTAAAAATCATCATTTAATAGCATTACTTTCAGCAGCTTTTTCATTTGACACGGATGCATTGGTGATTTAGTGCCATGACTGCAAAATGTCAAGAGGATTTATTGACATGAAGCAGATCAATTTATATTAGGAAATAGGAACAAGACTTAAACATCCCTTTTCTGATCTAAGACATTCTTTTGTTCTAAGCAGCGGGGATTGAAGTAATATCTAATTAGAGCCTCATTATTAACATTACAATTATTTTTTCTTAAATTATACTCTAAAGTAAATAGCAGTTGTGTCTAGGAGTCATGGCAGAAAATAAAAGCTGTTGTATTCACTGGCAGTAATAGTTTCTAGTTCCATCAACCTCAAGTAATAATTCTATCAATTATCATGTAAGGAGTCAATTGCTAAGTAAATCCTGAATCTTTTTAGAGAAAGAAATGGGAGAGAAATACCAGTTTGCTGAACTATATCAAATACAGTCATAATGAATCCCTCCTGCCATGTTGATGGTTATTTCCATGGAAACAAGGCTTACAAAAATAGCTTATATTCTGTTTTGCTTAGGAAATCAAGTTTACATGTTTCCTTCAGCACAATTACTAAAATTGGCTCTGAGAGTTATCATTGGGTTTAATATTGCTCCTAAGCAAGTATGCTAAGGCTGCAGTCCCCAACCTTTTTGGCACAAGGAACAAGTTTCATGGAAGACAATTTTTCCATGGACCAGGGTAGAGTGGATGGCTTTGGGATGATTCAAGTGCATAACATTTATTGTGCACATTATTTCTAATCTAATGCCACCTCGAGGTACTGGTCCACAGCCCAGAAGTTGGGGGCCCCTGTGATAAGGGTTATGGTAGAGGTATGAGCATAGCTCACAAACAGCACAGAGAGGGGTCACAAAGTTTAGGCTGCCCAGGAAGATTTATGGGGAGGGTTGATGCCTACACTGACTTGAAGAATAAACAGGTGTTAGTTGAATGAAGGAAGAGCTGTCCAGGCAAAAGAAATGAAAGAGTAACAAGAAAGATAGCAGAGAAACAGGTTCAGTTCAGTTCAGCTGCTCAGTTGTTTCCGACTTTTCGCAGCCCTACAGACCGCAGCATGCCAGGCTACCCCATCCATCACCAACTCCTGGAGTTTACTCAAACTCATGTCCATAGAGTTGATGCCATTCAACCAACTGTCATCCCTTCTCCTCCCACTTGCAATCTTTCCCAGCATCAGGGTCTTTTCCAAGGAGTCAGTTCTTCACATTAGGTAGCCAAAGTATTGGACTTTCAGCTTCAGCATCAGTCCTTGCAAAGACTATTCAGGACTGATTTCCTTTAGGATGGATTGGTTGGATCTCCTTGCAGTCCAAGGGACTCTCAAGAGTCTTCTTCAACACCACAGTCAAAAGCATCAATTCTTCAGCGCTCAGCTTTCTTTATAGTCCAACTCTCACATCAATACATGACTACTGGAAAAACCATAGCTTTGACTAGATGGATCTTTGTTGGCAAAGTAATGTCTCTGCTTTTTAATATGCTGTTTAGGTTAGTCATAAGTTTCCTTCCAAGGAGAAAGCGTCATTTAATTGAATGGCTGCAATTACCATCTGCACTGATTTTGGAGCCCCCCGAAATAAAGTCTATCACTGTTTCCATTGTTTCCCCATCTATTTACCATGAAGTGATGGGACCAGATGCCATGATCTTAGGAGCTTTAAGCCAACTTTTTCACTCTCCTCTTTCATTTTCATCAAGAGGCTCTTTAATTCCTCTTCACTTTCTGCCATAAGGGTGGTGTCATCTGCATATCTGAGGTTATTGGTATTTCTCCCCACAATCTTGATTCCAGCTTGTGGTTCATCCAACCCAGCATTTCTCATGATGTACTCTGCATATAAGTTAAAAAAGCAGTATGACAATATACAGCCTTGACGTACTCCTTTCCCTATTTGGAACCAGTCTGTTTTTCCATGTCCAGTCCAGGAGCTGACTGTGGCTCAGATCATGAACTCCTTAATGCCAAGTTCAGAATTAAATTGAAGAAAGTAAGGAAAACCACTAGGCCACTATATCAAGTCCTTTATGATTATACAGTGGAAGTGACAAATAGATTCAAGGGATCAGATCTAATAGAGTGCCTGAAGAACTATGGATGGAGGTTCATGACACTGTACAGGAGACAGGGATCAAGACCATCCCCAAGAAAAAGAAATGCAAAAAAAGCAAAATGGCTGTCTGAGGAGGCCTTACAAATAGCTGTGAATAGAAGAGAAGGGAAAAGCAAAGGAGAAAAGGAAAGATATACCCATTTGAATGCAGAGTTCCAAAGAATAGCAAGGCGAGATAAGAAAGCCTTCCTTGGTGATCAGTGCAAAGAAATAGAGGAAAAAAATAGAATGAGAAAGACTAAAGATCTCTTGAAGAAAATTAGAGATACCAAGGGAACATTTCATACAAAGATGGGCACAATAAAGGACCAAAATGCTATGGACCTAACAGTAGCAGAAGATATTAAGAAGAGATGGCAAGAATACACAGAAGAACTATACAAAAAAGATCTTCACCCAGATAATCACGATGGTATGATCACTCACTTAGAGCCAGACATCCTGGAATGCAAAGGCAAGTGGGCCTTAGGAAATATCACTACGAACAAAGCTAGTGGAGGTGATGGAATTCCAGTTGAGCTATTTCAAATCCTGAAAGATGATGCTGTGGAAGTGCTATACTCAATATGCCAGCAAATTTGGAAAACTCAGCAGTGGCCACAGGACTGGAAAAAGTCAGTTTTCATTCCAATCCCAAAGAAAGGCAATGCCAATGATTGCTCAAACTATTGCACAATTGCACTCATCTCACAAGCTAGCAAAGTAATGCTCAAAATTCTCCAAGACATGCTTCAACAGTATGGGAACCGTGAACTTCCAGATATTCAAGCTGGATTTAGAAAAGTCAGAGGAACCAGAGATCAAACTGCTAAGATCCGTTGGATCATCAAAAAAGCAAGAGAGTTCCAGAAAATGTCTATTTCTGCTTTGTTGACTATGCCAAAGCCTTTGACTGTGTGGCTCAAAATAGACTGTGGAAAATTATTTAAGAGATGGGAATACCAGACCACCTGACCTGCCTCTTGACAGAAACAGGTAAGAAACAGATTTTACGTATCATTGACTGTCTCACTGAGATCTTTACCTAGAAGACAAGCAGGGTCTGCTGAAGACATTTGTTACCTGTACATGCTAGGCATCTGTTTTCCATAAAACTATATCCATTCTTTTCTTGGAGAACAATACTAATTACTTATAGTATCTGACACTTAATTCTAGGCTAAGAACATACTGAAAAGTTTTCTTTCAATGATGAACCTATTAGAAAATTATATGTAGCTTGGTCTAATAACATCCACATTAATTTTCATTATTGACTATTTAATTCATGGTTCTTAGTTTAATATTTGCATATAGATTATTTATCAGGAAGTGCATAAGTAAAAGCATGGACAATCCATAGTACATCCTTTCACAGAGTACACAGTCTAATAGAAGAGATGGGAAGTAATAGCGTAAGAGTGGAAGAAACGATGTCATAGACATTCTAAGATGTTAGAGAAGTACAAAGGAGAATCTGTACTTGAAAGGAGTGTAAGAGGACAAGGGAAGGCTACCAAGAGAATTTGTCTCAAGGACAAATAAGAGTGATCTTAGGAGGTGGCAGGGAGCAGGATGGGGAGGTGGGGAGGAATCCCTTTCATGTCCATGTCCGTTTATGTTTAGAAAACAGCAAGTGTTTCACTATAGCAGGGATATGGGATTTGTGTGAAGATGTGATAAAGCTCTGTGAGTAATGGTGCCATCTATGCAGTTTTATTCCTTAAAGGTCAAGCAACTGAATACAACTGGGATCAAACTTAGGTCTTGACTGCAAATCTGAAAGGAGCATTTATCATGCCAGTAGAGTGGAGTAGTACAAAGCACAGATGGGAAAAATAAATGGGAGAGTTCACAGAGGTAGAAAGTTCTCAGTTCATTCACTCAGTTGTGTCTGACTCTTTGCGACCCCGTGGACTACAGCACACCAGGCTTACCTGTCCATCACCAACTCCTGGAGCTTGCTTAAACTCATGTCTGTCGAGTCAGTGAAGCCATCCAACCATCTCATCCTCTGTTGTCTCTTTCTCCTCCTGCCTTCAATCTTTCCCAGCATCAGGGTCTTTTCCAAAGAGTCAGTTCTTCACATCAGGTGGCCAAAGTATTGGACTTTCAGCTTCAGCATCAGTCCTTCCAATGAATAATCAGGACTGATTTCCTTTAGGATGGACTGGTTGGATCTCCTTGCAGTCCAAGGGACTCTCAAGAGTCTTCTTCAACACCACAGTTCAAAAGCGTCAATTCTTCCATGCTCTGCTTTCTTTAAGCCCAACTCTTCCATCCATACATGACTACTGGAAAAATGATAACTTTGACTAGACGGAAGTTTGTTGGCAAATAATGTCTCTGCTTTTTAATACGCTGCCTAGGTTGGTCATAACTTTTCTTCCAAGGACTAAGAGTCTTAATTTCATGGTTGCAGTAACCATATGCCCTACCTTTGGAACCCGAGAAAATAAAGTCTGTCACTGTTTCCATTGTTTTCCCATCTATTTACCATGAAGTGATGGGACCAGAGCCATGATCTTAGTTTTCTGAACACTGAGCTTTAAGCCAACTTTTTCACTCTCCTCTTTCACTTTCATCAGGAGGTTCTTTAGTTCTTCTTCAACTTTCTGCCATAAGGGTGGTGTCATCTGCATATCTGGCTTATTGATATTTTTCCCCAGTCTTGATTCCAGCTTGTGTTTCATCCAGCCCAGTGTTTCTCATGATGTACTCTGCATATAAGTTAAATAAGCAGGGTGACAATATACATCCTTGATGTACTATTTTTCCTATTCAGAACCAGTCTGTTGTTCCATGTCCAGTTCTAACTGTTGCATCATGACCTGCATAGAGATTTCTCAGGAGGCAGGTCAGGTGGTCTGGTATTCCCATCTCTTAAATAATTTTCCACAGTCTGTTGTGATCCACACAGTCAAAGGCTTTGGCATAGTCAATAAAGCAGAAGTAGATGTTTTTCTGGAATTCTCTTATTTTTTTAATGGTTGAACAGACCTTAGCAGTTTGATTTCTGATTCCTCTGTCTTTTCTAAATCCAGCTTGAATATCTGGAAGTTCACGGTTCCCATACTGTTGAAGCCTGGCTTGGAGAATTTTGAGCATTACTTTGCTAGCTTGTGAGATGAGTGCATTTGTGCAGTAGTTTGAGCATTCATTGGCATTGCCTTTCTTTGGGATAGGAATGAAAACTGACTTTTTCCAGTCCTGTGGCCACTGCTGAGTTTTCCAAATTTGCTGGCATATTGAGTATAGCACTTCCACAGCATCATTTTTCAGGATTTGAAATAGCTCAACTGGAATTCCATCACCTCCACTAGCTTTGTTCGTAGTGATATTTCCTAAGGCCCACTTGCCTTTGCATTCCAGAATGTCTGGCTCTAAGTGAGTGATCATACCATCGTGATTATCTGGGTGAAGATCTTTTTTGTATAGTTCTTCTGTGTATTCTTGCCATCTCTTCTTAATATCTTCTGCTACTGTTAGGTCCATAGCATTTTGGTCCTTTATTGTGCCCATCTTTGTATGAAATGTTCCCTTGGTATCTCTAATTTTCTTGAAGAGATCTCTAGTCTTTCCCATTCTGTTGTTTTCCTCTATTTCTTTGCACTGTTCACTGAGGAAGGCTTTCTTATTTCAGTTCAGTTCAGTCCCTCAGTCGCGTCTGACTCTTTGCGACCCCATGAATCACAGCACGCCAGGCCTCCCTGTCCATCACCAACTCCCGGAGTTCACTCAGACTCACATCCATCGAGTCAGTGATGCCATCCAGCCATCTCATCCTCTGCCGTCCACTTCTCCACCTGCTCCCAACCCCCCGAATATCAGAGTCTTTTCCAATGAGTCTACTCTTCGCATGAGGTGGTCAAAGTAATGGAGTTTCAGCTTTTGCATCTTCCTTCCAAAGAAATCCCAGGGCTGATCTCCTTCAGAATAGACTGATTGGATTTCTTTGCAGTCCAAGGGAATCTTAAGAGTCTTCTCTGACACCACAGTTCAAAAGCATCAATTCTTCAGCAGTCAGCTCTTCGCAGTCTAAATCTCACATCCATACATGACCACTGGAAAAACCATAGTCTTGACTAGACGGACCTTTGTTGGCAAAGTAATGTCTCTGCTTTTCAATATGCTATCTATGTTGGTCATAACTTTTCTTCCAAGAAGTCAGCGTGTTTTAATTTCATGGCTGCAGCCACCATCTGCAGTGATTTTGGAGCCCCTCAAAATAAAGACTGACACTGTTTCTACTGTTTCCCTATTTTCCATGAAGTGATGGGACTGGATGCCATGATCTTCGTTTTCTGAATGTTAAGCTTTAAGCCAAATTTTTCACTCTCAACCTTCACTTTCACTTTCATCAAGAGGCTTTTTAGTTCCTCTTCACTTTCTGCCATAAGAGTGCTATCATCTGCATATCTGAGGTTATTGCAGTTTCTCCCAGGAATCTTGATTCCAGCTGTACGTTTTCCAGCCCAACGTTTCTCATGATGTACTCTGCATATAAGTTAAATAAGCAGGGTGACAATATACAGCCTTGACGTACTCTTGTTCCTATTTGGAAAGAGTCTGTTGTTCCATGTCCAGCTCTAACTGTTGCTTCCTGACCTGCATACAGGTTTCTCAAAAGGCAGGTCAGGTGGTCTGGTATTCCCATCTCTTAAATAATTTTCTACAATTTATTGTGGTCCACACAGTCAAAGGCTTTGGCATAGTCAATAAAGCAGAAATAGATGTTTTTCTGGAACTCTCTTCCTTTTTCCATGATCCAGCAGATGTTGGCAATTTGATCTCTGGTTCCTTTGCCTTTTCTAAAACCAGCTTGAACATCTGGAAGTTCATGGTTGACATATTGCTGAAGCCTGGCTAGGAGAATTTTGAGCATTACTTTACTAGCATGTGAGATGAGTGCAATTGTGTGGTAGTCTGAGCATTCTTTGACATTGCCTTTCTTTGGGATTGGAATGAAAATTGACCTTTTCCAGTCCTATGGCCAGTGTTCAGTTTTCCAAATTTGCTGGCATGTTGAATGTAGCACTTTCACAGCATCATCTTTCAGGATTTGAAACAGCTCAACTGGAATTCCATCACCTCCACTAGCTTTGTTCATAGTGATGCTTCCTAAGGCCCACTTGACTTCACATTCCAGGATGTCTGGCTCTAGGTGAGTGATCACACCATCGTGATTATCCGGGTCATGAAGATCTTTTTTGTACAGTTCTTCTGTGTATTCTTGCCACCTCTTCTTAATATCTTCTGCTTCTGTTAGGTCCATACCATTTCTGTCCTTTATCTAGCCCATCTTTGCATGAAATGTTTCCTTGGTATCTCTAATTTTCTTGAAGAGATCTCTAGTCTTTCCCATTCTGTTGTTTTCCTCTATTTCTTTGCATTGATCACTGAGGAAGGCTTTCTTATCTCGCCTTGCTATTCTCTGGAACTCTGCATTCAGATGCTTATATCTTTCCTTTTCTCCTTTGCTTTTTTCTTCTCCTTTTCACAGCTATTTGTAAGGACTCCTCAGACAGCCATTTTGCTTTTTTGCATTTTTTTTCCATGGACATGGTCTTGATCCCTGTCTTCTGTACAGTGTCGGGAACCTCCATCCATAGTTCATCAGACACTCTATCTATCAGATCTAGTCCCTTAAATCTATTTCTTACTTCCACTGTATAATCATAAGGGATTTGATTATGTCATACCTGAATGGTCTAGTGGTTTTCCCTACTTCGTTCAATTTAAGTCTGAATTTGGCAATAAGGAGTTCATGATCTGAACCACAGTCAGCTCCTGGTCTTGTTTTTGTTGACTGTATAGAGCTTCTCCATCTTTGGCTGCAAAGAATATAATCAATCTGATTTCGGTGTTGACCATCTGGTGATGTCCATGTGTAGAGTCTTCTCTTGTGTTGTTGGAAGAGGGTGTTTGCTATGACCAGTGCATTTTCTTGGCAAAACTCTATTAGTCTTTGCCCTGCTTCATTCCATATTCCAGGCCAAATTTGCCAGTTACTCCAGGTGTTCTTGACTTCCTACTTTTGCATTCCAGTCCCCTATAATGAAAAGGACATCTTTTTTGGGTGTTAGTTCTAAAAAGGTCTTGTAGGTCTTCATAGAACTGTTGAACGTCAGCTTCTTCAGCATTGCTGGTGGGGCATAGACTTGGATTACTGTGATATTGAATGGTTTGCCTTGGAAATGAACAGAGATCATTCTGTCATTTTTTGAGATTGCATCCAAGTACTGCATTTCAGACTCTCTTGTTGACCATGATGGCTACTCCATTTCTTCTGAGGGATTTCTGCCCACAGTAATAGATATAATGGTAATCTGAGTTAAATTCACCCATTCCAGTCCATTTTAGTTCGCTGATTCCTAGAATGTTGACGTTCACTCTTGCCATCGCCTGTTTGACTACTTCCAATTTGCCTTGATTCATGGACCTGACATTCCCGGTTCCTATGCAATATTGCTCTTTACAGCATCAGACCTCGCTTCTATCACCAGTCACATCCATAACTGGTATTGTTTTTGCTTTGGCTCCATCCCTTCATTCTTTCTGGAGTTATTTCTCCACTGATCTCCAGTAGCATATTGGGCACCTACTGACCCGGGGAGTTCCTCTTTCAGTATCCTATCATTTTGCCTTTTCATACTGTTCATGGTATTCTCAAGGCAAGAATCCTGAAGTGGTTTGCCATTCCCTTCTCCAGTGGACCACATTCTGTCAGACCTCTCCACCATGACCCGCCCGTCTTGGGTTGCCCCGCAGGCATGGCTTGGTTTCATTGAGTTAGACAAGGCTGTGGTCCTAGTGTGATTAGATTGACTAGTTTTCTGTGAGTATGGTTTCAGTGTGTCTGCCCTCTGATGCCCTCTTGCAACACCTACCATCTTATTGGGTTTCTCTTACCTTGGCGTGGGGTATCTCTTCATGGCTGCTCCTTACCTTGGACTAGGGGTATCTGCTCACCGCCGCCCCTCCTGACCTTGAACGTGGAGTAGCTCCTCTAGGCCCTCGCTCCTTTGACGTGGGGTTGCTCCTCCCAGCCGCCGCCCCTGACCTTGGACTGGGGTAGCTCCTCTCGGCCGTTCCTGTGTCGTCGCAGCCTGGCACTCTCAGCCGCCACCCCTGACCTCGGACGTGGGTTGCTCCTCCTGGCTGCGCTATGTGCACCGTAGCAGCCGCCCGCACTTTCTTATTTCACCTTGCTATTTTTTGGAACTCCACATTCAGACGGGTATATCTTTTCTCTTCTCCTTTGCCTTTAGCTTCTTTTTTTTCTCAGCTATTTGTAAGGCCTCCTCAGACAAGCATTTTGATGACAATATAGAGCTTCTCTATCTTTGGCTGAGAAGAACATAATCAATCTGATTTTGGTATTGACCAACTGGTAATTTCCACATGTAGAGTCTTCGCTTTTTGTTGTTGGAAGAGGGTGTTTGCTATGACCAGTGCATTCTCTTGGCCAAACTCTGTTAGCCTTTGCCCTGCTTCATTTTGTACTCCAAGGCCAAATTTGCCTGTTACTCCAGATATTTTTTGACTTCCTACCTTTGCATTCCAGTCCCCTATAATGAAAAGGACATTTTTGGGGGGTGTTAGTTCTAGAAGCTTTTCACAGAACCATTCAACTTCAGCTTCTTCAGCATTACTGGTTGGGGCACAGAGTTGGGTTACTGTGATGTTGAATGGTTTGCCTTGGAAACGAACAGAGATCGTTCTGTCTTATTTGAGATTGCACCCAAGTACTGCATTTCGGACTCTTGTTGACTATCAGGGCTATCCATTTCTTCTAAGGGATTCTTGCCCACAGAAGTAGATATAATGGTCACCTGAATTAGATTAGCCCATTCCAGTGCATTTTAGTTCACTGATTCCTAAAATGTCAATGTTCACTCTTGCCATCTCCTGTTTGACCACTTCCAATTTACTTTGATTCATGGACCTAACATTTCAGGTTCCTATGCATTATTGTTCTTTACAGCATTGGAGTTCACTGCCATCACCATTCACACCCACAACTGGACGTTGTTTTTGCTTTGGCCCCATCTCTTCATTCTTTCTGGAATGATTTCTCCACTCTTCTCCAGTATCATATTGGGCACCCACAGACCTGGGGAATTAATCTTTCAGTGTCATATTTTTCTGCCCTTTCATACTGTTCATGGGGTTGTCAAGGCAAGGATACTGAAGTGGTTTGCCATTCCCTTCTCGAGTGGCCCATGTTTTGTCAGAACACTTTACCATGACCCAGATGTCTTGGGTGGCCATCCACATCATGGCTCATAGTTTCATTGAGTTAGACAAGGCTGTGGTCCATGTGATCAGTTTGATTAGTTTTCTGTGATTGTAGTTTTCATGCTGTCTGCCCTCTGCTGCTAAGTCACTTCAGTCGTGTCTGACTCTGTGTGACCCCATAGATTGAAGCCCACCAGGCTCCTCCATCCCTGGGATTCTCCAGGCAAGAACACTGGAGTGGGTTGCCATTTCCTTCTCCAATGCAGGAAAGTGAAAAGTGAAAGTGAAATCACTCAGTCTTGCCCAACTCATAGTGACCCCATGGACCACAGCCCACCAGGCTCCTCTGTCCATGGGATTTTCCAGGCAAGAGTACTGGAGAGGAGGTATAAGAATAAGAGGCTTATGGAAGCTTCCCAATGGGAGAGACTGACAAGGGGGAAACTGGGTCTTGTTCTGATGGGTGGGGCCATGCTCTGTAAACCTTTAATCCGATTGTCTGTTGATGGGCGGGCTGTGTTCCCTCCCTGTTGTTTGACCTGAGGCCAAACTATGGTGGAGGTAATGAAGATAATGGTGACCTCCTTCAAAAGTTCCCATGCCTGCACTGCTGCACTCAGTGCCCCCAACCCTGCAGCAGGCCACTGCCGACCCACGCCTCCACCAGACTCCTGGACACTCACAGGCAAGTCTGGGTCAGTCTCTTGTGGTGTTACTGCTCCTTTCTCCTGGGTCCTAGTTTGCACAAGGTTTTGTTTGTGCCCTCCAAGAGTCTGTTTTCCCAGCCCTGTGTAAGTTCTGGTGGCTCTGTGGTTGGGGTTAATAATGGCAACCTCCTCCAAGAGGGCTTATGCCACACCCAGGCATAAATCCTAGTAAATTAATCATTTGTAAAATATACAAACAATATTTTTAGGAAGTTATAGTCACATAAACACTATTTCACAACCAGAAATATTCTGGGTACTCTAGGTAACTACTGTGTACATAAATATTCTAGGTAGAAATATTCTAGATATTCTAGGTACATAACTAGAAAATTCTAGGTATTTCATTGCTCACAAAGGACAAGTAATTATTCAGAGTTCTTCTTTTCCTTTTCCTAATCTCTGTAGCAACAAAATGATCTAATGTCTTGAAAACACTGAACAAGCAAGTACTCAGATATTGAATAAATCATTTGACCCATTCATTTGGTTTTGCTTGGATATTAAGAAGGAATGTGGATGGGACCCATTGATTTGGGTGTGACCTTTGGTAATTGACAGTTTGAGTTCCTTTGTTTTTCTTCTTGTAATTTTCTCATCCTAGTAACTATCATTTCTATTCTCTGAGCCTTCTCTGAGAAGGAACCCACATGCATGTGAGCTCAATACTGTCTACTAGTGTAGGGTTATGAGGGCTTCCTTGCTGGCTCAGTGGTAAAGAATCCACCTGCCAATGCAGGAGACACAGGTTTGATCCCTGGGTCAGGAAGCTCCTCTAGAGAAGGAAAATGGCAACCCCCTTCAGTATTCCTGTCTGGGAAATCCCATAGACAGAGAGCCTGGAAGGCTATAGTCAATGGGGGTAGCACAGAGTCAGACATGCTTTAGTGACTTAGAGTGAGCAGGAATCACAGGAACATTTCACATAGCACAAATAGCCTTCTGTCTTCAGCTTGGCTGAGTTCTCTTTTCATTTCTCCCTTCTCTCCCTTCCTTCTCCAGAGCCACATAAAGTTCTTCCTCTGTCTAATGCACAGCACTTCAGCACTCAGGTTTTGAAGAGCCCACGCCGTTCTCCAAGCATTTTCTACCAAATACAGTGTTCTAAGAGGAATTTAGTGATAACATTTTTCTTCTTACAGTAGAAATTTTATTCAACCTCACGGTAAGTTCTCTCCCATTCTTGGGGTTTATGATTTTATATCTTTAATACCTCACTTTTTTCAGACTTCCATCGAGAAAAATAGAGGCCATCACAATAAACCTCCCTTATCATCCCATGATCAGTTTAATAAACTTATCTGGGTTGGCAATGACCTTTGCCTCCTTTCTCTGTGTTATGATGAAAAAGTGTCTCTGCTCAATAAAGCTAAAAGTTCATTGTGTTCTCTGGGTCCTTTCTCCTCGCCTTCCTTAAGCTTTTTACTCTGTTATTCCTCTCTCTAGCATCACTAATTTCTCCTGGTCAGTGGGATCATCTCCATTAGTATATAAAATTTCTTCCATCCCCCATCTTAAACAAAATTGTAAACTAACTTATGTTCCTCTCTAGCTGCCAGCCCAGCTCTTTATTCCCCTTTACAGAATGTTTAAAAGGCCTGTATATGCTGTTTTGCTTTCCCCACCTTCAAGTAACTCTTCAACCCATTATTATCTACCTTTTCCCTTCATCCTACTCCTGGAAAAACTTGTCAAAAGCACCAGTGTTGTAAAACACAACATGTTGTAAAACACAATGGACACTTTTCCCTCTTCTTTCTTGACTTCTTACAAGCGTCTGAAAAGCTGATCATTTCCTTCTTTCTGGGCACACGGCTTATCTTTGTTTCTAACTCCATGTTTGCCTGGTTTACCTCTTAGCTCTCATGCTTTTCTTTTTCAGTCTCCTTGATGGCTCCTTTTCCTCTGTTCATCCACTAAGAAAACAGATCCCATAGGGTTTAGCCTCACGACTCTTCTTTATCTTCCCATGTAATATCACCCAATCCCATGGCTATAAAAATGGAAGACTCCTAAATTCTTTCTTTCATTTTCAATTTCCCTCTCTGGTCCAGATTCAAACTGAAGAAATGCTTGCTTAATACTTCCAGTTGGTTATCACTCAGTTCAGTTCAGTTCAGACACTCAGTCATGTCCGATTCTTTGCAATCCCATGAACTGCAGCACGCCAGGCCTCCCTGTCCATCACCAGCTCCTGGAGTTTACCCATACCCATGACCGTTGAATCGGTGATGCCATCCAACCATCTCATCCTCTGTCATCCCCTTCTCCTCCTGCCCTTAATCTTTCTCAACATCAGGGTCTTTTCAAATGAGTCACCTCTTCACATCAGGTGGCCAAAATATTGGAGTTTCAGCTTCAACATCAGTCCTTCCAATGAACACCCAGGACTGATTTCCTTTAGGATGGATTGGTTGGATCTCCTTGCAGTCCAAGGGACTCTCCAACACCACAGTTCAAAAGCATCAATTTTTCTGCACTCACCTTTCTTTGTAGTCCAACTCTCACATCCATACATGACTACTGGAAAAACCATAGCCTTGACTAGATGGACCTTTGTTGACAAAGTACAGTCTCTGCTTTTTAATATACTGTCTATGTTGGTCATAACTGGATGCCATGATCTTAGTTTTCTGAATGTTGAGCTTTAAGCCAACTTTTTTGCTCTCCTTTTTCACAAGAGGCTCTTTAGTTCCTCTTCACTTTCTGCCATAAGGGTGGTGTCATCTGCATATCTGATGTTATTGATATTTCTCCCAGCAATCTTGATTCCAGCTTGTGCTTCATCCATCCCAGCATTTCTCATGATGTACTCTGCATAGAAGTTAAATAAGCAGGGTGACAGTATACAGCCTTGATGTACTCCTTTTCCTATTTGGAACCAGTCTGTTGTTCCATGTCCAGTTCTAACTGTTGCTTCCTGACCTGCATATAGGTTTCTCAAGAGGCAGGTCAGGTGGTCTGGTGTTCCCATCTCTTTCAGAATTTTCCTCAGTTAATTGTGATCCACACAGTCAAAGGCTTTGGCATAGTCAATAAACCAGAAATCGATGTTTTTCTGGAACTCTCTTGCTTTTTCGATGATCCAGTGGATGTTGACAATTTGATCTCTGGTTCCTCTGCCTTTTCTAAAACTACCTGGAACATCTGGAAGTTCATGGTTCACGTATTGCTGAAGCCTGGCTTGGAGAATTTTGAGCATTACTTTACTAGCGTGTGCTGCTGCTGCTGCTGCTAAGTCGCTTCAGTCATGTCCGACTGCGACCCCATAGATGGCAGCCCACCAGGCTTCCCCGTCCCTGGGATTCTCCAGGCAAGAACACTGGAGTGGGTTGCCATTTCCTTTTCCAATGCGTGAAAGTGAAAAGTGAAAGTGAAAGTGAAGTCGTGTCCGACTCTTAGCGACCCCATGGACTGCAGCCTACCAGGCTCCTCCATCCATGGGATTTTCCAGACAAGAGTACTGGAGTGGAGTGGGGTGCAATTGTGCAGTAGTTTGAGCATTTTTTGGCATTGCCTTTCTTTGGGATTGGAATGAAAACTGATCTTTTCCTTATCACTCAGGAAAAATATTTAATATGTTAAAAGAGAAATTCTGATTTTCCCCCTAAAATCTCTCCCATCCCCATTTAATAAATGGAATCACCATTTTATCACCTGCCAAAGCAAGAAACCTGTGAATCATTCTGCTATTTTGTCTCTCACACTCCACCTTCTGTTTGTTAGCAAGTTCTATGAATTCTGTCTGTAACATAAATTAAAATCTACCAGTTCTCCATCTCTATTGCCACCCCATCTAGGCTAGCATCATCTTGTGCCTGAGGACCTCTCCTTAAGTCCTAATTAGTCTCCCTTTTTCCTCTCATGCCCTTTCAATCTATTTTCAGCAGCTAGCATGATCTTTCAAATGCAAATCACAATAGGCAAGGGCTTCTTCGACTCCCTAAAACTTGGTTTTGACTTGCAAGTCTCTATATTACTGTTTACTTTTGCAACTGCAACTTGCCAGTTCTACCATTCACTTACTATGATCCAAACCCCTGCTAGCTCTTTCCTAATCCCTTGAACGATCAAGTTTTCTCCAGTCTCAAGACCTTCATACCTGCTGGTTAGTCTACCTGAGATATTCATTCCACGGCTAATTCCATTTTTGAGTCACCTGGGTCTCTCCTCCACGCCCTCTACTATTGCCTCCTCTCTGATTTCTCTAACTTACGGTTGGTTTTCTGGCTTGTCTTTCCTACATGACTATGGGTCTATAGACCCTCCATTATGTGGCTTACTGGTAAAGAATTCGCCTGCTGATGCAGAAGATGTGAGTTTGATCCCTGTGTTGGGAAGATTCCCTGGAGGAGGAAATGGCAACCCACTCCAGTATTCTTGCCAGGAAAACCCCATGGACAGAAGAGCCTGGCAGGTTACAGTCCACGGGGTCACAGAGTTGGACATGACTGAGCACACATACACTGATTGGTCTCTAGAGTCTTTAAATTTGGATGCCTGGGTTCCACTCATGGTATTTTGGTTTGTGTAGTCTCAGGTAAAGACTAAATCTCATGGTTTTTAATCTCTCCCTGAGTAATTTAAATGGGCAGCTCAGCACTCTGGACCACTGCTTCTCAAAGTGCGGTCCCCAATCAACAGTATCAGCATCACTGGCCAACTTGATAGACATGTAAATTCTCAGGCCCCACCACAGGCCTACTGAGTTAGACTCTCTCCAAGTGACCCTGATGCACGTTAAAGTCTAAGAACTGCTACCCAGAAGAAAGCCCATGAAGGTTAATCCTATATCCAGATATTGCACAATGTCTAGTATGCATCACAGATACTTGAATCAACAAATGAGCAATCGACAATAATCATAAGCAATACATGAGTAAATTAAATAATACATTATACAAAGTATGAATGGTTTTCTCTTATGGAATTGAATGCAGGTGATCTGATGTCAAATACTTTCCTCTACTAAGACCTAAGGGCTTCTCTGTTGGCTCAGTGATAAAGAACCTGCTGCAATGCAGGAGATGCAGCCTTGATCCCTGTGTCAGGAAGATCTCCTGCAGAAGGGAATGGCAACCTTCTCCAGTATTCTTGCCTGGGAAATCCCACAGACAGAGGAGCCTGGGGGCTACAGTCTATGGGGTCACAAACGGTAGGACACTACTTAGCAACTAAACAACAACTAAGACCTGAGGGTAAATTTATTCTACCAGCTCTCGCTAAGAAAGTAAGAGACAGAAGAGCAGCAAATAATGTGACTTTCTGAACTGCTGCCCTAGCGATTTCCTTTCTCAGCCTCATTTATACTGCTCCAAACACTAAAGCACTGGGTGTTTTGACAAGTGTGCTATTTTCACTGCTATGCCTTCCACCTCTAATTCAAAGGTGGTAAAGTGGAGAGGCTATTTATTAAATTTCGTTGGTAATAGATTAGCACACACATTTATTTTCCTTTAATTTCCCAGTGAGTGGGTCACTAATGGCCTGCTCAATCCAATTAGGGGGTGCCTGCCTTTCTGTGGACGATGGTCGATGTACTGCATGAGAAGACTCTCCTGTTAGAAGCCAGGGTTGCTATTATCTGCACCTCCTACCAAGCACCATCTGGAAATCTCACCATTTTCAGAATGCAAGGTGCATCCTCTATTCTTAGGCATTTTATTTTGCTGAGAATACCCAGGCACTGGCGGGACTATTGTAATTGGCTTGCTAGAGAAAGAAGAAAAGATTACCTCCTCTAATTCTAGTGTGAAGTTGATATATAAGCTAGAGAGAAACAATGATATTAGTTCAAGCTGCTCAGAAGTGAATTATGCCTCCCCTTGGATAGTGTCTCTAACAAATAAGCCAAAAGCTGCTACTGGAGGTGGATGCTAATTCCATATCTGGGGCTTGTTTCTGGCAACATTCTCTATAATGCATCACTTTCCCAGACCCTAGGGGGAAATACTACTACTGCTCTGTACTGGCCTGAAAGGCTGTACGAGCAATATCCTCTCCTGCCAAGGGGTGCCCAGGAGAGCTTTCCTCCTAGACCACAGGGGGCTAATCAGCGCACATGTCAGTGGCTTTCCCTTAGGGGCAGCAGCAGTAGCTTTGAAACACAGTGTAAGGACTTGCACATCAAAGATACCCTCTGGTCTCCCTCTTGGTCCTCTGTGGCTGAAACTCTCAGCCACTGTCACTCCTTTAAAAGGCAGGAGTGCAGTACTGTTGGGGGAGATTTCTTCCTGACCATCTCCCTCTCACCTACTTAGTCTTCATCTTTCCAAGATTAGCGATGATTAGCATAGCTAGATAAACCATTGTAAAACTCTTGAAGACAATGGGAAAAAAAAAAAAAAAAAAAAAACCCAGACAGAGAATGAGACTGCAAATGAAACCATGGGCTCTTCTCACCCGGCTCCAGGAACCCGGGGAAACAGATACCCTTATGCTTCATGATAGATGGAGTTTGTATATGCTCTGAAATGGACCGTGTGCTTTGGATGTGATGAAGAGAGTGGGCAGCCAGCTGCTACAATGAGAATCCACTATGGAAACTGATCCTGCCACTAGAACCTTTCCAAAATGATAAAGAAACACATTCCAGGACAATAGTATGCCAATTAAATGACTTATTTGATTATTTTGATAGAATATATGGTGTGATGAACATCTTGACCACCCACATTCAAAATATCTTTTCACCTGGGCTGACCCAAAGGACTAAATCTTCCCTTTCTTCAATCCTTTGTACTTAGGAGGTTCCCATTATATTGGGGCCAGAGGAAAGAGGGAGAGGACAGTGGTAATACCTTTGTCTACTCTCTGCCATTGGAGCCTTAGCTTAAAACTGTTTACTAATTTAGGTCCCTCCTCTTGAACAGGCTCTGATGCAGAAGAATCAGGGTAGGCATGGAAGTATAAGCCCAGAAGAAGCACGAAGATAATGCTGCCTGTTTCTGGGTGTGGTAGACTGTGGCAATGAAAGGGTGATGTCCAGAAAGGGATGTAAATCACTATTTTCATTGTAGTGTTTGCTCTGCAGTCAGAGTAAACTTTTAAAATTTGATGCTAATCAGGCCACTCTTCCGATTACTTCAGTGGCTTCTTCTCACATGAGGATGAAGATATGAAAGGTGACTCCTGCCCAGCTCTCAGGTCTTATTTCATAGCCCTGTTACGTGCACTTTTACACCCTATACTTCATAGAGCCCATTACAATTTTATTTTGATAAGTGATTATGTAATTAGTGTTTAAATCTATTTCCTTTAGACTGCTAGTTCCATAATGAGAGAAGAGATTTGAGCCATCTTACATCAATTTGAACCATCTTACATCAATGCTTTATTTTTAGGATGTTCTACAAATCTCGTTCAGAGCAAGTACTCAAAACTCACTTGTTGAATAAAGGATGGAAGGATTAATTTGTGTTGGAAAACATAGGGTGTCTATAGACAAAATGTATAAAAGGATAGAAACAAGTAGATGAATATTTCAAGCTAAACACACTGCATTTCTCTCTTTGGGAGTCAAAAAAACATCGGGTCTATCTTGTTAAAAGTCTGGTTGGGATAAAGCTTTCCATGGTAGTAAACTAAAATCTGATAACTGTTCTTTCTAGTGTATAAACACTATAAAATTTGGGCTTCCTTTGGTAACATAGTGGATAGGTATTTATTATCTGGGATAAATGAAATGTCAGCCAGCTTTCATGCATCTATACATATTATTCTTGACAAATTTCTATCTTGGGCCAACTTTTTCTCATACTTAATAAAATGCAAGATGATGTAGACACTTAGATGTGGTTAAAGAGCACAAATAGAATGAGAAAATACCATACTCAAATCTCGAGTTATTTTGTGGCTGCTTCGGACTACCCATGCTACTCCTTGGTATATACAAGTATATTAGTACAGTTGATCAGAGCCAGCTGTGTGACAGCATTATTAGCAACACTCCTTTTATTAAAACCACATTAGACCACATTCCATTCCCAGGGTATATATCCAAAAGAAATGGATACACATTTCTACAAAAAAGACCTGTATGAGAATGTTCATGGATGCCTTCTTAACAAGTCCAAACTGGAAAGAACTCAAATGCTCATCAACAGGAGAATAGATGGAGAGTATATATCCATGTAATAGAATATTACTTGCCCTTAAAAAGGAATTACTGATACAAGCAATAATACAGTTGAATCTCACAGACATTATGTTGAACAAAAGAATTCATATTCTGTGGTTGCATTTAAGTGAAATTCAATAAGAGGTAAAACTAACTTTCGATGCTTAACTAAAAATCTGAAGCATGATTGTCTGGACAGGGGTATGGATGGAGGAGTGATTGGAAAAGACCACGAGGAACTGTTTTGGGGCGCAGGAAGTGTCCCATATCTTAATTTGGTTGACTTCAGTTCAGGTACATACATTGAGATCTATGTCTTTTACTATAGATAAATTATACCTCAGTAAAGACAAAGGTCAAAAAGGCAAACCAAGAATCTGCATTCTCAAAAAATACTTTAAAAGCAAGGAAGTAAAATGTACTTTGGTTATTCCAATGTATCTGACATTAAAATTGGAAAAATTAAAGTAATTATTTATGTAATTAAATTACATAATTATGTAATTATTTATGTGCCCCGTAATTATAACAACTCTAAGTAAGTGTTAGTCGCTCAGTCGTGCCTGACTCTTTGCGACCCCATGGACTGCAGCCCACCAGGCTCCTCTGTCCATGATATTTTCCAGGCGAGGATACTGGTGTGGGTTGCCATTTACTTCTTCAAGGGATCTTCCCAAACCAGGGACTGAACCCAGGGGCTCCTGCACTGCAGGCAGATTCTTTACTGACTGAGCTACAAGGGAAGCTAACAACTCTGGTATGTGGTTAATCAGCATGTCTACCTGTGAGTCCAATGGTGAAATCCAAAGCTCTATAGAAGTAGGGATTTTATTGTTTACATTTATGTCCTAAGCATCTAGCTCAGGACTTGAACTGCCTCTTACCTTGAAGTATTTAAGTAACATTGAAGAAGACATAACTTCTTCATGTCTCAGGTTTTTCCTCAATATAATGGGACTAATACCTGACTTTCCTAAGTGTGTTCTATAAACAACATAATCAACTGAAAACATCTTTGAAGTAGTTGAAATTCTAACTCAGTTCAAATGAAGTCATTTTAATATTTTCAGTAGATGGTTTTATGTTTCAGTTTTTCTTTTATCCCACAAACTGACCTAGATAAGATAGCGATTTGAGAACTCAGGCCCACAGAGACTTACATAATCAAGCTTTCAGGACTTAGCTCAAGCAATAAATCACCTATAGATACTTTCTATCCTTCCTTGCTCCCACCACATCTTTTTGGTGCCTTAAAGGCAGGAATTTGTTTAATTAATCTTTGTATCTCCATTACTCTAGAACAGTAATCCTCTCAGGGTAGATGTTTAATATTCTTAAAAAAAATATGGGTGTGCATGCTAAGTCGCTTCAGTCATATCTGACTCTTTTGACACTATGGACCATATTCCACTAGGCTCCTCTGTCCATGGAATTCTCCAGGCAAGAATGCTGGAGTGGCTTTCCATGCCCTATTCCAGGGGTTCTTCCCCAGGGATTGTGGAACTCAATTGATTCAAATAGTCCGATAACAGAGTGATTTGATTTTCCAGGCAACATAGAATATGTGCTAGGTATCTATATGAGCAAATTTTATTTATATCCTACATGGAGAAGAATATTCTTGCAGAGATTAAGTAGTTACTTACTCAAGGTGGCTCAGCTAAAAGGAAGCTGATGTGGAAGTCATTTCCACATTTGTCTCTTCCCAACGGTAATAACCATTACGTCATACTGCCATATTACTGAAACTGTGTTTCTAACATGCACTACCTTTCAGATCTAACCTCAGTAAAGCCCAATTGATGCAAAATACTTTTCCTAAAGATGGAATAATTCTCCCTTTGATGACTAAACTTTCATTGCTGGCTAGAGTACCAGGATATGAATGAAAAGATTTAGATTACAGGGTCAGGCAAATCTGTTTGGAACTTGTGAACTTTGTGGGACAAATCACTGGAACTCTCTGTGCCTTCATTTTCCTATCTTTAATTAAAGAAGATATTATCTACTCTTCTCTCACAGGGCAGAGAGAATCATAAAACAAAATGTGAAAGTGTTCCATGAAATATAGAGTGCCATAGAATGTTCAAAAAAAGAGACATATCAGGAATTCCTGCACTGTGGAAAATTGGGTTGAAGTCAGACAGTATTTGAATCATTAAAAAAATTTTTTAAATCTATATATACGTTTTATACATATATTTAGATGTATGCTCTTTTATTATAAATCTTTATAAAATGAAGATAACTCTTGTGTAATGTATGGAGTCTTTCAAGTTGAGGATTTTTCTAATGCCAACCAAGGAAACCCAGTGGATCAGTTCATCAGCATGAAATGAGAGGCCTTGGGACCATGTGGTCTACTCATTTAAGCAGATGGAATAACACGTTCAGTGCTAATTAAAATCTTCAAAGGGTCTTCAAAGGATAGCAGTAAATACTACATATTTCCCTTATTTAAAACACTAGCAGATGAAGATGAAGAGTTCTTTTTTCCTCCTTAATGAATATAGGAATCCCATCTGTTATCTTTTAAAAAATGTACCATGTAATGCAGAAGAGAAAATAGGATTGAAAAGAGTGTGTCATTCTCTTTCTTTCACACGGAGCCATTCTTTTCTGGAACCAGATGATTTTTTTTTTCTTTTTTCAGTCAAATATCCCTTCAAAGTCATGGGAAACAATTGGCTTTCAGTATTGGTTCATCTGTGACTAGGTGATTCCTAGCCTCCTCTGTTTCAAAAACAGTAATATTAATAGATACCAGACATTGGCTCACTCAACATCCATCCAACCCCCTACTTGCCTGTCTTCCTGGACCAGAGAGGCTGGAAAGTTTGGGCCTGTGTTTCCCAGATGCTCAGCAGTGAGGATGCAGCCACTAGGTCGCCCTAAAGTCCCGGGTGGGAAAGGCCTGGATAAGGAAGCGAGTAACATGAGGAGAGAGCACTGTCTAAGCAGGCAGCGACAAGGGGGACCTGGTTCTTCTGTGACAGTCATGGTAGAGTTTCTGGTCGTAGCATGTTAGGCCAGTAGAAGATGAGGGGTCCAGCACTGTCCTTTCAGCAAAGAAAGAAAAAAAAGAAAAAAAGGAAAGAAATCCTATGAGGCCACTGGGCATTTTTCATAGTTGTGTCTGTGGCTGATTATGTTCAAGCTGGTTTTTCTGGCTTTCCCAGACAAGCCTGTGAGCTACCTATATCCTTTAATAAACCCTTCTCTGCTCAGACTAGCCAGAGCCGAATTTTATTGGCTGTAAGAGTCCTGGCATTTGTAATGAACACTGCGTGGGGTTTTACGCATATCCAGGAAGGACACAGTGTATCTAGCGACACACTTTGGCAAATACTGCTAGTTGCCTACCCAATGGCCTCTTTTCCTCTTTTCCATTAAAAAAAAAACAAAAAACTATTTGTTTTTAAAGGATAGCCACATCCTCAGCTAAGAAGTGATATTTCCTAGCTTCCCCTGCAGTTCAGCATGTCTGTGGATGTAATTCTAGCCAAAAGGATGTTGGCTGAGTATATCTGAGGAAACTGCTCCTTGTGTAAGCAGCACTCGCCCTTCCTTTATTTTCTGCTTGAAAAATAGAAAAAGCACTTGAAGCTTCAGCATCCATCTCGAGACCATCATGGGAAGACCAGGAGATAGCAGAAACCTTGCCCTGACATCTATGAGTACCAATGCCAGCATCACCTCTGGACTTCCGTTGCCTGAGAGAAATCCATCTCCAATACAGATTTCCAAATACCATCACATTGAGGATTCAAGTGTCAACATAAGAATTTTAGGGAGATACAAACATTCATTGCAGCAGCAATTTTAACAGCATGTACCTACAGTAACCAGCAGCCTGCCCCTGTCCTATATTAGGAAGCTGGGCTGGATACCAAGAGCCCCTTGGTTCCTTTCCTCACAAGCTGGCCCTTCTTTGTTTTTCCTATATTTTCCCAAAGAGGTTCCAACTTTTACACATAGTAGGGAAGGAAATCCTGTCCCCTCTTTAGGATTCCACAGTTATTCTGCAAAGACCAAAAAATAGAAGCCATAAGGAGACAAGTTTCGGTTCTGCGAACGACTAGTCTGCCAAAGCTCCGAAATATCACATAAATATGTTAAAGGTAAGGAATCCCCAGTCACATAAGATGTTTAAGCACAGGCTAAATGGCCTTTAGGAGGATATACTCAAAACAACAAGTCAACTATTTGACTATGATTTTTTTTTTAAGTCTTGTAGTTTTCTAGTCCTTGGATTCTGTCATCTCTCTCACAATGCTTTACACTCCAATACCGAGAACTTGTTTATTCTGCTCACCCCCTGCCACTACTATGCCGACCCACCCCACCCCTCCAATGCCATGTGTGTCATGGGTGAACTCTTGATTCCTATGTACAAAGAAATGTTCTTGGAATGAAATGAAACCATGAGGCCAAAAGTGAAATAGATCAGGAAAAAAAAAAAAAAAGTGAATGATGAAAGGAGACTAATGAGTGTGGAAGGAAGGCTATTGAGTTGATTAAAGCAGGAGTTGGAAGTGAAGAGATTACAAAGCTGAATTAAGTTCATTTCCTAGAGAGGAAACCGTATCTCGAGACTCAAGGGCATGAGCACCAGGTGCGCATCCAACGTACGGTGCTGGAGAGGGATGGGGAAGACAGTTCCTGCCTGCCACCTGGGAGAAGGTCCGGGCACAGTCGGCTTTCCTCACGCCCCGAAGCTCAGAGTGACTGCTCCAGGGCAGAAAAGCACGATAAGTCAAAGCAACCACCCTTGAGCCTAACAGTGCCGCTCTGAACCTATAACAGGCTGATCTGTTTGCAGTTGGATACTTAGAGATTTCTCATGTGGACAAAAGTAGCTCCTTGCTCTCTAAATAGTGCGGCTGAGTGTGGTGTTCCGATGAGTCCATTATAAAGGCAGGCTTGTGATGGGCTTTAGGGGGCAGTTCTGTGTGCCCAGAAAGCTGCAGAAGAGGCAGTGGGAAGACCAGTGATGAACATGGGCAGCCTCCAGGGTTTGCAGGATCCTGACTATTCTTCACCCCATCAATTCTGCCATCTCTGGCTACAGTCCCTTTGAGCCAGAGATCACCACGTTTCTGCATGCTCAATATGGCATTATGTAAGGTCAAAGGTACCTGATCTCATCTCCTATTCCTAAGCTCTTTGTGTCTGCCGACTAATGTTTCAGGTGATTGCAAAGAGGTACTGTTCCCCAGCTGTGTTAATGATATTGTCCTATTCACTAAATCCCAAATGTGCAGAACCGGGTCCCCAGCTCAGCTGGCCTTCAACAAAGCAGGTGATTAGCAGGAAACTGAAATAAAGATCACACACTGCTTTAAGTTTCTTCCCTTTGGCTGGCTTTGAGGCTTTCCTGAGCCCACACAGTTCCCTATCACACTAAAGCTGCTGAGCAAGTGAGTGGCAGAGGCGTTATCCAGGGTGCCTGTTTCTTGGTGGCATCTCCCTCCACGGAGGCACCCTTCATTCTGCGGAGGATGCTGCAGGGAAATGGGCTCCTCGAGTTTTGCATAAGGCCTTCTTGGACATGAAACGCCTCTCCACTTCCTCTGTCCTGTGTGCTCCTGCCTCCCGGTCTACCAGCACTGAACATCAAGCAGCCCCACAACCCACGAAAAAACTGTGTGGCCATGTACCAAACCAGCCTGTTCAAAAGGTCAGATTCCACTTCTCAGACCTGAAGAAATAGTCGATTATTTTCTACAGGTGACTGAATCTTTGTGAAAATTTCTTTGGTCCTTGCCCTCCAAATAACATATAGATTTTTCCTCCAGATAAACTTGGTAATTATAGTGAGAAGAATAAAAACGACAGAGGGCTTTTTTTTTAAAATTTGTATTGATGGCCCAGTTTTCTTTACATTGAAAATGGACTAAACATCACAAAACTGAGGACTTGCTAGTCTGATCCTTCTCCAGGCACCTCCAGGCTCCTCAGAACACACTGTCCCCCTTCCTCTCTGCTGGGCTACCTGCCACTGTAACTCCTCTGACACTCTCTTTCATCCTGTTTGCCAAGGACTGTCCCTTGCTTCATTCAGGTATGGCTTTATGTCCCATCTCATCTTAGAATTCCTCACAGACTATTTAAAAAAAAAAAAGGTGGGGGGAGCCATATTACTAAATACTTAAATGAGACAAATTCAGTGCATCTCTGCGACTCAGGGTTGTGGAAACACTCACTCCATATTAAATTCATAATGTAAACATTGGTATCACTCATGTCATGCTAGAAGTAGTCAGCATTTCTTTAATTTATACGAGGTTTCTAGACAGCAGAGATAGACAGGGAAGGATAACAAGATTTAATTAAATAAATATTTGTCCAGGGCTATATGCACAGAATCATTTTTGCATAGAATCATGCAAGAATAATAACTAATAAGTGCTCTTTGATAAGAATCACATTTTATACTATGCTGACAGACTTTTAACTTTTGTCATGGGGGTTTCTAAAAGGAGAGGATAAAGGAATCACCATTCTCTCATCACAGATCAGGATTTTATTGAAATTTCAAATGACTATGCTTCAAATAACTTCTAGACACTCATCAAAGTTCTTTTTTAATATTGAAAAACAATATAGGGGAAGAAAGCATTACTTGTGGAATGACGTAGTTCATGCTAACGTTCCTTTTTAAGTTTTAAGAAATTAAAGAGAACGACCAAGTAAAATCCATGCAAATGCTTATTACAAGTCCTGTCCATGCTGTAAACAATCAGTTCTAAAGAGAGAAACTTGGGATGACTAGAAACACGCTGTTTGTTCTTAATCTGTCAATCTCAGTCATGAATGTGATGAGTACATCACAGTCTGGGATGTTATTTTGTAATAAAATGGCATCCAACATTCTGCTTGGAATTCTGCATCTTAAAGTTCCAAAATTTATCTCCTTAAGAGGGGAAAAGCTGTGGTGATGAAGACTTTGGTACTTCTTGTGCTTTTTCAAGGGGGTTTCCCTGGTGACTCAGTGGTAAAGAACACACCAGCCAATGCAGGAGATGTGGGTTTGATCCCTAGGTTGGGAAGATCCCATGGAGGAGGGCAACCCATTCCAGTATGTTTTACCTGCAAAATCCCATGGACAAAGGAGTCTGGCAGACTATAGTCCATGAGGTCTCAAAGAGTCAGGCACGGCTTAGTGACTAAGCATGCATAAACATGGTTTTTCAAAACAAAACTTGAGACAGACTTCAAAAGTAGCATGAAGTCATTGCTTGCAACCTTAACACAAAATGTCACAATTCACTGCCCTTGGAGTGAGTCTTGAGGAGTCAGTGCTAAGGACAGGAGTCAAGGTAAGAGTATAACCCCATGCCTGTCCTTGTATAGCTCAGAGACAGGGCAGGGGTGGCCTCCCATGCAGTACAAGCCCTGCTGAGCAAAATCGCTTCTACAGAGCAGTTCTCCCTAGTATCAGAGTACCTGCTGTGGGATGGACTTCAGAGTTTGGTTCTGCTTCTTAGTAGCTACATGACTTTGGTGACAACACCAACATGACAATGATAACAGCATCTACCACTGAATCTTACTATGTATCAGGCACTTTAGTTATAATCACACTTATTCACCTGTTCAATCCTCCCAACACGTCTGAGAGATACACAGTTGTACTGTTCCCATTTTACAGCTGAAGGATATGAGGGACAGGGAAGCCAGAAAATCTGTCTGACAATACAAAGGGAAGTAAACTGCGGTCTCTGAGTTTTAGTTTCTTTTTTCATAAAATGGGGACCATTTTATGTATATTGCAAGGTTATTACGAGGCCTAAAGAAATAATAAAGGTAAAGAATCTGGCACATAATGCCCATTAAGTACAGATATTAATAATTCCTTTATATTAAAATCCTTGGACTTCCTGAGTAGTCCAGTGGTTGACAATCTGCCTCCCAACGCAGGGGACACGGGTTTGATCCCTGATCCAGGAAGATTCCACATGCCTCATGGAAACTAAGCTTGTGAGCCATAACTACCGAGCCCATGCTCTGCAACAAGAGAAGCCACCACAATGAGAAGACTGAAAAAAAGAAGAAAAAAACCTTCTCCTCCTGATACAAATTCATAATGACTTCTCATTTAGAGGTTGCTTATATACCAAACCTCTAAGCCTGCTAGAACCAGGAAAGAAGTACAAAGCAATCAAAATGTTCTAATCAAAATAAGCAATCAAACAACCCACTTGCCCATTATCTTAACAGAGCCCCTGGGAGGCTTGCTAAGAGCCTATTTACTCTAAGGGAGCTCTGGTTCTAAGGCTTCCTGGCTCACAGATGATTAGAAATGTAAATTAAGAGGGGATGCCTCTGCTAGGAGCAAGACACGGCAGCTGACAACCTGGCTGTAGTTAGAGAACTGGAGAATCAGAACCCCTCTTAACAGACAGGAGAATTCAAAATGCAGACCAGTGTGGACTCTCCGAGGAGGTCAGTGTCCTTAACAACAGATTCCCAGCCCTCTTAGAACCTTATCCTGGCACCTCATCATCCATTTTTGCAGGGCCGCTGCTACGTCTCTGTGTCCTATCAAAGGCCCATCCATGCCCTTTCACATCCCTCATACATTCTCCTTTGTTCTGGACTGTAGCAATTCATCTTCGGTATCTTCATCCTAATCTGACCTTAAACTCTTTAAATGGTAAAGAGCCCTGGTGCATTTGTATCTCTGAACCTCTCACGTAATGATGGATGCTCTACATAAGTTTTTTGAAAGATTATTGATTCGAGATATTACAAGAGAAAGAGATAAGAATTTGAATTCATGCTTTCAAAGACAGGAAACAGTGTAATGCAGGTTGAGAAACTTTCTATTCAAAGGCATTATAGCTTTTGAAAGTTATCACTTAAGGTAAGCTTCAATAGCCTGGAAAATTAATGTTTACGTGAAGCACATCATTACCTGAGGACTCTGGGAAAGATTGAGGGCAGGAGGAGAAGGGGGCAGCAGAGGATGAGATAGTTGGATGGCATCATCGGCTCAATAGACATGAGTCTGAGCAAACTCTGGGAAATAGTGAAGGACAGGGAAGCCTGCAGGCTGCAGTCCATGGGATCGCAAAAAGTCAGACATGACTTAGTGACTGAGCAACTGCATAAAGGAGGCATTTCCATGTCTACTGCCCTTTTGGTGAGAAGAGGCAAGGGGCCACAAGAGGAGAGGGAGGGAAATTTAGTGGAGAGGAAGAGAGTCCAGGATACAGATGATAAATACCAAAGCGGAAGACAATCGTCACAATTTTGCTGAGGCCCAGCTCCTTTGTTCTGTTCTATTTTCCAGAAAATGGAGTGACATTTAAGGAGGGGACCTAGAAAGTTGATTGGAGTTACTATGGTAGGTGGCATTCAGCCTTATCCATTTGAAAGAATGACCATAAGACAGGATAATGAAGCAAGACAATAATTTATCAGCTCAATTATGAGCTGTCTGCTGCAGGGAAGGGTGTTCTTAGGAAAGACAGAAGAAAAGCCTTTGACTGACAAAGGGGACCTGACCCTGAAAAGATTCAGGAAATAGAGAACCCATGGCTATCAAGACTGGTTGTTTTGCAGGGCTGCAAGGAAGGAGGGTAGTCAGAGAGGAAGCAGGTAGTGACTAAGTATCCTGGGAGCTGGGGTTAAGAATTAGGAGTGCGAAGACAGACTATAAATCCAGACATGGGCCAGAGGGACGAGCTATATTAGGTTGGTTTTGGAGGATCTGAATTCACAGGGGATCAATGCCCATCTTTTAACACAGAATCAGAGAAGTAGCAAGACCTCTGAGTACAAATACCCTGATGATACGCTTTGGCACACAGGCCTGCACAGCCCCAGGGAGCAATTCCTGTGTGCCTGGCACAGCAGGGGGCAATCAAGGGCTATAAAGGGCCACCAATGGGCACAGCAGCATGACCCATGCCACTGAGAGGGTCATGATGGTGAAACTAGGGAAACCCAGTCCCCAGACAGTCTCAGAATGGGTTTCTGATTGGACTCTACTGAAAATCAGATGGGAGAGATAAGCCTAAACACTACTAAAATTCTTAACAAGATGGGAATACCAGACTACCTTACCTGATTACTGAGAAACCTGTATGCAAGTTAAGAAGCAACAGTTAGAACTAGACATGGAATAATGAAATGGTTCAAAATTAGGAAAGGAGTATGTCAAGACTGCATATTGTCACCCTGCTTATTAACTTATATGCAGAGTTCAGTTCAATTCAGTCACTCAGTTGTGTCTGATTCTTTGTGACCCCATGGACTGCAGCACGCCAGGCTTCCTTGTCCATCACCAACTTCTGGAGCTTGCTCAAACTCGTGTCTCTTGAGTCAGTGATGGACATATGCAGAGTACATCATGCAAACTGTTGGACTGGAGGAAGCTCAAGCTGGAATCAAGATTGTTGGGAGAAATACCAATAACCTCAGCTATGCAGATGACACCACTCCTATGACAGAAAGTGAAGAGGAACTAAAGAGCCTCTCAATGAAGGTGAAAGATGAGAGTGAAAAGAGCTGGCGTAAAACTCAACATTCAAAAAACTAAGATCATTTCATCCAGCCCCATCACTTCATGGCAAATAGATGAGGAAACAATGGAAACAGTGACAGACTTCATTTTCCTGGGCTCCAAGATCACTGCCGATGGTGACTGCAGCCTTGAAATTAAAAGATGCTTGTTCCTTGAAAGAAAAGTTATGACAAGCTTAGGTAGCTTCTTGAAAAGCAGAGACATCACTTTGCTGGTAAAGGTCCGTCTAGTGAAAGCTATGGTTTTTCCAGTAGTCATGCATGGATGTGAGAGCTGGACCATAAAGAACGTAGAGTGCCAAGATGCGTTTGAACTGTGGTGCTGGAGAAGACTTATGAGAGTCCCTTGGACAGCAAGGAGATTGAACCAGTCAGTCCTAAAGGGTATCAACCTTGAGTACTCATTGGAAAAACTGATGTGGGAGCTGAAACTCCAATATTTTGGCCACCTGATGCAAAGAGCTGACTTTTTGGAAAAGACCCTGATGCTAGGAAAGGTTGAGGATAGGAAGGGAAGGGGGCAACAGAGGATAAGACGGTTGGAAGACATCACTGACTCAATGGACATGTTTGAGCAAACGCAGGGTGATAATGAGGATACGAAAGCCTGGTGTACTGCAGTCCATGGAGTCACAAAGAGATGGACATGACCGAGCAAATGAACAACAACGACAACAAACACTAATAAAGCTAGAGGGCCACCTGTATCAGATATAAGGCTCTCGGATTATGCTTTACCACCAAATAAGGCCCCAGAAGTAGGGGCCTCTCTGTAAAAGATTGTTTTAACCTCATGTTACAATGGGAGTTTTGTTGATGGACTAAATTCCATACCTGGAAAAACACTTGCCTTTTGTCACATCCTAATTGACCTTTACCTAAACCCTCCATCAGGAATACCTCCCTGGGCTGGGAACCAGAGCCCCATCACTTTGCTTTGCTCTGCTTTTCAAGGATGGAAATAGCACGCTATCGACCTGTTGTAGATTTCAGAAACAATCTGAATCCAAACATGAGAAGTCACCCTGTGTCGATCAAGTTGTGTGTGATGAAGTGAATTGAAATGTGTTAAAGGTGAGGGTGAGCAGGCCAGCCTCCGGGCTGTTTATCTCCTGACAGAGGCCTGCCCTCCTCCTCCACAAAGGTTCCTGTGGTTTCCCCGCAGAAATCACTCCTCTGATGGTGCTGTGACAGCCCACAGTTGAAGGAAAGGTCAATTAGACCTGTGACAAGTCTTCAATGAAATACTCAGAAGAGCATGCCCTGCACTCACGTCCTCCCCGTTTCCATAATCATGAATTTCATTCTGTTGTCCAGGCAGATTTCTGGGAATGTCATACAGAGAATTTAAAAAAGCTGAAGGCTTCTGCTTCAGCCCATTTCCTCTTCTTTTACAAATTTGGTTTCTGCTGCTATTCATTCACATTTCATACTCTTGTCGGACTATATTTAGTCTCCATATTTTATAGTTTTTGGAGGCATGAATTAAGCTCCATATGTAAAATAAAACCTATGAAATTTCTCTTCTTCCTGAGTGAAAGAACTTGCCTGGCACCTGGGGTAATTTTGCAAATGTTGCCAGAAACCAGAATCAGGTTTCCCCAGTGAGTACAGGTTTATGCAGCCTAGAAACTGTACTGCAAGTAACATTCTAGAGGTCAAGTGAAATGTAGCTTCTTGCCTTCATAAGACAGTCTGGAATAAACTCAAACCAGACAAAATTCTCATACCCTCATCTATGCTCTCAAATGAGAGGCCTTGTTACTAAACAGAAGAATGTGTATTAAAAAAAAAAATGAAAATGAGAGAAAATGGAACATTTTACTTGAAAATAATTTCACATAACACTGTATTAGCCAGTTCAGGCTACTGTGATGAAATATCATGACTTGGGTGGCTTAAGCAATGGCCATTTATTTCTCAGAGTGCCAGCAAAGTGAGGTTCTGGTGAAAGCTCTCTTCTTGGTTTGCAGATGGCTGCCTTTGTGCTTTGTCCTTATGTGATAAGGAGAGAGGGAGAGAACCAGAGAGTGAGAGGCAGAGACAGGGAGGGAGAAAGAGAGACAGGGAGGGGTGAAAGGAGAGAGGAGGAAAAAGGAGGAGAGAGGGAGGGAGGAGGAGAGAGGGAAAGAAGAGGAGAGAGGAAAGAAGAGGAAAGAGGGAAAAGAAGAGAGGGAGGGAGGAGAGAGAGGAAGAGAGATTTTCTTATAAAACCACCAATCCTATGAGATTAGGGCCCCACACTTACGATCTCAGTTATGTCTAATCACCTTGTATATACTCTGTTCACTGGGGTTCACCTTATGAATAGAGTGTGTGTGTGTTAGTTGCTTCAGTTCAGTTGCTCAGTCTTGTCCAACTCTTTGCGACCCCATGAGCTGCAGCACGCTAGGCCTCCCTGTCCATCACCAACTGCCGGAGTCTAACCAAACCCATGTGCATTGAATCAGTGATGCCATCCAACCATCTCATCCTCTGTCATCCCCTTCTCCTCAAACTTTCAATCTTTCCCAGCATCAGGGTCTTTTCCAATGAGTCAGCTTTTCGCATCAGGTGGCCAAAATATTGGAGTTTCAGCTTCAACATCAGTCCTTCCAAGGAACACCCAGGACTGATCTCCTTTCAGATGGATTGGTTGAATCTCCCTGTAGTCCAAGGGACTCTCAAGAGTCTTCTCCAACACCACAGTTCAAAAGCATCAATTCTTCAGAGCTCAGCTTTCTTTATAGTTTCTTTCCAACACTCACATCCATACATGACCACTGGAAAAAACATAGCCTTGACTAGACAGACCTTTGTTGACAAAGTAATGTCTCTACTTTTTAATACACTGTCTAGGTTGGTCATAACTTTCCTTCCAAGAAGTAAGTGTCTTTTAATTTCATGGCTGCAGTCACCATCTGCAGTGATTTTGGAGCCCAAAAAAATAAAGTCTGACACTGTGTCTCCATCTATTTTCCATGAAGCAATGGGACCAGATGCCATGATCTTTGTTTCCTGAATGTTGAGCTTAAACCCAACTTTTCCACTCTCCTCTTTCACTTTCATCAAGAGGCTCTTTAGTTCTTCACTTTCTGCCATAAGGGTGATGTCATCTGCATATCTGAGGTTATTGATATTTCTCCTAGCAATCTTGATTCCAGCTTGTGCCTCTTCCAGTCCAGCATTTATCATGATGTACTCTGCATATAAGTTAAATAAGCAGGGTGACAATATACAGCCTTGACGTACTCCTTTTCGTATTTGGAACCAGTCTGTTGTTCCATGTCCAGTTCTAACTGCTGCTTCCTGACCTGCATACAGATTTCTCAAGAGGCAGGTCAGGGGGTCTGGTATTCTCATCTCTTTCAGAATTTTCCACAGTTTATTGTGATCCACACAGTCAAAGGCTTTGGCATAGTCAATAAAGTAGAAATAGATGTTTTTCTGGAACTCTCTTGCTTTTTCGATGATCCAGCGGATGTTGGCAATTTGATCTCTGGTTCCTCTGCCTTTTCTAAAACCAGCTTGAACATCGGGAAGTTCACGATTCACATATTGCTGAAGCCTGGCTTGGAGAATTTTGAGCATTACTTTACTAGCGTGTGAGATGAGTGCAATTGTGTGGTAGTCTGAGCATTCTTTGGCATTGCCTTTCTTTGGGATTGGAATGAAAAGTGACCTTTTCCAGTCCTTCCTGTGGCCACTGCTGAGTTTTCCAAATTTGCTGACACATTGAGTGCAGCACTTTCACAGCATCATCTTTCAGGATTTGAAATAGCTCAACTGGAATTCCATCACCTCCACTAGCTTTGTTCGTAGTGATGCTTCCTAAGGCCCACTTGACTTCACATTCCAGGACGTCTGGCTCTAGGTGAGTGATCACACCATTGTGATTATCTGGGTCATGAAGATGATTTTTTTTTTTTGTACAGTTCTTCTGTGTATTCTTGCCACCTCTTCTTGATATCTTCTGCTTCTGTTAGGTCCATACAATTTCTGTCCTTTATCTAGCCCATCTTTGCAAGAAATGTTCCCTTGGTATCTCTAATTTTCTTGAAGAGATCTCTAGTCTTTCCAATTCTATTGTTTTCCTCTATTTCTTTGCATTGATCACTGAGGAAGGCTTTCTTATCTCTTCTTGCTATTCTTTGGAACTCTGCATTCAAATGGGTATATCTTTCCTTTTCTCCTTTGCTTTTGGCTTGTCTTCTTTTCACAGCTATTTGTAAGGCCTCCTCAGACAGCCATTTTGCTTTTTTGCATTTCTTTTTCTTGGGAATGGTCTTGATCCCTGTCTCCTGTACAATGTCACAAACCTCCATCCATAGTTCATCAGACACTCTGTGTATCAGGTCTAGTCCCTTAAATCTATTTCTCACTTCCACTGTATAATCATAAGGGATTTGATTTAGGTCATACCTGAATGGTCTAGTGATTTTTCCCTACTTTCTTCAATTTGAGTCTGAATTTGGCAATAAGGAGTTCATGATCTGAGCCACAGTCAGCTCCCAGTCTTGTTTTTGTTGACTGTATAGAGCTTCTCCATCTTTGGCTGCAAAGAATATAATCGGTCTGATTTTGGTGTTGACCATCTGGTGATGTCCATGTGTAGAGTCTTCTCTTGTGTTGTTGGAAGAGGGTGTTTGCTATGACCAGTGCATTCTCTTGACAAAACTCTATTAGTCTTTGCCCTGCTTCATTCTGTACTACACGGCCAATTTGCCTGTTACTCCAGGTGTTTCTTGCCTTCCTACATTTGCATTGCAGTCCCCTATAATGAAAAGGACATCTTTTTTGGGTGTTAGTTCTAAAAGGTCTTAGTCGTGTCCAACTCTGCCACCTCATGGACTGTAGCTTGCCAGGCTCCTCTGTCCATGGAATTCTCCAAGCAAGTTTATTTGAGTGGGTTGCAATTTCCTTTTCCAGGGATATTCCCAACCCAGGGGTTGAACCTGTGAGTTCTGCATTTCTGGTATATGCTTTACCATCTGAGCCACTAGGAAGCCTATAAATACTGTATGCCCAGGCATGGTCACACTGGGGGCTCAGCTAATGAACTGAGGGGAAGGCATAATTCAGTCCACAATTCACATCTTATAAGCTACCCTCTACAGTTACACAGTAGACATATCCTTTTATTTTAAGAATCCTACATCATGAATACATTGTATACTATTATTCTTACTGGTTTCAAAACTGGCAACGTATGCTAGGCAAGTGGGAAATCAATACAGTGAAGGGCCACTAGGATCTGCAGTCTGGAAGAAAACATTCTCTCATTTTGTCTATAGCAAGGGCATCTCAAGGCTGGTGAGTTCAATAAACACTAAACCCCCTTGTCACAACAGGAATATTCCCTCTAACATGGGGTTTCCCCTAAAATGAGCTGCTTATGAATCAGCCAGAGCCATTGCCTAATTGTACCACAGGGGAGAAAACCTTAATTTTTTATACTCCTTATTAAGGTATCTTTCAATAAATCTAATCCTTTGCCCAATATTGTTTCATCCTGCATTCTTTCTCTCACATGAATTCTGCACACTATTTAAAAAATTCATAGGTTAAGGATTAAGATCTGTACTTAGGTAATACTTCATCTTTCATCCTCTACATACTTGCCTCCAAGACCATGACTGAAGGTCTCTTATACCACAATAATTAGATTCCAAGGTCTTGCCTTTTCCATAAGCTCTACTCATCGTCTTAACACATGATGATCTTCCTCTCTGAGTTTCTGTAGTACTTGTATTTTCTCTTTGTAAAATTCCTTTTAGCAATTAACTGTTTACTATAGTCTTACTCAACCTCAAATCTATACTCAAGTATTTTTAGTTCTCTATGAGAACTTATTTGTGACTACATATGTATGTGTGCGTTTCATGTCAATGATTATCTGAAACATACAGGCATGCTTTACGTTATCTGATGAATCCCCAGTTGGGTATATGACTCCAAGAGGTAGGTACCATTTTAATCATAAGAAGCTAATAAGACAAGTGCACAGGCAGATAGTATGCAAATGATAGTTTTGCATTAAGTGAAACTAAATGAAAGCAATGTATTCTACATGCAGAAATAATTACCATTAGCTCAAAAAAGAAAAAGTGGTTGGAGAATTATGTCTTCATTCAGCACATAGTCTTAGAAGCATATAAAACTCAAAAGAATCTGTGCCAGTTTGGTTTCAGTAAAACAATATTACCACATTAGCCTGATGATTATTAATTGGAATATATGACTGGTTTTTTTTCATATTTAATTTATAAATCTGTTTTGATTTTATAGCTATATAAGAGCTAAAAACATACAGAGCATACCTGGCTTAGGTTTGTACATATTTATGCTATATTACAATATAAATAATTTAAGTCAACACTAAAATTCCATAGGCTGTTTTAAAGTTTGACTATAAAATATGAATTTTAATTATTTATTTTAATATAATACTATACTGTGACATTTCTTTTGTCATAGCCTTAAACAGTTGTATCAGTCTTTTGCTATTGAATTATTTCTATCTGTTATTATCTTGATGTCCTAAACAGGATGGAAATGAGCTTTGGGGCCATTTCTATCTTCCTTAGCATCTGGCACAGTTGTGAGGGTGTGATGAATAATGTTTAATAATCCCAATAATGTTTGTGGATTTTAGCTCTTTGATAAACCATTCTGGCCTTAACTTCCCATTCCCAAATATTGTCTATTTGTCTGTTTTTATAAATCCACTTCCAAGAATGGTATTTTTTTAAAATATATTTAGTCATGTTTCTTCATCTACTATGATTACAGGAAATGACAACTCACCTTCAGTGAAGATACCCTGGATGGCAAGTACTCCTCTGAACATTGCATACAGATCATCTCACTTCAACATAGTATTTGCAGGCAAGTAGGTAGGATAATAAACAGATTACTTCCATTCACTGATGAGGAAACTAAGTCAGAGAGAGTTTAAGTACTTTGTCCATGGGTCATACAAGTGGTCAGTGTGAGAAGTAGAGTTTTCATGAGGACATACTAAGCCTATAATCTATCTTCACATTGCCTGCAACCTAAGTTTGAAATAGGAACATGAAAGTTACTGTTCTATTACTGCACTGATGTCTCAGATCTCTCATCAGACAAGTACAGAAGAGAGAGAATGTTCACCTTCACTATTCAAGGTGGTATAGGCTAGGTAAAGGACCAAATGACAAAGTATAAAGCTGATCAAACTTAAAATTTCTTAAACAGACAAGTTATTGGAAAGCAAACTTTTTTTTGATATTTACTTGGTGTACTATTCATATTTCATTCTTCCCTTTATTTTACTTGGAATAGTGCTTGGCACATAACATGGAATTCTAGTGTTTCTTTCAATCTTAGAACAGTCACTTGCCCCATAGTTTAGGTTGATCTTCCATGTGCAAAACTCACCTTATTTGCACTGTCAATTCATTCTTCATCAGTTAAAAAGTATACTAATTCTCAGACCATGTCTGGATGCCGGATAAAATGCACTGTGGTAAAGATGACCTAATATTCTCATGATCTGAACGATGTAATCTGTTTGGTCATAACAAGTTACTGGCATAACGACACATGCTTCAATTGCAAGAAAATTCAGTTGTGGTAAGTAGACAGAACATCTGAAGCACATTATTTTCAATGCATTATTTTTTGGCTCTTTTTCTGAGCTGCCAGAGTGGGTATAATCACGGACAGAGTCTCTCCCAGTGAGCTTTCAGTCCATACACTTCTTTAATGTAACAAATCTAGCTCCTTCAGTTACTGAAGATTTGAGATTTGATTTCCCAGGAGACTCTCCTTGTTCCTGCCCCATGACAAGACTTGTTCTTCTGTAAATCTGCAGCCCGGTGTATCACCTAGTGATAATGATCAGTTTCAACCCAGACTAAATGTGAGGGTAACCCCAGGGTCACTCTCAGAGTCCTATGAGCATATGAATTATGGTCAGTCCTGGAGATCCTTAAGACTCATTCAAGCATTTATTCCTTCACCACACATATATTAAATACCCTGTGACAGGAGCTAGAAACTGGGGATATAGAAATAATTATGGGGGAAAAAAAAGCCTGCTCTCAGGGCACTCACATTTTGGAAAAACATGAAATAATTATTATGTGGTGAGATAAACACTATCATTTTATAGGTCTCACATTCTGTGATGAGGGCGTGGTAGGGGTGAGGTGGCAAACATAGTAAAAATGCTACTTTGGGCTGTTTGACATCTTTATTTCTAGATTTAATAAGACAAAATTGATACATAAAAATGTGAAATAGATTGGGAAATTGGGAAATATATGGGGAAACAGTGGAAACAGTGTCAGAGTTTGTTTTTTTGGGCTCCAAAATTACTGCAGATGGTGACTGCAGCCATGAAATTAAAAGATGCTTACTCCTTGGAAGAAAAGTTATGACCAACCTAGATAGCATATTCAAAAGCAGAGACATTACTTTGCCAATAAAGGTCTGTCTAGTCAAGGCTATGGTTTTTCCAGTGGTCATGTATGGATGTGAGAGTTGGACTGTGAAGAAAGCTAAGCGCCAAAGAATTGATGCTTTTGAACTGTGGTGTTGGAGAAGACTCTTGAGAGTCCCTTGGACTGCAAGGAGATCCAACCAGTCCATTCTGAAGGAGATCAGCCCTGGGATTTCTTTGGAAGGAATGATGCTAAAGGTGAAACTCCAGTACTTTGGCCACCTCATGCAAAGAGTTGACTCATAGGAAAAGACTCTAATGCTGGGAGGGATTGGGGGCAGGAGGAGAAGGGGACGACCGAGGATGAGATGGCTGGATTGCATCACTGACTCGATGGACGTGAGTCTGAGTGAACTCCGGGAGTTGGTGATGGACAGGGAGGCCTGGCGTGCTGCGATTCATGGGGTCACACAGAGTCGGACACGACTGAGCGACTGAACTGAACTGAACTGAAGGTGTATAATGGTTTCCCAGGTGGCACAAGTGTTAAAGAACCCGCCTGCCGATGCAGGAGACGTGAGATGTGGGTTCCATTCCTGGGTCAGGAAGGTCCCCTGGGGAAAGGCATGGCAACCCACTCCAGTATTCTTGCCTGGAGAATCCCATTGACAGAGGAGTCTGGCAGGCTATTGTCCATAGGGTTGCAAAGAGTTAGACATGACTGAAGCAACTTACTTAGCACAGCGCATGACACACAAAGTGTATAATGTATATATTGCATAATGATTACAAGTTTAGTTAATATCCATACCTCACGTAGTCACAGATTTGTTTTCCTTATGAGAACTTATAAGATTCACTCTTAGTAGCTTCCAAAAAATAATACAGTATTTTAATCTTAGTCACCGTGCTTCACATTACATCCCAGAACTTCTTTATCTTATAACTGGACGTTTGTACCTTTTGGCCACCTTCACCCATTCCTTCTCAATCCCCTGAACACCACCTATAACAACTGATCTGATCTCTGTTTCTATGATTTCTTTTTTTAGATGCCACATACACGTGAGATCATTTATTGATAGTATTTGTCTTTCTCTGTCTGACTTAGTTCACTCAGCATAATGCCATCAAGGTCCAGGTGTGTGCTGTGTGCGAAGTCACTTCAGTCGTGTCCGACTCTTTGCAGCCCCGTGGACTATAGCCCACCGGGCTTCCTTGTCCATGGGATTCTCCAGGCAAGAGTACTGGAGTGGGTTGCCATGCCCTCCTGCATGGGATCGTCCCAACCCAGGGACTGAATCTGTGTCTCTTATGTCTCCTGCATTGGCGGGTAGGTTCTATACCACTGTGCCCCGTGGGCAGCCCTAAATGTATGTTGTTGCAAATGGCAGGATTTTCTTCAGGTTTTAAGGCTAAAGAATATTCTATTGTATGCATGTATGTATTTGTTTGTGTGTGTTTGTGTGTGTGTATGTATGTATGTGCGTGTGTATATATATATATATGCTATATTTCTTTATCCATACATCTGCCAGTGGACACTGAGGTTGTTTCCATATTTTGGCTATTGTAAATATTGCTGCAGTGAACACAGGGTAAAATCTCTCTTCAGGATGGTGATTTCATTTCCTTCAGATATATACCCAGATGTGGAATTGTTGGATTAAATATGGTTCTTTTTTTCTTTTTAAAGATCTTCCATACTGTCTCCCATAGTGAAGACGGGACCTACCATCTTCATTCCTACCAACAATGCACGAGGGTTCTCTTCTCCACCAATACTTGTCATCTCTTGTCTTTTTGATGATAGCTTTTCTAACAGTTGTGAGGTGATATCTCATTGTGGCTTTGTGGTTAGTCGTTCAGTTGTGTCCGATTCTTTGCGACCCCATGGACTGTAGCCTGCCAGGCTCCTCTGTTCATGGGGATTCTCCAGGCAAGAATACTGGAGTGGGTTGCCATGTGCTCCTCTAGGGGATCTTCCCAACCCAGGGATTGAACCCAGGTCTTCCACATTGCAGGCAGATTCTTTACTGTCTGAGCCAACGGGGAGACCCAAAATTGTGGTTTTGATTTGCATTTTAGTGATGATTATTGATATGAGCACCTCTTCATGTACGTTTTGAATTCTTGAATATCTTCTTTGGAAATTGTCTATTCAAGTCTTTTGCCCATTTGTCAGTTGAATTATTTGTGGTTTTTAGTATTGAGTTGTAACAGTATCACATATTTTGGATATCAACATCTTATGAGATGTGTGGTTGGTAAATATTTTCTCCCATGTCATATGATGTCATTTTATTTTTGACTGTTTTTTCTGCTGTGCAGGAGCTTTCTAGCCTGATGTGGTCCCACTTGTTTATTTTCTATTCTGTTGCTTGTGCTTTAGGTATTATATCCAAAAATTCACTGCTGAGATCCATGTCAATAAACTTTTTGTCTATGTTTTATTCTAAGAATTTTATAGTTTCAGGTCTTACATTTAGTTTTTTCATCCATTTTGAATTAGTTTTTATGAGTGGCATAAGATAGGGATCTAGTTTCCTTCTTTTGCATGTGAATATCCAATTTTCCCAGCACCATTTATTGAAGAGACTGTCTTTTCTTCATTAAGTTTTCTTGGCTCTCTCAAACATTAGCTGACCATATATGCATGGGTTTATTTCTGGGCTCTCGATTCTGTTATGACATCTTCTTGAGGCTGGTTTAAAACAGCACCCAGAGTGATGGGTATAAATACCCCATCTAAGACCAGCTTTAGGAAGCATGATACTTCATCCATAGATGGAGTAAGAAGCTGAAAATGCTGGCAGCCAACTCAATAGCTATTTGAAGTTTTATGTGCTGTTCTTTTTTAATATGTAAAAATTCTCCTGACTTTTTTATTCTACCATAATATAGCATATTTATTTTAATACAAAAATGTGTTAAATTAATTAGCCTCCCCCAGTTTGCAACTGACAAGTTCCTCAAGTAAATTGTACACTCTAGGAAAAAAATGCCAAATTCTTCCTGGGACTTTTCCTATTCTTTGGCACAAGAACTGACTCCTATTTTAAGCAAAGAAAAAGAAACAGACTAAACAAAATTAAAAACCACTGCAAGAAGAGTGAAACAAAAGAACAGAATATTTCATTCAGTATGGGGAGAGTGTGATAGACCCCAAGTATCTTTGACTAGTTGATGATCAAAACAGTATCAAATCCAATTCAAATCCATAGGCCATAATTATTTTGGCAAAAAAATTAAGAGAAAGCTGTTGATGCACTGACTTTTGGTAATGAAAAGCCCTGGTTTAACAATTAACCTTTCTTTGCATAGATAAGAGAGAAGATTCAAGAGTACTTACCAGCTATCATAAAATATATCCTGAAGCTAGACCCAGTCTATAACTTACTATAGAATTAGACTTTGATCTATTTTCTTCCTTTTTATACTGAACATTCCGTGTAGGTGGTTCCAAGTTCTGTTGATTTATAATCTGGAGACTATGAATATTTATTCCAGGAAATTACATGGAAAATACTTGTTTTATGAAAAAGCTTACTTAAATGTTTAAACCATTTGCCCTAGGAGGCTAATGTGACTCACCAACCTGAAGATTCTTAGGCCATGGGCTCAGACCTCCCTGATCTGCTTCTAATTAGAAAAACTGGTATAAAATATTTTAACAAATTCTCTTAGCACTAGGAACACAGCTAAGACATTTCTGCTCATAAAAAGTTACTTTCACAAGTAAAATAAAATGATTTTCACAGATCAACTTTAACACACAATGCAGAAATCTGATTTACCTAATTTCCCCAACTGGGAAGTTACTATCTGCCCCCTATTCCTACCTCCCTGCACTCTACAGTCCAACTGTTGCTCTGCAACCTGCTGCTTCTCCTCCTTCCTTCTGTAATGTGTTGCTACATCAGTACTCAGCAGGTCACTCAAACCAAAGTCTTTTTTGTGTTTGCTCTCTTCTCTCTACCCACCCATCTTCCACCACCGTTAATGGCAGGTGGCATCCAGTCAGCATCCACTGGGGCTGCATGCTGCTCAGCACAGGGAATTCTATCAGGTCCCCTCTTGTTTCTACCTTCTTATGCCTCCACTCCATGCTCTGAAACTCAGCAATCTAGATTCAGATGCCAGTTTGGTGACTAGCTTAGAAATCCCATAGGATGTTACTCTTCAGAATTTGTCCCCTCTTGCCCCCACCACTCCAGCCCATAACCAAGCTGCAGGGTGGTGACCTCCAGTCGCTACCCACATCTGTTTCACTCAGGAAAGCAGTTTGGGGACACATCCCCCAGCTGCCAGTCACTCCCACACAATACATAGCCGGAGTGCCAAATAAGGCACCATGTCCACCCACTGCTCAATTACTGACTCTCTGCTGCCCAGCACATGATAACATCAGTAACCTCATTGGTAACCTCAACAGCACCATGAAGACCCACTGCAATCTGGCTCAGACTACCATGTCCCCTACTAAATGTCATATTAGACTATTTCAAACATTCATTATTTTATTTAATATTCTGTGAATGGCTGCCAAATGCCAGGCATTGGGCTAGGAATCCTAAAATGAGGAATTTCAACACTCAGAAAAGTAATACCTACAGAAGATATTTGAATCCAACATTCAAAAACCTAAGATAATGGCATCTGGTCCCATCATTTCATGACAAATAGAAGGGGCAAAAGTGGAAACGGTGACAGATTTTATTTTCTTGGGCTCCAAAATCACTGCAGATGGTGACTGTACCCATGAAATAAAACATGCTTGATCACTGGAAGAAAAGCTATGACAAACCTAGACAGCATATTGAAAAGCAGAGACATCACTTTGCTGACAAAAGTCCATATAGTCAAAGCTATAGTTTTTCGAGTAGTCACATATGGATGTGAGAGTTGGACCATAAAAGAAAGCTATGTGCTGAAGAATTAATGCTTTAAAACTGTGACACTGGAGAAGACTCTTGAGAATCCCTTGGACAGCATGGAGTTCAAATCAGTCAATCCTAAAGGAAATAAACCCTGAATATTCACTGGAAGGACTGATGCTGAAGCTGAAGCTCCAATATTTTGGCCACCTGATGCAAAGAGCTGATTCTTTAGAAAAAACCCTGATGCTGGGAAAGATTGAGGGCAGGAGGAGAAGGGGGTGCCAGAGGATGAGATGATTGGATGGTATCACCAACTCAAGGGACATAAATTTGAGCAAACTCCAGGAGATAGTGAAGGACACGGAAACCTGGAATGCTACAGTCCATAGGGTCTCAGAGAGTCGGAATGACTTAGCAACTGAACAGCAAGAGGGAGTATGGAAAAGTAAATAACTAATACAGTGATAAGGTTAAAAGGAAGCCTAGAAGAATAATCCAGTTTGGAAGACTCAGGTAAGGACAGATTTTCAGCACACAACTGGGAAAGACACAGTCTGAAGAATGAACAAATACTATGCAAAGAATTTACCAACTAGTTTCTCTGTTTTGAAAGAATGTTTCTCTTTCCCAAGAGAATTCTTACTGAAACTTAAAGGTCATTCCCTGAGGCTTTCCCTCACATTCTCAGGCGGAGTCAAAGGTTCTTTCACCTATGGGCCCACAGCACATCTTCCATACCTGTATTACTGCTTCTACCCTATTGTAACACCGTGACTGATGAAGGTCCCTCTCACCCAGGAGCTCCATCAAGGCAGAGAAGGGATCTTTATCAATCTTTGTGTCCAAACACACCTGACACATAGTATGTGTTTGAGAGAATTTGATGAACAGTTGTATTTAACAAGGAATAAATATGTCAACTTTGACATTTGAAAGTCCATTTTAAAATAAGCAAGACATCTGTAGGGACATAACACATTCTGGAGTGTTCTTCATTATACAGAAATCTTCCTACATTTTAGAAAGTAATACATGAGGAAATCAGAAAAGAATTATTCCCTATGGAAATGAACAAGGCAACAAATGCTTTCATATATTTGGTTGCATTTTCTAGCACCTGGCTGATTCAAGCAATGTTTATGATAGTTGCTAAATTGTGAGTTATTACACACTTTGCATTTCATAGGCTTCAACTGTGAGTGGGGTCAATATTGACAGTTCATAGGAAGCACCCTGAAGTCCTCACAATTGCAGCCAAGGGCAAATTTGCCCGCAGGCTTCTGAGCCACTGAAATTGCACTGATCTTCTCCTGGGGCCATGGGGGCCATGGAGTATGACCTTGACACATGGCTAGAAAGACAGTAGGATTTGACAAGAGTGCATACACGTGCTTGACTGCAGTGACTTAGCACACACACAGATATACACATACATACTCTCTTTCAAGATAATTAAAATAACATTTACCCTAAAAGCTTAGTATCTATTTTGTTATCTATAAAGGCCACTCCCAATTAAATAGCTGGTGGACTTCTCTACAATTTCTAATTTCACATCTCCTCGTGGGTATAATTCATGGTCTATTTTGGTCACTACCAAGCTTAGGATAGCAGAAAATATGTTATCCATATACCTCAGCACCACATGGTGTTTTAAATTTTCTTCTAAAATATTTAGAAGATATTTCCCATGGAGCCTGGCAGGCTATTGTTTGTTTTGCTTTTCCATCTGGTATTCGATTAATATACTAATAACCACTCTAATTTCTTTTGCTATTGCTATTAATCTTATTTTTCCTTGTGCCATGTTTATTTTCACTTGGGGACCGAAAAGTACTGTAGATTGGAAGCAGTATTTCAACTATAGCTCCCACACAGAAGGCAACCCAAATGCATTCAACATTTTTTAATGGGGGCGTGGTTTAGTCTAATTCAGATTTCTCCATGTGCCTACAATTCTCTTGGATGTTCATGTTCATTAACTTTATGGGATTAATTTTATGTTTATAAGCATTATATTATATTGCAAAGCACAGATGGAATATTCAAAGTCAAAGAGAGATGGAGGATAAAACACTTGCAGATTAATGTGTGGTGCTTGTGGTGATATTTTCTCCCATCCCCACTTTCCACCTCTCCTATTAGTTTAGTTGCTCCCTATGGAAGTCACTGAGCTTTACTCTGAAGTCTCAGGGGGCATTTTGCAGCTCTGAAGCTGGGAAGTTAAGGACAACTGAGTGAGAGGATAAGAATGTTCAGAGAAAAGTCATTTTGACTGCAAGTGAGTGGGACAGAAATATCCTCATCGCACTTGACAATAAGCCTGCGGGTGGGGAGAAAGTACGGTTCCCAGATAGAGAAGATAATAAAAGCAAAAAACTGCACATTGCTGAAGGTGATGGCCATAAGCTATACTTCCATTCTGTCTCTCTTAGGGTAATGCACAGTGTTGGACAATTAGTATCTGCTCAGTTAGCCTTTCTGGGTTGATAGGAAGAAGTTAGCTTGAGGCAGATTTCAGTTCAGTTCAGTTCAGTCGCTCAGTCCTGTCCGATTCTTTGCAACCCCATGAATTGCAGCATGCCAGGCCTCCCTGTCCATCACCAACTCCCGGAGTTCACTCAGACTCACGTCCATTGAGTCCGTGATGCCATCCAGCCATCTCATTCTCTGTCGTCCCCTTCTCCTCCTGCCCCCAATCCCTCCCAGCATCAGGGTCTTTTCCAATGAGTCAACTCTTCGCATGAGGTGGCCAAAGTACTGGAGTTTCAGCTTCAGCATCATTCCCTCCAAAGAAATCCCAAGGCTGATCTCCTTTAGAATGGACTGGTTGGATCTCCTTGCAGTCCAAGGGACTCTCAAGAGTCTTCTCCAACACCACAGTTCAAAAGCATCAATTCTTCGGCGCTCAGCCTTCTTCACAGTCCAACTCTCACATCCATACATGACCACAGGAAAAACCATAGCCTTGATTAGACAGAGTTCAGGGAATGCCAATTCTGTGAGTCCATTCCTGTTTTAAGCCAGTCTGCCACACATATCCCAAACTTCTCACATGGTCAGTCCACCCAATATCTGAGCCACTGTTACAGTAAACTTTGCTGTTCATCACCATTGCTCAGTGCACCATCAGAAGACTCTGCTGATGGTAAGTCAGAGACATTGCTCATTTGTTACTGTTTCCTTTGTTGCCCCATCAAATCTCTAATAACTACTAGTGCTTTCTCTTTCTGTCTGAATAGAAAAACACCTTTAGATCAAGTCTTTATGTTTTCCTCTCCGTATCTAAATGCTGGAGATGAAACACTGAAAAAGACCTGCGCTACACCTTCCAGGACTTTACACACTGCTGTAGGAGATTAGGGATCTGGCCAAAATAAAGATGAATGTCTGCAGGATTTAATATACCAAAGGAGCCATCCACTTCCTTTCTCCTGAATATTATGATTATTTCTTTCTTAAAGATGCTTGGACTTGAAGAGTGTGTTTGAATTATTCCTCAAAATGCCTGTGTTGAGTCTATTAAACTTAAATTTTTCTTTCTATATATTTTTAAAGTAAGGAAATGGTTACCATTAAGAGCAAGGTTGCTTTCCAAACACAGTCAAAAGTTATTTAAATACAAGTCTTATAACTAAAGTGGCTGATAAGTCTGGGGAATATCGCTGTAAGGTTTAAAAAAAAATGGCTACGAAGTAATGAGTTCACCTTCTTGCTCATAAACTGATCTGGAATGGTGCAATAAGAGAACTAATAATCAGTACCATGCGCTTTGCATGCATTATTTGACTTAACCTCATAACTATCAAATAATTTATGAATTCTTTTGTTTCCATTTAAAAAACATTTAAAGAAATGAGGAAACTTGCCCCAAATGACATAAGAGTTGGGATTCAAAATCAGGGGTAGCTGGGACCAGACCTGTGTGTTAAAACACCAAGCTAACTTCCACAGAATGAGGTCTAGAGATGTTTTGAGTAAGTACTCAGTCTTATAAAGGCATTTCAAGAATGACTCAGACTCTAAATCTGGATACACTGGCTATAGTCCTGTGCATAAAAACTAGTCCAAAATATATAATGACAAATACTGATTCCTCTTTACACGGCTGCATGAGGTCAAAGTGACATCTAAGTATGGGTTGCAAATGTGCACTTCCAAATAAGCATAGAAGTTTTTACTGCATTACCTTAGAGACACAGAGAAAAGCAATTTATTGTTACCTCTCATTTTATCAAAGAAATCTATACTAGGAATGCAGGAAAGGATAGGGAGGGGAAAAGAACTTGATGCTCAGTATCAATATTAGCAAATATACCTGTCACATGTTTTATAGAGTAAAGCAAGAATGCAGAAATTAGTGTCCAGAAATTTTGAGTTTTACTTCTGTTTTTGTTTGCTTTATGGTTACTCTAAGGATCACTGTATGCTGTGTTTAGTTGTTCAGTTGTGTCCGACTCTTTGTGACCCCATGGATTGTAGCCTGCCAGGCTCCTCTGTCCATGTGGATTCTCCAGGCAAGAATACTGGAGTGGGTTGCCATGCCCTCCTCCAGGGGATCTTCCCAACCCAGGTCTCCTGCACTGTAGGCATATTCACAAATTTATGTACTATCAGTGGTTGATTGTAACCCACTTGTACCTTCAGTTCAGTTCAGTTCAGTAGCTCATCTTTAATTGAGTCAAATTTGAAGAACAATGTAAAGTTAGTTAAAACCCCCAAAACAAAATTAAACATCAACAAATCTCACGAGATTTTGAGGTATAGATGGGCTCTACAAATGTTAAGTTGCCTCTTACTTTCACTAAATGAATCAAAACACATCTAGCCCTTTGAAGGGTACTTGTGAATGTAACCTTGGAAAATATTCCAGAGATGACTTTGAAGTGCACTCTAGTCTGTGTGTGTTTGTGTGTGTTTATGTGTGAGAGGCAGAGAATAACAATATTCATGGGACCTGTATTACTATTTCCTATTGACAGCCACAAACTGGCCCTTGCCGTGGGTGCTTGTCATCTACCTCTACAAGGATTAAATCATGTGCTGCTGCTGCTTCTGACCTCCAACACCCCCTGCAGGAGTTCAGGGTGGAGAGCAGAAGTGGGTCACTCTGTGATCCTGGAAAACTGGCAGTCCATGCCTTCAGATAGTTAGATATTCCCAGAAGCTGATTTTATGAGCCCAATTCTTGTATCTCCTTACATCTAGAGAAATGCTAAAATTCTTCATGGTGAAAACTGTTTTTTGTGACTAGTAGAATCTTCATGAGACCAGCAGAAACTTTCTCAAAAATACATGCTTGGTTGCATGTACTCCCCCTTTAATAAATCATAGATATTCTGTCCTTCCCCCTACCTCTTGGAGCAGTTTCTCAGAGCTGTCTGAAGTGCTGTCTCCTGGGCTGCAGTCCTCATACTGCCCCAAATAAAACTATTAACAACTCTCATGTTGTGTGCTTTTTTAAGCTGACACTATCTTGATAATCAGTCACAGGAGTCCTTCTCTGAATACAAATTTATCATGTGCAGTTGTACAATTAAAGTATGATCACTAAATTCACAATGGACTTGGATCTTTCAAAAATGTTTTTAAATGAACAACTCTTTACTGGCAAACAGAAAAATTAATACTGGGATACTCATATACTGCTGCATATTTGAAAATGAAAACCTTAGTAGGGAAAGAAAGGGCACTTAGTTGTAAAATGTGTAACTCCGCTCAACATCAAACAAAAAATTTCAGCAAATCAAAATACTTCCATGTTTTGTTTTTGTTTTTGACCCTTCCTGGCTTAGAAACTTTCAATAGCCTCAGAATGTTATTTTGCATGTTTTTGCAACTCATTAAAGAAGATAAGAATCTTCCCTTCTGAACTGAATCCTTTAAAATCAGAATTCCTAGTCTTTACTGTGGAGGAGGCAATGGCACCCCACTCCAGTACTCTTGCCTGGAAAATCCCATGGACAGAGGAGCCTGGTGGGCTGCAGTCCATGGGATCGCTAAGAGTTGGACACAACTGAACGACTTCATTTTCACTTTTCATTTTCATGCATTGGAGAAGGAAATGGCCACCCACTCCAGTGTTCTTGCCTAGAGAATCCCAGGGAGGAGGGAGCCTGGTGGGCTGCCATCTATGGGGTCGCAGAGTCGGACACGACTGAAGCGACTTAGCAGCAGCAGCAGCAGCAGTCTTTACTGAAAAGTATAAAAAAGGATACAAAATAGCCGAGTGGTTATTAAAACAGTACAGTACTTTAAATTCTAAGCCCTGCCTCCGATCACACATCACCAGCATGCCAAATGGTTATTGAATTTAATTTTGTGTTCGTAGACAGTGAGCAAATCAACCCATTGTTTGGCCTACATAACTCCAAATAGACCATTCTGATTCTTCCCTCCTGAATCGACTGCTTTTAACAGAATTATACAATTGTGTCACTGCACAGCTTTAGGCTTGAATTAGCCTGTCAAATTAGAAAATGCTCTTGATAAAATTTTAGAAGAAAAACAGTAAGTTGTAAAATCTACTTATAAAAATTTAAGCATCTGTTATATGCTCATAAGACTGTATTTTAAGTTATATGTATATGTTTATAGAAAAAAAGATATGTTAAACTGCATGTTAACTAAAGTTATTTTTAGTAAGAGGGGTTGTAGGAAGTGTTTATTTTCTTCTCTGCGGTTTTAAAGCTATTTTCTAAGTTTCCTCAAGAACAAGTGCTACTTTTCCAAGCAAAGAGCAAAACAAAACAAATGTGAGCATTAAATACTATTTCAAAAATATGGCATCAAATATAAAAGTTCAAATTATATCTGTTCAAAAATGTCTGATGAAGTCTCCTGTTTGGACTCTTCCTTCTATCACAGACGTTAAGAGTCACATAAAAAATTTATACACTTAGGAGAAAGACATGATCTTCAGTACAAGGAATCCGGTTTTGTGTTTTTTAATTCGGTTATTAATAGGAGAATGACAATGAACTTCCTAGGTGGCACAGTGGTAAAAAATCTGCCTGCAATGCAGGAGACACAGGTTTGATCCCAGGTTGGGAAGATCCGCTGGAGAAGGAAATGGCAACCCACTCCAGTATTCTTGCCTGGGAAATCCCACGGATAGAGGAACTTGGCAGGCTATAGTCTAAAGGGTCACAGAGTCAGACACGACTGAGTGACTAAGCACTAGGGATGCTTAATTATATCTTCAATCCCTTTTGTCATAAAGGATAACTATTATTATTTCGTTATTATAGGAGGATGACAAGGCTTTTTACCGATGGAGTTCACCACTCAGACTTTAGGCATGTGAGCACCAAGTCAGCACAGCCAACGTATGAAGATGAGTTGAAAGAGGAAGGTGATAATAACATGGACCGAGCGCGTTCTATTTACCCCCGTCAATGGCCAGGTGCCACCAGGCCTTCCCTGAAGCTGAACTATGTCTCTACCAAGTGACTCTTCAACTCTCCTTTGACGGGCTGGCTTCAAAAAAGTGAGGAATCAACCAGATTTTTTTTGCATAGCCCCAGGGAGAGCACTACTAGGATGAATGGGGGCAGATCTAAGCTTAGCTGAAGGAAGAATGCCCTGTGGGTCACAGTCAAAATCTCTTTCCTGTTGGGTAGGAAGTAAGGTGTCAGTAAGGGCCTGGTCCAGCTGGAGCAGATTTAGGGAATCTCACCATTAAAACCAAAATCTCTCCACCAGGCACCCGTGAAACCAAGAGATCATGGAGTACAGAGTCAAGCAGGCACCAAATCTGGCAAAAAGAGAGGAGAGTTGGCCCGGTGAAATCATGAGGAGCAGGTGTCAAGGGGGAGAACTAACTCAGGAACGAACAGTGATGGTGATAACTTAGATCAACATTGGCTACACAATTTGTGAAGCCCAGAGCAAAATGAAAATGCAGAGTCTCTTGTTGAAAGATTATTTTAAAAATTCAAGATGGCACCTGCAGAGTAATAAGTCAGGCTTGGGACCCTGTTAAGCATAAGACCCTGTAAAGCTGACCCTGCACAAGACTGCTTCGTCACCAGGAAGGGGAGAAGAATTCCTGGGTTTATCATCTTTGGGTGGCTTTCACTTGCTGGCTCACCCAGAAGCAGTGTAGACACATGGGATTCACTGTAATGACAACAACAAGGAAAACAGCTGTTCAAGAAGGATTTACAAATGATGGTCCAGCGAATGTTTAAATAGAGACAATTAATAGACATAAGGACCTGTAAAATCCCTTTCAACCTGGAGTCTACAGTTCTATACTAGGTTCAATTCAGTTCAATCGCTCAGTCGTGTCCGACTCTCTGCAACCCCATGAATCGTAGCACACCAGGCCTCCCTGTCCATCACCGTCTCCCATAGTTCACTCAGACTCACGTCCATCGAGTCAGTGATGCCATCTGGCCATCTCATCCTCGGTCGTCCCCTTCTCCTCGGTCGCCCCCAACCCCTCCCAGCATCAGAGTCTTTTCCAATGAGTCAACACTTTGCATGAGGTGGCCAAAGTACTGGAGCTTCAGCTTCAGCATCATTCCTTCCAAAGAAATCCCAGGGCTGATCTCCTTGTAATCCAAGGGACTCTCAAGAGTCTTCTCCAACACCACAGTTCAAAAGCATCAATTCTTCGGCACTCAGCTTTCTTCACAGTCCAACTCTCACATCCATACATGACTACTAGAAAAACCATAGCCTTGACTAGACAGACCTTTGTTGGCAAAGTAATGTCTCTGCTTTTCAACATGCTATCTAGGTTGGTCATAACTTTTCTTCCAAGAAAAGTCTTTTAATTTCATGGCTGCAGTCACCATCTGCAGTGATTTTTAAGCCCCCCAAAATAAAGTCTGACACTGTTTCCACTGTTTCCCCATCTATTTCCCAAGAAGTGATGGGACCAGATGCCATGATCTTCGTTTTCTGAATGTTGGGCTTTAAACCAACTTTTTCACTCTCCACTTTTACTTTCATCCAGAGGCTTTTTAGTTCCTCTTCACTTTCTGCCATAAGGGTGGTGTCATCTGCATATCTGAGGTTATTGATTATTAGGTTAGCGAGGTTTAAAATCATCTAAGAGTATTTTTCAGACTACCAGTTCTGTAAATCCCAAGTTTTCATGTATTCCCAATCCAACTGTTCTCATTTTCACAAATATCATACCCTGACTTGTCAGCCAGTTCTTTCTCAGAAGCAAGGTATATGCTGTATATACAGAGGGCTGCAACAACATTCTTTGCTGGTCTTCTTAGCCTTAACATCACTGTTCATCAGGTCCATTTGTAGACCTGAAACCTTTTGGACCTTCTCTCTCATTTCTATACAAAAGAATCAGGAATAGAATATTAGATTCTTTTTCTCTGATCAACTGAGGTCTGTCTTCCTTCTTCTTTGTATGAACATTCATTCACATGATCAATGCAGAAAACTCATTTTCTTAACCATGTCTTCTCATGGTAAAGTGTATTCACCTTGTCACTGTCCATTGCTCCCTATTATCCCTCTCTGCCCTGTGATAGTGTAGTCCTCCTGAAAGCTGAGTATATTTCTTCCATCTCACTCCTGGTGAGATGTACCCTGTGGCTTATTTTGTCCATGGAACATGAGTAGAAATTGAACGCCAGCTCCAGGTCTAGACCTTTAGAGGCATTGTGCATTTTCACTCACCTCTGCTGCACTTTTGTTAATACTGTGAGAAGAAAAAGCTCTAGGCAGCCCTTTGATCATAGAGGATAGGATGAAAGAGTTGTGGAGCAGACCTGGGCCCAAGCTGTAGGCTAAAACTAAGCCCAGCCCAGTTAAACTTTTCTCAGCTAATCTTAAAGCAACTGATATGTATATGACAAGAAAAACCAAGTAGTGTTATTTTAAGCTACTGGTTTGTTATACAGAATTATTATAACAAAAATTGACTGATATATTCTGTAACTCCCTAGCTCTTCCATACTCAAAATCAGTTAAGTGATGATGGTCATTAAATCCATCCATCATCTGTGAAGAGTGGGATGATTTAGGAGTTTAGATCTTAGAGTCAGTGGACCTGGACTGGAATCCTAGCATTGATACACTGGGACTGAATGAGATAATGCACTTAAAGATCTCAGCCCAGGGTCTGTTATACAGTAAGGCTGTCCTTGAGTAAACATAGAATGGCCAAGTAAATATATCTGGAGGGTGTGGATATTTGAAATAGGAACCATTTCCTATGGTTCAAACAATACTTGATATCACATCAACACAACCAAAATGAATCAGCAATTAGGAAAAGATAAAATCAGCTAAGGACTAAGGGAAAAGGTACCCCAGTATTTTCTGAAACTAGTTCTCTGATATAGCTGCTACATCAACAGCTAGATTTTATAAATCCACAGGATTCACTTGAAATGAGAGAAAAGGCAAACTTGTTCTAGGATCCATTATTATTTACTATTGCACAATGAGTAAAAGGAACAGATGGCTAATTATTTCTGAAACTGCACTAAATGAACTGTTTTTTTATTGGGGGAAGGTAAGTTTAGATCGGCTGTCCAGCTTATACACTGATGGGAAAGTCAGATAAAAAATTTAATGTGATAGAGGTTAGCAACCACCAGCATCCACAATCTGTTTCTGGTCCACATAAACACTGCAATTTTTCTTTTGCAATAATTTCTGGTACTGAGTTACCAAGGAGCATCTGTGCTTTAAACAAAGGTTCAGTTCTTTCCTGTCAATCATTTTATCCTAATTAATGTTTTGACAGTTTAACGAGATAATGAACTTGAAAAAAGGCTTTGCAAAGTGTAAAGGGCCTTACCTGCTGGCTAATTTCATTTAAATTGACTTGTGCAAGGAATAAAACAAGTTTATCTGTTCTATTATGGCAAATTGTGAACTCTCAAACTTGGGAGTAGAATTTGGTGCAAAATCAAGGAAAATGAGCAGCTGGCTTGGGGGTTGGGAGTAGGGGAGGAGACTCTCTTTCCAGAACTGCTCACTCAGGGGAAACACTGGGAACAAAGAGAGCAGAAAAAGGAAAACTGAACATTGGAAGTGTTTTTCTCTCCCAAGTATGTTTAAATTTAAAAGAGTGACCAACTGCCACTTTAATTAAATGAAAAGAAAATACAATTGCTACTTGGACACGAATCAGTTCCTCTTGTTTCTGCTGTTTCTTTGCAGAGCTCGATGTCTTTAAAGAAAAAAAAAGCTCAATCAAAAAATGGGTGGAAGGCCTAATTAGATATTTCTTCAAAGAAGAAATTCATATGGCCAAGAGGTTTATGAAAAGATGCTTAACATCACTAATTTTTGGAGAAACACAAATCAAAACTACAATGAAGTAACACCTCACACCAGTCAGAATGGCCACCATCAAAAATCTGCAAACAAGGCTTCTCTGGTGGCACAGTGGTTAAGAGTCCACTTGCTAAAGCGGGGGTTATGGGTTTGAGACCCTGCTCCAGGAAGATCCCCCATGCTGTGCGGCAGCTAAACCTGTGCACCATAACTGCTGAAGCCCAAATGCCTAGAGCTGTGATCCGCAATTGAAGCCACCACGAGGAGAAGCCTGAGCATGGCAACGAAGTGGCCTCTGCTCGCCAAAACTAGAGAAAGCCTGAGAGCAGCAATGAAGGCTCAACACAACTAAAACAATTAAATAAGTCTTTTTAAAAATCAGCAAATAATAAATGATGGACAGGGTGTGGAGAAAAGGGAACCCTCCTACACTGTTGTTGGGAATGTAACTTGATGTATGGAGGTTCCTTAGAAAATTAAAAATAGAACTACCAGATGACCCAGCAATCCCACTCCTGGTCATATACCCAGAGAAAGCCATAATTCCAAAAACACATGCGCCCCAATGTTCACTGGAGAACTATTTACAATAGTCAGTACACGGAAGCGACTTAAATGTACATGAAAGACATTTTCCCCCCTCTGTACATGGCTTTATTATTTACATAATACAAGACAGCATCAATGCTGAATAGCATGATTATGTGCAATACATAAATCTGAACTGTCTGTACATATCTTCACATCTAACTCAGAACTAAACATAAAACTGAAAATAAAACTGAGTGCTTTAAGAATAAAAGTAAAAACTAAGTAGTGCCTTGTGTACATACTTAGCTATTTACAGAGGAAAACAAGCATTACCATGGCATTAATCTGACTATACTCATGTATATGTTAAAAAACACAAGTTTCAGACATCACAGTGGAAGGAATATAGTAGCTGTGGTACATATATACAATGGAATACTACTCAGCCACAAAAAAGAAATTGTGCCATTTGCTGAGACGTGGATTAACCTAGAGACTGCCATAGAGAGTGAAGTCAGGAAGAGAAAAACAAATATATTAGTGTATATATATGTGGAATCTATAAAAATGGTACAAATGAACCTATTGGCAGCACAGAAATAGAGACAGACACATAGAGAACAAATCTATGGACATTAAGAGGGAAAAAAACAGGGTGGGATGAATTGGGAGACTGGAACTGACACATATATATATATATATATATATACACACACACACACACACACACACACATACACACACACTACTATGTATAAAATAGATAACTAATAAGAACAGACTGTATAGCATAGGGAAATCTACTCAGAGCTCTGTGGTGACCTAAATGGGAAGGAAATCCAAAAAAGGGGATATGTGAATATATATAGATGATTCAATTTGCTGTACAGCAGAACTATATGCCAATAAAAAAGCAACTATATGCCAATAAATTAAAAAAAAAACTGTCATAAGGATTTAATCACTGTCAAATGACTTGCTCAGGACATAGTCTTTCTCCATTTTCTCTGACTCTTCACTGGTACTTTGCACAACCTCATAGACAGTGTGGAGTCCCCAGAGAAGTGACATAGGAGCAAAAATCACCATGGAAAATTTTTCCCCTCCTGTGGGGCCCCAGAGAGACGGGGAAGAGTCAAAAGTGGATCCAGCAGCTCCACTTCTTATTGGCTCTGTCATAAAGGACAATTGAAGGCTCCTGATCCACTGAAAATGGGATAACAATGGTACCTACTTCATGAGGATGCTATGAGAATTAAATAAGATAATTCATGAAAAGAATTTAGCCCAGTGCTTGACTGACTGTATTCACTTAACATTAGCCATCTATATAGTGCTAGGTGGTAAGGACGAGAGCAGACTGTCTGAGATAAATGGAGGAGAGGAGAGAGGACAGAAATAACTGTGAACTAATGCAAAGAAAATGACAAAAATCTTATTAATCTAAATTAATTCAATTTTTTTGAGATTTAAATATCAATTAGATATGTTATTTTGTATCATACAGGAAGCAGATTCTAAACAAAGGTCCATCTAGTCAAGGCTATGGCTTTTCCAGTAGTCATGTATGGATGTAAGAGTTGGACAAAAAAGGAAGCTGAGTGCTGAAGAATTGATGCTTTTGAACTGTGGTGTTGGAGAAGACTTTCAAGAGTCCCTTGGACTGCAAGGAGATCAACCAGTCCATCCTAAAGGAAATCAGCCCTGATTATTCATTGGAAGGACTGATGCTGAAGCTGAAACTCCAATACTTTGGCCACCTAATGTGAAGAACTGACTCATTTGAAAAGACCTTGATGCTGGAAAGATTGAAGGTGGGAGAAGGGGACGACAGAGGATGAGATGGTTGGATGGCATCACTGATTCAATAGACATAAGTTTGAGTAAACTCTGGGAGTTGGTGATGGACAGGGAGGCCTGGCATGCTTCAGTCAATGGGGTCGCAAAGAGTTGGACACGACTGAGCAACTGAACTGAACTGAAGATGCTAAATAGATTAATAGCATGGAGATTATTAGGAGAATGATCAAACCAGTGGCAAGAGGGGGAATCTTTCTAAGGACATAAGAGGAATTTATCATCATCACAAAACTAGCATATTCATTATACACTAGGTTTATCTATTTGGTAATGTAACCTTAGCTCTATATTTAGCAAAATAGCCAGATTCACTTCACTGCACAAATTTAGGAGACAAAATCTCCCCTTTAAATAGTTCAGGGAACCTTTTTACCAATTCATAGATTTTAAGTGATATTTTCCTATAAATGTGCCATCCTGTACAACTGAACCATGAAAAACAGCATTTCTGAACCCTTTCGATACAAAATACTTGGCACAGATCCAACTGAAAAATTCTCCAATAATACTTCCAGTGACTGCACTATATGAACTCTTATGAAGTAATTTGGACAGACTGTGTCCTAGTATTTTCTTCCCCAACCCTTTATAAGAAAACGAGTGCTCATCTTTGGTGTCAGATTACGTACGTATCCTGCCAGAGAAAACACCATCAGATCTGGCTTGGCCTTCTGGTTCTCATCTTCTGCCCAAGTGGGCAAAGCCTTTAGGAGTCATGGAGAGGTGCCATGCTGAAATGTGTTCACCAGCTTGCCTGCCCTGGGCCAGTTCTTGATTTGGTACCTGTGTCACGCTGCTGCATACATTCCCAAAACAACAGTAACACACAGTGAAACCAGCCCTAGACCAAGAATTCCCATTGTCCAGGCAAGGGATAAAGATTAGCTAGGCCTTGGTCACAACCCTGACCACACTCTGGTTCCTCCCTGAGTCACAGGCCAAAGGCCAGAAATGTCATCATTTCTTAGCCAGGGCTCCATCATCTTTGGGACTTAATTGTCAGAGTACTCTATTTGGGAAATCTCTTTCCTCTTGCTGCTCTTTTCCACCAGAAACATTTGTTTAGGGCTTTCCAAAGTAGAGCATAGGACTACAAAGATTCTTTCAGTGGGGACTTTAATCCCTTAGACAGTTCCTTTGAACTAGAGGATTCAGTTCAGTTCAGTTCATTTGCTCAGTCGTGTCCAATTCTTTGTGACCCCATGGACTGTAGCACCTCAGGCTTCCCTGTCCATCACCAGCTCCCTGAGGTCCTTCAAACTCATGTCTACTGAGTTGGTGATCTCATCCTCTGTTGTCTCCTTCTCCTCCCACCTTCAATCTTTCCCAGCATCAGGGTGTTTTCCAAGGAGTCAGATAGCCAAAGTATTGGAGTTTCAGCTTCAGTATCAGTCCTTCCAAGGAATAATCAGGACTGATTTCCTTCGGGATGGACTGGTTGGAACTCCTTGCAGTCCAAGGACTCCCAAGAGTCTCCTCCAACACCACAGTTCACAAGCATCAATTCTTCAGCATTCAGCTTTCTTTATAGTCCAACTCTTACATCCATACATGACCACAGGAAAAACCATAGCTTTGACTAAATGGACCTTTGTTGGCAAAGTAGTCTCTGTTTTCGAATATGCTGTCTAGATTGGTCATAGCTTTTCTTCCAAGGAACAAGTGTCTTTTAACTTCATCGCTGCAGTCACCATCTGTAGTAATTTGGGAGCCCCCCAAAATAAAGTCTCCCACTGTTTCCACTGTTTCCCTATCTATTTGCCATGAAGTGATGGGACCGGATGCCATGATCTTTATTTTCTGAATGTTGAGTTTTAAGCCAGCTTTTTCACTCTCTTCTTTCACTTTCATCAAGAGGATCTTCAGTTCTTCTTCACTTTCTGCCTTAAAGGTGGTGTCATGTACATATATGAGGTTATAAATATTTCTCCTGGCAATCTTGATTCCAGCTTGTGCTTCATCTAGCCCAGCACTTCGCATGAACTAGAGGATAAATTTGAGTAAAGAAGGAGACAGATAAAATATAAACAGGAAAGATAACAGACATGAGGTAGCCAAATAACCAGTGCTCAAATATAATTTTAAATGCCCTGATCTTAGATATTAGATGCAAAAGTGAATGATCTGGCTTTTTTTCTTCTTTAAAATGTAGCCCTTCCTTGCAGGGTACAATTTTAATATGGATTATTTCTTTAACAAAAAAAAAAAGTCTCCAAAAGTCAGTTTACAAGTAGAATGTGTGGATATGTGGGGAGAAGACCAAAATAAAGCCCTCAGGATGAAAAGTTGTCAGCTCACTTCACATATGAAAATGCAGTTTCTCGGGGGATTTCTAAGTAATCTTTAATAACAGTATGCACTTAGATATGACATACCTAGACTATTTACAGAATTAAATACAACAAAAGCAAGACAACTAGCTTTAGCTCAATCATAGCAAAAGACTGAAGGAAAGTTATTCCTAGAATGATCACATTTGTCTTGGCAAGTCTGATGTGTAAAGCTCCCACTATGTTGTCAAAATAATTGGTAATCAAGGCAGGAGTCACTTCCCTGGTTAGACTCATGAATACTTTGTTAATGGCTCATTTTAAAACTTAGAAATTACAGTGAATGTATTTATTTTGTGTTGTCAAGTTTACTTTTGTCATTTTTGATGACAATTAAGAGACAGGATTCAACCTACAAATGTGTTTTGTTCAGCCCATACACTGTTAAATACTTTTTGAAACGCATTTAAAAATGTGGAGATTTCACACAAAAATCCATATTTCTGGATTTTCCTGAAAACATAGGTGATCTATCAATTTTGGCGCTACAGTTCCACATGGAAAAACCAGCACTAAACTTAAGAATATGCTCTTTGGTATGCCATGCTCCCACCATTTCCTATTCTATTACTTCTATTACATCTAGCCCAAAGCAGACATTGCTGTTATTTACAGGCCCACAGCAGCATTTGAATTTACAGCTATTTAATGCAGATGCTTCATAAATAAACTAAAAATTAACTTCTCAGTAAAGGTATTAAGATGGTGTAAATTACTTTCCGCATTTCTTTTCTTGGTTTAACAGCCACATGAGGTATGAGTGCACTTGAATACATGCATATACACACACACCCCATAGTTAAAAGTGCATTGAAATGAGAATTAAACATATATTTTTCTTCTAGTCATGGCCCTGCCAATCAATCAATTACATGAATGGGTATTTTTTCTGTATTCTTTCTAGGCCCAAGATACTTGTCAGTAAAATGAGCCTGGACAGTTTCCTAGCTTGTCTCCCAATCTAGTATTTTTTTCTTATTAAAAGGAAATTTTGTTTGGGAACTTCAGTGATCCAGTTTGATTTCCCGTCACTATTAAAATTCATGGGATCATAGAACTAAACTAAAATCAAAATTAGGGTCCAGCAGTTTCATTTAGTAGATAGGAAAAACTAATGCTTGGAAAGATCATAGAAATAAACAAACAAAAAAGATGGTAAGCACAAACAGGTGTTCAAATACTATTTCAACACAAAGAAGGAAGCAGCCTTTACGTATTTTGTTAAAGAATCTCATTTTTGTCTGCTTGCTATTTTACCCCAGGAGGATATTCTAAGAGCATTATGATTGGGATGAGATTTAAAAGTGACTCCACCCAGACCATTGATCCCATGGTCCTATTTGGAATCTTAAGAGTGGCTAGATTTAAAATTGCTACATTTCCAACTTCCAATGTACTAACACTTGTATATTTGGTTCTATGTTATTCTTCCCAACTTCTTTCCAGTAGGAAATCTTTAAGGATAGGTACCACTCATCTTTTCATTTCCCATCTTTATTCCACATTCTGAGCATGGTGCTTGGCACAAAATATTCAGTAAACCTTCGCTAAATCCAAAGAGGAATTTCCAAATCTATAAAACATAGAGTTTTTTATTGACCAAAATAATAATATGATATCATAAACTGACCAAAGACATAAATTGAGAACCAAGAACAGTAGAACAGCTATGTCTTGAGTAATACATCTTATTCTAATACATAGCAAATGAGCTCATTAAATTTTTACTATGTATCTACTATGTGCAAAATATATTCTAAATCTATAAGGCAAAATATCCTAAACCTGGATGATTGGTAAATACTTGAAGAGGTTTGAAAATTATCTATCCTGAAGATATATATATCCAGAGATTCTAATATAAGGAGTCTCTGCATATGTTTTTAGTACTCCAAAATATCCTGATCTTTACTTAGGTTTTGGAAATATTACTTAAATAATAAATAGATGAAAAATACAACTGCAAATTACACATCTCATTTTGAGTTATACAATCTAAATTTCAGGACCTTAGTTTCTTTCAGAAGGGAGTAAGCAGAAGCTGCTAATGTTCTAAAACCAGTGAGAAATGTATTAGTATCTTTGAAGTTTAGGATGAGAGAGTAAAAACATATAAGAATATTAAATTAAGTGATAAACTACCTTTTATCATCAAAATAATTTGGGAATATTAGTAATAGCTATAGAGGACTGCTTTCTTATCTCTTGACAAAAATACACTACTGCCATGGTAACCACTGAGGTGGGACAAAGTGTCTCCTCAGAGGCAGAGAATAGAACCAAGCACCAGGTCAGGGAGAACAGTTCTAACTACCCACAAGTGATACTTCTTGCTATATTTGTATAAACTCAGGTCAGTTAAGTAATTTCAAATATTTGGCATAGTAGCTGCTCATATGTAGGTTTTGTGTATTCATATGAGCTGATTTGAATATTTTTATTAAATCACCGAATCAAGAAAATCAAACCAATTTTGCTATGTAAAACAAAAAATAGGCATGAAATCTGATAAAACACTCTTTCTTTATAATAATAATAATGATGATACCTTCCATTTAATGGTAACTTACTGCATCAAATAATTTACATACATATAAATAATTCAGAGAAGGCAAGGGAACCCCACTCCACTACTCTTGCCTGGAAAATCCCATGGACAGAGGGGCCTGGTGGGCTACAGTCGGACATGACTAAGTGACTTCACTTTCACTTTTCACTTTCATGCATTGGAGAAGGAAATGGCAACCCACTCCAGTGTTCTTTCCTGGAGAATCCCAGGGACGGGAGAGCCTGGTGGGCTGCCGTCTATGGAGTCGCACAGAGTCGGACGTGACTGAAGCGACTTAGCAGCAGCAGCAGCATATAAATAATTTATATATCATGTCATGTTATTCATTCCTTATATCAGCACCACAATAGGTATTATTGTCCCATCTTATAGAAGAGGAAGTTTTGCTTTAAAGAGGTTAAATCTTTCATCTACCATCATATAACTAGCAAATAGTGGAGTTAAGATGAAATTACTCTGGTTCAAGAGTCTTGTCCTCCAAAAAAACCTCCACAATTTGTACCACAGTAAATGTGAACTAGGTCTTCTTCACCCCCATAACGTCTGTCAAAGGACACCAGAATCTCTCCGTGGAAAAAGATGGTTGTGTTCTGCACAGTATGGCATTGCTTTCAAAAGTTAGCAATGTCAGTCCTTGAACGTATTCTCTAATTTCTCCCCTGCCTCTGTTTTATTGAGATATAATTGCCATACAGCCCTGTATATGTTTAAAGTATACAGCATAATGATTTGACTTATATACGTTATGAATGACTATCATAGTAAGTTTAGGGAACATTCATCAGCTCAAATTAAAGAAATAGAAAAATATTTTTCCTTGTGATGAGAACTCTTAGGATTTACTCTAAAAACTTTTTTATATGACATACAACAATGCTAACTACATTTATCATGTGGACATCCCGGCCCTAGTACTTATGTGTCTTGTAACTGGAAATTTATAATTTCTGATTATGTTCATCTAGTTTCTACCCCTATCTTCCCACTCCACCTCCGATAAACTTAAATCTGATCTTTTTCTGAGTTTGTTACTTGGTTTGTTTTGAAGTATCATTGATCTACAACACTGTCAGTTCCTGTTACACAATGAGATAATTAGATATTTCTATGCATTACCAAGGAGAAGGCGATGGCACCCCACTCCAGTACTCTTACCTGGAAAATCCCATGGATGGAGGAGCCTGGTGAGCTGCAGTCCATGGGGTCGCTAAGAGTCGGACACGACTGAGCAACTTCATTTTCACTTTTCATTTGCATGCATTGGAGAAGGAAATGGCACCCCACTCCAGTGTTCTTGCCTGGAGAATCCCAGGGATGGAGGAGTTTGGTGGGCTGCCGTCTATGGGGTTGCACAGAGATGGACACAACTGAAGCGACTTAGCAGCAGCAGCAGCAGCATGCATTACCAAATGATCACCACAATAAGTTAATGAACTGTCATCATGCAAAGATACTACATAATTATTGACTATATTCCCCACACTGTGCATTTCATACCTGTGACTCATTCACTTTGCAACTGAAACTTTGTACATCTCAATTTCCCTCACATAATTTTCTCCTGCCCCCTCCTCCCTACCTCTGACTGTCACTTGTTTGTTCTCTGTATCTATGAATTTGTTTCTGTTTTCTTATGTTTGTTCATTTGTTTTGTTTCAGGTTTTAGATTCCATATATAAGTGAAATTGCACAGTCTGTCTTTGTCTGACTTACTTCACTTAGCATAATACCTGCTAGGTCCATCCATGTTATTGCATATGACAAGATTTTATTCTTTTTATACTTGAATATTCCATTGCATATATGTACCACATCTTCTTTATCCAATCATGTATTTACGGGCTCTTTGGTTCTTCCATATCTTGGCAATTGTAAATAATGCTGCATTGAACACAGGGGTACATGTATCTTTTCTAATTAGTGTTTTCATTTTCTTCAGATAACTATTCAGGAGTGGACTTGCTGGATTTGTGGTAGGCTTATTTTCAATTTTTAAAGGAATATCCTTACTGTTTTCAACAGTGGCTGCACCACTTTACACTCACACCATCAAGGCATGGAGGTTCCTTTTATCTCCACATCCTCACCAACACTTGTTATTTATTGTGTTTCGGATGACAGCCATTCTCACAGGTGTGAGGTGATATCTTTCTGTGGGTTTGATTTGCATTTCCGTGATGATTAGTGATATTAAACATCTTTGAATGTGCCTCTTGGTCAACTGTATGTGTTCTTTGAGAAAAATCTATTCAGATTCTCTGCCCATAAAAAAATTTTTTTAATGTTGAATTGCCTGAGTTATTTGTATACTTAGGATATTAACCCTTTATTAGATATATCATTTGCAAATATCTTCTCCCAGTCAGTATGTGGCCTTTTCATTTTGTTGATATTAATAGTTCCCTTGACTCTGCAAAAATTTGTTTGATGTGCATCTGTGCTAAGTCACTTCAGTCTTGCCCAACTCTTCAACCCTGTGGAGTATAACCTGCCAGCTTCCTCTGTCCATGGGATTCTCCTGTCAAGAATACTGGAGTGGGTTGCCATGCCCTCCTTCAGGGATCTTCCTGATCCAGGGATCAAACATGCACCTCTTAAGTCTCCTGAATTGGCAGGCGAGTTCTGTATCACTAGAGCCTCCTGGGAAGCCCAGTTTGATGTAGTCCAATTTATTTAGCTTTGCTTTTATTTCCCTTGCCTGAGGAGACAGATCCAAAAAAAATTTACCAAGACTAATGTGGAAGAATGTGTTGCTTTATGTTTTCTCCTAGAAGTTTTACAGTTTCAGGTCTTACACATAATAAGTTTTGATCCATTTTGAATTTATTTTTTGTATATACTATGAGAAAGTAATGCAGTGTGATTATTTTGAGGTAGCTGTCCAGTTTTCCAACAATGTATTGATGAGGTTATCTTTAACCTGTTTATTCTTGACTCCTTTATTAGAGATTCAGTTCAGTTCAGTTGCTCAGTCGTGTCTGACTCTTTGCGACCCCATGAATCGCAACACACCAGGCCTCCCTGTCCATCTCCAACACCTGGAGTTCACTCAGACTCACGTCCATCGAGTCAGTGATGCCATCCATCCATCTCATCCTCTGTCGTCCCCTTCTCCTCCTGCCCCCAATCCCTCCCAGCATCAGAGTCTTTTCCTATGAGTCAACTCTTCACATGAGGTGGCCAAAGTACTGGAGTTTCACCTTTAGCATCATTCCTTCCAAAGAAATCCCAGGGCTGATCTCCTTCAGAATGGACTCATTGGATCTCCTTGCAGTCCAAGGGACTCTCAAGAGTCTTCTCCAACACCACAGTTCAAAAGCATCAATTCTTCGGCGTTCAGCCTTCTTCACAGTCCAACTCTCACATCCATACAAAACCACTGGAAAAACCAGAGCCTTGACTAGACAGACATTAGTTGGCAAAGTAATGTCTCTGCTTTTGAATATACTATCTAGGTTGGTCATAACTTTCCTTCCAAGGAGTAAGCGTTTTTTAATTTCATGGCTGCAATCACCATCCGCAGTGATTTTGGAGCCCCCCAAAATAAAGTCTGACACTGTTTCCACTGTTTCCCCATCTATTTCCCATGAAGTGATGGGACCAGATGCCATGATCTTCGTTTTCTGAATGTTGAGCTTTAGGCCAACTTTTTCACTTTCTACTTTCACTTTCATCAATAGGCTTTTTAGTTCCTCTTCACTTTCTGCCATAAGGGTGGTGTCATCTGCATATCTGACATTATTGATATTTCTCCTGGCAATCTTGATTCCAGCTTGTGTTTCTTCCAGTCCAGCGTTTCTCATGATGTACTCTGCGTAGAAGTTAAATAAGCAGGGTGACAATATATAGCCTTGACATACTCCTTTTCCTATTTGGAACCAGTCTGTTGTTCCATGTCCAGTTCTAACTGTTGCTTCCTGACCTACATACAGATTTCTCAAGAGGCAGGTCAGGTGGTCTGGTATTCCAATCTCTTTCAGAATTTTCCAGTTTATTGTGATCCACACAGTCAAAGGCTTTGGCATAGTCAATAAAGCAGAAATAGATGTTTTTATGGAACTAGAGATTAGTTGCCCGTATAAGTGTGAGTTCATTTCTGGGACCTCTGTTCTGTTCCAGAGATCTACGTTTCTCCTTGTGTAGCTTTGTTGTATGCTCTGAAATCAGGGAATGTGATACCTCCAGCTTTGTTCTTCTTCCTCAAAACTGTCTTGGATACTTGGGGTCTTTGATTTATTGCTATTTTTCAGTTATGCAGTCATGTAGCAAACATTATAATGTACCAAGCACTATACTTGTTACTGGAGCTATGAATGCATAAGGCAGCCTCTGTGCTAAAGAAGCTCATAATCTAGTGATAGAGAAGTAAATAGTATCAATATAATAAATAGGAGCTACACAAAAGAAAATGGTGTTTGCAAAAGTGGAGATGGTCAAGGAAGCCTTCATAAAAGCAATGCTTTGAAATGGAAGTTCAAGTAGTGAGTAGGATTGGCTAGGGAGATGGGAGAATGGCATGTTAAGCTGACAGAACTATGCTCACACAGGAATGCAGTCATGAAATGGTCTAATGTTGAAACTCTTCAGTAAGTCTGTTGAGTAGGAGTTAGGGTGCAATTGAAGGAGAGGGAAAAATGAGACTGGAGAACTAGGCAGCAGCCAGGGGTAGGGCATGGGGAAGACTTACACACTACTCATACAATAACTATTTTTTATCTAATCAACACTTAGTGCTTGACACTGTTCTAAGTATTTTATATACATTATTCCATAAGAAAGTTTATGGCTAAAATTACAGCTCAAATAGATGAACTGATTTCCCTAGATCATGCAGGTAGGTAGAGGTGAAATTTGAGCTCTAAATTTGATTTGTCTCCAAGCATGCATTTTTTTGTACGTGCTACACATAGTTGTCTGGAGATTATTTGCCTGTAGGCAATGAGAAGCTGCTTGAGTATTTCAAGCTACCATGTAATGTAACCAGATTAGTGTTTCGGAAAGATCTCTCTGGCAGCAATGTAAATAATGAACTTAGAGTGATGCCATACTAAGAGACCAATTAGGAAGTTGCTACCAGAATCCAAGTAAAAAAGAAAAAAAGCAACCGAGAGCCATAGCTAGTGGGTCTCATAGTTCACTGCTCACTGGAATCACATGGGAAGCTTTTAAAAATATATAATTCTCAGAAACTCTGTTTTTATTGGTTTGAGATGTGGCCTGAGCACAAACATTTTTAAGACTAGCCAAGATGATTTTTCTCAGGTGGCGCTAGTGGTAAAGAACTTGCCTCACAATGCAGGAGACGCGAGAGATACAGGTTCAATCCTTGGGTCGGGAAAATCCTTTGGAGGAGGAAATAGCAACCCACTCTAGTAGTCTTGCCTGGAAAATCCCATGGACACAGGAGCCTAGAGGGCTACAGTCCAGAGGGTCACAAAGAGTATGACTGGACTGAAGTGACTTAGCACGCACAGCACATGATTTTATTTGCAGTCAGAGTTGAGAATCATTGGCCTTGGCCAAGTTAATGGCAGTAGGGACAGAAATAAAGAGATAAACTGAGTTTTATTTAAGAATAAATAAAGACTATAAACAAATAAGTCAACAGGACTTGGTGATTGATTGGATGGATATGTATGTGGTGGTGATGAGATGAGTGTAAGAATGAAGTAGGACTCCAGGATAACTCTGAGATGTCTGATTTAGGGCATTGGGAGACCATGGCTCCACTAACCAAGATAAACACAGCGGCAAGAGAAGGTTTATAATCTCTTGAAGTAACAGAATACAGACTAGAATAGTTATATAAAATAATGAATTTTTAAAATGTGAAACATTCTAGCAGAAAATAAACCTAAGTAACGACTTTTGGTCAGAGTGAGAAAATAACTTTTAAGACTTTTGAAATAAAACCCTACTCTGCTACCTCTTACACCTGGTGTTGACAACCCCACTTTAGCTTCTCTCCATGCAGTTTCACCATTCTTGGAAGTTTGCAAAGGAGATGGTCAAGGAAGCCTTCATAAAAGCAATGCTTTGAACTAGAAGTTCAAAGGGGGAGGGAATGATGATGGCAGTGGGCCATCACAAGTGCTAAACCCCAACAACTTTAATACTGCTCACAAGCACTGTCAAGGGATGGGCTCCACTGGTTTCCTAAGCTCAGAATGAGTCCTAGGAGTAGCACCAACAGGCAGATGAGAAACAGCAGCAATTAGCAGAATCCATGAATGACTCACTCATTTATATTCACCAGCAATTGGGTCAGAGGGAGAAAAAACAGGTGGTTCTTATCCTGGCTGTATGTTAGAATCATCTAGAAAGTTTTATACAGTACAAATGTCTGGGTTCTCCTCCCAGAGACTCGTTTTCATTGGTTTGAGATACAACCTGCACATCAGGATTTGCTTAATTCTCTTGAGTTACACCAATGGAAGTCTAGATTAAGAACCATTGCTTTAGTACAGTTATGTACCTCTTATCAAAGAGATTGCACTCAAGTTAGCAAGTAGGTTTCTCTGGGTTATTTAGAATGACCAGAGAATAACTTCCTCTCATCAGAGGCGAAGCAAAAACTCCTGCACATGTTCGTAATTTTGGAAGCAATGTTCTTTCAGTGGTAAAAAGTTCACATATAAACTCCTAGACATCAGTGCCAGATGCTATGGGTTTTACTTCTCAGACAAACGAACTGGCTACATTTAGGTTCGTGGTACAGTCAGAGTCTACTCAGGGAAACAGACCTATGCCCGGTAATACAACAGAAGGAATTTAGTGTGGACACTAGTTTAGAAGAGCTACAAGCGAGAAGAGGCTGGGCAGGCAACCCAAAGGTGGGACAAAAAGAAGCTATATACCACTTACAGAGCTGCAGGGTTGAGCCTTGGGAGCAGCTGCATTATAGTAGCTGGAATTACAGAGGTGTAGCACCAGCTGAAGATGCTTCCTAAAGCTGAGAGGGAGGGGAAGACACCTTGGCTTCTCCTTTTCACTCATTCTCAGTACCCACCTGGGCCTCCCATTAGCCAAGCTGATAGGGAGCTAGTTGGCGAGAGATCCTTGGATGCATGGTCTGGAGGACTTCATACCCTGCAATACCTTGAGGAGCTGGAGGAGGTTATGGATGGATCTACAAGCAAACAGGCAAACGACTAAAGCTAAAATTCATCCTAGATTCTGACTGTAGATGCATTTAATACCCACTCTTGAGTATGTGTGTGACAGAATATAAAACAACTGGAAATTTCCTCCTTTGATTTCCTGTACCTAGGAATGATTATTTTAGAGACAGTTTTAGTGTTCTGACATTATCAGCTCCTCAGCTGAAAGGTTCACACTTGTGGAATACATTCCAAAATAAACATATAGAAAATCTCTTTGACATGCCTAAGCCAAGGAACAGACACAGATTACACAAAGGAGACTTCGGACACAAGTTTTCTGAACCTGCAGAATTTTACTGATACCAAACCACTAGCGCTAGTGGTAGTGTACCAGCTGCAGTGAGGGGGCTATTTTCAGACAGGTGGTAAATCTCCTTTCTACAAGCCAATCTGCAAGAGCAACATTTAGAAGAATTAATTTTTCTCACTTAGAAACTACCTTGGCTACATATACTGAAAAACAAGAGTGGATTTGTTTTTAATGCAAACCTCCCACTGAGGGGCCCACATGGGCTTCAACTCCAGGACTTTTTCCCCGTTGGTGATGATACTGCATTGTTGAGAAGGGTCTTGCTCATCCTTTGTTGAGACCAATGAGTTCAGTCCCAGGTGACCCATCTGGGTAGAACACTGATGAGAGGCACTCCTCGATGAATTTGGACTAAACCACTAAATTATTTACCTAAGGAAGCGTTCATCTGAGTCAGACAGAAAGCCAGCTTATTTTTCTATCCCCTCTTGAAATGTAAGAAGATTAGGTAGAGCAAGACAACTCTAGGAGGATTGCAACTTTGTCTTGGATGTTTTTTCATGGGTCTATTCTGATTGAGATGATTTTCACACTGGATTAAAGCCAATTATTTTACAGTGGTTTCTTTCTCAAAATGAGATTTCCCCAGTACTCAGTGGTTTGACTTCCTGATGATCCATCTTGTAAGGTTTGTGGAGCTCATTTAAGTAGAAAGCAGAAGGGGGGCTTTTTTACATCTGCAATGTGAGCAGGATAACGCATTAGACAGTGATATGTTCTGAAAATACAAAGCACAGAGCAACACTTACTTTGGAAAAAATCATTATGGGCCAAATAGTGACCATGATCATGGCCACGTTCATTAATCAGAACTGTTTGCAGTTGAAGCAATATTCTTTGATGAATAGTTATCATAGAGGACTTGGCATTAGAGAACATACTGACAACACAGGATGGGGCAGATTAAGTATCATCAAGGCAATAAACTGTGACATCAAGATGAATATGGCCTTCTCCCAGTCCATTCCACATATAGCAATTATTTGGCCTGCACCTCTGCATAGTCCTGTAAGAATGCATTTTCCACTGATTATTTGTTTCAGACAAAGCCAGAGCTTTAAATGATTAGATTAGTCTGAAAATACATCAGTCCTTTATCACCATCTCAAGGGCACACAGTTATCTCCTTCAAATCCTGGCTTCTAAGAAAAGATGGGGGTCTTTATCTTGACAAGTTGGTTTTCTTTGCCAAGGCTCACCCAGTAACAATAGTGGGTAGAGTCACTAAGCACACTGTGTTTCACTGGCAGGGTTATTATGTCCACTGAAGATCTGAAGGGCTGCACCCTAACACAAGAACTTTCTTGCATGGGGTTGTGTGTGTGTTTAGGGTGTGGGAACACCAACACTATATGTTGTGGAAATTGCCAGGAATATCTCATATAGTCCAACCTAGCAAATATCCAATAGATTTTTTTTTTCCATTGGTTCTGTTTGTTGTGATGCTCATTTTCATGAAGTCTAAAGTCAGGTTTATATTTTAAGTTGTTAAAAATTTTTGTCAATTGATTTGTGTTAACTCCCTTTTATCTCTCACCTGTCCCTGCACTTAAGGAGTAACAAGGACAGTGCCAGACTTATTGCTGTGTGTTAAAGAATTTACTGATTTGTTTTACTACAAAATCTATGATATGCGTCCTTCTGTCACAAACAATAGAAATCGGCCAGCTCTACTGAGGGATGAAAGTATTTAGAACTTTCTCTGTAAAGAAATACAATCAGCTTTCCAACAAGGATAGTTTCCTTTTCATTTAGAAATTTACATATTTATGCAAAACCTGCAGACATTTTTCTTTGCTCTCTTTTGACTCCATCCAGGTTTCCAGTGAGATAGTCCCTAATAAAGTAGGGAAATTAGGCTTTTATATGCACTTCTTGCTATAAATGTGAAAATATATTAAAAGGAGTGGTTTGTTGTCCTCAGTAATCTCGTTTGGCTTCAGCATAATTCTTTGAGATAATACCCTTGCTAGCTGGTTGTATTCCAAGTGTGTATAGACCATATTCAGTTCAGTTCAGTCGCTCAGTCGTGTCCGACTCTTTGTGATCCCATGAATCACAGCACGCCAGGCCTCCCTGTCCATCACCAACTCCTGGAGTTCACTCAGACTCACGTCCATCGAGTCCGTGATGTCATCCAGCCATCTCATCCTCTGTCGTCGCCTTCTCCTCCCGCCTCCAATCCCTCCCAGTATCAGAGTCTTTTCCAATGAGTCAACTCTTCACATGAGGTGGCCAAAGTACTGGAGTTTCAGCTTTAGCATCATTCCTTCCAAAGAAATCCCAGGGCTGATCTCCTTCAGAATGGACTGGTTGGATCTCCTTGCAGTCCAAGGGACTCTCAAGGGTCTTCTCCAACACCACAGTTCAAAAGCAGCAATTCTTTGGCGCTCAGGCTTCTTCACAGTCCAACTCTCACATCCATACATGACTACTGGAAAAACCATAGCCTTGACTAGTCGACCTTAGTCGGCAAAGTAATGTCTCTGCTTTTGAATATGCTATCTAGATTGGAAATGGGGGGAGAAGTGATTATTTAGGAGAATGAGGGTGGATAATACAAATCCATAATTAAAATTGGAATATTCCAAGAACCTAATTCAGGTCCCTTGTCCTCAAGGAATGATAAAAAGCTATCTAGATTGGTCATAACTTTTCTTCCAAGGAGTAAGCGTCTTTTAATTTCATGGCTGCAGTCACCATCTGCACTGATTTCCCTAATCTAAATTATACAAAGAATCAGACCCTTACTTTCCACCATATTGTATAGACACTTATTTTTACTAAGTTGACATCTACATTTCGTCATCTTTGAAGTTTTGATTCTGTTTTCAGCTTAAAATTTTTCCCTCAGGTTTTATTTTTTTATTTTTATTTTTTTTCCCTCAGGTTTTAAAGTCTACTTCTTCCTAAAACATTAGTTGACCTAGATCATATTTACACATTATATGGCTAATTCTGGAGAAGGAAATGGCAACCCACTCCAGTATTCTTGCCTGGAAAATCCCATGGATGGAGGAGCCTAGTAGGCTATAGTCCATGGGGTCGCAAAGAGTCAGACATGACTAAATGACTTTCTTTCCTTCTTTCATGGCTAATTTTGCTGCATATTATTTTATTCTTCATTCTCCAACATTCTCTCATCATTGTTACACTTTATTTTTTAACTTGATTCTCACAGTAGTTCAGGGGGTTCAGACATGGAGTAACATATTAAGGACTGGGAAGTTTGAAAATTACTGTATCTGCAGAGGAAACCAGAAATAAAAGGAAAAGACAGCCCACAGAATGGGAGAAAATAGTTGCAAATGAAGTGGCCAACAAGGGATTGCAACTCTATGTCAAAAAAGTAGACAACCCAAACCAAAAATGGGCAGAAGATCTAAACAGACATTTCTCCAAAGAAGATATACAAATGGTCAAAAAGCACATGAAAAGATGCTCAATGTCACTACTTCTCAGAGAAATGCAAACCAAAACTACAGTGAGGTATCATCTCATACCAATGAGAAAGGTCATCATCAAAAAGTTCACAAACAATAAATTCATCAAAAAGTTCACAAACAATAAATTCTGGAGAGGGGGTGGAGAAAATGGGATCCTCCTACACTGTTGATAGGAATGTAAATTGATACAACCACTATGGAGAACAGTATGCTGCTGCTGCTAAGTCGCTTCAGTCGTGTCCAACTCTGTGCGACCTCATAGACGGCAGCCCACCAGGCTCCCGGTCCCTGGGATTCTCCAGGCAAGAACACTGGAGTGGGTTGCCATTTCCCTCTCCAATGCATGAAAGTGACAAGTGAAAGTGAAGCCACTCAGTCGTGTCCAACCCTGAGAACAGTATGGAAGTTCCTTAAAAAACTAAAAATAGAACTTCCATGTGATCCAGTAATCCTACTCCTGGGCATATATCCACAGAAAACTGTAATTAGAAAGAAACACAGGTCCCAGTGTTCACTGCAGCATTATTTACAATAGTCAAGACATGGAGGCCACCTAAAAGTGCCCAGTGACAGAAGAATGGATAGAGAAGATGTGCTAGGTATATACAATGGAATACAAGTCAGGCATAGGAAGAACAAAGTAATACTATACGTAGCAACATGAACAGACCTAAAGATTATACTACGTGAATCAAGTCAGACAGAAAAGGACAAATATCATTTGATGTCACTCATATGTGAAATCTAAGTTTAAAATGATACAAATGAACTTATTTACAAAACAGAAATAGACTCACAAATTTCAAAAATAAACTTATGGTTGCCAAGAGGGAAATGTGAGGGGGAGGGATAAATTAGCAGTTTGGGATTAACGTATACGCACTATGATACATAAAATAGATAACCAACAAGTAGCACAGGGAACTCTACTTGACATTCTGTAATAACCTATATCAGAAAATAATCTGAGAAAGGAAGAATGTTTGTGTATATGGGTTTCCCAGGTGGCGCTAGTGGTAAAGAACCCACCTGACAATGCAGGAGACTTAAGAGACTCAGGTTCAATTCCTGGGTTGGGAAGATCCCCTGGAGGAGGGCAGAATACCTCCACTTCAACATTCTTGCCTGGAGAAGCCCATGGACAGAGAGGCCTATAGGCAGGCTACAGACATTGGGATCACAAAAAGTCAGATATGACTGAAGTGACTTAACACACATACACACACACACATATGTATATGTGTAACTGAATCGCTTTGCTGTATACCTGAAACTAACACAAAATTTTAAATCAAGTATACAACAACAAAATTTAAAAAAATCAAAATCACTGTAACTTTTCTAACAAGTTTAATGACCAAGAAACTATTCAGCCCAATCTAAATTTTAGTCATTCACAGTACAGTCATAAACCAAAGAGCTGTGGGCCATCACTGATTCAAGTTACACAAGTGGATATTGGGAATCCAGTAGACATTAGTAGACATTTTAAAATAAATGAATTACCTCCATGTCAACACCCTTCCAGAACCAAGGACAGTTACATTGACCCTCTTGACCTGATCTCAAAAGTTGGGGGTATAAAATGAAAAACCTAAAGGCTCTTTATTATGTAGTCTTGCTTAATGCTTTAAGGTTTTAAGCATCTTAGTTTTCCTTTTAGGAGAATTATTCAGGACGTTGGAGTTTGTGCTAATCCTTTAGAAAGCTTGTCTAGGAACATAGTCCACTACTCTCCTAAAGCCCTTATGACTGATGAGACTTGCGTGGGGTCCTTATATTTGTGTCTGTCTCAAAGAGCCTTATGTACTGGGAAAATTTAATGGCCCTTGGCTTGCATCTCATGACAATAAATTTTGAGGCTTACTGATTCAGTTTAACATAATGTTTTAATCCTATGCAATTAAATGTGAGTACACTAGAAAAGCTTAAGAGTGGAGAAGGTAGGAGATAAGTGTTTTCTAGTTGAAAAAAAATGTGCAAATAGTCTTGGAGAGAGAGAAATTCATGGTCAGTTTGATCTGGAATATCATTGGAGCCAGTTGAAGCAATGAAAAAAAAATGTAGGCACAGAATGTCTCTGTCACTAGACATTATGAATATTTCACTGATTTAGGTAGAAATCATCCTTTGTTAGATCCTTCCATGATGTTTTATAATTTTCTGATGAGCTTTTTATCATTCCTTGAGGACAAGGGACCTGAATTAGGTTCTTGGAATATTCCAATTTTAATTATGGATTTGTATTATCCACCCTCATTCTCCTAAATAATCACTTCTCCCCCCCTTTCCAAACTCCCCATTGTCATTGTAGTCCTGTGGGTTTTGTAACTGGGAATGTTCCTTTTTGTGTGAAAATATAGCTGGTGTCTCTTTGCAAAAGAGATAAGACTAATTGGCTACTTGGCAATCATTTAGTCATGAGCCTAGCAGGAAGGCCTGATTTTTGGCAGGAAAGAGAATTACATGCTCAAATCTCCAAGCTGTTAGCTAGCAGATGTACATTCAAATAGAAGAACAAAGAACCTTCTGGAACAAAGTTGAGAGCTCCTGGTATGTTGTCAATTGGAAGGGGAATCTGACTGCTTTGGCTTAGAGGCAAATGCTCAACTCCATGTGTTCTGACTTTCTGTACCAGTTCCCTCACCTCTCCAATGCCATCCTTCCATCCTGCTGAGAAAATATCACTCTAAAGGGGACACATATGGCTACAAATTCAAATTTTCATCCCGCCACATGCTTGTGCATCTTTATCATTGAGCTAATTACATTAGGCGGCATCAGGTGCTTTGCACCTGGCCTTTCTTTGTGGCTCTGTTACAATCCTATTTCCCTATTTCCAACAACCAGGCTCAGGCAGATTACTGACTCTCTTCTAGCCCCAGTCAATGGCAAGAGGCTGGCATTCCCTACACAAGGAGCTAACAACCTGTTTCTCGGTGTTTGACTTCTACTGGAACACCCCCCTGCCCTTTTCAGTATCTTTATATCAGGGAGTCCTTAAGAGGCTAATATGGCTTGAAAGATCTTTAGATATTGTTGACGCCATCTCATTTTCAGAAAATCTGCAAAGTGTTTGTGAACTTTTTCCATGTAGTGAAATCTACTAGAGCTTCATGTCTTCACACTCAAGTCAGTTCTCATCTCCATCACTTGTCACTTGTCTAATCTAAATCACCACCAAATCACATTGGTATCAGTGTCTTTGCTTCCTCTCTAGCCTTTGGAATGGAGAAGGCAATGGCACTCCACTCCAGTACTCTTGCCTGGAAAATCACATGGACAGAGGAGCCTGGAAGGCTACAGTCCATGGGGTCGCTAAGAGTCAGACATGACTGAGCGACTTCACTTTCACTTTTCACTTTCATGCATTGGAGAAGGAAATGGCAACCCACTCCAGTGTTCTTGCCTGGAGAATCCCAGGGACGGGGAGCCTGGTAGGCTGCCGTCTATGGGGTAGCACAGAGTCAGACACGACTGAAGCGACTTAGCAGCAGCAGCAGCAGCAGCAGCAGCAGCAGCCTTTGGAATCAAATTTTGCTCTAGTTCAGTCTAATCTCAATCCGGCATCCAGGGTGTTCCTGCCAAATCATGTCACATTTCTGATAAAAGCCCAACAACTATAGCTTCCCAACACACTTGGAATAAAAACTGAAGTTCTTATGGTCATTCATGATGCTCTTAATGACTTGATTCACCACCCAAATCTCTGGCTTCACCTCCTATTGATTGATTGACTTGGGCATTCAACTCCAGCCCTGTTCTGCTCTTTGGGGGTTACTGGGCAGGCTCCCATTGCAGGGTCTTTGAAAGGCTGTTTCTTCAGCTTGCCCTGCTCTCCTCTGAGAGTCATAGAGCTCATTTCTTTCCTTCCCACCCTGCAAATTTTTCTTCTATGCTTTTTTCCTCCTTAGCAATCATCATTACCTATTTAACTTGTTCATATTTGTATTGTCTTTCCTGCTGTGATGTCTTTCCTGCTTCATTTCTCACTCATTTGCTTATGTTTGCCCTGTGAATTTTCCTCTTATTAGCATTTGGCATTCTTTGAAGGTTTTGACTTGATATCTTTGCCTCAAAGCTATAATTTTTGGTTTGTTTCCCAGTTTTATTGAGATATAATTGACATGTAACTCTGTATAATTTGAGCTTCCCTGGTAGCTCAGTGGTAAAGAATCTGCCTGCAATGTAGGAGATCCAGGTTCGATCCCTGGTCAGGTAGATCCCCTGGAGAAGCAAATGGCTACAGCTCATGGGGTCGCAAAGAGCTGGACATGACTTAAATAACAAATTTTGTATAAGTTTAAGGTATACAATATGTTGATTCGGTATATTTACATATTGTGATTTGATTATCCCCATAGCATTAACTAAAAACCCTATCATGTCACATATTACAATTATGTTTTTGTAGTGAGAACATTTAAGATCTATTCTCTCAGCAACATTCAGTTGTATAATATAGTGTTTTTAGCTATAGTCACCATTCTGTACATGAGATCTCCAGAAATTATTCGTCTTATAACCAAAAGTTTGTAGTCTTTGACCAGCATCTCCCCATTTAAGGGCTTCCCTGGTGGCTTAGAGGGTAAAGGGTCTGCCTGCAATGCGGGAGAACCAGGTTCAATCCCTGAGTTGGGAAGATCCCCTGGAGAAGGAAATGGCACCCCACTCTAGTACTCTTGCCTGGAAAATCCCATGGACGGAGGAGCCTGGTAGGCTATAGTCCATGGGGTTGCAAAGAGTCAGATATGACTGAATAACTTCACTTTCCATTCACTTTCCCAGTTTAAAGCTATTACTTTGGATTTCTTCTCCCCTGGGTCCAACTTCAACAGACCAAACAAACATCAAAGCCGCAACAATCCTTTATAATATTGAGGGGTGTGCAACATTCTAAGATAAGGAGAAAATTGATTTTCACCAGGCACGTCTGTTTAACAGGTAAAGAAATGAAGGATAACAGAAAGTAGAAATACTTAGCATAGAAAGAGCATGGGGAAGACATTCAAACCAGAACAAATTATCTCCGGTCCCCTGCTGCGAAACTGAGGACACCGACCAGCTCCTCTCAATTATGAATAAATCCTCAGTAGTGGCATAACTGTTGGAAAATCTCAGACTTCTTGGTCTTGGATACTTCCTCTTTGACCAGATCCACTTTTCTGTGGACTCCTGCATTCTTAACTATCCAGACACATGTCTGGAAGAGCATCAAAGTCAACATGCGAAGGATGGCTTCTAGTTCTGTCTCCAGACCCTCAGAGATTAAATGGACTCTTACTGAACCAAGTTATATAACTAACCATATTTTCCCCTATGCCTTTGGGAGTCATAGTCTTTTCTGAGGCTTTTTCTGTGGGAATGGGTGAACATTAGACTTTGTCATTATTTTTCCTTTTTTGATTTTTTAACATTTGGAGAGTAACCTTTTAGCCAGTAATACACAGGCGTATGCCATTTCAACTCCTACTTACAAATTAGATTACTTGTCAAATACTTCTATTTTAGTCAAGAGATCAAACTAGCTGGAATAGAGAAGTTTGCCGCAAACACTACTACCAATGGTCTTTATTTTTGTTCATGTACCCTTTCCAATAATTTTGAAAAAGTCACTGCCTCAAAGATTTTTGTTTTTAGGAAAAGAAATCATCACAATATTAAATAGTTGTAGAGTATTTAATTTCTGGTTCATTGTAAGGATTGACATCTTAAAATGAAATTATTACAACATTCTTCTGAATGACTCCTGAGAAATCAAATGCTACATTTTCATAACTATCATAACCCATTTAAAATATATTAATATACTCTCCCTTAACATTTAGAAATTTTCCATTATTCCTTTTTCCTTGTTAACTCATATTTCTATTCTACTACATTCCCAAAGATATTTATCCTTGAATAATACAGTTTTTCACTTGAAAAATATTTTATTGATTATATCATGCTTTTCTGTTACAAAATATGTATGTAGATTTAAATTTTAATCATTAATGTTCTCTAACCATGAGACTTTAAATGTTAAGGATTTTTTTCTGGATTTAGTTATTAAAATTGTTAGTAACATGCTCTTGATCACAACTACACACATATTAAAAATGTTAATGAATTAAACATAAAAATTAAACTTTTAATAGAAAATAATGAATTTATCATTCTTTAAATGAGATGAATCAAACTTTTCTTAGGTTTTATTGAAAGGGAACTGTATTTACTGATAAAAAAAACAATTATATATTATTATATGAAACATTTTATAATATGAAATTTTGAGAATTGACTATAATTGGAATACATTATACAGTATTATATATACAAATGCCCAAATCCTACCTTCAAAAGATCCTAATTCAGTAGTTTACCCCCCTTACCCTTTGAGAAGCACCGATTTTATAAATCCTACTAAAGATTTGGGTCCTAATTCTAAGTATGAATGATAGTCCTTGAAAGAGTCCAAGTTAAGGGCTGAGATGATCAGAACTGTGGCAAGAGCTTATAGAGAGTAGATTACTGAGGACCAAAAGGCTACACAGATCCCAAATGGAAATTATTTCAGTAGTTCAGGCAGGAGACAATGGTAACTTAGGACAGGGTGGAAATAATCATGATGGAAATAAACAGGTATGTGCAAAAGCATTCTAGAGATAAAAGTGAACACAATGTGGTGATTAATTGAATATGGAAGATGAGGAAGGAACAAGTGAGTGTCGGGGGGACCCTCAGGTTTCTGGCTTAACAAACTGAATAATAATATCACTTACTGAAATCTGAAATACCAAGCATGGAACAGTTTGGGAGGTGGAGGAAGATCATGGTTTCCATCTTGTACACGTCTGTTAGGCGTCTATGAAATTGTAGTTGGTCAGCAACACCAGCATGGAGCTCACAAAAATAGGACGAACTAAAGAGGCAGTTCTCAAACTTTAATGAGCATCAGAGATGCCTATGGAGCTGGTTAAGCCATAGGTTGTCACTGTTGAGGTTTCTAATTTCACAAGTTTTTGGAGAAAAGGGGCGGGAATTTCCATTTCTAATGAGTATGTGAAGTGAAGTGAAGTCGCTCAGTCGTGTCTGACTCTTTGCGACCCCATGGACTACATGTAGCTTACCAGGCTCCTTGGTCCATGGGATTTTCCAGGCAATAGTACTGGAGTGGATTGCCATTTCCTTCTCCAGGGGATCTTCCCGACCGGGGGATTGAACCCGGGTCTCCCGCATTGTAGACAGACGCTTAACCATCTGAGCCACCAGGGAAGTCTAGTTGATACCATGGGTGCTGTTGGTACTGGTTCAGGGGTCCCATTTTGAGAACCACTGAGGTGGAGCTCAGACGGTACTTCCCTGGTGGCTCAGACAGTAAAGCGTCTGCCTACAATGTGGAAGACCCGGGTTCAATCCTGGGTTGGGAAGGTCTCCTGGAGAAGGAAATGGCACCCCACTCCAGTATTCTTGCCTGGAAAATCCCATGGGTGGAGGAGCCTGGTAGGCTACAGTCCACGGGGTCGCTAAGAGTCGGATAGGACTGAGCGACTTCACTTTCACTTTCACTTGAGGTAGAGAGCTTCATGTTTGGAAATCATTGGTACTTGAACAGTATCTGAAGCCTTAAGAATGGGTGAGATTACTAAGGGGAAAGAGGCTGTAAGGAGGCCCAAAACGGAGCTGTGATGAGCTTCAAAACTGAAATGACCAGTGGAAGACTGAGGGTGAGGAGATGAGCAGAGGAGAATGAAGAAAGTCGGTGGAGGGTTTATTCCACTCAACCAACCTCTTCTAGGTCTTTGTAGCCCTTCAGAATTTGCCATAGCCAGCACTAAGAAAATTCACTCAGATAATGAATAAATGTTCTTTGGAAGCAGAGACCGCCATCTGGGCCTGAAAAACTCCATTTGCTTTCTGTTTCCCTCAGATGAAAATTAGGAAGCCAAATCTGTCGTAAGAGCTAAGGAATTTAGATTTCTTAGGAGAACGGACTCATCTCCTGCAAGGAGCACAACACCCATCCAGATCACCCCAGGTCATCAACATGCAGTCTTTACCGTGTGGACCCCCTGAAATCTCACCGGCCCCGTGGGTTCTGTTTCGTTTATGCTTGGGTTAGCCGTGAGCTGCCTCCTGCATCCTCAGGGAGGCACTTTAGTCCCAAAAAGGAAAGAAACCACCCCCTTGCCTCCTCACTGCCCCCTTCCTGAAGAGCCCAACACTCTTCCTGAGATCCCTTACTTTTTTTCACTGTTTTCAGTTAATCAACTCTTTTCTCATAAACTCAAAAATATTAACCATAGGATTTAGTTCCCAGTGTTTAACTGATTGACATTCACGCAGGAATCTCAAGAGCAATTGACCTCCAATACATTAAGGTCTTCTGTGACCTTAAGGACGGTCACCTGGACTCTTGAGCCATGTACTTTCCTCAGTCTCCAGTGACATTTGTTGCATGGTTAAAGTCCCTGGCACAAACTGCAGGTTATTTCTGCTTCCATCAACTCCCAGAGATAAAGCAAAGATGTGTTAGTGATCCTTTCCTTCAGATTCACAAGGCAGGGCTAGGGGTAACTTTAGCATCTCTCGTCATAGGTAGAATTCACTTGAACTCCTGACTTTTTCTGGCTCTTTGTAACCCTGTGGGCCAGGACCACCCACATGTAGCAGGTGATATTCCCAAATAGAGAAAACAATAGCCTCTGCTTAACAGTGAAGTCCTCCAGCCATATTTTCTGATGCTTCTCTTCCCAATCTGTCTTGCTACTATCTGGACCCTGCCTAGAAATCCTCCCTGCACACGGATGGAGCAGCCTGCCAGCTTCCCCACCCACAGTCTCTTCTCTTGGGCCCACCCACCTGCCTGTCTGCCCACCTGCTTGCCTGAGCTATGGATCTAGCTTTATTTGCTCTGATTCAGACATATGATTTTTTTTTTTTTTTTTTTTTTGCTGTTGTTGCCGTTTTTGTTTTGGTGTAGGATAAACTCTGCAGGACATTTTTTTTGTTATGTTTTATTTGCAATTTGAGCATTGCAAATTTGACCCATAACCTTTCTTCCCTTTTTTTTTTAGTTTAGTTATAAGTAGCGAGTTGAAATAAGTGTTCTCCTACAACTCATTATACAATAAATATAAAAACTATTTTTGGTAAACTGGGCAATTTTAAAATGCAGCTGTAGTTGAATATTTAAAGGATTTTGAGGCAAACATTTACATATTATGAAGGATTCATTTATGCCATGAATTCTTTCGCCCAAAGTACATTTTTCAAACATTTAGATGAGATCTTAAAGTGTAGCATTCCAGCAACATGAGAATAACTTCTGTCCTTTATACTCCTTCTAGTCTATGGAAGGAGAATAACTCCAACCCACCTGGACATTACTATGGCACTTGCCACTATAAAACCTAGATGTAAAGAGAAAAGCCCCCTCCACAGCCTCCCAGCTGTGCCAGCATACGCTGGGCTTTAACCCTGAAGTGGTGTCTTCTGCATGATACAAACATCAAGAGTAATAAACTTCTGTGGTGATGATGTTTTCTGCCTGAAGGCCCAAAGTAGCTAGAGTAACACCAGGACTTTAAACATCAAACAACCAGAATGTGGCACAATGAAACCAATCATCTCTGTCAAGTTAATGAATATGCCAGCTGATAAAGGCAAAATCCATCTGCAGCAGTTGGTACTGCCTGCAATGAGTACATCAGCTGTGTCCCAGTTTAGTGCAGGGGCTGAATATAGAAATGGCCTATATACTACTCATATTTTCTTCCACACAAAAAAAGACTATGATTACGTTTACAGGACAGCAAAAGGAGAATATTCTTTCCTTCTTGGAGTCTTCAAAGTGCCCAAGGCTTCCCACATTTCCCAGTCAACCTACATGAACAAGTTCTTTGAATCCACTATTTTTTAGATGTGTTATTAAAGTAAAACCAGCCAATTTTCTCCCATCTGACTAGGTTTCTGGGAGGCAAAATTGTTGGGGCTCTTGAGTTTACTGATGCCGTGATAGGGTCAGGACAAATATGGGGTTAGCCCACCCAAGTAGTTGCATATGACCAGAAATAATAGATGAATAAATATCAATTTTTACCAGTTACTAAATACTTGAGTTTTAGTACATCTACATTTTAAACTTACTTTTAAAAGCTACTGAATCATAATCATTCTGGGGTCAGAGAGTACAACAAATGTTTCTTTGTAAATCCCAAAACACCTCCTACAGAGAACTGCACATAACAAGTATATAATTAATCCTTAAGAGAATCATAGAGTATCAGAGCAGAACCCCAGGAAACCCTTAAAAATGTCCTGGTCCAACACTTCAAAGGCTAGGTAAGTCAATGCTTTCTGGGCAAGCTTACTCAAATGTTGGGATGTTTTAGTGTGCTGAACAAAAGAAGGAACACAAAATACTGGGAAAAGTTTAAAAGCCACAAACACAAAAGTATAGCATTTTGAGAGGGACAGTATGCTAGTGATCAAAGTCAACATCTTAAACTCCACGATCAATTATTATAATCACCCCTTTGCATGTCTACATAGCTCTCTTTGCATGCTAAGTCTCTTCAGTTTGTGTCTGACTTTTTGCAACCCACTGGGGTGCAGCTAGCCAGACGCCTCTGTCCGTGAGGTTCTCCAGGCAAGAACACTGGAGTGGGTTGCCATGCCATCCAGGTGATCTTCCTGATCCAGGGATCGAACCCTCATCTCTTATGTCTCCTGCATTGGCAAGTGGGTTCTATACCACTAGTGCCACCTGGGAACCCGTGGATCTCTCTCTAGCATTGTGTTATTCCCTTGGCTAAACTACAACCAGACTTAAATCCATCTCCCCGACTAGTCCATGACTAGTCTATGTTCTGATGAATATGCATGAGTAAAATATAGATCTATGTTGACTGGTCACCCTGTAAGTTCATAAACTTCAGAGGCTTCCTAAGATTGTACAGCAATCATTCTACTCCTAATCAGTTCCTTCTCCCACTCTCTGGATGCCTTTCATGCCTCTCCTGGTTCCTCAAAATGTCAAGTGTTCTCTCATCCCTATTCACAGTGATCACCTTGCTTCCTATTTCACTGAGAAATGAAACATAATCAGAAGAGAAATGCCCTAGTTCTCCAATGGTATCTACTCAACTACCTGCATCTGTACACATAAGCTGTCCTTAGACCCAAGGCCAAATCTTCCTCTTATACATTAGTTCAAACCTCTTTGGCTTGCTTAAGGAAAATATTTAACAATATTTCCTTTTTCTCTTTTATCATCAATTCCCCTCCCCTCAGCTGGATCATCACCATGACCATATACGTGACTCTATTTCTTACAGGTTAAAATAAGCCTTTCTTGATCCTTCATCCTGTTTCTGCAACTGTCTCATTCTTCTCATTTCATTTACAAAGAACTCTTTAAAAAAATATGTACATACTACCTAGTGCCTAATTTCTCCTTCTATACTCTTCAAACCTCTTCAGTCACTTTTGCCTATCCCATTACAGGGAATATTTTCTTAAGGTTACATTGCTAAATACATCTCATCCTCACTTTTAATGACCGCTTACTGGTATTAGCCATAATTGATTATCCTTTCCTCCATTCAAATATTCTCAGTTGGTGTGATAGCTTATCTTCAAAAACAACTGTGATCAAGTCTTTTTTTTCCTGTATATGCATGCCACTCCCCCACTGAGAAATGGTATCTATTCGTCCACCCCCTTGAATCTAGGCTAGCTTGTCAATGCTTTGACTAATAGAATCTATTTTGACTAATGGAAATAACATTTTAAGCTCTAGATCGAGCCTTTAATAGAAGCGGCATTTTCTTTCTTTTGCCTCTTGGGAACAGTGATGTGCCATGTAAAAAGCCCAGGGGGCCACAAGGGAAAAGTACTGTAGTACCAAACATATACACTACCATATGTAAAACAGATAGCCAATGGAAATTTGCTGTATGACTCAGGGAACTCAAACTGGCGCTCTGTGACAACCTAGAGGGATGGGATGGGGTGGGAGGCAGGAGGGAGTTTCAAGAGGGAGAGGACATATGTATACCTATGGCTGATTCATGTTGATGTATGGCAGAAACCAACACAATATTGGCAAGCAATGATCTTTTAATTAATAATAAATAAATTTTTAAAAATACAATTTTCTTAAAAAAAAAAAAAAAGAACCCATTTTGGCCTTTCAGCTCAGCCAAGCTTTCAATGACTGCAGAACCAGCCAAGATCTGATTGCAACTGGATGAGTGGTATCAAGCAACAACCACCTAGTTGAGCTGTCAATCCACACAGCCTTGATGTACAGTAATAAATAGTTGGCTTAAGACACAAAGTTTCAGGTTTGTTTATCACAGAAGTAACTGTGTCACCATCTTTGGCAGGTGTGAAAACATTAACTCCAACTAGAGGGAGCTTCGGAGAAGGCAATGGCAACCCACTCCAGTACTCTTGCCTGGCAAATCCCATGGACGGAGGCGCCTGGTAGGCTGTAGTCCATGGGGTCGCAAGGAGTCGGACACGACTGAGGGACTTCGCTTTCACTTTTCACTTTCATGCATTGGAGAAGGAAATGGCAACCCACTCCAGTGTTCTTGTCTGGAGAATCTCAGGGACGGGGGAGCCTGGTGGGTCACACAGAGTTGGACATGACTGAAGCGACTTAGCAGCAGCAGCAGAGGGAGCTTAATACCAAGGGCCCCCAACTACTGCCCATGAAATCCCTTGTCATAATTGTACAGTGTGAGGCCAAGCCTCCAAGTGGCTGCTTATGGTGGGGAAATCAAGACAGAACCATTCCTAGGAAACCAGCACCACTCAGACAACTGACTTTGGCTTGAGAACTTCCCAGTGGACTTGCTGAGCCCACTTTAAACCACAGCTGCTCAGCCTCCACTCCCCCACAACTACTTGGCTTGTGTTCAGACTATCATGGCAGCCTGTCAGCTGTCCCACTCTCATGTAGCTCCCTCCTCCACATTCTCTTATGGGCATTTCCCCTAATAAAATGCCTGTATGTTTAATTCCATCTTGGCCTCTGCACAGAGGACCCTAGCTAACCCACCACACTTGCCTGTCTCTCCTCCTACATGTTTAGTCACTACTTTTGAGTCTCTTTCTCGGGTGTCTCTTCATCCCCTTGAAGTCAAAGTGTAGAAGTGCCCTTAGTCCTCTCTTTTCCAGCCAGACTCATTCCGGTGGAGATCTTATCTAACACTGTGCCTTTTGGAGATAATGTATTTATCTCTGAGGCAAAACTTTCTCCAAACATCAGACTCGATATCTCACTCAACTGTCTTACAGGAACCTCTCAACTTTGTTCAAAACATGTCCAAAACTGAGCTACTGACATCTCTTCCTAAACTTGTTCCTTTCACATTCCCATCTGTCTCCATAAATGCAACCTCATCCTTCTAGGTGCTGTGGTCATTATTGATTCTCCTTCTCATACACCATTCTGGGCACCAATAGATACTGTCATCGATAGCATCAAAATATCTCCAAAATTTGTTCACATCCCACCTCTCTTGATACCACCCTGGTCCAAGGCATGATCATCGCTCACTGGGATCACTGCAACGATCTCTAACCTGGGTCTCTGCTTTTCTTTTTGCCTCTCCTTCACCTCACTCTCAGAACAGCTGCCAGAGCATCTTGTTACGACTTGTCAGGTCAAGTCGTTCCTCTGTCTTAAATCTTCCTTTACTCAAAAATCTCACCTTATTCTGCACAAAAGACAAAGTCCTCATAATGATTGTAAACCCCTCCATGATCAGGCCCTGTCTCTTCTTACTCTGCTCCAGACATTGGTCTCCTTGCCCTCACCTCAGAGGGCCTTTGCACTGGCCCTCTGCCTGGAACATATGCCCCCCTTCATCAGATTCACTTCTTTTCTGTTTTTAAGTAAATGTGAATTCCTCAACCAAAGCTTCTCTGGCCACCCTCTCTAAAATTGTCATTTCCCAGGACACTTCATATTCCCCCTCCCCTATTTTAATTTTCTCCTTAGCACTTGTCACTATTTCATGTAATGTATATTTTGCCAATTTATCTGTTTGTCTCCCCAACTATAACACATACTCTGTAAAGAAAGAGATTTTTGCCTTTCTTTCCCTCTTGCTTCTGAGCACTTGGAATATTATCTATTACATAGAATGCTCAGTAAATATTCAGTGAATAAATTAATTTTCTAAAATAAAATAAAAATAATACATGAGCCAAATGTCACTGTCTGGCACATATAAAATGCTTCATAAATACTCATAGAATTAATGAATTCTTTTCCTAAGATAACTTTTTTCTAAAAGAAGACACATGAGCCAAATTTCACTGCAGTGAACCCGAGATGCAAAATGCTGTTTGTTTCACTGCATTTCTACAGAATATATCAGTCTGTAAGTGGATCGTAACTGAGGTTTGGGAATCTTCACATTATGGAGATATTTTCAAAATAATGGTCTATTTCTTGATATCCAAGGTGTAATTTCTGTTTCTTGTCACACCGATCTGTTGGATTTCTTATGCCTGATTGTTTGTCATGGTGGAATTTAAAACAATACAAAAGGAAAATTCTCTACTTAATTTCTCAGAAGAAGATTGCAACTCCAGTGACTTTGTTTTGCAGTGAAATTCATCTGTTTTGGTAGAAAATGCAGGCTTAATAAAGGAGAGAAAGAAAAAAAGAAGAAAGAATGAGCCCAGAAATTTTAAACTCATTTTTCCTCCCATCCCTGTAGATAAGGAAGGTACATCTTTAGTCACTTGAGCCCTGTACTTTTTTGGTGACAAAAAATTCACACCTCCTTCCTCCCACACTTCTTGACATATATTTAAAACAGCCAAACGCAAGAGGAACTCACTATATCTTCACAAGGGGAGGAAGCTGTGCATTCCCTTTACTGTATCCTGGGATATTTTTAGCAGATTTGCAGAACAGTTTTTGACAATAGCAAAATAGAGCTCTTTGAGAACTAGTTATTTAAACCCCTGCTGAATGTATCCTGACAAAAATTAGAGCATTTCATTAATTAGATAGCCCGAGGAGAGAATTAAATCTTGCGTCACCACCCTGAGTGCCAAAATAAGGCGAACTCTTCAGACTTAGCCTTGTAATTAGAGGGTCCCAGTGAGAGAATCAGAATGATCACTATGCATGTTGAAGAACCTGGCTGGCAGCATGCGCTAGTGAGAGAAAGCAGCAGCAGAGAAGGACAAAGGAAAAAGGGTGTCATTGAAAATATGTGCGCCTGACTTCAATCTCCAAAAAAACAGGACAGTGAATTGGAATTTACTGCTGTGGCACCGGCTTCGAAATTTTCACTGAGGCATTTGCGCCATTTTGGCACAAAGGGTGAGAAAAGAAAAGGTTAGGCTCTGTGATGGCCTAGAGGGATGGCATGGGGGAGGGGAGGGAGGCTCAACACGGAGGGAATATATATAATTAGGACTGATTTGTGTTGTTGTACAGCAGAAACCAATACAACATTGTAAAACAATTTTCCTACAATTAAAAAAAAAGAAAATTTTAGTTGCCCCATCACTTTCTAAGGACAAAAAGGTAGGGATGAGAAATCAATGGAATTCTTTCCCAAGCTCCAGTAGCCAATAGTTTTATCTAGTGGATTTCATGCAGCTTTAGATACTGTCTAGAATTGAGTACCATGTTGTAGCTCCCATAAATGAGAGTGCTTACTTTTCAAAAACATGGCATTTTTCAAATCATTTGCATTTTAAAGGTCTAAGGAATTTTAATCACTGATCAGTTTTAACCCACGTTTCCTGCATGCGTGCATAAGCATACACCCTCAACTTTGCCATCCTCATAAAAATTCTTTCTTAAGCTCTTACTTTCATGTGTTTTTAAAATGGCTCAGCTCCCCCACAGCTCTCATCAGCCAGCCTTCCCAAGTGGTTCCCCTGCCTAGGAAGATGAAAGGCCCTCTTCACTTCAGCCAGGCTCCTGCTTCTGCTTTCACAATAATGGAAAATAACTTAAAGATGGGAAAGGAACTCAAGGCTGACCTTGAGCTGGCACAATGCACTTCCTCACAGGGGCTTTTCTAGCTCTCATGTGGCATTCATTCTCATTTGGAAAAGCCACCAGATACTCAAATGTCTTTAATTAAAATACATTTTACTTGTTCATATCCAGCCAGTCATTATAGAATATAGAGACCCAACTTATTTCATGGCATATTAGCTTTATACTCAGGAGTCTGGTGTCTCTTCACTTGAACTTAGGCAAAGTTCAAATCCTAGCTCTCTCCCTTGTTAGCTGTGCAATCTTGAGCAACATAAGTTATTATTCTTCTGTATTTTCTTTTTAATCACATAGAAACAGATATACAGTTAGGGCTCTTGATAACATGTAATACCTCCAGGATTAAAAACCACATAAAAGTTCTGTGATATCCACTAGCTTGTCAGTATTGGCCATTGCTATGGCCTGAACATTTGTGTTCCTCCCAAGTTCATATGTTGAAATCCTAACCCCCAAAGTTGATAGCATTAGGAGGTGGGGGCCTTTGAGAGGTGATCAGGTTACAAGGGCAGAGAGCTTGTTAATAGAATTAACATCTTATAATAGATCCCTAGCCCCTTGTGCCATGGGACAACACAGTGATAGGGCAGCAGTCTGCAGCCTGGAAGACAGCCCTCACCAGACCTTGTTGGCATGCCAGTCTTGGACTGCTAGCCCCCAGAACTGTGAGAAATAAATTTCTGTTGTTTATAAGCTACACAGTCTGTGGCATTTTGTTTTAACAGACTGGAAGGATTAAGACAATCATTTTGACAGTTACTTACTAAACACTTTCATGTCCACAGCAAACATTCAATTGACTCAGCTTCTGCTTATCCATTAGTTGGTGTTCGGGGCCACAAGGCTAGTTTCATTATGAATGAAGATATGATGTTCCTGCCAAAGGAGAGGCAGACAATATATCTTTTAAATAATATGCTGTCAAGAATATTTAAGTGATTTTCATGGAATTATTTGCTATTACCACAAATAAGCTTTTGTTGAGTGATGTTTTGTGCTGGGCACTGAGCCAGATTTTGAGAACAGAAAAGTGCCATGACATGGTCCTCTGCAGTAAACTTAAAATCTAGTTGGAAAGACAGGATACATTCATCTAGCAATAAATAAAAATAAATGACAACAAAATAATTGGAGCAGAAAACTGTGTTCTTGAAATTCAAAGGAACAAAAGGCTATTCTGGGTTTAGGATGCTAGAAAATAATCTTTTCCAAAATATGATAGGTGGACCATAAACAAGGCTGAGGGCTGAAGAATTGATGCTTTCAAATTGTGGTGCTGGAGAAGACTCTTGAGAGTCCCTTGGACTGCAAGGAGATCAAACAAGTCAATCCTAAAGGAGATCAGTCCAGGATGTTCACTGGAAGAAGTGATGCTGAAGCTCCAACACTTTGGCCACCTGATGCGAAGAGCTGACTCATTGGAAAAGACCCTGATGCTGGGAAAGATTGAGGGCAGGAGGAGAAGGGGATGACAGAGGATGAGATGGCTGGATGGCATCACCGACTCGATGGACATGAGTTTGAGTGAATTCCGGGAGTTGGTGATGGACAGGGAGGCCTGGCGTGCTGCAGTTCATGGGGTCGCAAAGAGTCAGACATGACTGAGTGACTGAACTGAACTGAACTGATACCAGATTGATAGGGAGAACCTTGTGGATGAAGATTGACCATGAAAACTCAGAAGTAAATAGGCAGGGCCAGTGTGGGATGGGCTAAATGACTGGGCGGGTTGCTGTGATGAAAGAGAAGCTCAGAGAGGACAGGAGTCTGGAAGAGTTGGCAGCAGTAAAAGAACCTCAGTATCAGAATCTTAGAGAAGTGGCAGTCTGTGAATCTGATGTGACTTAGGGAGCTGTGATTAGAGTGCGAGGCACAATAGCACCTCCTCTAAATTCCAATTCAGCTTGTGAAATTACACTGATTACCAGAAATGAATCTCAAGGAATATTTTCTTGAATATCAAAGACTCTGCTAAACTTTTTTGATACTTTAAGGTTCCCACGTTTCTTGCCAAAATTCTGATTCTAAATTGTCATCAGGAGCTCTGACCTGTAGGATGTAGGAAAGTTCCACTATGCCAAAAGGCAATGGTAGATCTTATATAGCTATGACAGATACGAGATACTCATTTATATTTATCTTAATAATTAGTAAATAAATACTTATTGTAATTGTTATTTTTAGTCAGTCAGTGACTTTTGCAACCTCAAATCTACTCTCTAGTTTAACTATAACTTAAAACAGTTTTTTCCCTGAATGTCTGTCACTCTGAATCATATTTTATCCTGCACAGAAATCTCAGTGCCCACTCAGCAAAACTGATACATGAAGAATACTGGTGCTGAGATCTGTCTTACTGAATATTTTGCAAACGGTTACAATTTGGAAGTGAGAATACAGTGCCATTTTGTAGACAACTGAATTCTATGCAGATGGAGATAAATCCCAAGTAAGACATAACAAGGCTATGTCAGCAGATAAAATGACAAATTGTTTTAATATGGGAAAATAAACAAATATTCATTAAAAAACAAATAAAAATTAAACTTGTCAGATTTATAAAGTAAGATTTACAATAGGCTTGACCTATTTATTTCTTATAAGAAATTATCTAAAGTGCATTGGAGTCTATTTATTGATGCTATATAATGTGACAACAAGGCCAAGAAATGGGTACAGTCAGGACGAATATTGGACATAAAACCTTAACAACACCTCATACGTAGAATGCTGTAGCCTCTCCTGAACTTCATCAGGCACTTGTCATTGACCTCTAGAAACTGAGGGTCAGTTTGGGGAAAAAAAAAAACAACTTGCAATAATATTGATCATTGTACTCCCAAAGTTCTTGACACATAACAGATTCTGAAAAATTGTTCTGTAAAATAAACCATTAGGAGATCCAATATGATAAATCAGAATAATGGAATGGCATAAGCAAAGGTATAGTTGTAGATTAAAAAAGATCAGTCTGAAAGCTAGAGGCTGAACAGAGATAGGACTCAAACCTGCAAAATGAATGGACTCCTGTAAAATTTAGTATATAGTAAATACAAGGCACCCTCTGAGATTTAAAAAATAAATATAAGTCAAGGATTTGTCAAACATAGCAAGTTAATCTATCTTATTAGTCACAAGGCATATATGTTGAAAATGTATATGAAATTTTTAAAGGGTTTAATATAATCTAAAAGCATATTAAAAGAAACAGGAATGTTTAAGTGTCCTAAATTTCTGATGTAACAGAAGGAAATTATGTGCCAGCTCCTTAAAACATAAAATATGTATAGTATGAGGAACACAAAGGGAAGCAGAATAACTGCTGTACTCCAGCTTCATTCTGCCATCTACTAGCTCTATGACCTTGAACAAATCACTTCAAAATCCCTCTAAATCTCATTCTTCTCATCTGTGAACTGGGGATAAGACCTCCCTTGTGGAGCTGTTGAATAGTAAATATGATAATGTAGTTGAGACCCAGCAATCCCACTGCTGGGCATACACACCGAGGAAACCAGAATTGAAAGAGACACATGTACCCCAGTGTTCATTGCAGCACTGTTTATCATAGCCAGGACATGGAAGCAACCTAGATGTCCATCAGCAGATGAATGGATAAGAAAGCTGTGGTACATATACACAATGGAGTATTACTCAGCCGTTAAAAAGAATTCATTTGAATCAGTTCTGATGAGATGGATGAAACTGGAGCCGATTATACAGAGTGAAGTAGGCCAGAAAGAAAAACACCAATACAGTCTACTAACACATATATATGGAATTTAGAAAGATGGCAATGACGACCCTGTATGCAGGACAGCAAAGGAGACACAGATGTGTATAACGGACTCTTGGACTCAGAGGGAGAGGGAGAGGGTGGGATGATTTGGGAGAATGGCATTGTAACAGGTATACTATCATGTAAGAATCGAATCGCCAGTCTATGTCCGACGCAGGATACAGCATGCTTGGGGCTGGTGCACGGTGATGACCCAGAGAGATGTTATGGGGAGGGAGGTGGGAGGGGGGTTCAAGTTTGGGAATGCATGTACACCCGTGGTGGATTCATGTCAATGTATGGCAAAACCAATACAGTATTGTAAAGTAAAATAAAGTAAAAATAAAAATTAAAAAAAAAAAGAAAGTATATAAAGCACATATATAAGGTACAAAATAAGTCCTTCATACTACTGGCATAGAATACTATTGGAATAATCCAATGGGACACTGATGGGTCTAGAATTCAATATGAAAAGTTTTCATTATCAAATTTCCAATTGATAATCTATGAGGAATTATACACATTTTATGACAGTAGGTATCTCTGCCATGGATACTTCAGTACAAACAACACATTTCTTAGAATGTAGGGCTAGATGGGAAGGTAGGCAAGGGAAAAGTGGGGATTCCTACTGACTTTTAAAAAATACTTGAGGAGATTATACATTCTAAAACCTGGCAATTCTTGTCATTTCTCTGTCATGAGCAGACACAAAGCGTGGAAAAAGATCACCCAATAAAACCTTGATTTCAGAGCTACATGGAGCTGGTTTCTGGCAAGAGGCAACATAGCATTTTTTTTTTCTTAACAATCATATTAAAGCCATAACTTCAAATGGTAAAAAGGAGAAGTCCACGTTTCATTGAATTCAGGATTGACACCCACGGCACCCTGTTCAAACAGTCCTATGGATCTTCAGGAATGCAGCTTTATAAAACATAAACAAACAGAAACAGATCTGCTGTAAACTACTTACTGGTTTCCCAGAGACACAAAGAGAGCACAAACTAGTCCCTGGTAATATCACTACTTTCCTCAAAGTCCTTTAGTGCGCTAGTGCAGTAGTTCTCAGGTTTGGCTGATCTTAGGATCACACGGGAAAGCTTTCAGAAGTCCTGATGCTCTGGCTACAATCCAGAACAACTAAATTAGACTTAACGGGGATGGAGCTCAGGTATTGGGGTTTTAAAGCCTTCCCAGATGGTTCTAATGGTAGCCAAGAGTTGAAAATCACAACTCTCATAGCTTTCCATTCCCAACTAAGTCAAACCATGCTCCTTAGCTTGGCTTTTAAGTTCTGCCACACCTTGATCAATATTCATGTTTTCAGCCTTATTTCCTCCCTCCCAATGCCCCAGCTTAGCCAGTCTGTTCTGTTCATCCACTGTTTACCTGTGGATGACAAACAGATCTCTGTGTTCACTTCCACTTATCTTCTCTCTGCTTATTCAAGTCAGATTCTTCTTTCAATATCCAGCTGAAATGCTATTACTTCCATGAAATTTTTTGTCGGGGGAAGGATTTGGACTCTCTTTTTGACCCTGTGTCTGTTTCTCTCTCTGCTATAACCTCCTTTCCCTCTCCCCCTCTGATCTGCTAGACTCATGCTAAATTGAACTAAGACAAAGTATTGTCCCAGGCTCTGATACGTTGCCATGAAGAGAAACCTTGAGGTAGGATGTAATCTAAAAAGTGCTAGCTACAGCGCCTTTTAACTCCATGATATTTCCTATGTTATAATTCTAAGCATTCCCCTGGCTATAGTTTTCAAAGCAGAGATTAGCCATGTAACAATTTTATTACTTCTGTGAATAATTACAAATCAATTTTGTAAAGTACAGGCCCAAGAGATCAATACCAGATCTTTTAAACCTTTTCTTCACTTAGAGACACATCTGCCCAGCTCTCCTCCCCTCTCATTCATTAATTCAAAATGTCTAGAGGACTGTTTCAGTGAAATACCTCTCAAATATTCCCTTTTTTCTTAGCCCTGCTACCATGAACATAATAAAGTCTACATTGGTGCAGTTGAAATTTTAATACAAACTCAAATCACTTGCTAAACTTATCAAAATGGAAAGTCTAACTCAGAAGTTTTGCTGTGACCTGCTTCTGCATTTCCAATGAGCTTCTGGCTGATACAGATGATGCTATTTGTCCAGGACCACATTTTGGGTTCCTAAGATCTAGATTACAGCCAGAACCTCATTTGCAGGCTCCCTGCCTCCACTCGCACCCATATCATTATTGATGGTGACATCAAAACAGGAAATTTAAAATAAAAGCCTGATCACACCTCTTTCCTATTCCAGCTCCTGTCAGCCTACCATTCTTTTCAATGGACTCCCCAAATTGTCAAGATGAAGTCCAAACTCTTTAGCACAACTTAAAAGGTTTCTTAAGATTTTGTTCCTCCTTGTCTTGCCAGCTTTATTTCTCTCGATTCCTTTATTCAACACAGGTTTGATAAGTGCTGCTGCAATACTCAATCCTACTGCTTTAAGGGCCAGCCACAGCCAAGGGCAGCCAATGCCCCTAGCAGAGATTTCTTGCTTCAGAAACTTTTCTGTTGCTACTCTCTCTGCTTCTCTAAAGTTTATTTTATTTAAGCATAATTGATTTCCAACATTGTGTTAATTTCTGCTGTACAGCAAATGATTCAGTCATATATATATATGTGTGTGTGTGTATATATATATGTGTGTGTGTGTGTACACATTCTTGTTCCTATTCTTTTCCATTATGGTTTATCTCAGGATGTTGAATATAATTCCCTGTACAGTACAGTAGAACCCTTTTGGTCACCATTCCACATAAAGTAGTTTGCATCTGCTAATCCCACACTCCCAGTCCGGCCCCCACCTTGTGTTTCGCCCTTGGCAACGACAAGTTTGTGCTGCTCCTTCTGCTGTGAACATGTTCCTCCCTGTTCCTCTGCCCCTGATCCTCTCCGGTTAGAGCCTCCTCATCACTCAGGACCTAACTTAGGATCACTTTCTCTGGGAGATTTCCCCTTCCCACATTTAGATGCCCCTTTTATATAGCAATCTATTCATAGCTTCCACCTTGCACAGTACTGGGACAGAGTAAGAGCTCAAAAACCACTTGAATTCATCAGCAGCATTCATGGCACTGTATTGAATGGACTGCTAGACAGTTTCCTCCATGGTGATTTTCTTCAGGGCAGGAACTGCTTATTCGCCTTTATCTCTAGTGGTGGTAAGGCAACTCGGTAAATATTGGTTAAGCACATGAGTAATGAATGCATAAATGAATTAAAAGGTGATTCAAAATTCCCAAATCATAGATACAGGCAAAGTGATGAATGGATGAAAATGCTATAGCAGGAGAAACTAATAAGTTCCAGGACTCAGACATGGGCTTGAAACAAGCAGGAAAGACCAACATTTAAGTTTCTAGGTTTCTGTGGGGAGTAAGAGTGCTATGGGTAAAATTCTGTGATATTCAGGTTTGGTAGAAATTGGAGACAAGTGTGACTATATGGGAACACTTTTGAGTAAAGCAGAGAGAATGTATAGTTAGAAATTCATTCAAAATCACAATTTTCACAGCTTCCAGATGTTCTGCTAACTCTTAAAAAATTCTCCAGTTTTTAAGTATTAACTATCTAGCAGAGTGGTTCAGCAAATGTGTGATCAATTAGGGAGTGTTTCAAAGGGAGAATCAAAGGGAGATCATTTGCGTACATCCTTTAATGAGCCACACTTATGCCCACGTGTTCTTAAGAAATAGAGTTGCTCTCATATTTTCGTATGAGAAATACTCTCATATTTTTGTACTTTCCTTACATTCTTGATATATAATATTGTGTACTAAGAATATTCATGTGCAGGATTCTGTTTTATAGAAAAGGTTATTTTCTGGCAAATGCTTGTCATTAAAAACAAATAAACAAAACCAAAAAAAGACCAGTCCTTGCCCTTCTGGTGACAACTGACATGATAAGACAAACAAACAAACTTATACGTGCTGTGACGGAAGTAAGGGCAAGCAGAGTGGAACATAAATGACTCTCATTAAATGGGTGTCAGGGATCGCTTCTTAAAGTTCCACAGAATGAAAAAACTCTTAAAATTCTTTAAATGAAATAAACCAATAAACACACAAAAATCCAAAGTAACCAACCAAACAAGAAACTCGTGTAAAAAAAAAAAAAATCCTCAAAGTTATCACATAAGTCACAGGCTTATTTGAAAAAGTATGAGAAATATTTAGAAGTATCTTGTTCCTAATTCCTTCCCTCTCTCCTCCTCCTTCACCCTTCTCCCGTCTTTTTCCCTCCTGTGCCTTCATCTTGGCTTCCCTCCTCCCTTCCTCTCCCTGCTCCCCACCCCCACTGCGCCCTCTCTAGTTCTCTAATCTCTATAATATCCTGTGCTGCGCTCAGTCGTGTCTGACTCTTTGCGACCCCATGGACTGTAGACCACCAGGCTTCTCTGTCCACGGAATTTTCCAGGCAAGAATACTGGAGTGGGTTGCCATTTCCTACTTCAAGGGATCTTTCCAACCCAGGGATTGAATCCAAGTCTCCTGCATCTCCTGCATTGGCAGGTGTTCTTTGCCACAGCACCACCTGGAAAGCTTCGCATAATATCGACAGAGATCACATAGGACATCACAGGGAGGCAGATCTAGGAGGATCCCCCTAAAATCACCAAGACCTAAGCTTTGAACTACCATCTCAGCCACCCGTGTGGGCACACAGGAAAAGTCTAGACCTTATCCTAGTTTATCCACTAAGCTTGTTTTTATACACTTAGGTTTTTACTTTTTTGGAAGTTGTATACATTTTAATATTTGAAGTATGTTAAAATTTAGTTTCAGTGATAATAATATAAATTCTGAATTTAAAAGACAATAAAATATTTTCACCTAAATAAAGACCAAAATAGCATTGCCATGTGGTTCTGCTATAGTATACCTCTGAAAGTAACTTTGTAAACTGGACGTTGGCAGGTCATCCATCATGACGAAGAGAGTTTATAGGTTCTTCATTCTCTCCATACTCATTTATAGCAGAATTAAACAAGGGGTAAGTAAAATGCTTTCTGGATAAATATAGATACAAATAAAACCTGTGGGCTTTCCATACTGTAGAAAGCCATAAAGAGTTTATTTCTAGCTTCTGTTATAACTGGGCATTGTTAGTATAAAAAATGTTCTTTAGAAAGCTGTTTTCTTTCAGATTGAATTATTATAGTATATGGATACTAGTTCAATCCATGAAATAAGGTTGAACTCCTAAGACAGGTTTTTTTTTTGTTTTTTTTTTTACTTTTAATTGGAGGATGACTTCTTTACAATATAGTGTTGGTTTCTTCCACACGTAGACATGAATCAGTCATAGATGTGGGTGCGTGTATGCGTGTATCCCCTCCATCTCTGAGAATGAAAAAGTTGCCTTAAAACTCAACATTCAAAAAACTAAGATCATGGTATCCAGTCCTATTAGTTCATGGCAAAGCGACGTGGAAAATGTGGAAAGAGTGTCAGATTTCATTGTCTTTGGCTCCAAAATCAACGCAAATGGTGACTGCAGCCATGAAATTAAAAGTTGCTTGCTCCTTGGAAGAAAAGCTATGACAAACATCAACAGTGTCTTAAAATGCAGAGACATCACTTTGCTGACAAAGGTCCTTACAGTCAAGGCTATGGTTTTTCCAATAGTCATGCATGAAAGTGAGAGCTAGACCATATGGAAGGCTGGGCACCAAGGAATTGCTGCTTTTGAATTGTGGCACTGGAGAAGACTCTTGAGAGCCCCTTGGCCTGTGAAGAGATCAAAACAGTCAACCCTAAAGGAAATTAGTCCTGAATATTCATTGGAAGGACTGATGCTGAAACTCCAATCCTTTTGTCACATGATGGGAAGAGCTGACTCACTGGAAAAGCCCCTGATGCTGGGGGAAATTGAGGGGAAGAGAAGCAGGTAACAGAGGATGAGATAGGTGGATGGCATCACTGACTCAAGGGACATGAGTTTGAGCAAACTCAGGGAGAGAGAGACGGACAGAGAAGCCTGACATGCTGAGTTCATGGGGTCACAAAGAGTTGGACACGACTAAGTGACTGAACAAAAACAACAACCTCCTCCTTCTTTAATCTCCCTCCCCATCCCACCCCTCTAGGTTGTCACAGAGTACCAACTTTGGGTTCCCTGTGTCAAACAGAAAATTCCCATTGGCTATCTATTTTACACAGTGTAATGTATATGTTTCAATGTTACTCTCTCAAATCATCATATCGCCTCCTTCCCCCACTGTGTTCAAAAGTCAAGATAAAGTATTTAGTGCAAGAAGAGTTGCCAAAGATAGAACCATGGGGAATATACCGAGGTGGGTTCTGATGAGAAACAAGTGAACATAACTAGCATGCAGGGAAAGAGGAAAGAAACAGAATTCAATTGTGCTGTATAAATCAGGGAGTAGAGGGTTTAAAGACAAGTAAACATAAAAAGTAGCCTCAAATTCTCCATTTTCAAAATATCAACCCTTGAAATAACCTTTTAAAATCCACTGCTTGAAATTCAAAAGTTGCTGACATAAGAATGACTCTCCAAGATTTAGAAATCTTTGAAGCTTAATATTTTATTTGTGGAGTTGTCACAGTTAATTAGAAGTAAAGGAAATAGGGCAAACAACCCAACTAATGCAAGCCTGTCTCTTGTTACTGTAACCCTTACAGCATGTAAGCCAGTCCTTCCTCTTGTTAAGGTTTTATGTTAGATCACCAGACATCCTTCTCTCAAAATTTTTCTGAATCTCCTCCAAACAAAGGAGCTCTTCAGGGCCTTTGAGCATTGGAGATCTTCCCACTCAAGGGATTGAACCCAGGTCTCCCGCATTGCAGGCTAATTCTTTGCCATGTGAGTCACCAAGGAAGCCCAAGTAAACTGGAGTAGGTATCCATTCCCTTCTCCAGGTGATCTTTCTGACCCAGGGATTGAACCAGGGTCTGCTGCATTGCAGGCTAATTCTTTACTAGCTGAGCTACCAGGGAAGCCCTGTTTAGAAAGCAGACTTCAGGATCTGCACAGGCAGAGAGGAAAGCAGCAGTAGCCACGAACAACTGGTGGACTCTCACCCCTTCCCTTTGCTGCCGTCCCTTTTTCTTCATCCATAGTAACTCTCCTTGGAGACTTCAAAGTTCTCTGATGGTGTTTACCATACCACCTTATGTTAAAAAAGATTTTTTAAAGCTTCACTTTTGGTCAGTTTTATTTTTATATCTCCCAGGCTGTTTCTTTGTGAGCAACTAATTCAATCATTCTGCTATTTCCTGACTCAATCAATCCTGAGAAAAGTCCACTTGAGCTGGGGGATTGGATACAAGAACTAAAAAAATAGAGAAAAGGATAAGTGCACTTATTATTATTATTTTTTTTTTTACCAAATTGTCACCTTTCTATTGATAATACAAGCAAAACAGACATCCTGGTTATAAAAAATATATTAAAAAATAATCTGTGAATTACACTTTTTAAAAAAAGATGCATGCACTCCAGTGTTCACTGTAGCACTATTTACAATAGCCAAGATATGAAAGCAATCCAAAATGTCTATCAGGAGATGAATAGATAAAGAAGATGTGGTGTATGTGTGCATATATATATATATATAGATATATGATGGAATATTATTCAGCCATAAAAAATGAAACAATGCCATTTGCAACAACATGGATGGACCTAGAGATTATCATTATAAGTCAGAGAACCACAAATCATATGATACTACTTAAATGTGGAATATAATATAATACAAATGAACTTATATGCAAAACAGAAACAGACCCACAGACGTAGAGAACAAACTTATGGTTACTAATGGGGATAGGTGAAAAGGATAAATTAGGAGTTAGGGACCAAAATGTACACATTAGTATATACTGTACACATATACACTGTATGTGTACACACTAATATATAGTATAGTGTTGGTAAAATAGATTACCAACAAGGGCCTACTGCATAGCACAGGGAACTATACTAAATATACTGATAACCTATAAGGGAAAGCAATCTGAAAATGTGTGTGTGTGTATGTATACATATACATATATATATGTATACATGAATTATTTTGCCACACACCTGAAGCTAACAAACACTATAAATCAACTATACTTCAATAAAAAGTAATAATAATCTGTGAGCTCAGGGTGGCTTTACCCCTCCACCCCATCCCTACCTCTCAACTATATTCAACAAATGGAATTTGTTTGATTCTTGATCCCAGGGCTCTTGATAGTGATCATCAGTCCCTTGCTGGTAAGGAAGGCATTGCTTTATTTTTTTTCTCAATAAAGTTCAAATAATAGATTAGCTCAAAGTAAGTTTATCCTAATGGCTTATTATCTCTGCAGGGACATACTTCTTGACAAATTGCTTAACCTGAACGCAATTCTGCTAGCTACGTAACATTGCTCAATCACTGAGTCAACTCATCTACATATATTGATGCAAATAAATCTTCGTACACTGAGTTTCCATCATTACCACTAAGGGAATTAATTACAGCTTTCATCACAGCTTGTGCTGACCAGTGTTAAAGCTACTCGGGATACTGGATTACATTTTTTAAATCCTAGACATGTAAACCAAGAACTCTAACTTTTCATTTCAGATTCATTCACAAATCATTATTCAAAATGAACTAAGTCTATTATTTTTGTCTCATGGGAGTTTTGAACTTGGTGCTATATTGAATGTTATAGCTCCTACAATTATTAAAGGCAGATGCTATCCAGAATCCTCATGTCTATATGAATAGCTAAATTTTCCAGTTATATGAAGCTTTATTAATTTAAGCAAATAACTATTTCAATCACATGGATTGGAAATTCTGGAAAATAAGGTTCTTACGCTCCATCTCCCTAAATAAAAGGTGATATGGTAATCATCTAGGGACATTATAAACACAGTAAAATTCTGCTTATTGTCATACCTGAAATTATTTGTGGCTATGTTAACAGGGCTTAGACTGATGTGTGTTCATATTAATAGATGCGTTGTCACTGCTTTTCTGTGTTTTACTGTTAGGTGCTCACCTGCATTAGCCCCTTTCTCCCCTTTCTATTTTGCCACCTCAAATCGACCATGTGTTTAGAAAATAGATTAAATGTAAATAGATGCTGTGTAAGAAAATGATTTTTTAAAAACCTGCAAGCTTTGCTGCAATGAGTGTAATATTGAGATTCATTTCTTAGATGCCCTTTTGTTCCCTCCAGTGCTCTCCAGTTTGTTGCCTTGGTGGTTTGGGGGGCAGTGACTTTGAGGGTAAGTACCCTGTGAATAAATGAGTTATCATTCAAGGCAGACTCTAGGAATCTGGTATCCAACATCCCTTGAAATGTTTCAGAGTCCCAAATACCATTTAAGATGCACTGATACAGAATAAGGTGGTCCCTGTACAAAAAAAATAATAAATAAATAAAATAGCTTCCTTGGCAGCTCAGATGGTAAAGAATCTGCTTGCAATGCGGGAGACCTGGGTTTGATTCCTGGGTCAGGAAGATCCCCTGAAGAAGGAAATGGCAACCCACCCCAATAACCTTGCCTGGGAAATCACATGGACAGGTGAGCCTGGTGGGCTACAGTCCATGGGATTTCACTGTGTGGGATTTTTCACTGCAAAGAGCCAGACATGACTGAGCACGCATGCGTGGCATGCATGGTACAAAAATGGGGCAGAATTAGTAAGATGCTGTTAGCCTCTAGCACTAGCTAAAGAAAAGTTTCTGTGATTTGTGTGAATTTAATTAATAGCATGTGAAAGTGGTTCAGTTCCTGTTACATATGTGATATTCTGTGATATTCAGATGCTCTCCTTAGAAACTATCTGTCTGAGGAAGAGGGAGACAGAGAGAATCATACTATCAGAGAATAAACATACATTCTCAACAGAGGCAAAAATAGGCTCTCAGAGAGGAGAAAATTTCATTTTCATACATAAAGCATAGATCAAAATGGACAGTAGATAAACCGGAAAGGCCATATCTCTGATATTAAAATTTCATAGGCAGCAGTATTAGGAAAATATATTTAAATAGACTCCTTAGATGGGGGGACAATAAAAAAGTCTTGAGAAACACTGTTGTGAGACATGAAATATGAGACTAGCACCTCACAATGAAGGATGAGGTGCTGGTAGATATGAACATGAGAAGCAGAAGCCTGCAGGTCCCCAGTCTGTGTGTTCCCCAGATGACCCCCCTGTCTTCCTCCCTGTCCTTCTTTCTCTCATTCACCCACACAGCAGGACCACCTGCATTTCTCCAAGGTGGCATTCTGCTTCTTAATGAGAGAGCACATGCGTGTCCTTTGATCTGGGATTATCTTCTCCCCAGTTTTTTAACCTGCTAATTCATCCCTCAACACTCAACTCAAGCATCATCTCAGGGAGCTGTCTAGATATAAGCAAAACAACAATAAACACACAAATCAAAATAAAGCTAGATACTGATAAGAAAACAAGAAAAAGATACCAACCAAAAAGAAAATTACAGGCCAATATCACTAATGAATATAGATGTAAAAATCCTCAACAAAATTCTAGCAAACAGAATCCAACAATACATTGAAAAGATCATATACCATGATCAAGTGGGGTTAATCCCAGGGATGCAAAGATTCTTCAATATCTACAAATCAATCAGTGTGATACACCACATCAATAAACTGAAGAATAAAAACCATATGGTCATCTCAATAAATGCAGAAAAAAATTTTGGATGAAATTCAACATCCATTTATGACAAAAACTCTCCAGAAAGTAGGCATAAAGGGAACCTACTTCAACATAATAAAGGCTATATATGACAAATCAACAGCAAACATTAATCTAAATGGTGAAAAACTAAAAGCATTTCTTTTAAGATCAGGAACAAGACAAGACTGTCCATTATTGCCACTATTATCCAACAGAGTTTTGGAAGTCCTAGCCATGGAAATAAGAGAAGAAAAAGGAATAAAAGGAAGTGGAAAAGAACTAAACTCTCACTGTTTGCAGATGACATGATACTGTACATAGAAAACCCTAAAGATGCCACGAGAAAGTTACTAGAGCTAATCAATGAATACAGTAATGTTGCAAGATAAAAAATTAATACACAGAAATCTCTTGCATACCTATACAGTAACATTGAAAACTCAGAGAAATTAAAGAAGCAATTCCATTTCCCATTGCAACAAAACAAATAAAATACCTAGGAATAAACGTACCTAAAGAGACAAAAGACCTGTATGCAGACAACTATAAGACACTGATGAAAGGCATCAAAGATGACAGAAACATTTGGAGAGATGCACCATGTTCTTGGATTAGAAAAATCAATATTATGAAAAATGACTGTACAACCCAAAGCCATCTACAGATTCAGTTCAATCTCTATCACACCAACAGTGATATTTTTCAGAGAACTAGAACACAAATTTTCATTATTTGTATGGAAATACAGAGAAAAACGGAGCTGAAAGAATCAACTATCCTGATTTTAGACTATACTGCAAAGCTACAGACATCAAGACAGTGTGGTACTGGCACAAAAACAGAAATAGAAATCAATGGAACAAGATAGAAACCCCAGAGATAAGCCCACACACCTATGGGCACCTTACTTTTGACAAAGGAGGCAAGAACATACAATGGAGAATATACAGCCTCTTCAGTAAGTGGTGCTAGGAAAACTGAACACTTACATGTAAAAGAAAGAAACTGGAACACTGTCTAAAATCATACACAAAAATAAATTCAAAATGAATTAAAGACTAAAGTGTAATGCCAGAAACTATAATGCTCTTAGAGGAAAACATAGGAAATACACTCTCTGACCTAAATCACAGTAAGATCCTCTTTGATCCACTTCCTAGAGTAATGCAAGTAAAAACAAAAATAAGCAAATAGAATCTAAAAGCTTTTGCATAGCAAATGAAGCAATAAACAAGAATAAAAGACAACCCTCAGGATGGGAGAAAATAATCACAAACAGTGCAACTGACAAAGGATTAATCTCCAAAATATATAAGCAGCTCATACAGGTCAGTATCAGAAACACAAATAGCCCAATAAAAAAAGTGGGCAGAAAACCTAAACAGACATTTATCCAAAGAAGACATACAGGTGGCCAATAAACATATGGAAAGATGCTCAACATCACTATTATTAGAGAAATGAAAATCAAAGCTACAATGAGTTATCACCTCACACCAGTCAGAATGGCCATTAAAAAAAAAAGCTATGAACAATAAATGCTGGAAAGGATGTAGAGAAAAGAGAACCCTCCTACACTGTTGGTGGGAATGTAAACTGATACAGCCATTATAGAGAACAATATGGAGATTTCTTTTTTTTTTTTTTTATGCTCTGTTTTTTGTGTTTTGTTTAGTATTAAGTTTTTTTATTTTTTTAATTTTAAAATCTTTAATTCTTACATGTGTTCCCAAACATGAACCCCCCTCCCACCTCCTTCCCCATAACATCTCTGTGGGTCATCCCCATGCACCAGCCCCAAGCATTCTGTATCCTGTGTCAGACATAGACTAGCGATTCAATTCTTACATGATAGTATACATGATAGAATGCCATTCTCCCATATCATCCCATCCTCTCCCTCTCCCTCTGAGTCCAAAAGTCCGTTATACACAGCTGTGTCTTTTTTCCTGTCTTGCATACAGGGTCGTCATTGCCATCTTTCTAAATTCCATATATATGTGTTAGTATACTATATTGGTGTTTTTCTTTCTGGCTTACTTCACTCTGTATAATCGGCTCCAGTTTCATCCATCTCATCAGAACTGATTCAAATGAATTCCTTTTAACGGCTGAGTAATACTCCATTGTGTATATGTTAAAAAACTAGGAATAAATCTATCATATGTCCCAGCAATCCCACTACTGGGCATATACCCTAAGAATACCACAACTCTAAAAGATGCATGTACCCCAATACCCATTGCAGCTCTATTTACAATAGCAAGGACATGGAAGCCACCTAGATGTCCATCAACAGATAAATGGATAAAGATGTTGTGGTACATATATACAGTGGAATATAACTGAACCCTAAAGAAGAATGAATCTGAGTCAGTTCAAGTGAAGTAGATGAACCTAGAGCCCATTATACAGAGTGAAGTAAGTCAGAGAAAAATAAATATCATATATTAGTACATATATATGGAATCTAGAGAATGGTATTGATGAACCTATTTGCAGGGAAGGAATGGAAACTCAAATGTAGAGAACAAACTTGTAGATGCAGTAAGCAAGGGAAGGAGTGAGATGAATGGAGAAAGTAGCATCAACTTATATACACTATCATGTGTAAAATGGATGGCTGGTGAAAAGTAGCTATATAGCAAAGGTAGCCCAGCCTGGCACTCTGATGACCTATAGGAGGAGAGAGACTCAAGAGGAAGGGGATATCTGTAGAATTATGGCTGATTCACATTATTGTATGGCAGAAACCAACACAACATTGTAAAGCAAAATTCTCCAATTAAAAAAATAAATTAAAAATTAAATTCATGGTAATGGCCATCTTCTGTAAAATAGATTTGTATCTTTATAGTTGGGTATCTCTCTTGGCATTTAAAATTCTTATAACTCAATTGAAATAAGTTGCAGCGAGTTGATATGTAGGAATTTACCTCATTATGCATTTTAAGAGGAGAAAGTGAAAATAATTGTACAAAGACTATGCTGTTCACAGGTTTCATAGGATCTTTAATCCTTTTTCAGAATGCTTACCTATCTCACATTTCAATGTGAGTTTTGTATGCTGTGGGAGTAGGGAGAAGATTGCATTTAGAATTCTGTAAATTTCAGACAATAAAAAAAAGCTGCAGTATTTGTAAGAAAGTGGGAGGCAGGATAAACTGATAACAGGGATGTTGAGCCATTTAAGGATGCTAACTTCTAGCAGAGATCTAAATGAAGTGAGAGGAAGTCATAAGGATATTTATAGGAAAATTATTCCAGATAGAAACAAATACTCTGAGATCAAAGCAGGTTTGTCAGATTCATGAAAGAGTTCCACGTAGCAGTATCTAGCAACAGAGAAGGAAAGTTCCAGGAAATTGGGTTAGAAAAGTTATGAGAAGTCATAGAATATGGATCATATGGGGCATTGCAGTGTTAGAACCTCAAATTTTCTACTAAGTATGATTGAAAGTTATTGGAGCATTGACAGCAGTGTCCAATGAGCTCATTTGTGGACTTAAAGCTCCTGTTGGCTTCTGTACAAAGAATTCATCAGAGAAGAACACCAATCAAAGCAAGAGGAAAGTTAGAAGGCTAATGGGATGCATGGTGTAGTGAAAATAATCGCTGCTTGGATTAGTATGTTAGCACCAAAGTAGGTGAGAAATGGCCTAAAATTCCATGCCCCACCCCAACATATACCTGGATACATGGAAAACTACTTTCCAAAATTCAAGACTCAATTCAAGTATCCGAACTGCTAGAAACTTTGTCCAACTACCCCTGACTGATTAGCATCTTCCTCCTCGAATGTCATAACTCTTTTCATATTGTTCCATTACTGCACTTTCCTCATTCAGTTGTAATTACTTATTCATGTATCTATCTCCCATGTCACACTAAAAGCTCTGTAAATGTTAATTTTGTGCATCAACTTGACTGGGCCATAGGGTGCGCAGATATTCAGTTAAACATTACTTCTGGGTGTGTTGGAAATTGGTAGATGGAATAAAGTGGATCATCTTCCCCAGTGTACGTGGGCCTCACCCAACTTGTTGAAGGCCTGAGTAGAATGAAAGGCTGAGTAAGAAAGAATCCTTTCTCTTTGGATGTCTTTGAGCTGTGACATATATCATTGGATCTCCCGAGTCTTCAGCTTACCAACTGCGGATCTCTGACTTCTCTGCCTCCATAATCACAGAAGTCAGTTCCTTATACTTTCTTCCCCTCTCCCCACATATACAGACATAGAGATTTCTGTATATACTTATGTAACATATAGGTATATAGATCAATAGATGGATATATCCATATCTTATTGGTTATGTTTCTCCTGAGAATCCAGACTAATACAAGCTCCTTGAGGGTAGACTGCATTTTAATCATTTTGTGCCATAGACTGAATGTTTGTATTCTCCCACATTTATATGATGAAATTATAATCCCTAATATGAATGTATTTGGAGGAGGGGCCTTTGGGAAGTGATTAGGTCGTAAAGGTGGAGCCTTCATGCATGGGATTAGTGCCCTTATAAAAGACATCCCAGAGAGCTTCCTCACCCTTTCTGCCTGGCTGTTATAGCAGCTCAAAGAGACACAGACATCTTGGTATCTGTAAAGCCTAAGATAGTACCACACACACAGTAATAATGGCCAATATCAACAAGTTTCATTCACAATGTGCTAAGCATTTTGTAAGTATTATTGCAAATGGTGATAAGACGGGTATTACTGTTACCTCACTTTCAAACGAGCAGACTGAGGCACTGAGTTTTAGTGACTTATCCACATCCATTGAACTAGCTACAAAACTAACTAGAAAGCAGTTGCAGCAGTCCTCAACTGCTTTCTGAAGTGACTCTTTCTGAAGATAGAGACTGCAAGTTTAACCATTTTTTCAACTCTGCCATAACAAATTTGGAGAGTCCAAATTAGTTCAAGATTAAAATTAGATTGAACAGAACTGTCAGCAATTATATAAACATCTTGTTCAGTATTAGTGTCATATCCCACTGTCTCTATGCTGTAGTTTTACCGGTACAAGAGGCAATGGTTTGGACTAAAATTCTCTGAAGTTGAGGATCACAGGAAAATATTTCTGGGGTGATGCCAAGAGCAGGGTGGTTGGGTACATTCGCCTCAGTGGGCCTTCATGACCGTTTGGAGCATAGCATACTGCTCATTATTTTTAATTAAAATTGTCTGCCTGTGTGCTAAGTCGCTTTAGTTGTGTTTGACTCTTTGTGACCCTTTGGACCACAGCCCACCAGGCTCCTCTGTCCACAGGATTCTCCAGGCAAGAATACTGGAGTGGGTTGCCATGCCCTCCTCCAGGGGATCTTCCTGACCCAGGGATTGAACCCATGTCTCTACATCTCCTGCATTGGCAGGCAGGTTCTTTATCACTAGCACCACCTGGGAAGCCCCCAGAATTGTCTATCCTTCATCTATGGCTGGAGCTGCTACAGATCTACCATTAGTTTAATATTTTAAGATAGCATTCTGGCTTATTTTCCTAGTTATAATGATAAAATCTGTACTCTGCTATTCATCATCCAAGTGTCCTTTGAAATGAGCACTTGTACTTTTAATAATTGACTAGAGAGGATCAAGACACGAAGCACAGTGAGCGATTGGGTTCTGCCCCCCAAAGCATTTTTAGAATAGAGCCAAGTATAAATGAACACACACACAGACAAGGAACCAACTAGACCCATGACTTCAGCTTAATTAGCACAATGTGCTGGCTCAGCTTAGCAGCCACCAATACGAAAACACTTTCCCAAAATGGAGACACATGGGAAAAACCCCCACTGCCAAGCGTGCTGGACGAAGAAAAGCCTGATGATTTGCTAAACAGCTAGCTTTTCTTTTCATAAGGCTAACAGAATACATCTAAAATTGTTTAGCATAATATTTACCTTCCTTGTTTTCTACTGTGAAAGACATGAGTGTTTCTTGTTTTCATTCCTTTGTTCTTTTCCTTTGTTGACATTGGATGTTGGGCTTATGCTAAAAACTGGCAGAAGAGGTGCATTGGATTTCTCATTTGGCTCATAGTCTGTTACACAGACAGTCTTGTTCTAGTCGCCTCCTTTTAACCACCCACTCCTCACTTGGGATTTCAGAAAGCCTGCTGTCTTTATGTAAATCTAATCAAGGCTTATTGAATGATTCCCAAATACTGTGGCAAATATTAAAAATACAAAATATTAGCAGGGAAGCTATGACTTTTAGGTCTTCAGAAGACTTTTGGGTCTATTTTCCTCCTCTTCGTCATCCTTCGATGTGCACGGAAGAGGTCTCTGGCTTTAAAGAGATGCTCTGTTTGCAAATCAGAGGTAGAAGTTCACTGACTTATTCTGAAGATGAAGAAACGCCCAAGTGCTACAGCTTCTGATAGTGTTGTTTAACAAATGGCATCTTGGGGGATCTGATACCTACAACTTGTAACTTTTTTCTAATGGTCAGGGTATTTTTTGACTAGAAGTATTAGTCACTCAGTCATGCCCGACTCATTGTGACCCATGGCCTATAACCCACCAGAAGGCTGTTCCCTTCTCCAGGGTATCTTCCTGACCCAGGGATTGAATCTGGGTCTCCTGCATTGCAGGTAGATTCTTTACCATCTGAGCCACCAGAGAAGCCCAGGGAGACCCCCCAAAAATGGGGCAGGAAGTAATAAAAGGAAAACACAAGCTGAGCTGGAATGTACTTACAGAGGGCTGGGGCTTCCCAGGCGGTGCCATTGGTAAAGAACCCATCTGCCAGTGCAGGAGTCATAGGAGACGTGGGTTTGATCTCTGGGTTGGGAAGATCCCTGCAGGAGGGCACAGCAACCCACTCCAGTATTCTTGCTGGGAGAGTTCCTTGAACAGAGGAGCCTGGTGGGCTCTGGTCCATAGGGTCACAAAGAGTTGGACAGGACTGAAATGACTTAGCACACACACATGCATACACAGAGGGCTGGTCCCAGGTGATTTGGGGAAGCTGATGAAAGAAGAAGCCCTTAGCTCCACCAGCCTCACCGTTTAGAAGGCCCTCCTGGAGCCTCCACACCCAGAGGCATCACTTTCACACTCCCGAGTGTTTGTCCAGTTTCCTTACCGCAGCCTCTTTACAAAGCCAACAGAAAGTGTGACAATGTGGAATATTAGAAACAGCATCCCAGGTACAATCAGCTGAGTACTGGTTCCAAGTTTACCAGTTACCAGTGTATTTTAGGGCAAAGAGTTCAACTCTGAACTCCTGTTTCTAACCTATAATATGAGACTCTCTCTTAGTTTACTTCATAAACTTCTTTTTAGGATCAAGTAAGAAAATTCACAGGTATGTCCTATAAAATGAAGCATTGTGCAAATATAAGACATGATCAATTTCCATTTGATTGTCTTGCACATGGTGCTCAATGGGTATTCTGAATGACTGCTAGTTGACTGCACTGTCTCATTTGACAATTGTTATCATTCTGAGGGATATTTGTAATTCCACATGGGTAAATCTGACATAACTGGAAAGAGAACTTAACTCCTAAAGTCATTCTTTTTTTCAATCAGTTAAATAATAAAATTGCATCATTAAAACCAATTAATAGTTACCATGGTGCTGGAGCTATGCCAATAACCTCAAACAGTAGACCAATATGGCCACCTTTATGGGGATGATGCTGCATTATGGTTCCATTTCCAAATAGTTCCAACCCCATATGTGTTCCATTACACACCAGCGAGGTTGGAAAATGTAACAAAAGAACAAATTACATTTCTAGCATTCCTGGAAATTCTGAATCAGTTCAGTTCAGTCACTCAGTCATGTTTAACTCTTTGCGACCCCATGGACTGCAGCACACCAGGCTTCCCTGTCCTTTACCAACTCCCGGAGCTTGCTCATACTCATGTCCATTGAGTCAGTGATGCCATCCAACCATCTCATTCTCTGTCATCCCCTTATTCTCCTGCCTTCAATCTTTCCCAGCATCAGGGTGTTTTCCAATGAGTCAGTTCTTCATATAAGGTGGTCAAAGTATTGGAGTTTCAGCTTCAGCATCAGTCCTTCCAATGAATATTCAGGTCTGATTTCCTTTAGGATGGACTGGTTGGATCTCCTTGCAGTCCAAGAGACTCTCAAGAGTCTTCTCTAACACCACAGCTCAAAAGCATCAATTCTTTGGTATTCAGCTTTCTTTATAGTCCAACTCTCACATCCATTCATGACTACTGGAAAAAACATAGTTTTGACTAGACAGACCTTTGTTGGCAAAGTAACGTCACTTGTTTCTGCTGAAACCAAAATGAGGTTTGGCTACAGAGTTGAGTGCACAGGTAATGAACACATACCTTGCAGCAAACACCGTGGCAAAGGCATCTGGGTTTTTAGGATCAACTGTAGCAGAGTTCTAGCATCCAATACTTGATTTGTTTCAGCCTAAACATTGTAATGACTAAGAAATCATTGCATTTGACAGAGTCTACCTAAGAAATGACTTGATGTGTGTTCCTCCATTAAAGATAAGGGAAGTGAGATTCAGATACTATGGTAAGGAAAGTGAAGTTATATTTTCGTACAACAAAGCTTGTGACTATGAAAAATCCTACTTGCTACCTCATTTGTCTTGGAGATGGCTCCACATCAATAAATGTAGATTGACCACATTTCTTCACTTGCTGCCAAGATATACTGTGGCTTTTTTCTAACTCATCTCCGTATATCATTGAAATCTTGGAAAGAATCACTTTTAGTAGCTGCACAAAATTTCACTGCATGTTTACACCATGATTTATGGAGCCATAGCTTCCTTTTTGCACATTTCTGTAACACATTTTTGCTATACTAACAACTCTGGGATAAAAATTCTTTTGACATTTTGAATTATTTCCTACAAAATATCCAAAATCAAACTTTATGTTAATACTTTTGGTCATTTCCATATTCTGTAAGACTTTAATTTAGAAAAAGACTAGCTTTCCAAAGAATATTCCTTATACTAACAATCCTCAGTTGCAAGAGAAACTGGCAATGAAATAGCCACCTTTATAGCATTTTACAAAACAGAAATTCTACAGTAGTTTTGATTTATATTTGTCCAGAAAGTACTTTGTTTTATTTACTCTTTGTTTGACTCTAATGTAAACGCGTTCAGAGAGAACAGAGAACCTATAAATACTCTCTGTGCCGGATGCCAGGACTGGGTTGGGAGTCTTATCTCCACAGGTCTCCTGGGCATTTAATCTGAGCTTTCATTCCTGCTTGGAGGGGCTGGCTCTCATTCAACGCCCTTCACCCTCACCCTCCCATCACTTGGGAGACTGATCCCTCAGGCACATACCATGCCTGAAGGCCAGTGTCATAGACCAGGTGGCAAGTCACAGAATGAATTTCTAGAGAACTATACTGATTAAACCACTGAAATGGACCATTTGATCATTAAGCTGGTCATCAAGGCCCTTCTGGATGATTCAGACAGGTGGCAGAAACATTGAACTTACTCTCATGAGGGGAGATCAATCTCTTAAGATTTTTAAATCCTGAAGAAACAGAAATATGTTGCTGAAATTGAAAAACAAAAAGAAGAAACAAAAGAAAGCATCATGACAAATAAAACTGTACTTGTGGCAATTTTTAAATTCAAATCATGGATGATTCTCAAAATGGCCTGCAGGCATTTCCATTCCATTTCTCTAGACTTCCAATTCCTGGGATAAATTTCCCTTTCTTAACACTGAAAATTTTTGATATAGAAACTGAAGGGTAGAAGTCTGCAGGGAAGAGGGGTAGGGAGGTAGAAGAGGAATGAGGATGAAGAGGGAAAATGAGGGAACAGCGGAGAAAATAACAAAGGTCAAGAGGGAGGAAAGAGGAGAAAGGGGAGAAGTTAGCAAAATAAGCTGCATCGAAATGCCTTGCTCAGACTTCTTTAAATCACCACATCTCTTGTTTGATAATTTTGAAGTGTTTTTTTTAAAACAACAACAACAACTTTTGGGGTTTTTGTTTGGTTGGTTTCATTTTTGCTTGTTGGACTTGGGTTTTAACTGTAAAAGTTGTTTAATTCCCTTTCGTCGCAAGCACTCAAAGCTTTCCATTGTAGCAAACTGCAGATCTTCCAGATAAAGCATTTCTGCTTCTCTTCACCTTCTTTTGTTGCCCTGCAGCAGGTGGAGTGGTCATGCAGTGCTGGCAGTGTCAAAGTCAAGGCTGTCGTGTTTGCAGTCCACTTGTTTGATGAGTGGCTCACTAGACAGAAATGACCCTGCCCCACCATAAATCACAGGATAACCAGCTCACAGGGAAGAGGAGGCCGAGATCTGCAGGCTGGCCTTGCTTTCTTCTTTGTGCAGACAAGCAAGAATTAAGTCAATGTTCTTTGCAGTAAAGTTCTAACTGCTTCAGAATTTGGGTTGTTTAAATAATGAAATATTTTTTTATCACTTTGAAAACAAGAATACTTATGCTTGAAATAGCTGCTGCTGCTACTGCTAAGTCGCATCAGTCATGTCCGACTCTTAGCGACCCCAAGGACTGTAACCTACGAGGCTCCTCCGTCCATGGGATTTCCCAGGCAAGAGTACTGGAGTGGGGTGTCATTGCCTTCTCCGGCTTAAAATAGCATGAAATGACAAATATATGTGTATGTGTATATACATATATATTTGGCTTCTCAGGTGACACTAGTGGTAAGAACACCCAGTTGCCAATGCAGGAGACGCAAGAAATGTGGGTTAGATCCCTGGGGTGGGAAGATCCCTTGAAGAAGGACATGGCAACCCGCTTGAGTATTCTTGCATGGAGAATCCCATGGACCAGAGGAGCCTGGCGGGCTACTGTCCACGGGGTCTTAGAGAGTCAGACACGACTGAAGTGACTTAGCATAGCACACTGTGTGTGTGTGTGTGTGTGGTGTGTGTGTGTGTGTGGTGTGTGTGGTGTGGTGTGTGTGTGTGTGTGTGTCTTGATTCCAGCTTGTGCTTCATCCAGCCCAGCGTTTTCTCATGATGTACTCTGCATATAAATTAAATAAGCAGGGTGACAGTATACAGCCTTGAACTGCTCCTTTCCCTATTTGGAACCAGTCTGTTGCTCCATGTCCAGTGCTTTTTAAAAAGTTTATTTATTAAAAAGAAAGTTTATTCATTTATTTTAATTGGAGGCTAATTACTTTACAATATTGTAGTGGTTTTTGCCATACATTGACATGAGTCAGCCACAGGTGTACATGTGTCCATGTCCAGTTCTAACTGTTGCTTCTTGACCTGCCTACAGACTTCTCAGGAGGCAGATCAGGTGGTGTGGTATTCCCATCTCTTTAAGAATTTTCCACAGTTTGTTGTGTTCCACATAGTCAAAGGCTTTGGTGTTGTCAATAAAGCAGAAGTAGATGTTTTTTAGGAACTCTCTTGCTTTTTCTATGATCCAGCAGGTGTTAGCAATTTGATCTCTGGTTCCTCTGCCTTTTCTAAATCCAGCTTGAACATGTGGAAGCTCACAGTTCACGTACTGTTGAAGCCAAAGATGGGCACAATAAAGGACAGAAATGGTACGGACCTAACAGAAGCAGAAGATGTTAAGAAGAGGTGGCAAGAGTACACAGAAGAACTATACAAAAATGATCTTCATGACCCAGACTTTGATACAACCTTTAAAATCAGAAGATGCTGTTTCAGAGATAATGATAAATGAGCCACTCTTCAGAGTAAATTAAACATACTTCTATATGAAAACTTCCTCATGCCCAAAAGGAGAAAATGATGCCATATTTTTTAATGTAATATTTCTAATTAGGGCATTGTTAGAAATGCCAAGAAACTTCAAGGAAGTTCATTTTATGTTATTATAGTCTGACACATTAAACCTCAACACCATGAAAAAAGAAATGTGTCCTTTCTATGTTAATAAATACTAAGAATCAGGAATTATGGAAGATTTAGGATACATAAGGTTTTCCAACTTTTCCATAGAAGCTCAATGGACTTCCCAGGTGGTCAAGTGGCTAAGACTCCATGCTCCCAATGCAGGGATCCCTGGTTGGGGAACTAGGTCCTACATACAGCAACTAAGAGCTCACATACTGCAACTGCAGGTCCCACGTGCCACACTGAAGATCAAAGATCCTGTGTGATGCATCCAAGACCTAGTGCAGCCAAATATAATTAATAGAAAGAAAAGAGAGAGAGAGAGAAGGAAGGAGAGAAGGAAGAAACTCTAGCTTTAAAGTACCAAAAGTGACAGAAATATTCACTGACTCAGCTCATGAAGACAGGTTTCAGCCTCAAGTTATTACATTGGTGAAATAAGGATTTCTATTGGTGTGGCTTGTAAATGGAGATTTTGCTATTCTGACGTAAAACATCTAATTGTGCAGTCACCCGTTGAATGTGCTGTTTATAACGTTGACTTAACCACTTAGAACTCTGGCAACTCTCTTGGAAACGTTACTCTTCCTAAGGATCAAGGATGGCCAAAAGCTTACACAACTCGCTCCCAATGTACAGTTCTTCACAAGTGCAAAAAGCTTCATTCTTCTTACTCAAGTATAAAATTCTTATTTTCCATTTTTTCCCATAACAGTTCTCTAAAAATTTTTGCAGTGTTTGAGATTATTAATAACCTCCTTTAAAAAATCTCAGCTTTTGAATTTTTCACAGTGCCCTATTAGTCTAAAACTTCTCTCTTCTACTATTTCACATATCTTAAAAAGCAGCTCTAAGGAAGTGGGCAGGTTATCAAAAGATCTGGAGTGAAATCTCAGTTTTCTTAGCTACAAGCTGTACGATCTTAGGCAGGTCAGTTAAGGTCTGGTCCATCCTTCCTCTGCTCATGCATAAATGGAGATGATTACACCTGCTCAGCAAAGCTGTAAAAGAGGAGTATAAGTCAGAGCATTTTGTAAACCACAAAGTGATGTCAAATCTAAGGTTTATCTGAGGCCTCTTCTGTGTCCTGTTAGCCAAACTGGAGCCTTCCCTTTGACTCCATCTCTTCTCAAGGTTTCTATATTGAAAAGAAGTAAGCCCACAACTCCCATCCTGACCCCTGTCCCTAGCTTCAGTCACTCTCCCTGGCCTTCTAGAACTTATGTAACCTCAAGGTCATGGGACTCTTTTCTATATCTTTGCATGTGTGAGGCCAAGCAGCACAAAACTAGACCAGTCATATTTTCTCACTCATAATTTAAACATAAACTCAAATTTAGCATATCCATTTTAACCATTTTCCCCCAAACCTGATTTCTTTCCAAGTTTTCCAATTTTTCATAAACGTCATCAACACCCTGGAGCCATCTGTGAATCCAAGTCATCACTGTTCCTTTTTTTCTCACTTTTGATACCCAGACTGGAAGCAATGATTTTTCAAGTCATTCTTTTCTGCCTGTTTTGCATGTATAGCCTCCTTTTTGGCTTCCTACCACCCTGGTTTAGACTCATTACTTCCTGTCAGGACTGTTACAGTCGTCCTTTAGTTTACTGCTTCAACCACACAGTCTCTAATTCACCTCATACATTGCTGCCAGATTTTATTTCCAAAGTAATTACAAAGCAAATCTGAGAATACGAGCCTGTACAAGTTCAGGTATTTCTGAGTTTGCCTGGTACTTCTACAAGAAACTCAAGATACAATCACCTCAAGAAACCAAAGGATACGATCACCTGAAAAGATGATAAATTCTCAAAAGTTGTGGAAGGCAGCCTCTGAAATGGCCCCAGTGATCTTTCCTTCCAGGCTTTCATGTCCTTAGTAATTCTCTCCCCTTGAATATGGCCTGGACCAACTGATTTCCTAACAAATAAAATATAGCAAAAGTGATGACACTTCAGAGACTAGTTTACAAAAGAAAGAGAATTATGTCTTGCTAGCTCTCAGTTGCTTTCTCCCTCACGTGCCCTGAGAAAAGCCAGCCGCCGTGTTCTGAGCTGCCGTAAGACAGGCCAATCTGATAAGGAACTGGTTAGCAGGAGACCTGAGCCCTCCTTCAGGTGAACCTTGATGTGAGACCCCTGCTGACGCCTTGACTCTGCCTGATGAGGAACACTGGGCCAGAGGACCTGGCTAAGCCATGCCTCAAGTCCTGACTGGCAGAAATCATGTGATATAGTACTTTTCTTTAAGTGGTTAAGTTTTGGAATAATGTGTTATGCAGTAGCTAACTAATACAACTGTTTCGTGTGTGTAAATCAAAACTCTTTTCTGGCTTTCTCCCTTACCCTCTACAATTTGTAGTCAGAGCCCATGGGGAAATAGGCTGTGATAATTTTAGGCAACTTTATTTTCTTGAGCTCTAAATTCACTGCAGATGGTGACTTCAGCCATGAAATTAAAATATGTTTGATCCTTGGAAGAAAAGCTATGACCATCTTAGACAGCATATTAAAAAGCAGAGACATTACTTTGCCGACAAATGTTTGTATAGTCAAAGCTGTGATTTTTCCAATAGTCATGTATGGATGTGAGAGTTGGACTACAAAGAAGGCTGGGAGTCATGAACTGATGCTTTTGAACTATGGTGCTGAAGAAGACTCTTGAGAGTCCCTTGGACAGCAGGGAGATCAAACCAGTCAAGTCCAGAATGTTCTTTGGAAGGACTGATGCTGAAACTGAAGCGCCAATACTTTGGCCACGTGATGCAAAGAACTGACTCACTGGAAAACACCTTGATGCTGGGAACGTTTGAAGGCAGGAGAAGAAGGGGATGACAGAAGGTGAGATGGTTGGATGGCATCACTGACTCAATGGACATGAGTTTGAGCAGGCTCTGGGAGACAGTGATGGACAGGGAAGTCTGGCGTGCTGCAGTCCATGGGGTTGCAAAGAGTTGGACACGACTGAGCAACTGAACAACAATTTTAGGCAAGGCCCTGAGAAGAGAGAGCTTGCTGCTTCATTAACCAAGTAACAGAGTGTAACTTAAGTGAGCATAGTCCCACTTTAGCCATAGGACCATGAAGAGTTGAATGTTATAGACATTAGAAGCACAACAAAAGCAGGAGATAGAACCATGACCTGGGTGCCAAGCCACAACATCTACACTGGAGATGAGAAATGATGTCATGGCAACAACAGAGGACACATGCAGCCATCGTTCAGGTTCATCATGGGGAGTTAGAGAGAAAACAAGATCGGCAGGAGTCACTCACGATACACTCTAGAGTCTTCTTGAATAATTTAAGGAGAGCTGGTACCAAAGTCAAAGAGCATCCAATTTGTTTCTTTTGTGCTACTGAGTGGAAGAAAGTATAGACCTCACCTGCTTCCATAACGCCACTGCACTACTTTTGTTGCTTGCTTTTGAGTATTCCAGCATTCGGCTTTCACTTCTATTTTCAGCCTCTAATACAGTCAAATGGATGTTCTCACCCTCTCATAATCATTGTATTCACTGTCACTAGCTTTCCTACTAAATATAACCTTTTCTCCCTGTTTATCTAATGCCCATCCATTTGCAAAGTTTAAAGGAAATTCTAAATTCCATATACCATGCAAAATTATTAAAACTTTTTCTGTGAGTTTGTACCATGAAATTATAGATTAATCTACTGAGTATAATATACTAACTTATCTAGAACATAGCTAATATTGCTTAGACATTTTCAGAAATACATGGCATATCTGTGGCATAGTCACTCCTCTTAAAGTCTCAATCAAATTATTAAGACAAAAACTTCTCCTGTGACACAATCAGAAAACATCGACACTCTGAGTACATATTCTTGATCCTTTCAGAACAACTCAAGTTGCTGCTTAGAAGTACTTGCCTTCTAAATTGAAAGGAGAGACTAAAATGCTTTTGGATATTTCAAAGCAAATTTCTGTTTTCACTGTTATCTTGACATTGATCATAAATGCAGGAGAAGTGGGTTCAATCCCTTCGTCAGGAAGATGCCCTGGAGGAGGGCACAGCAACCCACTTCAGTATTCTTGCCTGGAGAATCCCATGGACAGAGGAGCCTGGTGGACTATAGTCCACAGGGTCACAAAGAGTCGGACAAGACTCAAGTGAGCTGGCATGCATGCACACAGTGGTGGCAAAGATGGTTGCCAGGAAGTTAGTCCTTACTTGAATCTGATTTATCAGAGTTAATCCTAATGAGTAACTGCTGTTCTCAGCTGTTCCCTGCTGTTCTCAGCTGTCTGTCACCAAATCTAGATGTTAGAGCACCACAGAGAGGTTTTGAGAGAGTAGGAGTAATATCAGTCATATAATATCACCAACATATAAATTTAACCTCATAACTTATTATGTGATACCACCAACACATCAACTCAATCTTCTTCTCATGCCCTCTCTTCATATGATTTAAAAAGTAGAAGAATCTATATTCCTTAAACTTGTTTCATAGGATAATTTTACTCTATCATGGAATACTTTTTCATTTCTTATAACTTGCCTATAATGCTGGTCCTGGAAAAGAATATAATTATGCTTGGAAATAACTAGAAGTGGTTAATAACTGTAAAATAGGGTAATAGTTTGAAATACCATCTGATATAATTTTCACTTTGGGGGTAATTCCTCTTATCCAAATCTTCATCAAGGATGAAGTGGTCATTATTTCAGAGCATAAGCAGAACCAGCCAAGAACAAAGAAGAAAGTCTTCATTTTCAGGTTTCAAAATAAACTTTTAAAAAGTTAGGTACAGTTGGTCATGAAAGCATAGGCTTAATGCAAAGCTTTGCACCTGAGAAAGAAAAGGGTTTCCTAAATTCCTAAAGCTTTCCTTTAAAGAACAAGAATCATAAAGCACAGAGATTTGCTACAAGCCATGGGGAAGAAAGGATTTAGACTGTAGTCTTTCTAGAGGCCTTTCTTGTCACACAGGAGGTGACAGCCTGGAGAGGGTGAGAGGAGAGAAAGGTGAGGTGAGTGTGGAGCCTCTGTTAATGTTTTGGCCCTGCCCCTCTCCCACCATAAAAACCGTGGCTGAGAGTAGGGAGGGGATGGAAGGAAAGAGAGTTGATGAGATCTGAGGGCAAATAGTAATTACACTTCTCTTAGAACTGATACCGATGTGCTCTGCATTGATACTGGGTAACTGTTGTTGGGAACATACAGCAATTAGCTGTGTTCAGATAAAAAGAAAGGTCTCAAATGAGAATTTGCTTTGGATTACTCAGGATTTATGCAACTCAAGGAAAGATCCAGAAGTTCCACCCAGGGAGAACTAGTAAAAGAAAAATGTTGAAAAGGTGCATGGAGCCATAGATTCGTAAGGCGAGTAGCCAGAAGCCATCACAAGGATCACAGACATCGGAAGAAACAGCTGCTGACTTGCCCTAAATACAAACAGAACCCATTGCTTTGTTGCTGTTGTTCAATTGCTGAGTCATGTTCGACTCTTTGTGACTCCATGGACAGCAGCACACCAGGCCTCCCTGTCCTCTGCTATCTCCCGGAGTTTGCTCAAGTTCATGTCTATGAAGCTGGGGACGCAATCTAACCATCTCATCCTCTGCCTCCCACTTCTCCTTTTGCCTTCAATCTTTCCCAGCATCAGGGTCTTTTCCAGTGAGTTGGCTTTTCACATCAGGTGGCCAAAGTGGCCATCTTCAGCTTCAGCATCAGTCCTTCCAGTGAATATTCAGGGTTGATTTCCTTTAGGATTGACTTGTTTACTTACAGTATCATAAATCCCACAGAGAATGAAACACACTCAGAGATGTTAGAGAACTCCCCAGGTCAGCACATAGACCAGACAGCTCTCCCTCTGATGCCATAAGGTTTCAGAGGTTTCTGGGTGCCTATATGCCATCTGGCAAGAAGAGAAGGAAGAAGGGGAGGGAAAGAAAATTCGAGAAACTGAGCATTTATTCTACCCTTCTCCCCATCAAAAAAGTTAGTATAGAAGAGACAAATTTTCAAAAAGACAAACACCTTTGACCTGAAAAATCAAGGTTCTCATACCTACTATCAGTATCTCCAGTCCTCTTCACCCCTTGCCCCCACATACAGAGGTAAGGTCTTCAAAGAAAGCTGAGCTCAGTCTCAGTACCGTCATTACCATTCTTCCATTTGAATCATAGTATCTATAAATCTGATAGATTTCCCTTTAATACTTCTTCCTTTCCACATATATTCAGAGGAAAATGGGGAATATGTAGGGTCCTAAGCTAACTACAGAGTAAAAGTCCATCATACACTGTTAAGAAGGGTCCAAAACCTTCAGCTGTATAAATGGGGCAACAATTTGCTAAGTTAACGAAATAAGTCTGGTGACAGCCAATCACTGATCATATTATGTTCAAATTTACATCTTATACAAATTCATTATGTTTCAAGGTGCTGCATCTGGACGTAGTTAGAGTTCTTGAAAAATATATTGGGATAAGTCTTTATTTTAAAACAGACAAGATGAAGACCAGACCCTTTCGACAAAACCATTTTGTTTCTCTTTTCCTTTAATCAGAGTGCTGAGCAGACCACTGACAGACAGTGGAAGGATTTTAAGAAATGATCTCCTGCTTTTTTAAGTGTTTATAATAGTACTCATTATTTCTCTTTTTAAAAAAATATAGGCTAATTACTTCACAATATTGTATTGGTTTTGCCATACATTGACATGAATCCACCACAGGTATACATGTATTCCCCATCCTGGACGCCCCTCCCACCACCCTCCCCATCCCATCCCTCTGGGTCATCCCAGTGTACCAGCCCCGAGCATCCTGTGTCATGCATCAAACCTGGGTACTCATTGTTTCTCATCTGAATAGACTGAAATCCTATAATACTTCATATTCCAAAAACAAGAAACACCTGAGAATTACACGTAAAGCTGACCCATTCTTTCCATCTGCGCAAGTGAGGCCACACTTTCTGGTGATGAAAGTGATGGCACAGGAAAGGAGTCCTTTCCTGTACCATCAAAATGTGCTACAGTATCTGAAGGTTTAGCCCTATGTCCTCAGACCACCCAAATAATACCTTTTCTCGAAATTAGTTTACTTTTCGAAATACTGATCAAGATACAACCTATACCATGTTACAAACTCTGGAGATGGAAAATGGAGTATTTCTATTTTCTGAGCATCTGAACCCACCCCGGCTGCAATAGTCTTAATCTCCTGCTCTTTGAAAAGCAGCAAGTCTGCTTCGCCTTCAGCTGAATAAAAATTTCAACAAAGTCACTTTCATATGACTTGTCACAACTGTATCTGCTTCTCTCAAGCAAATGAGTCCAGTTAATGCTGCTGACAGCCCTTACCATTCTATTGTATCATACTGATATGGGGCGAACGAACATACAGACTGATGGAGACTGTCTCCTTCCCCCGCCAGTTTCCATTCCAAAACTCCTAGATCAGCATTATAAGCCATGTCTGAATATGCAATCCCTATGAAGACAGAGGAGCCCTCCAAGATATCTCCCATGGCACTCTCCAACATGCCATGTCTCCATCAACTTATATCACTGCTGGTCTTAGACAATTCTCCCTGATTATAGATGAAGGAAAACTATGGTACTCTCCAACAGAAACTCTCAGCAAGTAGGAATTTTGACAATCCTCCCTTCACTCCCACCATAGCCAGACAACAGAAACACAGAGAAATCTAAGTGTGACCATGCTGTTGTTAGAAAGAAAACTCATGTATGCCTGGAAGGCACGATTTTCTTCATCATAAATGTCAATTGACACTTGCTCCACAGGTTACAACAAAGCTAGACAGTGTGTTGAGAAGCAAAGACATCACCTTGCTGACAAAGGTCCGTGTAGTCAAGGCTATAGTCTTTCCAGTAGTCACATCTGGTTGTGAGAGCTGGACTGTAAAGAAGGCTAAGCCCCAAAGAATTGATGCCTTTGAACTATGGTGCTGGAGAATACTCTTGAGAGTCCCTTGGACAGCAAGGAGATCAAACCAGTCAAATCTTAAAGGAAATCAACCCTGAATACTCATTGGAAGGAATGATGCTGAAGCTGAAGCTCTAATATTTTTGGTCACCTGATACAAATAGTCAACTCATTGGAAAAGACTCATGCTGGGAAGGATTGAGGGCAGAAGGAGAAGAGGGCATCAGAGGATGAGATGGCTGAATGGCATCACTGATGCAATGGATATGAACTTAGGCAAATGCCAGGAGATGGTGAGGGACAGAGAGGTCTGGCATGCTGCAGTCCACAGCGATGCAAAGAGGCAGACACGACTGGGTGACCAAACAACAAAAAGCACAGGTTATGGTTTTCAATTTGGCTAGTTATATTTACTTGATCTAAATCAAGGTTCTTAGTGCTGTTGGGAAGTAAAGTATTATCCTTATGCTCCCTGTGTGATAGTCATCACTGTTTTATAGATCATTGTAAAGGGGATATTTGCATACTCAAATAAAAGGGGATGAGGATTCTTTACCAGCTGAGCTACCAGGGAAGATTGAACTCATTTTTTAAAGCTCAAACACTCGCAGAGCTTTCTGGAAAACAATGACAGGGAAATCTATTTAAACTGAGATTCTATAAAAGAAAGAAAAAAGGTCATAAAATATGTGCATATGTGGCAGCAATGCTAAAAAAATACCAATGTAATAATACACACAGACTTAGTATGGTATCTGGGGACATTTTGAATTCAATAAAATTAATGTTCAAAAAAACATTTTCTCATTAAAAAAAAAGGGGGGGGGATGAGGAAACTTAGCCACAGAAATAGCATGTCTTCTCATAAATGAATACTGAAAAAAAAAAGAATTAAAATCCTAGTAGCAAATTGTTCCTGTCACCTTCTAATCATAAAGTCAGAGCCAAAGGGAAGATAGTTGGGTGACAAGCAAGGAAGTTCCCACCATAGGGATATGGATAACTTCCAAGGCAGCTCTGTTACTTGATTGATGGTAATTATGTTCCAGTATGAGTTAGCACACATTTAAGACTTTCCCATTATTTTTGTAAATAGTACACATATTGCAAACCACTGATCAAGCTTACTAATACTTTCCTTTTTACTGGAGATAATATTTAGGAACAATCTTCCTACTAGAACATCATGCTAAGAAGCCTGGGCCCATGTGAAAGGCAGAATCAAGGCCCACATTTCTGTGCACAGGTGGTGCTTGGCGATTTCTGTTCTCCACAATTTTGCCAGTGTTTTAGTGATTGTATTTTAAGCAAAACAGAGTGAACATGTTTCAAACTCAGTTACACTTCAGTTCAGTTCATTTCAGTCGCTCAGTAGTGTCCGACTCCGTGCGAGCCCATGAATCGCAGCATGCCAGGCCTCCCTGTCCATCACCAACTCCCGGAGTTCACTCAGACTCACATCCATCGAGTCCGTGATGCCATCCAGCCATCTCATCCTCAGTCGTCCCCTTCTCCTCCTGCCCCCGATCTCTCCCAGCATCAGTCTTTTCCAATGAGTCAACTCTTTGCATGAGGTGGCCAAAGTACTGGAGCTTCAGCTTTAGCATCATTCCTTCCAAAGAAATCCCAGGGCTGATCTCCTTCAGAATGGACTGGTTGGATCTCCTTGCAGTCCAAGGGACTCTCAAGAGTCTTCTCCAACACCACAGTTCAAAAGCATCAATTCTTCGGCACTCAGCCTTCCTCACAGTCCAACTCTCACATCCATACATGACCACTGGAAATACCATAGACTTGACTAGACGGACTTTGTTGGCAAAGTAATGTCTCTGCTTTTGAATATGCTATCTAGGTTGGTCATAACTTTTCTTCCAAGGAGTAAGCGTCTTTTAATTTCATGGCTGCAATCACCATCTGCAGTGATTTCGGAGCCCCCCCAAAAAAAGTCTGACACTGTTTCCACTGTTTCCCCATCTATTTCCCATGAAGTGATGGGACTGGATGCCATAGCTTCGTTTTCTAAATGTTGAGCTTTAAGAGGGCCTGGAATCTGGCCTGTTTTAAGTTATTCTTAGCACTCTTGCCCTTTCTTCTCTGTGCAACGCAAAGGGTTTCAGTCACTTTAAACTCAATGAATACATTTTCATGACCCTAATTTTACTCTTTAATATACTTATCTAGGATAAAAGCTTTTACAAGCTATATGACAATAACATAATCTCTTCAGCCCTTCTTTCATATTTCTGTGCCCTATCAAAATATACTGAATTTAGACTAAGATTTCAGAAACAAAATAGCAACCACAATATGGAAAAACCAACATTTAATAAAAAGAACATGCTTCCTGATTTCAAGTTTTGAGTTGACATCTTAACTATACATTAGTGAAGTAGCCAATCCATGGTGGCAATTACTATGCAATGTGATGGTTTAAAATAAAGGGTAGCTATTTTAATTTACTGTTGTGTCAGTGAAAGCTATCTTTATTTCTTGAATATTAGACACGTGGCCACCTAAAGAAGAACTAGATGACTCAATTATTCATAAGTCGAAGACCATTCATTTACTTGTAAACTGTACTCAGAGTCTTAGCTACTAGAAGTCCTATCTGTTTATTCTTCCTGGAACTCACATAAAATGGCATTAGTAGTTTTCATCTCACCACTCACAACAATGTAGCAGCTAAGGACAAGTCTTTATTTTTGTATCGATAACTTCAGCATCATCAGTTATACCTATGTTTTCCAAGGACTCCTATGTGGAAATTCAAATCACTAAATGCTGTTTAAATTATTAAATTCCCCCATGTTGCCATTCTCTGAAGAAAATATATGCCAAACATAGTAATTCTATATAAAAACGGTTACACAAGTTATAACTTGCTCAGCAACCTCATGAAACCTAGGGAAAAAAAAAGTATACAAAGGTCCAATTAAACAAAAATTATTCAGACATTAAACAGAAATAAAAAAGATTGTTCCCCCCAATACCAACTAATACTTCATATTAAAATGCCTAATTTCCAAAAATAAATAGGGATAATTAAATCTGAACCTCTGGGGGATAGGTCTCAGGCATCTGTATTTTTTCAAACCATCTCAGATGATTCTTATATGAAGGCAGATTTGAAAAATCACTGACTTACAGGAATATAAACTAGAAACTAAACATAGGCTAGAGTAACTTTGTAGAAAATACATGCTGTAACAGGGTTCAGTGCAAGGCTCTGAACTTAATCTTGGGAACCTGGGTAAAACCATGTCAAAATTAGTTTTGAAACCTGTAGTACTAAATGCTGAGTCTTTTGTTTGAAGCAGATAATTTGAGTAATAGTTTCGTCATTCCTTTACAGGCCTGATTGTATCTTAGGCTTAACAAAACCACTGTTTATTTCATAAATATTTATTGAGTTCCAGGCAGTATGCTACTCACAGAATGACCCAGAGCAGAGATAGCCTAGCCAGAGGCCCAGAAACTGTTTGTACCAACCATTGCATTTTCCAGGACACACTGACAATACTCATCACATCAAATCTGTTTTTTTCCCCCCACCCGGGCAGTTAATCTTTGTGGTAGTAACGTTGCTACCATTCATTATTCTTACACTGCCAATTTTTATGATTTATATACATATAATTAGCACTGATGTGATTTTTTAAAAAAACAGCCAGCAGTCCACTCTCAGAAGGAAAAGCCTGTTTGAGAGCTATAAATGGGATAAAGAACCATAAGAAACTTTACATAGCCAGTCATACAGGTAAATATCAGACCAGTCAGAGATGAAGCTAACCACTGCAGGACAAAACAAAGAGAGTGAAGTAAAAGAATCATTTATCCTCCTTAGGGTGGCATACTGAGTTCTGGCTCCTGAACTTAGTTTGGTTCAGGAATGGTTTCATACCAGAAAGTATTATATGGTAGTTATAATTGTTATAGGGTTTTGTTTTGTTTTCCCAGAGATCATAGAAGAAAACAAAATCTCACTGGTCATGGTGGGGAATGAGGTTGGGGAAGTCTTGTCAGAGGAGGGACCACTTGAGCTGAGTTCTAACAGACAAGTTGCTTCTAGCTAAATAAAAAAGAATGTATGAATGGAGAGGGAGAAGTGTACTTAAGACTAAGGGGATGCGTATATGTGAAGGCCCAGATGCAGGAGCCAACAGGATTGTTTGGAAATTTTCAAGTATTTCAATGTGGCTGGAGCATAAGAAGGCAAGAGAGGGACAGCTGAAAGTTAAAGCCAGAACATAGTCTCTGATACACTGAAAAGACACTGGTGATTTAGCCCATAAACTGTGCAATTTTTAAATCACTTTAGTAATACAGAAGCACCAAAAGATTTATATTTTATGTTTAAGATTTGTTTGGGGGAGATTTCAGGATGAAAGACTGTGGAGGTGTGGAGATGGCTGGGGGCTATGGAAAGTGAGAGCTTGGACTCAGGAATGGCAGTGGGGATGGAGAGGAGGGACTCCTACGAACCTACTTTAGTCTACAACTTTTGCCATTGTCTTTGTTTTCTGCAATACACGCACACACAAGAATTATTTTCTATATAAAATGCAATGAGATAATATCTCCATCATGTTACCTGGATAAGAAAGAGGAGGGCAACTCCTACGTTTCTGGGTTAAAAACTGGTAAATAATGACACCTCTTGTGGAAATAGGATGCAGAAGAGACCCAGGGCTGGTTAAGGGGAAATGAGTTCAGAGTAAGATGCAGTTTTAAGTTAGTTTGAGAAACAGAAAATACACAGTCTCTAAAACCTTAAAAAATTCTTTTGAAAACCCAAATTTAAGAACATTCTACAAAAATAACGGATCTAGACTCATCAAAAATGTCAAGTTCATGATAAGAAAGAAAGACTAAAAATGCTTCTGGACTTAAGACAACTAAGGAGACTTGACAGCCAACATGGGTCCAGGATTTCCTTCCCCTAAAAAGGGTATTATTGAGAAAACTGGAATAGCAAATATTATTGTATCAGTACAATCCAAACATTGTATTAATTTCTGGTAAATGTACTATAAGAAATGGCCTTGATTTTTAGGAAATGTACACTGAAGAATTGAGGGGTAAAAGAATATCAGACATGCAACTTACTACAAATGACTCAGGAAAAAAACAAAACATGTATATGTAGAAAGACTGAATTGTAAAGGTAGTATGGTAAAGTATTAAATTTTGAGAATTTGAGCAAAGGGTATGTAGGAATTCTATGTTCTAGTCCTGTTAATTTTAAGTAAATATTAAGTTATGTCAAAATAAAAGTATTACAGTAAAAGTTCTTTTGTGAAATATTTAAAAATGTTGAGAAAGCATAGAGAATAACATTAACAGACACTAGTATTTCCTTCAACCAGAACAACTGATAGATAATATTATTTCATTTACTTTCAGTCATTTTTTAAGAAACAATTACAACATTTTATATAGAAAATAATTTTTCAATGTGTATGCATATTGCAGAAAAAGAATTTGCATTTCTCTAATAAAGAACTATAAAGAACTATTTCTCTAATAAGGAACTATGGCAAAGGCCATAGATTAAAGAAGGCTAATCATCCCTTAGTTTAAGAAATGATGAAGCCTGTAATCTCCAAAATAAACAAACAGCTCATACAACTCAACAACAAAAATCAAACAATCCAATAAAAAGTAGGCAGGAGACGTTAATTGATATTTCTCCAAAGAAGACAGAAAGATGGCAAGTAGCCACATGAAAAGATGCTCAACATCACTAATTATTAGAGAAATGCAAATCAAAACTATAATGAGGTATACTTCACATGGGCCAGAATGGCCATCATTAAAGTCTACAAATAACAAATGCTAGAGAGTGTGGAGAAAAGGGATTGAGGGCAGGAGGAGAAGGGGACGACAGAGGATGAGATGGCTGGATGGCATCACTGACTTGATCGACGTGAGTCTGAGTGAACTCCCGGAGTTGGTGATGGGCAGGGAGGCCTGGCGTGCTGCGATTTATGGGGTCGCAAAGAGTCGGACATGACTGAGCAACTGAACTGAACTGAACTAAGTTGGTGCAGCCGCTAGGGAAAATAGTAGGGAGGCTCCTAAGAAAACTGAAAATAGAATTTCATACGTCCAGCCATCCCACTCTTGAGCATATACCTGGACAAAGTGTTAGTCACTAAACTGTGTCCAACTTTTGGTGACTCGTGGACTGTGGTCCACGGCTCCTCTGTCCATGGAATTCTCCATGCAAGAGTACTAGAGTGGGTTGCCATTTCCATTTCCAGGGAATCGTCCCAACCCAGGTTTCGAATCTGAGTCTCCCGCGCTGCAGGCAGATTCTTTACCATCTGAGCCATGAGGGAAGTCTACCTACACAAAACTCTAATTCAAAAAGCTACATGCACCCCTATATTATAGCAGGACTATTTGGAATAGTCAGATCATAGAAACAACCTAACTATCCATTGGCAGATGAATAGATACAGATGTGGTGCATATATACAATGGAAAATTACTCAGCCATAGAAAAGAACAAAATAATGGCATTTGTAGCAACATGGATGTAGTCAGAGATTATCATAGTCAGTGAAATCAGCCAGAAAGAGATAGACAAATATGTAATATCACTTTTGTGTGGGATCTAAAATACGAAATAAATGAACCTATCTACAAAGCAGAAGGGGCTTCCCAGGTGGTGCTAGTGGTAAAGAACTTGCCTGCCAATGTAGGAGACATGAGAGACATGGGTTCGATCCCTGGGTCGGGAAGATCCCCTTGAGGAAGGCACAGAAACCTACTCCAGTACTCTTGCCTGGAGAATCTCCCTGGACAGAGGAGCCTGGCAGGCTACTGTCCATGGGGGTCACAAAGAGTTGGACACGACTGAAGTGACTGAGTACGCATGCACGCACAAAGCAGAAACAGACTCACAGACATAGAGATCAGACCTGTGGTTGCCAAGGGGGTAGGGGGAAGGGAAATGAATGGGCTAGGAGTTCAGGGTTGGCTAGAGGCAAACTTACTTTTAGAATGAATAAACAACAAGGTCCTACTCTATAGCACAGGGAATTATATTCAATGTCCTGGGACAAACTGTAATGGAAATGAATATTAAAAAAGAATATATGTATGTATATAAATGTGTCACTTTGCTGTATAGCAAATATTGACACCACATTGTAAATCAACTATACTTCTATACAAAATAAAAACTAAAAAAAAAAAAATTTTTTTTAATATGGGTTAAAAAAATACAGAGGACTTCCCTGGTGGCCCAGTGGCTAATATTCTGCATTCTTGATGCAGAGGGGCCAGGTTCAATCCCTGGTCAGGGAATTAGATCTCACATGCCACAAAAAAGGGTAAAGATCTTGCCTGCTGCAACTGAGACCTGGTGCAGACAAATAAATTAGTAGAATTTCTTAAAAAGGGAAAGAAGAGAAATGATCAAACCTAGAGTATTCTCAGAGATTATTAACCTCGCAGTAAAGCTAATCTTAGAGCATAATTTAGCTATCTGCAAAAGGTCCAAAAAGTTTAATTTTAATTTTAGTTTCTATAAAAAGCAAAAACAGTTTCTTTCCCATATACCAGCAAATGAAAAGAAAGTGTTTTTTGTTGTTGTTGTCTGGATTTGATGGGAATGCACATAGAAAAGCTATTATACTTCAAAGGTGCCATTGAATTGAAAGTATAATACAAAAAAAAGACTAGCTATTAACAAAATGGGCTTCCCTTGCAGTTAGGCTGGTAAAGAATCCACCTGCAGTGCAGGAGACCCTGCTTCAAATCCTGGGTTGAGAAAATCCCCTGGAGAAGGGATAGGCTACCCACTCCAGCATTCTTGGGCTTGCCTGGTGGCTCAGCTGGTAAGAATCTGCCTGCGATTCTGTGGGAGACCTGGGTTCAATCCCTGAGTTGGGAAGATCCCCTGGAGAAGGTAAAAGGCTACGCACTTTGGTATTCCGGCGTGGAGAATGACATAGACTGTATATCCATGGGGTGGCAAAGAGTCAGACAAAACTGAGTGGCTTTCACTTTCAAGACTGGGCCACTTTCCTTCCAAATGTACAGTAGTAAAAAGAAAGCTCATCTTCACTTTCTAAGAGAGCATCTTGATGAAAGTGAAAGAAGAGATTGAAAAGTTGGCTTAAAACTCAGCATTCAGAAGACTAAGATCATGGCATCTGGTCCCATCACTTCATGGGAAATAGATGGGGAAACAATGGAAACAGTGACAGACTATTTTCTTGGGATCCAAAATCACTGCAGATGGTGACTGCAACCATGAAATTAAAAGACACTTGATCCTTAGAAGAAAAGCTATGATCAACCTAGACAGCATATTAAAAAGCAGAGACATTACCTTGCTGACAAAGGTCCATCTAGGCAAAGCTATAGTTTTCCCAGTAGTCATGTATGGATGTGAGAGCTGGAAAAGAAAGAAAGCTGAGTGCCGAAGAATTGATGCTTTTTTACTGTGGTGTTGGAGAGCACTCTTGAGAGTCCCCTGAACTTGCAAGAAGATCCAATCAGTCCATCTTAAAGGAAATCAGTCCTGAATATTCATTGGAAGGACTGATGCTGAAGCTGAAGCTCCAATACTTTGGCCACCTGATGCAAAGAACTGACTCACTGGAAAAGACCCTGATGCTGAAAAGATTGAAGGCAGGAGGAGAAGGGAATGACAGAGAATGAGATGGTTGGATGGCGTCATCGACTCAATGGACATGAGTCTGAGTAAGCTCTGGTAGTTGGTGATGGACAGGGAAGTTGGTGTGCTGCAGTCCATGGGGTTGCAAAGAGTCAGACATGACTGAGCAACTGAACTGATTAACAAATAGACCCTTTGGAGAGTATCTCTTAAAAAAAATAATAATATAAACTGGTAAAAATTGACAAAATATGTGATACCAAGTGTTAAAACCAGTGATAGATATTATATCCCAGATTTGCAACCAAGATGTAATTTTTGCCCTTCTCTTCTTCCTCTGGGTTCCTGTATACTTTCCTTTTCAGGAAGGATTCAGGTCACTGCCTGGTGTTCATTTGGCTCCAGATAGAAGTCAGGAGACTTGATCTGAAAGGAAATTTAGATGGATACATGATATTAGCCTGGCCATTCAGGATGTCTGGTCTCCTTCAGCTATCTTTATCCGGATAGTCATCTCTAAGGTGTTTAATCTTGGTTTCATTGGAAAACAGAAGAAAATTTAACAGAGAAACAGGAATCCAAGACCAGTAAGCAAGTCAAAACAGTGTACACACAAGAACACATGGAACAAACCCATGTGACCGCATGAGAAGGAACAATGGTTTCCAAGGGTGGAGCCAGGACAGGGCACTTGGCCCCTTTGAGCAGAGGAGGGAATTAGAGGTCCTTGGGATTGAGGGGGAGGGTGCTGGCTCCCACATCCACCTTCTGCTTCACTTTCCTTTAACTCACCAAATGCATCCCTGGTGACTCAGAGGGTAAAGCATCTGCCTACAATGTGGGAGACTCAGGTTTGATCCCAGGGTCAGGAAGACCCCCCTGGAGAAGGAAATGGCAACCCACTCCAGTACACTTGCCTGGAAAATCCCATGGTCTGAGAAGCCTGGTAGGCTACAGTCCATGGGGTTGCAAAGAGTTGGACACAACTGAGCGACTTCACTTCACTTCAATTCATCTATGTTACAGTGTAAGCTAAAGTACAAAGAACATTTAGAAGCCATGGTTTCCAATTCCTGAAAATTAAATTCTGAAATTTAAAATAAATTTTAAAAAATCATGTTTTATGACATCATTAAAAAATATAGATTTAATGAAATTTTGATAAGCATATATGTGCATATGTGCATTTACAGAGGTGTCTGAGGAGATGGTTGCCTAAATATGAACAAGACTGATCTCTAGGTGGTAGCATTTTACAAAATTTTAAGTGTTTTATGTATTTTAATGTTTTAATTATAGTATGCATTATTTTTATAATCAATAAAATTTTATTTTCTTTTCAAATTGCAAAGCAATTCATGAACTGTCAAACACCAATTATTTTTCAGAGTTAAAAGTCATCTTAGAAGTACATATTTTTTAATACAAATACATTTTTTAAAGTGTGTGTATGCTCAGTTGCACTTGACTGTTTTCAACCCACCAGGCTCCTCTGTCCCTGGGATATTTTTTCAGGCAAGAATACTGGAGTGGGTTGCTACTTCCTCCTCCAGATTTTTAAATGAAGCAGCATTAAAATTGTTTACTACTAATGTTTAGATTCTTAAAATATTGAGTGTTTGTGACAGTCCTGATGTTAAATACAGGTTCCTGTGTACAAAAGGAGGTGCTATGGTGTCATCACTTTACTTGCCTCTGACACTTCTATGTTATAGGTTTATAATTTCATAATATCTCATTCCAACTTAACTTTTTTAAAAAGTGCTTTTGATTATCAGCTATTGGGCTCAAATGACTCTTGCATCACTTTGCAGACAGAGAGACCACCAATCATAAGCAGTTAAAATAAGTCCTCAACACATTTGTAAGCAGAATCCAGGCCCATCTCAGCCCCCATCCCTTCCCACCTACCATCTGGACCTCCCTGCGGTGACGGAGCAGCAGGAGGAGGCAGAAAGGTGCACCCCTCCTCCATTAACCACTGCAGCCACTAGAAGCAGGATCCAGAAAAACAGGCCCCACATCATGACTTTCCTCCTTTTCAGCACCTTACTGACCTGACAAAAACTTTACAAGATTCTTCAAATCCCTTTCAAATCTATAATCTATGAATTTACAAATAATATCAAACAGTAGGCTTTCAAATCGAGTGAAATTGAGCATTTTATCCCCCCTTACTAATTAGATCAACTTTTTGATGGCAGATGTATGAATAAATTTCCAATTCAAACCCTATCCTTCCACCATTTTAAGAATATTTTTTTAATTTTAATTTTTATTTTATTTTACTTTACAATACTGTATTGGTTTTGCCATACATTGACATGAATCCACCACGGTTGTCCATGAGTCCCAAACATGAACCCCCCTCCCACCTCCCACCCCATATCATCTCTCTGGATCATCCCCGTGCACCAGCCCCAAGCATCCTGTATCCTGCATCGAACATAGACTGGCGATTCATTTCTTACATGATAGTATACCTGTTTCAATGCCATTCTCCCATATCATCCCACCCTCTCCCTCTCCCTCAGAGTCCAAAAGTCCGCTCTACACATCTGTGTCTCTTTTGCTGTCTCGCATACCAGGTCATCATTACCATCTTTCTAAATTCCATATATACGTGTTAGTATACTGTATTAGTGTTTTTCTTTCTGGCTTACTTCACTCTGTATAATCGGCTCCAGTTTCATCCATCTCATTAAAACTGATTCAAATGTATTCTTTTTAATGGCTGAGTAATACTCCATTGTGTATATGTACCACAGCTTTCTTATCCATTCATCTGCTGATGGACATCTAGGTTGTTTCCATGTCCTGGCTATTATAAACAGTGCTGCGATGAACACTGGGGTACAATGTGTCTCTTTCTATTCTGGTTTCTTTGGTGTGTATGCCCAGCAGTGGGATTGCTGGGTCATAAGGCAGATCTATTTGCAATTTTTTAAGGAATCTCCACACTGTTCTCCATAGTGGCTGTACTAGTTTGCATTCCCACCAACAGTGTAAGAGGGTTCCCTTTTCTCCACACCCTCTCCAGCATTTATTGCTTGCAGACTTTTGGATCGCAGCCATTCTGACTGGTGTGAAGTGGTACCTCATTGTGGTCTTGATTTGCATTTCTCTGATAATGAGTGATGTTGAGCATCTTTTCATGTGTTTAGTAGCCATCTGTATGTCTTCTTGGAGAAATGTCTATTTAGTTCTTTGGCCCATTTTTTGATTGGGTCATTTATTTTCCTGGAATTGAGCTGCATAAGTTGCTTGTATATTTTTGAGATTAGTTGTTTGTCAGTTGCTTCATTTGCTATTATTTTCTCCCATTCAGAAGGCTATCTTTTCACCTTGCTTATATTTTCCTTTGTTGTGTAGAAGCTTTTAATTTTAATTAGATCCCATTTGTTTATTTTTGCTTTTATTTCCAGAATTCTGGGAGGTGGATCATAGAGGATCCTGCTGTGATTTATGTCGGAGCGTGATTTGCCTATGTTCTCCTCTAGGAGTTTTATAGTTTCTGGCCTTATGTTTAGATCTTTAATCCATTTTATTTCTGTGTGTGGTGTTAGAAAGTGATCTAGTTTCATTCTTTTACAAGTGGCTGACCAGTTTTCCCAGCACCACTTGTTAAAGAGATTGTCTTTAATCTATTGTATAGTCTTGCCTCCTTTGTCGAAGATAAGGTGTCCATAGGTGTGTGGATTTATCTCTGGGCTTTCTATTTTGTTCCATTGATCTATATTTCTGTCTTTGTGCCAGTACCATACTGTCTTGATGACTGTGGCTTTGTAGTAGAGCCTGAAGTCAGGCAGGTTGATTCCTCCAGTTCCATTCTTCTTTCTCAAGATTGCTTTGGCTATTCGAGGTTTTTTGTATTTCCATACAAATCTTGAAATTATTTGTTCTAGTTCTGTGAAAAATACCGCTGGTAGCTTGATAGGGATTGCATTGAATCTGTAGATTGCTTTGGGTGGTTTACTCATTAAACTCTGAAGTTCTTCTCATAAAAGCATCTTTACCAATTTAGTGACATCTCCTTGCTTGGGGACTTTTCTGGGATTTGATCCATCAAGTACTCTCTCTCTCTGTCTCTATCTCTTCTGAAGTTCTCTATTGACTTGAAATTTATAAACAAGTTTATCTGCTCCCATGCTTAAAAGGACTTTCCAGGTGGCACCGTGGTAAAGAATCCAAAGCAGGAGACAAGAGTTCAATCCCTGGGTCAGGAAGATCCCCTGGAGGAGGGCGTGGCAACCCACTCCAGTATTCTTGCCTGGAAAATTCCATAGACAGAGGAGCCTGGTGGGCTACTGTCCAGGGGGTTGCAAAGTCAGGCCTGACTGAGTGACTGACCACGCATGCTTAAAGCAAGGCCTAACAATACCTTCTACTTCAGCTACAATCCCACCTTTTCTTCGCTCCACCCCCATCTTCACCTTTTATTTCTCCTCTTCACCCGTGATTGACTCCCCCTGCTGTCACTCTGAGTAGTACTGGCTTCTGAAGACAGAACCAATGGTCGTCAGGTGGCACCTTGATGAATCCTTTTATTTTGTTCCTTTTTTCTTTCCTTCTTAAAATGTACTTCCATCAGGATCATGGACACTAAACTCTCCTGGTTTTTTCCCATTCCACTAGACTCTTTGCTGGTTTCTTGTCTTTTGCTTACTTCTAAATATTGGTGTTTTCTAGAGCCCATCCTATTTTCTCCATTTTCCTAGGCATCTCACCCAACTGATATTGTTGGTCACCCCTACTGCTGCTACTGCTAAGTCACTTCAGTCGTGTCCAACTCTGTGTGACCCCATAGATGGCAGCCCACCAGGCTCCCCCATCCCTGGGATTCTCCAGGCAAGAACGCTGGAGTGGGTTGCCATTTCCTTCTCCAGTGCATGAAAGTGAAAAGTGAAAGTGAAGTCGCTCAGTTGTGTTCAACCCTCAGCGACCCCCATGGGATTTTCCAGGCAAGAGTACTGGAGTTGGGTGCCATTTCCTTTTTCCCTATATACCTCCATTTTTTTTTGAGTCCCACCCACATTAATATTTATAATTTCTCAGCAGATATTTATTTTTTTCCTCAAACACTCAGGGAGTCTATCAGTGCACCAGTTAACAAACAAAAATATTTAGTCTGACTATTGGTTTCTTTTTATTCATTTTTCCCTCTTTGCAACCTATGTTTCATTCCAAGACACAAATCTGATCAGGTTAATCCTCAACATTAAAAAAATTCCAGGACTTCCTAACGGTCCAAGTGAAAAATCCAAAATGTCAAAGCCTGGTTTGCAGAGTCCTTCCTCTCCAGCCTGCCTGTAAATCTTCATTTTCTTTCTTTCTCTTTCTTATGTCCTCAGGCCTGCCAAGCAACCATACATACAGAGAGGTACTCTCAAGCACACCATCTTCATGCATATCACTGGGTTTCATCAGATGGTTTTCTCAGACTGAAATGCTCTCCCCTTCCTTCACAGCTCAAATGCTTCCTGCTAAATTAAACTTCCCCAGTTTCATCTTCTTTTTCCCCACTCATGTGTTGATCTTTAATACAATATTTTTACTGTACTGCAAATCTTGGCCAAACTAGTACCCCATTTTTTGTGTCTAGAATAATTCTTAATAAACAGGAAGGCTCTTCAAATTTATGAATGAATTAACAAATGAAACTACAGACTCACACAATGGGTGAAATTTGGATAGCCAGAAAAATGAGAAAGTTTGGAGTTTAAGTGAATAAATAGGGCTTTCGTTTATATCTCAGTTCAGTCCAGTCACTCAGTCATGTCTGACTCTGCAAAAACATGGACTGCAGCAAACCAGGCCCCAGAGCTTGCTCAAACTCATGTCCATTGGATCAGTGATGCCATCCAACCATCTCATCCTCTGTCAGCACCTTCTCCTTCCACCTTCATCTTGCCCAGCATCAGGGTCTTTTCCAATGAGTCAGTTCTTCACATCAGGTGGCCAAAGTATTGGAGCTTCAGCATCAGTCCTTCCAATGAATATTCAGGACTGATTTCTTTTAGGATTGACTGATTTGACCTTCTTGCAGTCCAAGGGTCTCTCAAGAGTTCTCCAACACCACCGCTCAAAAGCATCAATTCTTTGGCACTCAGCTTTCTTTATAGTCCAACTCTCATATCCATACATGACCACTGGAAAAACCACAGTTTTGATTATATGGACCTTTGTCAGCAAAGTAATATCTCTGCTTTTTAATATGCTGTCTAGGTTGATCATAGGTTTTCTTCCAAGAAGCAAGCATCTTTTAATTTCATGGCTTCAGTCACCATCTGCAGTGATTTTGGATCCCAAGAAAATAAAGTCTGTCACTATTTCCATTGTTTACCCACCTATTTGCCAGGAAGTGATGGGACCAGATGCCATGATCTTTGCTTTTGAATATTGAGTTTTAAGCCAACTTTTCAGTCTCTTCTTTCACTTTCATGACGAGGCTCTTTAGTTCCTCTTTGCTTTCTGCCGTAAGGGTGGTGTCATCTGCACATCTGAGGTTATTGACATTTCTCCTGGCAATCTTGATTCCAGCTTGTGCTCCATCCAGCCCAGCATTTTGCATGATATACTCTGCATATAAGTTGAAAAAGCAGGATGACAGTATACAGCCTTGATGTACTCCTTTCCCAGTTTGAAACCAGTCCATTGTTCCAAGTCTGGTTCTAACTGTTGCTTCTTGACCTGCATACAGATTTCTAAGGAGGCAGATAAGGTGGTCTGGTATTCCCATCTCTTGAAGAATTTTCCAGTTTGTTGTGATCCACACAGTCAAGGCTTTAGCAGTTAAGCAGAAATAGATTTTTTTCTGGAATTCTCTTGCTTTTTCTGTGATCCAACAGATGCTGGCAATTTGGTCTCTGGTTCCACTGCCTTTTCTCAATCCAACTTGAAAATCTGGAAGTTCTCGGTTCACTTCATTCATATTTGTATGAATTACTTGTAACAATTATAATTAATATGTGCTATTATATGACTCCCTACTCTTTCCCCAATCCAAGCATTTTCATCAGGAGAAGCAGACTTTTGTCATCCTCTCCAACATTCCCTAGCTTGGCCTCCATGTCTCTCCCTGAATGCCCTTCTCTTCCTGACATTCTTCTCAGCACTAAATACTTACCCTGTGCTGCCATCTTGAACTTAACTGAGCTAATTCAGATTATTAAATCAAAACATTATTTCACACTTGTTTCAGTCTAATGGTGGTAAACTGGATAAGTACTTGTGACTAATACTTATTTACTCATCCATTTACCTCTTTGCAGTTGTAAAATAATGCATGCAAAATGTACTGGAATAAGACAGATAGTAGAAGTTATTGATGATAAAGCTTAGTACATCTCTATACTGATACATCCTTAGCAAAAAGGTTAGGAATTGGTTTTCAGATCTTTTTCTTTCCTCAGGAGCAATCCTGAGATTCTATGTCCAGAGTAGAGGAGGACTTGTATTTGACATCCACTTTTCTAGGGTTATCATACCCAGCCACTGAAATTTAGAGAAAAACTAGAACCTATAAGCTGATAAAAGTCAGAAGTTCTTAATTTTTAGAGTGAGTGCCACTCCAGTAGTGAAATAGCAACCTGTTTACTACCTTTTATTTAGGTATCAAAGTCTTACCATTTCACTGGAATGTAGCTATCATTCAAAATAAACTATTCATCATCATATTGGGGAGTCTCAATTGATTCAAACAATCACAAACTAAGTAATTGCTAAATGGCAATATATGTGGTTTAGAAAAATAATTATAAACTGAGTGTCACCTGAGGGAGAAGAAATATAGCTCAAATCTCCTTAAATAAATGTCTATGTCCTGTTTTGCATGAAGCAAGTATTTTGCATCTCAGAGCAAATTTTTAAAAACTATAAAATATGAATCAATTCTAATAATTTATCCATGTTTTCAGTATATGGGTACAGCAAAGATACAGGTTTTGATTTTGCTCAATTCAACTACATTCTTAAGGACAGATATACATGAAATGTTACTGAACAGTGATGCTATGTCTCCATCATTTTTACTTTTTTCTGTACAAAAGAGAACATCCAAGACTGAAGTTATTGAATCAACCAGAAAGGTTGATTGATAGCATATTATTATTGGTAGCAGTGAACCGTTGACAGAGCTGTGGGAAAACCCTAGCAACCTGGGGAAACATGGCCTCATAATCCTGGGAAAACTGAGCAAGTTACCCTCCATGCTACTGTGTATTTTGTGCTAAACTTTGAGAGACAGGAGAGAGTAAACAGAAAGACAAACATTTTAAGTCTGTGCCTAAGGGATGCCAATACAGGAAATACTGAATACTCAATACCACCAATTCAACTTTGCCTGTGGAAGAAGCAGATTTAAAGGAAGGTAAGGCAGGCCTGAAGAGAATAAAAGACATGCCCAGAAATCATCCTAAGGGACCTGTGGAAGGACAATAAACAAAAACATCCCTCAGTGATGGGGGGGTGGATGTCACAAGTTGCTTAAGTGCATATGAAACTTGAGTATTTGTGACCCCAGCTGGTGGAATCACCTCTCTCCTATTACTCACTGACTCACTACCCACTTATTAGCAGAAAGAATAGAGAAAGGGACCTTGTTTCATGGACAATGAGAGCTATCTCTCTGCTCAGATATCTAAAGAGTCTTGCTGCTGGGATGGTGCTTAGATAATGTTCATTAGCTGTGTATCTCTGTTGAGAAAATATGCCTACTTAACCTGTACGTGACATAAAAAGGTCACCTTTCATTTCTTTCTGTGCACAATTTTTCCCATGCCATGAAAATGAGGTAAATGGTAAGAATAACACACAAATGTGCTGGTTCAGAATATTTATTTCTTCTAAATGCCTCATGATTTTCTTTTTTAATGGCAGCTGCTGAAAATATGGAATAGCTACTGTATACTTGGTTTTATTATCCTTACTGAAAAATCTCTAGAAATAAATAATTCACATAGTTGAATTTATAAGGGCAACTTGGTTACTGTTGCTTTGGAAACTAGCTTTTCTGTGTATGTCCACAGACTCAGTTGATATTAACCATTATTTTTTAAATATCACAAATAATTCCAAATTTGCCAGGGGTTGTTTTTCTTCTCCCTTTATTGGTTGGATAAAGGCTATTCAAATTACATAGAAAAGGGTCTGATCACGAGTAACATCTAACCTGCACTTTCTGCTCTAGAAACTGCAAAAAGTATAACAGAACTAGGGCTTTGTGTTCAGTCAGGGAAGCTAGGGGTTAAATCTAGGGTGCCTTTCAGGCATTATAAATTTGAAATTTTCTCAGTGTAGCAAGGGTTGCTTTGTGATTCACTGAAGATTTCATTTAGGAAAATTTAATTAAATATTTACATGTGTAGATGCTATTAACAGATGGAAAATCCCATGGACAGAGGAGCCTGATAGGCTGCAGTCCATGGGGTCGCTAAGAGTCAGACACGACTGAGCAACTTCACTTTCACTTTTCACTTTCATGCATTGGAGAAGGAAATGGCAACCCACTCCAGTGTTCTTGCCTGGAGAATCCCAGGGACGGGGAGCCTGGTGGGCTGCCGTCTATGGGGTCGCACAGAGTCGGACACGACTGAAGCGACTTAGTGGCAGCAGCAGCAGCAGTGTTCTTTTAAAAATAGTTAACAAGTTAAGGCTGTAGCTACCGCTCCTCTGTTCCACCATAATTATATAATTTAATACTATTATTATTTAAGGAAAAAAATCACAAATAAATAAATATCAAAGCTATCTATTCAGGACATTTCCCTCTAGCTCTTAATTGTATAAAACAAAAATTGTAGAATCTTGGTTTTGAAACAAACTTTGGAAGTCCTCTAAGAATAGAGTGATAAGGTTTTGTCTTGATGAGGATAAAAATGAATGATGGTGATTGAAGGCTGGATCTATGGACTGTCCAATCAGATAGGGGTGAAAGGAAAATCACAAAACTGCCCAGGGACAAAAGATACACATAATGGAAGCTCTAAACTACCCAGATATCCTGTAAAGATACAATCTGCTAAAAACCAGTTTATCTCATAAAATTTGCCTTGTTTTTCAGACAATATCATTTTTCAGATTTTAGAGAAAACAATAAAGGCAATTGTTAGTCTGAACTTGGTTACTAAGACTGCAAACGATTGATGAACAAAAATTGACAGGTGCTTTTGGACCATGCTGCTTCAAAATTTAGAACAGCCAAGGAAGTATGTATTAGGTAGAATCAATAGGGTCAGAAGTCTTTGAAAAGTAAGTAGTTCCACTACCCACCTATTAGAATGGCCAAAATCTAGGAACACTGGTAATACCAAAAGCTGGTGAGCTTGGAAGCAATAGAAATTCTCATTCATTGCTGGTGGGTGTGTAAAACAGTACAGCCACGTTGAAAAACATTTTGGTGCTTTCTCATAAAACTAAAGCCACTTTTACCGTAAAATCCAGCAACTGTACTCCTTGATATTAACCCAATTGAACTGAAAACTTAAGTACACATAAAAACTTTCCCAAAATATTTACAGCAGCTTCATTTATACTCAGCAAAAGTTGGAAGCAACCAAGATATCCTTCAGTAGAGGAATGGATAAATAAACTGTGGTACACCCAAACAGTGAATATTATTCAGCACAAAATCAAATGACCTATCAAGCCAAAAAGATATGGAGGAACATTAAATGCATGTTACTAAGTGAAAGAAGTCAGTCTAAAAAGGTTACATACTGTGTGAGTCCAACTGCATGACATTCTGGAAAAGTTAAAACTATGGACAGGATAAAAAAGATTAGTGGTTGCCAGGGGTCCAGGGGTGGTGAGAGGAGGTGAGGTGAGGGAACATGTTCAACAAACATTTGGTGACTAAGTAAGATAATGAAAATGACCTGGAGAGAATTTGGAAAAACAAAGAAAGTGATTATTAGATGGGGACCTTTGTCTCTCTTTTATTTCTTTTATTGCTGTTCTACATTTCAGAAAGAACACTTTCAAATAACAAAGAATTCAAGATATATGTGCACATAATGTTTCCCTGATTTTCCATTCTGGTAACTGAAAGAGAAAGCAAACCTAATTTGTTGTAACTTGTAGTTTACACCTTCTGATAATGACCACATTTTATTCTCCGCATTCATAAGTTATCTAAGTATTCACAAGCTTAATTATCATTCTGAGTGTTGCTCAAACTTGATATTAATCAGGTTTACCCAAACACAAAATACCCAACTTTTTTTCTTTTTTGATTGTTGAAAATAGATTTGTCTATAAATTTAAACTGTCACACTGAGGAACTATCATGCTGAAGGAATGCTAAAAGATGACTAATAAAGGTACATTCTTTATGAGGACAGAATATGTGGAGTTTGTAATATATTTTTGCTACTGCTGGTGTCCTTGCAAAAGATGTAAGGCTGATTCTGAATCAGTTTGTGAATGACTCATTTGGTTTCAAGTAGTAATACCATTTACTTCCTATTGTCTGGGACTAGATTTTAACTGGAAGTAAAAAATGAGAGCCTAAATATGCTTCTTCACCTCTTAACAATGCAAGTTTGCTTCTGAGGAGCACTAAATCATAGAGAAGACAAAATATTATGTTACTAATTCAATAAATATTTACCACATCTACTTAAAATACAAAGTACTGTGGGTGAATTAAAATTAAATAAAATTTATTTATTTAATAAATGTATGATGTGGTAAGAGAATAATGGATATACAAACTACTTAAGACCTGACCTATAGAAATAAGTTCATAAAAACATTGGTGTTTGGCCACACTTCATGAAGAAGGTGGCATTTCATAGGTCCTTGCAGAATAATAAAATATGTAGAAGAAAAAGAGGAAGTTGAGGGGGGAATGCACGTAAGTGGAGAGGTGGGGAGGTGGTTGGTCTAAGCAAAAACAACTTCATTAGCAAAGGCAGAGAGGACTAAAAGTGTCAGGTGTTTGTGGGATGTATGGAATATTTCCACAAAGGATGATTGTTTAAAAAGATAAAATGGAAGACAGACCTAAAGAGTATGTTTTGGATAATATTGTGGGAAGCAGCAGATTCTAGGCTAAAATGATTGTATTTGTTCCATAGGAAATGAGGACCATATTAAGAGTTTACATGGAGAAGTGACGTTATCATAGCTGTACTCCAGGGCCCTGAATATTCATTGGAAGGACTAATGCTAAAGCTGAAGCTCCAATACTTTGGCAACTTGATGCAAAGAGCTGACTCATTGGAAAAGATCCTGATGTTGGGAAAGATTGAGGGCAGGAGGAGAAGCAGAAGACAGGATAAGATGGTTGGATGGCCATCACCGACTCAATGGACATGAATTTGAGCAACTCCAGGAGATAGTGAAGAACAGGGAAGCTTGGTGTGCTACAGTCCATGGGGTCACAAAGAGTCGGACACAACTGAGTGACTGAACAACAACTCCTCCAGGGAAATTATTTCAGCAGTGACGTTTTCAATGTATTTCAGAGAAAGAGTTTGACATGGGTGATTAATAAAGAGTCTAAGTGAGTAACAAGGAGGGATGGTCTAAGTGGTGGCATAATATGCCTTATTTCATTACTCAATATATTTGAGTCTTTAATGCAAAGTTTTCTTTTATAAACAAATATCATGGAAAATATTTATTCAGTATATTTTACTTAAAACCAAAGCAAAAGATCATATTATAGATTATGGTAAAAATAAAAGATTTAAAATAATTCTATCATTACTGACATTTATAATACTGTTTCAGTTCAGTTCAGTTCAGTCTGACTCTTTGCGACCCTATGGACTGCAGCATGCCAGGCTTTCCTGTACATTATCAACTCCTGTACGCCTACTCAAACTCATGTCCATCACATCAGTGATGCCAGTCAACCATCTCATCTTCTGTTGCCCCCTTCTCCTCTGCCTTCAGTCTTTCCCAGCATCAGGGTCTTTTCCAGTGAATCAGCTCTTCACATCAGGTGGCCAAAATATTGGAGTTTCAGCTTCAGCATCAGTTCTTCCAAAGAATATTCAGGCCTGATTTCTTTTAGGATGGACTGGTTGGATCTCCTTGCTGTTTAAGGCATTGTCAAGAGTCTTCTCCAACAACAGTTCAAAAGCATCAGTCCTTCAGTGCTCAGCTTTCTTTGTAGTCCAGCTCTCACATCCATACATGACTACTGGAAAAACTGTAGCTTTGACCAGACGGACCTTTGTTGGTAAAGTAATGTCTCTGCTTTTTAATATGCAGTCTAGGTTGGTTAATAATTGTAAAATAAAATATAAGGAGAGATCTAAAAATATTTTATAAACAAATCAATAACATTTTCAAAAATAATCTGAGGAAAATAGATCTCTGACATAATGTAAAATGCAAAGGCCCTGCTAGTTGTCACTTCAGCATCATTCCTTCTATTCTTCTTGGTAACAGAACCCACAAATGTGTTAAGGTATGTGGTCACCCAGATTAAAGGGTGCTAGCTTCCCTGCAGCTAGCTGGGCTCATGTCACTAAATTCTGGCCTATGTGATTTAGCAAAAATGTACTGTATGACTTCTAGGAAACGTCCTTACACAGAGAAGATGTGTTTTGTCCCTACTCCTCCTTACCACTTGTTGTAGCGCAGACTCTGGGGCCAGAAGGTAAGCAGCCACCTAGAAAAGATGAAGAGGCCAGGTATTCGGGATGGCAAAGCAATGATGCAGGAATCTGGTGCTCTGATGACCATAGAGTCGCTACATGTTGCTAGGATGTGGGAGGTAGATAAAAATCTTGCTTATGCTTATGGTTTTGATTTCCCCATCACTTGCAACCAAATCTAATCTTTAGAATTACTATTGTTCTAGATCTTAAAATTTGTCATCAGAAGAAAAAAACTGTAAGTATGTATGGGGATGGGTGTTAATAGTACTTATTGCAGATATCGTTTTGTAATATATGCAAATTATGAGTTATTATGCTGTATACCTGAAAGTATTATAATGTTATATGTAAAATTCTTTGGACTTGGCAGGTGTTGAAAGCTCTATTCTCTTCGGGAATGATTTTCAAGTTTCTTTGGAGGGAAGCCCATTACTGGGAAGACTTATCCAAGTTTCCGGTGGTGCAGGGCAATGCACCACCTCTGATTGACTGCCCATGATTCCTACCTGGGCCCCTAGACTTTCAGGGTGCCCCTCCAGCATGTCTCTTCTGAGAGAGAGAATCTCTCAGAGCCTCCTCACCTACTCTCCTCTACTTCTTTCCCTCGTCTGGTCTGTAAGAAACTCACTCATTCTTTGTCCCCAACAAATTCTGGAAAAACAGACTGCCTCCATGGATCAATGTCTCCTCATTCCACCATCAGAGCAGCCAACCAGCCAACCACAGTCAGCCTCCTACCCTTTCATTTGTCTGACCTGAGACTGGGTCCAGTAGGTCTCCAAGAAGCAAGAACTTGGAAGAACCATGCCAAGCTCGCTGGTTCTTCTGATGCCTGTTTTTCAAGGCAGTATAAAAAAGCAGAGGGTAGTAGACTTGCAGTTCCCAGATAGCTTTCCCCTAATTCCTCTTCTAATCTCCATTTCTGCCCTTTTGGATCATCAACATGGGTGGAGACCCACTCAGAACTAGTTTTTGATCATCTCCTTTGCAAGTACCATAGGCTAATCTCACACCTCATTTGATATATGGGAGACATTTGCACATGCTTACAAGGCCTCAGCCAAAGCTAAGACTTAGATACTTTAGTTTTAGTATTCAGTTATAATCATGAATATCTACTTTTTAAAATTTAGTTTTCATCATGTTTAGATACACTTTGTTGGAGTTTTGTTATTATTGTTTTGAAAACAATCATTTGCTTGTATGAACAAGATTCATTATTAAAAATGATGCCACCCACTGATCACAAAAGGCAACATGTTGCCCAATCTTCCAAATCTCCACTGGCTAACTTTCAAGGAATTCACTTAAACCACCTGAGGCATGTTTGCTACTACCCCACCTTATTTGTAACAGTTAGCCATTGTTTTCTCCCTGTTTAAGTTGGTACACCTGCAAAGGTAGTTACGTGGCCTTCCAAGCTAACAATAATGGCACTAAAGATGTTCAGCATAGTTGGAGACAATGGAAGGGATATCATAAGTAGGTTACACTTACTTGATCTTTTTTTCTATTTTGGTTTAATGAAAATAAAGCAATGGTTTTGTTGTATTTGTAGGACCAACTTTAAGAAAACTGTAGAATAAAATTATTGAAATTTTCCAAATAATTTATCCTTTTGTATTCAGGATTTTAAAACTTTAGAATTTTAGAAGTTGATATTTCATTAGTTGGTCCCCAATTTAGAGCTTGGCTACTGCCCACTTTTGATTTTGGGCATCACCTCATTACAGACATGTAATAAAATAGCCACCTCAATGCTTTGTTAGAGAGGATAAGAAGAGGTCTGTAGCATTGCTACCAAATACAAATTTTTTGTTGATACTAGCAATCAATCACTTTATTCACCAAAAATATAGTTAATAAAGTGTCTACTCAGTTAATAAGATAAAATTCTGAGGTTTTGTATGTGTTGGGATGTATTGTGCGTATGGTGGGAGGAGATAGAAAAAAGGGGGGGAAATGGTAAAATCTAAGAAATTACACATGTGAAAGCAGAATTTTTAAAATGCGAAAGGAAACAGAATAAAGTGTATCAAATAACTGCCACATATAAACTGAAGTATGTTCACAGAAAAATTATCCAAAAGTGATAAAGTCAAACCATATTATGTGAAGAGGACAGAAGAATTGATGCTTTTGAACCGTGGTGTTGGAGAAGACTCTTAAGGGTCTCTTGGACAGCAAGGAGATCCAATCAGTCCATCCTAAAAGAAATCAGTCCTGAATATTCTTTGGAAGGACTGATGCTGAAGCTGAAACTCCAATATTTTGGCCACCTGATGTGAAGAACTGACTCACTGGAAAAGACCCTGATGCTGGGAAAGATTGAAGGCGGGAGGAGAAGGGGATGACAGAGGATTAAATGGTTGGATATCATCACCGACTCAATGGACATGAGTTTGAGTAAATTCCAGGAGTTGGTGATGGACAGGGAGGCCTAGTGTACTGCAGTCCATGGGGTCGCAAAAAGACAGACACGACTGAGCAACCGAGCTGAACTGACTGATTTGTGTGCAGAAGACAATCTCAAGGGAAATATGTGAGCTACTTCATGTGTTGGAAGGTTTCTCATTTATAGAGAGAATAGACTCTCATGGTTCCTACTTTCTTAAAGAACAAAGCCCATGCATCTCAGTCTGGCATACAAAAACCTTACACAATCTGATTCCAAATTGTTTTTCCAACTGTAGGCTTTCTAATTGCAAACACATCAACTCCAAACAATTTCTCTCTTACTTCTACTTTTTCCTCGTATTATTTTTCTACCAAGAATGCCTTATTCCTCTTTTCTGTCTAAAGGACACTTACTCATCATCTAAAGATCAGTATGGATTTTTTCTTTTTTAAAAATTAATTAATTTTTAATTGAATGATACAATTTTACAGAATTTTGTCTTCTATCAAATTTCAACATGAATCAGCCATAGGTATACATATAATCCCTCCCTTTTGAACTTCCCTCCCATCTCGCTCCCCACCCCACCCCTCTAAGTTGATACAGAGTCCCTGCTTAAGTTTCCTGATCCATACAGCAAATTCCTGTTGGCTATCTATTTTACATATGGTAATGTAAGTTTCCATGTTACTCTTTCCATACATCTCACCCTCTCTTCCCCTCTCCCCGTGTTCATAAATCTATCCTCTATATCTGTTTCTCCATTGCTGCCCTGTAAATAAATTCTTCTGTATCATTTTTTAAGATTCTGTTTAAATGCATTAGAATATGGTATTTATCTTTCTCTTTCTGACTTACTTCACTCTGTATAATAGGTTCTAGGTTCATCCACCTCATTAGAACTGACTCAAATGCATTCCATTTTATGACTGAGCAGTATTCCATTGTGCCTATGTACCACAACTTCTTTATCCATTCATCTGTCGATGGACACCTAGGTCACTTCCATGTTCTAGCTATTGTAAATAGTGTTGCAGTGAACAATAGGATACATGTGTCTTTTTCAAGTTTGGTTTCCTTAGGGTATACACCTAGGAATTGGCTTGGTGGGTCATGGGAATAAAAAATTATTCCTAATTTTTTAAGGAATCTTCATAACATCATCCATAGTGGCTGTATCAATTTACATTCCCACCAACAGTACAAAAGCATTCCATTTTCTCCACACCCTCTCCAGCATTTATTGTTTGTAGACTTTTTGATGTTGGCCGTTCTCACTGGTGTGAGGTGATATCTCATTGTAGTTTTGATTTGCATTTCTCTATGCAAATGAGAATGAGAATGAGCGATGGTGAGTATCTTTTCATGCGTTTGTTAGCCATCTGTATGTCTTTGGAGAAATGTCTGTTTAGGTCTTTTCCCCACTTTTTGATTGGGTTGTTTGCTTTTCTGGCATTGAGCTGTATGAGCTGCTTGTATAGTTTGGAAATTAATCCTCTGTCAGTTGTTTCATTTGCTGTTGTTTTCTCCCATTCTGAGGGTTGTCTTTTCACCTTATCATTTCCTTTGCTATGCAAAAGCTTTTAAGTTTAATCAGGTCCCACTTGTTCACTTTTGTCATTTCCACTACTCTACGAGGTGGGTCATAGTGGATCTTGCTTTATGTCATCAAGTGTTCTGCCTATGTTTCCCTCTAAAAGTTTTATAGTTTCTGATCTTCCATTTAGATCTTTATCCATTTTGAGTTTATCTTTGTGTATGGTGTTAGGAAGTGTCCTTTTTTTTTTTAACTTTATTTTACTTTACAACACTGTATTGGTTTTGCCATACATTGGCATGAATCAGCCATGGGTGTATACAAGCTCCCAATCCTGAATCCCCCTCCCACCTCCCGCCCCATATCATCTCTCTGGATCATCCCCGTGCACCAGCCCCAAGCATCCTGTATCCTGTATCGAACATAGACTGGCACTTCGTTTCTTACATGATAGTATATATGTTTCAATGCCATTCTCCCAAATCACCCACCCTCTCCCTCTCCCTCACAGTCCAAAAGTCCGTTCTATACATCTGTGTCTCTTTTGCTGTCTCGCATACAGGGTCATCATTACCATCTTTCTAAATTCCGTAATATGTGTCAGTATGCTGTATTGGTGTTTTTCTTTCTGGCTTACTTCACTCTGTATAATCGGCTCCAGTTTCATCCATCTCATTAGAACTGATTCAAATGTATTCTTTTTAATGGCTGAGTAATACTCCATTGTGTATATGTACCACAGCTTTCTTATCCATTCATCTGCTGATGGACATCTAGGCCAAAGAACTAAATAGACATTTCTCCAAAGAAGACATACGGATGGCTAACAAACACATGAAAAGATGCTCAACATCACTCATTATCAGAGAAATGCAAATCAAGACCACAATGAGGTACCATTTCACACCAGTCAGAATGGCTGTGATCCAAAAGTCTACAAGCAATAAATGCTGGAGAGGATGTGGAGAAAAGGGAACCCCCTTACACTGTTGGTGGGAATGCAAGCTAGTACAGCCACTATGGAAAACAGTGTGGAGATTCCTTAAAACATTGCAAATAGAGCTGCCTTATGACCCAGCAATCCCACTGCTGGGCATACACACCGAGGAAACCAGAATTGAAAGAGACACATGTACCCCAATGTTCACTGCAGCACTGTTTATAATAGCCAGGAAGTGTTCTAATTTCATTCTTTTACATGTAGCTGTCCAGTTTTCCTTGCACCATTTATTGAAGAGGCTGTCTTTGCCCCAGTGTATATTCTTGCCTCCTTTGTCAAAAATAAGGTACCCATAGGTGTGTGTGTTTATTTCTGGGCTTTCTATCTTGTTTCATTGGTCTATATTTATGTTTTTGTGCCAGTACCATACTGCCTTGATGACTGTAGCTTTGTAGTATAATCTGAAGTCAGGAAGGTTGATTCCTCCAGCTCTATTCTTCTTTCTTAAGACTGCTTTGGCTATTTGGGATCTTTTGTGTTTCCATAAGAATTGTGAAATTTATTGCCCTAGTTCTGTGAAAAATGCCACTGGTAATTTGATAGGGATCACATTGAATCTGTAGATTGGTAATATAGTCATTTTCACAATATTGATTCTTCCTACCCAGAAACATGGACTATCTCTCCATCTGTTTATGTCAAATTTGATTTCTTTCATCAGTGTTTTATAATTTTCTGTGTACAGTTCTTTTGTCTCCTTAGGTAAGTTTATTCCTAGATATTTCATTCTTTTTGTTGCAATGGTGAATGGGATTGAGTCCTTAATTTCTCTTTCTGATTTTTCATTGTTAGTATATATAAATGCAATTGATTTCTGTGTATTGATTTTGTATCCTGCAACTTTGCTAAATTCACTGATTAGCTCTAGTAATTTTCTGATACTATCTTAAGGGTTTTCTATATATAGTATCATGTCATCTGCAAACAACAGGAGCTTTACTTTTTCTTTTCCAATCTGGATTCCTTTTATTTCTTTTTCTTCTCTGATTGCTGTAGCTATTGCAGAGTACATCAAGGGAAACACTGGGCTGGAAGAAGCACAAGCTGGAATCAAGACTGCTGGGGGAAATATCAATAACCTCAGATATGCAGATATACCACCCTTATGGCAGAAAGTGAAGAGGAACTAAAAAGCCTCTTGATGAAAGTGAAAGAGGAGATGAAAAAGTTGGCTTAAAGCTCAACATTTAGAAAATGAAGATCATGGCATCTGGTCCCATCACTTTATGGGAAACAGTGTCAGGCTTTATTTTGGGGGGCTCCAAAATCACTGCAGATGGTGATTGCAGCCATGAAATTAAAAGACGCTTACTCCTTGGAAGGAAAGTTATGACCAACCTAGGTAGCATATTAAAACGCAGAGACATTACTTTGTCAACAAAGGTCCATCTAGTCAAGGCTATGGTTTTTCCAGTAGTCATGTACGGATGTGAGAGTTGAACTGTGAAGAAAGCTGAGTGCCGAAGAATTGATGCTTTTGAACTGTGGTGTTGGAGAAGACTCTTGAGAGTCCCTTGGACTGCAAGGAGATCCAGCTGGTCCATCCTAAAGGAGATCAGTCCTGGGTGTTCATTGGAAGGACGGATGCTGAAGCTGAAACCCCAATACTTTGACCACCTCATGTGAAGAATTGACTCATTGGAAAAGACCCTGATCCTGGGAGGGATCAGGGGCAGGAGGAGAAGGGGACAACAGAGGATGAGATGGCTGGATGGCATCACCAACTTGATGCACATGAGTTTGGGTGAACTCCAGGAGTTGGTGATGGACAGGGAGGCCTGGAGTGTTGCAATTGATGGGGTCGCAAAGAGTCAGACACGACTGAGTGAGTGAACTGAACTGAACTGAACTGAGGACTTCCTAAAACAAAAAAACAAAAGCCCAGCACTAAATGGCTTCACAAGAGAATTCTATCAAACATTTAGAGAAGAGCTAATGCCTATCCTTCTAAAATGCTTTAAAAAAATTACAGAGAAAGGAACACTTCCAAACTCATTCTATGAGGTCACCATCACCCTGATACCAAAACCAGACAAAGACAACACAAAAAAAGAAAACTACAGGCCAATATCACTGATGAATATGGATGCAAAAATCCTCAAGAAAACTTTAGCAAACAGAATTCAGCAACACATCAAAAAGCTCATACACCATGATCAAATTGGGTTTGTTTCAGGGACACAAGGATTCTTCAATATGTGCAAATCAATCAATGTGATATACTATATTAACAGATTAAAAGATAAAAACCATATGATAATCTCAATAGATGCAGAAAAAGCCTTTGACAAAATTCAGCAACCATTTATGATTAAAACTCTTCAAAAAAATGGGCAGAGAAGAAACTACATCAATATAGTAAAGGCCATATATGATAAGCCTACAGCAAATATTATTCTCAATGGTGAAAGACTGAAAGCATTCCCCCTAAGATAAGGAACAAGACAAAGGTATCCACTTTCACCACCATTATTCAACATAGTTTTGGAAGTCCTAGCTACAGCAATCAGAGAAGATAAAAATCAGAATGAATTTCTAAGTAAACATTTAACTTCCTATGCTTCCTACATGATGATTCCTAGATCTAGGATTATTATTGTTGCTGCAATTTCCCATTATCATTTTTACATAATAAAGTTTAAATTTCCATAATGTAGATTAAGAATTTGAAAACGAAAATTGAGCTTGACCATTATGTCCCCACAATTACTGATGAATAGCTATGTAAGGTTGAGATGAAGAAAGTCTTTGTCAGCAAACACTAAAGACATAATACATTAGGAAAATATTACCTGCTTTGTCACAAAAAATAGAAATAAAAAGTAAAAAATGAAATTAAGGGGCAAACAATAATGTTCCCATTATAAGTTGGGAAATTAAATATAGTCAAAACACACAGAGCACTGACTATTCAGTGCTCCACCTGCCTAATCAGAATGGATCACTTGTTCCCCTCTAGTCTCATAGCAATTTTGTTTTCAATCACTTTCATCATGTTCTAATTCTATATGGATCTTTTCTGACTAGTCTGAGATTCCCTAAAGTGGAGCTATTTCACATTTATCTTCTCCTTTTTGCTCTTCAATTAGTAATTCAAACAGTGGAACTGTAATAAGCTGAATTATGGGCTGAATTATGCCCCCCTAAATAATATGTGTATTTGCTAACCCATGGTACTTGTGAACATGATAATACTTGGAAATAGGGTATTTGCAGATATAGTCAAGCTAGAATGACATCATTAGGGTGAGCCCTAATCTGTGTTTTATAAGAAGTGAAGATACAAACACAGCTACACAGGGAAATACCATATTATGATGGAGACAGAAATGGGGGTGTGCTCAGTCACTCAGTCATGTCCAACTCTGCAACCCTTTGGACTGCAGCCTGCCAGGCTCCTGTGTCCATGGGATTCTCAAGGCAGGAATACTAGAGTGGGTTGCCACTGCCTACTCCAGGGGATCTTCCTGACCCAGGGATCAAAACCCTGTCTCCAGCACTGGCAGACGGATTCTTTACCACTTGGCCACCTGCGAAGCCTCAGAGATGGGAGAGACGCATCTAAAGCTAAAAAAAAAAAAGAAAAGAACTGCTGGCAACACCAGAAGCTACGAAAAGAGCATGGAACAGATTCTTTCCCAGAAATTTCAGTGAGAGAATGGCCCTGCCAATTCCTTGATTTTGGACTTCTAGGCTCCAGAGATATAATAAATTTCTATTGTTGTAAGCCATCCAGTTTTTGGTACTTTGTTACATCAGCTTCTACATGACCTCCAGGGATAAATTCAGAACCAAAAGTTGGATTTTAGAGGGAGAAAATTCTTACTCTATATTAGGAAAAAGCTTCTTAGCGTGAAAGTAGTTCATAGGCAAAATTACTTCAGGAGGTCTGGAGTTCTGCTTTGTGGCAAGAAATATAAATATAAATATATGATGCAGCTGTATAAAGAAATGCAAGCCACAGATAGGTATTTAGACACTGTTCTAAATCTAAGATTCTGAAATATGCTACTTCAAATTAACAAAATAGTTAATAACTGTTTGACAGTCTAGTTTTTATAATCCAAGATTCATTGAAATAAGTAAGCTTAGTCAAGTTGTCCTGGGCTGAACGAGGTCAAGTAATATTAGCTCCATCTACTGGTATATGAACAATGACTCTGTGATAATATTTATGCAAGTTACCTTGAACAGCACATAACAGATATTCAGTAAAAAATGATTTCCTTTCCTTTTCCTTTTCCAGAAGGTAGAAAAACAAAAATAAGAACTATGGATGTCTTAAAGTTTTAAAATTTATCTAAAATCCCTATATCTGAAAAAGATAATTGAGGTAATCTGCAAAGTTCATTTTAGACACTGATTTAGATTAAGGAGGTCTTATTAAAGTAGAATTAAAATTTGAGTACAACTGGGCCAAGCCAGAATACAAGATTATAATTCAATTAAACCAACACATAAAGCCCTTTGTAAGAGTCAAAAATAATGTAAGATGAGAATACAAATGTAAATATGGCTATTTTTGACAACACATTTCAATTACCAGAATAAATATAATCTTTCTTTATTGTGCTTGTATAGAAGAAAACATTCAATTAAGATACATTGAATTGTAAATGTCCAATGACTATTGGGGTTAAAACACTCTTCAAATAGCTATGACGATTATAGCTCACCTCCTATACTTTTTGTGGACTATTATTTTATGAAAACAAGCCAAAGAAAATCTCAACAATTTTGTATGTACATGAGAATAAATGGATATCATGCATATGTATAAGTGTATAAATATCTACATATTTATAGAGTCTCTGAATTGCTACAGTTTAGAGTATAAACACATACCACATGTATATTTTTCACCAGTTATGCGACAAATCTGTGTTAGAACTGACTTTTCATAAATGTGTCTTCTCTACCTCAACTTTATTGTTGTAGTCTCCCTCTATTGCTCCCTATAGGAAAACATTTAGAAGCAAACATATTCCCACACCAGATCAGATCGACTATATTCTTTGTAGCCAAAGATGGAGAAGTTCTATACTGTCAGCAAAAACAAGACTGGGAGCTGACTGTGGCTCAGATCATGAACACCTTATTACAAATTTCAGACTGAAATTGAAGAAAGTAGGGAAAAACAATAGGCCATTCAGGTATGACCTCAATCATATCCCTTAAGATTATATGGTGGAAGTGACAAATAGATTCAAGGGATCAGATATGATAGACAGAGTGCCTGAAGAACTATGGACAGAGGTTCGTAACGTTGTAGAGGAGGTGGTAATCAAAAAGAAATGCAGAAAGGCAAAGTAGTTGTCTGAGGAGGCCTTACAAATAGCTGAGAAAAGAAGAGAAAAATCAAGGAAGGAAAGGAAAGATATACCCATCTGAATGCAGAGTTCCACAGAATAGCAAGAGAGAGAACAAACATTTTTAACTGAACAGTGCAAAGAAATAGGGGGAAATAGTACAATGGGAAAGACTAGAGATCTCTTCGAGAATATTAGACATACCAAGGGAGAATTTCATGCAAAGATGGGCACAATAAAGGACAGAAATGGTATGGACCTAACAGAAGCAGAAGATATTAAGAAGAGATGGCAAGAATACACAGAAGAACTATACAAAAAAGATCTTCATGACCCAGATAACCATGATGGTATGATCACTCACCTAGAGCTAGACATCCTGGAGTGCAAAGTCAAGTGGGCCTTAGGCAGCATCACTACGAACAAAGCTAATAGAGGTGATAGAACTCCAGTTAAGCTATTTCAAATCTTAAAAGATGATGCTGTGAAAGTGCCACACTCAACATGTCAGCAAATTTGGAAAACTCAGCAGTGGCCACAGGAATGGCGAAGTTCAAATTTTCATTCCAATCCCAAAGAAGGGTAATGCCAAAGAATGTTCAAACTACTGCAAAATTGCACTCATTTCACATTCTAGCAAGCTAATGCTCAAAATCCTTCAAACTAGGCTTGTGAACTAAGTTCTTATGAACAATATGTGAACTAAGAACTTCCAGACATACAAGTTGGATTTAGAAAAGGCAGAGGAACCGGAGATCAAACAGCCAACATTGACTGGATCATAGAAAAAGCAAGAGAATTCCAGAAAAACATCTACTTCTGCTTCATTGACTACACTAAAGCTTTGACTGTGTGGATCACAACAAACTGGAAAATTCTTCAAGAGATGGGAATACCAGACCAGCTGAGCTGCCTCTTGAGAAACCTGTATGCAGGTCAGGAAGCAACAGTTAGAACCGGACATGGAACAATGGACTGGTTCCAATTTGGGAAAGGAGTACATCAAGGCTGTATATTGTCACCCTGCATATTTAACTTATATGCAGAGTACATCATGAGAAATGCTGGGCTGGATGAAGCTCAAGCTGGAATCAAGATTGCTGGGAGAAATATCAATAACCTCAGATATGCAGATGACACCATCCCAATGGCAGAAATCAAAGAGGAATTAAAGAGCCCCTTGATGAAGGTGAAAGAGAAGAGCTGGCTTAAAATTCAACATTCAAAAATTGAAGATCATGGCTCTGGTCCCATCACTTCATGCAAATAGATGAGGATACAAGGAAACAGTGATAGACTTTATTTTCTTGGGCTCCAAAATCACTGTGGACAGTGGGCGCAGCCATGAAAATAAAAGACTTGCTTCACGGAAGAAAAACTATGACAAACCTAGATAGCATATTAAAAAGCAGAGACATCACTTTGCCAAAAATGGTCCATATAATCAAAGCTATGGTTTTTCCAGTATTCATGTACAGATGTAAGATCTGAACAATAAAAAAGGCTGAGCATCGAAGTTTTGATGCCTTGGAACTGTGGTGCTGGAGAAGACTCTTGAGAGTCCCTTGGACAGCAAGGATATCAAGCCAGTCAATTCTAAAAGAAATCAACCCTGTATATTCATTGGAAAGAATGATTCTGAAGCTCCAATGCTTTGGCCACCTGATGTGAAAAGCTAACTCATTGGAAAAGACCCTGATGCTGGGAAAGATTGAAGACAGGAGGAGAAGGGGGCAACAGAAGATGAGATGGTTGGATGGCATCACCGACTCAATGGATATGAGTTTGAGCAAACTCTGGGATATAGTGAAGGACAGGGAAGCCTGGCGTGCTGCAGTCTATAGGGTCACAAAGAGTAGGACACCACTGCATAACCAAACAACAACCCTCTACTGCCCCCTAAGGAAAACATTTAGCAGCAAACATATTCCCATACCAAAATCCTGAGTCCATCGAACCTGACTCAGCGACCCCATGAAACAGAGCCCGCCAAGCTCCTCTGTTCGTGGGATTCTCTAGGCAAGAATGATGGAGTAGATTGCCATGCCCTCCTCCATGGGATCTTCCTGACCCAGGGGTCAAACCAGTGTCTCTATGTCTCTTGCACTGGTAGGCAGGTTCTTTACCACTATGGGCCACCTGGGAACCCCAAATATCTTATTACATACCATTATTTTTTAACCTGTGTCTTATGAGGTAATAGATAATGAAATTACAGTATATCTACTCCCGGTCAAAATAACTCCTTGGAAAGACCATTTATGTGCCCTGTGCAAAAGTTAGTCCATTGTTTCAATATTTTAAGAAACTATAGTCACAGAAAGAATATTGCCTGGTAAATGTTTATTTAAAACATGCCCCCAAACTGGACTAGAACTCTGAAATGTTAGAGTTCCTTCAGAAGTGTTTGCCCAGATTCACAAATCTTTCAGACTGTGTCTGTACAGAGTTGCTGACTCTAGTCATTTCTTCAGACAGGCTTCTCTGGTACCTTTTTATTCTGTTCCAATAAAAATATTTTCAAGAGCAAGGAAAGTTTTTCTTGAGAGGCCATTTCTACACACTTAAAAGTTTATTTCAATAATTCTGCCTTTTTGGAACTAAATAAACTTTGAAACTGAAGAAGAAAATGAGTAACTTAAACACTTGTGTAGCTTTAGCTACGTATCATCAATTTCCTTTCTAAACAGTTACCTTTGTGGGGTCTCCCACACTATCAACTCTCACCATTATAAAAGTCTGATTACAGCACAGTAATTAAAATAAAGCTGAGAAAAGAAGATTTTTAAACTAATTTGCATCTCTGTTGGAGTTGTGTGATTTCCAGTGTGCACTTATTGCTTTGAGATGTTGGGAGGATTATAGCACAGGTTTTCAAATCAAATAGGCAGATTCAAATCCTAGCTTTGACAGTAATTAGCCATGTGTAGTCTTGAGCAAATTGGAGAAGGGAATGGCAACCGGTTTCAGTATTCTTGCCTGGAGAATCCCATGGACAGAGGAGCCTGGTGGGCTACAGTCCATGGGGTCACAAGGAGTTGGACATGACTGAACAACTAACAGTGTGCAAATAATGGTAAGGAATACCTATACACTAGCTAGTATTGTTGTGAAAGTTAAATTAGATCTTTAAAATATCTAATATCCTTTATTAGACATAAAGCTTATGTCACATGAGGACACTTAATACTGACATTTCCTCTTTCCTTTTGTGATGAATAACGGGGGGGGGGGGTGTGATGAAAGCAATCAAAATCAACTTTCAAAATATTCATCATATGATTTTGGATTCACATTCTTTTTTGGAAAACAATGTTGGGTAGTTCATACGGATGGTTCCAGGAAGGCAGGGTACCATCCATGTCTTTATTTTTGGTAGAAATCACATGACTAAGAAATAAACAGTACTTTCAGAGAGAGAGATTTGAAATTAAATGAAGGGTGGGTGAATGTCATTGCACTGCAGTATTTCATTTTTAAAAAATTTCAAGAGCGTGTTTGCACATAATGCCGCTCACATCATTATGTGCCTGCAGTAACATGGATATTTAAGGTGGGGCCAGATTCACTGCAGGGTGTGGCATACAGATATCAATACATGGCAAAGGTGGCTTGAGTAATTTTAGCCTCCAGGTTTCTCAGTCATCTGATGGGCTTTCTGATAGAACACTGTAGGTGGAGGGTGTTAACACCAAAAGCTAAGAAAAATAAAGACAAACCTAGGGGTATTGCCATGGTTAGTTTCTTACCAGTGCATGGTGGCCTCCACAAGTTTGAGATTCATTCAACAAATACTGGTTAAGTACTAATTTCATGCCGGTCTCTGTATGGTTACTAACTAGAATACAGCAGTCAACAAAACTGATACTGTTCTTGACCTCATGGAGCATGCAGTCTTGTGTCAGAAAGATGTATCTGTAAGTACTTTTGAAGATGATTAGAACATTAATAAAAGGGCAACCAGACAACCCCATGAAGACAACCGGAAGGTTTAGTAGCCATCAAGGGAATGTACCTAAAATCTCTGTGAGCAATGATACTTCTTCAATAAGCTGATACATAAATATGTAGTGACAATATCACTTAGAGAAAATAGGCAAAATAAACCAAAAGAGTTAGATAGAACTGTTGAAATATTTTCTGAATATGAAATATTTTACATAGTAAGTCTCTTATTTGGGTAATTCTTAAAGGCTGATGGCCACCATTTGCTTAGAATTCAACTGTTATGGGGGCTAATTTCAACAATCTCTTTGGGAAGATTCTGAGTATGAATATCTTTTTAAGTTGACCTTTGAAGGATAAAATATCTAGATAATTTTACAAGGTATGACATATCTGTTGCGTCTGTTTTCTGGTTTTAGCCATTGAATTTTCATGCCTAATAACTGTCTTCAAATAGACATGGACTCAGACTCAAAATGACGGAATGCCACTTATAAAATTGAGAAAGATGATATAAGGAGTATCTGGGTATATTAACAACTAGGTATGGTACCTTTCTGGGAAGAATAAGATCAATACATATTGATGGAGTCTCTGGCTGTAATCCATAAGCTCTGCCAGCTGCTTTCTGCTAATCATTGAAAGGGCCTTAGTTGGTTTTCGAGCACTTCCAATCATGTCTTAAATGTTTTAAAGTATTTCTTTTTCCTTCCATATTGCCTAAGAAGAAGGAAAAAATTATATTTGCATAGATGCATTCCTGTGATGTCAGCATGAAGTCTTTACAGATGTCTTTTTCAATCAGAAATAAGAAATTTTCTATATTATTTTCAAAAATCAAGAACACTGCTTTTCCTAAAAATAACCTCAATTACCATATAGCCATTGCTCAAATTTAAATGTGAAAATCTATTTTCGTTTGAGGTTATCCTTGTGTGCGTGCTCACTGCTCAGTCATGTCCACTGCTCTGCGACCCTGTGGACAGTAGCCTGCCAGGCTCCTCTATCCATGGAATTTTCCAGGCAAGAATACTGGAGTGGGTTGCCATTTCCTACTCTGTGGGATTTTCCCGGCCCAGGAGTTGAACATGTGTCTCTTGCATTGGCGGGTGTATCCTTTACCACTGTGTCACCTGGGAAGCCCACGGTTATCCTCAGTTCAGTTCACTCACTCAGTCAGCCCCATGGACTGCAGCACACCAGGCCTCCCTGTCCATCACCAACTCCAGGAGTTTACAGTTAGCCTAGAAATATGCAAATTTTATAAGCTGACTTCTTATACAGTAAGAAGTAGTTTCTTGAAGTATTAATTTCTACCTATGAACATAAGTATTAATAATAATACCAGCTGTGAACACCTGACAAATAGGTAAGTGTAATTATTGATATTTTCCTGTTATAGAAAGTAACAAAGCAGGCAATTAATTTCCTCAATGTTATAGCAGAAGAGTTAGGGTCTGAATCAAAGTCTTTTTTACTTCAAAATTCTTGTACTTGACCACAAAGGCCTTATTTTGAACATAAATTTAAAAGAATATTTACATGTAATTTGTAATAGTTTCATTTTATGGCTCATAAAGTTTAAGTGATGGTTGGATAAGGACTCCAAAAAGACCCAATAGGGAGTTTTTTTTTTTTTTTCCTGTAAAAACCATTTAGTTCACTTTCTTTGGCATCAGAGAGTAAATAGCAAGTTCTTGTCAATGAAGAGTAGCGTAGACCCTGCCTCTAGAAGTTGGGGCAGTATGAAAACAGCTAATACTTGCTGCTTTAGTCCTCATTAAAATGAAAATCTTGGTAACTGCATTTCTTCTCTGTGTGTGAGTGTGTGTATGTATATGCACATATTCTACTTGAAGCATTCTTAAATTTATTCTTAAGAATGTATGTATTTTGAACAGGATGCCACTATTGAATATTTTTTCCTTAAAGTTTCTATTTGTGAGTATGAAATATTTCCTGGTCTTCTTCCAAAAGTTTATTCAATATTCAATCAAATTGCACTTACTAGCAAAAATTTTGGAAAGGTGGTCTTTCTCTGATAAATAGTATTAGATTGTAAATTGGTGTTCTTTCGTTTCACAATATAGAAAACAATTCTAGTTAATTTAGTCAAAAAGGGAAGCTTATAGGATATGAAGTGAGGGCTCCCAAAGGTGAATGAGAAGTTGAGGGACTGATCTAAGAGCAAGACCAGGGCAGTTCAAGGAGATGAGGAACAATGTCTTCAAGGAGCAACCTCCCCAGTGAATCAGCATCAGTTGCATAGTGTCCTCTGTTTGGTCACTGAGCTCAAGATTCCTGTTCCAGGAGATGGGACTTGGACAGCTTCCACTGGGGCACAGGTCCACTAGCTGCCAGAAAAGGACAAGGCACCTTCCCCTCTTATCAGACTGTACACAGTGAGGATTAAGTACCTTCCTCAGGACAAAACAGAGGTGTCTTACCCAAAGGAGGAGGAATGAATATTAAGAGGCTAAACAAATAAAGTTATCCTAGTACAGTAACTACAACATATTATTCTCTTCATATTTTTTAAAATAAAGGGCATCAACATTCACTATTCTTAGTATTAAATTTTAATTTTGACAGCTACTTTTTTTTACCAACAATAAAAAGCATGACCTTTTAGATGTACTTAACATTTTTGAAGCTATCAAAACAATGTTGCAATTAATTTTTAGAATTAATTCACATTTTCAGCATCTACAGGAAGAGACGTCTTCACTTTCAAAACGCAAGATTTTTATTTCCAGGTTTGGGGTGGGGGTGATTTGCTGGGAGGAGGACTCAAGTAGTCATCTAGAAACTTCATTTCATCTCTTTTTTCTCCTTGCCGTTCTATCCCAAGTCCCTTACACCCACTTTAGCTCATGGTTTTTTTTTTCATATGTAACTTCTGAAAAAACTAAAACTACAGTTTCTGTATTCCAAATCCAATTTTTAGTTTTAGCATCTAAATCTTATTTTTATGCTCACCTTTACCAAGCTGTACAGATCATTAGACATTAGTACATTCAACTTCACTTTTTATGTAAGTTTTTTTTTTGTCAACTCAGGGTTCTTTTAAAAATTTTTTTAGCAACTCCTATGAACTTTCTAATTTTGAACCCTATGTAGAAAATATGTCTATTTTTACTATCTGTCTGTCTCACATTGTATTATTAGGAAAGAACTTTTCAGTATGAATTTCATGAGATCAAGCAGATGACTAATTCCTGTCACACGGTTACAGTGAGTTTCTTAAGTTTCCCTCTCCTGATTTCTAAAGATATCACCTCCTCGGTGGCCCATCACTCTACATCCACATCATTTGCAGTGCAGAAAATGTTTAGCATAAATGCAGAGTTAAATTGAGAAATAATTCCTTTAGGAAGGGGAAATGCATGATAATGAATCCAGGTAATGTTTTGTTTCTGAATCTGGGTGCTGGTTCAGTTCAGCTCAGTTGCTCAGTCGTGTCCAACTCTTTGTGACCCCATGAATCGCAGCACGCCAGGCCTCCCTGTCCATCACCAACTCCTGGAGTTCACTCAGACTCACGTCCATCGAGTCCGTGATGCCATCCAGCCATCTCATCCTCTGTCGTCCCCTTCTCCTCCTGCCCCCAATCCCTCCCAGCATCAGAGTCTTTTCCAATGAGTCAACTCTTCGCATGAAGTGGCCAAAGTACTGGAGCTTCAGCTTTAGCATCATTCCTTCCAAAGAAATCCCAGGGTTGATCTCCTTCAGAATGGACTGGTTGGATCTCCTTGCAATCCAAGGGACTCTCAAGAGTCTTCTCCAACAACACAGTTCAAAAGCATCAATTCTTCAGCGCTCAGCCTTCTTCACAGTCCAACTCTCACATCCATACATGACCACAGGAAAAACCATAGCCTTGACTAGACAGACCTTAGTCGGCAAAGTAATGTCTCTGCTTTTGAATGTGCTATCTAGGTTGCTCATAACTTTCCTTCCAAGGAGTAAGCATCTTTTAATTTCATGGCTGCAGTCACCATCTGCAGTGATTTTGGAGCCCCCCAAAATAAAGTCTGACACTGTTTCCACTGTTTCCCCATCTATTTCCCATGAAGTGATGGGACCAGATGCCATGATCTTCGTTTTCTAAATGTTGAGCTTTAACCCAACTTTTTCACTCTCCACTTTCACTTTCATCAAGAGGCTTTTTAGTTCCTCTTCACTTTCTGCCATAAGGGTGGTGTCATCTGCATATCTGAGGTGATTGATATTTCTCCCAGCAATCTTGATTCCAGCTTATGTTTCTTCCAGTCTAGCATTTCTCATGATGTACTCTGCATATAAGTTAAATAACCAGTTAAATAACGTACTTCTTTTCCTATTTGGAACCAGTCTGTTGTTCCATGTCCAGTTCTAACTGCTGCTTCCTGACCTGCATACAGATTTCTCAAGAGGCAGGTCAGGTGGTCTGGTATTCCTATCTCTTTCAGAATTTTCCACAGTTTATTGTGAGCCACACAGGGTAAATAGAAGTTATAGAAGGCATCTGCTTCTGAAACAACCTAGATTAATCAGCAATAAAACCCTACCCTCAGGCACTCCTGAGTTTCATGTAATTGTTTACAAAATATTGCTGAGCCTTTCTGTGTCACCAGGCACGCCCTCCCACAAATTTTCATTTCTGTAGATGATTGAACCTGTTTACATTTCTTAAATCAACATTTATTAAACTAAAGATTTTAAATGTTTATGGATGAATTCTTTCTTGTTTCCCAATAGTAGGTGGGGAATCTATTGCTGATTCAGGGAATCAATTTAGTGGGTTTAGTGGGTCTTTTTTTGGATTAAATAGAATATAAAGTAAAAATATTATTGTGAATCCTGAATCTCAAAAGTAAACAATACTTTATGAAACTTCTGTTTCAGGTGTGTGTGTATGTCTGTTTGTCTTTATGGATCAGGTCATGATGTACAGTGAGTTACCCTGTAAGGTTTGCAGTAAAAACTCTAGTCCATAATACAGTATTGTAGACACATCTACTGCTGTAAGTCACTCAGAAACTTGTATCACTTGTATCCAATAAAACTTGTATCACTTGCTTTAACCAATAAAATATTCTTGCGTGTGTTTATTTGGAGATAGGAGGTGAGGCGAATTGGACATTTCTAGGAATCAAAAGGCTGTCAGCCAAAAAGTGCATTATTCCCAGAAAGTAAGGTTTCAGCGAAATAATTAAAATGAGTTTGGCCAGCACTACTGAAAAGCTCATTCGCCAGAACTGTTGTTGCTGATCGGAGAAGGCAATGGCATCCCATTCAGTACTCTTGCCTGGAAAGTCCCATGGATGGAGGAGCCTGGTAGGCTACAGTCCATGGGGTCGCTAAGAGTCGGCACAACTGAGCGACTTCACTTTCGCTTTTCACTTTCATGCATTGGAGAAGGCAATGGCACCCCACTCCAGTATTCTTGCCTGGAGAATCCCAGAGACAGAGGAGCCTAGTGGGCTGCCGTCTATGGGGTCACACAGAGTCGGACACGACAGAAGCGACTTAGCAGTAGCAGCAGCAATCGATGCTGATTCAGTTACTACTTCTTTTTCTTGAACTGCTTTTCCCATCATAAATGGGGCTAATTAATATCTTTAAAAATTCCAAGTACAAAATCAAACATTGTGCATCTTCTTGTTTTCATCCTCAGAGAGGATTGCAAAATTCTACAGTGCCCTGTATTTCTTTTAGAACTCTAAGTTCAGTTCAGTTCAGTTGCTCAGTCATGTCCGACTCTTTGTGACCCCATGAAAGGTAACGCGCCAGGCCTCCCTGTCCATCACCAGATTCATATTCTCTTTCCTACAGGCCACCTTAACAGGACTGGTTCAGAAACAAAGTCTGTCTGGTTACAGCTTACTAATCCACCCACAAATGATTCTTATGTCTCTAACATACCATGGTAAACCCCTCACCATATCCACCCTCTTTTTGGAAATCTAGAAACACTATGAGGTTGTTTCATTTAAAGGATCATCCACCTGTTGATTTCTTTTTTAGCCTTATTTTACCCCTATCAACCAGTCCATTCTGAAGGAGATCAGCCCTGGGATTTCTTTGGAAGGAATGATGCTAAAACTGAAACTCCAGTACTTTGGCCACCTCATGAGAAGAGCTGACTCATTGGAAAAGACTCTGATGCTGGGAGGGGTTGGGGGCAGGAGGAAAAGGGGACGACAGAGGATGAGATGGCTGGATGGCATCACTGACTCGATGGACGTGAGTCTGAGTGAACTCCAGGAGTTGGTGATGGACAGGGAGGCCTGGCGTGCTGCGATTCACGGGGTCGCAAAGAGTCGGACACGACTGAGTGACTGAACTGAACTGAACCCCTATCAAAATACATATAATACAAAAATAAATGGTGACCTAGGTTTATTTAGGATAAGCCACATGAGATGGCCATTATTTGATCATTCTACAAAACAACAGATACAACCAAACAATGTGAGTATACTCAGCTATGGTATAAGTCTATTAAGAAATTGTGTCCAGGGATTTGGAAGCTTGAGTGGGGAAGTTCAAATGATCTATTAAGAAGATAACTCCATGGAGATGTTTATAAGTTCTATTAAAACTAGCACTTAATAAATTTTATTATTTATCTCTTCAATACTGAGAACACCTATTGAAAACCCATGGTGGGCTCAGACCATTTCTTAGGTGTTCAGGTGAGAAAGTTGAGTAAGATATAACTCCTGACCCAAAGGCACCCATAGTCTACTAGCCTGTATTCTACTTGAATTTGAATGGAAGCATTAGCTTTAAAGTCTGTGTTGCCAAAATATTGTATCTTAAACATCAATTTCCCCCTATTTTTATAATTAAATATAACTTTTTATTTAAAAAGAAAGTAATACCTGCTCATTATTAGTGAAATGTTACATAAACGTGCTAGTTGTATAGTAAACCTCCTTTGCTGGTGTTATCTGTTTGGAATTTTAAGATATTTCAGTGTGACCATAATCTAGACAGTGCTAAGGAATCGTTAAAGTGGCTATTTTGTAAAAAACTCTTTGGAATGCCTTTTCTTGAGAAATTTAAGGAAGAAAATATACAAAGACAACCTTCAAGACCTGTGCTGTCAAAATACAAACATAATGAAGGGTCATTATCAAATCCAGGTCTCCTGCATTGCAGGCAGATTCTTTACCATCTGAACCATCAGGGAAGCCTATATATATATATATCACATTCCAAAGATTCCTGTTGGAAAATTTTGAAAGAAAGGAAGATTTATTGAATAAACATTAAAAACAACAAAGAATTCCCAAAGGAGAAAAAAATGTTCAGGGAATTTCTAATTAAATAGAACTGAAGAATTAAATAATGGCACAGATCATAGACCGCCAACGTTCAGAACTGTTTCCATCCTGACATTTAAGAAGAATGAAAAGCCACTCTGCAGACGTTATCCAGCAGCCTTGGGTGGAATGTCTCAGTGCTCCAAGGGCCATCTGGGCCAGAAGCCACCTTGTTTTTCCAACCTCCTTTGGGACCAAGAGGGTGATGGAGACCAGCAGTGGTGAGGTATCAAGAGAATATTTAAAAGAGATTATGTCAGAGCACATACTACATAAATCCCTTGGCATTCCTTGGCAGCAATAAATAACTTAGCTCTAGAATCGAGGTGAATGGAAAAAATCAAGAGGGCTATAATGGTGAGAAATGAAACTATTTATAACAGTAGTTTTCAAACTTTTTAGTCCTGGGAGATTATACTCTTAAAAAAGTTATTGAGGCCCCTAGAGTTTGTTTAAAGGGTTATAACTAGCTTATCAGTTATAAATTAAAACTAATAAAAAGTTTAAATATTACTTTATTCACTTAAAGAGAGCAATAATACAGCCACTATTCTTTTTTATTTAGTTGCTAAGTCGTGTCTGACTTTGCAACCCCATGGACTCCTCCATCCATGGAATTTTCCAGGCAAGAATACTGGAGTGCATTGCCGTTTCCTTCTCGAATAGTCAGTATATGTGGACATAGATGTTTTTATGAAAATAACTTTTGAGTGACGTGCATCCCTCAGTGTCTTGGGCTCCCAGACATCTTGCTGTGGATGCCAAGAATGCAAGCCTCTGACAGCTCTGTACCCAGATTTTCCCATGGTTGGGTAGACAGCAAGCAGCCTTGAGGGATAAAGTAACATGTCCCTGCAGTACAAAGGGTAGGTTTGCTCATTGCTTGCGATAAATGACAGGCTCCTCAAGGTCAGTCCTTCTCTTTATCATGCAGCTCACTGCATGTACAGGCATCCATCTAGACCCATCCATGTCACCACTGGGGACCTGGTGCTCACTGGGGAAACTGACGTAATATACTGACCTTCTGGCTACTGGTTCTGCTGTGAGCGATAAAGTCTTTTGACTCTGACACAGAAGTCTCATGCCTTCTGTCAACCTCCATTAAACTGGATAAGCTAACTTGTTAATCTGCCAAACCTCAGAGCTTTTATAGTTCTTGACAATAACAACCAAACACTGTAATAATAAGAAGAGCATTAACATTTTTGCAAATCTCTAATGTCTGGCTTAATAGAAGAGAGGCTGTCATCTGATTCAGTCCTTTGTAATATGTTGTTTCAGTTGAAACAGATGAAGAAAATCTGGCCTCACACAAACATGTAGTTGGAAAGTTGACAACTTTGTCAATCCCCTAACAAGATCTCAGCATCCCTGTAGCTCTTGGATTACACTTAAAGAACCGCTGATTGACTGCCATGTAGCTTATTTCCTACATTAAGATAATTTTAATATTGGACTTTCTGCAATTACAGGACTTACATATTCTACAAAATTCTTGCTTTGGAAGATGAAATTGCAAAAAGCTTAAAATTATGTGTTTTGTTATTGTTATCGTTGTGTTTGCTCTTTGTTACAGAAATGTTCTGAAAATCCACTTATCCAAATAATCAACCACTAAACTTTCCCTCAGAGTAACAGATCACTTATAGGACTCATCAAAGACTATTTATTCTTCAAGGCTAACTTCAAATCCCTTGCCTTGCTGGGCCCATCAACTGTAAACAACTATTTCATAAATTTTGCCAAATCTCTTTCATCCCTTCTACCACATTGAAAGACCCACAATAGACTCCCCAGTCCTTGCAAGTACCTTGCCTTGACCACCACTTCTTGAGACACTACTAAACTACTGTCAGTATAATGACTTCCCTTAGTGGAATAAGCAATAAACTTTTTTTTTTTTTATAAACAGGTTTGGTAGTTTTTACAAGATGTTGGTAACGGACAATTACTTCCTATTTAGATTGCTGTCTCTCCAATAAATGGGTCTCTGCTTTGAGAAACTAAGCATCAGATATGTTTAGTTCTTGGATCTTCCCTGGTGGCTCAGATGGTAAAGAATCTGCCTGCAGTGCAGGAAACCCAAGTTCGATCCCTGGGTCAGGAAGATTCCCTGGAGAGGGGAACAGCTACCTACTCTAGTATTCTTGCCTAAAGAATTCCATGGACAGAGAAGCCTGCAGCTACAGTTTATTGAGTCACAAAGAGTCAAACACAACTGAGCTACTAACACTTTCACACTTGGTAGTTTTTACAAGATATTGTCAATTGACCATCTATTTCCTATTTAGATCACTGTCTCTCCAGTAAATCTCTGCTTTAAGAAAATAATTATCAGATATGGTCAGTTCAATCTTTCCTGCATAGGTTAGAAAGAGAAACTTATGGAGTCTTTCATTACATGGAAAAGTCTTGATATTCAATCTATCATCAAATCTATAAAATTAGGGTTGCTGGATTTAACAAATAAAAATACAGAAGACCCAGTCAAACTTCAGTTTCAGAAAATAGTGAATAATATTTTAGTATAAATGTGTCCCAAATATTGTATTCAATGTCTTATGTTTTATCTGTTAGTGTGTTAATGTTAGTTGCTCAGTCGTGTTGAACAGTTTGCAGACTGTAGACCACCAGGCTCCTATCTCCATGGGATTCTCCAGGCAAGAATACTGGAATGGGTTGCCATTCTATTCTCCAGGGGACCTTCCTGACCCAGGGATCAAATCCAGGTCCCTTGTACTTCAGGCAGATTCTTTACTATCTGAGTCAGCAGGGAAGTCCGTGTTTTATCTGTTAATCCTACATAAAATCTGTGCTGCCAGTTTTATAACAAACATTACACATTTGCTTATTATTCTTGATCATGAAAGTTCCTAATCACTCTATATAATTGATTACCATTATTAGCTTGCTGTGGGTTCCTTACTTTAGGTAAGTAAGCCAATTTCAGAGAAAGTATGAAAAGAGCAAAATCCAAAGGAGACAAAAGAAAACTCACTCTCAAAGAATCCTGAAATTTCCTTTTGGTTTAAATTATTGTGCCCCAAATTTTAAGGTGTCAGCTATAATGGTAGGCTGTCATGGATTCCAACTATGTAGAGAGAAAGTCATGGAATAGTGTAATGTAGTGCCATGGAACGGCCGACATTATACTTGGTATATAAGAGACTAAGTTCAGATATTGGGATGCAGAGGTAATGCCGAAGATGAGACTGCTGCTGCTGCTGCTGAGTCGCTTCAGTCATGTCCAACTCTGTGCAACCCCACCAGGCTCCCCAGCCCCTGGGATTCTCCAGGCAAGAACACTGGAGTGGGTTGCCATTTCCATCTCCAATGCATGAAAGTGAAACGTGAAAGTGAAGTCGTTCAGTCATGTCCGACTCTTCGCGATCCCATGGACGGCAGCCCACCAGGCTCCTCCGTCCATGGGATTTGCCAGGCAAGATAATACAATAGCAAGTGTCAAAGTTTTTCATAGCTTATAGGGCTCATATACTGAAACGGTAAGATTTTTTTTTCTGGATTTCAGGGTGATAATGTGTTAAACCTAATGTTCAACCACATGCTGATATCCAACACTTGTTGAGATCATCTAATGTTTAAGGTGAATGAAGAATAAGAACAATCTGCAAACTGTTCTGGTATACTAATAATACTATGATTTTGCATAACTAAACCTTTTTGAGAACTAATCTTTTATTAGCACATGACATAGAGTGAATTATACCAAACTGAGAGGTAGAAGCCTTGGATTCCAGCCCCAGTTCTATAGCTCGTTAGCTCTTTAAACTTGGGCAGTTTGTTTCCTGTGTTAGTTTTCTGTGGCTGCCATAACAAAGTACCAGAGGATAGGTGGCTTAAACAACAGAAATTTATTTTCTCACAGTTCTGGAGGCAGAAAGTCCAAGAACAAAGTGCCATCAGATTGGTCTCTTCCATGGCCATTCTCTCCCTGCGTGTTCACATCACCTTCCCTCTGTACACACCTGTAAAAGCCTGAATGTGTTTCCTCAAAATTTACATGATAAAATCCTAATCCTCGATGTGAAGATAGTTTTAGAGAGTGAGACCTTTTGGAGGTGAATACATCTCGAGGGTGGAATCCTCATGAACGGCATTAGTGTCCTCATAAGAGACCCCAGAGAGATCCTTTGCCCCTTCCACCATTGAAGACGGCAAAAAGATAGCCATCTATGAACCAGGCCCTAACTATACACCAAACCTGCCTGCACCTTGATCTCAGACCTCCCCGTCTCAAGATCTATGAGAAATAAATTTCTGTTGTTAATAAGACGCCCAAGCTCTGATATTTTGTTACAGCAAGTCAAAGAGAATAAAAACTGCTATGTCCAAATTTCCTCTGATAAGAACACAAATTAAATAGGATTACCTTAATGACTTCATTTTAATTACCTCTTTAAAGGTTCTATCTCCAAACACAGTCACTTTCTGAGATACTGGGAATTACAACTTCAACATGTGGAATTTGAGGGGACACAACGCAGCCCTTATCAGTTTCCCTTTTCAGAGTCTTGGTTTCCTGTCTCATAAAGGAAGGATATTAAAATTGATGATTTCTAATGTCTCCTCTCTATGATTTATTTATAATAAATCAGATTACCTGTTACAGTTTATGGACTACAAAATTAAAACTAGCTGGTAAAAGTCTCAAGAAAACTATTATTCATCAACAGAAATGTCTGAAATCATGATGCCATTACAATGTTAATGAAGACCACAGATGGCAAATATTCATCTGAATTTCAAACAGTTATAGCTTTTTTAAGTGTAGTGAAATGATTCAGCAAAATTTGTATGGTATGAAAATGTACATAATTGTCTTTCTCTTATTCGAGTAGGATCCAGCAGGACACTGCAAATATCTGCTGAAATGTCTATTGATTGATACTAAAAACAAATTATTTTTATTGAGGCTACATCAATCAGGGCAATAACACCATCATCTATGGTCTGAGGATAAAGGAAGAGATTTGTATTTGCACCTCTTATTTTGTTTCTTTCTTTCTGTAATGATTTTATAACTAAGGTCAAAGCATAGTATGTGTTTTCTCAGAGTTTTAGATTTTTTGATTAATGACCTAGAGAAGACACATTTATCTCCATACTTGCTTGGAGAAACTCAAAGGAAAAGCTACATGAAGCATCTCTATGGTGGATAGAGAGGCCTCAATAAGTTTTTCTGATGCATCTTGGTCATAACCTCATAACCATGAATGTGTTCAATAAAAATAATCTAGGCCAGTGGATAAGAAACTTTGGCCACCTAGAATTATCTGAGAAGTACCTTCAAAATAAGATTATTCTGGCCTCATTTCAGCATATTTTGATTTTAGACAGAAGCTAAGAGTCAAAATGTTGACAAGGACATTAAAAGGACATTCCTACCCCACCTAGGAAGATAAACATAGGCTGGTCCGCCTGTGTTTGGAAATTGCTGATAGAACCCTGGATCTCATAAGCCTTGGGACCTTATGTGTTATACAGTGTTATAACCTTGGACTCTAGTTACAAGATTAGCACCCCCATAGCATTGGGATGGTTTGGTTTTACTCTCCATTGCCAGAGATATTCTCTATTCCACAAGGTCAAGAACCATGTGTAAGGGAACAGTAATGTATTATCAAAGTATGGAGATACATCTAAGAAACTAACATATTTAAGAAGCTCTATCTCCTAATCATCAAGAAACTTGAGTCTCCTATTAAGCATCCCAACAGCTTACATGAATTTGAAAAGAGCTATGACTATTCTCTAGTTGGCCTTGTCCTGGGATGCATTTTCTCCCAGTCTGTACAATTCATTTGCAAGAAAAAATTTGGCAAGATTTTGAAATTTAGTGAGCACACCATCTAGTTCCCCAAAAGGTTATCTGAGTCTTTGTCTTTGACTATATTACTTTACAGCACCTAGAGGGGGAAGCTAATTGTAGAAAACTGTGGTTGGCAGAATACTTTTTGTCCACAGAAATGCAAATTGTATCCTGTGTGTTTAGTGTGGCCATTGATTATTTCCCTGTGCATATTGACCAGTTTTGCCAGTTTGAACTCATTTATTAAAATCATGTCAACGTTACTTATCTGATAATAAATATTTGGTCCTTTAGGTTTTTATTCAAATGGTTTTTAATCTTACTTTGTACTCTGATTAATTGATGAGTTAAAGAAAAGATTTAGCAGGTGTTCACTTAAATGAGGGTCATGATCATATCCACTTTTGAAATTTATTATTCACTCTGTTCATTTATTAAACATTTACTGACTATGCACTGGGTACTGCATTTGTTACAATAGTAAGCAAAACAGATACAGTCCTTGTTTTTACAGAGTGTAAAAGGGAGGAAAAAAGTCAACGGGTTCTAAGTAAGCAGGCAATTGCAGTATGTTGTCTCTGTGGTAGGAGTCCTTAAAATGGCCTAAGAGCCCCAACACACCAGTATTCATGCTCCAGCATCATCCCCCCTCTTTCATATGGGTTGGATCTATTGACTTGTCAGAAAGCAGAGGACGGGAGAGAAGAGAAGGAAAGGAGAGGAGGAATGTTACTTCTAAGATTACGTTATAGAAAATTATAAATCCAGTATTGGGCACCCTTGTTTCTTGCTTGCTGGCACTGTGCTGAAAGCCAGCTACCATGCTGTGATCTGCCCCAAGGAGAGCTTCCTATGGAGAGGAACTGCTGTGTCCTGCCAACAGCCACACAAATGAATTTAGAATTGCATCCTCACTAGGTCAATCCTTGAGATGACTACAGAGCTAATCAAGCCCGTAATTGCACACTTGTGAGAGACTGAACTGGAGAGGCATGGGTAATTATTACCCATAGTAACTATGGATGGGCTTCCCAGGTGGTGCAGTGTTTTAAAAAAAATCCACCTGCCAATGCAGGAGATGCAAGAGACAGGTTTGATCCCTGGGTTAGGAAGATCCTCTGGAGTCAGAAATGACAACCCTCTCCAGTATTCTTGCCTGAAAAATTCTATGGACAGAGGAGCCTGGTGGTCTACAGTCCATGGGGTCATGAAGAGTCGGACACAACTGAGCATGCACACACGCACGTAAAATACTTTATGTTGTTGTTTTGAGCCATTAAGTTTTAGAGTAACGAGTTATGCAACAATAGGTAACTATTATATTCTTTTTCTTGGAAAACCATTAAAATATTCTATCACAGCTACCCCACCAGTAATCACAAAGCTTAGGTCAATCGTCCAGGAATCAGAGCATCCAGGTCCAAGTGAACCAAACTGGAAACTGCAAACACCACAGTGCAAACATTCAGAAAGGCAAACCATTCTTCTCCCAGAGGGGATCTAATGTGACAAGAGAATTCTTACCACTACTACAGATGTTACAGTAGCAAAAGGGAAGTATCAGTTTGTGATGCTATATTAATCATGGAATAGCTCTTTTTAACAAGATTTTTAAAAAATAACCCAGCCTCCACTTGAGCCCCCATGGTTTCTTCTCGTATTGTTTCCAACACTAGTCCTGTTTGGTTTTCTTTTTTGTGATTTCAGCAGTTTCATATGTCATCCTTTTGTAAGAGGTAACCTGGGCCAGCTTGAAAAACAATAGGCAAAAGAGAAAGCCCACAGATTTTGAAACAAGAAATGCCTGGGTTTGAATTCTGGCTGTCACCAATTGTAGAGCCTTGGGTAGATCTCTGAACCTTTAAACAAGCATGCTAATACCTTTATGAGTTGCTGTATTTAAACTTCAGATTTTGAAGTAATGCATTGAAGGACTCAGCACACAGTAAGTCTACGTAAATACAGATCTTTCTCCACTTTGACATTTACATCCCAATAAATCCATTGCAAACTGAAAATATCTTAAGCCAAAACAGCATTTAAAACACTTCATCTGGGACTTCCCTGGTGGTCCAGTGATTAAGACTCCAAGCTCCCAACGCAGGGGCTCCAGGTTCTGAACTAGATCCTGCATGCCGCAGCTAAGATCCAGTGCAGCCAAATAAATTACACACACACACACACACACACACACATAAATGCTTCATCTACCGAACACCATAGCTCAGCTGAGCCTACCTTAAACATGCTCAGAATACTTACATTAGAATACAGTTAGGCAAAATCACTTAACACAAAGTCTATTTTATAATAAAGTGTTGAATATCTCATGTAAATCACTGAATACTGTGCTGAAAGTGAAAAACAAAATGGTTTTAAGAGTGTGGGTTGTTTCTCCTTGCCACTGTGTGGCTGACCAGGGGCTGTGGCTCGCTGACTCTGCTGGCATCACAGGAGGGTATCTATTGCTGTGTCACTAGCAGGGCAGGAAAATATCAAAACTCAGCCTGAAGTATGGTTTCTACTGAATGTGTCTCACCTTCACACCACGTGCTAAGTGTGTGTGCTAAGTCGTGTGTGACTCTTTGCAACCCTATGGCCTGTAGCCTGCCAGGCTCCTCTGTCCATGGGATTCTCCAGGCAAGAATGCTGGAGTGGGTTGCCATGCTCTCCTCCAGGGAATCTTCCTGACCCACGGATAGAATCTGTCTGCCTTAAGTTTCCTGCCTTGGCAGGCAGATTCTTTACCACTAGCACCACCTGGAATGCCCACTGTAAAGTCAAAAAATCAAGTTGAACCATCATCAGCTGGGAACCATCTATAATCATCATCATTATCATTCCTCCTCTCATGTTTTTTCTTAAGGCCAATCTTACAGCATCTCCAACATATTTTATTAGAATTCCCTTTGTCAAGCTGTTTTTAATAGCAAAAGACATACTAGGTTCTACCCACATGCTGATCCCAGAATCTATAAAATCCTATTTCAGAGTACAGGTATATTTACAACATGGAAGTATTGGCTCAGGGATTATGGAAAGGTTGTTTACAGACATTTGCCAAGAAAAAGCACAGCAAGCTGACCACAGGCAACTCAGTCTGCCCTCTCCCCTAAAATAAAATAAAATGAAATATAGAATAATTCACCAACAACTTAAAACATTTAAAAATCTTTGAACTAAATTTAACAATATATATTTGGTTGCCTCCTGAGTGAGAAAATCTTGAGATTCAGGGTACAGGAATAGAAGGGAGAATTCATCTTAATGGCATTTTTGCTACTAGTCTAAAATTTTGTACTGTATGCAGATATTACCAAAGCAAAAATGTGACTAATGAAAACATACCCACTCTGAACCCTATTTATTACTGTACAATTTCCCCTTCAGTTTTATTATTCCCAACATTTATTTTTTCTCTTTTAGTAGAAGAGAACATGAATTCTAAAAGTTTTTTTTTCCAGAAGTTATACACATATCAGTTTTTTATCCCATAGAACAGAGGTTCCCAACATTCTTGGTACCCGGGACTGGTTTCATGGAACACAATTTTCCCACAAAAGGGGGAGGGATAGAGGGGTGATGTGGGTGGTGGGGAATGGTTTCGGGAGGATTCAAGCATATTACATTTACTGTGCATATTATTTCTATTATTATGATGTCAGCACCACCTCAGATTATTAGGCATTAGATCCCAGAGGCTGGGAGCCCCTGCCATAGTCACCCCCAGTGGCAATCTTACCTCCAGTTTGATCTAGCACTTCACCCTGCTCATCTGTGGTCTGGAAGGTGGTCACCTCTTTGCCAGCCTCTTCTGGAAGAAGGAAAAAACTCCCCACCAACTTTCAGGCCATCACTGCTCATTAGCCACAGCTGTAGGCAGTCCACCCTCAGGTGCACAGGGACTCGCGGACTCTGTTGGATGAACAAACTAAAGCCCTTGTTCTCCCCTCAGCCTCCAAGATCCGGGCAATGATGTGGGCTGCTTGGGTATTGTCTGTGTTTCTGGATATTTATAATAGTGCCTCCTCATTTAAAAGAAAGAGTAAGACAAGGAGGGGGAAAAAACACTTAACAAAACTTAGAAGAGCCTTTTAATTGTCGTTAAACCCAACTGATAGTAATAGCTATTTCAGTGGGCTTAGGGTTCTTGTCTCTGCTGGATGGTTAGTGGAAAATGTATGTCTTTGAAACCATTAGAGCCAAGATTCCAAGGAAACAAAACAAAAGCAAAGAACTTGAACCAATTCAAAGCAAATTAACTCCTAATTAACCAGCACAGACCAAATGTTTTGTACCTTTGGTAAAATAAATAAATAAAAGAACCAAATGGATGCACTGTCACTGTAACAGACATGATATTTATGTTACAGGGATTTTTATGGGTCTAAGATCTGCTTTGGCTTCTATGGAGATTTGAAAGGTCTTGAGAGGGGCTGAGTAGAAGGGAAGGTGATGAGGGTGTGCCCACCTCTCCCCCATCACTTCTTCACCAGGAACAGTACGTCGGTTTGGCCCCAGGCCCTGGGAAGGCACAGTTCTTTTTGTCTCTTCTGTTTTCCCCTTCTGTCTGATATGAAGGAGGCCAGATGTTATTATTTTTATAAAAATTTCACTGATACTCCTCTGATTCTAACTTTTAGCTTATTTTATTGGATTTTAATTTTAGCATTATATTAGTTCTTTTTTATTTTTAGTTTTCACCATCATTTAAAATCATTGTGATTAATTAATTTTCTTTACCATTAACATTCTCCAATAATTTACACCGATAACTAGTTTAGGTCTGTCCTTCACTTGGGTTTTGCTGACCTCTTTGTTCTGCTGTGTTTTCTTTTTGGTTGACTTGGATAGGGTGATGTGAATGGGGCCTATTAGGATGGTAGTGGTCATTTACTTCCAGTTTTCTGACTTTAAGATAAAATTGCTGTGTGAAATTATGTGAGTTTTCAGGAATACAACATTTTGATTTGACATCTGATGCTAAAGCTGAAACTTCAGTACTTTGTCCACCTCATGCAAAGAGTTGACTCATTGGAAAAGACTTTGATGCCGGGAGGGATTGAGGGCAGGAGAAGAAGGGGACGACTGAGGATGAGATGGCTGGATGGCATCACTGACTCAATGAACACGAGTCTGAGAGAACTCCGGGAGTTGGTGATGGACAGGGAGGCGTGGCATTCTGCGATTCATGGGGTGGCAAAGAGTCGGACACTACTGAGCAACTGAACTGAACTGAACTGATCCTCTATAAAGCAATCATAGTCAGGATAACTTTTAATCATCATGGGCAAAGGTGTGAGTCTGGAGAAGTGGTTACCACACTTCAGTGTCCTTCAGGATCACCTAAAGGGCTTGTTAAAACAAAGATAGACAGCACCACTCCCAGAGTTTCTGATTCAGTGGGTCTAGGTTGGGCTCAATAAGTGTATTGGAGTGTCAATTGGTGACCACATTTTGGGAAACAGTCGTCTGGAGCAGTATATAAAGGGGAGAGAGTCCTTATTATAAACCTGGGAAAACCCTTTCCATGCAGCCTAACTCATTTCTTTCCAGGTATCCAGAGGTTTATTAGATTCTTCCCAACACATTCCACTCCCTGATTAGTCTGAGCTTCTCCTGGAGCAATTAACTTCGTGTGTATATGGGTCACTGACTGGCTGAAAAAGTTACTTACTAAAATCTCATGTTATTCTGCCCATGAGGAAATATGTAACTTTGAATCCACGGATCCAGAATACATAATAATTGTGTTTTAGGCAAAGTTTGGCAGTTGCCTGCTAGGCGGGAAGAGCATAGTGAATATCATACCGAAGAAAACACAGTTCTGGCCTGAACCTTGTGAGGAGCCAGATATAATGGCACTCGAGAGGGACAGGAGCTCAGGGACATGGAAGTCAGGTTCCCATCTCTGCTTTCAAAATTACTGCTTCTAATATAATTTGGGGATAATAATGACAGAGGCAACCCCCGCCATGGCCCATCTTGGTCTCCTTTTCTTCTCCCCAGATATAACTGGTTCCTTCCAGTGAATGTGTACTCTTCCCAGGCATGTTGGCATAATTTTATTATCTATATGTGTGTGTGTGTTGGGGCAGGGTTGGGGGGGGGGGGGGGGCGGGCTGTGTTCAGTTGCTTCAGTCGTGTCCAACTCTCTGTGACCCCATAGACTGTAGCCCTCCAGGCTCCTCCATCCATGAAATATTCCAGGCAAGAATACTGGAGTGGATGGCCATTTCCTCCTCCAGGGGATCTTCCCGACCCAGGGATCAAACCCAGGTCTCCTGTGTTTCCTGCATTGGCACATAGATTCTTTACCACTGTGTCGCCTGGGAAGCTTTATCTGTGTGCCTACCAACAATATATAGCATTATTGCATGTTATATGATACTTACAATAGTTTGTACCTTCTTTCCTACATTTCAGTCATGTCCAGGTCTCCCCTTTACCTCTATTACCCCGTCCACAACCTCCCTCTTTCCCCCAAATTCTGAAATCACAGGAATATGGCTGGGCTGGGCTTTTCCAATCTTTTTCCTTCATCTCTGGAGAGTTTAGGGTGGTATCCTGAGAAAACTAGACTCCCTCAAAGGACACTTTATCAAATTTGGATCTAAGCCATACCAATAATTCTGAAAATAGTTCCCTCTTTCAACTAAATCTCTTGTTGGCTTTGTGTCCTCCACTGAGAGAAGGATTTTCCCACTGAAATGATTCTTCCCCAAATTGTTATCTTTCTGCCTTCTTCCTACCTCTCCACTGTGACATCTCAAACACACCACAAAGTTTCAGAAAATGGGATGTCATTTCACTCCCTCCAGTTGGAGGGATCTGCCCCACAGCCTGATTCCAGCCATCTCCCAATGCGGTAGGGATAATGGTCAGTTAGAAATCCTGTAGACTCATTGACCATGTTGGCCCAGGTTGGCATGGGCAGCTGGACGTGGGATGCACTGCTCCACAGGAAACAGCCTACGCCTGCAGACCACGAGTCACACAGCACCAGCAATGAACATATCTTTTTTAACCTTGATAGATCTGGAGTATGAATTCCATTCTCCAAGAATCCCTTCATTCATTGTGACTGGTTGGGACTCTGGCAGTAAGTTCTCCAAAATGTTAAGGACTTTTAATATTAATTATGTGCTAGAATTCTGGATTTTTCATTATCCATTTCTCTCTATTTTGTCTCTGGGGACTTTTAATTTTCCAGCCATGAGGGGAAGAAAATATCTTACAGAGCACACGTGGATCTATCATCCTTACCTCTGTCAGTGTTAGAGCTGCTGTTACAAAATTGTCTAACTCATTAGGAGAGAACCCTTTTCCTGTGAGTTTAGATCTTGCTCCTAGGCAAACTGCCTATGACGTGTCTTCACGTTGAAGTAAGCACAGCATTTATCACCTAAACTGGGACATTTTTGAGAGTGACAACTGCTAAACCATTTGGGGTTCTAGTACAACAAGAGAACACCAGGCAGTCAGACAAACCAGGCTTATTGTCACGGTCACCCTAGTTAACATGCAAAATCCCTCTCCTATAAGAAGCTTCCAGAGGACGCTTTCAGCAAACATGCTGTGGCGTCACCCCTGCCAGGACCATCTGCTTGTGTTTGCAGCTCCAGGAAGCCTTGAGATTGTCTAAGTCACACAAAATATATTTGGACACATGTGGGATCTGTAGTCCAACTGCCAGAGTTCTACTGGTGGAGAAAACTGTACAAGTCCATGTTATAAATAGAAACTTCATTATCTGTGCACTCTGTGTTTCTGCCTTGGCTCAAAATGTAGGAACTGCCATCAACATTTCCTTTCTCTAAGGAAAGTGTTGGAGGCTTTGACAAACACTTCTGCCCTCTCCAAAGTGCCAAAGAAAAATCTATTCTTGGCATCTCGGTACTAGCGACTCCTCATGCAAGGAGGAGTAACTTAAGTGATCCCATAGACCACAAAGAAACCAGGATCCATTAGGCCACATTTTTCTATAGTTCAGGGGAAATTATAGTAATGCCTAATATTTGTTAGTTGCTGTACACCAGGAACTATACATAGTTTGTGTTTGGTACTATTTCCCTCGGCTGTTAAACTACTACAAACTTGGTTTAAAACAACAGCAATGTATTCTCTCATAGTTCTGGAGGCCAAAGTTTGAAATCAAGGTGTTGATAGATTGTGCTTCCTCCAGAGGTAATATATCAGAGAATCAATTCCTTGCCTATTCCCACTTCTGGTGGCTGTTAGCTTCGCTTCACTTATGGCTGAGTCAGTCTGATCTCTGCCTCCCTGGCCACATAGCCGCTTCCTCATCTGTTGATCTCATCTTTCTCAGCCTCACTCTTGTAAGGATACTCGTCTTTTGGTTTAGGACCTCTCCAGATAATCTAAGACAGCCTCCTCGTCTCACAGTCTTTAACTTTATTAAATCAGCAAAGCCCCCTTTTTTTTCCAAATAAGGTAACATTCATGCATTCTGGGGATTAGAACCTGGACATATCTTTTGGAGGACCATACTTCAACGCTACATAAGTATTATTTCTCTAAATTCTTCAAACATAAGTCTAGACAATGGGTACTAGTAATGTCATCTGTATTGTTCCAGGGGAGAAACGGTGCACACTTTCCTAGGTCCCAGAGCTAATCAGTGGAGGAGCCAGGATTTGAACCAAGGGAGCTAGACTATAGGTTCCACATCCTTAACCATGATGTCATAGGTCAGAGTTCATGAATAGCCTTTCTTGTAGATTTCTCACTCTTTTATACTTCTTTCCACATAAATTTTTAAAAGGCCAGAGTTCTCTGTTACTTCTGGCTTCCATATCATAAACAGACCAAGTACAGACCAAAGATACAAGTCCTACCTACAGAACAAATAGATTAGACCGAGCAGGGAAGCCCCATTCTCCGCATTCTCTTGGAATATGCTGTAATTTTAATCAATCAAGATATAGATGTTTCTACACTTCATGGGAAATAGATGGGGAAACAGTGGAAACAGTGTCAGACTTTATTTTGGGGGGCTCCAAAATCACTGCAGATGGTGATTGCAGCCATGAAATTAAAGGACACTTACTCCTTGGAAGGAAAGTTATGACCAACCTAGGTAGCATATTCAAAAGCAGAGACATTACATTGCCAACAAAGGTCTGTCTAGTCAAGGCTATGGTTTTTCCAGTAGTCATGTACGGATGTGAGAGTTGGACTGTGAAGAAAGCTGACTGCCGAAGAAGTGATGCTTTTGAACTGTGGTGTTAGAGAAGACTCTAGAGAGTCCCTTGGACTGCAAGGAGATCCAACCAGTCCATTTCTAAAGGAGATCAGTCCTGGGTGTTCTTTGGAAGGAGTGATGCTAAAGCTGAAACTCCAGTACTTTGGCCACCTCATGCGAAGAGTTGACTCATTGGAAAAGACTCTGATGCTGGGAGGGATTGGGGGCAGGAGAAGAAGGGGATGACAGAGGATGAGATGGCTGGATGGCATCACTGACTCAATGGACGTGAGTTTGAGTGAATTCTGGGGGTTGGTGATGGACAGGGAGGCCTGGCATGCTGCAATTCATGGGGTCGCAAAGAGTCGGACACGACTGAGAGACTGAACTGAACTGAACTGACTACAGAAGGAAGCATATGTGTTGTTCAGTGAAGTTACTAGAGCTTAATAATAGAATTATCAGAGTATGAGTGGATGACTCTAAGTCTGTGTAACTTGGTGACCAAACACAGTAAAAAACAAACAAATAAAAACAAAAGAATAATAATCTCAGAGAAAACTTGGAATGCCTAGGAATGCAATTCAGCATGGCTGGAGGATGCCACAGAGGATATTAAAAAAGTACAAGCAAAACAAACCCAAAATCCCCAGGAGAGTCAACTTTGGGACACATGGTTTACTCTGTGTGCATATGTGTGCATTAATTTCATTCCACGAGTCCCTGGCAGAACTGATCATCTGTGGGTGTCTATACCCTCCCGTTGTTGGTAAGCTTGCAGGACCCCACCTGCAATTGCTGAGGCCTGCTTCCACTTGCCTTGCACCAGCAGGAGCTGGTGCAAATAATAGCTGACATTCAGATTTAACCTTAAAATGAAAGAGCACACGTGAGTCCCACCGTCATGGAACAGGCTGCTACATATAACTCTGTAACGTGATTTAGCTCACACATAATTGGTAAATAGGCGAGTTTTAATCAGGTTAACACAGAAAGCAAGTCAGTTCATACTCAGTTTTTCCTTAGCCAAAGGAGAGCAGAGGAATTATAATCTTCTGCAGGAAAGAAAGAACTCAGGTTTTACAGTGGCAGCAGGAACACTGCAGCTCTAATTTTTAAATATGAAGCAAACATCTGCTCTCTGAGACAGAGACCTCTGACCTTGTACTTTTCTTGGCTCAAGTCAAGTTGTCCTCAAGCGCTCACCTTCCAGGGAGAACCAGGGGCTCAGGGGACCACATCCACCCACATGTCTCTGCTCCATCTGGTTCTACTGCCTTCTTATGTCTGTTCTCTCTAGTGGTTCAGAATCTTGAAGGAAGGAGAAGTGAGGCATAAGATTCTCCCTCACCTTTAACACTAAGGACACAAACTGTGGAACAGCAAGCTGGACCCAAACCTCCATTATAGATGCTCACAGAGGATCCTACATGACAGTCACAGCAGTCACAGCTACTCACACTCAGTGAGTGCTTGCTGCTTGTCAGGAATGTTCTAGCACTATTACATGGTCTTATATATTGAAGGGGATCAGCATACGCCATCCCCAAATATGCCACTTAACATAAGGATTATTTTGAGCTGAAGGCATTTTAGTTTCTGAAATTCCTTATCTGCTTAAGAGCAGAGCCTCCCCAAAGATCTCAACTGTCATAAGTCCCTGGTAGGAAGCAACTATAATCTCTTTTGGGAGAGGAGAAGCCAACGCCACACCCAGACACACAGACACCCAGACACACAAAGCCACCATCACCTCTCCCGTATATCCCCTCCAGGGCCCATTTGTCTGACCAAAGAGTCATTTGCTTTTCCATAAAGGTCTTCCCCAACTCCGAGTTAGGTAAATATACCTCAGCTCTAAGGACTCCTTCGAGTTACCCATTTCTGAGTATGTCTCCCATATGTCTATGCAATGTGCACGTGAATAACCCTCTTTTTCCCTCCAATTAATCTGTCTTTTGTTAGTCCAATTTATAAGGCCTCAGCCAGAAAACTTAAGAGGATAGGGGGAAAAAACCTTTCCCTTCTATACCGTACGTTTGTATTAAATTAACTTATTTAATTACCACAACCCTAATTCCTCAGGAGTTTTCACCTGAGGAATCTGAGACATGGACAGGTTACGTGGTTTGGCTAAGGCCACTGCTATTGCAAAGGCACAGCCTGCTGAGAGAGCAAAGTTCTAGAGCTGAAATAACCGTGTTGGGGAAGGGGAGTTGAGATAAAAAGGAAAAAAAAGAGCTAACACCAAACTTCTTGAGCTGGTGACAAAGGGAACCTATGGGATCAATCTTGATAAATTGGAGTAATGGGTTTGCAAACATTATCCTGGGAATGCCCAGATCATTGATAGCTGATTAAACATACTATTTTTTTTCATTTTTATGTATTTTTAAAATTTTATTTATTTATTTTAATTAGAGGTTAATTACTTTCCAATATTGTAGTGGTTTTTGCCATACATTGACATGAACCAGCCATGGGTGTACATGAGTCCCCCCTCCTGAACCCCTCTCCCACCTCCCTTCCCATCCCATCTCTCAGGGTTGTTCCAGTGTGCCGGCTTTGAGTGCCCTGTTTCAGGCATCAGACTTGGACTGGTGACCTATTTCATATATGGTAATATACATGTTTCAATTTTATTCTTTCAAATCATCCCACCCTCACCTTCTCCCACAGAGAACAAAAGTCTGTTCTTTATATTTGTGTCTCTTTTGTTGTCTCGTATATAGGTCATCATTACCATCTTTCTAAATTCCATATATATGCGTTAATTTTACTGTGTTGGTGTTTTTTCTTTCCGGCTTACCACTCTGTAAAATAGCCTGCAGTTTCATTCACCTCATTAAAACTGATTCAAATGCATTCTTTTTGATAGCTGAGTAATATTCCATTGTGTATATGTACATCTTTCTTATCCTTTCATCTGCCAATGGACATCTAGGTTGCTTCCATGTCCTGGCTGTTGTAAACAGTGCTGTAATGAACATTGGGATACACATGTCTCTTGCAGTTCTGGTTTCCTCAGTGTGTATGCCCAGCAGTGGGATAGCTGGGTCATAAACATATTAATTTTTAAAGTACATAACAACTATTCTTAACCAGAATAGCAGCATAGAACAATTATTTTTTCTTTTCTTTTTTTCTTTTTTTAAGAGACATCAGTGATTTAATGGATGGGGGAGCTTAAACGTCTGGGTAAGGTCCTGGAGCAACACCTCCACTGTGTGCAGCAGACAGCAGGTAGGACATGGTGGCAGTCTCTGCTCTAGAACAATTCTTAAATTTATCAAAAGTGGACTTCTGATAGAAGAGCTAAAATTTTCCACAAAGGCGAAGTGAAGCGATCACCCCCACCATTCTTGCTAACTTTATTCTTAATGATAAGACACCACTTCCAATGAGCTGGACACAGTCCCACAGAGAGGAGAAAGATGAACACTGTTTTGTAGACTAATGATGTGGTTATATCATTATCTCAAATCGTGAGAGGCCTGAACAGGCACTGCAAGCTCATTATTGCCAGGAAACAGTTACAGACAACTTTTTAAATGTGAAAATCGCTGTTTGGGAAAGATATCTCAGAACTTTTAACCTGTTTATATACAGGTCAATACAAGTTGTCTCAGTCTTTTGTGCAAAGCCATGTAGCCAGATCTGGGGATTCAACCCAGGCCGGTTCACACACTTAGTTCTCTGTTCCTCCTATAAGATATAAAGATAGAACAAGAATCCCAAAGCTAAGGCCCTGAGACAGGATGGATCCACGGGCAGGGGTGTAAGTACATGGGCTTCTGAATTATCGAAGCCTGGACTTAACCCCAGTTCTTTGATTATTAGTTGCACGAATGTGGGTATGTTACTTCTATTTCTGAACAATACTGCCCTCTTCTGCCAACTGGGAACAATTGCACCCAACTCTATTACTACAAAGATAGCCTACGTGGCATGTGTCCTTAGGGTATCCATTTAGATGGCTATTACAATACTAGTTGGTGGCCCTTCTCCCTGTATGAAAGTTCTCAGTGAATTTAGAAGCACTGGCTCTGGTCCTGCTGATCCCTCCTCCATCCCCAGTGTCAGGGGGCCTGAAACTCAGCTAACACCTGACCTGACCCTGGGCAGTGAGTTATGAGCATGTCACTTTTCGAGATCCTTTCCACACCAAGTGCTAGTGATTCTGGAGTTCTGACTCCATAAAGATAAAATACAGAAAAGCAAAACTTATATAGGAAGAAAGTCAGCCTTGTGGTCCATCGAATAGCCAAGTCAGGCTCATCATCAGTGTTGCTGTTAATTATTTTTTGACATCATATATTTGTTGTAAAACTTCAAAGGAATATAAGAGCAGTTATCCTATGACATCACAGTCACGATGTTAGACATCCAAGAAAGATAGGTAAGTGAGGCATGAGCTCCTGATGTTTCAGGAGTTTGGGACTAAAGGCTTTCTTCCATTTTGCGAAATGTCCTCTTTACCAAAACCTCTTGCCCACCCCAATGTGTCACAGCCAGGTTTCCCTGGTTTATACCCTTCATAGGAATTTCACTGCTGCACAACATGTAATGGCTCAGATACTTCCATATCAGCAATTCAACTTGCTATTTATGCTTAACTTTGATGTCTGGGTATTTATTGCACATGAGATGCAGGACTACAGAACAGCTAAGAATGTGTTCTTCAGAATCAAGTTGCTGGGATTGAAATGTAGTTTCTGGTACTTTCTAAATGTGTGACACCAGACAACTGCCCTCAGTTTACTGGTAAAATGGAGTTGAAAATAATAATCTCATAGGTTATTTGAAAACTTAAATAAGATTAGGATTTTGCATGCAGAGCTCTCAGAATAAGTGTTTAATATTTGGTTAGTGGGCTTCCCTGGTGGCTTAGATGGTCAAGAATCTGCCTGCAATGCAGGCAACCCAGGTTCAATCCTTGGGTTGGGAGGATCCCCTGGAGAAGGAAATGGCAACCCACTCCAGTATTCTTGCCTGGGAAATCCCATGGACAGAGGAGCCTGGTGGGTTATAGTCTATGGGGTCACAATGAGTCAGATACAACTGAGTGACTGATACTTTCACTTTGTTAATGAATATTGCCTGTTATTATTACTCAGAGATTAAGCGGATGCTAAATGCTATTTATCACAAATATTTTTCCTTTGGACTCATTCAATAAAAACATAATCTTGCTTTTTAATATTTTGGAAGGTTCTAGTGAATTTAACTGAGGTTGTTGGTGGACTTGAATTGTCAACTGGATTCTGATTTTTCCTGGTGGACGTGGTCATGGTGGTTGTACATGTTTTGTTTGAGGTTTGGGGTATGAAAAGTACTATTTCATTGTAGGTCACCAGAAATAAATAGTTGTGATCACTGCTTTCGATAATATGTCCTATCTTGTCAAAAGAACACTTGAAACTAACCAAAATGACTTCTAGGTGCCCTGCGGCTGCAGCTCACGACCACCTCTGCCTCTTACACCTACCTCCTACTCCTCCTTATGAGCACAGGCCACTTTGTTGTCATCACCTCCTGTGTGTTTAGGAGAACAGGCGTCTGCTGTGATGGGAAGATCTCATGACAGAGGGTGCTACAAAGAGGTCAGCTTTCCTTCATCATCTATTGTCCCAGAAACTCTACTTTCTTGGTGGGTTTAATATATCTCAGTTCATATGTGTGTTTATCTATGATGTCATTATTGCATAACAGTTTTTCAAATCATTGATTTTCTTAATAGGTGCAAAAAACTTAAAAATATTCAGAAGTCCTCTTTGTCTCTGTACTTTAATTTCATGAAATCTAACCAAGGTAAGAAGCAGCACGGCAACTGAGCTGTCAAATTCAGCACTGATTGTAATAATAGTCAACACCATATTTCTAAGTCTTTCCCTGAGATCATAGTTATGGTGCTTCTTTGGAGCACTGGCTCCAAGTGAAACTACCGCCAAACAAAGGTGCCCAAGTTCCTTTTCTTTCAGAGTCACCAGACTCAGACCCATTGGTTTGGGATGCTCCTGAGGTGGCAGTGTGACACCCAGCATGACTTGCACTGGGTGTTTAGGAGAACAGGCATCAGCTCTGTACTAGTGTCTCACAGGCACTGCCTCCTGCTCTTGACATGAATCCCATGAGACCTGCACCAACGCCAGAGGGGTAGCGAGTGGAGGGTAAAGCATGCAGACTCTGACCCTCGTGGGCTTAAATTTAAACTCTGGGTCTATATTAGCATCTGTGTGGCCTCAAGCAGCTATTGGAACTCTCTGTGCTATCATTTCCTCATCCGTGTAATAAAGTTGCAACACCGTGTCTCCTGGAGCATGTGGAATAGATGAGTTAACGATGCTCCGTCTGGGCAAGTCCTCAACAACGTTATAGCTTCTACTGTTGGTACCTCTGCTGTAGAAACAGTAGATTCCACACATACCCATAAGCCCTGAAAGCCATCTCTAATCTCATTTCCCCTGCAGACAAGTTAGATATGGATAGAGCAGGAACTCAGTTTCTACTCTTCACTAGGTAGTTTTTTTTAATCCTCTAAGAGCCCTTTGGAGGAAGGTACAGTTATAGTTCACAGTTTACAGCTGGAGATGTGGAGGTATGTGCTTGTCACAGCCATTTTAGAGCTGGGTCTCTCTGATCGCCAAGCCTGTATTTTATCACCTAGTATCTCCAGTTTGCTGATAAGAAGAGGAGGTTCCAGAGAGTCTATGAAATATGCCCAAAGTTCAACACAGAGTAGTGCCAGAGTCTTCATGGGCCAAGTCCACCTGACGGAAATCCTGCTGCTGTTTCATTATACCAGTGGCTCTCTTATTAGAGCTGTAAATAAATGATTACAGTGATAAATAAATAAATAATACATAGAAATAGTAAACAGATAAATACATAACTGTATAAGAAAAAAGTTCCAGCCTTCATCATAGCCCAGGCATTAAACTCTAAAAATGCTCCTTCAGTAATTATAACATGCAGCCAGGGGTTGAGGCATCAGGTGACTGAAACAGTTTCAGCACTGCCAGCTCAAATCTCAGGCATCAAGGAACCATCACAGAGTTCATTACACAAGCTACCACATGCTTTACGTGGAAAGTTATCTTACCATTCACTCGTCAGTTTCCTAAGGAAACAAAATGTATGTACTAAGACTTACGTGCCCAGAGGTTCATTCACTGTGGTACCATTTACTGCAGCCCTCAATGTTCCATGATCACCAATAAGAAACTGAAAAGCAGACAGTGTCCTATGACCGACTGCTATGCATCTTCAAAAAGATAGTTATTCAAAGACATGGAACCTTAGTCAGGAAGGGCCACTGAAAAGTAATCTGCATTTCAGGGACCTTCTACAATTGTCAGATAATATCTTTGCATGAATCGAAAATCAACCAAAACCCTCTTAAAAAATGCATTAGTCTCTACCTCTCTTCCTCTTTCAAGTCATGATTTTGTTTTCTCTGCATCCTTGGTAGTAAATATGAGTGTACATATAAATAAATATATGTATGTGTATATATTCTAATTTCCCTCTTTATGCTCAAAGGTAGCATACAGAATATATTGTTTTGTACTTCTCTCCACTGACACAATCTTAGAGCTCCTTTACTGTAAATGTAGAGATGAACTGATGAACATAGATGCAAAAATCCTTAACAAAATTCTAGCAATCAGAATCCAACAACACATTAAAAAGATCATACACCATGACCAAGTGGGCTTTATCCCAGGGATGCAAGGATTCTTCAATATCTGCAAATCAATCAATGTAATTCACCACATTAACAAATTGAAAAATAAAAGCCATATGATTATCTCAATAGATGCAGAGAAGGCCTTTGACAAAATTCAACATCCATTTATGATTAAAAAAAAAAAAAAAACTCTCCAGAAAGCAGGAATAGAAGGAACATACCTCAACATAATAAAAGCTATATATGACAAACCCACAGCAAACATTATCCTCAATGGTGAAAAATTGAAAGCATTTCCCCTAAAGTCAGGAACAAGACAAGGGTGCCCACTTTCATCACTACTATTCAACATAGTTCTGGAAGTTTTGGCCACAGCAATCAGAGCAGAAAAAGAAATAAAAGGAATCCAAATTGGAAAAGAAGAAGTAAAACTCTCACTGTTTGCAGATGACATGATCCTTTACATAGAAAACCCTAAAGACTCCACCAGAAAATTACTAGAGCTAATCAATGAATATAGTAAAGTTGCAGGATATAAAATCAACACACAGAAATCCCTTGCATTCCTATACACTAATAATGAGAAAGTAGAAAAAGAAATTAAGGAAACAATTCCATTCACCATTGCAATGAAAAGAATAAAATACTTAGGAATATACCTACCTAAAGAAACTAAAGACCTATATATAGAAAATTATAAAACACTGATGAAAGAAATCAAAGAGGACGCTAATAGATGGAGAAATATACCATGTTCATGGATCAGAAGAATCAATATAGTGAAAATGACTATACTACCCAAAGCAATCTACAGATTCAATGCAATCCCTATCAAGCTACCAGTGGTATTTTTCACAGAACTAGAACAAATAATTTCAAGATTTGTATGGAAATACAAAAAACCTCGAATTGCCAAAGCAATCCTGAGAAAGAAGAATGGAACTGGAGGAATCAACCTGCCTGACTTCAGGCTCTACTACAAAGCCACAGTCATCAAGACAGTATGGTACTGGCACAAAGACAGAAATATAGATCAATGGAACAAAATAGAAAGCTCAGAGATAAATTCACACACCTATGGACACCTTATCTTTGACAAAGGAGGCAAGAATATACAATGGATTAAAGACAATCTCTTTAACAAGTGGTGCTGGGAAAACTGGTCAGCCACTTGTAAAAGAATGAAACTAGATCACTTTCTAACACCACACACAAAAATAAACTCAAAATGGATTAAAGATCTAAATGTAAGACCAGAAACTATAAAACTCCTAGAGGAGAATATAGGCAAAACACTCTCCTACATAAATCACAGCAGGATCCTCTATGATCCACCTCCAGAATACTGGAAATAAAAGCAGAAATAAACAAATGGGATCTAATTAAAATTAAAAGCTTCTGCACAACAAAGGAAACTATAAGGAAGGTGAAAAGACAGCCTTCGGAATGGGAGAAAATAGTAGCAAATGAAGCAACTGACAAACAACTAATCACAAAAATATACAAGCAGCTCCTGCAGCTCAATTCCAGAAAAATAAACAACCCAATCAAAAAATGGGCCAAATAACTAAATAGACATTTCTCCAAAGAAGACATATGGATGGCTAACAAACACATGAAAAAATGCTCAACATCACTCATTATTAGAGAAATGCAAATCAAAACCACAATGAGGTACCATTTCACACCAGTCAGAATGGCTGTGATCCAAAAGTCTACAAGCAATAAATGCTGGAGAGGGTGTGGAGAAAAGGGAATCCTCTTACACTGTTGGTGGAAATGCAAACTAGTACAGCCACTATGGAGAACAGTGTGGAGATTCCTTAAAAAATTGCAAATAGAACTGCCATATGGCCCAGCAATCCCAATGCTGGGCATACACACTGAGGAAACCAGAATTAAAAGAGACACATGTACCCCAGGACATGGAAACAACCTAGATGTCCATCAGCAGACGAATGGATAAGAAAGCTGTGGTACATATACACAATGGAGTATTACTCAGCCATTAAAAAGAATACATTTGAATTAGTTCTAATGAGGTGGATGAAACTGGAGCCTATTAAACAGAGTGAAGTAAGCCAGAAAGAAAAACACCAATACAGTATACTAACACATATATATGGAATTTAGAAAGATGGTAATGATAACCCTGTATGTGAGACAGCAAAAGAGACACAGATGTAAAGAACGGACTTTTAGACTCTGTGGGAGAGGGAGAGGGTGGGATGATTTGGGAGAATGGCATTGAAACATGTATACTGTCAGGTAAGAAATGAATTGCCAGTCTATGTTCTATACAGGATACAGGATGCTTGGGGCTGGTGCACGGGGATGATCCAGAGAGATGATATGGGGTGGAAGGTGGGAGAGGGGTTCAGGATTGGGAACTCATGTACACCCATGGCTGATTCATGTCAATGTATGGCAAAACCAATACAGTATTGTAAAGCAAAATAAAGTAAAAATAAAATTTAAAAAAAAATGCATTAGCCTCTACCTCTCCTCCTCTTTCAAGTCATGATTTTGTTTTCTCTGCATCCTTGGTAGTAAATATGAGTGTACATATAAATAAACACATGCATGTGTATATATTCTAATTTCCCTCTGTATGCTCAAAGGTAGCATACAGAATATATTGTTTTGTACTTCTCTCCACTGACACAATCTTAGAGCTCCTTTACTGTAAATGTAGGGAGATGCTTAGACAGCTAGATCATATTTTGCTGGTGAATGTACAATAGCTTATAAAATCATCTCCTCATAATACACTACTGTTCTATTTACACATTTTGCTGCATTTTTTAAACGCTAAAATTCCAATCGTGTTTTATGTCATTAAGATTGTGTGTATTGGTCATTTTAATAGATATGGCCAGTGGAGATATCACTATCTTGCATTTGTACCAGAGATATGTGGATGCCAGGAGAGTGCTGTGAAATGTCAGGATTTTGCTAATTGGATGAGTAAACAGTAGTATGTGCTTGCTATTTCAATTTGCTTTTCTTTTATTATGAGTGAGATAAGCATTTTTCACATATTTAAGTCTATTAAATTTCCTTTTCTATGAAATAATGTTCATGTCCTTTAACTATATTTTCTCCTAGGTAACAATACTAACAAATACAACACTATGTGTGTCTATGTGTACAATATTTCTAGGTGTGTCTGTGTATTTCTAAAAAAGGCAAAGGCATAAAAAAATGTTCAATTTATAGGACAAGGAGGAAAAAATAAGTGATGGTATATTTTTCCAATTTTCTCTAATAGATCTTTTTAACAGAAAATCTTTTATGTACTAGAATTACAACAATGTCTCATTCACAACTGGGAAAGCTTTTTGTTTGTCTGTTTACACTCAGCTTCAGTGTGTGTGAAACAAATTCATGTGAAACCAAAAGGAGGTCTCCATTTGAAAATAAATAAACAACCAGCCACAAGATAGATAAAATCTAATCTAGGTCAGCTCCTAGGTTCTCATGAATTTCATCAGACTTCTCTAGACAAAACACACCACCCTCGTCTTAGAGATTTGGAACTGTTTCTTCATTGGGATGAAACAGTGTATTAAGCATAGAATGCAAGAAGGTAAACTTGCAAATCGCTGAAAATTTAGTGCAGCTGATTTCCCCACCAGGGCCCCAAGGGCAGTGTCTGCTGTGGTTTCCAGCTTCTCAGCAACTTCCTGCCCCTCTCGCCCTGGGCTGCCCTGGCCTGCTAGATGCAGAGAGGGGAGGGCAGTGGGGGTGGGGAGACAGCCTGAGTGGCAGCAGGAGGGCGCTGGTGCGGCTGGAGGGGTTTCACTCTTTCAGGCTTCTTTGTTCACCTGCTCTGTCAAATGTGGTTGATTCGTGGAAAATGCTCATAGTCAAACTAGCCCCTACTGTTTGGGTTTGTGCAAAGGGTAGCTGGGATGTCACAAGAAAATAAGCACAATGAAACCACAACTTACTTTGTTCACTTTCAAAGGGTCACAGCTAACGGAAGAAAAGGTCCTTCTGCACAGGCACGCGATTTTTATCACACATACTCTAGGCTTTGTGGTCCAGATTCCTCATTGTTTCTGTATACAGTTCCTCCAAAGAGCTCCTAGATGAGTTGGGAAACTTACACCCAGGATGTTCAGATGCTGCACCTTCAACCATGCTCACAACCCTGAAGGAAAGAGCAGACAGGACTCCTTGCAGCACTAAGGTCATCCCTGATGTTCCACCAGCCACCCGCAGTCTTCCCTGATCTGCGACTTACTGAGGCTGCCACATCTTGATTCGTTTTCTCAGTGCAGTTGGGGTGCCACAAGACCCGATCCCTGAACCAAGCTGTGTGGACAGATGTGAGATGCTTTCTTCCTCATAAGAACAGAGATATGGAGGCCCTGACCTCATCTGTGCAATGGAATCTCATATACTGAGACATCTACGTCCCCGCAAAAGGACAAAATGACTTCAGAGTCAACCCTAGCAAGGCTTACTAGGGGCGCTAACATCAGATAACAGTGTGATGAGTGAATAGCAGAGGGTTGCTCAGCAACATGAGCGTGAAGAGCAGCTCTCCCAAACCCAGCAGGTCCAGAGTAGGAGTCCAGGCCCTGCACTCCATCCCTCCAGCCCCACAGGGAAGCAGGGCTCCATGGCTAAGGTCAAGGCTTCAGCTCGCACAGTCTGACCTCACCGCACATTCAAGTTACATCCTTATTCCTCTTGTCTCTTGTTTAACCATATTTTCTATTAGGTAACTATATTAACAAGTATGACCCTCATTTCTATGTGTGTCTGTGCATTTCTATAAAAGGCATAGGCATAAAATAATGTTCAATTCATAGTACGAGTGATAAAAATAAATGATTGTATATTTTTTCTATTTTCTCTAATGGATCCTTTTAAAGGAAAATCTGAGAGCCAACATCTGGGGTCTTCGTCCTCCTAGGAGGACAGGCCACATTCTTCTCGCCCAGCCCAAGAATCGAGGGAGAGATTCTTCTCAGATTAAAGTCACACACTGATGTCCAACTCAGGCCCCAGCTATGGTCGTGGTGTAGACGCAGGTCCAATCCTGACACAGGATATTCTTATTGTGATGACACCACTGAAGGCTTGAGCTTTTAGTCCATGGCTGGACTCTGGAGCTCCCTCTCCGCCTCTTTCCTTATAAGAAGCTCCCTTGGTGAGGCCCCAGGCTCCCAGGGAGTCTCCAGCTGTACCTCTATTCTGTGGCCCATTCTTAGACCAAGCACAGATGGAGCCGATTAGATTTAAGTGGCCAGTTTCCTCCCAAACCAGCACCATTTCCATCAGACACAGTTCGATTTCTCTTGAATGACAATGAATAATGAAAGGAAACTGACAGATAACACTGTCTTCCTATGAAGCATTGAGTTGAATGTTCCTGTTTAACAAAACAACTCATAATATAATTTAGTTCATTTTAATTGAACACAAGGGAGAATGATTTCATAGAGTTGGTTCAAAATAAGATTACTGAGACTATTTTTAGGCAACATGTCAAGAGAAAGTGATTATTTCATGATACATAATACAAAATGGTATTTTTTTATATGTATTCACAATCCATCTTGTCTTCCTGTTGTAATTCTAACACTTTAGGCCAAATACATATTGCAAAACAAGAAAAATAAAGCTAATCATTTTGATATATTCAGTTTTATTACTTTTTACAATTGTACATATATTGCATGTTCATGAGCTAAAAAATAGAAGAGAAATGTAGGATGTAGAAAAAATACTAAAGAAATCTGAGACATGAAACAAAAATTCCATTCTGCAAATCAAAATAGAGATTTTGCTTACAATGTAATGCCATTTCAATATATTAAGAGGGCTTTCGATTAGAAAGACAGCACAAGACTTTTCTGCAACTTTGCATTAAGAGATCAGACTCAGTCTCACTGAATATAGGGAATGCAAGGTTTCCCTTGTGGCTCAAATGGAAGAAGCCACCTGCAATGAGAGAGACCTGGGTTCTGTCCCTGGGTTGGGAAGATTCTCTGGAGAAGGGAATGGCTATCCACTCCAATATTCTTGCCTGGAAAATTCCATGGCCAGAGGAGCCTGTCAGGCTACAGTCCATGGGGTCACAAAGAGTTCAACATGAGCAAATGACTTTCACTTCACTTCACGACACTATCGTACGAGCCATGGGCAGGCAACACTTTAATGTATGTGAATATCATACCATGTCTGTGAGATAACACAGTAAATTCTTCATTAGCCATTCAATAACATCAGCAGTGGGTGTCTTCATTTCAACTTTCAAAAAAGGAGACCCCATCTGATGACTTTCAATGAAGGGTCTTTTCATGCAGAAAAACACAGAAGACATCAAATATTAGAGGTATAACGTAAAAGGGCGAAAAGCTACATTTTACTCTGAGTTTTTATAACAAAGCTCATGTACCAAACACGAGCTTATGTGACAAATATGAGCTGTGACACTGAAGAGACCATGGTTGAGGTCACTCAAGAATGTATTATACAGTATTTTAGAAAAGGATCTGCTATTCACACACCCACGTTTTTGCTTTATGTCTGAACACTGCTGTGGGAAAGAGAGGACGAAGCGTGCTGGATACACTGATGCAGGCAGGGCCTCGGTTTGCCGTGACTATGGCTGCCTCTGCCATCTGTCTGTCCCTATACCAGTGCCCCAATCTACTCCATTCAGTCCACCACTTTTCCTTTCTTTTTTAAATTAAATGTACTTTAAAAAATAAAATTGGCATAAAATATTACATTAGGCTCAGGTACACAACACAACGATTCAGTATTTGTTCATATTTTGAAATGGTCACCACACTAAGTCAACATCCCACACTGAATGTAGATACAGAATCTTTTTTTCTTATAAGATGAAGTTTTAAGATCTACTCTTTCCCTTCTGGGGTTAAATAATTAAGCAGAGTTACGGCTTTTGCAACTGACTGTTTGTTTGCTCTTAATTGTGAGGGTGAAATGTTTCCTTTGATGATTTGAAGGGACTGAACAATGTGCCCTGACCTGGAGGCACAGGGAGCCCGACTGCCGTGACTGGACCACACCTGTCATCTCAGAAGCTCCAACACACTCCAGAGACGACCCGCCTGTGCGGACCAGAGTGGATGCTGGTACAGATGGGGCACCTGAGTCCTGGCTCTGCCCCTGCCAGCTGTGGGACCCTGGACCAGTCACTCCCCCTCAGTCTTCCCTGCCAGTGGAAACAAGGACAGTACCACCTCCCGCGACTGCTGCCCTTGCTGCCCTCAGAAGTCAGGGTTTGTCATTAAATCATGCCTGACATGGAGACATTCTGGCTCCAAGAAACAAAAATGAACTAAGTTATCCTTCTTCAGAAATGTGGGACTCTGACGTAGTTTTCATTCTTTACCAATGTATACCTATAAGGAAAATGTTTTAAAATCCACATTATAAAAATATGGCTATATAATCACAACCATATTCTTTAAATTTTGATTTTAAACTACTCAGAGTGGTACACACAATGTGTTGTGAATAGCACTGCAAAGTCTTTGAAAATTGCACGATCTGGACCTGCCCGTCGAGAGCATTCCATAACTGGGTCAATTCCCGGCTAACAAAAAAACTCAGCACACTCCATAGTATTAAACACTGCCTAAAGTCAACATTCAGAAAACGAAGATCATGGCATCCAGTCCCATTTCTTCATGGGAAATAGATGGAGAAACAGTGGAACAGAGTCAGACTTTATTTTTGGGGGCTCCAAAATCACTGCAGATGGTGACTGCAGCCATGAAATTAAAAGATGCTTACTCCTTGGAAGAAAAGTTATGACCAACCTAGACAGTATATTCAAAAGCAGAGACATTACTTTGCCGACAAAGTTCCGTCTAGCCAAGGCTATGGTTTTTCCAGTGGTCATGTATGGATGTGAGAGTTGGACTGTGAAGAAGGCTGAGCACCGAAGAATTGATGCTTTTGAACTGTGGTGTTGGAGAAGACTCTTGAGAGTCCCTTGGACTGCAAGGAGATCCAATGAGTCCATTCTGAAGGAGATCAGCCCTGGGATTTCTTTGGAAGGAATGATGCTAAAGCTGAAACTCCAGTACTTTGGCCACCTCATGCGAAGAGTTGACTCACTGGAAAAGACTCTGATGCTGGGAGGGATTGGGGGCAGAAGAAGAAGGGGACAACAAAGGATGAGATGGCTGGATGGCATCACTGACTCAATGGACGTGAGTTTGAGTGAACTCTGGGAGATGGTGATGGACAGGGAGGCCTGGTGTGGTGCGATTCATGGTGTCGCAAAGAGTCGGACACGACTGAGCAACTGAACTGAATTGAACTGAAAGTCCATAATATGATATTCCAAATGTGCAGGATATAATCCCAAATTCCTTACCTTATAGAACCCGGAACATCACAACATGGTAATATAGAATAGTCAGTTACCAGATGCCTATCCTGAGAGATCGCAGATGTTGGAATCACAGACAATTTAAAGTAGTTAAGATGATCATGAGAGAAAATGGAAAGAGAGGGAGAGAGAGAGAAGTCAAATCAATAAGAAATATAAATGGAGAAATAGAAAAGGAAAGACAGGTGGTAGAGATAAGCGAGAAGAGAGACAGAAAGTAACAGAAGTAGAGACGAGGAAGGAAATTGTAAAACAGAGGAGAGATGGAGAGAAAGAGAGGGAAGAAAGTCAGAGCTGGAAAGAAAGAGAGTGTGGGGAAGCAATAGGAAATAGACAATATCTGTGCACAGAGATGGAGAAACAGAGGGAGGTGGAGAAACAAAGGGAGGTGGAGAAACAGAATGATAGAGAAAGAACTGGTCAAGAGGCAGAGCTGTGCAGCAGCTGGGAGAGCTGTCTAAACCCATGACATAAATAGGGGCCACATAATGCTGTTACATGCATGTATATGTGTGTGTGTACACACACACACACCACAGGTACTTGATTCTTCTCCTGATGGGCACTTGCCTTGTTCCCGGGCCTTGGCTGTTAAAGCAGTGAACACAGGGGTGCAGGCATCTCTTAGTGTTTTGTTTTCTATGGATAAACCCTCAGAAGTGGAATTGCTGGATCATGTGGTAGTTTCATTTTTAACTTTTTGAGAAAACTCCATACCATTTTTCATAGCGACTACACCAATTACATCCCTACCAACAGTGCACAAGGGTTCTATTTTCTGCCCATCGTCAACACGTTATTTCTAGCCTTGTCAATAATAGCCATTCTGACATGGGTGAGGTAATATCTCATTGTAGTTTTGATTTGCATGTCCCTGAATTTCAGGAAAAATCTACGTTTTTAGTTTGTTCCAACTATTGAGAAGCTCCTTATTTTTTCATGAAATCTGGACATTCTGTATGAGGCAGCCTTTTACTTGAGGATGAACATGAATCCTCTCTCCAACTGATTTATAACACATGCACACACACGAACACACATCCATTTAATTTTAAGGACCGTCAAATGTAGACCGACATAATCAATCTTACTTTCTTATAATAAAGCAGGTTCAGTTCTTATTGGGTTCTCTGGCTGTTGCCTCCGAGTTTGCTTACAAGGGTAAAAGGAAAGGTGCTTCAGGGAAGGAATATAAAGATGTCACCAGACAAGACCATGGCTGCAGCATAAACACTGACATGCTGAACTGCAGGGAACTTGGCCCCGCTCAGGACTGCTCACTCCATAGGCAACAGGCAAGCTTGGCCCATGGCTCTCCGCCCCTCAGTTCACATTTGATCTATCTGCTTGCAGTTCTGAATTCTCAGTGCTCAGGCCCCTCCTCTCCTGTGGGGGAGATGGCAGCTCCCAGCCTGCCACAGGGGCGCCCTCAAGAAAGGGTTGGTGCAGAGAGGCGGGGCTCCTCCCCAGGCCTCCCCCAGCACCCACCCGCTCTGGAATCAGCCTGGTGGTCTTTAAGAGAGATCCTCCCTGACTTCTCTGCCTCTCACATCTGCTCAGAATCCCAGTCTAGCTGACTGCTGGGGCAGGATGCGGGCCCCAGCACTGCTTCTGGTTGTCTTGGCTCCTGGTAAGTGTGTTGCCTGGATGCTGCTGGAATTTTTCTGTATGTTGTGGCAATGTGTGTGTGTGTGTGTGGGGGGGAGGTTGTAGTTGTGGGGAAGAGGGTCAGAAAAGAAATCAGTGCTTCCTCTTCCTCATTATTTCTTGTTGTTTTTCCCATTGCAGTCATGCAGGTATCTTCCAACTTGATGTTAATCACTAGAAAGACTGGGGAGACTGCTTCGTTCCTTTGTGATCTTACACAAGGGGCCACCTATATCCACTTGTACAAACATGAGGAAGGGATGGCCCCCCGACGCCTTTTATACTACGACAGCTACAACTCAAAGCCTGTGCTTGAATCAGGAATCAGTGGAACAAAATACCATGTCTATAAGAGCACAGGGAGTAGCTATACATTTACAATCGTAAATCTGCAAGCAAGTGATTCCGGCATATACTACTGTGCTATCTGGGATAAGCACATTGATTCAGACTTCCTGTACACTGCACTGGAAATTTTGCTTGTGGCTGAAAATCACAGCCCTGATATCAGCAGCTACTTCACTTCCTCCCCCAATTTCTTTTTACTCTAAACAAAGAAAAACCCTGAACTCAATGCCCATGAATCAAACTTTCTATTCCATGGTCACAGTCTATAGGCAAGCAGTCTGGCAGGCAGCATATTCTTAGCTTTCCCAGAAGCTGGTAGAGTTCATATGATTTTCTCTTTAAGACAGACAGAGAACCTAGGATTATCTGTGAGGGGAGATATTTAGGAGAGGAAAATGGAAAGGCTAGATAATACTGAACCATTCACCTGATGATTATCCAGAGAAAATGGCTGGGAATAGAGCATCTTTATTATCCAGGAGCATGAAGAATGAGAAATGATGGAATGAAAACTCAGACTTTTTGAACCTCAAGCTGGTATCCAATTTATCTTTTGGAAAAACTGATATTTCTCTTACATAATCAAAGAGGGCATGGCTGACGTAGTGAAAGTGTAGGGAAAGTGATTGTTTTAGATGGTGGTGGTTGGTGGTTTAGTGGCTAAGTCGTGTCCAACTCTTGAGACCCCTCGGACTGTAGCTTGCTAGGTTCCTCTGTCCACGGCAAGAATTCTCCAGGCAAGAACATTGGAGTGGGTTGCCATTTCCTTCTCCAGGGGATCTTCCAGACCCAGGAATTGAACCCAGGTCTCCTGCATTATTGCAGGTAGATTCTTTACCGACTGAGCTACGAGAGAAGCCCCGTTGTTGTGTTCTACTTATACCCTCTGTTGAAGTTCAGTCCACAGCCAGAACTGTCTAAAACAGGTAAAGCCAAAGCTTCTTTCTACCCCAACTCCCTACCATTAATAAGGCCATGTGCCAAACTAGATTGAGACTTATCAGATCATAATTTTCTCAATAATTAAAATTAAAGAACACTTTAGGTGAAAAATCTATGAATGGTATATATTTCAATTCAAAACTTATATAGCCAAGGATTGTGGCTGCCTTATTGGGCTAGGTTTAAGGAAGCAAAATTAATATTCAAATACAGAAACGTCAGCTCACGTGTATATGGTCTCTATGTATTGGTTCCTCCAAATCTGTACCAGTGTCTGAGCTTCTAGAACAGTGTTTCTCAAATTGTGGTCCATGTACCACCTGCATCAGAAGAACCTGAATTGAAATAAAAGTGCATGTTCTGGGTGACACTCAACACAGTGAATCAGAATGATGGAATGAAGGCTGAAATGTGCAATTTTGATAGGCTCCTCCTGACTCTTCTTCAAACTGATTTGCAGGCCTTGCTGCACTAGCGCAGGAGTGCCTACTAGCAGAGCGTTCATGGTCTTCTCCCCAACCCAGGGCCCCATCTGTCTGGTTGCGTCCTGGGTGCTGCTGCTCGCCAGGTCATCACATTTCTCCATCAGAATATCGCAATCAAATCAAAACAAAACAAAACACAGCCTCACACCGCAAGTCAAAGCTTCAGATCCTGCTTAGTTCAGTGACTGCAGACAGCAAGGAACTGGATAGTAAACGCACTGCCTTTAGCTTGCTCTACTGTATCAGCAACCACATACTGTAACCGTTTGCAGCTTTGGGAAAGCCTGAAGCATAAATATATTTTCATTTATACTTTTCCAATGGTGTTAAGACTGTTCTGCGCATTTGATTCCTTGATCCACTTTAGTTTGAATTTTTGGGGATGTGTGTAAAGTAACAATCTTAATGTGGAGATCCAATTTCTCCCCCAATTACTGACTAATGCATTATTATATCACAGTTTTTCTTGGCACTGTGTGATAACTACTTTTCCATGTACTCACAGAATCCTTATGATCTCTCCCTCAGTTTCCATTCTCTGTCTCTGTTTATACAGGTCAGTTTCTCTAAGGACGCAGCTAGCGGTAGAGACACTGTGTATGTACAAGAAACAAAAACACATGTAGGATAAGAAGTATGCCATACACAACCCAGGTGTGACTGAAGAAATCAGAGGAAATAAAAAATACTTGAAGACAATGAAAATGGGAAAACACCATAAAAAAAATCTGTGGTATACAGCAAAAGCTATTCTAAGAGAGAACTTTATAGTGATACAAGCCCACCTCAAGAGACAAGAAAAACCTCAAACAAACAGCCTAATCTTACACCTAAAAGGACTAGGAAAAAGAACAAATGAAACCAAAGGTAAATGAAAGAGAATAAAAATCAGAGCAAAGTAAAATAGAGACTAAAAACATCATAGAAAAGATCAATACATCAAGAGCTGGTTATTTGAAAAGACAAATTGGTAAACCTTTAGCCAAACTCATCAGGAAAAAAAAAAAAAGAGAGAGAGCGAGAACTCAAAGATACAAAATTAGACATGAAATTAGCAGAAGTTAACAGCTGATGCAACCAAAATACAAAGGGCAATAACTCATTACTATAAATAATTACTCAATACATGGCAAGAAAATAGACTGCCTAGAAGAAATGGATACATTCCTAGAAATGTTGTAAAAAGTACAAGTTCTCCAGCAAGAATATAAAAACAGGGGGAAAAAAGTCTCTTCAGCAAGTGGTGCTGGGAAAGCTGGACAGATGCTCATAAATCAATGAAGTTAGAACACACTCTCACACCATACACAAAAGGAAACTCATAATGGCTTAAAGATTTAAACATAAAACATTACCATAACTTTCCTAGAAGAAAGCACAGGCAAAACATTCTCTGACACAACTCATACCAATATTTTCTTAGGTCAGGCTCCGAAGGCAATAGAAATAAAAACAAAAATAAACAAATGGGACCTAGTCAAACTTAAAAGCTTTTTCACATCGAAATAAACCATAAAAAAAAGACAACCAATAGAATTGGAGAAATATTTATAAATGATGTGGCCAACAAGGGCTTAATTTCCAAAATATGTGAACAAATCATACAACAAAAACAAAAAGCAAACAACCTAGAGGCAAAGTGAGCTGAACACCTTAATAGACATTTCCCCAAAGAACATACAGATGGCCAGTAGGCACATGAAAAGATGCCCAACATCACTAATTATTAGAGAAATGCAAATCAAATCTACCACAAGGTGCAACTTCATACCAGCCAGAATGGCTATCATTAAAATGACTACAAATAACAAATGCTGGAAAGGGTGTGAAGAAAAGGGAATCTTAATACACTGTCAGTGGGAATGTAAATTAGTACAATCACTATGGAAAACAACATGGAGGTCTCTCAGAAAATTAAAAATAGAATTACCTATGACCTAGCAACCCCGCTCCAGGGCATATACCAGGACAAAACAGTCATTTGGATAGGTACATGCACCCCTCAGTTCACAGCAGCACTGTTCACAACAACCAGAACATGGGGACAGCCTGAATATCCACTGATGGATGAGTGGATAGGGAAGATGTGGTACCTGTCTACAATGGAATACTACTCAGCCATAAAGAGAACAAAACACTGCTGTTTGCAGCCACGTGGATACAGCTAGAGATTATCATATTCAGTGAAGTAAGTCAGAAAAAGGAAGACAAATACCATATGATATTACTTATATGTGGAATCTAAAATATGACACAGATAAATCTATCTGTGAAACAGAAACAGACAGATAGAGATCAGACTTGTGGTTGCCAACAGGGAGGAAGAGGAGAAGAGGGATGGACTAGGAATCTGGAGTTGGCAGGTGTAAACTATTACATTCAGAATGGATAAACCACAAGATCCTACTGTATTGCATAAGGAACTACATCTAATATCCTGGGGTGAATCATAATGGAAAACAATGTTGAAAAAAAGAACATACATATGTGTAAAACCGAGTCACTTTGCTATACAGCAGAGATTGGCACAAATTGTAAATCAACTACACTTCAATTAAAAATTAAAGAGAAAACATTCTCCAAATTTCTCCTTCTTAAAAATTAAACATTAAGTAAAGGTGTCTCCTGTCCACTTCGCATTCCAAGATTTTCTGCTGCAGGACTCAGTTAGTCCCCTGCTCATAGCTCAGTCGGTAAAGAACCTGCCTGCAATGCAGGAGACTCGGGTTTGCTTCCTAGGTCGGGAAGATCCCCTGGAGAAGGAAATGGCAACCCACTCCAGTATTCTTGCCTGCAGAATACTATGGACGGAGGAACCTCGTGTGCTACAGTCCATGGGGTCGCAAGAGTTGGACCCGACTGAGTCACCTTCATTCCTTGTTCTTTATAACTCACACTTTTAGATGCCTTTTAATGCAAACTTAACGTTTATGCTATCTGATAGAGTTATTTTTTCTTCCAACAGACAATTAATAGTTCATAAATAATTTTATGACTATCTATAATTTCCTTATAATTAAAAATGCCTTAATTATATTTTTATATTAACATATGCTTGGAGGATTTGCATTTTATTCATGTCACAGTATTCTTACTCCATTATTGTGTTATGTCAGTAACTTTGCGATAAGGGTTAAGAGCTGCTATGCCAAATTAGTTATTTAAAATCATTATTTTAATAAAAAATTTTTAAGTTATTTCATATTTAATTTTTATATCAATTTAAAACAAATATAACTAGCTCAGCCCCAATCTTTACAACAGGGAACAAAAAAATAAAATGTTACCTTAAGTATCATTGGAATTAGTCTATTTATACACATGATTTTAAGAAGAGTTTGCATGTTTATGACATTGAGCTTTTCCTTCATGAATATGGTATGTCTCTCCATTTATGCAGGTTTAATTTTATGCCCTTTAGTAAAACCTTTTACTCTTTCTTCTTACTGTTCTTAAATTTAATAAAGCATTAATTACATAACTCTTTAGTTAATCTTTTGCATTCTATTGCTTAAATCTTCCATGCATTTTGAAAAACAAGCAATTCCTAAAGCTCCCAAGAATTCTGCTCATGGTCTTGGAATAAGGAAAATCACAGGACAAGTTTTCAGAAAGGAGCTGAGGGGACATCACTCATGACTACAATAGATGCAAAGGGTACACGACAGCCCCAGGTACTAACAACTTAGAATTCTCAATTTTTTTGGTGGACATTCTGTGGATCATGAGATCTTATTTCCCCAACCAGAGATTGAGCCCAGTGAAAGCAGTAAAAGTGCAGAGTCCTAACCACTGTACTGCCAGGAAATTCCCATGAACTCTCAATTAAAAAAAAAATCTATCTAAATGTAATTGGCATCTGAATCTCTCATCCCCTCCCATTGTGTTGGGACTGCGACCTGAGCTCCTGTGAATGGACAGTTGCCCAACATGACCCTCTTACTTTCATCCTTGGGGCAGAGGAACTGATTACTCACGGGACTTAGACCATGAACAAGTGCCTCTGGAGTAGACATGGAGACAATAAGAGGCTGTCCTGTCTGGTCCTGGCAGATGGACAGCTCATCCGTGCTCAGAGGAGTACTCAGCTGCTCCCAGCAATTTCTTTCCCCTTGCCCCAAGATGAGTGGCTTGAAATTACAGAATATCCACGAAGAGACTTCTTTTGACTATCAGAGAAATGGATATTGTTTCAAGTTTTCGTTTAAAGACAGTATTATTTCAATGGAGAGAGAATTCTGCAAATTTCTTCCTTTATCCTGGGAAAAATAATATTAAAGAAGTCATCATAGCACTGATTTTCTCATTTCCCTTTCCCTTGGTAAAGAATTGTGCTGCCCAATGAATGGAGAGCTTTGTTCACATTTCTCAAGTACCTGTGTGATGGCTGATGGGGTATTTGCATTTTCAGTTACTGAAGGGTTTCCTCCTTTTAGTTATACATTCCCAAATCACTAAACAGCCCTGGGGTTTGTGAAAAGAGAATTGCCTTTCAACTGATGCAAACTCTGAGCAGTTTCAACAGAACTGAACACCTGCAAATAAAAAAAAAGTCTTCATTCTTTGAATACCATTCCTGGAAATTTAGAAAACCAGGTGGTTAACCACTTGGTGTCAGTGATGTCTTTTCCTGTTTTTATACTTTTCATCTTTCATCAATGTTTTCAGTGATTACTACTTCTTGGAAAGCAGATATTTGGGTCCATTTATCTGAGGAAAGTGGCTTCCCCAGTGGATCTGTGAGTCAGGAAGATTCCCTGGAGAGGAAATGGCAACCGACTCCAGTATTCTTCCCTGGGAAATCCCATGGAAGGCTACAGTCCAAGGGGTTGCAAAGGAGTTGGACACATTCAAGTGACTGAATAATAACAATAAATCTGAGGGAAATCTTATAAAACATTGGCTGCTGTGAAACCTATATCCAAGGACTTCCAAAAGAACTCAGATCAAACTGCCAGTATGAAGTTTTTTGACTTCTAGTCACTTTATAAAGGTAGGAAAAGGCTGGATTATTGTAGGAGCTTTTATCATTGTGACAGCTCGGGCTGGAAGAAGATATTTGGAGAAGGAGCTAACATCATAGTAACTCCTCCCGGTAAGTATCATTTTTCTGTTCTTACTGTAGTCATAAAATACTGATAGATGCTTTGTAGAAACAACTTGGGATCTCCCTGATCTGGCTGCCACGTTCTTGGTCTCAGCGTCTAAACCGTAGTTTTACAGCAATTGGTCGCTGTATATGGAAACTAAATCACCTTGTAAATGGTTTATTCTTGTCCCTGCTTGTAAGCAGTTGAAATTTGGGTTCTAGAAAACACACACAAAATAGACTCAGGCTCGATAGTGAAGTATTCTGAAGACCATGTCTGTCTTATTGCTTCGTTTATCTTTCTATATTCTAACATAAATCGCATATTATATCATCACATTGGTATGAGTTATTAGTTCACGTTCCTTTTCTTGTAGGCAGTCTATTAAGTGAGAAATGCTTTTCTTACTATCTCTTCTCTATATTTTGAGATAAAATACTGTGCTCCTGAATCTCCTGCAAAACCAATATTACTGATTTTCACCTCATCCCTGAGAGCCATGGAAGAAAATTCTTACAGTAAATGATTATACAAGATTGATAAACCTCACTTCCTATTACTCTAGCTTCTTAGAAGGAGGCTGAGATTATTTGAAACTTAAACTGTCTCATCTCTTGTGAAATTGTCTGGACATGGACCAGTTTGTGAGCTCAATGAGCCATTTCAGCTCCAAAGTTCACGGAAGTGTCTTCGTGGCTGGGCTTTCTCCTTTGCTCTTTCATTCTCTCAGCAAATATTTATTGAGGATCGTTTTTGTGCTGGGAGCTGCAGACAGACGATGGGTGAACAAGACATGGAGCTAGTCTCAACACCAAACAGCTTTTGTTCTAATGGAAAGGCATTCTAGATTCTGGCTTAATTGAGACCTGTCTTCTATGGTCCATGGCTGCAGAACAAGGGCGTCTTGGATTGTTGAGCTTGGTGTAATAGTTATTGCTTATAAAAAACATATCTTTTGTTTGATGGAAGATTTTGATGAAATGGCCTCAAACCATGCCATTAAAGAGAATTTTAATATTAGTCAATATTTACTGAAGGATAGATACCATGATATGTAGTTTCAATGTCTTATACTTTCCTCAGCAGTAATCCTTTCATTCCCATTTTAGAGATAAAGAAACTGAGGTTTAGAGAAGTTTAGTTACTTGCCTAAAGTCACATGACTAGCACTATGGCAAAGTTTGGGATCCAGTAGAGACTTGTCAAACTTAGAGGACTGGATCATTACGTGATATTTGAAACATTAAGTCATGTCTTTACATCCTGAATATGTACCCTTCTGTAGCCTGACCTGGATTCTGTAACTATTAGTAATAGCTCATACTTTGTATTGCTACTCACATGTGAAAACAATGCTCTTGCTTTCAATCATAGCACTGAAATGACGTCTCTTTCCCTCACAAAGATCATGTAAGTCACATGAATGTGCATTTATTAAACATTCAGAATATGTGTCAGTTCTATCTCAATCCAAAAAAAGTGAATTAAAAACAAAAAATAAGAAAGCAAGAAAAAAAAATGTAGTGGAATAGATACCCTACATTAACCGACTAAGCACACCAAAGTTGCAAATATGTTTTCCCACCGCAAAATTAGAAAAAAGAACTTCAATGAGGAAGTCTTTAGTAGGAAAATGAAGTAAAAAGGGGACATTGCCTTCAATATCCAGTTTATAAAATGGAAGAAATGGTCTTCAAACAAATATGTTTATCCTCCCAATGCATCAATGCAGTGGGCACCAAAATGTAATGTCATTCATGAATGGTGATCCTCAGCTGATAAGATGAGGCAGGCAATGAAGCGATCCAACTTAACAAAGGAGAATTTGAGTACCAGGCATCGGGCCATTTTGTGGTCATTTGTCATAAGGCCCATACCTGGAGCTGCAAGCTGAACTTTGGGCATGAACTGGATAGATTTTTTGAAGCTGAAATTTCTGGTAAAATCTTGAGATACCCAGAGATTGTGCTGTTGGGGAAAAGGCCATTTGTTGTGGACAGCAGAAGTGAAGTTCCATATACTGGCTGCATACATTAGGCTTTAGCCAATGTTCCCTTTGATTTTGTTCACCCTGGAAATGCAGCAAGTACGACAGAACAAATGACTGCCTATTAACTGGGTGTGTGAAAGGCTGTGATACAGGCTTGGAGAATCCCAGACATACCAAAACACAGAGGAATGCAAACAAGTCATCAGTTGCTATGGATCTACTTGTAAACCCCAGATCCTCAATTCCCATCAGATAGGCAAGATTTGCTCCCATGATATTGAAATGTCATGTTGGACCACACAATTATCACAAATAAAAATACTAATCATAATATCAATGATCATATAGTAATATTTACAGTGTCTTACATCTATATAATTTTTATTCAAATGACTTTTCAGATCTTGTTTCATTTTGAGCTCACCAAAACACTAATAAGGATGTTCACTTGACTTAACAGTAGCACTGTCATTTTCAAATAAATAAGGTACCCAGGGCATTAGTTTATTTGATTTGCTCAACCACAGAGCTTGTTAGGAGCAAAATGAACCAGGACCAGAAGCCTAGTGTCTTGAATTCGAAGTCATCATAGTTCTACTAGAATTTGGAGAAATCAGAGAAGCTAATTAGTCTAAAGTTTTTGATACAACTTGAATCACTGTGGAATAATTACATAAAAAACTTCAATGTTGGAGCAAAACTCATTGTCACAGGTAGGTATCAGAAGAATTTTTTTTTTTTTCAGGGAAATAGAAGGTAAGAAATAATTAAATAAGAATGCTATTTACCAAAAATGGGAATGTGGATGGGAATTAGATGTAGAGATTTGGGAGAGATTTTACAACAAATTCACATAGTAAAGGAGAGCATAGACAACACTGCACAAATATTAGAAAAGAATTTGGCTTCGTGTCTGTGTGGACTTCTAGAAAGGGCTCATGTATAATGTACATAATCATCATGAAAGTATTTGGCCCAGGGTTGAAGTTTGTCATTACAGGTAAGTTTTATGAGTTAACATGTCTCCCTTCCTGATGCTGAAGGGGTATTTCCAAAGAAAGTGGGCTTTGGAGTCAGGCTGACCGAGAACTTCAATCCGCCACTAACTACGGATGTGAACATGGAAGTTCTTCTCTGGACTCAGTCCCCTAATCTGTAAAATAGCATAACAGTATTATCCAGCAGGGGTTGTATGAGAATTAAATGAGACAGTGTGAGGAAGTATCTAGCACATTGTCTAATGCATCAGTATTCCTGTCTGGATAAGCCCGTGCACAGAGGAGCCAGGCAGGCTACAGTCCATGGGGTTGCAAAGAGCTGGACACGACTGAGCACTGTATGTTTTGTTGGCTAACACATCATACGTGTTGGATAGGTGTTTACTCTATTCAAATGTAAAGGGAAAATTGCATCCAAGAGGGAGAGTGTTAGTAGCCAAACTATTGATGAATTGAAATTCTTCAGAGGATGCAGCTGTACAATTAACAAATGGAAAGTTATCTTATGGTTCCCTCACACACATAAAATTGAATTTGAAGCTCTCTGTCTCTCTTTAGCAGACTTTGGTTTACATGGCAAGAAAAAAGGAGATTAAAATATGTTTATTTTTTATATGTCCTGTTGTTCTATGTGCTTTAAATCTTAATCCTTTAATTTCATTGATATCATTTCGAACAACATTTATTGGCTCTAAAATATATAACCAGGAAGCTTGGGCTTCATGCTCATATGTATCAGAAAAAAGCTTTAATTTATAAGGAAAATGATCAAGAAGTGAAGTCAATTAAATATGATAGAAATCTCATGAATTAAAAATTCTCATTTAAGTATGAAAGAGCTTCAGTTATTTAGTTTACAAAAGAAAAATGAGAGGGGAAAAAAAAGGGAAGACCTAAATCACTATCAACAAAGTATATGGTTGCAGAAATACATTGTCTCTTGCTTTTATAATGTGTAAAATACTACTTGTACTAAAAGCAAGATGTATAAAATTAAAATAGCACATCACAACCCAACGGTATTTACAACATGAGTGAAAAAATCAACCCTGTCTGCTTACTGATTTAGAAGAAAAACCAGGAACTTTGCTGCACAGGCAGAAGTTTCCAAGAATTTTCTTTTCTTCTCAGATGAGAAGTCCAATTTCTCCCTTCTTAAGAGATTTCCCCCTGAAGGACTTTCCCAGTGGTCCAGCGGTTAAGACTCCACCTTCCAATGCAGGTGCACAGGTTCGATCCCTTGTCAGGATATATGCTTTATGCAGCTGGTGAAAAAAAAAGAAAATAGTGGCAGTAAAGCAGTTCAGCAGCCTTAGGGGGCAAATTCAAATTATAGGGAAAACACCGAGAGCCAGAATAGTGTGTATTATTCCTCAAGCTAAAACTGCAGATGAAATTCCAAAATAAAATGTGCTTTTGGGGAACATTTTCTGAATTTGGAAAAATTCTAAGTAGATTACTTGATAAGTTTAGTATAAGAGCCTTTCTGAAAATACATTTTTTTTTACACGAAAGTATAGTTAATTTGCAATGTTAGGTTATTTTCAGGTGTACAGCAAAGTGACTCAGTTTTTGTGTGTGTGTGTATTATTTTTCAGATTCTTTTCCATTAAAGGTTATTACAAGATATTTAATATACTTCTCTGTTCTACATAGTAGGTTCTTATTGTTTATCTATTTTATATACAGTAGTGTGTATCTGCTAATCCCAAATTAGGAGTTTGGGATTAATAATACATTTTCAATACAAGTTTTGGAAATACTGTTATACAATCAAGGCACTATAAATAACATGCTGCTCTACTCCAAAATCTGGAGTGGTTCAGGAATAAAATTGAGAGGTCATATAAAATTAGAAATAAAGAGAATTTCATCACTTCAGAATTGGGCATGGGATCCACATCTGGAGCTCAAAGTTCAACTTCATAGTACACATGTCAAGTACACGTGGGTGTTGATTCCCATTCTCAAAAATAACTATATTGTTTTGTAAAACCAATAAATTTTCTCTGGGTATTTATTTTTATGGTTCATTCCGAAATCAGTTATATGAAGAGCGAGATTCCACAGAGTTGAAGAATAAGAGAATGCCTTATTTGGACAAGAGAGCATAAACTGCAAAGCACAGGACAGGAAAGGGAAGAAGTTTAGAAGCTAGCAAAGATTTTCACCAATACAGAAACCATCAGTTACCCAATTGCCCCCACCATCCCTATTCCCACCACCTGCCCATCCACTTCAAAACAGGCTCCAGTATTATAGAACAAAAGAGATTTTTGAAAAGATTAATTGGGGACTTCCCTGGCAGTCCAGCGATTGGGACTCCACATTTCCACTCTAGGAAGCATGGAATCAATCAGAGGAGACTGGCAGGCTATAGTCATTAAGTCACAAAGAGTCGGACACGACTGAAGCGACTTGGCATGCACACAAGATGCACCCCATCTCTGTATATGGAGAAAAACGGAAGGTCAAGTTATAATCCAGCTCTGCTACTTAACAGCGGTGACTTTGGGCAAGTTCCATGAAGTCTTGAACTTCTCTTGCCATTAAAAATAAAACAGTACTAAGCATCTAACCACGTACCGTGGATGAAAGGCCATAGTGAGCAGCAGCCTTTTGTTTTTTCACTACTCACTAGGTTTTTCTAAGCCACAACATGTGGGTGTTTCTTTAACCATTCTTTTTAATTACTATTCCATATTCCCCTACAGAGAGAAACCTTGCTGCAGACACTTCCCCCAAGCCCACTGTTTTTCTTCCTTCAATTGCCGAAATCAACCATGATAATGCTGGAACATATCTTTGTCTCCTGGAGAAATTTTTCCCTGATGTTATTACAGTCTCTTGGAGAGTAAAAAATGACAAAAGAGCTCTGCCATCCCAGGAGGGAAACACCATGAAGACCAAGGACACATACATGAAGCTCAGCTGGCTGACCGTGACTGAAAACTCTATGGATAAACAACATGTGTGTGTTGTCAAACACCAGAAAAATATAGGAGGAATTGATCAAGAGATTATTTTTCCTTCAATAAAAGAAGGTAAGTGAATATAAATGTAAATGTAACCTCCCAAAATACTGTTTTTCAAAGGCAATACCCACCTTTCCAGCTAGGTGTTAATGAAAAACAAACAAATATGTCTTGATAAAATGATGTTTCATTTAATGGTAGCTATCTCCCCAGAGTATTAAAATAGGATAGGCTTTGGAACATAGAAAAATGTTACTTCTCTCACCCTCAGTTTCATCTTCCAAAATATTAAGATCATATGAAGTTTAAGTGTTAGAGGTGTTGTATGGATTCAGTGAAACAACGTCTGTGAAAGCATCGAGCTACTTCGCACACAACAGGTCTTCACTGCTGGTGATCTTGGTTGGTCAGGAAATAACAACATTTATACATCTTTCAGGAATGTCCTTCAGCAGGCAAAGTCATTCTCAATTCAGTTCTCCTTTACAATTCCAAAGCAATGAGTTATTACATGACAAAATGGTGTTTGTGTAAGGGAGCCAAATTGCAGCTCAGCAAAGAGAATAATTTGACCACTGTGGTTTTTTAAGGTCTTAGGTTTTTGAAATTTGTATTTTACATACCACTATAAGATAAAATTTGTAATCAAAGATTGGGTGATGCTAAAGTGTACAAACTTACTCCCATTCTACATAATGAATGCATTTCTTGCTATTAGAAAAGGTCTTTCAAGATATTTTTATTGCAGCCCTAGCACATGCCAGGTCTGGAGGGATATACAGATGGACACTCTGGGGTGAATTACTGTCCACGAAGGATGTATTACAGTCAAGAGAACATACACTTTCCTTGATGACTTAGGGTCACTTGTGATCCAGGCATGATGTCTCAAAGCAGCCCCTGAGCAGATGCTGGACATGTCCATGCAGTGTGGACAGAGAGCTGGGAGGTGCCTTGGCCCTGGCAGTGGTCCTGTAACTAACTGGACTCACGATTGAATGTCCTGCATGTTCACCTAACAGACCAAAGGCCCCAAAGCGCCCCTCAGAAGGAATCCTTCTGTGCTTTTCCCTGTGGTTAGGAAACCTTTTTAAAGCAGTGGGAACCAAGCACATAAGATGTGCATAGATGTTTGCTGTGCACCAGTCCGAATTTCTGAAGTAAGTCTTTATCTTCTCTGATTCTGAGTCTATCCAGTGATCAAATCAGGTTTGAATACTTGTCTTGGTTTTGTCCTGGGACTGCAACGAAGAACAAATGAAATAACATCAGAGAAAACCCTTGTTTTCCAAAATAAGACATGGCTGCACTTATTTATACATTCATCATATCCATTTATATCCTCTCCTAATTAATTAATTTAACTAATTAAAAATAAAATTACAAAAAATAAAATAAATAAAATAAAATAAAATTACAAAAATAGCTCTAAATTTTAATTTTTATTCTAGTAGAAAAGAAGCAAATTTGCAGTTTAATATAATCATGGTTTTAAGTGTCCTACTTGAGGACACTGAAAGTACTAGATTTTAAATTTTCTTGTGATGAGAAAAAAATAAGTATAAAAGTTTCATTGTGACAGTTACCATATGAGATAGATATTCCAGTTCATAATGTGTTTTACCTGAACACAATTCTGAAACAAATGCATTCCAAGGGTTTCTAATGGCTGTAAAGCTAATGATGGCATTTCGGTTAATATTATTTTATAACAAATTTCCAATGCTGTTTCTTGAAATTGTTTTGTTTTTGATAAAAGCTAAGAATATAACATGAAGTGCATATCAATGAAATGACTTTACAGAGAAATAAATCTAATCTGGTCCTAGTTTTCAACCAACCTTCACTGAGAAAGAGAACTTATAATAAACACATGGAGATTATTATGAAACTTTGTTACTTGATTGTTTCTGCCTCAATCAATGCATGTTAATAAGAGGTTTGTTTCTCTTTTAGTGAACAGTCATTGTAAGGGAAAGAAGGAGGCTTTCAAGCACATTAAAGTCAGTTTCTGAGGATATTTTAACATGGGCTCCCCGGTAGCTCAGTTGGTAAAGAATCTGCCTGCAGTGTAGGAGACCTGGGTTCAATTCCTGGGTTGGGAAGATCCCCTGGAGAAGGAAATGACTACCTACTCCAGTATCCTTACCTGGAAAATCCCATGGACAGAGGAACCTGGTGGGCTGTAGTCCATGGGGTCATGAATAGCCAGGCACGACTGAGTGACTAACACTAACATCTAAACGTGACTACTAATATTTTCACTCTTTCGATTTACTTGAAAGTCTTTATACCTCAAATCAATTTTTCAGAGCTTACTGAACAAAGACCTCATTGAGGGCATAAAATGGCATATCAGAACCAAATCTGTATGAACAAGAACACATCCAGGAGAAAAAGGATAAATACAACAACCATTGTTTCCCCCATCCAATAATCCATTATCTTTTTTTAAAAAGATTTCTACTCGTATGACTGTCTTGTTTTGCTTTTTTTTTACATTATTTATCTCAGTTTCTATCGAGTCACAGAACTGCAAATGTGGTTTGGCCTGTTTTTCTATATCTGGATCTTTCTGTATCTGGAACTGCACTGAAATGTTGAGGTCTTATAATAAAAAAAGAAAGGTGATTGATAAGAATAATGAAGATGTCTGGAAAAGAAGATGCTTTTAGTGTCTACAGTAGTGGAATTATATTGTTTATAGGTTAATTTCTCTTTATTTCTGGGGCTTATTTTACAAACTACTTCCCACAGGCCCTGTCTCATTTAATCTCCCACGATGATCCTCTGAATGCTGGCTCTGCCATCACTGGTACCACTGGTACAACTCTCTGCCAGTCACTTTCCGTCTGATCCTTATTTCCTCTTTGTAACATGGAATCCTCCAAAATACACCCCACTCAGTGTCACTGGAGGATGAAAGAAGATAATACATGTGAAGTACTTAAGCAAGTTATAGTCACTCTCTGGCTATCAGCCTGATTAATACTGTTTTACTTATGCCCACAAACACCGCAAATGCAGAAAATCAGGGGATGTGCTTGATTTGGAAAAGTGTGGCTGCTTTCCTTTGCTTAGACAGGAAGTTTGCCTGAGCCAGACTCTTTCAACCGTGGGATTCCCTTGGTGCACTCTTGGATTGGATGAATAAGACTGGGTAGCATCTCTTCATCTCGGCCGTGGGTGCTGACCATGCAGAGTAGCCACTTGTTCTGATGATTTGTCTTTGCAACAGGTATTTCTCAAACACCTACTTTGTAGCAAACACAGTGCTAGGAGCTATGAATACAGAAGGAAGACAAGATGCCCTCGGGTATTAGCCTCCAGTTACGGTAAAAAGTAAAATGTAGCCTTCATGAACTTCAACATTTTCATGTGTAGAAAATCATATATGAATTAAAACTATGGATTACATAGAATCAGACCAACTATTTTTGTAATTGTAGGGCTCATGTTTTTAATTACTGTCTCTCTGTCAGCAGGTTTTATATGTGTATATATATACATACATATATTACACATTCATATATATTGCAACATACACACACGTATAAACATATGTGCATGCGTGTGAAGTCGCTTCAGTCGCGTCCAAATCTTTGCAACCCCATGGACTGTAGCCCACCAGGCTTCTCTGTCCATGGGATTCTCCAGGCAAGACTATCAGAGTGGGTTGCTGTGCCCTCCTCCAGGGGATCTTCCCGAGCCAGGCACCAAACCTCTGTCTCCTGTGACTCCTGCACGGCAGGTGGATTCTTTACTGCTGAAACATACTCACAGTATCAAGTAATGGGCACAGATAATTCATTAATACTTTTTCTCATTTCTCGTAGTTGTCGCCTCAGTTGTCACTACTACTGAGCCTCCAACTACTGAGCCTCCAAATGATTGTTTGACTGATGAAAGCAGTAAGTTTTGCACAGATTTGTCTTTATGTCATGCTTTCGTCTTTCTTTCTTCCTGATCTATTTACCTTTTGAACTTCTCTGTTTTAAAGTGGAGAAGACCAATTATCTGAAATGTGGGGCTCATCATAGTTATACTGATCATCTCTATTGTTACCTGTCAATAGACTATGTACACATATGTATGTATATATACACAGACACCAGATTATACATACATATGCACCCACTGTAAAATAATGGGTGTGCACAATCGATTAACACTTGTTCCTTTGCTTTTAGAAATTACCGGTACTGGTTCTAAAAAAGCTTGTCTGAAAGATGAAAGTGGTAAGTTTTGCTTATGTTTGCCTTTAAGACATCCTATAGCACTTTTTCCCCTCCTGATCAATTACCTTTCTGAAAAATGTTATTTATGTATTTTTAAATGTAACAAAGATGAATATTTTGAATGATGCAATTTAAACAACAAGCACAATTCAAAAAAAAATGATACCAAAAAAAAGGTACAATTCACAAAGAAAATAGACACCATAAACAGTTAGACACCTAACAACAAAGAAACAAAGATACCTAAAGCAAAAATCAGAAGAAATATAAGGGAAAAGAAAAAAACATATAATCATAATGAGACATATTAACATTTCTCTGAGAATATTTTATCAAGCACAGAAAAGATAAAAATGGTAGCATCTTGAATGATGTCATTAATAATTTAAATATAGTAGGTGTCTATTTATATTAATTTATATTAATCTTATATCCTATACAAATATATTTAACATTTTGTATCTCATATATTGTTATTAGATATCCATAGGCCATTTAGAAAAACTGACAAAAAGACAAACATTTCCAAATTTCTAAAAGTAGAATTTTTTTGTCAATCACTTATACACACATATTACTTTTGAAATTATTTTCTGTTATAGGTTATTACAAGATAGTGGATATAGTTCCTTGTGCTAAATAGTAAACATTTGTTTCTTGTTGCATATCTATTTTTTTTAATTAGAAATCTAGCATCTTATTCAAACTAAGTCAAACAAATGAAATCAAAATGTCATAATTCAGACTGGCTGGGCATATGAAACATATGCATGTAGGCACTCCCATTTACCATGTCACTCCGCTTGACCCCCCAGACTGTACGTAATTGTTTTGTATTGTTAAGTTAATCATGTTCCCATTATGGCTTGCAATTGTAATTATCTTTTAGTTTTTGTTTGGCTATTGATTGTGAAAACTGATACGCATCTTTCACTATTGTGGCTATGAAATGGCAACCCACTCCAGTGTTCTTGCCTGGAAATCCTATGGAAGGAGGAAACTGGCAGGCTATATAGTCCATGGGGTCACAAAGATTCAGACACGACTGAGTGACTAACACTAACATTAACTATCACTCACTTAATACTGTTGTATCATGACTGGTCAACAGAAAAATAATAGAATTCTATATCACCAAAACTACCATTTCATAGAAAAACCTGTAAACACTTTTTAAAATCCAGATGTGTATTAGAATTAACTTGGAATTTTTTGAAAAATACAAATGCCCAGGTATTGCTTATTTTTCGCCAGGGCTCCAGATATGTTTCTAATAAGAAATCGTGTTTAAAAACAACTGGACTATATGAGGATCTTTTATTTTATCTAGTTTGTTTCACTTTTTATATTTCATATCAGTGCTCCCATTTCATTTACTTTACTTTTTCCAATTTCTCCACCTCCTCTTTTTTTTTTTTGATGTTCTTTATCAAGCCTTTATCAAGCATAGTAGAAAAGTTATTGTATACTTATATATAAATAATATGTATAATATATATATTTTAGAAAGCATGAATTTTTACCTGGTCAACTATCACTTGAACTTCCTTGGCTAATGTTAAGAAAAAGTGAATTACTCCTGAAACTGTGGTGTTCATACATTTAATCAGAGTATTAACACAGAGTATCTGTGTTAGCAGATCTTCTATTATATATACATGCATATTAACACACACAGAGTTAGTCACATATGTGCCACTGTCTAATAATATATATGAATGATTGACAAGAAAATTGATTAATACCTGCTCTCCTTTCTTCTAGAAGTCACTCGTGATACTAATTCTACAAAGGCGTGTCAGGAAGGTGAAAGCAGTAAGTTTTGTCTTTGTTTGCCTTTGTGTCATGTTACAGCACTTTTTTTCCCTCTGGATAAATTTAACTTTTGAACTTCCTTGATTTAAGGTAGAAAAAACAAAATGTCTGGATATTGCAGAATAGACTGCATATTTTAAGTAAATCCATCATTCGTGAAGAGTCATCTTAACTCATTAAATGCTGGTTTTGGTGTAAGATGACTCTAAATGAGAGGATGCACTGATAGGCTTCAAATTATTTCAACAGTGGGCTTCACCCAGTTGTGTAGATTTTGTTTGTAATAATTGGAGAAAGTTGATATCAAGTTGCTTCTAGATTTTTTTTTACGTTTTAGCCCTTGCTGATAACTAATACGTGAACTGACACTTGCTGAGAGCTGGATGTACATAAGGTGGTGTGCTGTATCTTATGTGCATATTTTGTTTATTCATCATAACACTCCTGTGAGGTGGTGCAACATTTTCCCATACTTTTTCAGTGAGGGCCCTGAGCCAAAATTACTTAAATCCCTTATATCAAGCTACACAGCTAGATATGAGGGTTCAACAAAGGCCATCTGAATCCATGGTTCAGACACTCACTCAGTTCTCTATTCCATCTCTAAGATATAGAGCAAGAATCCTAAAACCAAGGCCCTGAGACAGGGTGGACCCATGGGCAGCATATAAGTGCATGAATTTCCAACTATCACAGACTGGACTTTAACGCCAGTTCTTTTATTATTAGTTGCACCAACGTGGGTACATTACTGCTATTTCTGGGCAATAGTACCCTCTTCTGCCAATAGGGAACAATTGCACCCAACTCAGTTATTAGAGAGATAAGGTCACCTATGTGGAATGTTTCCCATTGGGTATCCATTTAGCTGGCACAGGATCAGTACCAGTTGGGGCCCCTTCGCCCTACATGAAGGTTCCCAGTGAATTTAGAAGCACTGGCAATGGTGCTGCTGATCCCTCCTCCGTTCGCAGTGTCAGGGGGCCTGGAACTCAGCTAACATCTGACCTGACTCAGGGCCATGAGTTATGAGCACATCTGTCCCCTCCTGAGATCCTTTCCACACCACATACTAGTGATTCTCGAGTTCTGACTCCATGAAGGTAAAGCATAGAGAAGGGGAACTTATACAGGAAGAAACTCAGCCTTGTAGTCCACTGAGCAGCAAGTCAGGCCCAGTATCATTGTTAATTGCTTCTTGACATCATATATTTCTTGCAAAATTTCCAAGGAGAGTAAGTGCAATTATCCTATAACATCAAGGGCACAAGGTTAGATATCTAAGAAAGACAGGTGACTGAGGCATGAGCTCCTAAGGTTTCGGGGATTTTGGACTAACCACTCTCTTCCATTTTGTACAAAGTTCTCTTTACTAAAACCTTCCACCCACCTCACTGGGTCACAACCAGATTTCCCTGGTTGACCCCCTTCATAGGAATCTCTTTGGTGCACAACATGTAATGGCTCAGATGCTTCCACATCAGCAATTCAGCTTGCTGTTTATGCTTAACTTTGATGTCTGGGGTATTTCTTGCACATGGAAATGCAGGACTCCAGAGCAGCTAAGGACACCTTCTTCAGACTCGGGTTGCTGGGACTGAAATGTGATTTCTGGTGCTTTCTAAATGTGTGACACCAAGCAAATTATTTCTCTCTGTCCTCAGTTTACTGGTAAAAGGGGGTTGAAAGTGATAATCCCATAGGTTATTTGAAAACTTAAATAAGGTTAGAATTTTGCATGCAAAGCTCTCAGAATAAGTGTTTGACATGTGGTTAGGGGTTAACAAACATTACCTGTTATTATTACTCAGAGATGTGATGGGGCAAAAAATGCAAAATGCTATTTATCACAAATATTTTTCCCATTTGGACTCATTTTTTCAAAACACAACCCTGCTTTTTAATATGTTGGAAGGTTCTGTTGAATTTAGTTGAGGCTGTTGATCGACTTGAATTGTCAGCTAGATGCTGAGCTTTTCTGGTGGGGGTGGTGCTCACGGTGGTTGCACCCATTTTCTTTGGGTTTGATGCCACTTCTTTGCAGATCACCAGCATTAAAATCATTGTGACCACTTCCGTGAATATGTCCTCTGCTCTCAAAAAAACCCTTGACACTAACCAGAATGACTTCTCCTAGGTGCCCTGCAGCTGCAGCTCACGACCACCTCTGCCTATTACACCTACCTCTTACTCCTCCTCCTGAGCACAGGCTACTTTGTTGTCATCATTGCCTGTGTGTTTAGGAGAACCGGCGCCTGCTGTGACGGGAAGATCTCATGACGGGGGGTGGCTACCGAGAGGTCAACTTTCCTTCGCCATCTACAGTCCCAGAAATTCTCTGCTTGCCTTTTGGTTTGGGTTATCTCAGTTCAGATGTGTATTTATCTCTGATGTCATAATTGTCCCACCCCCAAGTCCTTTCAACTCCTGAGCACACACTGTGGGCAGCTCCCTGTCTCCTCCCTCAGCACCTCCACCCAGACCACAACCCTGACCCTCCCTGTCACACACCCTGGAGAAGTCAGCTTTGCTGCTCGAATTCTGTACTTAGATTTTCATAACATGCACAATAAATACGAAAGAATCACAAGCCCCCTTCTGTCTGTGTACTTTAATTTCATGGAATCTAACCAAGGTGAGAAACAGCATGACAATCAAGCTATCAAATTCAGTGCTGATTGTAACAGTGGTCAACACCGCGTTTCTAGGTCTTTCACTGACATGGTGGTAGTTATGGTGCTTTCTCCGGGCACCAGCTCCAAGACGACCGGTGGAGCCGGTCCAAGAGGAGCCAAACAAAGGTGCCCGTGTTCCTTCTCTTTCAGAGTCACCAGACGCAGAATCGTTGGTTTCGGGTATTCGGATAGTGACAATATAACACCCAGCATGCCTTGCACTGTGTGTACTCAGATCTGTGCTAGGGTCTCACAGGCCTGACTCCAGGTCCTCGTGTTAACCTCTGATGAGACCCGCACCAACACCAGGGGAGCCTCGGGCGGAGGATGAAGCATGCAGACTCTGACCCCCGAGGGCCTGGGTTTGAACCCTGGGTCTGTGTTAGCACTTGTGTGATCTCAGACAGCTCTTTGAGCTCTCCGTGTCATCATTTCCTCTTTGGTGTAATGAAGTTACAGAGCCCGGTCTCCTGGAGTGTGACGATTAGATGACTCCATGAGGCCTGGTCCAGGCAAGTTCTCAACAACATTAGTATCTACTGTCGGGACAGATTCCACACGTACACAAATGCACTGAGATTCATTGCTAAGCTTACTGCCCCGCAAAGAAATTCGCTGTAGATGGAACAGAGACTCCGTTTCTACTGTTCATCAGGTAATCCCATTAATCATTGAAGAACCCCTGGAAGAAGCAACAGTTAAAGTTCTCAGTTTATAGGCTGGAGAGGTTAAGTTGTCTGTTCCTGATCGCTATTTTGTAAATAAGAGTCCTTCAGGTTTTTCTGAACCTAGAGCTCACATTTTGTAATCTAGTATCACATGGCTTTCCCTTGATTCAGTTTCTGCTGGGAAAAAACAAACTACAACAGGACAAAACACACACTGCTCTTTCCTAAAGGCTTCCTCCAAGGATTCAGAGAGAATTTTCTTAAGAATTTGTGGTTGCATCTGTTTTTTCTTTTTTTTTTTAATTTTTACTTTATTTTACTTTACAATACTGTATTGGTTTTGCCATACATTGACATGAATCCACCACGGGTGTATACAAGCTTCCTACTCTGGTCTCAACATATCTACTTCCTTGGATGTCAACATGGTGGAAATCCTGCCTTATTCTATGTGTGTGGTTTTACAGCTTCTTTTTCTTTTCTGCTGAAATGTTTGTTCATGTCTTTCAACCATTTTTCCTATTGAGTATTAATATTAATAAACAGGACACTCATTTTATGTGTTTCTGTGTATTTCTGTAAGTACAGACATAAAACAAACAGTTAAATTCATGGTAGAAGGAAGAAAAAATAAGTTAGTGTACATTTTCTATTTTCTCTAATGAATCCTTTGAAAGGAAATTTTTTATGTATTAGAACTGAAACACTGTCTTATTTAAAATTGGAAAAGCTTTCTGTTTGTTTCTTTGTGTATAATCAGCTTCAGTGTGTATGAACCAAGTTCTTAGGAAATTAAACAAAGGTTCCCATTTGAAAACAAAAAGAGACCAACCAGATAAACAATGGTGGTTTAGTTGCTAAGTCTTGTCCAACTCTTGCGACCCCATGGACCATAGCCTGCCGGGCTCCTCTGTCCATGGGATTCTCCAGGCAAGAATACTGGAGTGGGTTGCTATTTCCTTCTCCAGTGAATCTTCCCAGCCCAGGAATCGGACCTGGGTCTCCTGCATTGCAGGCAGATTCTTTACTGACTGAGCTATGAGGGAAGCCCTTAGATTGAGCCCTTCATTCCTGTTCATTTGACCAGTCCTCTTTAGGTAAAATACATTGCCCTCAACTTAGACATTTGGAAATATTTATTCATGGGAAGAAATAATGTAGTAAGTACAGAAGCCAAGAGGGGAAACCTGCCTCTTTAGGGTGCAAGTATCTTTTCAGATTCTGGTTTTCTCCAGATATACACCCACGAGTGGCATTGCTGGATCATATCGTAGTTTTATTGCAACGTGGATGGATCTGGAGATTATCATACCAAGAGAGGTAAATCAGCCAGAGAAAGACAAATATCGTATGACAACATTCATATATGGAATGCAAAAAATATATACGAATAAACTTATATTTAAAAAAATAATGGATCCACAGACTTAGAAAACAGTTTTACGGTTACCTAAGGGGAAAAGTTGGCGGAGGGATATATTAGGAGTTGAGGACCAACATATACAAACTGCTAAATATAAAACAGATGATCAACAAGGACCCACGGCATAGCACAAAGAGCTCTGCTCAATATTCTGTGATAACTTCCATGCGAAAAGAATCTGAAGAAGAATGGATGTGTGTATATGCACAGCTGGATCACTTTGCTGTACACCTGAAACTAACACAGCGTTATAAATCAACTATACGCTACTATAAAATAAAGATTGAACTTGAAAAAGGAAGCAATAAAAATTTTAACAAGGGAAATTTGCAAATCTCTGAAAAGTTTTGTGCAGCTGATTTCCTGGCCAGGACCATACTGGACAGCGCCTCCTGTGGTCTCCAACTTCCTGCCCCTCTCGCCCTGGGCTGCGCTGGCCTGGGAGGGGTGGAGAGGGGAGGGCAGTGGGGCTGGGGCGGCAGCCTGAGTGGCAGCAGGAGGGCGCTGGTGTGGCTGATGGGGTTTCATTCTCTCCGGCTTCCGTTTTGTTCACATGCTCAAAACCACATTTTGGTTGATTTGTGGAAACTGTGTAGAGTCAAACAGGCCCTACTGGTTGAGACTGTACAAGGGGTAGCTGAGGTGTCAAAAATATATAAGCACAGTTAAACCACAACCAACTTTGCTCACTTTCAAAAGGTCACAGCTAATGGAAGAAAAGATCTCTCTACACAGGCATGTAATTGTTATCAAACACACTAGGCTGTGGGTCATGGTTCCCCATAATGGAAGTATACACAAGAGCATACTCAGTTGCTTCAGTCATGTCTGACTCTGTGACCTTATTGACTGCAGCCTGCCAGGCTCCTCTGTCCATGGGGATTCTCCAGGCAAGAATACTGGAGTGGGTTACCATGCCCTCCTCCAGGGGATCTTCCTGACCCAGGGATCGAACCCAAGTCTCCTTTGTCTCCTGCATTGCAGGCAGATTCTTTACTGCTGAGCCACCAGGGAAGCCCATTTAAGTATACAGTTCCTCCAATTAACTCCTAGATGAGTTGGGAAACTTATGCCCAGAACGTTCAGATGCTGCACCTTCGACCACGCCCTTGACCCTGAAGGAAAGAGCAGACAGGACTCCTTGCAGCACTAAGGTCATCCCTGATGTTCCACCAGCCACCCGCGGTCTTCCCTGATCTGTGACTTACTGAGGCTGCCACATCTTGATTCATTTTCTCAGTGCAGATGGGGTGCCACAAGACCCGATCCCTGAACCAAGCTGTGTGGACAGATGTGAGATGCTTTCTTCCTCATAAGAACAGAGATATGGAGGCCCTGACCTCATCTGTGCAATGGAATCTCATATACTGAGACATCTATGTCCCACCAAAAGGGCAAAATGACTTCAGAGTCAACCGAAGCAAGGCTGACTAGGGGCACTAACATCAGATGACAGTGTAATGAGTGAATAGCAGAGGGTTGCTCAGCAACGTGTGCGTGAAGAGCAGAAGTCCCCAGCAACACAGCAGGTCCAGAGTAGGAGTCCAGGCCCTGCACTCCATCCATTCAGCCCCACAGGGAAGCAGGGCTCCATGGCTAAGGTCAAGGCTTCAGCTTGCACAGTCTGACCTCACCGCACATTCAAGTTACATCCTTATTCCTCTTGTCTCTTGTTTAACCATATTTTCTATTAGGTAACTATATTAACAAGTATGACCTTCATTTCTATGTGTGTCTGTGCATTTCTATAAAAAGCATAGGCATAAAATACTGTTCAATTCATAGTACGAGTGATAAAAATAAATGATTGTATATTTTTTCTGTTTTCTCTAATGGATTCTTTTAAAGGAAAATCTGAGAGCCAACATCTGGGGTCTTTGCCCTGCTAGGAGGACAGGCCACATCCTTCTCGTCCAGCCCAAGCATCGGGGGAGAGCTTCTTCTCAGATTAAAGTCACACACTGATGTCCAACTCAGGCCCCAGCTATGGTCATGGTGTAGATGCGGGTCCACTCCAGACACAGGATATTCTCATTGTGATGACACCATTGAAGGCTTGAGGTTTTAGTCCATGGCTGGACTCTGGATCTCCCTCTCCGCCTCTTTGCTTATAAGAAGCTCCCTTGGTGAGGCCCCAGGCTCCCAGGGAGTCTCCACTGTACCTCTATTCTGTGGCCCATTCTTAGACCAAGCACAGATGGAGCCGATTAGATTTGGGTGTCCAGTTTCCACCCAAACCAGCACCATTTCCATCAGACACAGTTCGATTTTTCTTGAATGACAATGAATAATGAAAGGAAACTGACAGATAACACTGTCTTCCTATGAAGCATTGAGTTGAATGTTCCTGTTTAGCAAAACAACTTGTAATATAATTGAGTGCATTTTAATTCAAACTAGCTAAACACAAGGGAGAATGATTTCATAGAGTTGGTTCAAAATAAGATAACTCAGACAATTTTAGGTGATATGTCAAGAGAAAGCAATTATTTCATGATATATAATGAAATGGTATTTTTTAATATGTATTCACAACTCACCTTGTCTTCCTGTTGTAATTCTAACACTTTAGGCCAAATACATAATGCAAAACAAGAAAAATGAAGCTAATCATTTTGATATATTCAGTTTTATTACCTTCTATAATTGTACATATATTGCATGTTCATGAGGTAAAAAATAGAAGAGAAATGTCAGATGTTGAAAAAATACTAAAGAAATCTGAGACATGAAACAAAAATTCCATTCTGCAAATCAAAATTGAGATTTTTCTTACAATGTAATGCCATTTCAATATATTAAGAGGTCTTTTGATTAGAAAGACAACACAAGACTTTTCTGTAACTTTTCATTAAGAGATCAGACTCAGTCTCACTGAATATAGGGAATGCAAGGTTTCCCTTGTGGCTCAAATGGAAGAAGCCACCTGCAATGAGAGAGACCTGGGTTCTATCCCTGGGTTGGGAAGATTCTCTGGAGAAGGGAATGGCTATCCACTCTAATATTCTTGCCTGGAAAATTCCATGGCCAGAGGAGCCTGTCAGGCTACAGTCCATGGGGTCGCAAAGAGTTCAACATGACCGAATGACTTTCATTTACGTCATGACACTATCGTATGAGCCATGGGCAGGCAACACTTTAATGTATGTGAATATGATACCATGTCTGTGACATAACACAATAAATAAATTCTCTATTAACCATTCAGTAACATCAGCAGGGTGTCTTCAATTCAACTTTCCAAAAAGGAGACCCCATCTGATGACTTTCAATGAAGGGTCTTTCCATGCAGTAAAAGACAGAAGACATCAAATGTTGGAAGTGTAACATGAAAGGGCACAAGCTGGAATCAAGATTGCCAGGAGAAATATTAATAACCTCAGATATGCAGATGACACCACCCTTATGGCAGACAGTGAAGAGGAACTAAAAAGCCTCTTGATGAAAGTGAAAGAGGAGAGTGAAAAAGTTGGCCTAAAGCTCAACATTCAGAAAACGAAGACATGGCATCCAGTCCCATCACTTCATGGGAAATAGATGGGAAACAGTAGAAACAGTGTCAGACTTAATTTTTGGGGGCTCCAAAATCACTGCAGATGGTGATGGCAGCCATGAAATTAAAAGACGCTCACTCCTTGGAAGAAAAGTTATGACCAACCTAGACAGTATATTCAAAAGCAGAGATATTACTTTGCCGAATAAGGGCCATCTAGTCAAGGCTATGGTTTTTCCTGTGGACATGTATGGATGTGAGAGTTGGACTGTGAGGAAGGCTGAGCACTGAAGAATTGATGCTTTTCAACTGTGGTGTTGGAGAAGACCCTTGAGAGTCCCTTGGACTGCAAGGAGATCCAACCAGTCCATTCTGAAGGAGATCAGCCCTGGGATTTCTTTGGAAGAAATGATGCTAAAGCTGAAACTCCAGTACTTTGGCCACCTCATGTGAAGTGTTGACTCGTTGGCAAAGACTCTGAGGCTGGGAGAGATTGGGGGCAGGAGGAGAAGGGGACGACAGAGCATGAGATGGCTGGATGGCATCACGGACACGATGGATGTGAGTCTGAGTGAACTCCGGGAGTTAGTGATGGACAGGGAGGCCTGGCGTGCTGCAATTCATGGGGTCACAGAGTCGGACACGACTGAGCAACTGAACTGAACTGAACTGAACATGAAAGGGCAAAAAGCTACATTTCACTCTGAGTTTTTATAACAAAGCTCATGTACCAAACATGAGCTTATGTGACAAACATGAGCTGTGACACTGAAGAGACCATGGTTGAGATCACTCAATAATTTATTATACAGTATTTTAGAAAAGGATCTGCTATTCACACACCCACATTTTTGCTTTATGTCTGAACACTGCTATGGGAAAGAGAGGACGAAGCGTGCTGGATACACTGATGCAGGCAGGGCCTCGGTTTGCCGTGACTATGGCTGCCTCTGCCATCTGTCTGTCCCTATACCAGTGCCCCAATCTACTCCATTCAGTCCACCACTTTTCCTTTCTTTTTTAAATTAAATGTACTTTAAAAAATAAAATTGGCATAAAATATTACATCAGGCTCAGGTACACAACACAACGATTCAGTATTTGTTCATATTTTGAAATGGTCACCACACTAAGTCAACATCCCACACTGAATGTAGATACAGAATCTTTTTTTCTTATAAGATGAAGTTTTAAGATCTACTCTTTCCCTTCTGGGGTTAAATAATTAAGCAGAGTTACGGTTTTTGCAGTTGACTGTTTGTTTGCTCCTATCTGTGAGGCTGAAATGCTTCCTTTGATGATTTGAAGGGACTGAACAATGTGCCCTGACCTGGAGGCACAGGGAGCCTGACTGCCATGATTGGACCACACCTGTCATCTTAGAAGCTCCAACACACTCCAGAGACGACCCGCCTGTGCGGACCAGAGTGGATGCTGGTACAGACGGGGCACCTGAGTCCTGGCTCTGCCCCTGCCAGCTGTGGGACCCTGGACCAGTCACTCCCCCTCAGTCTTCCCTGCCAGTGGAGACAAGGACAGTACCACCTCCCGGGACTGCTGCCCTAGCTACCCTCAGAAGTTAGGGTTTGTCATTAAATCATGCCTGACATGGAGACATTCTGGCTCCAAGAAACAAAAATGAACTAAGTCATCCTTCTTCAGAAATGTGGGACTCTGACGTAGTTTTCATTCTTCACCAATGTATACCTATAAGGAAAATGTTTTAAAATCCACATTATAAAAATATGGCTATATAATCACAACCATATTCTTTAAATTTTGATTTTAAACTACTCAGAGTGGTACACACAATGTGGTGTGAATAGCACTGCAAAGTCTTTGAAAATTGCACCATCTGGACCTGCCCGTCGAGAGCATTCCACAACTGGGTCAATTCCCAGCTAACAAAAAAACTCAGCACACTCCATAGTATTAAACCCTGCCTAAAGTCCATAACATGATATTCCAAATGTGCAGGATATTATCCCAAATTCCTTACCCTATAGAACCCGGAACATCACAACATGGTAATATAGAATAGTCAGTTACCAGATGCCAATCCTGAGAGATCACAGATGTTGGAATCACAGAAAATTTAAAGTCGTTAGGATGATCATGAGAGAAAATGGAAAGAGAGGGAGAGAGAGAGAAGTCAAATCAATAAGAAATATAAATGGAGAAATAGAAAAGGAAAGACAGGTGGTAGAGATAGGCAAGAAGAGAGACAGAAAGTGACAGAAGTAGAGACGAGGAAGGAAATTGTAAAACAGAGGAGAGATAGAGAGAAGGAGAGGGAAGAAAGTCAGAGCTGGAAAGAGAGTGTGGGGAAGCAATAGAAATAGAGAAGATCTGTGCAGAGAGATGGAGAAACAGAGGGAGGTGGGGAAACAGAGGGAGGTAGAGAAAGAACTGGTCGAGGCAGAGCTGTGCAGCAGCTGGGAGAGCTGTCGAAACCCATGACATAATTAGGAGCCACATGATGCTGTTACATGCATGTATATGTGTGTGTGTACACTCACACACCACAGGTACTTGATTCTTCCCCTGATGGGCACTTGCCTTGTTCCCGGGCCCTGGCTGTTAAAGCAGTGAACACAGGGGTGCAGGCATCTCTTAGTGTTTTGTTTTCTACGGATAAACCCTCAGAAGTGGAATTGCTGGGTCATGTGGTAGTTTCATTTTTAACTTTTTGAGAAAACTCCATACCGTTTTTCATAGCAGCTATACCAATTTACATCCCCACCAACAGTGCACAAGGGTTCTATTTTCTGCCCATCGTCAACATGTTATTTCTAGCCTTGTCAATAATAGCCATTCTGACATGGGTGAGGTGATATCTCATTGTAGTTTTGATTTGCATGTCCCTGAATTTCAGGAAAAATCTACGTTTTTAGTTCGTCTGTTCCAACTATTGAGAAGCTCCTTCTTTTTTCATGAAATCTGGACATTCTGTATGAGGCAGCCTTTTACTTGAGGATGAACATGAGTCCTCTCTCCAACTGATTTATAACACATGCACACACACGAACACACATCCATTTAATTTTAAGGACCGTCAAATGTAGACCGACATAATCAATCCTACTTTCTTATAATAAAGCAGGTTCAGTTCTTATTGGGTTCTCTGGCTGTTGCCTCCGAGTTTGCTTACAGGGGTAAAAGGAAAGGTGGTTCAGGGAAGGAATATAAAGATGTCACCGGACAAGACCGTGGCAGCAGCATAAACACTGACATGCTGAACTGCAGGGAACTTGGCCCCGCTCAGGACTGCTCACTCCATAGGCAACAGGCAAGCTTGGCCCATGGCTCTCCGCCCCTCAGTTCGCATTTGATCCATCTGCTTGCAGTTCTGAGTTCTCAGTGCTCAGGCCCCTCCTCTCCTGTGGGGGAGATGGCAGCTCCCAGCCTGCCACAGGGGCGCCCTCAAGAAAGGGTTGGTGCAGAGAGGCGGGGCTCCTCCCCAGGCCTCCCCCAGCACCCACCCGCTCTGGAATCAGCCTGGTGGTCTTTAAGAGAGATCCTCCCTGACTTCTCTGCCTGTCACATCTGCTCAGAATCCAGTCTAGCTGACTGCTGGGGCAGGATGCGGGCCCCAGCACTGTTTCTGGTTGTCTTGGCTCCCAGTAAGTTTTTGCCTGGATGCTCCTGGAATTTTTCTGTATGTTGTGGCAATGTGTGTGTGTGTGTGGGGGGGAGCGGGGGGGTTGGGAGGGGGGACTGTGGGGAAGAGGGTCAGACTAAGAAATTTGTGCTTCCTCTTCCTCATTATTTTTTGTTGCTTTTTCCATTGCAGTCATGCAGGTATCTTCCAACTTGATGTTAATCACTAGTAAGACTGGGGAGACTGCTTCGTTCCCTTGTGATCTTACACAAGGGGCCACCTATATCCACTTGTACAAACATGAGGAAGGGATGGCCCCCCGACGCCTTTTATACTACGACAGCTACAACTCAAAGCCTGTGCTTGAATCAGGAATCAGTGGAACAAAATACCATGTCTATAAGGGCACAGGGAGGAGCTATACATTTGCAATCCTAAATCTGCAAGCAAGTGATTCCGGCATATACTACTGTGCTATCTGGGATAAGCACGTTGGTTCAGACTTCCTGTACACTGCACTGGAAATTTTGCTTGTGGCTGAAAATCACAGCCCTGATATCAGCAGCTGCTTCACTCCCCGCCGCCCAATTTCTTTTTACTCTAAACAAAGAAAAACCCTGAACTCAATGCCCATGAATCAAACTTTAAATTCTATGGCAACCTTCTACCTCCCCACAATAGTCATAGTTTTTCCTAAAAACAGGCCTCCATCTCCAGTCTGTAGGCAAGCAGTCTGGCAGGCAGCATATTCTCAGCTCTCCCAGAAGCTGGTAGACTCATATGATTTTCTCTTTAAGACAGACAGAGAACCTAGGATTATCTGTGAGGGGAGATATTTAGGAGAGGAAAATGGAAAGGCTAGATAATACTGAACCATTCACCTGATGATTATCCAGAGAAAATGGCTGGGAATAGAGCATCTTTATCATCCAGGGGTATGAAGAATGAGAAATGATGGAATGAAAACTTGGACTTCTTGAACCTCAAGCTGGTATCCAATTTATCTTTTGGAAAAACTGATGTTTCTCTTACATAATCAACGAGGGCATGGCTGACCTAGTGAAAGTGTAGGGAAAAGTGATTGTTTTAGATGGTGGTGGTTGGTGGTTTAGTGGCTAAGTCGTGTCCAACTCTTGGGACCGCTCGGACTGTAGCTTTCTAGGTTCCTCTGTCCACGGCAAGAATTCTCCAGGCAAGAATATTGGAGTGGGTTGCCATTTCCTTCTCCAGGGGATCTTCCAGACCCAGGAATTGAACCCAGGTCTCCTGCATTATTGCAGGTAGATTCTTTACCGACTGAGCTACGAGAGAAGCCCCGTTGTTGTATTCTACTTATACCCTCTGTTGAAGTTCAGGCCACAGCCAGAACTGTCTTAAACAAGTAAAGCCAAAGCTTCTTTCTACCCCCACTGCTACCACTAACAAGGCCATGTGCCAAACTAGATTGAGACTTATCAGATCATAATTTTCTCAATAATTAAAATTAAAGAACACTTTAGGTGAACAATCAATGGATGGTATATATTTCAATTGAAAACTTATATAGCCAAGGATTGTGGCTGCCTTATTGGGCTAGGTTTAAGGAAGCAAAATTAATATTCAAATACAGAAACGTCAGCTCACGTGTATATAGTCTCTTGTGTATTGGTACCTCCAAATCTGTACCAGTATCTGAGCTTCTAGAACAGTGTTTCTCAAATGTGGTCCATGTACCACCTGCATCAGAAGAACCTGAATTGGAATAAAAGTGCATGTTCTGGGTGTCACTCAACACAGTGAATCAGAATCATGGAATGAAGGCTGAAATGTGCATTTTTTGATAGGCTCCTACTGACTCTTCTTCAAACTGATTTGTAGGCCTTGCTGCACTAGGGCAGGAGTGCCTACTTTGAGAGCGTTCATGGTCTTCTCCCCAAACCCGAGCCCCATCTGTCTTGTTGTGTCCTGGGTGCTGCTGCTCGCCAGGTCATCACATTTCTCCATCAGAATATCGCAATCAAATCAAAACAAAACAAAACACAGCCTCACATCGCAAGTCAAAGCTTCAGATCCTGCTTAGTTCAGTGACTGCAGACAGCAAGGAACTGGATAGTAAACGCACTGCCTTTAGCTTGCTCTGCTGTATCAGCAACCACATACTGTAACCATTTGCAGCTTTGGGAAAGCCTGAAGCATAAATATATTTTCATTTATACTTTTCCAATGGTGGTAAGACTGTTCTGCGCATTTGATTCCTTGATCCACTTTAGTTTGAATTTTTGGGGATGTGTGTAAAGTAACAATCTTAATGTGGAGATCCAATTTCTCCCCCAATTACTGACTAATGCATTATTGTATCACGGTTTTTCTTGGCACTGTGTGATAACTACTTTTCCATGTACTCACAGAACCCTTATGATCTCTCCCTCAGTTTCCATTCTCTGTCTCTGTTTATACAGGTCAGTTTCTCTAAGGACGCAGCTAGAAGTAGACATGCTGTGTATATACAAGAAACAAAAACACATGTAGGATAAGAAGTATGCCATACACAACCCAGGTGTGATTGAAGAAATCAGAGGAAATAAAAAATACTTGAAGACAATGAAAATGGGAAAACACCATAAAAAAAATCTGTGGTATACAGCAAAAGTGTTCTAAGAGAGAAGTTATAGTGATACAAGCCCACCTCAAGAGACAAGAAAAACCTAAAACAAATATCCTAATCTTACACCTAAAAGAACTAGGAAAAGGAACAAATGAAACCAAAAGTAAATGAAAGAGAATAAAAATCAGAGCAAAGTAAAATAGAGACTAAAAACATCATAGAAAAGATCAATACATCAAGAGCTGGTTATTTGAAAAGACAAACAAATTGGTAAACCTTTAGCCAAACTCATCAGGAAAAAAAAAGAAAGAGAGAGAGAGAACTCAAAGATACAAAATTAGACACGAAATTAGCAGAAGTTAACAACTGATACCACCAAAATACAAATGGCAATAACTCATTACTACAAATAATTACTCCATATAAGGCAGAAAATAGACTGCCTAGAAGAAATGGATACATTGCTAGAAATGTTGTAAAAAGTACAAATTCTCCAGCAAGAATATAAAAACAGGGGAAAAACGTCTCTTCAGCAACTGGTGCTGGGAAAGTTGGACAGATGCTCATAAATCAATGAAGTTAGAGCACACTCTCACACCATACACAAAAAGAAACTCATAATGGCTTAAAGATTTAAACATAAAACATGACCAGAACTTTCCTAGAAGAAAGCACAGGCAAAACATTCTCTGACACAACTCATACCAATATTTTCTAGGTCAGGCTCTGAAGGCAATAGAAATAAAAACAAAAATCAACAAATGGGACCTAGTCAAACTTATAAGCTTTTTCACATCGAAATAAACCATAAAAAAAGACAACCAATAGAATTGGAGATACTATTTATAAATGATGTGACCAACAAGGGCTTAATTTCCAAACTAGGTGAACAGATCATACAACAAAAACAAAAAACAAACAACCCAGAGGCAAAGTGAGCTGAACACCTTAATAGACATTTCCCCAAAGAAGACATACAGATGGCCAGTAGGCACATGAAAAGATGCCCAACATCACTAATTATTAGAGAAATGCAAATCAGATCTACCACAAGGTGCAACTTCATACCAGCCAGAATGGCTATCATTAAAATGTCTACAAATAACAAAGGCTGGAAAGGGTGTGAAGAAAAGGGAATCTTAATACACTGTCAGTGGGAATGTAAATTAGTACAATCACTATGGAAAACAACATGGAGGTCTCTCAGAAAATTAAAAATAGAATTACCTATGACCTAGCAACCCCGCTCCAGGGCATATGCCAGGACAAAACAGTCATTTGGATAGGTACATGCACCCCTCAGTTCACAGAAGCACTGTTCACAACAACCAGAACATGGGGACAGCCTGAATATCCACTGATGGATGAGTGGATAGGGAAGATGTGGTACCTGTCTACAATGGAATACTACTCAGCCATAAAGAGAACAAAACACTGCTGTTTGCAGCCACATGGATACGAATGAGAGAATATCATATTCAGTGAAGTAAGTCAGAAAAAGAAAGACAAATACCATATGATATTACTTATATGTGGAATCTAAAATATGACACAAATAAATCTATCTGTGAAACAGAAACAGACAGATAGAGATCAGACCTGTGGTTGCCAACAGGGAGGAAGAGGAGAAGAGGGATGGACTAGGAATCTGGAGTTGGCAGGTGTAAACTATTACATTCAGAATGGATAAACCACAAGATCCTACTGTATTGCACAAGGAACTACATCTAATATCCTGGGGTGAATCATAATGGAAAACAATGTTGAAAAAAAGAACATATATATGTGTAAAACCGAGTCACTTTGCTATACAGCAGAGATTGGCACAAATTGTAAATCAACTACACTTCAATTAAAAATAAAGAGAAAACATTCTCCAAATTCCTCCTTCTTAAAAATTAAACATTAAGTAAAGGTGTCTCCTGTCCACTTCGCATTCCAAGATTTTCTGCCGCAGGACTCAGTTAGTCCCCTGCTCATAGCTCAGTCGGTAAAGAACCTGCCTGCAATGCAGGAGACTCGGGTTTGCTTCCTAGGTCGGGAAGATCCCCTGGAGAAGGAAATGGCAACCCACTCCAGTATTCTTGCCTGGAGAATCCTATGGACAGAGGAACCTCATGTGCTACAGTCCATGGGGTAGCAAGAGTTGGACCCGACTGAGTCACCTTCATTCATTGTCCTTTGTAACTCACACTTTCAGATGCCTTTAATACAAACTTAACGTTTATGCTATCTGATAGAGTTATTTTTTCTTCCAACAGATAATTAATAGTTCATAAATAATTTTATGACAATCTATAATTTCCTTATAATTAAAAATGCCTTAATTATATTTTTATATTAACATATGCTTGGAGGATTTGCATTTTATTCATGTCACAGTATTCTTACTCCATTATTGTGTTATATCAGTAACTTTGCAATAAGGGTTAAAAGCTGCTATGCCAAATTTGTTATTTAAAATCATTATTTTCATAAAAATTTTAAGTTATTTCATATTTAATTTTTATATCAATTTAAAACAAATATAACTAGCTCAGCCCCAATCTTTACAATAGGGAACAAAAAAATAAAATGTTACCCTAAGTATCATTGGAATTAGTCTATTTATACACATGATTTTAAGAAGAGTTTGCATGTTTATGACACTGAGCTTTTCCTTCATGAATATGATATGTCTCTCCACTTAGGCAGGTTTAATTTTATGCCCTTTAGTAAAACCTTTTACTCTTTCCTCTTACTGTTCTTATATTTAATAAAGCATTAATTACATAACTCTTTAGTTACTCTTTTGCACTTTATTGCTTAAATCTTTCATGCCTTTTGAAAAACAAGCAATTCCTAAAGCTCCCAAGAATTCTGCTCATGGTCTTGGAATAAGGAAAATCACAGGACAAGTTTTCAGAAAGGAGCTGAGGGGACATCATTCATGACGACAATAGATGCAAAGGGTACACGACAGCCCCAAGTACTAACAACTTAGAATTCTCAGTTTTTTTGGTGGACATTCTGTGGATCATGAGATCTTATTTCCCCAACCAGAGATTGAGCCCAGTGAAAGCAGTAAAAGTGCAGAGTCCTAACCACTGTACTACCAGGAAATTCCCATGAACTCTCAATTAAAAAAAAAGTCTATCTAAATATAATTGGCATCTGAATCTCTCATTCCCTCCCATTGTGTTGGGACTGTGAGCTGAGCTCCTGTGAATGGACAGTTGCCCAACATGACCCTGTTACTTTCATCCTTGGGGCAGAGAAACTGATTGCTCTCGGGACTTAGACCATGAACAAGTGCCTCTGGAGTAGACATGGAGACAATAAGAGGCTGTCCTGTCTGGTCCTGGCAGATGGACAGCTCATCCGTGCTCAGAGGAGTACTCGGCTGCTCCGAGCAATTTCTTTCCCCTTGCCCCAAGATGAGTGGCTTGAAATGACAGAATATCGACGAAGAGACTTCTTGTGACTATCAGAGAAATGGATATTGTTTCAAGTTTTCGTTTAAAGACAGTATTATTTCAATGGAGAGAGAATTCTGCAAATTTCTTCCTTTATCCTAGGAAAAATAATATTAAAGAAGTCATCATGGCACTGATTTTCTCATTTCCCTTTCCCTTGGTAAAGAATTGTGCTGCCCAATGAATGGAGAGCTTTGTTCACATTTCTCAAGTACACGTGTGATGGCTGATGGGGTATTTGCATTTTCAGTTACTGAAGGTTTTCCTCCTTTTAGCAATACATTCCCAAGTCACTAAACAGCCCTGGGGTTTGTGAAAAGAGAATTGCCTTTCAACTGATGCAAACTCTGAGCAGTTTCAACAGAACTGAACACCTGCAAATAAAAAAATGTCTTCATTCTTTGAATACCATTCCTGGAAATTTAGAAAACCAGGTGGTTAACCACTTGGTGTCAGTGATGTCTTCTTTTCCTGTTTTTATACTTTTCATCTTTCATCAACATTTTCAGTGATTACTACTCCTTGGAAAGCAGATATTTGGGTCCATTTATCTGAGGAAAGTGGCTTCCCCAGTGGATCTGTGAGTCAGGAAGATTCCCTGGAGAAGGAAATGGCAACCCACTCCAGTATTCTTCCCTGGGAAATCCCATGGCGGGCTACAGTCCAAGGGGTTGCAAAGGAGTCGGACATACCCAAGTGACTGAATAATAACAATAAATCTGAGGAAAACTTATAAAACATTGGATGCTGTGAAACCTATATCCAAGGACTTCCAAAAGAACTCAGATCAAACTGCCAGTATGAAGTTTTTTGACTTCTAGTCACTTTATAAAGGTAGGAAAAGGCTGGATTATTGTAGGAGCTTTTATCATTGTGACAGCTTGGGCTGGAAGAAGATATTTGGAGAAGGAGCTAACATCATAGTAACTCCTCCCGGTAAGTATCGTTTTTCTATTCTTACTGTAGTCATAAAATACTGATAGATGCTTTGTAGAAACAACTTGGGATCTCCCTGATCTGGCTGCCACGTTCTTAGTCTCAGCATCTAAACAGTAGTTTTACAGCAATTGGTCGCTGTATATGGAAACTAAATCACCTTGTAAATGGTTTATTCTTGTCCCTGCTTGTAAGCAGTTGAAATTTGGGTTCTAGAAAACACACACAAAATAGACTCAGGCTCGATAGTGAAGTATTCTGAAGACCATGTCTGTCTTATTGCTTCGTTTATCTTTCTATATTCTAACATAAATCGCATATTATATCATCACATTGGTATGAGTTATTAGTTCATGTTCCTTTTCTTGTAGGCAGTCTATTAAGTGAGAAACACTTTTCTTACTATCTCTTCTCTATATTTTGAGATAAAATACTGTGCTCCTGAATCTCCCGCAAAACCAATATTACTGATTTTCGTCTCATCCCTGAGAGCAGTGGAAGAAAATTCTTACAGTAAATGATTACACAAGATTGATAAACCTCACTTCTTATTACTCTAGCTTCTTAGAAGTAGGCTGAGATTATTTGAAACTTTAAATATCTCATTTCTTGTGAAACTGTCTGGACATGGACCAGTTTGTGAGCTCAATGAGCCATTTCAGCTTCAAAGTTCACGAAAGCGTCTTCATGGCTGGGCATTCTCCTTTGCTCTTTCATTCTCTCAGCAAATATTTATTGAGGACAGTTTCTGTGCTGGGAGCTGCAGACAGATGATGGGTGAACAAGACTCAGAACAGGTCTCAACACCAAGCAGCTTCTGTTCTAGTGAAAAGGCATTCTAGATTCTGGCTTAACTGAGACCTGTCTTCTACAGTTCATGGCTGCAGAAGGAGGATGTCTTGGATTGTTGAGCTTGGTGTAATAGTTATTGCTTATAAAAAACATATCTTTGATGGAAGATTTTGATGAAATGGCCTCAAACCATGCCATTAAAGAGAATTTTAATATTAGTCAATATTTATTGAAGGATAGGCACCGTGATACGTAGTTTCAATGCCTTATACTTTCCTCACCAGTAATCCTTTCATTCCCATTTTATAGATAAAGAAACTGAGGTTAGAGAAGTTTAGTTACCTGCCTAAAGTCACATGACTAGCACTGTGGCAAAGTATGGGATCCAGTAGAGACTTGTCAAACTTAGAGGACTGGATCATTACGTGATATTTGAAACATTAAGTCATGTCTTTACATCCTGAATATGTACCCTTCTGTAGCCTGACCTGGATTCTGTAACTAACTATTAGTAATAACTCATACTTTGTATTGCTACTCACATGTGAAAACAATGCTCTTGCTTTCAATCATAGCACTGAAATGACGTCTCTTTCCCTCACAAAGATCATGTAAGTCACATGAATGTGCATTTATTAAACATTCAGAATATGTGTCGGTTCTATCTCAATCCAAAAGAAGTGAATTAAAAACAAGAAATAAGAAAGCAAGAAAAAAAAAATGTAGTGGAATAGATACCCTATATTAACCGACTAAAATAAGCACACCAAAGTTGCAAATATGTTTTCCCACCACAAAATTAGAAAAAAGAACTTCAATGTGGAAGTCTTTAGTAGGAAAATGAAGTAAAAAGGGGACATTGCCTTCAATATCCAGTTTATAAAATGGAAGAAATGGTCTTCAAACAAATATGTTTATCCTCCCAATGCATCAATGCAATGGACACCAAAATGTAATGTCATTCATGAATGGTGACCCTCAGCTGATAAGATGAGGCAGGCAATGAAGCGATCCAACTTAACAAAGGAGAATTTGAATACCAGGCATCCCGCCATTTTTGTGGTCATTTGTCATAAGGCCCATACCTGGAGCTGCAAGCTGAACTTTGGGCATGAACTGGATAGATTTTTTGAAGCTGAAATTTCTGGTAAAATCTTGAGATACCCAGAGATTGTGCTGTTGTTGGGGAAAAAGCCATTTGTTGTGGACAGCAGAAGTGAAGTTCCATATACTGGCTGCATACATTAGGCTTTAGCCAATGTTCCCTTTGATTTTGTTCACCCTGGAAATGCAGCAAGTACGACAGAACAAATGACTGCCTATTAACTGGGTGTGTGAAAGGCTGTGATACAGGCTTGGAGAATCCCAGACCTATCACAACACAGAGGAATGCAAACAAGTCATCAGTTGCTATGGATCTACTTGTAAACCCCAGATCCTCAATTCCCATCAGATAGGCAAGATTTGCTCCCATAATATTAAAATGTCATGTTGGACCACACAATTATCACAAATAAAAATACTAATCATAATATCAATGATCATATAGTAATATTTACAGTCTCTTACCTCTATATAACTTTTATTCAAATAACTTTTCAGATCTTGTTTCATTTTGACCCACCAAAACACTAATAAGGATGTTCGCTTGACTTAACAGTAGCACCGTCATTTTCAAATAAATAAGGTACCCAAGGCAATGGCAGCCCACTCCCGTATTCTTGCCTGGAGAATCCCATGGATGGAGGAGCCTGGTGGGCTACAGTCCACGGGATCACAAAGAGTCAGACACGACTGAGCGACTTAACTTGCAACTAACTTTAACTTTCAAGGTGTTAGTTTATTTGATTTGCTCAACCACAGACCTTGTTAGGAGCAACTTGAACCAGGACCAGAAGCCTAGTGTCTTGTATTCGAAGTCATCATTATTCTACTAGAATTTGAAGAAATCAGAGAAGCTAATTAGCCTAAAGTTTTTGATATGATTTGAATCACTGTGGAATAATTACATAAAAAACTTCAATGTTGGAGCAAAACTCATTGTCACAGGTAGGTATCAGAAGAATATAATTTTTTTCAAGGTAGTAGAGAGAAGGTAAGAAACAATTAAATAGGAATGCTATTTACCAAAAATGGGAATGTGGATGGGAACTAGATGTAGAGATTTAGGAGAGATTTTACAACAAATTCACATAGTAAAGGAGAGCATAGACAACACTGCACAAATATTAGAAAAGAATTTGGCTTCGTGTCTGTGTGGACGTCTAGAAAGGGCTCATGTATAATGTACATAATCATCATGAAAGTATTTGGCCCAGGGTTGAAGTTTGTCATTACAGGCAAGTTTTATGAGTTAACATGTCTCCCTTCCTGATGCTGAAGGGGTATTTCCAAAGAAAGTGGGCTTTGGAGTCAGGCTGACCGAGAACTTCAATCCACCACTAACTACGCATGTGAACACGGAAGTTCTTCTCTGGACTCAGTATCCTAATCTGTAAACTAGCATAACAGTATTATCCAGCAGGGGTTGTACGAGAATTAAATGAGACAGTGTGAGGAAGTATCTAGCACATTGTCTAATGCATCCGTATTCCTGTCTGGATAAGCCCGTGCACAGAGGAGCCAGGCGGGCCACAGTCCATGGGGTTGCAAAGAGTTGGACACGACTGAGCACCGTACGTTTTGTTGGCTAACACATCATACGTGTTGGATAGGTGTTTACTCTATTCAAATGTAAAGGGAAAATTGCATCCAAGAGGGAGAGTGTTGGTGGCCAAACTATTGATGAATTGAAATTCTTCAGAGGATGCAGCTGTACAATTAACAAATGGAAAGTTATCTTATGGTTCCCTCACACACATAAATTGAATTGGAAGCTATCTGTCTCTCTTTAGCAGACTTTGGTTTACATGGCAAGAAACAAGGAGATTGAAATATGTTTATTTTTTATATGTCCTGTTGTTCTATGTGCTTTAAATCTTAATCCTTTAATTTCATTGATATCATTTCGAACAACAACATTTATTGGCTCTAAAATATATAACCAGGAATTTGGGCTTCATGCTCATACTTATCAGAAAAAAGCTTTAATTTATAAAGAAAATGATCAAGAAGTGAAGTCAATTAAATACAGATAGAAATCTCATGAATTAAAAATTCTTATTTAAGTATGAAAGAGCTTCAGTTATTTAGTTTACAAAAGAAAAATGAGAGGGGAAAAAAGAGGGAAGACCTAAATCACTATCAACAAAGTATATGGTTGCAGAAATACACAGTGTCTTGCTTTTATAATGTGTAAAATACTACTTGTACTAAAAGCAAGATGTATAAAATTAAACTAGCACATTACAACCCAATGGTATTTACAACATGAGTGAAAAAATCAACCCTGTCTGCTTACTGATTTAGAAGAAAAACCAGGAACTTTGCTGCACAGGCAGAAGTTTCCAAGAATTTTCTTTTCTTCTCGGATGAGAAGTCCAATTTCTCCCTCTTAAGAGATTACCCCGTGAAGGACTTTCCCAGTGGTCCAGCAGTTAAGACTCCACCTTCCAATGCAGGTGCACAGGTTCGATCCCTTGTCAGGATATATGCTTTATGCAGCTGGTGAAAAAAAAGAAAATAGTGGCAGTAAAGCAGTTCAGCAGCCTTAGGGGGCAAATTCAAATTATAGGGAAAACACCGAGAGCCAGAATAGTGTGTATTATTCCTCAAGCTAAAACTGCAGATGAAATTCCAAAATAAAATGTGCTTTTGGGGAACATTTTCTGAATTTGGAAAAATTCTAAGTAGATTACTTGATAAGTTTAGTATAAGAGCCTTTCTGAAAATACATTTTTTTACATGAAAGTGTAGTTAGTTCACAATGTTAGGTTATTTTCAGGTGTACAGCAAAGTGATTCAGTTTTTGTGTGTGTGTGTGTATTATTTTTCAGATTCCTTTTCATTAAAGGTTATTACAAGATATTTAATATACCTATCTGTTCTACATAGTAGGTTCTTATTGTTTATCTATTTTATATACAGTAGTGTGTATCTGCTAATTCCAAATTAGGAGTTTGGGATTAATAATACATTTTCAATAGAAGTTTTGGAAATACTGTTATACAATCAAGGCACTATAAATAACATGCTGCTCTACTCCAAAATCTGGAGTGGTTCAGGTATAAAATTGAGAGGTCATATAAAATTAGAAGCAAAGAGAATTTCATCACTTCAGAATTGGGCGTGGGATCCACATCTGGAGCTCAAAGTTCAACTTCATGGTACACATGTCAAGTACACGTGGGTGTTGATTCCCATTCTCAAAAGTAACTAAATTGTTTTGTAAAACCAATAAATTTTCTCTGGGTATTTATTTTTATGGTTCATTCCAGAACCAGTTAAATGAAGAGTGAGATCCCACAGAGTTGCAGAATCTGAGAAAGTATTATTTGGACAAGAGAGCGTAAACTGCAAAGCACAGGACAGGAAAGGGAAGTAGTTTCGAAGCTAGCAAGGATTTTCACCAATACAGAAACCGTCAGTTACCCAATTGCCCCACCAGCCCTGTTCCCACCACCCACCACTTCCCTGGCAGTCCAGCGATTGGGACTCCACATTTCCACTGTAGGAAGCATAGATTCAATCAATAAACATGCTCATGAATGTTGGAAGTCTTGATGCGGGGTATTTATATGGGATATTTAAAAGTCATAATCCCATGGACAGAGGAGACTGGCAGGCTATAGTCATTGGTCACAAGAGTCGGACACGACTGAAGTGACTTGGCATGCACGCAAGATGCACCCCATCTCTGCATATGGAGAAAAACGGAAGGTCAAGTTATAATCCAGCTCTGCTACTTAACAGCGGTGACTTTGGGCAAGTTCCATGAAGTCTTGAACTTCTCTTGCCATTAAAAATAAAACAGTACTAAGCACCTAACCACGTACTGCGGATGAAAGGCCATAGTGAGCAGTAGCCTTTTGTTTTTTCACTACTCACTAGGTTTTTCCAAGCCACAACATGTGGGTGTTTCTTTAACCATTCTTTTTAATTACTATTCCATATTCCCCTACAGAGAGAAACCTTGCTGCAGACACTTCCCCCAAGCCCACTGTTTTTCTTCCTTCAATTGCCGAAATCAACCATGATAATGCTGGAACATATCTTTGTCTCCTGGAGAAATTTTTCCCTGATGTTATTACCGTCTCTTGGAGAGCAAAAAATGACAAAAGAGCTCTGCCATCCCAGCAGGGAAACACCATGAAGACCAAGGACACATACATGAAGCTCAGCTGGCTGACCGTGACCGAAAACTCTATGGATAAACAACATGTGTGTGTTGTCAAACACCAGAAAAATATAGGAGGAATTGATCAAGAGATTATTTTTCCTTCAATAAAAGAAGGTAAGTGAATATAAATGTAAATGTAACCTCCCAAAATACTGTTTTTCAAAGGCAATACCCACCTTTCCGTTAAGTGTTAATGAAAAAACATATGTCATGATAAAATGATGTTTCATTTACTGGTAGCTATCTCCGCATAGGATTAAAATAGGATAGGCTTGGAAACATAGAAAAGAAAAAATGTTACTTCTCTCACCCTCAGTTTCATCTTCCAAAATATTAAGATCATATGAAGTTTAGTGGTTAGAGGTGTTGAATGGATTCAGTGAAACAACGTCTGTGAAAGCATTGAGCTACTTCGCACACAGCAGGTCCTCACTGCTGGTGACCTTGGTTGGTCAGGAAATAACAACATTTATACATCTTTCAGCAATGTCCTTCAGCAGGCAAAGTCATTCTCACTTCAGTTCTCCTTTACAATTCCAAAGCAATGAGTTATTACATGACAAAATGGTGTTTGTGTAAGGGAGCCAAATTGCAGCTCAGCAAAGAGAATAATTTGACCACTGTGGTTTTTTAAGGTCTTAGGTTTTTGAAATTTGTATTTTACATACCACTATAAGATAAAATTTGTAATCAAAGATTGGGTGATGCTAAAGTGTACAAACTTACTCCCATTCTACATAATGAATGCATTTCTTGCTATTAGAAAAGGTCTTTCAAGATATTTTTATTGCAGCCCTAGCACATGCCAGGACTGGAGGGATGTACGGATGGACACTCCGGGGTGAATTACTGTCCATGGAGGATGCATTACAGTCAAGAGAACATACACTTTCCTTGATGACTTAGGGTCACTTGTGATCCAGGCATGACGTCTCAAAGCCGCCCCTGTGAGCAGATGCTGGGCATGTCCATGCAGTGTGGACAGAGAGCTGGGAGGTGCCTTGGCCCTGGCAGTGGTCCTGTAACTAACTGGACTCACGATTGAATGTCCTGCATGTTCACCTAACAGACCAAAGGCCCCAAAGCGCCCCTCAGAAGGAATCCTTCTATGCTTTTCCCTGTGGTTAGGAAACCTTTTTAAAGCAGTGGGAACCCAGCACATAAGATGTGCATAGATGTTTGCTGTGCACCAGTCCGAATTTCTGAAGTAAGTCTTTATCTTCTCTGATTCTTAGTCTATCCAGTGATCAAATCAGGTGTGAACACTTGTCTTGGTTTTGTCCTGGGGCTGCAATGAAGAACAAATGAAATAACATCGGAGAAAACACTTGCTTTCCAAAATAAGACATGGCTGTACTTATTTATATATTCATCATATCCATTTATATCCTCTCCTAAAACTAATTAAAAATAAAATTACAAAAATAGCTCTAAATTTTAATTTTTATTCTAATAGAAAAGAGGCAAATTTGCAGTTTAATATAATCATGGTTTTAAGTGTCCTACTTGAGGACACTGAAAGTACTAGGTTTTAGTTTTTCTTGTGATGAGAAAAAAATAAGTATAAAAGTTTCATTGTGCCGGTTACCATATGAGAGAGACATTCCAGTTCATAATGTGTTTTACCTGAACACAATTCTGAAACAAATGCATTCCAAGGGTTTCTAATGGCTGTAAAGCTAATGATGGCATTTCGGTTAATGTTATTCTATAGCAAATTTCCATTGCTATTTCTTAAAATTGTTTTGTTTTTGATAAAAGCTAGGAATATAACATGAAGTACATATCAATGAAATGACTTTACAGAGAAATAAATCTAATCTGGTCCTAGTTTTCAACCAACCTTCACTGAGAAAGAGAACTTATAATAAACACATAGAGTTTATTATGAAACTTTGTTACTTGATTGTTTCTGCCTCAACCAATGCATGTTAATAAGAGGTTTGTTTCTCTTTCAGTGAATAAAGTCATTGTAAGGGAAAGAAGGAGGCTTTCAAGCACATGAAAGTCAGTTTCTGAGGATATTTTAACATGGGCTCCCTGGTAGCTCAGTTGGTAAAGAATCTGCCTACAGTGTAGGAGACCCGGGTTCAATTCCTGGGTTGGGAAGATCCCCTGGAGAAGGAAATGGCTACCTACTCCAGTGTCCTTACCTGGAAAATCCCATGGACAGAGGAACCTGGTGGGCTGTAGTCCATGGGGTTGTGAATAGTCAGGCACGACTGAGTGACTAACACTAACATCTAAACATGACTACTAATATTTCACTCTTGGGATTTACTCTAAAGTCTTTAAACCTCAAATCAATTTTTCAGAGCTTACTGAACAAAGACCTCATTGAGGGCATAAAATGGCATATCAGAACCAAATCTGTATGAACAAGAACACATCCAGGAGGAAAAGGATAAATATAAGAACCATTGTTTTCTTCCACCCAATAGTCCATTATCTTTTTTAAAAAATTTTCTACTGTTATGACTGTCTTTTTTTTTTTTTTTTACATTATTTATCTCAGTTTCTATCGAGTCACAAAACTACAACTGTGGTTTGGCCTGTTTTTCTATATCTGGATCTTTCTATACCTGGAATTGCACTGAAATGTTGAGCTCTTATAATAAAAAAAAGAAAAGTCATTGATAAGAATAATGAAGATATCTGGAAAAGAAGATGCTTTTAGTGTCTACAGTAGTGGAATTATATTGTTTATAGGTTAATTTCTCTTTATTTCTGGGGCTTATTTTACCAAGTACTCCCCACAGGCCCTGTCTCATTTAATCTCCCACGGTGATCCTCTGAATGCTGGCTCTGCCATCACTGGTACCACTGGTACAACTCTCTGCCAGTCACTTTCCGTCTGATCCTTATTTCCTCTTTGTAACATGGAATCCTCCAAAATACACCCCACTCAGTGTCACTGGAGGATGAAAGAAGATAATACATGTGAAGTACTTAAGCAAGCTATAGTCACTCTCTGGCTATTAGCCTAATGGATACCGTTTTCACTATGCCCACAAACACCGCAAATGCAGAAAATCAGGGGATGTGCTTGATTTGGAAAGGTGTGGCTGCTTTCCTTTGCTTAGACAGGAAGTTTGCCTGAGCCAGACTCTTTCAACCGTGGGATTCCCTTGGTGCCCTCTTGGATTGGATGAATAAGACTGGGTAGCATCTCTTCATCTCGGCAGTGGGTGCTGACCATGCAGAGTAGCCACTTGTTCTGATGATTTGTCTTTGCAACAAGTATTTCTCAGACACCTACTTTGTAGCAAACACAGTGCTAGGAGCTATGAATACAGAAGGAAGATAAGATGCCCTCGGGTATTAGCCTCCAGTTACGGTAAAAAGTAAAATGTAGCCTTCATGAACTTCAACATTTTCATGTGTAGAAAATCATATATGAATTAAAACTATGGATTACATAGAATCAGACCAACTATTTTTGTAATTGTAGGGCTCATGTTTTTAATTACTGTCTCTCTGTCAGCAGGTTTTATATGTGTATATATATACACATATATATTACACAGTCATATATATTGCAACATACACACACGTATAAATATACGTGCATGCGTGTGAAGTCGCTTCAGTCACGTCCAAATCTTTGCAATCCCATGGACTGTAGCCCACCAGGCTTCTCTGTCCATGGGATTCTCCAGGCAAGACTATCAGAGTGGGTTGCTGTGCCCTCCTCCAGGGGATCTTCCCCAGCCAGGCACCAAACCTCTGTCTCCTGTGACTCCTGCACGGCAGGTGGATTCTTTACTGCTGAAACATACTCACAGTATCAAGTAATGGGCACAGATAATTCATTAATACTTTTTCTCATTTCTCGTAGTTGTCACCTCAGCTGTCACTACTACTGAGCCTCCAAATGATTGTTTGACTGATGAAAGCAGTAAGTTTTTGCACAGATTTGTCTTTATGTCATGCTTTCGTCTTTCTTTCTTCCTGATCTATTTATCTTTTGAACTTCTCTGTTTTAAAGTGGAAAAGACCAATTATCTGAAACTGTGGGGCTCATCATTGTTATACTGATCATCTCTATTGTCACCTGTCAATAGACTATATACATATATGTATGTATATATACACAGACACCAGATTATACATACATATGCACGCACTGTAAAATAATGGGTGTGCACAATCGATTAACACTTGCTTCCTTTCCTTTTAGAAGTTACTTCCTTGATTTAAGGTAGAAAAAACAAAATGTCTGGATATTGCAGAATAGACTGCATATTTTAAGTAAATCCATCATTCCTGAAGAGTCATCTTAACACATTAAATGCTGGTTTTGGTGTAAGATGACTCTAAATAAGAGGATGCACTGATAGGCTCTAAATTATTTCCACAGTGGGCTTCACCCAGTTGTGTAAATTTTGTTTGTAATAATTGGAGAAACTTGATATCAAGTTGCTTCTAGATTTTTTTTAAGTTTTAGCCCTTGCTGATAACTAATACGTGAACTGACACTTGCTGAGAGCTGGATGTACATAAGGTGGTGTGCTGTATCTTATGTGCATATTTTGTTTATTCATCATAACACTCCTGTGAGGTGGTGCAACATTTTCCCATACTTTTTCAATGAGGGCCCTGAGCCAAAATTACTTAAATCCCTTATATCAAGCTACACAGCTAGATATGAGGATTCAACAAAGGCCATCTGAACCCACGGTTCAAACACTTACTCAGTGCTCTATTCCATCTCTAAGATATAGAGCAAGAATCCTAAAACCAAGGCCCTGAGACAGGGTGAACCCATGGGCAGGATATAAGTGCGTGAATTTCCGACTATCACAGACAGGACTTTAACGCCAGTTCTTTTATTATTAGTTGCACCAACGTGGGTACATGACTTCTATTTCTGGGCAATAGTGTCCTCTTCTGCCAATAGGGAACAATTGCACCCAACTCAGTTATTACAGAGATAAGGTGACACCCCACTCCAGTACTCTTGCCTGGAAACTCCCATGGACGGAGAGCCTGGTAGGCTGCAGTCCACGGGGTCTCTGAGAGTTGGACATGACTCAGTGACTTCACTTTCACTTTTCACTTTCATGCATTGGAGAAGGAAATGGCAATCCACTCAAGTGTTCTTGCCTGGAGAATCCCAGGGATGGCGGAGCCTAGTGGACTGTCGTCTATGGGGTCGCACAGAGTCGGACATGACTGAAGTGACTTAGCAGCAGCAAGGTCACCTATGTGGAATGTTTCCCATAGGGTATCCACTTAGCTGGCACAGAAACAGTACTAGTTGGTGGCCTCTTCGCCCTACATGAAGGTTCTCAGTGAATTTAGAAGCACTGGCAATGGTGCTGCTGATCCCTTCTCCATTCCCAGTGTCAGGTGGCCTGGAACTCAGCTAACATCTGACCTGACTCAGGGCCATGAGTTATGAGCATGTCTGTCCCCTCCTGAGATCCTTTCCATACCACATACTAGTGATTCTCGAGTTCTGACTCCATGAAGGTAAAGCATAGAGAAGGGGAACTTATACAGGAAGAAACTCAGACTTGTAGTCCATTGAGTAGCAAGTCAGGCCCAGTATCATTGTTAATTACTTCTTGACATCATATATTTCTTGCAAAACTTCGAAGGAGAGTAAGTGCAATTATCCTATAACATCAAGGGCACGAGGTTAGATATCTAAGAAAGACAGGTGACTGAGGCATGAGCTCCTAAGGTTTCGGGGATTTTGAACTAACCACTCTCTTCCATTTTGTACAAAGTTCTCTTTACAAAAATCTTCCACCCACCTCACTGGGTCACAACCAGATTTCCCTGGTTGACCCCCTTCATAGGAATCTCTTTGGTGCACAACATGTAATGGCTCAGATGCTTCCACATCAGCAATTCAGCTTGCTGTTTATGCTTAACTTTGATGTCTGGGGTATTTCTTGCACATGGAAATGCAGGACTCCAGAGCAGCTAAGGACACCTTCTTCAGACTCGGGTTGCTGGGACTGAAATGTGATTTCTGGTGCTTTCTAAATGTGTGACACCAAGCAAATTATTTCTCTCTGTCCTCAGTTTACTGGTAAAAGGGGGTTGAAAGTGATAATCTCATAGGTTACTTGAAAACTTCAGTAAGATTAGAATTTTGCATGCAAAGCTCTCAGAATAAGTGTTTGACATGTGGTTAGGGGTTAACAAACATCCCCTGCTATTATTACTCAGACATGTGATGGGGCAAAAAATGCAAAATGCTATTTATCACAAATATTTTTCCAATTTGGACTCATTCTTTCAAAACACAACCTTGCTTTTTAATATTTTGGAAGGTTCTGTTGAATTTAGTTGAGGTTGTTGATCGACTTGAATTGTCAGCTAGATGCTGAGTTGTTCTGGAGAGGGTGGTACTCACGGTGGTTGCACCCATTTTCTTTGGGTTTGGTGGTACAGGGGTGCCACTTCTTTGCAGATCAGCAGCAATAAATCATTGTGACAACTTGCATGAATATGTCCTCTCCTCTCAAAAGAACCCTTGACACTAACCAGAATGACTTCTCCTAGGTGCCCTGCAGCTGCAGCTCACGACCACCTCTGCCTATTACACCTACCTCTTACTCCTCCTCCTGAGCACAGGCTACTTTGTTGTCATCATTGCCTGTGTGTTTAGGAGAACCGGCGCCTGCTGTGACGGGAAGATCTCATGACGGGGGGTGGCTACCGAGAGGTCAACTTTCCTTCGCCATCTACAGTCCCAGAAATTCTCTGCTTGCCTTTTGGTTTGGGTTATCTCAGTTCAGATGTGTATTTATCTCTGATGTCATAATTGTCCCACCCCCAAGTCCTTTCAACTCCTGAGCACACACTGTGGGCAGCTCCCTGTCTCCTCCCTCAGCACCTCCACCCAGACCACAACCCTGACCCTCCCTGTCACACACCCTGGAGAAGTCAGCTTTGCTGCTTGAATTCTGTACTTAGATTTTCATAACGTGCACAATAAATACGAAAGAATCACAAGCCCCCTTTTGTTCTGTGTACTTTAATTTCATGGAATCTAACCAAGGTGAGAAACAGCATGACAACCAAGCTACCAAATTCAGCGCTGATTGTAATAATGGTCAACACTGCGTTTCTAGGTCTTTCACTGAGATGGTGGTTATGGTGCTTTCTCCGGGGCACTGGCTCCAAGAAGACCGGTGGAGCCGGTCCAAGAGGAGCCAAACAAAGGTGCCCGTGTTCCTTCTCTTTCAGAGTCACCAGACGCAGAATCGTTGGTTTGGGGTATTCGGATAGTGACAGTATAACACCCAGCATGCCTTGCACTGTGTGTGCTCACATCTGTGCTAGGGTCTCACAGGCCTGACTCCAGGTCCTCGTGTTAACCCCGATGAGACCTGCACCAGCACCAGGGGAGCGTCGATGGAGGATGAAGCATGCAGACTCTGACCCCCGAGGGCCTGGGTTTGAACCCTGGGTCTGTGTTAGCACTTGTGTGATCTCAGACAGCTCTTTGAGCTCTCTGTGTCATCATTTCCTCATTGGTGTAATGAAGTTACAGAGCCCTGTCTCCTGGAGTGTGGCGGTTAGCTGAGTCCATGAGGCCTGGTCCAGGCAAGTTCTCAAGAACGTTAGTATCTGCTGTCGGGACAGATTCCACACGTACACAAATGCACTGAGATTCATTGCTAAGCTTATTTCCCTGCAAAGAAATTAGATGTAGATGGAACAGAGACTCCGTTTCTACTGTTCATCAGGTAATCCCATTAATCATTGAAGAACCCCTGGAAGAAGCAACAGTTAACGTTCTCAGTTTATAGGCTGGAGAGGTTAAGTTGTCTGTTCCTGATCGCTGTTTTGTAAATAAGAGTCCTTCAGGTTTTTCTGAACCTGGAGCTCACATTTTGTAATCTAGTATCACATGGCTTTCCCTTGATTCACTTTCTGCTGGGAAAAAACAAACTACAACAGGACAAAACACACACTGCTCTTTCATAAAGGCTTCCTCCAAGGATTCAGAGAGAATTTTCTTAAGAATTTGTGGTTGCATCTGTCTTTTTCTTACATACATACTCTGGTCTCAACATATCTACTTCCTTGGATGTCAACATGGTGGAAATCCTGCCTTATTCTATGTGTGTGGTTTTACAGCTTCTTTTTCTTTTCTGCTGAAATGTTTGTTCATGTCTTTCAACCATTTTTCCTATTGAGTATTAATATTAATAAACAGGACATTCATTTTATGTGTTTCTGTGTATTTCTGTAAGTATAGACATAAAACAAAAAAAAGGTAAATTCATGGTAGAAGGAAGAAAAATAAGTTAGTGTAATTTTCTATTTTCTCTAATGAATCCTTTTAAAGGAAATTTTTTATGTATTAGAACTGAAACACTGTCTTATTTAAAATTGGAAAAGCTTTCTGTTTGTTTCTTTGTGTATAATCAGCTTCAGTGTGTATGAACCAAGTTCTTAGGAAATTAAACAAAGGTTCCCATTTGAAAACAAAAAGAGACCAACCAGATAAACAATGGTGGTTTAGTTGCTAAGGCTTGTCCAACTCTTGCGACCCCATGGACCGTAGCCTGCCGGGCTCCTCTGTCCATGGGATTCTCCAGGCAAGAATACTGGAGTGGGTTGCTATTTCCTCCTCCAGGGAATCTTCCCACCCCAGGAATTAAACCTGGGTCTCCTGCATTGCAGGCAGATTCGTTACCGACTGAGCTATGAGGGAAGCCCTTAGATTGAGCCCTTCGTTCCCATTAATTTGACCAGTCCTCTTTAGGTAAAATACATTGCCCTCATCTTAGACATTTGGAAGTATTTATTCAATGGGAAGAAATAATGTAGTAAGTACAGAAGCCAAGAGGGGAAACCTGCCTCTTTAGGGTGCAAGTATCTTTTCAAATTATGGTTTTCTCCAGATATACACCCAGAGTGGGATTGCTGGATGATGTGGTAGTTTTATTGCAACGTGGATGGATCTAGAGATTATCATACCAAGAGAGGTAAATCAGCCAGAGAAAGACAAATATCGTATGACAACACTTCTATATGGAATGTAAAAAAAAATGTATACAAATAAACTTATATGAAAAAAATAATGGATTCACAGACTTAGAAAACAGTTTTACGGTTACCTAAGCGGAAAAGTTGGCGGAGGGATATATTAGGAGTTGAGGATCAACATATACAAACTGCTAAATATAAAACAGATGATCAACAAGGACCCACGGCATAGCACAAAGAGCTCTGCTCAATATTCTGTGATAACTTCCATGCGAAAAGAATCTGAAGAAGAATGGATGTGTGTATATGCACAGCTGGATCACTTTGCTGTACACCTGAAACTAACACAGCGTTATAAATCAACTATACGCTACTATAAAATAAAGATTAAACTTGAAAAAGGAAGCAATAAAAATTTTAACAAGGGAAATTTGCAAATCTCTGAAAAGTTTTGTGCAGCTGATTTCCTGGCCAGGACCATACTGGACAGCGCCTCCTGTGGTCTCCAACTTCCTGCCCCTCTCGTCCTGGGCTGCGCTGGCCTGGGAGGGGTGGAGAGGGGAGGGCAGTGGGGCTGGGGCGGCAGCCTGAGTGGCAGCAGGAGGGCGCTGGTGTGGCTGATGGGGTTTCATTCTCTCCGGCTTCCGTTTTGTTCACATGCTCAAAACCACATTTTGGTTGATTTGTGGAAACTGTGTAGAGTCAAACAGGCCCTACTGGTTGAGACTGTACAAGGGGTAGCTGAGGTGTCAAAAATATATAAGCACAGTTAAACCACAACCAACTTTGCTCACTTTCAAAAGGTCACAGCTAATGGAAGAAAAGATCTCTCTACACAGGCGTGTAATTGTTATCAAACACGCTAGGCTGTGGGTCATGGTTCCCCATTACGGAAGTATATGCAAGAGCATACTCAGTTGCTTCAGTCATGTCTGACTCTGCGACCCTATGGACTGCAGCCTGCCAGGCTCCTCTGTCCATGGGGATTTTCCAGGCAAGAATACTGGAGTGGGTTGCCATGCCCTCCTCCAGGGGATCTTCCTGACCCAGGGATCGAACCCAAGTCTCCTTTGTCTCCTGCATTGCAGGCAGATTCTTTACCACTGAGCCACCAGGGAAGCCCATTGAAGTATATATTTCCTGCAATTAACTCCTAGATGAGTTGGGAAACTTATGCCCAGAACGTTCAGATGCTGCACCTTCGACCACGCACTTGACCCTGAAGGAAAGAGCAGACAGGACTCCTTGCAGCACTAAGGTCATCCCTGATGTTCCACCAGCCACCCGCAGTCTTCCCTGATCTGTGGCTTACTGAGGCTGCCACATCTTGATTCGTTTTCTCAGTGCAGTTGGGGTGCCACAAGACCCGATCCCTGAACCAAGCTGTGTGGACAGATGTGAGATGCTTTCTTCCTCATAAGAACAGAGATATGGAGGCGCTGACCTCATCTGTGCAATGGAATCTCATATACTGAGACATCTATGTCCCACCAAAAGGGCAAAATGACTTCAGAGTCAACCCTAGCAAGGCTTACTAGGGGCACTAACATCAGATAACTGTGTGATGAGTGAATAGCAGAGGGTTGCTCAGCAACGTGTGCGTGAAGAGCAGCTCTCCCCAACCCAGCAGGTCCAGAGTAGGAGTCCAGGCCCTGCACTCCATCCCTCCAGCCCCACAGGGAAGCAGGGCTCCATGGCTAAGGTCAAGGCTTCAGCTCGCACAGTCTGACCTCACCGCACATTCAAGTTACATCCTTATTCCTCTTGTCTCTTGTTTAACCATATTTTCTATTAGGTAACTATATTAATAAGTATGACCCTCATTTTTATGTGTGTCTGTGTATTTCTATAAAAGGCATAGGCATAAAATAATGTTCAATTCATAGTACAAGTGATAAAAATAAATGATTGTATATTTTTTCTATTTTCTCTAATGGATCCTTTCAAAGGAAAATCTGAGAGCCAACATCTGGGGTCTTTGTCCTCCTAGGAGGACAGGCCACATTCTTCTCGCCCAGCCCAAGAATCGAGGGAGAGATTCTTCTCAGATTAAAGTCACACACTGATGTCCAACTCAGGCCCCAGCTATGGTCGTGGTGTAGACGTGGGTCCACTCCTGACACAGGATATTCTCATTGTGATGACACCACTGAAGGCTTGAGCTTTTCGTCCATGGCTGGACTCTGGAGCTCCCTCTCCGCCTCTTTCCATATAAGAAGCTCCCTTGGTGAGGCCCCAGGCTCCCAGGGAGTCTCCAGCTGTACCTCTATTCCGTGGCCCATTCTTAGACCAAGCACAGATGGAGCCGATCAGATTTAAGTGGCCAGTTTCCACCCAAACCAGCACCATTTCCATCAGACACAGTTCGATTTTTCTTGAATGACAATGAATAATGAAAGGAAACTGACAGATAACACTGTCTTCCTATGAAGCATTGAGTTGAATATTCCTGTTTAACAAAACAACTCATAATATAATTTAGTATATTTTAATTCAAAGTAGCTAAACACAAGGGAGAATGATTTTATAGAGTTGGTTCAAAATAAGATTACTCAGACAATTTTAGGTGATATGTCAACAATTTTAGGTGATATGTCAACAGAAAGCGATTATTTCATGATACATAATGCAAAATGGTATTTTTTAAATATGTATTCACAACCCATCTTGTCTTCCTGTTGTAATTCTAACACTTTAGGCCAAATACATAGTGCAAAACAAGAAAAATGAAGCTAATCATTTTGATATATTCAGTTTTATTACTTTTTACAATTGTACATATATTGCATGTTCATGAGCTAAAAAATAGAAGAGAAATGTAGGATGTAGAAAAAATACTAAAGAAATCTGAGACATGAAACAAAAATTCCATTCTGCAAATCAAAATAGAGATTTTGCTTACAATGTAATGCCGTTCCAATGTATTAAGAGGTCTTTTGATTAGAAAGACAACACAAGACTTTTCTGTAACTTTGCATTAAGAGATCAGACTCAGTCTCACTGAATATAGGGGGGTCCAAGTTTTCCCTGGTGGCTCAAATGGAAGAAGCCACCTGCAATGAGAGAGACCTGGGTTCTATCCCTGAGTTGGGAAGATTCTCTGGAGAAGAGAATGGCTATCCACCGCAATATTCTTGCCTGGAAAATTCCATGGCCAGAGGAGCCTGTCAGGCTACAGTCCATGGGGTCGCAAAGAGTTCAACATGACCGAATGACTTTCACTTCACTTCGTGACACTATCGTATGAGCCATGGGCAGGCAACTCTTTAATGTATGTGAATATCATACCATGTCTGTGAGATAACACAGTAAATAAATTCTTCATTAGCCATTCAATAACATCAGCAGTGGGTGTCCTCATTTCAACTTTCAAAAAAGGAGACCCCATCTGATGAGTTTCAATGAAGGGTCTTTCCATGCAGAAAAAGACAGAACACATCAAATATTGGAGGTGTAACATGAAAGGGCAAAAAGCTACATTTTACTCTGAGTTTTTATAACAAAGCTCATGTACCAAACATGAGCTTATGTGACAAACATGAGCTGTGACACTGAATAGACCATGGTTGAGGTCACTCAAGAATTTATTATACAGTATTTTAGAAAAGGATCTGCTATTCACACACCCACATTTTTGCTTTATGTCTGAACACTGCTGTGGGAAAGAGAGGATGAAGCGTGCTGGATACACTGATGCAGGCAGGGCCTCGGTTTGCCGTGACTATGGCTGCCTCTGCCATCTGTCTGTCCCTATACCAGTGCCCCAATCTACTCCATTCAGTCCACCACTTTTCCTTTCTTTTTTAAATTAAATGTACTTTAAAAAATAAAATTGGCATAAAATATTACATCAGGCTCAGGTACACAACACAACGATTCAGTATTTGTTCATATTTTGAAATGGTCACCACACTAAGTCAACATCCCACACTGAATGTAGATACAGAATCTTTTTTTCTTGTAAGATGAAGTTTTAAGATCTACTCTTTCCCTTCTGGGGTTAAATAATTAAGCAGAGTTACGGCTTTTGCAATTGACTGTTTGTTTGCTCGTATTTGTGAGGCTGAAATGTTTCCTTTGATGATTTGAAGGGACTGAACAATGTGCCCTGACCTGGAGGCACAGGGAGCCTGACTGCCATGATTGGACCACACCTGTCATCTTAGAAGCTCCAACACACTCCAGAGACGACCCGCCTGTGCGGACCAGAGTGGATGCTGGTACAGACGGGGCACCTGAGTCCTGGCTCTGCCCCTGCCAGCTGTGGGACCCTGGACCAGTCACTCCCCCTCAGTCTTCCCTGCCAGTGGAGACAAGGACAGTACCACCTCCCGGGACTGCTGCCCTAGCTACCCTCAGAAGTTAGGGTTTGTCATTAAATCATGCCTGACATTCTGGCTCCAAGAAACAAAAATGAACTAAGTCATCCTTCTTCAGAAATGTGGGACTCTGACGTAGTTTTCATTCTTCACCAATGTATACCTATAAGGAAAATGTTTTAAAATCCACATTATAAAAATATGGCTATATAATCACAACCATATTCTTTAAATTTTGATTTTAAACTACTCAGAGTGGTACACACAATGTGTTGTGAATAGCACTGCAAAGTCTTTGAAAATTGCACGATCTGGACCTGCCCGTCGAGAGCATTCCACAACTGGGTCAATTCCCGGCTAACAAAAAAACTCAGCACACTCCATAGTATTAAACACTGCCTAAAGTCCATAACATGATATTCCAAATGTGCAGGATATTATCCCAAATTCCTTACCCTATAGAACCCGGAACATCACAACATGGTAATATAGAATAGTCAGTTACCAGATGCCAATCCTGAGAGATCGCAGATGTTGGAATCACAGAAAATTTAAAGTCGTTAGGATGATCATGAGAGAAAATGGAAAGAGAGGGAGAGAGAGAGAAGTCAAATCAATAAGAAATATAAATGGAAAAATAGAAAAGGAAAGACAGGTGGTAGAGATAAGCAAGAAGAGAGACAGAAAGTGACAGAAGTAGAGAGGAGGAAGGAAATTGTAAAACAGAGGAGAGATAGAGAGAAGCAGAGGGAAGAAAGTCAGAGCTGGAAAGAAAGAGAGTGTGGGGTAGCAATAGAAATAGAGAAGATCTGTGCAGAGAGATGGAGAAACAGAGGGAGGTGGGGAAACAGAGGGAGGTAGAGAAAGAACTGGTCGAGGCAGAGCTGTGCAGCAGCTGGGAGAGCTGTCGAAACCCATGACATAATTAGGGGCCACATGATGCTGTTACACGCATGTATATGTGTGTGTGTACACTCACACACCACAGGTACTTGATTCTTCTCCTGATGGGCACTTGCCTTGTTCCCGGGCCTTGGCTGTTAAAGCAGTGAACACAGGGGTGCAGGCATCTCTTAGTGTTTTGTTTTCTACGGATAAACCCTCAGAAGTGGAATTGCTGGGTCATGTGGTAGTTTCATTTTTAACTTTTTGAGAAAACTCCATACCGTTTTTCATAGCAACTATACCAATTTACATCCCCACCAACAGTGCACAAGGGTTCTATTTTCTGCCCATCGTCAACACATTATTTCTAGCCTTGTCAATAATAGCCATTCTGACATGGGTGAGGTGATATCTCATTGTAGTTTTGATTTGCATGTCCCTGAATTTCAGGAAAAATCTACGTTTTTAGTTCGTCTGTTCCAACTATTGAGAAGCTCCTTCTTTTTTCATGAAATCTGGACATTCTGTATGAGGCAGCCTTTTACTTGAGGATGAACATGAATCCTCTCTCCAACTGATTTATAACACATGCACACACACGGACACACATCCATTTAGTTTTAAGGACCGTCAAATGTAGACCGACATAATCAATCCTACTTTCTTATAATAAAGCAGGTTCAGTTCTTATTGGGTTCTCTGGCTGTTGCCTCCGAGTTTGCTTACAGGGGTAAAAGGAAAGGTAGTTCAGGGAAGGAATATAAAGATGTCACCGGACAAGACCGTGGCAGCAGCATAAACACTGACATGCTGAACTGCAGGGAACTTGGCCCCGCTCAGGACTGCTCACTCCATAGGCAACAGGCAAGCTTGGCCCATGGCTCTCCGCCCCTCAGTTCGCATTTGATCCATCTGCTTGCAGTTCTGAATTCTCAGTGCTCAGGCCCCTCCTCTCCTGTGGGGGAGATGGCAGCTCCCAGCCTGCCACAGGGGCGCCCTCAAGAAAGGGTTGGTGCAGAGAGGCGGGGCTCCTCCCCAGGCCTCCCCCAGCACCCACCCCCTCTGGAATCAGCCTGGTGGTCTTTAAGAGAGATCCTCCCTGACTTCTCTGCCTGTCACATCTGCTCAGAATCCAGTCTAGCTGACTGCTGGGGCAGGATGCGGGCCCCAGCACTGCTTCTGGTTGTCTTGGCTCCCAGTAAGTTTTTGCCTGGATGCTCCTGGAATTTTTCTGTATGTTGTGGCAATGTGGGGAGGGAAGGGAGCGGGGGGGGGTGGGGGGACTGTGGGGAAGAGGGTCAGACTAAGAAATTAGTGCTTCCTCTTCCTCATTATTTTTTGCTGCTTTTTCCATTGCAGTCATGCAGGTATCTTCCAACTTGATGTTAATCACTAGAAAGACTGGGGAGACTGCTTCGTTCCCTTGTGATCTTACACGAAGGGCCACCTATATCCACTTGTACAAACATGAAGAGGGGATGGCCCCCCGACGCCTTTTATACTACGACAGCTATAACTCAAAGCCTGTGTTTGAATCAGGAATCAGTGGAACAAAATACCATGTCTATAAGGACACAGGGAGGAGCTATACATTTGCAATCGTAAATCTGCAAGCAAGTGATTCCGGCATATACTACTGTGCTATTTGGGATAAACACGTTGGTTCAGACTTCCTGTACACTGCACTGGAAATTTTGCTTGTGGCTGAAAATCACAGCCCTGATATCAGCAGCTGCTTCACTCCCCGCCGCCCAATTTCTTTTTACTCTAAACAAAGAAAAACCCTGAACTCAATGCCCATGAATCAAACTTTAAATTCTATGGCAACCTTCTACCTCCCCACAATAGTCATAGTTTTTCCTAAAAACAGGCCTCCATCTCCAGTCTGTAGGCAAGCAGTCTGGCAGGCAGCATATTCTCAGCTCTCCCAGAAGCTGGTAGACTCATATAATTTTCTCTTTAAGACAGACAGAGAACCTAGGATTATCTGTGAGGGGAGATATTTGGGAGAGGAAAATGGAAAGGCTAGATAATACTGAACCATTCACCTGATGATTATCCAGAGAAAATGGCTGGGAATAGAGCATCTTTATTATCCAGGAGCATGAAGAATGAGAAATGATGGAATGAAAACTTGGACTTCTTGAACCTCAAGCTGGTATCCAATTTATCTTTTGGAAAAACAGATATTTCTCTTACATAATCAACGAGGGCATGGCTGACCTAGTGAAAGTGTAGGGAAAGTGATTGTTTACATGGTGGTGGTTGGTGGTTTAGTGGCTAAGTCGTGTCCAACTCTTGGGACTGCTCGGACTGTAGCTTGCTAGGTTCCTCTGTCCACGGCAAGAATTCTCCAAGCAAGAATATTGGAGTGGGTTGCCATTTCCTTCTCCAGGGGATCTTCCAGACCCAGGAATTGAACCCAGGTCTCCTGCATTATTGCAGGTAGATTCTTTACCGACTGAGCTACGAGAGAAGCCCCGTTGTTGTATTCTACTTATACCCTCTGTTGAAGTTCAGTCCACAGCCAGAACTGTCTTAAACAAGTAAAGCCAAAGCTTCTTTCTACCCCCACTCCCTATCATTAACAAGGCCAAGTGCCAAAGTAGAATGAGACTTATCAGATCATAATTTTCTCAATAATTAAAATTAAAGAACACTTTAGTTGAACAATCTATGAATGGTATATATTTCAATTGAAAAGTCATATAGCCAAGGATTGTGGCTGCCTTATTGGGCTAGGTTTAAGGAAGCAAAATTAATATTGAAATACAGAAACGTCAGCTCACGTGTATATGGTCTCTATGTATTGGTACCTCCAAATCTGTACCAGTATCTGAGCTTCTAGAACAGTGTTTCTCAAATGTGGTCCATGTAACACCTGCATCAGAAGAACCTGAATTGGAATAAAAGTGCATGTTCTGGGTGTCACTCAACACAGTGAATCAGAATCATGGAATGAAGGCTGAAATGTGCATTTTTTGATAGGCTCCTACTGACTCTTCTTCAAACTGATTTGCAGGCCTTGCTGCACTAGCGCAGGAGTGCCTACTAGCAGAGCGTTCGTGGTCTTCTCCCCAACCCCGGGCCCCATCTGTCTGGTTGCGTCCTGGGTGCTGCTGCTCGCCAGGTCATCACATTTCTCCATCAGAATATCGCAATCAAATCAAAACAAAACAAAACACAGCCTCACACCGCAAGTCAAAGCTTCAGATCCTGCTTAGTTCAGTGACTGCAGACAGCAAGGAACTGGATAGTAAATGCACTGCCTTTAGCTTGCTCTGCTGTACCAGCAACCACATACTGTAACCGTTTGCAGCTTTGGGAAAGCCTGAAGCATAAATATATTTTCATTTATACTTTTCCAATGGTGTTAAGACTGTTCTGCGCATTTGATACCTTGATCCACTTTAGTTTGAATTTTTGTGTATGGGTGTAAGGTAGCAATCTTAATGTGGAGATCCAATTTCTCCCCCAATTACTGACTAATGCATTATTATATCACAGTTTTTCTTGGCACTGTGTGATAACTACTTTTCCATGTACTCACAGAACCCTTATGATCTCTCCCTCAGTTTCCATTCTCTGTCTCTGTTTATACAGGTCAGTTTCTCTAAGGACACAGCTAGAAGTAGAGACACTGTGTATGTTCAAGAAACAAAAATACATGTAGGATAAGAAGTATGCCATACACAACCCAGGTGTGATTGAAGAAATCAGAGGAAATAAAAAATACTTGAAGACAATGAAAATGAGAAAACACCATAAAAAAAATCTGTGGTATACAGCAAAAATGTTCTAAGAGAGAAGTTTATAGTGATACAAGCCCACCTCAAGAGACAAGAAAAACCTCAAACAAACAGCCTAATCTTACACCTAAAAGAACTAGGAAAAAGAACAAATGAAACCAAAGGTAAATGACGGAGAATAAAAATCAGAGCAAAGTAAAATAGAGACTAAAAACATCATAGAAAATATAAACACAGCAAGAGCTGGTTATTTGAAAAGACAAACAAATGGTGAACCTTTAGCAAACTCATCAGGAAAAAAAAGAGAGAGCGAGAACTCAAAGATACAAAATTAGACATGAAATTAGCAGAAGTTAACAGCTGATACAACCAAAATGCAAACGGCAATAACTCATTTCTACAAATAATTACTCAATACATGGCAAGAAAATAGACTGCCTAGAAGAAATGGATACATTCCTAGAAATGTTGTAAAAAGTACAAATTCTCCAGCAAGAATATAAAAACAGGGGGAAAAAAGTCTCTTCAGCAAGTGGTGCTGGGAAAGCTGGACAGATGCTCATAAATCAATGAAGTTAGAACACACTCTCACACCATACACAAAAATAAACTCATAATGGCTTAAAGATTTAAACATAAAACATGACCATAACTTTCCTAGAAGAAAGCACAGGCAAAACATTCTCTGACACAACTCATACCAGTATATTCTTAGGTCAAGCTCCGAAGGCAATAGAAATAAAAACAAAAATAAACAAATGGGACCTAGTCAAACTTATAAGCTTTTTCACATCAAAAAAAAACACCAGAAAAAAAGACAACCAATAGAATTGGAGAAACTATTTATAAATGATGTAACCAACAAGGGCTTAATTTCCAAAATATGTGAACAGATCATACAACAAAAACAAAAAACAAACAACCCAGAGGCAAAGTGAGCTGAACACCATAATAGTCATTTCCCCAAAGAAGACATACAGATGGCCAGTAGGCACATGAAAAGATGCCCAACATCACTAATTATTAGAGAAATGCAAATCAGATCTACCACAAGGTGCAACTTCATACCAGCCAGAATGGCTATCATTAAAATGTCTACAAATAACAAAGGCTGGAAAGGGTGTGAAGAAAAGGGAATCTTAATACACTGTCAGTGGGAATGTAAATTAGTACAATCACTATGGAAAACAACATGGAGGTCTCTCAGAAAATTAAAAATAGAATTACCTATGACCTAGCAACCCCGCTCCAGGGCATATGCCAGGACAAAACAGTCATTTGAATAGGTACATGCACCCCTCAGTTCACAGAAGCACTGTTCACAACAACCAGAACATGGGGACAGCCTGAATATCCACTGATGGATGAGTGGATAGGGAAGATGTGGTACGTGTCTACAATGGAATACTACTCAGCCATAAAGAGAACAAAACACTGCTGTTTGCAGCCACATGGATACAACTAGAGATTATCATATTCAGTGAAGTAAGTCAGAAAAAGAAAGACAAATACCATATGATATTACTTATATGTGGAATCTAAAATATGACACAAATAAATCTATCTGTGAAACAGAAACAGACTCAAAGAGATCAGACCTGTGGTTGCCAACAGGGAGGAAGAGGAGAAGAGGGATGGACTAGGAATCTGGAGTTGGCAGGTGTAAACTATTACATTCAGAATGGATAAACCACAAGATCCTACTGTATTGCACAAGGAACTACATCTAATATCCTGGGGTGAATCATAATGGAAAACAATGTTGAAAAAAAGAACATACATATGTGTAAAACCAAGTCACTTTGCTATACAGCAGAGATTGGCACAAATTGTAAATCAACTACACTTCAATTAAAAATAAAGAGAAAACATTCTCCAAATTTCTCCTTCTTAAAAATTAAACATTAAGTAAAGGTGTCTCCTGTCCACTTCGCATTCCAAGATTTTCTGCTGCAGGACTCAGTTAGTCCCCTGCTCATAGCTCAGTCGGTAAAGAACCTGCCTGCAATGCAGGAGACTCGGGTTTGCTTCCTAGGTTGGGAAGATCCCCTGGAGAAGGAAATGGCAACCCACTCCAGTATTCTTGCCTGGAGAATACTATGGACGGAGGAACCTCGTGTGCTACAGTCCATGGGGTCGCAAGAGTCGGACCCGACTGAGTGACCTTCATTCATTGTTCTTTATAACTCACACTTTTAGATGCCTTTTAATACAAACCTAACTTTTATGCTATTTGATAGAGTTATTTTTTCTTCCAACAGATAATTAATAGTTCCTAACTAATTTTAAGATAATCTATAATTTCCCCATAATTAAAAATGCCTTAATTATATTTTTATATTAACATATGCTTGGAGGATTTGCATTTTATTCCTGTCTCAGTATTCTTACTCCATTATTGTGTTATGTCAGTAACTTTGCAATAAGGGTTAAGAGCTGCTATGCCAAATTAGTTATTTAAAATCATTATTTTAATAAAAATTTTTAAATTATTTCATATTTAATTTTTATATCAATTTAAAATGAATATTACCACCTCAGCCCAATCTTTACAACAGGGAACAAAAAAATAAAATGTTACCTTAAGTCTCATTGGAATTAGTCTATTTATACACATGATTTTAAGAAGAGTTTGCATGTTTATGACACTGAGCTTTTCCTTCATGAATATGATATGTCTCTCCATTTATGCAGGTTTAATTTTATGCCCTTTAGTAAAACCTTTTACTCTTTCTTCTTACTGTTCTTATACTTAATAAAGCATTAATTATATAACTCTTTAGTTATGCTTTTGCATTTTATTGCTTAAATCTTTCATGCCTTTTGAAAAACAAGCAATTCCTAAAGCTCCCAAGAATTCTGCTCATGGTCTTGGAATAAGGAAAATCACAGGACAAGTTTTCAGAAAGGAGCTGAGGGGACATCATTCATGACGACAATAGATGCAAAGGGTACACGACAGCCCCAAGTACTAACAACTTAGAATTCTCAATTTTTTTGGTGGACATTCTGTGGATCATGAGGTCTTATTTCCCCAACCAGACATTGAGCCCAAGGAAAGCAGTAAAAGTGCAGAGTCCTAACCACTGTACTACCAGGAAATTCCCATGAACTCTCAATTAAAAAAAAAAAATCTATCTAAATATAATTGGCATCTGAATCTCTCATCCCCTCCCATTGTGTTGGGACTGTGAGCTGAGCTCCTGTGAATGGACAGTTGCCCAACATGACCCTTTTACTTTCATCCTTGGGGCAGAGGAACTGATTGCTCACGGGGCTTAGACCATGAACAAGTGCCTCTGGAGTAGACATGGAGACAATAAGAGGCTGTCCTGTCTGGTCCTGGCAGATGGACAGCTCATCCGTGCTCAGAGGAGTACTCAGCTGCTCCCGGCAATTTCTTTCCCCCTGCCCCAAGATGAGTGGCTTGAAATTACAGAATATCCTCGAAGAGACTTCTTTTGACTATCAGAGAAATGGATATTGTTTCAAGTTTTAGCTTAAAGACAGTATTATTTCAATGGAGAGAGAATTCTGCAAATTTCTTCCTTTATCCTAGGAAAAATAATATTAAATAAGTCATCATAGCACTGATTTTCTCATTTCCCTTTCCCTTGGTAAAGAATTGTGCTGCCCAATGAATGGAGAGCTTTGTTCACATTTCTCAAGTACATGTGTGATGGCTGATGGGGTATTTGCATTTTCAGTTACTGAAGGTTTTCCTCCTTTTAGCAATACATTCCCAAATCACTAAACAGCCCTGGTGTTTGTGAAAAGAGAATTGCCTTTCAACTGATGCAAACTCTGAGCAGTTTCAACAGAACTGAACACCTGAAAATTAAAAAAAAAGTCTTGATTCTTTGCATACCATTCCTAGAAATTTAGAAAACCAGGTGGTTAACCACTTGGTGTCAGTGATGTCTTCTTTCCTGTTTTTATATTTTTCATCTTTCATCAACATTTTCAGTGATTACTACTCCTTGGAAAGCAGACATTTGGGTCCATTTATCTGAGGAAAGTGGCTTCCCCAGTGGATCCCTGAGTCAGGAAGATTCCCTGGAGAAGGAAATGGCAACCCACTCCAGTATTCTTCCCTGGGAAATCCCATGGCGGGCTACAGTCCAAGGGGTTGCAAAGGAGTCAGACACATCCAAGTGACTGAATAATAACAAATCTGAGGAAGACTTATAAAACATTGGATGCTGTGAAACCTATATCCAAGGACTTCCAAAAGAACTCAGATCAAACTGCCAGTATGAAGTTTTTTGACTTCTAGTCACTTTATAAAGGTAGGAAAAGGCTGGAGTATTGTAGGAGCATTTATCATTGTCACAGCTCGGGCTGGAAGAAGATATTTGGAGAAGGAGCTAACATCATAGTAACTCCTCCCGGTAAGTATCGTTTTTCTGTTCTTACTGTAGTCATAAAATACTGATAGATGCTTTGTAGAAACAACTTGGGATCTCCCTGATCTGGCTGCCATGTTCTTGGTCTCAGCATCTAAACTGTAGTTTTACAGCTATTGGTCACTGTATATGGAAACTAAATCACCTTGTAAATGGTTTATTCTTGTCCCTGCTTGTAAGCAGTTGAAATTTGGGTTCTAGAAAACACACACAAAATAGACTCAGGCTCGATAGTGAAGTATTCTGAAGACCATGTCTGTCTTATTGCTTCGTTTATCTTTCTATATTCTAACATAAATTGCATATTATATCATCACATTGGTATGAGTTATTAGTTCACATTCCTTTTCTTGTAGGCAGTCTATTCAGTGAGAAACACTTTTCTTACTATCTCTTCTCTATATTTTGAGATAAAATACTGTGCTCCTGAATCTCCCGCAAAGCCAGTATTACTGATTTTCGTCTCATCCCTGAGAGCAGTGGAAGAAAATTCTTACCGTAAATGATTACACAAGATTGATAAACCTCACTTCTTATTACTCTAGCTTCTTAGAAGGAGGCTGAGATTATTTGAAACTTAAACTATCTCATTTCTTGTGAAATTGTCTGGACATGGACCAGTTTGTGAGCTCAATGAGCCATTTCAGCTCCAAAGTTCACGGAAGTGTCTTCGTGGCTGGGCTTTCTCCTTTGCTCTTTCATTCTCTCAGCAAATATTTATTGAGGACCGTTTCTGTGCTGGGAGCTGCAGACAGACGACGGGTGAACAAGACACAGAGCCAGGCTCAATGCCAAGCAGCTTCTGTTCTAGTGAAAAGGCATTCTAGATTCTGGCTTAATTGAGACCTGTCTTCTACGGTTCATGGCTGCAGAAGGAGGGCATCTTGGATTGTTGAGCTTGGTGTAGTAGTTATTGCTTATAAAAAACATATCTTTTGTTTGATGGAAGATTTTGATGAAATGGCCTCAAACCATGCCATTAAAGAGAATTTTAATATTAGTTAATATTTACTGAAGGATAGACACCATGATACGTAGTTTCAATGTCTTATACTTTCCTCACCAGTAATCCCTTCATTCCCATTTTAGAGATAAAGAAACTGAGGCTTAGAGAAGTTTAGTTACTTGCCTAAAGTCACATGACTAGCACTGTGACAAAGTTTGGGATCCAGTAGAGACTTGTCAAACTTAGAGGACTGGATCATTACGTGATATTTGAAACATTAAGTCATGTCTTTACATCCTGAATATGTACCCTTCTGTAGCCTGACCTGGATTCTGTAACTAACTATTAGTAATAGCTCATACTTTGTATTGCTACTCACATGTGAAAACAATGCTCTTGCTTTCAATCATAGCACTGAAATGACGTCTCTTTCCCTCACAAAGATCATGTAAGTCACATGAATCTGCATTTATTAAACATTCAGAATATGTGTCGGTTATATCTCAATCCAAAAGAAGTGAATTAAAAACAAGAAATAAGAAAGCAAGAAAAAAAAATGTAGTGGAATAGATACCCTATATTAACCGGCTAAAAGAAGCACACCAAAGTTGCAAATATGTTTTCCCACCACAAAATTAGAAAAAAGAACTTCAATGTGGAAGTCTTTAGTAGGAAAATGAAGTAAAAAGGGGACATGGCCTTCAATATCCAGTTTATAAAATGGAAGAAATGGTCTTCAAACAAATATGTTTATACTCCCAATGCATCAATGCAATGGACACCAAAATGTAATGTCATTCATGAATGGTGACCCTCAGCTGATAAGATGAGGCAGGCAATGAAGTGATCCAACTTAACAAAGGAGAATTTGAATACCAGGCATCCCGCCATATTTGTGGTCATTTGTCATAAGGCCCATACCTGGAGCTGCAAGCTGAACTTTGGGCATGAACTGGATAGATTTTTTGAAGCTGAAATTTCTGGTAAAATCTTGAGATACCCAGAGATTGTGCTGTTGTTGGGGAAAAAGCCATTTGTTGTGGACAGCAGAAGTGAAGTTCCATATACTGGCTGCATACATTAGGCTTTAGCCAATGTTCCCTTTGATTTTGTTCACCCTGGAAATGCAGCAAGTACAACAGAACAAATAACTGCCTATTAACTGGGTGTGTGAAAGGCTGTGATACAGGCTTGGAGAATCCCAGACCTATCACAACACAGAGGAATGCAAACAAGTCATCAGTTGCTATGGATCTACTTGTAAACCCCAGATCCTCAATTCCCATCAGATAGGCAAGATTTGCTCCCATGATATTAAAATGTCATGTTGGACCACACAATTATCACAAATAAAAATACTAATCATAATATCAATGATCATATAGTAATATTTACAGTCTCTTACCTCTATATAACTTTTATTCAAATAACTTTTCAGATCTTGTTTCATTTTGACCCACCAAAACACTAATAAGGATGTTTGCTTGACTTAACAGTAGCACCGTCATTTTCAAATAAATAAGGTACCCAAGGCAATGGCAGCCCACTCCCGTATTCTTGCCTGGAGAATCCCATGGATGGAGGAGCCTGGTGGGCTACAGTCCACGGGATCACAAAGAGTCAGACACGACTGAGCGACTTAACTTGCAACTAACTTTAACTTTCAAGGTGTTAGTTTATTTGATTTGCTCAACCACAGACCTTGTTAGGAGCAACTTGAACCAGGACCAGAAGCCTAGTGTCTTGAATTCGAAGTCATCATTATTCTACTAGAATTTGAAGAAATCAGAGAAGCTAATTAGCCTAAAGTTTTTGATATGACTTGAATCACTGTGGAATAATTACATAAAAAACTTCAATGTTGGAGCAAAACTCATTGTCACAGGTAGGTATCAGAAGAATATAACTTTTTTCATGGTACTAGAGAGAAGGTAAGAAACAATTAAATAGGAATGCTATTTACCAAAAATGGGAATGTGGATGGGAACTAGATGTAGAGATTTAGGAGAGATTTTACAACAAATTCACATAGTAAAGGAGAGCATAGACAACACTGCACAAATATTAGAAAAGAATTTGGCTTCGTGTCTGTGTGGACTTCTAGAAAGGGCTCATGTATAATGTACATAATCATCATGAAAGTATTTGGCCCAGGGTTGAAGTTTGTCATTACAGGCAAGTTTTATGAGTTAACATGTCTCCCTTCCTGATGCTGAAGGGGTATTTCCAAAGAAAGTGGGCTTTGGAGTCAGGCTGACCGAGAACTCCGATCCGCCACTAACTACGCATGTGAACACAGAAGTTCTTCTCTGGACTCAGTCTCCTAATCTGTAAAATAGCATAACAGTATTATCCAGCAGGGGTTGCACGAGAATTAAATGAGACAGTGTGAGGAAGTATCTAGCACATTGTCTAATGCATCAGTATTCCTGTCTGGATAAGCCCGTGCACAGAGGAGCCAGGCAGGCTACAGTCCATGGGGTTGCAAAGAGCTGGACACGACTGAGCACTGTATGTTTTGTTGGCTAACACATCATACGTGTTGGATAGGTGTTTACTCTATTCAAATGTAAAGAGAAAATTGCATCCAAGAGGGAGAGTGTTGGTGGCCAAACTATTGATGAATTGAAATTCTTCAGAGGATGCAGCTGTACAATTAACAAATGGAAAGTTATCTTATGGTTCCCTCACACACATAAAATTGAATTGGAAGCTATCTGTCTCTCTTTAGCAGACTTTGGTTTACATGGCAAGAAACAAGGAGATTAAAATATGGTTTTTTTTAATATGTCCTGTTGTTCTATGTGCTTTAAATCTTAATCATTTAATTTAACTGATATCATTTCTAACAACAACATTTATTGGCTGTAAAATATATAACCAGGAATTTGGGCTTCATGCTCATACTTATCAGAAAAAAGCTTTAATTTATAAAGAAAATGATCAAGAAGTGAAGTCAATTAAATACAGATAGAAATCTCATGAATTAAAAATTCTTATTTAAGTACGAAAGAGCTTCAATTATTTAGTTTACAAAAGAAAAATGAGAGGGGAAAAAAAAGGGAAGACCTAAATCACTATCAACAAAGTATATGGTTGCAGAAATACACAGTGTCTTGCTTTTATAATGTGTACAATACTACTTGTACTAAAACCAAGATGTATAAAATTAAACTAGCACATTACAACCCAATGGTATTTACAACATGAGTGAAAAAATCAACCCTGTCTGCTTACTGATTTAGAAGAAAAACCAGGAACTTTGCTGCACAGGCAGAAGTTTCCAAGAATTTTCTTTTCTTCTCGGATGAGAAGTCCAATTTCTCCCTCTTAAGAGATTACCCTGTGAAGGACTTTCCCAGTGGTCCAGCGGTTAAGACTCCACCTTCCAATGCAGGTGCACAGGTTTGATCCCTTGTCAGGATATATGCTTTATGCAGCTGGTGAAAAAAAAGAAAATAGTGGCAGTAAAGCAGTTCAGCAGCCTTAGGGGGCAAATTCAAATTATAGGGAAAACACCGAGAGCCAGAATAGTGTGTATTATTCCTCAAGCTAAAACTGCAGATGAAATTCCAAAATAAAATGTGCTTTTGGGGAACATTTTCTGAATTTGGAAAAATTCTAAGTAGATTACTTGATAAGTTTAGTATAAGAGCCTTTCTGAAAATACATTTTTTTACATGAAAGTGTACTTAGTTCACAATGTTAGGTTATTTTCAGGTGTACAGCAAAGTGATTCAGTTTTTGTGTGTGTGTGTGTATTATTTTTCAGATTCCTTTTCATTAAAGGTTATTAAAAGATATTTAATATACTTCTCTGTTCTACATAGTAGGTTCTTATTGTTTATCTATTTTATATACAGTAGTGTGTATCTGCTAATCCCAAATTAGGAGTTTGGGATTAATAATACATTTTCAATAGAAGTTTTGGAAATACTGTTATACAATCAAGGCACTATAAATAACATGCTGCTCTACTCCAAAATCTGGAGTGGTTCAGGTATAAAATTGAGAGGTCATATAAAATTAGAAGCAAAGAGAATTTCATCACTTCAGAATTGGGCGTGGGATCCACATCTGGAGCTCAAAGTTCAACTTCATAGTACACATGTCAAGTACACGTGGGTGTTGATTCCCATTCTCAAAAGTAACTAAATTGTTTTGTAAAACCAATAAATTTTCTCTGGGTATTTATTTTTATGGTTCATTCCAGAACCAGCTAAATGAAGAGTGAGATCCCACAGAGTTGCAGAATCTGAGAACGTGTTATTTGGACAAGAGAGCGTAAACTGCAAAGCACAGGACAGGAAAGGGAAGTAGTTTCGAAGCTAGCAAGGATTTTCACCAATACAGAAACCGTCAGTTACCCAATTGCCCCACCAGCCCTGTTCCCACCACCCACCCCTCCACTTCAAAACAGGCTCCAGTATTATAGAACATAAGAGATTTTTAAAAAGATTAATTGGGGACTTCCCTGGCAGTCCAGCGATTGGGACTCCACATTTCCACTGTAGGAAGCATGGATTCAATCAATAAACATGCTCATGAATTCTGGAAGTCTTGATGTAGGGTATTTATATGGGATATTGAAAAGTCATAATCCCATGGACAGAGGAGACTGGCAGGCTATAGTCATTAGGTCACAAAGAGTCGGACACGACTGAAGCGACTTGGCATGCACGCAAGATGCACCCCATCTCTGTATATGGAGAAAAACGGAAGGTCAAGTTATAATCCAGCTCTGCTGCTTAACAGCGGTGACTTTGGGCAAGTTCCATGAAGTCTTGAACTTCTCTTGCCATTAAAAATAAAACAGTACTAAGCACCTAACCACGTACTGCGGATGAAAGGCCATAGTGAGCAGTAGCCTTTTGTTTTTTCACTACTCACTAGGTTTTTCCAAGCCACAACATGTGGGTGTTTCTTTAACCATTCTTTTTAATTACTATTCCATATTCCCCTACAGAGAGAAACCTTGCTGCAGACACTTCCCCCAAGCCCACTGTTTTTCTTCCTTCAATTGCCGAAATCAACCATGATAATGCTGGAACATATCTTTGTCTCCTGGAGAAATTTTTCCCTGATGTTATTACCGTCTCTTGGAGAGCAAAAAATGACAAAAGAGCTCTGCCATCCCAGCAGGGAAACACCATGAAGACCAAGGACACATACATGAAGCTCAGCTGGCTGACCGTGACCGAAAACTCTATGGATAAACAACATGTGTGTGTTGTCAAACACCAGAAAAATATAGGAGGAATTGATCAAGAGATTATTTTTCCTTCAATAAAAGAAGGTAAGTGAATATAAATGTAAATATAACCTCCCAAAATACTGTTTTTCAAAGGCATTACCCACCTTTCCGTTAAGTGTTAATGAAAAAACATATGTCTTGATAAAATGATGTTTCATTTAATGGTAGCTATCTCCCCATAAGATTAAACTAGGATAGGCTTGGAAACATAGAAAAGAAAAAATGTTACTTCTCTCACCCTCAGTTTCATCTTCCAAAATATTAAGATCATATGAAGTTTAGTGTTAGAGGTGTTGTATGGATTCAGTGAAACAACGTATGTGAAAGCATCGAGCAACTTCGCACACAACAGGTCTTCACTGCTGGTGATCTTGGTTGGTCAGGAAATAACAACATTTATACATCTTTCAGGAATGTCCTTCAGCAGGCAAAGTCATTCTCAATTCAGTTCTCCTTTACAATTCCAAAGCAATGAGTTATTACATGACAAAATGGTGTTTGTGTAAGGGAGCCAAATTGCAGCTCAGCAAAGAGAATAATTTGACCACTGTGGTTTTTTAAGGTCTTAGGTTTTTGAAATTTATATTTTACATACCACTATAAGATAAAATTTGTAATCAAAGATTGGGTGATGCTAAAGTGTACAAACTTACTCCCATTCTACATAATGAATGCATTTCTTGCTATTAGAAAAGGTCTTTCAAGATATTTTTATTGCAGCCCTAGCACATGCCAGGTCTGGAGGGATGTACGGATGGACACTCTGGGGTGAATTACTGTCCACGGAGGATGCATTACAGTCAAGAGAACATACACTTTCCTTGATGACTTAGGGTCACTTGTGATCCAGGCATGACGTCTCAAAGCCGCCCCTGTGAGCAGATGCTGGGCATGTCCATGCAGTGTGGACAGAGAGCTGGGAGGTGCCTTGGCCCTGGCAGTGGTCCTGTGACTAACTGGACTCACGATTGAATGTCCTGCATGTTCACCTAACAGACCAAAGGCCCCAAAGTGCCCCTCAGAAGGAATCCTTCTGTGCTTTTCCCTGTGGTTAGGAAACCTTTTTAAAGCAGTGGGAACCAAGCACATAAGATGTGCATAGATGTTTGCTGTGCACCAGTCCGAATTTCTGAAGTAAGTCTTTATCTTCTCTGATTCTGAGTCTATCCAGTGATCAAATCAGGTTTGAATACTTGTCTTGGTTTTGTCCTGGGGCTGCAATGAAGAACAAATGAAATAACATCGGAGAAAACACTTGCTTTCCAAAATATGACATGGCTGTACTTATTTATATATTCATCATATCCATTTATATCCTCTCCTAAAACTAATTAAAAATAAAATTACAAAAATAGCTCTAATTTTTAATTTTTATTCTAATAGAAAAGAGGCAAATTTGCAGTTTAATATAATCATGGTTTTAAGTGTCCTACTTGAGGACACTGAAAGTACTAGGTTTTAGTTTTTCTTGTGATGAGAAAAAAATAAGTATATAAGTTTCATTGTGCCGGTTACCATATGAGAGAGACATTCCAGTTCATAATGTGTTTTACCTGAACACAATTCTGAAACAAATGCATTCCAAGCGTTTCTAATGGCTGTAAAGCTAATGATGGCATTTCGGTTAATGTTATTCTATAGCAAATTTCCATTGCTATTTCTTAAAATTGTTTTGTTTTTGATAAAAGCTAAGAATATAACATGAAGTACATATCAATGAAATGACTTTACAGAGAAATAAATCTAATCTGGTCCTAGTTTTCAACCAACCTTCACTGAGAAAGAGAACTTATAATAAACACATAGAGTTTATTATGAAACTTTGTTACTTGATTGTTTCTGCCTCAACCAATGCATGTTAATAAGAGGTTTGTTTCTCTTTCAGTGAATAAAGTCATTGTAAGGGAAAGAAGGAGGCTTTCAAGCACATGAAAGTCAGTTTCTGAGGATATTTTAACATGGGCTCCCTGGTAGCTCAGTTGGTAAAGAATCTGCCTACAGTGTAGGAGACCCGGGTTCAATTCCTGGGTTGGGAAGATCCCCTGGAGAAGGAAATGGCTACCTACTCCAGTGTCCTTACCTGGAAAATCCCATGGACAGAGGAACCTGGTGGGCTGTAGTCCATGGGGTTGTGAATAGTCAGGCATGACTGAGTGACTAACACTAACATCTAAACATGACTACTAATATTTCACTCTTGGGATTTACTCTAAAGTCTTTAAACCTCAAATCAATTTTTCAGAGCTTACTGAACAAAGACCTCATTGAGGGCATAAAATGGCATATCAGAACCAAATCTGTATGAACAAGAACACATCCAGGAGAAAAAGGATAAATACAACAACCATTGTTTTCTTCCATCCAATAGTCCATTATCTTTTTAAAAAAATTTTCTACTTGTATGACTGTCTTTTTTTTTTTTTTTTTACATTATTTATCTCAGTTTCTATCGAGTCAAAGAACTACAAATGTGGTTTGGCCTGTTTTTCTATATCTGGATCTTTCTATATCTGGAATTGCACTGAAATGTTGAGCTCTTATAATAAAAAAAAGAAAAGTCATTGATAAGAATAATGAAGATATCTGGAAAAGAAGATGCTTTTAGTGTCTACAGTAGTGGAATTATATTGTTTATAGGTTAATTTCTCTTTATTTCTGGGGCTTATTTTACAAACTACTTTCCACAGGCCCTGTCTCATTTAATCTCCCATGATGATCCTCTCAATGCTGGCTCTGCCATCACTGGTACCACTGGTACAACTCTCTGCCAGTCGCTTTCCGTCTGATCCTTATTTCCTCTTTGTAACATGGAATCCTCCAAAATACACCCCACTCAGTGTCACTGGGGGATGAAAGAAGATAATACATGTGAAGTACTTAAGCAAGCTATAGTCACTCTCTGGCTATTAGCCTAATTGATACCGTTTTCACTATGCCCACAAACACCGCAAATGCAGAAAATCAGGGGATGTGCTTGATTTGGAAAGGTGTGGCTGCTTTCCTTTGCTTAGACAGGAAGTTTGCCTGAGCCAGACTCTTTCAACCGTGGGATTCCCTTGGTGCACTCTTGGATTGGATGAATAAGACTGGTGGCAACTCTTCATCTCGGCAGTGGGTGCTGACCATGCAGAGTAGCCACTTGTTCTGATGATTTGTCTTTGCAACAGGTATTTCTCAAACACCTACTTTGCAGCAGACACAGTGCTAGGAGCTATGAATACAGAAGGAAGATAAGATGCCCTCGGGTATTAGCCTCCAGTTACGGTAAAAAGTAAAATGTAACCCTCATGAACTTCAACATTTTCACGTGTAGAAAATCATATATGAATTAAAACTATGGATTACATAGAATCAGACCAACTATTTTTGTAATTGTAGGGCTCATGTTTTTAATTACTGTCTCTCTGTCAGCAGGTTTTATATGTGTATATATATACACACATATATTACACACACATATATATTACAATATACACACATGTATAAACATATGTGCATGTGTGCGAAGTTGCTTCAGTCGTGTCCAAATCTTTGCAACCCCATGGACTGTAGCTCACCAGGTTTCCCTGTCCATGGGATTCTCCAGGCAAGACTATCAGAGTGGGTTGCTGTGCCCTCCTCCAGGGGATCTTCCCCAGCCAGGCACCAAACCTCTGTCTCCTGTGACTCCTGCATGGCAGGTGGATTCTTTACTGCTGAAACATACTCACAGTATCAAATAATGGGCACAGATAATTCATTAATACTTTTTCTCATTTCTCGTAGTTGTCACCTCAGCTGTCACTACTACTGAGCCTCCAACTACTGAGCCTCCAACTACTGAGCCTCCAAATGATTATTTGACTGATGAAAGCAGTAAGTTTTTGTACAGATTTGTCTTTATGTCATGCTTTCGTCTTTCTTTCTTCCTGATCTATTTATCTTTTGAACTTCTCTGTTTTAAAGTGGAAAAGACCAATTATCTGAAATGTGGGGCTCATCGTAGTTATACTGATCATCTCTATTGTCACCTGTCAATAGACTACATACATATATGTATGTATATATAGACAGACACCAGATTATACATACATATGCACGCACTGTAAAATAATGGGTGTGGACAACTGATTAATACTTGCTTCCTTTGCTTTTAGAAGTTACAGGTATTGGTTCTAAAAAAGCTTGTCTGAAAGACGAAAGTGGTAAGTTTTGCTTATGTTTGCCTTTAAGACATCCTATAGCACTTTTTCCCCTCCTGATCAATTACCTTTCTAAAAATGTTATTTATGTATGTTTAAATGTAACAAAGATGAATATTTTGAATGATGCAATTTAAACAACAAGTACAATTCAAAAAAAATGATACCAAAAAAAGGTGCAATTCACAAAGAAAATAGACATCATAAACTGTTAGACACCTAACAACAAAGAAACAAAGATACCTAAAGCAAAAATCAGAAGAAATATAAGGGAAAAGAAAAAAACATATGCTCATAATGAAACATATTAACATTTCTCTGAGAATATTTTATCAAGCACAGAAAAAATAAAAATGAGAGTATCTTGAATGATGTCATTAATAATTTAAATATAGTAGATGCCTATTTATATTCATTTATATTAATCTTATATCCTATACAAATATATGTAACATTTTGTATCTCATATGTTGTTATTAGATATCCATAGGTCATTTAGAAGAACTGACAAAAAGATAAACATTACCAAATTTCTAAAAGTAGAATTTTTTTGTCAATCACTTATACACACATATTACTTTTGAAATTATTTTCTGTTATAGGTTATTACAAGATAGTGGCTATAGTTCCTTGTGCTAAATAGTAAACATTTGTTTCTTGTTGCATATCTATTTTTTTAAATTAGAAATCTAGCATCTTATTCAAACTAAGTCAAACAAATGAAATCAAAACGTCATAATTCAGATTGGCTGGGCATATGAAACATATGCATGTATGCACTCCCATTTACCATGTCACTCCGCTTGACCCCCGAGACTGTATGTAATTGTTTTATATTGTTAGGTTAATCATGTTCCCATTATGGTTTGCAATTGTAATTATCTTTTAGTTTTTGTTTGGCTATTGATTGTGAAAACTGATACGCATCTTTCACTATTGTGGCTATGAAATGGCAACCCACTCCAGTGTTCTTGCCTGGAAATCCTATGGAAGGAGGAACCTGGCAGGCTATATAGTCCATGGGGTCACAAAGAGTCAGACACGACTGAGTGACTAACACTAACTATCACTCACTTAATACCGTTGTATCATGACTGGTCAACAGAAAAATAATAGAATTCTATATCACCAAAACTACCATTTCATAGAAAAACCTGTAAACACTTTTTAAAATCCAGATGTGTATTAGAATTAACTTGGAATTTTTTGAAAAATACAAATGCCCAGGTATTGCTTATTTTTCGCCAGGGCTCCAGATATGTTTCTAATAAGCAACCGTGTTTAAAAACAGCAGGACTATATGAGGATCTTTTACTTTTATCTAGTTTGTTTTACTTCTTCTATTTCATATCAGTGCTCCCACTTCATTTAGTTTACTTTTTCCAATTTCTCCATCTCTTCTTTTCTTTTTCTGGACGTTCATTATCAAGCCTTTATCAAGCATAGTAGAAAAGTTATTGTATACTTATATATAAATAATATGTATAATATATATATTTTAGAAAGCATGAATTTTTACCTGATCAACTATCTCTTGAACTTCCTTGGCTAATATTAAGAAAAAGTGAATTATTCCTGAAACTGTGGTGTTCATACATTTAATCAGAGTATTAACACAGAGTATCTGTGTTAGCAGATCTTCTATTATATATACATGCATATTAACACACACAGAGTTAGTCACATATGTGCCACTGTCTAATAATATATATAAATGATTGACAAGACAGTTGATTAATACCTGCTCTCCTTTCTTCTAGAAGTCACTGGTGATACTAATTCTACAAAGGCACGTCTGGAAGGTGAAAACAGTAAGTTTTGTCTTTGTTTACCTTTGTGTCATGTTACAGCACTTATTTCCCTCTGGAGAAACTTAACTTTTGAACTTCCTTGATTTAAGGTAGAAAAAAACAAAATGTCTGGATATTGCAGAATAGACTGCATATTTTAAGTAAATCTATCATTCCTGAAGAGTCATCTTAACTCATTAAATGCTGGTTTTGGTGTAAGATGACTCTAAATGAGAGGATGCACTGATAGGCTCTAAATTATTTCCACAGTGGGCTTCACCCAGTTGTGTAAATTTTGTTTGTAATAATTGGAGAAACTTGATATCAAGTTGCTTCTAGATTTTTTTTAAGTTTTAGCCCTTGCTGATAACTAATACGTGAACTGACACTTGCTGAGAGCTGGATGTACATAAGGTGGTGTGCTGTATCTTATGTGCATATTTTGTTTATTCATCATAACACTCCTGTGAGGTGGTGCAACATTTTCCCATACTTTTTCAGTGAGGGCCCTGAGCCAAAATTACTTAAATCCCTTATATCAAGCTACACAGCTAGATATGAGGATTCAACAAAGGCCATCTGAATCTATGGTTCAGACATTCACTCAGTTCTCTATTCCATCTCTAAGATATAGAGCAAGAATCCTAAAACCAAGGCCCTGAGACAGGGTGGACCCATGCGCAGGGTATAAGTGCGTGAATTTCCGACTATCACAGACAGGACTTTAACGCCAGTTCTTTTATTATTAGTTGCACCAACGTGGGTACATGACTTCTATTTCTGGGCAATAGTGCCCTCTTCTGCCAATAGGGAACAATTGCATCCAACTCAGTTATTACAGAGATAAGGTGACACCCCACTCCAGTACTCTTGCCTGGAAAATCCCATGGACGGAGGAGCCTGGTAGGCTGCAGTCCATGGGGTCGCTGAGAGTTGGACACAACTCAGTGACTTCACTTTCACTTTTCACTTTCATGCATTGGAGAAGGAAATGGCAATCCACTCCAGTGTTCTTGCCTGGAGAATCCCGGGGATGGCGGAGCCTAGTGGACTGCCGTCTATGGGGTCTCACAGAGTCGGACATGACTGAAGCGACTTAGCAGTAGCAAGGTCACCTATGTGGAATGTCTCCCATAGGGTATCCATTTAGCTGGCACAGGATCAGTACCAGTTGGGGCCCCTTCGCCCTGCATGAAGGTTCTCAGTGAATTTAGAAGCACTGGCAATGGTGCTGCTGATCCCTCCTCCGTTCCCAGTGTCAGGGGGCCTGGAACTCAGTTAACATCTGACCTGACTCAGGGCCATGAGTTATGAGCACGTCTGTCCCCTCCTGAGATCCTTTCCACACCACATACTAGTGATTCTCGAGTTCTGACTCCATGAAGGTAAAGCATAGAGAAGGGGAACTTATACAGGAAGAAACTCAGACTTGTAGTCCACTGAGTAGCAAGTCAGGCCCAGTATCATTGTTAATTGCTTCTTGACATCATATATTTCTTGCAAAACTTCGAAGGAGAGTAAGTGCAATTATCCTATAACATCAAGGGCACGAGGTTAGATATCTAAGAAAGACAGGTGACTGAGGCATGAGCTCCTAAGGTTTCGGGGATTTTGGACTAACCACTCTCTTCCATTTTGTACAAAGTTCTCTTTACTAAAATCTTCCACCCACCTCACTGGGTCACAACCAGATTTCCCTGGTTGACCCCCTTCATAGGAATCTCTTTGGTGCACAACATGTAATGGCTCAGATGCTTCCACATCAGCAATTCAGCTTGCTGTTTATGCTTAACTTTGATGTCTGGGGTATTTACTGCACATGGAAATGCAGGACTCCAGAGCAGCTAAGGACACCTTCTTCAGACTCGGGTTGCTGGGACTGAAATGTGATTTCTGGTGCTTTCTAAATGTGTGACACCAAGCAAATTATTTCTCTGTCCTCAGTTTACTGGTAAAAGGGGGTTGAAAGTGATAATCTCATAGGTTATTTGAAAACTTAAATAAGGTTAGAATTTTGCATGCAAAACTCTCAGAATAAGTGTTTGACATGTGGTTAGGGGTTAACAAACATCCCCTGCTATTATTACTCAGACATGTGATGGGGCAAAAAATGCAAAATGCTATTTATGACAAATATTTTTCCCATTTGTACTTATTCTTTCAAAACACAACCTTGCTTTTTAATATTTTGGAAGGTTCTGTTGAATTTAGTTGAGGTTGTTGATCGACTTGAATTGTCAGCTAGATGCTGAGTTGCTCTGGAGATGGTGGTGCTCACGGTAGTCACATCCATTTTCTTTGGGTTTGGTGGTACAGGGGTGCCACTTCTTTGCAGATCACCAGCATTAAAATCATTGTGACCACTTCTGTGAATATGTCCTCTCCTCTCAAAAGGACCCTTGACACTAACCAGAATGACTTCTCCTAGGTGCCCTGCAGCTGCAGCTCACGACCACCTCTGCCTATTACACCTACCTCTTACTCCTCCTCCGGAGCACAGGCTACTTTGTTGTCATCATTGCCTGTGTGTTTAGGAGAACCGGCGCCTGCTGTGACGGGAAGATCTCATGACGGGGTTGCTACCGAGAGGTCAACTTTCCTTCGCCATCTACAGTCCCAGAAATTCTCTGCTTGCCTTTTGGTTTGGGTTATCTCAGTTCAGATGTGTATTTATCTCTGATGTCATAATTGTCCCACCCCCAAGTCCTTTCAACTCCTGAGCACACACTGTGGGCAGCTCCCTGTCTCCTCCCTCAGCACCTCCACCCAGACCACAACCCTGACCCTCCCTGTCACACACCCTGGAGAAGTCAGCTTTGCTGCTTGAATTCTGTACTTAGATTTTCATAACATGCACAATAAATACGAAAGAATCACAAGCCCCCTTCTGTCTGTGTACTTTAATTTCATGGAATCTAACCAAGGTGAGAAACAGCATGACAATCAAGCTACCAAATTCAGTGCTGATTTTAATAGTGGTCAACACCACGTTTCTAGATCTTTCACTGACATGGTGGTAGTTATGGTGCTTTCTCCAAGACACCGGCTCCAAGACAACCGGTGGAGCCGTTCCAAGAGGAGCCAAATAAAGGTGCCCGTGTTCCTTCTCTTTCAGAGTCACCAGACGCAGAATCGTTGGTTTGGGGCTTTCGGATAGTGACAATATAACACCCAGCATGCCTTGCACTGTGTGTGCTCAGATCTGTGCTAGGGTCTCACAGGCCTGACTCCAGGTCCTCGTGTTAACCCCTGATGAGACCCGCACCAACACCAGAGGAGCATCGGGCAGAGGATGAAGCATGCAGACTCTGACCCCCGAGGGCCTGGGTTTGAACCCTGGGTCTGTGTTAGCACTTGTGTGATCTCAGACAGCTCTTTAAGCTCTCTGTGTCATCATTTCCTCTTTGGTGTAATGAAGTTACAGAGCCCTGTCTCCTGGAGTGTGACGGTTAGCTGAGTCCATGAGGCCTGGTCCAGGCAAGTTCTCAAGAACGTTAGTATCTGCTGTCGGGACAGATTCCACACGTACACAAATGCACTGAGATTCATTGCTAAGCTTACTTCCCCGCAAAGAAATTCGCTGTAGATGGAAAAGAGACTCCGTTTCTACTGTTCATCAGGTAATCCCATTAATCATTGAAGAACCCCTGGAAGAAGCAACAGTTAACGTTCTCAGTTTATAGGCTGGAGAGGTTAAGTTGTCTGTTCCTGATCGCTGTTTTGTAAATAAGAGTCCTTCAGGTTTTTCTGAACCTGGAGCTCACATTTTGTAATCTAGTATCACATGGCTTTCCCTTGATTCACTTTCTGCTGGGAAAAAAAAAACTACAACAGGACAAAACACACACTGCTCTTTCCTAAAGGCTTCCTCCAAGGATTCAGAGAGAATTTTCTTAAGAATTTGTGGTGGCATCTATTTTTTCTTTTTTTTTTTAATTTTTACTTTATTTTGCTTTACAATACTGTATTGGTTTTGCCATACATTGACATGAATCCACCACGGGTGTATACAAGCTTCCTACTCTGGTCTCAACATATCTACTTCCTTGGATGTCAACATGGTGGAAATCCTGCCTTATTCTATGTGTGTGGTTTTACAGCTTCTTTTTCTTTTCTGCTGAAATGTTTGTTCATGTCTTTCAACCATTTTTCCTATTGAGTAATAATATTAATAAACAGGACACTCATTTTATGTGTTTCTGTGTATTTCTGTAAGTATAGACATAAAACAAACAGTTAAATTCATGGTAGAAGGAAGAAAAAATAAGTTAGTGTAATTTTCTATTTTCTCTAATGAATCCTTTTAAAGGAAATTTTTTATGTATTAGAACTGAAACACTGTCTTATTTAAAATTGGAAAAGCTTTTTGTTTGTTTCTTTGTGTATAATCGGCTTCAGTGTGTATGAACCAAGTTCTTAGGAAATTAAACAAAGGTTCCCATTTGAAAACAAAAAGAGACCAACCAGATAAACAATGGTGGTTTAGTTGCTAAGTCTTGTCCAACTCTTGCGACCCCATGGACCGTATTCTGCCGGGCTCCTCTGTCCATGGGATTCTCCAGGCAAGAATACTGGAGTGGGTTGCTATTTCCTTCTCCAGGGAATCTTCCCAGCCCAGGAACCGAACCTGGGTCTCCTGCATTGCAGGCAGATTCCTTACCGACTGAGCTATGAGGGAAGCCCTTAGATTGAGCCCTTCATTCCCATTAATTTGATCTGTCCTCTTTAGGTAAAATACATTGCACTCAACTTAGAGATTTGGAAATATTTATTCACTGAAAAGAATAATGTAGTAAGTACAGAAGCCAAGAGGGGAAACTCACCTTGGCTATTGTACAAACTGCTGTGATGAACTTTAGGATGCAAGTATCTTTTCAGATTCTGGTTTTCTCCAGATATACACCCATGAGTGGGATTGCTGGATCATATGGTAGTTTTATTGCAACATGGATGGATCTGGAGATTATCATACCAAGTGAAGTAAATCAGCCAGAGAAAGACAAATATCGTATGACAACATTCATATATGGAATGCAAAAAATATATACGAATAAACTTATATTTAAAAAAATAATGGATTCACAGACTTAGAAAGCAGTTTTATGGCTACCAAAGGGGAAAAGTTGGGGGAGGGATATATTAGGAGTTGAGGATCAACATATACAAACTGCTAAATATAAAACAGATGATCAACAAGGACCCACGGCATAGCACAAAGAGCTCTGCTCAGTATTCTGTGATAACTTCCATGCGAAAAGAATCTGAAGAAGAATGGATGTGTGTATATGCACAGCTGGATCACTTTGCTGTACACCTGAAACTAACACGGCGTTATAAATCAACTATACGCTACTATAAAATAAAGATTAAACTTGAAAAAGGAAGCAATAAAAATTTTAACAAGGGAAATTTGCAAATCTCTGAAAAGGGTTGTGCAGCTGATTTCCTGGCCAGGACCATACTGGACAGCGCCTCCTGTGGTCTCCAACTTCCTGCCCCTCTCGCCCTGGGCTGCGCTGGCCTGGGAGGGGTGGAGAGGGGAGGGCAGTGGGGCTGGGGCGGCAGCCTGAGTGGCAGCAGGAGGGCGCTGGTGTGGCTGATGGGGTTTCATTCTCTCCGGCTTCCGTTTTGTTCACATGCTCAAAACCACATTTTGGTTGATTTGTGGAAACTGTGTAGAGTCAAACAGGCCCTACTGGTTGAGACTGTACAAGGGGTAGCTGAGGTGTCAAAAATATATAAGCACAGTTAAACCACAACCAACTTTGCTCACTTTCAAAAGGTCACAGCTAATGGAAGAAAAGATCTCTCTACACAGGCGTGTAATTGTTATCAAACACGCTAGGCTGTGGGTCATGGTTCCCCATTACGGAAGTATATGCAAGAGCATACTCAGTTGCTTCAGGCGTGTCTGACTCTGTGACCCTATGGACTGCAGCCTGCCAGGCTCCTCTGTCCATGGGGATTCTCCAGGCAAGAATACTGGAGTGGGTTGCCATGCCCTCCTCCAGGGAATCTTCCTGACCCAGGGATCAAACCCAAGTCTACTTTGTCTCCTGCACTGCAGGCAGATTCTTTACCGCTGAGCCACCAGGGAAGCCCATTTAAATATACATTTCCTCCAATTAGCTCCTAAGTGAGTTGGGAAACTTATGCCCAGAATGTTCAGATGCTGTACCTTCAACCACGCCCTTGACCCTGAAGGAAAGAGCAGACAGGACTCCTTGCAGCACCAAGATCATCCTTGACATTCCTCCAGCCACTAGTGCTCTTCCTTAATCTGTGACTTACTGAGGGTGGTACTTTTTGGTTTCATTTTCTCAGTGTAGATGGGAGGACACAAGACCCAATCCCTGAACCAAGCTGCATGGACAGATGTGAGATACTTTTTTTCTCACAAGAAAATAGACACAGAAGACCAAGGTTCACCTGTGCAATTGAGTGTCATATACTGAGTCACCCAAGACTCTGTAAAGGGACTAAATGATTTTAGAGTCAACCTGAGCAAGGCTTACTAGGGGATAGTAAATCAGATGACAGTGTGACAGGTAAATAGCAGAGGGTTGTTCAGCAATGTGAGCATGAAGAGCAGGTGTCTCCCCCAACACACCCAGCAGGTCCAGACCTTGCACTCCATCCATCCAGTCCCAGAGGGAAGCAGGGCTTCACGGCTGAGGTCAAGGCTTCATCTCTCACAGTCTGACCACAGGGCACATTCAAGGCACATCCTCATTCCTCTTGTTTCTGCTCTGAAAGCCAACATCTAGGGGGACATGCCCTCCTAGGGAGACTAGCCGAGTCATACTGGTCCAGCCCAAGACTTCAGGGGAGAGCATTTCTCAGGTTAAAATCACACACTGATGTCTGGCTCAGGCCCCAGCTATGATCATGGTGTAGACACGGGTTCACTCCTGGGACAGGATGCTCTCATCTAATAACATCACTGAGGTTTTAGTCCAAGGCCAGACCCTGGAGCTCCCCCCTACCCTCTCTCCATGTAAGAAGCTCCTCCTGGTGAGGCCCCAGATCCCCAGGGAGCCTCCAGCTGCATTTCTGTCCTGTGGCCCATTCTTAGACTGAGCATGGGTGGAGTCAAATATATCCACACAGATGACCATTTCCACCAAAACCAGTGCCATTTTATTTATATACAGCTAAGTGTTTCTTGACTAACACAATGAATATATATAAAAAAAAAAATCCAAAAATGAGTAGACATGCCACCTTCCTATGAAGCATTATGTTGAACATTCTTGTTTGAAAAAGACTATCTCACAATATAATTGAGTTTATTTTAATTCAAACTAACTAAATACAAGGGAATATGATGGCAATAATTTCATGGCGTAGTTTCAAAGAAGAGTATCCAGACTAATTTAAATCATTCTCTTAAGAGAAAGAGACTGTTTCTGGAGAACTTTGGTATGTATTCATAATCCCTTGTGTCCCCCTTATTCCAACACGTTAGGCCAAATGCATGATGCAAAACAGGAAAAATAAAATTAATTATTTTGATATGTAAGAACTTGTTACTTTTTTAAACTGTACAAAAAGGGCATGTGCATGAGTTGGGTTTTTTTTAAAGGCAAGACAAATGTAGGGTCTTAAGAAATATTGGAGTAGGAATGGCAACCTCTCTAATATTCTTGCCTGGAAAATTACATGGACAGAGGAATCCAGTGGGCTACATCCATGGGGTCCCAAAGAGTTAGATACAACTGAGCACATACACTAAGAAGAAATAGAAAAGAAATCTCAGACATGAAACAAGAAATTCCATTCTACAAGTCAAAATAAAAAGATATTTTGCTTACGATGAAATACTACTGGCAACTTTTCATTAAGAGATCAGATTCGGTCTCCTCTGAATACAGGGTGGACCATGATATTATTTTACCATCCTCAGGCAGGTGACTAAATGTATATGGATATGGCACTATGTCATGAGATATTACAATCAATAAATTCTTTATTAGCTGTTCAATAACATCAGCAGTGAACGGCACCTTTTCAGCCTTCAAAAGGAAGATCTCACCTCTGGTGTTTTTCTCTTTTTTGGTGACTTCCAGCGAGGTTCTTCGGAGAAGGTGATAGCACCCCACTCCAGTAATCTTGCCGGGAAAATCTCATGGACAGAGGAGCCTGGTGGGCTGCAGTCCATGGGGTCGTGAAGAGTTGGACATGACTGAGCAACTTCACTTTCACTTTTCACTTTCATGCATTGGAGAAGGAAATGGCAACCCATGCCAGTGTTCTTGCCTAGAGAATCCCAGGGACGGGGAGCCTGGTGGGCTGCCGTCTATGGGGTCACAAAGAGTCGGACACGACTGAAGTGACTTAGCAGCAGCAGCAGCAGTGAGGTTTTTTTTCACAGTTACAGAGAAAATAAGAATATTTGAGATGTGGTGTAAAAAGGCAAAATGGTACATTTTGCCCTATGTTTTCATTAAGAAGTTTATGTACTGAACATGGACTGTGTTTTAGACACTTAAAGAACCATATGGAAGGCTATCGAAGGATTTATTTTTAGAATAAATTTCAGAAAGGGATCTACTATTTACATGCCCACATTTTTGTTTTCTGTCTGAACACTGTTGAAGAAAGACAGGTTGAAGTATGTTGAGTACCCCTGATGCAGTACAAGGCTTCCAGCTGCCACTGCTTGTCTTTCTTTCCACTGTTGCTTTTCTATGTAGATGTCACCTCAATTGTCACTTTATTTTCGACTTAACATCTTACCACAGCTGGGCTATACATCTCAGGATGGTATAAATGATAGTCCTGGAATACTCTTTCAGCAAGTATTCCATTAGCTTTTTATTCGGCCCACACCTCGCCAAAGCCTTCATTTCAGGACACTGAGTCTTGCATCTAGGTTGCAGCTGAGCATGTCTGACTTTGTGCTGCAGAAGAGAAGCTCAGGAACTAGGCCTGGTGTGCGTGCTGAGGGACTCAGCTTCCCTGCCCAACCCAAGTCCCTTTTCCTCACCATACCTTCACCACCCCTTCTCCTGGGCTTCAAGGCATAATTAGCCTGAAAATTAGCATAGCTATACACACAACTGTGTGATTAAAAAAAAAAAAAAAACATACTAAAGAGGCCCTGGGTACAATTAATATAACTGGAAAGGAACTTGTATTTCAGTTGGAAGTGATTGCTATCTTTATTCTTGAAGCTTCATTTCAGGAGGATCCTTCAGCTGATCCCTCCCAGTGCCTTATCTTTAAAATTTCTGAGGATATGATACGGAGATAGGGGGACCTGGCCCTGTCCCCTGGTCCTCACTGATCCCTGGTTCAAAGGAGTCCTCGTTTGAACACACACACACACACACACCTGATTCTCCAAAACTGCAATCTTCCCTATAATTTCCATGTTAAGTGGACCCCAGACATCATTTACTAGAAACTGTCCAGGTTCAGTCTTCCCTAGTGGCTCAGAAGGTAAAGAATCTACCTGTAATGCAGGAGACACAGGAGATTTGGGTTTGACCCCTGGGTCAGAAAGATCCCCTGGAGGAGGGCATGGCAGCCCACTCGAGTATTCTTGCCTAGAGAATCCCATGGATAGAGGAGCCTTGTGGGCTACAGTCCCTGGGGTCACAGACAGTTGAACACAACAGAATGACTGAGCATGCACGCACATCTGGGTTCAAGGTAAACAATAAGCCCTACCATTTCCTAACTTCTTCCTCTGCCTCTGGGACTGGACTACACACTGCTCACATGATCCTGTTTACTCTCCAAGCAAACCCATGACTTCCCTTTTCACAGACAGAAAAAAGCAGGTGAAACCCCTTGCCCAAAACTACACAGCTTTCATATTATTAGGAAAATTTAGTCCTCCTCTGATGGGATCCTTGGAGGATACAGCCCAATGCTGGCTCAGATAGTAGCAGGACTTTTCAGCAAGGATGGTTGTTCTGGGTTTTTCTTCTCCTCCCAAATTAGCAGGGCACTCATTGTTCTGTGGGTATGAAGTGGCCAAAGAGAGCATGAGATTTGTCTCCAGCCAGACCTAGCTTTAAATCCCAACCTAATTCTTCTTGGGCATGCAGTGACTTAAAAACCATCTCCTTTGGGGAAGGGATAAATTAGGAATTTGAGATTAATATATACACACTACTATATATAAAGTGGGCTTCCTTGGTGGCTCAGTTGGTAAAAAGTATGCCTGCAATGCAAGAGACCAGGTTCGATCCTGGGTTGGGAAGATCCCCTGGAGTAGGGCATGACAACCCACTCCAGTATTCTTCCCAGGAGAATCCCCATGGACAGAGGAGCCTTGTAGGCTACAGTCCATGGGGTCGCAAAGCAAAGGACACAACTTTGAGACTAAACCACCACCACATATAAAATAAACAAGGACCTACTGTATACCACAGCGAACTCTACTCAATATTCTGTAATAAACTATATGGGAAAAGAATCTGAAAAAGGATATATATATACGTATATATATATATGTCACTTTGCTGTACAGCTGAAACTAACGCAACATTTTAAATCGACTATACTGTAAAATAAGTTAAAACAAAATGAAATAAAATAGCCCCAGCTTTCCCCATTTCTAAACCGAAGATATTATTTATCCCACAAGGTTTCAGAATTTAAGAAAACAATGAACATAAATCAGTTAGCACACTGCCAAAATATATTTGATGCCCAATCACCGATCTCTGTATTCCTATTTCATTATTCCACCAATATCCGTTAGCGTTTCTCAGAACTTCCTCGTTTATCATTCCTCCCCTCACCCTGTGGTCAGACTCTCGTCTCCTCCCTCTGGCTCCTCCCTCCTCCACCCCTCCGTTATTTCTCTTACCAGTTCCCCCGGGGAGCCTGGGAGAAGCACCACTCAGACCCTGACCTGACCTCCATCACACGCCCAGGTGTGGAGCCTCAGGGCAACTTGAGCCCCACCACCATGGGCTCTTCCCTCGGGGCAGAGGGCAGAGCCGTGCTGGGCCGCCTGGCCCTCCTCTGGGCCCTCGTGGTTCCAGGTGAGTCCCCGCGGCTTCCCCGGTGGGCCGAGCGGGATGCACGCGGAGGCTGCGGACTCAACCTGCCCTCATCTCCTCCCTTGCAGGTATCCAGCAGGAGATCAGGCTGTCACAGCGGTCCGTGATGGTGGGGTCCGCGGGTGGAGCTATGACTATGCCTTGCCATGTCAGTAGGTCTGTGGATTACGTCCACTGGTTCCGCCAGCTGGAGGGCCAGGCCCCTGAGAGGCTTCTCTATCTAGCCTTGTCCAAGCGGGATGTGCAGTGGGATTCGGTCCTAGGAGGTGATAAAGTCAGCGCAGCCCGCGGCGGGGATGGCAAGAGCTGCACCATGTCCTTGAGGAAGCTGGCGAAGAGCGACGAGGGACTGTACTACTGTGCTGCCTGGGATCCGCACAGCAGTGTGCGCAGCCCCGGGATCTGCACAAAAAGCACTGAGACCCACTGCTCGCCCAGACCTGGCAACTGCCATCGCCTCCGGGTCCCTTAGGTTGCCTTGGGGTGATCTCTCAGTATCCCCCTACTCTAGGGCTTCTGCAGATAAAATCTGATGGGAGCTGAAGCTGACCCGGGTAAAAAGCTATGCAGGTGGCCAGGACTTTTCCAAAGATCATCCAGTTCAGCTTGTTTGGAGCATTTGGAGGAAAATTTGGGCTGCTCAATCCACCAGCTACTAAACACATCCAGCTATTGAGCCCTTGAAGTGTATTTAGCTCAAGAGTCCAAGCTGAGATGGGCTGTATGTCTACAACACAAGCTATACATGAAGATAGTCACGGAAAAAAAAGTGGAATATCTCCTTAATTATTTTTATATTGACTTACTGTTGAAATATTTTGGATATCTTGGACTAAGTAAACATAGTCTTAACATTCATTTTAAGTGTCCTTTTTTTAATGCAGAAGCCAAAACATTTTCATCTATGGCTTGAATTGGTGACTCACATTTATTTCTAACAGACAGCTCTGGTATTGACTGAAAATATAAAAATCCAACCATTTCCCATGAAGGATGCACAGGTAAAATGTCGCATATGGTTTCAATGGGGGAAGGACTGTCTAGATCTGCCACAAAATATTTGAAAGCTGAGCCTGGAAGTGTATGCCTGATTCCAGTCTCTAAGTTGTTCACCCATTGTTACCATTTTGTGGGGGAAGAGACAGCAGTTAGTAGCCCAGGAAACAATATTGGCAATGTCTCAGTGTCCTCATCTATCGGCATGCCTGGTACTCATGGGTTTGAGTTGATAAAAATCCTCATGGTGATGAAGTTAACCCTGGATGAGACATCAGGTTCTCTGCTTTACACTTCTCTTTGTTGTTGTTGTTTTTTAATTTAATTTATTTTCATTGAAGTATAGTTCACAATAGCCCAAACATGCAAACAACCTAAACGTCCATCAGCGAATAAATGAATAAAGAAGATGTGGTGCATATACACAATGGAATACTACTCAGTCATAAAAGAGAATAAAATAATGCCATTTGGAGCAACATGATACAACCAGAGATTATCATACTAAGTGAAGTAAGTTAAAAATAGAAAGAGAGACACCCTTTTATATCACACATATGTGGAATCTGAAATAACAAATGAACCCATCTATGAAACAGAAACAGACTCAGGGGCACAGAGAACAGACACGTGGTTGCCAAGGGGAAGGAGGGTGGGAGAGGGAGGGACTGGAGCTTGGGATTAGCAGATGCAAACTATTATATATAGAATGGATTGGCAAAACATCCTATTGAATAGCACAGGGAGCTATTCAATATCCTGTTATACACATCTCTTTGAATGTCCCACATACGGAATTTTGAGTGAATCTCTGGCTATTCTGCTCTCTTCTATAAAATGAGGAGGTTGAACAGCTAAAAGTATATGCCTCTGATCTCTGCATTTATAGCAAAATCACACAAATCACTTATCACTATATTCACTAACTTCTTGTGAAAAGAAGAAGAAGAAAAAAAGAAAGCCTGTGTCACTGATTCTTCAGCCCCAAAACAGGAAAGCCCTTGATGCTGTATGAGGGAGAGAAATAAAATGGTTTTGAAGTTTAAGCTGAATTTAGACCCTTTTCAAGTGGAAATTCAAAGTTTATGTACAGCCTAATAGCAATGGTAAAACAATTAATAAAAGATTCCTAAACTCATTGTCTACCTCCCTGAGCTCTGATTTTGCGGTAAGAAATGTATAATTCATATATGCTTTCCTTCTGAAATAGCCCAACCCTTCACTGAAGGCCTAGTTCAAAGCTAAGATCCCCCGGTATGTGTTAGACAAGGTGGAAGTAAAGGGGACAGAAACTTACTCTAGCTCTGTTTCATGTTCGTTTACTTCATCTTCCTCATCTTCCTAATACAACTCTTTCCTATTCTTGCAGCCACACCAATGCCTGACTTCACAGAGAGTGAATTTTTTAAATTGGTGACAATGTGGCCAACAAGAAGAACCAGCTCATCACCCACGTCCTTACAGAGCTATTAGTCCATGGTCCACAGTCCCTGGGAAGAGACACCCCAGTGCCTCTGCTGTGAACCTCGACTATGGCATGAACCCTATTCTCACCCCTCACTGACTCCGGCATTTCCCTTATGAGCTCTGTGACCTTGAGCAAGATCTTCACGCTTTTAGGCACCAGTTTTCTCAGGTCTAAATAAAACAGAATATAACCATTCCAAAATGTCTCTCTCTTGGAATTATACCACTTAATGTCAGTTGCAACCTCCACAGTGATAGAGCTCTTTTCTGCATGAAAATCCTACTGAGACATATTTAGAAACCTAGCGTATATCTTTCTTGGGTCATCTCATTTTCAGGGTAATCACTGCCAGGATGAAAGAAATGGCCCCAAGACTGTCACTTACTTTGGGAAGCATTTCAGCTAGTCGTCTGCATTTCAGCTAGTCTGTCTCTCTCAAAGTGGGGGATGTAGGATGGCAAAGGCATGGCTGTGTATTGTGCTGATGCCCCAGGTCATGTTCATTGAGGGCAGTGTGACAGAGTAGAAGAGTAATAGATTTTTACTAATTTTTAAAGTCTTTATTGGTATATAGTTATTAACTTTTGAATCGAACTTTTCTGACATTAATTTTCCATACCTCTTTGGCACAGGAAAAATAGGACATTTACAGTCAGCTCCTTCCTTGCTCGCATTAGACGGATGTGGCTGCCCCACAACCTTGACCATGAAGCTCCATCACAGAGTGCATACTGGGAGGCAAGGCTGAAATCTCTAGCACCCTATGACAGAGAATTCTTCTGTCAGGAGATACCAATGATATCACTCAAGTCAAGGAATTAAGGAGATGCAAAGGGTGTACCCCAGTCCACATCAGGTCCCCTCAGTGGTATCTCTGTGACCTGCCTCTTTCCAAAAAGAGAAGGAGCAGAGAAGAAAGAGATCCAGGTCATGGGTCCACTGAACTCCTGTGCTATGTCTGGATTGTGCTACGCGCCTTCCTTATAATGATGTGAGACATAGGTGTTCTTACTACATTTTCAGAGTTAGAACACGGAGTGTTAGATAGCAAATAAATCAAGCAGGTAATAGGCAAAATTAGAATTAAAATCACTTAGTTGTACACTTGAAACTGACAGAACATTGTTAATCAACTATATTCCGAAAGGAACTAAAAATTGTTTTAAAAAGAATGGCAAGCAGTATTGAATGATTCCATATTCCCTTCTGTAGCACACTGTGGGCACTTGGTATTACAGAAATGTTTGCATTCCAGCTCTATCATTCTCTATCTGATCATCCATCCTTATGTTACATCCTCATCTCTGTGGAGACTTTTTTCTTGGTTCAAAATACCATCATTTACATAAAAGGAGCTAGTGAGTATAACTGGTTTTGAAAATATAGTGTAAACACTGTATTAAAGAATTACAGTTTATTTTAACATTTTTCTTTTGTACCAATAATATCGATCATATAGATTTATCTCCATAGGGAAGGCACTATGCTTGATGCAGTAAGGGATATAACAATGAAAGGGTGGGTCTGGAGCGGACGTGGGGAAATCAGGGTCGGTCATGTCTCTGTCCTGGCAAATGGACAGCTTATCTGTGCTCAGAGGAGCATTCAGTTGCTTCTGACAATTTCTTTTTCTCTTTATCCAATTGAGTGGCTTAAGATTATAGAACAGCCTGGAAGACATTTCTTCTTTCATCATAAGAGAACTGGCCTTAGCTCCACCAAATTTTGGTTTAAATAAAGAATCTATAATTTTAAGGAAAATAGTATTCTACAAATTTCTTCTTTTATCCTATGAAAGATAATAAGTCATCACAGAACTTGTGTTCTCATTTCTAATTATTGTGGTAAAGAATCATGTTGTCTGTCACTAATTATTACAGAAATGCAAATTAAAACAATGAAGATTCACCTCACATTGGTCAGAATGTATCATTAAAAAGTCTACAAATAACAAATGCTGCAGAGATGGTGAAGAAAAGGAACCCTCTTACACTGTTGATGGGAATGTAAATGGCTGCAGCCACTGTGGAGAACATTATGGAGGTTCTTTAAAAAACTAAAAATAGAGTTGCCATATGATCCAGCAATCTCATTCCTAGGCATATATCTGGACAAAACTATAATTCAAAAAGATGTATGCACTCAAATTTCATAGCACCAATTATTTACAATAGCCAAGACAAGGAACCTACCTAATGTCCACTGACAGATGAATGGATAAAGAAGAGGTGGTATATATACACAGTGGAATACTACTCAGCGCTAAAAAAGAATTAAATAACACCATTCGCAGTGACGTGGATGGGCCTAGATATGATATGCTAAATGAAGTCAGACAGAGTAACACAAACACCGTGTGATATCACCTACATGTGGAATCTAAAATATGACACAGATGAACTTATTTACAAAACCGAAACAGACTCACAGACACAAAGACAAGCTTATAGCTACCGAAAGGGAAAAGGGTGGGAAAGGGATAGATTAGGAGTTTGGGATTAGCAGATACAAACTATTATATATAAAATATGTAAACAACAAGGTCCTACTGTATAACACATGGAACTATATTTAATATCCTGTAATAAACATATTGGAAAAGAATATGTATATATATATACATCAGTCAGTTCAGTTCAATCGCTCAGTTGTGGCCGACTCTTTGCGACCCCACGAATTGCAGCACGCCAGGCCTCCCTGTCTATCACCAACTCCCGGAGTTCACCCAAACTCATATCCATCGAGTAGGTGATGCCATCCAGCCATCTCATCCTCTGTCGTCCCCTTCTCCTCCTGCCCCCCAATCCCTCCCAGCATCAGAGTCTTTTCAAATGAGTCAACTCTTTGCATGAGGTGGCCAAAGTACTGGAGTTTCAGCTTTAGCATCAGTCCTTCCAAAGAACACCCAGAACTGATCTCCTTTAGAATGGACTAGTTGGATCTCCTTGCAGTATATATGTATAATTGAATCACTTTGTTGTAAATGGTCTATTAAGGGCCAAACACTTTTCTGAATTTTCTTTTCCCTATTGTTTAAGATAAAAAAAATATCCTTCTCCTTTCTCCAATAATTTGCAAAATATATATTATTGGTTTTCATTTTAGAAACTAACAACATTGTAAGTCAACAATACTCTCCCTCCCCCCAAAACAGAATTATGTTACTCAATGAATGGAGAACTTTGTCCACATTGCTCAAGTACACTTGAATTGGCAAATTGGCATTTTCAGTTACCGAAGAGTTTCCTCCTTTCAGAAATATATCCCCAAATCACCAACTGAGCAGCCCTGGTGTTTGTGAGAACGGAAGAGCTTTTCCTTTGATGTGAACTCCAAGCAGTTTCTACACAGATGAACACCTGGAAATTGTTTTAAAAAGTCTTAATTCTTTGAATACTCTTCCTGGAAATATGGGAAAGCAGAACAGGTGGTTAACCTACTAGTGTCAAACTCTTCTTTTCCTGCTTTTATCCTTTTCATTGTTAATCAGTATTGTCAATGATTAGTCCACCATGCTGCTGCTGCTGCTGAGTCGCTTCAGTCGTGTCCGACTCTGTGCAACCCCATAGACAGCAGCCTACCAGGCTCCACCGTCCTTGGGACTCTCCAGGCAAGAACATTGGAGTGGGTTGCCATTTCCTTCTCCAAAGCATGAAAGTGAAAAGTGAAAGCGAAGTTGATCAATCGTGTCCGACTCCTAGCGACCCCATGGACTGCAGCCCACCAGGCTCCTCTGTCCATGGAATTTTCCAGGCAAGAGTACTGGAGTGGGGTGCCATTGCCTTCTCCGTAGTCCACCATGGAAAACAGATATTTGGGCCCACTGATCTGAGGAACACTTATAAAATATCAGATGCCATAAAACCCATTATCAAGGACTTCCAAAAGAACTCAGAAGGTCAAATTGCCAGCCCAAAGTTGTTAAACTGCTAGTCACTTCATGAAGGTAGGAGAAGGCTGAGATCACTGTAGGAGCCTGAACCAGTATGACAGCTCAGGTTGGAAGAAGATGTTTGGAGAAGGAACTAAGCTCATAGTAGCTCCCTGTGGTAAGTAACTTTTTTCTATTTTTACCTTATCATGAAAGACTGATAGCTGTTTTTCAGAAAGAATAAAAATAAAACTTACAACCCCCCTTATCTGACTGCCACATACTTGCCCTCAGCATGCAAAGAGCAATTTTGCAGCTAGTGGTCACTGTATATGGATGTGCATGGAAACAAAGCTACTTCCTGCTTGTAAGCCACTGAAATTCATCTTTTAGAATACACACACACAAACACACACACATGCACAATAGACTCAGGCTAGATATTAAAATATTTTAAGGACCATATCTGTTTCATTGTTTCATTTACGTTTCAATATACTTACACCATTACCATAATATGTCATTATGTCAGTAAAGTTGTTGGCAAAGTTTATGTCAGTAAGGAATTTACAAAAAATTTTACAAAATTTTACAAAAAAAAAATCCTTTTCTTATAAATGGTTTATTAAGTGAGAAACATTTTAAATTTTCTATTCTCTATAGTTTTGCCCCAATAACCTTAAAGCCTGTATTACTGATTTTCACCTAAGACCTAACAGCAGTGCAAACACAATTTCTTATAATAAGTGACTATATAACATTTGCAAATCCCACTTCTTAATACTCTAGTTTCATAGAGGGAGGCTGAGAGCAGTCAGAATTTATGTCATGACAATTCTTGCTGCATTGCTTGGAAATGGACCAGTGTAATGGAATTTGTGAGCTCAAGCCATCTCAGCTCCAAAGTCCATGAAAAGAGTCTGCATGGTTGGACATCCTCACTTGCTCATTCTCTCAGCAAACATTTTTTGAGGACAGTTTCTATGTGGATGCTGGAGACAGAAGTGTGAACAAGACACAGACAGAACAAATCCCAACACTGAAACAGCTTATAGTCTAGTGGAAAAGCATTCTAGATGCTGGCTTGATTGGGCTCATATTCAATGGCTTGTGGCTACCAGAGAAACAACAGATCTTGGATTGATGAACTTGTTTCTTTCTCAAATGATGTAATATTTGCCACAGTAAGTATTGCTTATAAAATTCATATATTTTATCTGTCCAAAGAATTTGATAAAATGACCCCAAATCGTCCCACTAAAGAGAATAATAATAATATCAGCTACTATTTACTGAGGGCTAGACGTCATGATTTCATGCACTGGAGAAGGAAATGGCAACCCACTCCAGTGTTCTTGCCTGGAGAATCCCAGGGATGGTGGAGCCTGGTGGGCTGCCATCTATGGGGTCGCAGAGTCGGACACGACTGAAGCGACTTAGCAGACATCATGATACGTAGTTTCAGTGCCTTATCTTTTCCTCAAAAGGAATCCTCATCTTCCCATTCCACAGAAAAGATAACTGAGGTTTAGAGAAGTTCAGGTGCTTGCCTAAAGTCACATAACAAGTTACTGTGGCAAATATTGTAATTCAGTAGAGACTTGTTTATTCCAAAGGACAGAGTCTGGACCATTACATAAGGTGAGAAAAATGAAGTCTAAGTTTTTATATTCTGAACATTTACTCCTCTGTAGCTTGATCTTTAAATGGATTATTTAATTGACTTCTTATTTAGTAATAGGTTATAATTTGTATTATTACTCGTGTGTGAAGACAGTGCTTCTGTGTATTTAAATTGCGTGTTTCCAAAATTTGTTTGTGAAGACCTAAGATAGCAAATGCCATGTACAGGAAGGGCATGAAATAAGATCAAAGGCACTCAGGGAAGCAGGAGGGAAAAGGACTTCTAGCAGAAAGCACAGGTTAAGATTTTAATGCTCAAGGGTAGGAGAGCTATGTGTCTGCTCTAGCTCAATTTAAAAAGTGAATATGTGTATACTATCATGTAAGAATTGAACTGCTAGTCTATGTCTGACGCAGGATACAGCATGCTTGGGGCTGGTGCATGGGGATGACCCACAGAGATGTTATGGGGAGGGAGGTGGGAGGGGGGTTCATGTTTGGGAACACATGTAAGAATTAAAGATTTTAAAATTAAAAAATAAATAAATAAATAAATAAAATAAAATAAAATAAAAAAAAAGTGAATATAAAAAAGAAAAAAATGAAAAGGTGGTGGAATACATACTTTTTATTAGCTGATAAAATAAGCACACCAAAATTTTTAATATGATTTGTTTTTACAACATAAAATTAGAAAAAGACTTTAATACAAGAAGTTAAGAGAAAAGTGAAATAAAGATGGGATATAGTCTTCAACATCCACTTTATAAAATGGAAGAAATGGTCTTTAATCAAACCCATTTATACTACCAGTTCATCAATGCTATGGATACCATAACATTTAATGTCATTCACAGATGGTGACCCTCAGCAGATAGGGTCAGGCAGGTAAGGTTTTCACAACCCCTCATGAAAATAATAGGATTTGAGAACCAGGCATCCTACCATTTCTCTTATCATCTTGCCTTGAAGACCAAGAGTTGCAAGCTCAATTCTACACATGAGCTGGAGAGAAGTCAGTCTGAGGCTGAAATTTCTAGTAAAAGCTTGGAAAAACATTAATTGTGCTGTTGATTGGGCAGGAGGGGGAAACCATTTGTTTTGGACAACAAAAGTGAAGTAATTCCATATACTGACTATACATATTAGGCTTTAGCCAATGTTCCCTTATTGCTTCCCTGGTGACTCAGAGGTTAAAACATCTGCCCGCAATGCGGGAGACCTGGGTACAATCCCTGGGTCAGGAAGATCCCCTGGAAAAGGAAATGGCAACCCACTCTAGTATTCTTGCCTGGAGAATGCCATGGACGGAGGAGCCTGGTGGGCTACAGTCCACGGGGTGGCAAAGAGTCGGACACGACTGAGTGACTTCACTCGTTCAATGTTCCCTTTGAGTTGCTTAACCCTGGAAATACAACGGGTAAGACTAGACAAACAATTGCCTTTAAGTTGTGTGTATGAAAAGCACGTGCCCTATGACAATGGCTTTAAGAATTCCTGACATGTGGAACATAGCAGAAAGCAAACAAAGGAACGAATCTTCACAGTTAATTGCCATAGACTCAGTTGCAACCCCAAAACACTGAATTCCCATCAGTAAGGGCAAGCCCTGGTCCCATGATATTAAAATATTATGTTGGAGCACACAATCAGCTAGTAATAAGAAATCACTAATAATAATGATAATAATAATTGTTATGGTCTTTCTTTTCCATAGCATTTTTAATACAATCACTTTTTCAAATCTTGTTTCATGTTGGTCTCACTTCAGCATTAAAAGGGATGTCGAACTGATTCACACTTTTTACACTATGTTTTCAAATAAACCAACACCGAAAGCTTTAATTTACCTGATTAGCTCAGCCATGGAACCTGTTATGAGCAAAGTGAATCAGGACCAGAAACTTGGTCTCTTGTATCCCAGGCTGTCATGATTCCACTAGGATTTAAAGAACTCAGAGAAGCTAAATTAGTCTAAAGTTTTTGCCACAGGTTGAATCACTGTGGAATTTAAACAACATGATCTTTGGTGGAGGAACAAAAGTTTTCGTCCAAGGTAAGTACCTGAAGAAGGGCATTTTTTGTCAAAATAGTGAAGGGAAGGTAAGAAACAAATTGGAATAATAGTTTAAAATGTTTGGGAAAATGGGAATGCGAATGGGGATTAGACGTAGGAGTTTAGGAAAGATATTAAAACAAATCCTTAGAGCATACCATAGACAACTGTGTACAAATATAGTCGGATTTGGCTTTCTGAACATGTGGACTTATATAGAGGGTTCCTGTATAATATATGTGATCATCATGAAAGTGTTTGGTTCAAGGCCAAAGTTGGTTATTATAGGTAAGTTTTGTGAGCTGACACATTTCCTTTCCTGATGGCAAAGGGGTGTTTTCAAAGAACCTGGCTTTGGAGTCATCAGATCAGGATGTCTGGGTCTACCATTTACTGTTTATGAGCACTTGGTCTGTTATCTTTGGCCTCAGTTTCTGAATCCACAAAATGGAATAGCCGTATTCATCCAGCAGGTATCGTATGAGAATTCAATGAAACTGTCAGTAGTGTCCCTGACACACTGTGTAACACATTGTCGGGGCTGGATAGGTGTATCCACACTCTATTCAAATGCAAAGGGAAAACTGCACTCAGGAAGGAGAGTTGTTTGCAGCCAAAATATTGACAGAAGAGAAATTCTTCAGAGGATGCAGTTGTACTTCTAACTCCTTGAACAAAAAGTTATCTTACTGTCCACTCACACACACAAAACTGAATTGGGAGGTATTTGTCTCTCTTTAACAGACTGCTTTCTATTTGTCAAGAAAAATGAAGTTAAAATGTATTTGTTTTTATATTTGTTGTTCTATATGTTTTACATCTGAATCCTTTCACTTAATTGATATCATCTCTAACACAAACATTTATTGGCCCTTAACCAATAAACTTGGGCTTCATGATCATATTTATCAGAAAAATTTTAATTCATAAATTAAATGATCATGATGTGAAGTCAGTTAAATACAGATGCAAAGGTCATAATGTAATTTGCTTATTTAAATGTGAAATAGTTCTAATTAATTTATAAAATATAAGGAAAACTAGAGTACTCTTAAGCAATAAAAACAAAGTATGTGATGGGAGAAATATACAGTATCTTACTATTATAATCAATAAGATACTATTTACACCATGAGTAAGGTGTATAAAATTAAACACATTAAGACCTAATTGTATTTACAACGTAAGTTTTAAAATGACCTCTGTTTGCTTACTTCTTTAGTAGAAAACTCAGGAATTTTGCTACAGAGTAAAACCTTCTCAAAAATTTTTTTCTTTTTCTTTTCAAATGAGAAGTTTAATTTTTCTGTTCTTAAGAAACTGCCCTCAGAATGATTAAACCAACTCTAAACTAGCTCAAAGAGAATATGAGTAAAGTATTTGTGTTTCATTTGGAAATAAATTGGAAAGAGTTTTAACAGTTATAATTTCAACCATTACTTTAACCATAAATATATAATCAAGAAACATTCCAGCATTTAAGTGGGATCATTTATAAACTATATTTTTGTTATATATGTTGACATCATGTCTATAAGAAATTCAGGAAGCATACACTTAATTTTTAATTATATGTATACTTTATTTCGGAAAAGGCAGTGGCACCCCACTCCAGTACTCTTGCCTGGAAAATTCCATGGGCAGAGGAGCCTGGTAGGCTGCAGTCCATGGGGTTGCTAAGAGTCGGACACGACTGAGCAATTTCACTCACTTTTCACTTTCATGCATTGGAGAAGGACATGCCAACCCACTCCAGTGTTCTTGCCTGGAAAATCCCATGGGCAGAGGAGCCTGGTAGGCTGCAGTCCATGGGGTCGCTAAGAGTCGGACACGACTGAAGCAACTTAGCAGTAGCATACTTTATTTAGCAGATGAAAACACAGTAAACCATGGAACTCTAAAGAAGTTCATCAAACTTATAGGGTAGATTTAACACTGGGGGAGATACAGAGTCAAAATACTGTGCATTCTTAATCATGCTTAAACTTGAAATGAAATTTCAAAAGAAAATGTGCCTTGGTAAACATTCTCTAAAGTGAATCAAAATTCTGATAAATGCATTACTTGATAAGGTTTATATAAAACATGTCAGAAAATTATACATTTTTAATAGAAGTTTTGGAAATATTGCTGTTTTGTTTCCAAATTCAAGTCCCCCACAATCAACTCCTCCACTCAAAAATCTGCAAGTTTTCAGATCTGAAGGTCAGATGTTATATAAAATTAGAAACCCACCAGAAGAATCCCATCACTTCAGAAACAGGCAGGTGATCCACATTTGAAGCTGTAAGTTCAACATCACAGATTGTCAAGTACACAGGGACACTAATTCCCGTTATAAAAAATGACTGTATATTGTTTAAAAATACAAATAAATTTCCTACTGACATTTATTTATATGAGAAGTAAGATCAGTTCAGTTCAGTTCAGTCACTCAGTCGTGTCTGACTCTCTGCGAACCCATGAACCGCAGTACACCAGGCCTCCCTGTCCCTGTCCATCACCAACTCCCGGAGTTTACCCAAACTCATGTCCATTGAGTTGGTGATGCCATCCAACCATCTATCTCATCTTCTGTCGTCCCCTTCTCCTCCTGCCTTCAATCTTTCCCAGCATCAGGGTCTTTTTCAAATGAGTCAGCTCTTCACATCAGGTAGCCAAAATATTGGAGTTTCAGCTTCAACATCAGTCCTTCCAATGAACACCCAGGGCTGATCTCCTTTAGGATGGACTGGTTGGATCTCCTTGCAGTCCAAGGGACTCTCAAGAGTCTTGCCCAACACCACAGTTCAAAAGCATCAATTCTTCAGTGCTCAGCTTTCTTTATAGTCCAACTCTCACATCCATACATGACTACTGGAAAAACCATAGCCTTGACTAGATGGACCTTTGTTGACAAAGTAAGACAAATATGGTTCATTCCAGGGTAGTTAAATGGAGTTCCACAGAGTTGCAAAACATGAGGATGAGTTATGTGGCCAAAGAGAGCACAAGTTACAAAACAGGATAGGAAGGGAAAGCAGTGGAGAGAAGGGAGCTTTCCTATACTGTTGGTGGGAATGCAAATTGGTGCAGTGACAATGCACAACAGTAGGGATGTTCCTTAAGAGACGAAAAATAGAGCTACCATATGATCCTGCAATCCCACTCCCGGGCATATTCCCAGAGAAAAACATGGTCTGGAAAGATACAAGCACCTCTATGTTCATAGCAGCACTATTCACAATATCCAAGAACTGAAAGTAACCTAAGTGTCCGATGACAGAAGAATGGATAAAGAAGATACGGGGTGTGTGTGTGTGTGTGTGTGTGTGTGTGTGTGTGTGTGTATACTGGAATATTGCTTAGCCATTAGAAAGGATGAAATAATGCCATTTGCAGCAACATGGATGGGCCTAGAGACTGTAGTACTGAATGAAGTAATTCAGACAGAGAAAGAGATAAATATCATATGATATCTCTTATATGTAGAATCTAAAAAGAAATGATACAATTGAAATTATTTACAAAACAGAAACCAACTCTCAGACTTACAGAACAAACTTGTGGTTACAGGGGGGAAGTGTGGAGGGAGGGACAGTTAGGGACTTTGAGACTAACATATACACACTGCTATATTTAAAATGGATAACCAACAAGGACCTACTGTATATAGCACAGAGAAGGGAACTTTGTTCAATATTCTGTAACAATCTAATTGGGGAAAGAATTTGAAAAAGAAGAGATACATGTATACGTATAACTGAATCACTTTGTTGTACATTTGAAACTAACACAGCATTGTTAATTAGCTATACTCAAATATAAAATAAAAAGTTTGCAAAAAGAAAAAAGTCAAAGATTCTCACCTCTAGAGAAACTATCAGAGTTACCCGGACTTCTCCCCCATTCTCATTCCCACCACACACCCAAACACTTCATTTTTTAAGCATAATTTAATTTTTTTAATTTTTGCCCTTGCTGCATCTTCTTTGCTGTATGTAACATGGGCTTTTGTCTTTTCAGAGCGGGGCTACTCTTCACTGAAGTGCAGGCTTCTCATTGCAGTGGCTTCGCTTGTTTGAAGCTTGGGCTCTAGGGCACGGGGCTTCAGAGTTGCCGCGCAAGGGCTGAGCAGTCATGTCTTCAGGGGTCTAGAGCACAGGCTCAGTAGTTGTGGTGCAGGGGCTTAGGTGCTCGAGGCCTGTGGGATCTTCCGGATCAGGGATCGAATCTGTGTCTCCTCCACTGGCAGGAGGATTCTTTACCACTGAGCCATTAGCGAAGCCCATCCATCTACTTTAAACAGGCTCCAGTATGATAGAGCAAAAGAGATGTTAAAAAATAAATGTGTTCATGAATTTTGGAAAGAGATAAAACTCATACCTCATCTTACCATATGGAAAAAGAACAAAGGCCAACGTGTGATCCAGGTTCTACTACGCTAGCTGTGACTTTGGGCAAGTTACATAACCTCTTGAACGTCTCTTCCTATTGAAAATAAGGATAGTAAGTCCCTCACAATCTACTGTGAATGGAAACCATGGTGAGCACTAGCTCAGTGACATGTTTTCTTCCTTTTATTACATGCTAGTTTATTCCATGGTTCTCTGTGTTTCTCTAATAACTATTTTAAATTCCTTTCTATCTCCCTCCGCAGATAAAAACCTTCCTACAGATATCGTCCCCAAACCCACAATTTTTCTTCCTTCAATTAATGAGGTCAACCATCAACAGACTGCAACATATCTTTGTCTCCTGGAAAATTTTTTCCCTGACGTTATTAAGGTTTCTTGGAAAGAGAAGAATGGCAACAGAGTTCTGCCATCCCAGCAGGGAAATACCATGAAGACCAATAACACATACATGAAGTTCAGCTGGCTGACAGTGACAGAAAACTCCATGAAGAAAGAGCACATGTGTATCGTCAGACTTGAGAAAAATGCAGGAGGAAAAGATCAAGAGATTCTTTTTCCTGCAGTGAATGAAGGTATGTGAATATAAACATAAATGTAAATATAACCTCCCTTGGGCTTCCCCAGGGGCTCAGTGGTAAAGAATCCATCTGCCAATGCAGGAGACATGGGTTTGAGCCCTGGGTTGGCAAGATCCCCTGGATTAGGAAACACAAACCCACTCCAGTATTTTTGCCTTGGAAATTCCAGACAGAGGTCACAAAAAAAGGTCACAAAAGAAGAGTCAGACACAACTTAGCAACTAAACAATAATAACCTCCCAGAACACAGTGTTTCAAAGACAATACCCCAACTTTTCTGTCAAGTCAAATAAACACATCTTTCTAAGATGTTATTGTGTTTAATGGTAGCATAAATGTCCTGAAATTTCCACTAGAATTAAAATAGTATAGTCATGGGAACATTAAAACAAAAAAGAAAAAATATTTTTAAGCTTTCTTATCCTCAGTTTCATCTTCCAAAATGTTACAGTCACAATGATGATTTTAGGGTCTTTGTGTGGATTAAATGAAAAAAAAATATATGAAAGCGTCTAGCAACTTAGTGCACAACAAATTTGCAAAAAGAAATTCCACTTTTGATTGTCTTGGTTGATCAGGAAATAAGAACATTTATATATCTTTCAGGAATGCTCTACTCACCAAGCAAAGTCATTCTCACCTTAATCCTGCTTTTACTCAAAGTATAAGTCAGAAACAGTGGGTTATTAAACGACACAATGATGTTGTTATGAGGAAACCAGATTGCAGTTCAACAAAAAGTATTGAGTTGGCTAAAAAGTTTATTTGGGTTTTTCATAAGATGTTATGAAAAAACTTGAAAGAACTTTTTGACCAACTGAAGAGAATAATTTACTGCTGCAGTTTTATTATGGTCTTAGTTAAAATTTGTACTTTATTTACTACCTTGAAGTTAAAATTTGTAATTAAAGATGGGTGAGACTAAAGTGTGCAAACTTATTCCCACTGTACATAATGAATGTATTTCTTGCCATTAGAAAAGGTCTTTCAAGATACTTTTACTGTAGCCCTAGCACATGCTAGGTCTGGAGGGATGTGTGGATGGACACACTTGGGTGAATTATTGTCCACGGAGGATGCCCTGCAGTCAAGAGAATATACACTTCTCTGGATGACTCAGGGTCACTCGTGATCCAGGCATGATGTCCCAAATGCAGCCCCTGTGAGCAGATGTTGGACATGTCCACGCAGTGGGGGCAAAGTGCTGGGTCTATCTTGACCTAGACAGTGGTCCTCTAACTCACTGGACTCGGGACTTAACGTTCTGAGCAATTCACCTAACAGACCAAAGGCCACAGAGTGCACATCAGAGGAATCGTTTTGTGCTTTTCTCTGTGGTTAGGAAGCCTTTTTAAGCAGTGCGAACCAAGCACATAAAATGTGCACAGATGTTTGCTGTGCACCAGTTTGAATTTCTGAAGTAAGTCTTTATCTTCTCTGATTCTTAGTTTGTCCAATGATCAAAGCAAGCTTGAACATTTGCCTTGGCTTTGTCCTGGGACTGCAATGAAGAGCAAATGAAATAAAGTCAGCAAAAAAATTGCATTCTAAAACATAAGTGGGTATATTTATTCATGCATCTACTGTTATTATTTATAGTCTTTCCTCAAGCTAATCAAAACTAAGATTATAGAAACTGCCCTAAATCTCTATTTCCATTCATTCTACTCTAAGAAATACATGATAAACAAATTTGCTAAGTGCAGTTTAATATAATCATGGTTCTAACTGTCCTATTAGGTTTTAACTTTTCTGTGATTAAGGAAAAATAAAAAGGGTAGTAAGTCTCATGGTGATAATTATCATAAAGGAGACAAGTTCCCTTTTATCATGTGTGATACTTGGCACTTTATTTCTGAAATAAATGTTTTCCATGGATTTCATGCCCATATAGCTAAAGAGGACACTTCTGTAAATGTCACTCTTTGACTCTTTGTGACCCTATGGACTGTAGCCCACCAGGCTCTTCCACACACGGGATTCTCCAGGCAAGAATACTGGCATGGGTTGCCATTTCCTTCTCCAGGGGATCTTCCTGACCCAGGGATGGAACCACTCTTTAGTAAATTTCTAATGCTATTTTTGGGAAGTTTCTTGTTTTTGATAAAAGTTAAAAATATTATATGGGCTTCCTTGGTGGTTCAGATGGTAAAGAATCTCCCTGCAATGCAGGAGAATTGGATTCTATTCCTGGGTTGGGAAGATACTTTGGAGAAAAGAATGACAACCCACTCCAATATTCTTGCCTGGAGAATCCCATGGACAGAGGAGCCTGGTGGGCTACAGTCTATGGGGATGCAGAAAGTCGGACTCGACTGAGAGACTAACACTTTCAAGAATAGTGTGTTGTTGTTCAGTTTCTCAGTTGTGTTTGACTCTTTGCGACCCCCATGGACTGCAGCATGCTAGTCTTCCCAGTCCGTCACCATCTCCTGGAGCTTGCTCAAACTCATGTTTATTGAGTTGGTGATGGCATCCAACCATCTCATCCTCTTGTCCCCTTTTCTGTCCTGCCTTCTATCTTTCCCAGAATCAGGGTCTTTTTCAATGACACGGCTCTTCCCATCAGGTGGCCAAAGTACTGGAGCTTCAGCTTCAGCATCAGTCCTTCCAATGAATATTTCAGGACTGATTTCCTTTAGGATTGACTGGTTTGATCTCCTTTCAGTCCAAGGGACTCTCATGAGTCTTCTCCAACACCACAGTTTGAAAGCATCAATTCTTTGGTGCTCAGCCTTCCTTTTAGTCCAACTCTCACATCCATACATGACTGCAGGAAAAACCTAGGTTTGACTATATGGACCTTCGTTGGCAAAGTAATATCTCTGCTTTTTAATACACTATCTAGTTTTGTCATAGCTTTTCTTCCAAGGAGCAAGCGTCTTTTAATTTCATGGCTGAAGTCACCATCCACAGTAATTTTGGAGCCCAAGAAAATGAAGTCTTTCACTGTTTCCATTGTTTCCCCATCTATATACCATGAAGTGATGGGACCAGATACCGTGATCTTTTTTTTAATTTTAAGTTTTAAGCCAACTTTTTCACTCTCCTCTTTTAACTTCATCAAGAAGTTCTTTAGTTCTTCCTCAATTTCTGCCTTTAGGGTGGTGTCATCTGCATATCTGAGGTTATTGATATTTCTCCTGACAATCTTGATTCCAGCTTGTGCTTCATCTAACCTGGCATTTCACATGCCACATTTCATACTCTGCCTCTAAGTTAAATAAGCAGGGTGACAATATACAGCCTTGATGTACTCCTTTCCCAATTTGGAACCAATCTATTGTTTCATATTCAGTTCTAACTGTTGCTTTTTGATCTGCATACAGGTTTCTCAGGAAGCAGGTAAGGTGGTCTGCTATTCCCATCTCTTTAAGAAATTTCCACCGTTTGTTATGATCCACACAAAGGCTTTAGCATAGAAGTAGATGTTTTTCTGAAATTCTCTAGCTTTTCCTATGATCCAACGTATGTTGGCAATTTGATCTCTGGTTCCTATGCCTTTTCTAAATCCAGTGTGAACATCTGGAATTTCTTGGTTCATGTGCTGTTGAAGCCTAGCTTGGAGGATTTTGAGCATGACCCTGCCAGCATGTGAAATTATTGCAATTGTGTGGTAGTTTGAACATTCTTTGGCATTGCCCTTCTTTGGGACTGGAGTGAAAACTGATCTTTTCCAGTTCTGTGTCCACTGCTGAGTTTTCCAAATTTTCTGACATATTGAATGCAGCACTTTCACAGCATCATCTTTTAGGATTTGAAATGGCTCAGCTGGGATTCTATCATATCCACTTGGAAGCACAAATCATGAAGTGATTTTTGAAGAGATAGAAAACTATCAGGTCCAAGTTTTTGACCAATCTTGACTGAGAAACAGGTCTTAGTATACACTGCTGTTTATGCTGAAATTTTTCAATTTTTCTTCTCAATCAATTCATAGTAATAAGAGGTTTGTTCATCTTTAATGAATATAGTCACTGCAAGCAAAAGAAGTAAAGTTAAAAATTTTTTTTTGGTTGTCCTGGTCTTTGTTGCTATGTGCAGGCTTTCTCTGGTTGCGGTCAGTGGGGACTACTCTTTGAGGTACTTGGATTTCTCATTGCAATGCTTCTCGTGCTGTGGAGCACGGGCTAAGTAGTTGTGGGGTGTGGGCTTAGTTGCCTTGTGGCATGTGGAATCTTTCAGACCAGAGACTGAAACCATGTCCCTGGATTGGCAGATGGATTCCCATCCACTGTACCATCAAGGAAGTCCCAGAGAGTTTTAAGACACATTAAGGTCAGTTCTTGAGGATGATTATATTAATATTTTCACTCTTGGCATTTACTGCAAAGCCTTTACACCTCACATTCATTTTTTATAGTGAAAACTGATCTCGATGAGGGCATAAAATGGCATACCAGAACCAAATCTATATGGATAAGAACATATCCAGAAGAAAAGGAATAAGCCAAACAACCACTGTGACTCTGTTTTCCTGGATCCATTTTCTTTTTAAAAATATTTATCTTTGTATGTTCACCTTTTAACATTGTAGATAAGTACAACTCTTACTTCAAGTTTTATCAAGTCAGAAAACTATAAATGCAATTTGGGTGATTTTTTTTGTATCTGGAATTTTCTATCCCTGGAATTGCACTGAAATGTTGACCTCCTATAATAAATGAGGTCACTGATAAGAATAATTAAGATATCTGGAAAAGAAGATGCTTTTACTGTCTACAGTAGTAGAATTCTGTTGTTCATTGGTTACTTTCTTTCTGTGGCTTATTTTACAAAGTACTTTACACAGGCCCTGTCTCATTTAATCTCTCACAATGATCCTTTGAAAGCTGGCTCTGCCATCACTGGTACCATTGGTACAACTCTCTGCCAGTCACTTTCCCTCTGATCCTTATTTCTTCTTTTGTAACATGGAATCCTCCAAAATACACTTCACTCCAGCGTCATTGGAAGATTAAAGAAGGTAACACATGTTAAGTAGTTAAGCTAGTTATAGTTGCTCACTAGCTATTAGCCTTATTAATATTGTTTTCATTATGCTCACAAACACCACAAATGCAGAAATCATGTGGATGAGTCAGGGATACTGAGAACATGTGTGATATGAAAAGGTGTGACTGCTTTCCTTTGCTTAGAAGGGAAATTTACCTGAGCCAGACTCCCTTGAATGTGGGATTCTGTTGCAGATTCTAGGATTGGATGTGTTCATCTTGGGAACATCCTTTCATGTCAGCAGTGGACGCTGAAGATGTAAAGCAGCCACTTTTTCTGTTTGCCTTTCTGCAAATATTTCTTGAAATTGTATTTTGGACAGACATTGTCATGTGTAGAAAACAATATATGAATTAGACCTACTGAATTACATAGTATCAGATGAACTATTTCTGGATTTGTAGAGCTCATATTTTAATCTGTCAGGAGATTATATATATAATACATATATATGCTACATGCATACATACATATATATACGTTACACATACACATATAAACACACATGCACACTGTCAAATAATGAACATGAATAACTGAATACTTTCTCTCATTTATTGTAGTTTTCAGCCCAGTTGTCGCTACTACTGAGCCTCCAGATGATTGTTTGCAAGATGAAAGTGGTAAGTTTTTGTGTATGTTTGCTTTTATGTTGGGCTTCCCTGGTGGCTCAGTGGTAAAGAGTCTGCCTGTGATGCAGGAGCCACAGGAGACATGGGTTTGACCCCTGGGTCAGGAAGATCCCCTGGAGGAGGGCATGGCAATCCACTCCAGTAGTTTTTCCTGGAGAATCCCATGGATAGAAAAGCCCGGAGGGCTACAGTCCATAGGCTCTAAAAGAGTCGGACATGACTGGAGCGTCTTAGCAGGCTTGCCTACACCTTTATGTTAAGCTTTAGTATTTTTTTCCCTTCTGATTAATTAACTTCTTTTGAATTTCTCTGGCTAAAAGTAGAAAAGAACAAATATCTGGAATGGTGATGCTAAAAGTTTTCATAGTTTTAAGAACCGACTGACTTGTCTCTCAGCACATTATATATATATATATATATATATATATATATATATATATATATATATAACACACATATATACATACATACACACACTGTCATAATGGGCGTGGACAATTGATTAATATTTGCTCTCATGTCTTCTAGAAGTCACTGATACTGATTTTACAAAAGTTTGTTCAAGAGGTGAAAGTGGTAAGTTTTTGTATATATTTGCCTTCATGTCATCCTATAGCATTTTCCTTTCCTCCTGATGAAATTATCTTTTGAACTTTCCTGGTTTATGATAGGAAAGACCAATTATTTCTGAAACTTTAAGATTCATACATTTGATCAGTATCTCTCCTGTCTCTACCGGCAGATTTTATATATGAGTGTGTGTATTGTGTACATATATACATATGCACAAACATACATACACATATATATCATGTATCAAATAGTACGTATGAACAATTGACTACTATTTTCTCTTCTAGAAGTCATCAATTCTACAAAAGCATGTCTGAAAGATGAAAACAGTAAGTTTTGTCTGTATTTGCCTTTATGTCATGTTATAGCACTTTTTTCCTCTAGATAAATTAAACTTTTGAACTTGATTTAAGGTAGAAAATCAGAAAGTCTGGATATTGCAAAATAGACTGCTATATGGTCTATAAGGAAATCTTAAGTAAGTCTATTATATATTCTGTTACACTGTCTATATATTTTAGGTTACACATATTTTAAGTAAATCCAACATTCTGTAAGAGTCATCTTACACACAATAAATACTGGTTTTGGTGTGAGATGACTCTCAATCAGAGGATGCAGTGATAGGCTCTGAATTATTCAACAATGGGTTTCACTCAATTGTGTAGCTTTTGATTATAGTGACTATGCAAAAATGATACCAAGTTGCTTTTATGTATGTTGAGTCTTTGGTTGTTGCTAGTACCTAATAACATAAACTGATGCTTATAGAGAGTTTCATAGTCTTACAGACGACCTTATACTATGTCTCTCGTGTATTTTAAGTATGATTTTTATAAAGCTCCTAAGAGGGCATATTTTCAGTTCAGTTCAGTTCACTTCAGTCGCTTAGTCATGTTCGACTCTTTGTGACCGCATGAACCACAGCATGGCAGGCCTCCCTGTCCATCACCAACTCCCAGAGTCCACCCAAATCCATGTCCATTGAGTTGGTGATGCCATCCAACCATTTCATCCTCTGTCATCCCCTTCTCCTCCTGCCTTCAATCTTTCCCAGCATCAGGGTCTTTTCCAATGAGTTAGCTCTTTGCATCAGGTGGCCAAAGTATTGGAGTTTCAGCTTCAACATCAGTCCTTCCAATGAACATTCAGGACTGATCTCCTTTAGGATGGACTGGTTGGATTTCCTTGCAGTCCAAGGGACTCTCAAGAGTCTTCTCCAACACCACAGTTCAAAAGCATCAATTCTTCAGGGCTCAGCTTTCTTTAAAGTCCAACTCTCACATCCATACATGACCACTGGAAAAAACATATTAATTTCCCCCCATTTTACAGATGAGGGCAATGAGCTGAAATTAATTCAGTCCCTTGTACCAAGTCTCACAGCTAGATCTGGAATTTCAACCCAGAAATTTGAATCCCTCCTCTAAGACGCTGATATAGAGTAAGAAATCCAAAAACCAAGGCCTTGACACAGTGGGCATCTGGCCAGGGGTGTAAGTGCCTGGGCTTCCAACTATCACAGACTAGAGTTCTTTGGTTGCATTAATGTGGGTGCATTACTCATACTGCTAAACAACAGAATCCTCACCTACCAATAGGGAACAATTACACCTAACTCAGTAATCGAAGGGGAGTGTTTCCCTGGTGGCTCAGACAGTAAAGAATCTGACTGCAATGTGGGAGACCCGGGTTTGATCTCCGGGTTGGGAAGATCCACTAGAGAAGGGCATGGCAACCCACTCCAGTATTCTTGCCTGGGAAATTCCATGGACAGAGGAGCCTGGTGGGCTACAGTCCATGGGGTCACAAAGAGTCAGACATGACTGAGCAACTAACACTTTCACTTTCAGTTATTACAGAGACAAGGTCACCTATGTGGAATGTCTCCATAGGGTATCCATTTAGCTGGCACAGGATCAGTACTAGTTGGTGACCCCTTCTCCCTACATGAAGGTTCTTAGTGAATTTAGAAGCACTGGCTCTGGTCCTGCTGATCCCTTCTTCATTCTCAGTGTGTCAGGGGGCCTGAAACTCAGCTAACACCTGACCTGACACACACCATATACTAGTGATTCTGGAGTTCTGACTCTATAAAGAGAGAAATTTCCTCAGGAACAGACTTCAGCCTTGTGGTTCGTTTAGCCAAGTCAGATCCATCATCACTGTTGTTAATTATTCCTTGACATCATATATTTCTTGTAAAACTTCAAAGGAGAGTAAGCACAATTAGCCTATAGCATCACAGCCTAGATGAGAGATATTCAGGACAGACAGGTGACTGAGGCATGAGCGCCTGAACTTTCTGAGAATTGGGCTAACCACTTCCATTTTGCACAATGTTCACTTTACTACACTCTGCCCCACCCACTGTCGACGCCACCAAATTTCACAGATCATAACCTGATCATAATCTCACTGATGCACAAGGTGTAATCCATCAGATCCTTCCAAACCAGTGATTCAACTTGATATTTATGCCAAATATCAAAGGTCTGGGGTATGCACTGAATGTGGAGACGCAGAACTACATGACAGCTAAGAATGTGCTCATTAAAATCGCGTCGCTGGGATTGAAATGTGGTTCCTGGTACTTTCTAAATGTGTGACGTCAGGCAAATTACTCCTCTCTGTCTTCAGTTTATTTGTAAAATGGGGGTTGAAAATAATGACCTTATAGGTTATCGTAAAACTTAATCAAGATTAAAAATTTGCATGCAAAGCTCTCAGAAAAGTGTTTAGCATTTGGCTAGTGGTTAATGAATATTACTCGTTATTTTTTAGACATATGGCAAGGGTGAAGAAAATGCTGAAAGCAATTTATCACAAATGATTTTCCCTACTGGACTCCATTAAAAATATAACCTTACTTTTTAATATTTTGGAAGGTTCTAGTGAATTTAACTGAGGTTGTTGACTTGAACTGTGAGCTGAATTCTGAGCTGTCCTGGTGGTGGTGGTTGTGATGATAAATGTTTACCTTGGGGTTTGGTGTTACAGGGGTGTCAGGCTAATGTAGACGATCAGAAGTAAATAATTGTGGCCACACCTCTTATTGGGCTTCCCTTGTGACTCAGATGGTGAAGAATCTACCTGCAATGCGGGAGACCTGGGTTTGATCCCTGGGTTGGGAAGATCCCTGGAGGAGGGCATGGCAACCCACTCCAGTACTCTTGCCTGGAGAATCCCCATGGACAGAGGAGCCTGGTAGACTACAGTCCATGGGGGTGCAAAGAGTTGGACACGACTGAGGGACTAACACACACACACAGTGTTAGGAAGTGTGTCCTATCCTTTTGAAAGAATGGGTAATAATCACATGACTCGTCCTAGATACCGTGGAGCTGCAGTTGACGTCCAACTCTGCTTACTACACCTACCTCCTCCTGCTCCTCAAGAGTGCCGTCTACTTTGTCACCACCTCCTGCTGTGTTTTTAGTAGAACAGGCGTCTGCCGTGATGGGAAGAGCTCGTGACACAGGGGACAGCAAAGGGGCCAATTTCCCTTCTTCATCTATTGTCCCAGAAACTCTCTACTGCAGACCTAGCCAGGCTTGCTTTCTGGGTTTGGGTTATTTCAGATGTTGTGTGTAATTTCTATCATTGTGTAAGGGTTTTTCAAACCACTGGGCAGACGGTTTTCCTCTGTAACAAGGAATTCTGCCATTACTCAAAGGCACGGCCCAGGGCTAGTCCAGGGGAGCCTCCCCTACCACTGTCCCCACAACCTCATCAGCTCCTCTGCACCCCCAAGTCCTCATGCCCCCCTGAGCACACACAGCGGGCAGTTCCCTGTTTCCTCCTTGAGCACCTCCACCGAGACCACGGCTCTGATCTTCCCTGTCACACACCCTGGAGATGCTGGCTTTGCTACTTGAATTCTGTACTTTGATTTTCACAATAAGCACAATAAATTTTTAAAAAGAAATCAAAAGTCCCTTTTTCTCTGTGTACTTTAATTTCACAAAATCTACTCAAGGTGAGAAACAGCAGGACAACAGTGATATGAAATTCAGTTCTGCTTATAATAATGGCCAACACCACATTTCTAGGTCTTTCCCTGTGACGGTGGTCATGGTGCTCTCTTTGGGGCACTGGCTCCAAGGGGACGCACAGCCAAAAGAAGGTGCCCGGTTCCTTCTCTTTCAAAGTCACCAGATTCAGACTCATTGGTTTGAGATGTTCCTATGGCAACAGTGTGACTGACACCCAGCATGACTTGCACTTGTGTGTGTTCAGATCCGTAGTAGTGCCTCATAAGCACTGCCTCCTGCTCCTCACATTAACCCCATGAGAACTGCACCAACACCAGAGGGGCACTGGGTGGAGGGTGCAGCATGAAGACTCTGACCCCCGAGGGCCTGGATTTGAACCCTGGGTCTGTATTGGTATCTGTGTGACCTCAGGTAGCCATGTGAACTCTCAGTACCATCATTTCCACATCTGTGTAACAGAGTTACAGCTCTGTCTCCTGGAACATGAGGAGTAGATATGTTAGTGATGCTTGGACCATGCACGCCCTCAGCAATGCTAGCATCTACGGTCTGTAGCTCTAGTGTAAGTCGGTAGATGCTACACATACATGGGACTGCCAAGAATCACCTGTAATCTCATGCCCCTGCGGAGAAGTTGGACTCATCTTGAGGGACTCAGTTTTAACAATTCACCAGGAATCCCATTAATTGTCTAAGAGCCCTTGGAGGAAGGTACAGTTAAAGTCGATAGTTTACAGATTGGAGAGATTGAGTATTCTGCTCGCTGTCACTCTTTTGTAAGTAATAGTCCTTTAGAGCCAGGTCTCGAAGATCTCAGAGCCCATATTTTGTTTCCTAGGATCTTGTGGCTTTCCCTGGACTCATTTGCTACTGGGAAAAACAAAACAAACCCCAACAAAGCAGAACATGCATTGCTTCTTTGCTAAAGGCCTCCTCCAAAGAGTCCGTGAGAATTTTCTTAAGGACTTGCAGGTGCGTCTGCCTTCTCCTTACGTATATTCTCTGGAATCACCATAGCTTCTCCCTCTGTTATCAACACTATGGAAACTCTGCCTGACTCTGTGAGTGTCTAGGTTAGTAACTGCTCTTTCGGGAGTATAATGAACTGGAATGAGAGTCTCAGACCGAGCAAGACAGCGGATGGTGCTCTGAGCATCCTGACACCCCAGCTCCTGCCCTAGAATCAGCAGACCCCAGGGTACACAGAATCCACGTGGAAGCCTCTTAGGCGCCCAGGTGCATTTCTGAGGTGGGAGGAAGGCAGACATCAGTTTGGTCCAGTCCTTTCCCACTACAGCACAGCTACCATGTGTTATAGGGGGAGGAACACTGGACCAGAGGTCCACCACACTCCTCAAGAGTTAGAACCTTCACTTCCTGGTCTGTTCTAACCAGCTGTATCGTGTCTCCTTGACCACATCACGTTGCCTAAGTTTACCTATATTTAGAATCAGGTGTTCAAATTAAGTCATTTCAGATTTCTATGGCAAGTTACAAATTCAGTGATTAATAACCCAATGAAGTAACAACAGCAAAGGCTTTCTGGTTCTAGTCTTAGCATCTGTTAGCTTACTGAACTCTCACAAGACATATGCAATGATCTCTGTTCTACAGATGAGGAAACTGAGGCAGAGAGGAGATAAGGAGGGTTCCCAGAGTTAGACCCTCCTTGTCTCCTCTCTGCCTCAGCTTCCTCATCTATAGAAGAGAGTCTGGAGAATCCCCTGGACAGAGGAGCCCTGGACAGAGGAGCCTGACGGGCTAGTCTTTGCAACGGGAGTTGCGAAGAGTCAGACATGACTGAAATGACTTAGCACACACGCACACACACACACACACACACACACACACACACACACACACACCCCAGAGTTAAACAGCTGTTGCAAAGAGTCAGACATGACTGAAGTGACTTAGCGTGCATGCACACACACACACACACGCACACACACACACGAGAGTTAAACAGCTAATAAGAAAACAAAGAGTCAGACATGACTGAAGTGACTTAGCGCGCATGCACACACACACACACGCACACACACACACGAGAGTTAAACAGCTAATGAGAAAACAGAGTCAGACATGACTGAAGTGACTTAGCGTGCATGCACACACACACACACACACACGCACACACACACCAGAGTTAAACAGCTAGTAAGAAAACAGTCAGACATGACTGAAGTGACTTAGCGTACATGCACACACACACACACACATGCACACACACACACACACACACCAGAGTTAAACAGCTAATAAGAAAACAGAGTCAGACATGACTGAAGTGACTTAGCGTGCATGCACACACACACACATGCACACACACACACACACCAGAGTTAAACAGCTAATAAGAAAACAAAGAGTCAGACATGACTGAAGTGACTTAGCGTACATGCACACACACACACACGCACACACACACACACCAGAGTTAAACAGCTAATAAGAAAACAAAGAGTCAGACATGACTGAAGTGACTTAGCGCACATGCGCATGCACACACACACACACATGCACACACATGTGCACGTGCGCATGCACACACACACACACACACACACACACCAGAGTTAAACAGCTAATAAGAAAGAGACCTAGGATTTGAACCCAAGCAGCCTGGTTACCGGAACTCTGCTCCTAACTTCTACATTAGTTGCTGCTAAAATAGATGTTTACTTTTACTTTCAATTGGAGGTTCATATTTGCAGGACAGAAACAGAGACACAGAAGTAGAGAACAAACATATGGATACCAAGAAGGAAAGGAAGGTGGGATGAATGAGGAGACTGCAATTGACAGACACGTACTATTGATACTATGTATAAGATAGATGACTAATGGAAACTTACTATATGGCTCTGGGGACTCTACTCAATGCTCTGTGGTGACGTAAATGGGAAGGAAATTCAAAAAGAAGGGATATATGTATACATAAAGCTTACTCACTTTGCTGTACAACAGAAACTAACACAACATTGTAAAGCAACTATATTCCAATAAAAACTAGAAAGATAATAAATCCACTTATCAAAAAAAAAAAAAAAGGAAAATTTCTATCCTCATTAGGCTAAGAGCAGGTGAAGAGAATTGCCTTTTACCTGTTTTCTCTCCTTGCACCTAGGCTGGGTGTGCAATTAGAGGGTCATAGGTCAACCCATCCCCAAATTTTTCATGCTGGAAAGGCTTTTATACACTGACTTTCCATCTGGTAATAGGACCTCTGTGACTAAAGTCCATGACACTTTGTTGGATAAAATAAATATCTCAAGAGCAGTCTGCATCTGCAGGTGTGCAATGGAAAAGTGAGGCAAGAATGAATACAGTTCCACATGAAAACCCTCACGTCTCAATAGTCTTTACAGAATTGGAGCACTTCATACACTTCTCAAGAATAAAAAAGGGAAACTCCAAGGTAACAATTCTCAAAGTCTTTCCCACTATGAATTGTCTCTACTATTTTGGAATGCTTTCCCTCATAGACTTCATTTTTTGAAAGCTTGTTGTCAATCAAGTGGGTCACGATTAAGTAATACAGGATTTCCCACAAAGTCTTATATAATAGTCAATTAGAAATTGAGTAAAGAGATAACTAGAGATACTGCACCAAGCTGGTAAAACTCGGCCGACAAGCTAGAAATTCAGTGTTTCTATTAGTCATGAGAACGAATCTGGGTAAACGCATGGTCCCTGTAATGTGCTCTTAGGCTACTTCCTGTATGTTTGCTCTGTTTCCTTTTCTTTGAATTACAGGAAGTACCCACCACTTAGTGAGCATCAGTTCTGCTGGGCAGTTTGCTTGCTTGATGTCTGATGTTTTCACTAAAATACAGATCAGGTATGACTCATTTCACTGATGAGAACACCAGGTTCCAGAGAAGCTAAGAAATGTACTCCAAGTTAACATGGAGCTGTGCCAGAGTCCACATGGGCCGTGTCTGCCTGACTTAAGTCCTGCTGCTTTATCCATTATAATAGCTGGTATCTTTTGGGGAATCTATGGTATGTGAATTCTAACTCAAAATAAATGGAAGGAAGGAATGACAGAGAAAAGGAAGGAAGAGAAGGAAGATTCACTGAGATCCAGACTTCATCATAGGCCAGGCATCAGACTTTAAAAAATTTTCTTTCAGTAATTTGAATGTGCAGCTGGTTGAGGCAGCAAGTGGTCAAAACAGTTCCAACGTTGCCAGCTCAGATCTCAGGCAGCAAGGAACCATCACAGGGCTCATTATAGTATAAAACTTGCTTCCCTGGAACATGTTCTGACCACTGACACATCAATTTCCTAAGGAAATAAAATATAAGTACCAAGATCTAGGTGCCAAGATGTTGGTTCACTATAGCACCATTTACAGAAATCCAAAGTAATCCAAATGCCCAATTAGAAACTAAAAAGTAAAGGATGTCATATGATAGACTACTATGTATCTTCCCCCAAAATGTAAGTTATTTAAAGAAAAGGAAAATTAAGAAGTGTACTTGAAAACTATTATGCCTGGGAAACCCCAGTTAAACCATTAGATTATACCATCACATGAATCAAAATCAACAAACACTAAAAACTGCATTAAGATATCTTGCTTCAACCACTGTTATGTACCTCCCTACCTCTTACAGGTTACACTTCCACTTCCTCTGCATCATTCTAGCTTTTATTTATTTAGCAAATTCAAATGAACATACAAATAGTAAATAAATAAAACACAAATGTATATGCATGAATACATACTCTAATTTCCTGCTTCATACACAAAGGTAGTAAACAATATACATTATTCTGCACTTCTTTGTGCTTACACAGCATAGGGTTCTTTTATCAGTCTCTAGCAATACATAGAAAGCTGTGTGATATTTCACCGGTGAATACACAATACTTTACAAAATTCCCCCATGATATATTATTGGCTTTTTTCCACTCTTTCGCTATTACAAAAAATGTTGAAATTGTAAGTGTTTTGTGTTACTTTGACTATGTGTATTGGGTCATTTTGACAGCAATAGCCAACTTGCCCATGATGGTTGCTCAGTTGTGTCCAACTCTTTGCGACCCCATGAACTGCAGCACCCCAGGCTTCTTTGCCCATCACTATATCCCTGAGCTTGCTCAAACTCATGTCCATTGAGTCAGTGATGCCATCCAACCATCTCATCCTCTGTCGCCCCCTTCACCTCTTGCCCTTAATCTTCCCCAGCATCAGGGTTTTTTCCACTGGGTCAGTTCTTTGCATCAGGTGGCCAAAGTATTGGAGTTTCAGTATCAACATCAGTCCTTCCAATGAATATTCAGGGTTGATTTCCTTTAGGATTGCCTGTGATGGACATAGCACCAACCTGCACCTATACCACAGTGTAGGTTAATGCCAGGAGAGTGATGTCATAGGACAGGATTTTGCTGATTTGTCAGGTGAAAAATAGTATCTCATTTATCTCATTGTGGTTTTAATTTGCTTTTCTCTTTTTGTGAGTGAGGGTAAGCATCTCTTCATATATTTAAAGTCAATTCAGATTTCCTTTCCTCTGCAGTATTTATTCATGTCCTTTGATCACTTTTTCTACGCAGTAATAATAGTAACACATATTATAACAGTGCTTATTTATACAAGTGTCTATTTTTATAGGTACAGACAAAACAAAAAGTTCACTGCATGGTGCGTGGGTGAAAAAAATAAGTGATTCGAAATCCTTTTTGTGTATCAGAAGAAACATTGTCTCCTTTAAAATTGAGAAGGTGTTTTTTTGTTTGTCTGCTTACAATTTGCTTCAGCTTACGTGAAACCAGTTCTTTTGAAAACCAAATAGAAGTTCAGATCTGGAAACAAAAGAAGAGCAACCAGATACAAGAAAGAAGAAATCTAATTTAGTCTTCTTGGTTCTGAAGAATGTGATCAGGCATCTTTAGCCCAAATATCTGGCCCTCCTCTTAGCAATCTGAAACTATTTCTGCATTGGGAGAGCATAGAAGGCAAGATGGAAAAACAGCAAATCACCGAAGTTTTGTGCAGCTGATTTCCCTGCAGGGGCCGAGGGCAATGCTAGGTAATTTCCAACTTCTCAGCAACTTCCTGCCTCTCTCACCCTGGGCAGCCCTGGCCTGGGAGGTGCAGAGAAGGGAGGGCAGTGGGGGTGGGAGACCGCCTGAGTGGCAGCAGGAGGGCGCTGGAGTGGTTGGTGGGGTTTCACCCTCTCAGGTTTCAATTTTGTTCACCTGCTCTGTCAAGTGTGGTTGATTCGTGGAAAAAGCTCAAAGTTAAACTGGCCTTGACTGGCTAGATCTCTGCAAAGTGTAGCTGGGGTGTCACAAAAAATTGAGAACAGTTAAACCACAACCAACTTTGCTCACTTTCAAAGGGTCATAGCTAATGTAATAAAAGGTCCTTCTGCACAGTCTTGCAGTTGTTATCACACATACTCTGGGCTGGGGGTTCAGGTTCCCCACTTTTATAGACAGAGTTCATCCAATTAGCTCCTCTGTGAGTTGGGAACCTTATGCTCAGATGTCCAAATGCTGCACCTGAAGACCCTGAAGAAAAGGGGAGACAGGACTCCTTGGAACACAGGACTCCTTCCCCCAACCACCTGTGCTCTTCCATGATCTGTGAGGCTGATATGTCTTGGTTTTATTTTCTCAGTGTAGACCAGGTAACATGAGACCCGATCCCCGAACCCAATGACATAGAAAGACTGCAGATGTGTGCAACAGGGATGTGCTTTCTCCCTCTTGAGAAACGAGATACAGAAGGCCCTGGGGTCACCTAGCTGTGCAATTGAGTATCATATATACTAGTCACCCAAGCCCCCTAAAGGGACAAAATGACTTCAGAGTCAATCTGAGCAAGGCTTTCCAGATGGTAAATCAGATGACAGTGTGAAAGGTGAATAGCAGAGGGCTGCTCAGCAACATGAGCATGAAGAGCAGGTGGCCCCCCTCCCCAACCAGCAGGTCCAGAGCAGGGGTCCAGGCCCTGCACTCCGTCCATCCAGCCCCAGAGAGAAGCAGGGCTCTATGGCTGAGGTCAAGGCTTCAACTGTCACAGTCTGAACTTGCAGCACAATCAAGTCACATCCTTCCTTCCTCTTGTCTTTTCTCTGAGAGCCAACATCTGGGGTCCCTGCCCTCCCAGGAAGACTGGCCACGTCCTACTAGTCCAGCCTGAGTGTAGGGGGAGAGCTCCTTCCTAGGTTAAAGTCACACACTGATGTCCGGCTCAGGCCCTGTGTGGTCGTGACGTAGACGCGGGTCCACTCCTGGGACAGGGCGTTCTCACTGTGATGACACCATTGAAGTCTGGAGGTTTTAGTCCACAGCCTGACCCTGGAGCTCCGCCTTTCTCCACATAAGGTGCTCCTTCTGGTGAGGCCCCAGGCTCCCAGGGAGCTCCAGCTGCACTTCTGTTCTTAAATGACATAATGAATAATGACAGGGAACTGACAGACATGCTGCTTCCCATGAAGCACTGAGTTGAATATTTCTTTTTAACAAAAACAGCTCACAATAGAATTGAGTTCATTTTGATTCAAGCTAACTAAACACAAGGGGAAATAATTTCATAGAAAGGGTTTAAAGAAGGGTATTCAGACTATTTTAGATCATACTTCTAAGAGAAAGATTCTATCTCTGGTGACCTTCTATATGTATTCACAATCCCTCAGGTTCCCCTTTTGTAATTTTAACACTTTAGGCCAAATACATAATGCAAACAGGAAAAATAAAACTAACCATTTTGATATGTTGGAGTTTATTACCTTTTAAAATTGTACAAATAGCGCATGTGCATGAGTTAAAAAACATAAGGGAAATGTAGGGAGTTAAAAAAAAATACAAAAGAAATTCAAAACATGAGAAAAAAATTCCATTCTGCAAATCAAAATAAAAAGATATTTTGCATACTAAAAAAGTGTTATTCCAATATATTAAGAAGTCTCTTTGATTAGGAACACAACACAAGACTTTCTGCAACTATTCATTGACAGGTCAGATCCAGTCTCACTGAATATAGGGTGGACCATGACATTATCTTTCCAGCCACAGGCAGGTGACATAAATGGGTATGGGTGTGGTACCATGTCTGTGAGGTATTACAATAAATAAATTCTTTATTAGCCGCTCAATAATGTCAGCAGTGGATGTCACCATTTCAACCTTCAATAGGGAGACCCCATCTCCAGTTCCTTTTTCTTTCTGGTGACTTTCAATGAAGGTTTTTCACACTTAGAAGAAGAGAAAACACAACAATGTTTGAGATGCAATGTAAAAAGGCAAAAGGCTACACTTGAAAACCATGGTTGGGGCAACACAAGAACTTAAAGCCTTTCAGAAAAGCATCTACTATTCACACGCCCACGATTCTGCCTTATGTCTGAACACTGCTGTAGGAAAAGGGCCCGAAGCACAGTGGATACCGCTGAGGCAGGGCCTCCAATACCAGGACTCCGGCTGCCTCTGCTGGCCTATCTGACTCTGTGCCAACTGCCCACCTTCTATGAATCAGTGCACTACTTTTTCCTGCTTTAAAATTTTATTTCATTATTTTTCATTGAGATATAATTGATAAATAACACTTTATTAGTTTAAGTTATATCACATAAGGACTCTATATTTGTATATATTTTGAAATGGTCACCACAATAAGTCTACATAAGTTAACATCCTTCACTATACATAGTTACAGATTATGTTTTCTTATCAGATGAAGTTTTAAGATCTACTCTTTCCCTTCTGGGGTTAAATAATTAAGCAGAGTTACGGCTTTTGCAATTGACTGTTTGTTTGCTCATATTTGTGAGGCTGAAATGTTTCCTTTGATGATTTGAAGGGACTGAACACTGTGCCCTGACCTGGAGGCACAGGGAGCCCGACTGCCGTGACTGGACCACACCTGTCATCTCAGAAGCTCCAACACACTCCAGAGATGACCCGCCTGTGCGGACCAGAGTGGGTGCTGGTACAGACACGGCGCCTGAGTCCTGGCTCTGCCCCTGCCAGCTGTGGGACCCTGGACCAGTCACTCCCCCTCAGTCTTCCCTGCCAGTGGAGACAAGGACAGTACCACCTCCCGGGACTGCTGCCCTTGCTGCCCTCAGAAGTCAGGGTTTGTCATTAAATCAGGTCTGACATGGAGACATTCTGGCTACAAGAAACAAAAATGAACTAAGTCATCCTTCTTCAGAAATGTGGGACTCTGACGTAGTTTTCATCCTCCACCAATTTATACCTAAAAATTGTTAAGAGATTTTACATAATAAAATGTGCCTGACAAATTCACATAATTAGGAGAAATATAACTATAATCACTCTCATATTTTCTGAATTTAACTTTGAGTCTACTTGAAGGAAGGCTCCATATTTAACTACATCACTATTACAGTTTCATTTTCAAAGACTTACTTTAACAAAAGTCTTACTCATAGTTCTAAAAGTGGTTTTTCACTGTCCTGCTTTTCTTCAGCTTCATTTTCAGATCCTAGATGGTAGAGAAGGGGAAGGAGAAAAAGTACCACATTCAATTACAGTAACAAATGATTTCTTTAACATTATAATATACATGCATAAAATTTTAAATGAGGGCTACATGTGTTTAATCCACAAGAGATTTAAGTTAATGAAACTGTAAAATAGTTTTACATTATATCTTATAGCAGGAAAACCTTTAAATATCATTCACACTAATCTGTCCAATGGATTTCATGTATGTTCTTCTAAAAATATTCATATAGACCAAGAACTATTATCCACTGATCCTCCTTGTCTGCTTCTTTGCTGAAAAGCTTACCTGGTTTTCAAGTGAAAATCTCTTTGGTATAAATAATTTAACATACGTATTTGAAAAATGGCTGTATTCAGTGAGTGAGAGAGGGAGTCTAAAGTATGGGGGAAGCTGATAGTCACCACTGTGTGCTGTTTCAGCAACCATAGTTACAACCATTCTGAGTCAATGTTGCATGAGCCTTTTATTATTCTATTCTTTTAAGAACATACTTTATTTTTCAATTCTTATTTTTATTCATTTTTTGGCCACAACATGCAGGATGTGGGATCTTAGTTCCCTGACCAGGGACCGAATCCATGCCCTCTACATTGGAAGCATGGAGTCTTTACCGCTGGATCACCAGGCGAGCCTCTACCTTCTACTATTCTTGAATTTGACCCAGTCATTTTTCTGGGATGATATCCTTACGATATATTCTTGAGGAAATAACACTTTTTTCCATTATGAGATTTTCCCTCTAAAAATGAGAAGAAAAATCTAATGTCTGAGTACAGAAAATTTTTATATTATTATATTTCATGGAAATATAATTCTATAGTACATAACAACACAGGAAATATATATGCAATAAAAGTAAAAGCAAATATATAACAAGAAATATAGTATAAGATCATATTTGATAAAAACTTATAACTTTATATACTAGCATGAATCAGTAAGACTAGGAAAAAAAAAGACCATCCCTTTATATAAGACCAGGTGACTTATGTACATTTTGGATATTCCAAAATTTCTACAATAAACTTAAAGTGACTTTACAACTTTTTTAAAAGGGTATAAATAATATAGACAGTATAGCCAACACACATTATGTAAATTACAAACACAAAAGTAGAAAGAAACAAACTGTCAATACAATGTTGCTCAATAGTCTGAAGGACAGTTATCTTCTACTTTTGTTCTTTTCACGTTTTTATAGCAATTACACATTCCTCTCATACTTAGGGAAGGGAACTAAAGGCGGTGGTGAGGAGACCAAGGGGACAGGTCAGGATGTTACCTCCTCACCTACAAGAGCAGCCCGCTTCACTGCCACTTCACTCATCACATAATACAGTTCAAAAAGGACACTTTCACCAGGAGGGAAATTGGGGGGCAGGATGAACGGGGAGAGTGGGACTGACACAGACGCAATACTATATACAAAATAGATAACTTATAAGGACCTGTCGTATAGCACACAGAACTCTACTCAATACTCTGTAATGACCTATAAAGGAAAACAATCTTTAAAAGAGCGGATATTACATATGTGTAGAATTGATGCATTTTGCTATACAACTGAAACTAACACCACATTGTAAATCAACTATATTCCAATAATTTTATTTCTTTTTAAAAAAGGGCACTTTTTGGAGAACGTCTGCCTGGATTATAGCCAAGCACAAATCTGGCACAGAAGAAGCTTAAGAAAAGTCTGTGTCCCACACCTAAACCTCACAAATGTCATGTCGTTCAGATTAGGTTTGTGGTAAAGCAAATACATAAAGATACAGTGGCAGGAAGGCTTCACTTCCCAGCTTATTACACTGCCGGAAATCTTAGAGACTCCAGGGTAGTTTAACTGCCATCTCACTTGCAAGGAGTCTAAGGAAGGTGGTCACATGGAGTCTTTCTGTTACCAGGCGCACTTTCCACCTGTGAGGGTTAACGGCATTCAAGCCACAATAAACTGACATGCTTTAGAACTACTGGGAAGTCCTAAATAAAGTCAAATTTTTAAAACACAATAATACATATGCTTTCCCTAATCTCAAAGGTGTTCTGGCTATTGTCAAAGAACAAGTTCAACCAGTCTTTTCCGAAAAGTGACTATAGAAACTAATGAAGCTAACAGCAAATTCAGTGCTAGGGAGGCAACCTAAGGCTTGAAACTTTGTGAGAAGTGCTTGAAAAACTGCAGAACTGAGAGAACAATATTGTTGCTCCACCTCCCATCACTCAGCTTCATGGTATGAAGAAGGTTCTTCCAAGTATGGCAGGCTGTGAGGACTGGCAGCAGATTTACACAGTTGAAGGAGCTCCTTTCATTTGAGGTGAGGAGTAATGCAATGGTGCAACTGGTGTGTGAACATAAAGCCCAGAGTCTCTGCTGGTTTGAGGTGATGGTCAAGGCTGCAGCGAGCATATGCTTGCCTGAAACTGTGTGCAAACTCAACGGAAACCCAAGAGAATCCACGCTAGACCAGGCGACTTTGAGGCTGTACACATGTGCAGAGGAGATGCAAAAATATTCAGCAAAAAGCACAAGCGGAAGAAGACTCGAAAAGACCTGAAATTCAAATGCGCTATCCGATACATATAAATGGCCATCTGGCCGAGGATACAAGTCTTAACCAAGGTGAGAGATCACAAAACCTGTCCAATCACTGGTTAGCACTACACTCTATAGGCACAAGGATAACTCCTAAGAACTCAGGCTTAAAAATGAAACAATTAACAACAACTGAGAAGACACATCTGCAGCCACACCAGAGGGGACATAATTTCACAAGCAGCCCACACCAGCATGGATGGTATCAAATTAAATTTTCAGTGCCTCCATTTAGACTTGTTTAGCACAGATGACAGGATGCAACTGAGTTATTCTTTAAGTCAACCGTTCAGTGATTCAGGATGTGACAAATTACCTTTTATCCAACATCACAACTGGTTCATTTAAATTATCTGAGCACATAAGAACTTCAACCCGACCATCTGAGAGAGAAGTGGGCTTCCTCATTCTTTCAACTTAACACACAGGCAAACAGGATACCGCTAAAGCAGCAAGGAAATCTGCAAACAAACCACCTTATATCCTTTAAAATACATCCACTAAAATGTGCTAATTTTCCAAGGCTCTGAGACTCTAAAATTCAAGCCATTCCTTTACAAGCAAAAATGCTAACATTTAAATTTCTGGTGTCTCCAATTTCTTTCTTCCTCTCTTTATTCATTCCTTCAAAAGTTCTAAGTTTACCATGTACCAGGTACTCAACTTGGTACTAGAGAAAGACAGACAACAGGCAAGGCAGGCCCCAGCTGTCCTCTTAACGACTAAGGGCCAATCAGCAGGGTACTAGGATAAAAAGCTTATAACTTCTGCTGCTGAAAACCATTTAATATTTGTCCACTGACCTAACAAGAAAGTTTTAGAGTAAAATCTTTTCTGGGCACATTAATTCCAAGAATAGTTTTTAATCTTAATTCTTTCCTAAATTGAACACAGACAATGAAAATATACAGTAAAGTAAGTCACCTTGAACACTCCTCTGGCCACTACCATCTGGTCTTTGTCTTAAACAATGCAGCCACCCAGTGGAACGCTTACAGTGTTGTTTGTTTAGCTTCATAATTCTATGACATGGTAATGCTTTCAACTGCCACTAGGGGGTGGTAAAAGTCAAAGGAGGAAGCCCATGGCTTGCTTGATGAAAAATGCCTGAGGAGGTATTCCTCACATTATTATCCTGCTGTTCTGAACTTCTCATTTAAAAGAAAAGGTACACATAGGTGCTGAGAAATTCTATTAGTCTCAGGAAAAGGTACACAAAATCATGAACTATAATGTAAACTTCAAAAAAAAAAAAAAAAGAATGAGTCCTCTGACATACAAAAAATCTCAAGGAAATCATCCTTATAATGAGGTAATGAAAAGTTTAATACTCATCCTAGTGTCTGCTGACTGAGAAATAGCTTTTCTGTTCAATCATATCTTTATTTCATCTGACTCTAAAATTTTGTTGTTGTTTTTTAAGATTTACTTATTTATTTTATTTTTTAGCTGGGCGGGGTCTTTGTTGCTACCTGCAGGCTTTACTGTTTGTTGTGGTGCATGGGCTTCTCATCGCAGCGGCTTCTCTTGATGCAGAGCACAGGCTCTAGGTCACGGGCTTCAGTAGTTGCAATGCATGGGCTCAGTAGCTGCAGCTCCCGGGCTTTAGAGCTCAGGCTCAGCAGTGGCACATGGGCTTAGTTGCTCTGTGGCATGTTGGATCTTCCTGGACCAGGGACCAAACCAGTGTCCGTTGCATTGAAAGGCAGATTCTTAATCACTGCACCACAAGGGAAGCCCTATGATTTTCTTTTATATTGCTTTTAAATTCAACACCAATAGTCCAGAATATCAAGTTACTTCAAGTTCCCCTGACTCCCTATGTCACAATGGGAAGTCTTTGATCTTCACATGGCTCTTTCTGCCTGGAGTTTGTTTTACTCTATTGTGTGTGTGTGTGCATGTGTGTGTGTGTTTAAAATATTTACTATGTGTAGTGTGAGAATAAAATAATGTAGTCTCTAACTCAAGTTTATATCCTAATAACAGAAATAGGCCAAGTCACTGCCAAAGTCAGTGCAGTCAACACAGGATGACAGTGCTGCGGAAGGGATCTTACAAACATGAGGCAAAAGATGCCCTACCTACGACTGATGGGAGTCAGGGGGCATGGTAGGGTGGGGTTAGGAAGGCTTCTCAACATCTGAGTGGACACTGGGACCACAGAGGTATGTCAAGGGTAGAACAAGCAAGATGCACAATGGCTTGGGGGCTCTGGTGTATTTTCAGAAATCTAACAATGGCACACAGGAGCATAATGAGAGGAGAGTTTGGACCATGGTAGGTGGACATACAGGTGCTTCCTGCCAGGCTTAGGATCCAATCACTTTCTTAATCTTTTGTGTCACTGAAGGCTTTTAGGCAAGGGAATAAAAACATGGTCAATTTTGCTAATATTTAAAAATATATAAAATTTGCGTATATTAGCTGTGATCATAGATGCTAGCCCTGGAGCTGGGATTCAAGTCCAAGCTCCACCCTCTTACTCTTTGTGTAATATTGGATGAACTATCTCACCTCTCTGGGCCTCAACTTGCTGATCTCTAAAACAGGGATAATGAGACTTTAACCTCCTTAGAGAGGTTATGAGGAACCCTTAGAACAATGCAGTCATTCTATCTAACATGGTATTATGGTGGCTGGTTGGGAGAAGGCAACTGAGGAGGAGGCTGTTGCAGAAACAGAAGTGATGACAATTTAAATGAAATCAAGGAGGTAGCAACAAAGAGGTTCAAAATGGCATGGTCAACTATGGGCCATAGGAAAGGGGCGGAGTCCCCAGTGAGGCTCTGGTTTCTGACATGGGCAAAGGGGTGGGTGGTGCTCTCAGACATGGGGGATTCTGGAGGAAGGTCAATCAGGGGGTGACAGATAACAGAGCATCAAGACTCTCCCTTGTTCACATATCAGTGTGTAAGGCCCTCTATCACGTTTATTTTTGCATCTTTGCATCTCATCATGAGTTGCACATCAAGACCACATCTTATTTATATTCACATCCTAAATGTCTGGTATGTTAAATGTTTGCTAAGCGTATTGAGAAGTACAGGGGGTTAGGTGAGGGGGGAAAGCTTTTGAATGATAGACAAAAACATAAATGATAAATCAAATTTTCTACCTGCTTCAGATTCAGGAGGAGAATAAAACTGACCATCAGAAAGACCCCCAGGAATCAGCGCTGCCCTCTCCGAGGCATCTTGAACTATCAAGAGTCCTGGAAGAGAAGAAATTCAGATGCTGGGAATGATGCCACTGTTCTGGTAGCTTTGTGGCCAGGTTAAACAAAATAAAAGTGTTATTATTACATTTTTAAAACTCTTAGTAGGATAGGATACTTTGAAAAATCTTTCAACCAAAAACTAAGTGTTAATAGAATCTTCCCATCTGGAAATACCTACTTCCCTATAGAAATCAACAACATCAAAACCAAAGCACAAAGCCAAACAGAAAAAAGAACTCATGAGTTTGTACAAACGGCCTCCAGTCTACATCTGGTTAGAGAAATGCCAGCATAAAAGCAAAAAAAACACTAGCAGAGAGGCTGTCGACAATGCATTCTTCTGGCTAAAGCTGAGTTACACCGAGATAAAGCTGGAGGAAGCACCAGGCCAAACAGCAGGTGCTAGATGTGCATGTAATATTGGTTACAGTGAAAATAAATGCTATTTTCAATGTTTTCACTAATTATGTGTTTTGCTTTATTAGTGACTTTAGTTTAATCACATAGGCATGCAAGCCTCAGTCACACGAACAGTTGACATACTTTCACTAAAGTTCAGTTTGATGTTTATATACAACTTAAACAATTTTTATTTTTTTACTTTTGGCCAGGCCTGGAAGCACGAGGGATCTTAGTTCCCTAAGCAGGGTCTGAACCCACACCCCCTGTAGTGGAAGCCCAGAGTCCTAACCACTGAATTACCACGGAATTCCTCTTTTTAACAAGTGGCTTCATTTAGCTTTACTTGTCCCTTTTCCATAATACAGTTTCATAAAAGAAGAGAGGGCACAGGATAGAAGATGGATCTTAGTCTGATTCATGTGTTTTAAAATCTCTTCTTGAATGATAATTCCTTTCTCATCGATTTCATCTTTGTATATGAACTTTTGAAAAATAAAACCACTTACAAGGTTATTTTTCCTTCTACTGTATCTTGAGGTTATAATCATGTTTAACTTTCCGTAAGACACAAGAAAATTTTTTTTTTGCCTATTAGGTGGGGCAAATCCAGCCAGATGACTGAGAGAACATAAAAACAGCAAGTTTCACAACTGTCTGAGTCTCTGCTTTGAACTTTGATTATATGTGTTTAAGGGGACAGGTGGAATGTGTGTGCTTCCACTAAGGCCATTATGCAGAGAAGAATTCCAGTCTAAAGTTCAATCATCTGGATTTCCAGTGAACATGCTGTGATGCTCAAAGCCACACAAGGAGATGATAACAACTTTAACAGGATTCATGACCACACAATGCCAGCTCTCACCCTCTACTCAGAGGAGGATGGAAAGCCTGAGACGGGTGAACATCTCTCTGGCTGGCTAACTTCCTCCTCTCCTTTCCATCTCCATCAGCAACCCATCAACAGTCCCCCTGCAGGCGCTCAGTTATTCACATGGCAGCCCAAAGGCACCACCTGTGGGGTGGACAGTGATAGGAGACTCTGGAGAATCAAAAACTTCCATGTAGAACTGCTAGCTTGGCACCAAATGCTCCTTTTCTCAACAGGGAGAAAAGGTCAACCTGTCTGAGGAGAAGGAGGCGTTGGCTACTGTTGTTGCTGCTGGAATGTCTTTTTCACCAGTATTCACACTTCCTTCCAGGGAAGTCTGCCCTAACAGCTGGAGCGAGGGGCCACATCCTGTCCCTGTCCCTTCATCCAACTCTTCCGGCAATGTCTCCTGCAGCCTGCAGAGCGCAGACCCCAGATCTGCCTAACTCCACCCACAGCTCCATGCAAAGCCAGATCTCAGAACCCTCCTACACTTTTGGTGGGAATGTAAATTGTCCCAGCCACGATGACGAACAGTATGGAGTATAAAAAACTAAAAATAAAGCTACCATGTGATCTAGCAATCCCACTCCTGGGCATATATCTGGAGAACACCATAGTTCAAAAAGATACATGCACCCCGATGTTCACTGCAGCACTATTTACAATAGCCAGGGCATAGAAGCGACCTAGATGTCCACTGACAGATAAATGGATAAAGAAGAATGGTACATATATACAACAAAATATTACTCAGCCTTAAAAGAAGTATGAAATAATGCCATTTGCTGCAACATGGCTGGACCTAGGGATCATCATACTAAGTGAAACAAGTCAGACCAAGATAAACATGATAATTACTTATACATGGAATCTAAAACTCAATACAAATGAACTCATTAACAAAACAGAAACGGACTCATAGGCTTAGAAAACAAATTTATGGTTACCAAAAGGGAAAGGTGGGAGAGGAAGGGATGAACTAGGAAGTAACCCCAATTACATATATACACTAATATATATGAGATAAATCATCAACAAGGACCTACTGTATAGCATAGGGAACTCTATTCAATACTCTGTAATATCCTGTATGGGAAAAGAATCTGGAAAGAAATAAATATATGTATATGAACAACTAAATCACTTTGTTATACATGTGAAACTAACAAACACTGTAAATCAACTATATGCCAATATAAAATAAAAATTAAAAAACTAAAAAAAAAAACAAAGCCAGAACTCTGCAGCCCCTTCCCCCAACCTGGCTAGTCTCAGGAGGTAAACTCGGAGAGAAACTTACTGTTTTCTTCTTCTGCCTCTTGAGGTAACACTTTGAAGTCCAGGAACCACGTCTCGATCCAGGCAAGGATGAAGGAAATGATGGGCAGCACATAGCCAAAAGCCCCTTGTGAGAAAAGCTGGAACAGACATGACCAGGAGAGAGAGACAGTTACCATGAGCTCATTCTAGAGAACAAGACATCAGCACAGACAGTCACGGCACAAAAAAGTGGAAAGCCATACCTTTGAGAGGATCACTTTTGCTAATAAAAAGGCACTGGTCACTGCTGTTGTCAACTGAAAGACACATAATCCAGCAACATTCAAATCAGATATGTGGCACTGTAAAGGCATCTCTCTCATGCAGGAGAACCATCCGAGTCAGGATCAGGTAACGCTTGAAAAGGCCCTGGCGCACCTGGCTTCCTCCCACGTCACTCTTCCTCTGTCCGCTAAACCAGATGGGGGCAAAGAGGGCTTCCTCATGGCATGGATGCCCTGCGTGGCAGCCTGAAGTTTCCCGTCACCCACAGGCTGCTACGTTGGGAAACTCAATTCTGTCCACTGGAGGGTACAACATGTAAAGATGCTCTCTGCGTAGAACGGACCAGTGAAAGTGAGGCAGGGCGCCCCCAGGGCTCAGGAAGCCCGGAGATTATTCCCACAGGACCTGGGCCTTGTGTCTTCATCCTCTAACTAATGTATGCAGCAATAAGAAACCTAACCAAAGTGAATGTCAACAGCAGTCTTGACTGACAAAATGGAGGTCAAGAAATACCAGGTGTCATACTTGGTCACTATTAATAAAGTTGCAGAGTCAGTTTTGTTAGCAAAACACAACACACACAGACACACACACACACAAACACATGCACATATACATGTTAATACATACACACACAGATACCCCAGCATTGGGAGAGGAGGCATCTTACATTCTGATACTAATTAATTTTTCTGGCTGACACCAAGTACTTTTCAGGAACCAGCTGACTCCTTCCAGCTGCCTGGCCCCCTCTCTGTAAATGTTTTTAGAAACAAGAATCAGAAACAATAAAATAGATGTGCTTAAAGGGACCCTTTGATAATTTCAAGCTAGAGATTGAAGAAGGTTTCTTAAAACTCACTGCACAGTCAACCACTTTCTAAAACAAACATTGAGACAGATTTTCTGAAAGATGCCAGTACACATCATGGAAACTGAACAGAATGCCCCAAATTGGGATGGCTGGAGAAAATGGGCAAGTGACAACCATCACAGCTGTTTGGGATCAGCAATAACATACATTCAGGAAAGGGAGCTGAGTCTGACTGAAACTGATGGCCTCATCCATGAAATGTGAGCTTGGGGTTCAATGGACGGTTTGACAGCAGCCCAGGGTTCTGTGGATGCTCAGAAGAGATGGTCCAGGCAGACAAGGCACATGGTGGATGCCCTCTTAGGACAGCGCACAACTCCATCCCCAGCTGGACAAGCCTGTGCCAGGCCCACACAGACCAAGGTCCCACACAGTTTAGTCCTGCCCAAGTCTTCCAGTCTGAGGAGCTTCCCCCATATACCTGCTTTGTTTAGAGCTCTCAACAAGGTGACTGTTCAGGGGTCCATGGAAATGGAGAAAATAATTCAGGCAGAATTGCTTATAATTCTTCTTTCAACCAATGAATATTTATTGAGAAGAGCTTGTGCCAAAGCTCTGGGCTGGATGCCAGGAAATGGAGGTGAGTAAAAAATGCCACTGCCTTCTAGAAATCTGAAGGCAGCAATAAAAGGGAACTTTTACCTCTAAGACTGGAGGGAGGCGGGTATCACAGGGAGGAAGGCAGGGATCAAAATCAGCAGAGACCAAATGGCAAAAAATCACCAAGAAGTTTTCAAGAGGAAATGGTCCAAACTGCTTTGAGACAGAGGGACTGAACTTATCTCTCATTTGCAAAATGAGGTAGAGGGTGGGCTGGTGCTTGGACCACAGTCACTGCTAGGCCCCCCTGGATCCCTCATTTGTCTCAGTTTCCATAGCAATAAAGATAGCTACTCATCACCTCTGGAGAGAAGCCCTGGAGAACAAAACCTACTGAGGTGTGAAAGACAGGGATTCAGGAGAAGCCAGGGGGATTCAACTCAGATGGAAACCACACATGCCCCCAGCTCAGCCCACTTGTGAGCAGGCCTTGGCCACCAGCACTGGAGGGGGGAACCACTCACCAGGCATACTCACCGCTATGGCCCACCAATGGCGCAGTCTGCACACTGCATATGCAAGTATTAACACTTTAAATCGAAAAACTGCCAAAAGCTATATTAAAAAAAAAAAAAGACAAGTTTTCAGGAATATACACAAAGGTATACATTAAGTTTTATGAAGAACCCACCAAAGTGTTTTCCTTATTCTGATTTAGTTGAAAACTGTCACAGATGGGTACTGGGCTATAGACCAGTTTGGGATCTCTGCTCTAGAATTTGTGGAATATCGCGTAGACAGGGACTCAAATTAACTTCCCATTATCAACAAAAGAATATATAGTGAGGTGTTTCTTTTACCTTTCTATTTGAGTCCACATAGATTCTGATATCCTTTTAAGGTTGGAGAGAATGTTTTCAAAGTCAACTTTCCACTCCAAGCACCTTTCCACTCACTTTTGATACCAGATTGTTAGTGAAGTCCGCTGGAAAGCTTTGAGTTACTGGGGTGTTGCTAGAGTTCTGAAACCCCAGGAGCTACCCTCTGATTGTTCACCATGGTTTAGGGACTTTTGTGAAAGGTTTTATGTGCATCACTGTCCCACATAATCCCCCACCCCAGCAATTCCATGAGTCAGCAACTATTATAATGGACACAGCAACTGTCCAAGGCCACACAATCGTAGGACGAAGCCAAGATTGAACCCAGGTAGCCTAATTTCAAAGATCAGGCTCTTAAGCACTAGTCTAATTGTCTTAGTAATTCTCATTTACTAAGGAATAAACATAGAATAAAATTTTACCTATTTTACTTGAAAAATATGCTTATTTTGAGTAGTAAGAAGTCAGATGGCTCTTGAGTAATGCCTCAGGGTAGGGGTCTGCCAACTGTTCCTTACTAATCAAAACTGCTGAAGGGTTGGAAGCTGACAACTTCATTGCTATCACTGACTGTATGACCTCACTCAAGACCCTTTCATGTAAATGAAGTTTGCAGCTATATTTGTTTCAATTTGCAGCTTTCATTAAAAATGGGTTTACCAGTAATGTGCTCACCATTTAGTTTCTTTATTTATCCTACTCCTATCTCTGCATTCTGGACTTGGCAAAAGCATAAACCGTTATTCCTTTATCTCAAAGTCTCCCAGATCCCAGGGTTTCCTGGAGGCTGTGTCCATTTCCAAGGCCAGGCGTGACAGTCTTTCCAAGCTGAGCTAATAGGTCCCACCTAAATGTCCAATATCATTAACTCTTGAAGCAGAGTTCAGACAACCCTTGGCCAGAGATCTGGCCAGAGGATTAACTTGGCTTCCTAAGAATTCCTGGCTCAGACTACTGAAAACAAATTCATCAGAGGAAATAAAAGGAAAGAGAGAAGTCAATTTTGTTATTACATGTCAATAGATTTACAGAAAAAAATTATCAAGAGATTTAGGATCTAACATGCTCTGCCACAAATTCAGTGACGTGGGGTAGGTCAAGACACTGACCCATGAGACTCAATGTCTTCCTCTGGAAAAGCAGATTAAATTATATCAATGGTTTTCCAAATACTCTGTGGCAGCCAAACACTTTTTCAAAACAATCTTACTGGAACACTAACATACTGTACAGATGAAAATGGAATCTACTCAGATTGCAAGGGGGTGATGATAAGGAACCTGGATCTCTATTTACTGGGAATCCCATCTCTTTCCTGCTACACACTTCAGCAGGGTAAGTCACAAAAACAAAACAAAGCCAGACTTTTTAGAGCATTTCAAAAGCCACTAGAAAATATAACCATTAATATTCTCAATCAAAACTAATGATGATGGTAACAATGATTAGAGGTAAATCTCTGAGCTTCTGAAACATACCTTTCACTGGGCTAAGTGTTTTCTGGGTATTATTTTAATTATGTTTCAGAACTATGATGATTTCATTTCAAATAGGAGCAAACTGAAGTTTAGACTTAATATATGCAAAGGTATACAATTAGTGACTGTGTTGTGAATAAAACCCAGGTTTTGCTGACTGTAAGGGTCTTAATCATTGTGCACACAGCTTCTCAGGATAGTGAATAAAGTAGTTAAAGTGAATTGGGGGGAATTTTTAATGAATTTTAATTGCCTATACTGTGTAACACAATGCTGAGACCTGACTTATTCACACTATCACCTGTAAAAAGATACCATGGAGATCTATCAAACCCATTCAAAGTCACAGTGTATCCTAGAAAGACACTACAAATATTCCTTTGACTAAAACGAACACCTCAACTACAGATAACTGCATCTATACAATTCTACAACTGACTAATGTTGCCCAAGATTGTCAATATATGTTTTCTTAAAAACTCCTATTATAGAAAAATGAAACAGAATTATTATTAAAAATACACTCAGAAATCTACCACAAGACAGAAAAGGAATGGCATTTTCACTGTGCTATTATATAAACAAGTAAATTTTCCTTTTTAGCATCTGCTGATGGCTTCTATCTCAGCTACTTTTGAAAGAATAAAGGAAAATCTGAATGGCTTCTTCTGCTGTGCTCCCTTATTTCTCATTAATCTTTTCCTTCCTTGAAATGACCAGAGAGAGCAATGAATGGTTCAGGGGAAAGATAATGTTTAAAAGAGGAAAAAAGAATTGCATAGAAAGGTCTACTGAGAGGAAATCTGCCTTTTGCTTAGTCTCATCATGTCCGAAATATACAACAGAGAATACTTACAAATATATCAAAATAAGAAGAGTAATAGTCATATTGCACCACCTCTTTCTCTAACGTGTTCTCAATACCTCCATTCACCTGGGAAGGACAGGAAGAAATGAAAATGAGAGTGTTATGTGCGAAAATAAAACAGGAGAACACACAAGTAAGGTTTTACAAACACTTCTCTATCTTCTTCAGAAGACAGAGAACAACCAGAAATTTTAAAACATGTCAGAACCTTCATATTTCGAACAGAAAAATGGTGAAGGGCATTTCCCACTTCAATTCTGAATTCAACAAATAGATAATGGTGAACAGTGCCCTGCTATAGCTTATATTTTGGCACACTAAAATGTTAAACATGATGTTTTTCTCTTATAAGAGAATGTCTTCAATCATACAAACATGTATTTTGATGGAAGACAATTTAATATTTATCCAGGGTTTCCCTCACTTTCTGATCACTCTTCACTATTTAAGTCTTGGAAGGCCAAGTTGTCCCCTAATCGCTTAGCAAACATCCATGACAACAGCTATCATGACACAGAAGAGAAATGTAAAAAATCTCCCTGGTTGTTCCTATTTGCTCCTAGCATTTCAAAATTCTGCACTCTTGAACAGATAAAAGAACGAAGGCTAAGCTAGACCTACAATCATATGTGACAAAGTTATAGTAGATGATGTAAAGTAAACCTATTATGATAAATTTTCTGTCCTCTCCCAATTCTGTCAAGATGAATTTTAAATGATCAAGTTTAAAATTCTGCATATCAAACTACAAAGAATACTACTTTTTTAAAAGTAGTATTCTTTAAAAAAAAAAAATCAGAAAGGAACATATCTCTGACAGCTAAGAAAGGGCCCAAGCAGACCCTCTGTAACTGTGAGGACCCGTGAATTAGCTGATAATAGGGAACATGATGTACAATAGCAAATTCAAGTTTCCAATCTGTAGTACAGACACTGCTGGTCTTGACAAACCAGTGCAGTTGTCTGAGGACAAATTAGAGGACAATTAACCAGAGATCTGGGTAAAAGAAAAAAGGGGGAAAAGTCAATAAGGAATACCTTTGTACGATTTACTAGTGTGTGTGTGTGTGTGTGTGTGTGTGTGTGTGTGTGTGTGTAAGTTGCTCAGTCGTGTCTGATTCTTTGCAACCCCATGGACTATAGCCCACCAGGCTCCTCTGTCCATAGGGATTCTCCAGGCAAGAATGCTGGAGTGGGTTGCCATGCTCTCCTCCAGGGGATCTTCCCAACCCAAGGATCAAACCCAGGTCTCCTGCATTGCAGGCAGATTCTTTACCATCTAAGCCACCAGTGAAGCCCAAGAATACTGGAGTGGTAGCCTAGCCCTTCTCCAGCAGATCTTCTCAACCCAGGAATTGAACCGGGGTCTCCTGCAGTGCAGGTGATTTCTTTACCAGCTGAGCTACCAGGGATTTACTATGATTTACTAATCGGTCGTATTAGAGTAAAAGTTGACACGAAGAAAGAATCCTTTCAGCTTAGATACCATTTCAAGTACAGTTGACCCTTGAGCAACAGGGATTTGAACTGCATGGGTCCACTTACAGGTGGCTATTTTTCAACTTTAAATATTACAGTCCTACATAGTCCACAGTTGATTGAATCCACAGGTGCAGGGGAATCATGGATATGGAGGGCTGGCTATAGATTATACAATATATCTCCTCCCCTGCACTGTCCAAGGCCAACTGTACTTGTTATAAAAATGGAATATATAATGAACACTATTTTGTACCTTAAATCCTTAAGGAGGCTTAGATTTCTGTGTAATTTGTGCAGAAGAGCTACAGACCTGACTATAAGCCTTTACCAATGAATAGAATTAAAAACCTGGGAGCAAGGAAAAATAATTGAAAACCAACCATCTAGTTTCACTGCTGTGTCTCTCCAGACCAGGGAAACTTAATATCCAAAATATTCTAAAAAATGACTATTCCAAGCAGACTCTGGCAAAGAGGCATTCTCTACCACACAGAAACCAACCCTCCTGGCTGAGAGAACAGGAATTAAAGCTGCTGATACAGTTCTGCAATAACAAGCCAGTAGAAAGAGGTTCTCCTCAGTATCCATAAACTTTAAAATAAACTGTCATTTCCTGTTGCCTTTAGATAGAGAAAGGGCTTCCCCAGTGCCTCAGTGGTAAAGAATCCAACTGCCAATGCAGGAGACACAAGAGACGTGGATTGGGAAGATCCCTTGGAGTAGGAAATAGCAACCCACTCCAGTATTCTTGCCTGGAATATTCCATGGACAGAGTCTGGTGGGCTACAGTCAATGGGGTCACAGAGTCAGACACAACTGAGCATGTGCACAAAAGAAGAACTTAAATAGAGTAAAATCTGTATCCCTAACCCCAACTGGAGAAGGAAATGACAACCTACTCCAGTACTCTTGCCTGGAAAATCCCATGGATGGAGGAGCCTGGTAGGCTACAGTCCATGGGGTCGCAAAGAGTCGGACACGACTGAGCAACTTCACTTCAACCCTAACTTACACTCAAATTTCCTTCAAAATCTTGGCCTCTAGTACAAGATGTCCCAAACAGATTCATCTTTAATTTCACATGGACCCCCCTTCTCAATCATGGTTCTGTCAGAACTGGTACTGTTATTCTAGATTCTGTCCTTAGAAATCCTAAGAGTCATCTTTGGATACTGGGGTGATAAAATCAGCTTATCAACAAATCATTATATTTCTTCCTTTAGTATGTCTCTCAAGTTAGCTGTTTCTTTTCTACTTCCACAACCTTCCGTGGAGTTCCTCCAAAAACTTCTGAGTTAACGTTCTTACTGTCAATCTGCCTGGAATTTAATATGCAAACCACTGCTATGAACTTGATCCATTCACCAAGTATTTGCTGAGCACCTAGTGAGTGCCAAGGACTATTCTACACACAGGAAATACTTCAGTAAACAAATGAATATCTGTCTTTGTGGAACTAACATTCTAGCAAGTGCAGACAGATAACACATAAGAAAATCAGAAAAAAAGGAAAAAAGAAAATCAGTGCTAAAAGGACAGAAGCAAGACAGTGTGGCGGAATAACTGTTGACTCCTTTGTGATCAGTGGTCATAGAAATCTTCCCTTGGTGACTGATTTTAAATGAATTAAATCAGTTGAAATGAGTGATACTAGCATAGTAAGACAAAATCTACATCAAGATGAAGGAAATGAACCAATTCATATAGAAGAATGGGTCTAAGACAGAAGAGAGCTTTGTTCCATTCTGTGAATAGAAGTCTGGCTGACCTAGGTGGGCCAGGAACCAAGGGTGGGAAAGGAAATTGGGGTTGGCTTCTTGGGGGCTTTGGATTTTAAGTGCTCTGATAGGTTAGTGAAAAGTTTTAAACAGAAAATGTTATCTGATTTATATTTCTACTTATTCTACTTTTAAAAGTCACTCTGGCTTCTATCAGAATGGATTTGGGGAGGGCAAGAGTAGAATCCAGGACTTCCCTGGTGGCTCAAATGGTAAAGAATTTGCTTGCAAAGCAGGAGACCTGGGTTCGATCCCTGGGTTGGGAAGATCCCCTGGATAAGGGAATAGCTATCCACTCCAGTATTCTTGACTGGAGAATCCTATGGACAGAGGAGCTTGGTGAGCTACAGTCCATGGGGTCACAAAGAGTTGGACACAACTAAGCCACTAACACATACACACACAAGCATGGAAGCAGGTAAACTGGTCAGGCTCAGACAGGGCGCCATAGTTTGGATGAGTTGCTTGGTCAAGGGTGGGTAATGGTAGAAATGGAAAGAAGAGGTTATGTTGTGAGTGTGTTTTGCAGGCGGATTTGACAGGCCTTACTTTTAAGGATAGGAGGCATGAGAAAGACAAAATAAACCAAGCAAATCAATCAAGGATGAGTCTTAACCATTGGCCTGAGCATCTGGGTATCATTTCCTGTTAAAGAACAAAGCTAAGGAAAGCAGGGATGTGTGTGTCACTGGGAAGATGTCACGTTAAGCATCCAAACAGATACAGCAGGTAGGTCATGATGTGATGTGGAGTATGAGTCATTAACTTCTGGAAGATCTCAAAACTGTGTTTTCCAATCTGCTCTAGAATCTATCTCAGCTCACAACTGCAGTAAGTCCAACACTTCTCTGTAGCTGTTTTAATATTTTCAATAGTCTGGAACCAACTTACCTAGACAATTTTGTTTCCTATGGGAACCTTATTTCTAGCCAGGCTAATATTTTCTCTGTGTCTGCCCCTGTCCCCCCCGCAAACCATACACACACACACACAAGCACACTCTTGCCTCAGTGCTTCTGTTCACCTCCTTCACCAAACTGTCTCCTCACTGGTCCCACCATCTGATCCTACATCATCCTTCTATCCCCAATTCCTTCTACCCACACACAATTCCTTCCATACACAATTCAGTTCATCTCCTCCACTCACTCTTCAGATAATTCCAATCCACTGAACTCTTCCAGTGAATTGCTGTTTTCACTGGTGATCACAGTTTAACCACAGAACATAGTGACAGTGAAATAATAAAATCAGAATCAGTAGGATAATAAACACCTGAAACGTAAGTGTAACAGTAATGAGAGGATAATAAGCAACTTGTTTATTTCTGTTTCTGGGTACAACTTACTTTTAGTGTGTGTGGCTGTTGTGTCCCAATTCTGCGACCCTATGGACCCTATGGCCTGATAGCCTCCTCTGTTCATGGAATTTTCCAGGCAAGAGTACTGGAGTGGATAGTCATTTACTACCACAGGGGCTCTTCCTGACCGGAGGATCAAAAACCCATGTCTCTTGCCATCTCCTGCATTGGCAGGCAGATTCTTCACCACTGCACAACCTGGGAAGCCCTAAAATTTACTTTAGGGCTTTATATAATCTATAGGGCTTTACACAATCTATAGTTATATAGAGCTTCATAACTGCCAAGGGGCTGTGGTATATATCTTATTATTTGATCCTTACAAGAAGTCACAAGGAAGGCAAGACAGGTATCAGCTCAGTTACCTGACTGAGAAACCAAGGTTCAGAGAACTTAAATGGCTTGCCTGAGGCCACACAGCTGGTCATGATGGCTCCAAGGCAAACCAGAAGCATCCTGGCCCTTTCAAATACATCAGTTGGAAAATATAGTAAGACAGGCAATAAGCACGGATAATGGCCTTTCTTGATCTATAATCTTAACCCAGGTATCAAAAGCTGAGAAAGAAAAATGATTTCTTTTCTGCTGCCATTTTGATCCCCATCCCTGTCAGTCTAAGAGTCTAGGGGAAAAGAGAAATAGAATCTTCAGGCACACCAAGCCAACAGTGAATTCTAGATCTAATTTGAGAAATCAGTCTACTCAGGCATGTACCAAAAGGTCTGACACAGAACCAGAACCATCCCTTCAACCGGACCCAACGAAATCAGCCACCCCAAGGTCTTTGAGCAGGAAAATTAACCACGGTGCTCTTCGGCTGCTCCAGCTCGCCCAGGCCGTGTGTTCCAGGCTGGGTTGGTGCCAGTCAGCTCCCTGGAGCCAGGAGGAAAGTGGCCAACTTGGAAATTGTATGTGAAGGCAAAGTATTTTGGTTATTGCTATGATTGCTTAGAACATCTGGGCCCTCATATTCCTTTGAAGGCCTAAGTTCCCTTTATGCTGTTTCTTTCCTCTTTTAAAGATTAACACCAGGAGGCAATATAAGATACCTGTTATATCTCTTCAGCTAAACTTTAAATCTGTAGCTTTCTGTGAAGCCTGCAACACCTCAATCAGAATCCTGTGTCTTGGCACTCAGTAAATGTATAAGCATGTAAAAATAACAAGGGACCTGAGTGATTAGAGAGGTTTACAGAAACAGACAACAAAAGAAAAGGGATGGTCAGGACTGACGATTCTAAACAAATAGAACTAGAAAATTAAATGTGCCTTTAGAGGAAAAAAATAGCCTCTCTAAGAAAGTCAAGATATACTATCTTAAAGATCATATACTCTTTTTTGAACTTTTTACAAATCGGGAAACTGGCAGTCAGAGGAAAAGTGAGGATAAAAACACATTTCTCAATTGCTAAGGCCTGGTGATTTTTCATTTATAACAAGTTGCATGCAGATGGAAACAGGTCCCTTATGATGAATGAAACAGGGAGCATTCCACTTACTTCACTTCCATTCTAATTTCCTCAAAGCAGTAAGGAAGGAAGGAAGGAAGGGAGAAGTGTAACCCCATGACCCACCACAGCCCCAAACCACAGCTTCTCTTACTTAAAACGCACTCAGTGTGATCATATCAGTAGCAGACCAACAAACGCCTTGATTTTGTGCTATCACTATAATAATGTTAAGTGTGCTTCCTTAAAACTGTTAAGCTTTCCTATTAAAAGGTGTATTTCTTTTTCATCTCTCATTCCACAGCTGATTGTTTTGAAAATATATCAAATGAAATATGTTCTTTGATGCAACACATAGTAAAAAGAGACACTTGAAATTACTGTTGTCGTATCACCAGCTTCTCTGGCTTTCAATAATAATAGGGCACACCCACAGAGTTAGATTAAAAGAAGGACAATCTGTGAACAGAAACCTAACAGCAGATTCATATTGCACATGACCTTGATTCTAGAGCCAATCTTCTCTTCTTAAAAAAAAAAGCTTTTTATTTTCTAATATAAGTATATATCTGTTTTCAAAAAGAGCTTTATTCCTCTATTAGAATTTATGATGAAATTAAATGACTCCAATGATGCTAATCATTAAGAGTCTAAAATCTAAAACAGAAATTCTTGGTATGAATCAGAATGCTAATCGCTTTAGATTAAGACACTCACTCTATTATGAGGCAAAATTAAAAATAATTTTCTAACAGGAATCTCAGCATCCTTTCATATTTTCTATATTTTAATAAATTTCTTGTAAAGCACCTAGCACCATGCCTGCAAATAGCAACCTCTTAATAATAAACAATGGCTAATAACTATTGCTACCTAGGCTTTAGCAAATATTTCTTTGAAATAAATGAATTGCTGAAAGTAAAGGAAACAGACAATTTTTGCCTGAGAGGAAAGCATTCTGAAAGAGCTCCTCCCTGTGCTTATAAGAAATATAAACAGTCAAAGGCACGGTTTTCAAGAAAACAGATATATTGGGTAAATAAAATATATTACTAAAGTGAGTATCACCTGTTTATTTTTACTTTTATGAAGTGTAACAACTAGAGAACTTAAAATTACATTCAAGGCTTGCATTGTATTTCACTAGGACATTGGAAAAGACCCTGATGCTGGTTAAGATTGAGGGCAAGAGGAGAAGGGGGCGACAGAGGATGAGATGGTTGGATGGCATCACTGACAGTGCACGTGAGTCTGAGCAAACTCAAGGAGATAGTGAGGGACAGGGAAGCCTGGTGTGCTACAGTTCACGGGGTCACAAAGAGTCAGACACGACTGAGCGCATGAACAAGGACAGTACTGGTCTAGACAATTATTTGGCAATATAACCACAGAAAGCTGACAAAAGAAACCTCCACATGTCTCTAGGATTTCTTCTGGATAAAATATGAATAAATAGTCTCTTTGAAAAAAGATAAAAAATAAGTGCATGCAAAAATCTTAAATGTAGGAACTACAAAGTAGATGTAACATTAAAACATATTCTAGAAGCATGCTACACTTTTTTGAAGCAAGGACCAGCACTTTTTTTTTTTTCTTTAGAAGGCCAGGGGATAAAAAATTTTCCCATTGTGGCCAAATGGACTTTGTCGAAACTACTGAACTCAACCACTCAGTACGAAAGTCAGCCACAGACAATATGTAAACAGATGGGCAGGGCTATGTTGCAATAAAACTTTATTTATAAAACCAGGCCACCTGAATTCGGTTCTCAGACTGCAGTTTGCCAACTCCTGTTATAAAATAAAACCCCATGAATTCAACTTTCATAACAAAAAAATACATTTTAAACTAACTAGGTTTGTTTTAAACAATAACAGTAAAAAACAAGGAAAGTTCAAATCAACTGGAGAAGATCAAGAATGCCTCATTTCAAAGAAAGACGGAATTCATGAAAGTGAGACAGAAATGATGAGAAAAGTAAGAAACAACTTCGTCTCTGGAAACAATTCATATAATGTCACAGAAAACAAAAACAAAACCCACTTACATTTAACTCTATTATCCACAGTAATGTTACAAATAAGAGGTCAAAGGTGACAAACAAACAGAAAGTCCTCCTGACATCAGATATGCCCTTCTTCTCCCTTCCTTCATAGGACTCGATCCTGGCCATGAGCTGCGTAGGGTTGACGGAGTGGACGTCGCGCACAGAAGCGTGTGAGCTCTGACTCCCCGTGAGAGTATTCTCCATGTCTTCTGGCAGGGAGTTCATCCTGCAGGAGGGTTAAAGGAGCCTCTCGCCAACTTCACCATCCCTCGAGGGAAGAGATCTTTGGGGAACGGAAGAGAGACATCACATTAAATCAGAGCCCACCTGATACTGCAGTGTGACCCCCATCCCCGTGCAACAGTCCATCTCTCTGAGCATCAGGGTGTCTGAACTGAAGACACTTCTGTCCTGATGAAGACACAGTGAGAAAGTGAAATGAGAAGCAATTCTTGATGTTATCCATCGATACTACTCCGAAAAAAACTGTTATGGAAAAGACTGTCAATAAAGAAGAAAACAAATTTACAGTAAATGGTAAAGACAGGTTGTTAACCACAACAAAAATGTGTGCCTGGAACCTGGAGCATGCCACTGGGTGAACAAGCCAAGGCAGCTCCCTTGCTGACTAGGCAGAAAACTTCTACAATTCTGTCAGTGTCACTCCCTGTGGACCAGGAAACATTTACCGAACAGCTTCACTGAGAGCATGTAACAAAAACACATAAATCAGCTATGAAAAAATGTACTTCCTATAGAGGAACTGCTTTCCACCACAGGTATCTAATAAACCAAATTTGCATTTCTGTTACCTGTTAATAAGTACGTTTCCGCATCTCTCCTTAGAAAAGAACTATGCCCACCCTAAGAAGTTTACCATATGCAAACACCCCACTGATAACTGCAACAATCACTGTCCCTAATGGAGACACAGGATCCCTCCCCTCAAGGCCAGCATGTGCTTCTAAACTAAATAAAAGATTGGAAATATGAATGATCTGATCTCCCCAAGGATGGGGCAAAGTCAGCAAATAGGGAGTATTACGCTGGATGGTATTTTTCTTTGCTAACTATTCTGGTTTCCTTTCCTACATTAGCTCTCCCTGAGGGAGGATTATACACCCCCGGTTCTGCTGAACCTGGTGCCTTCCTTTGGCCAGTGTAATGTGTGTCACTTACGTCCAGAGCTTAACCAGTGCAAGGCTCCCATGCTCTTCTTTCTGCCACAATGCGGTGAGTGGCAAAGTCCAGAGAAAGAACACTTTTCATGTGGGCAAAATACCACTTCAAAACATTGCTGGAATTTCCCTAAAGTCTCTCTATCTTTACACCTGGCTTTTCATTTCTCTCCTCCCCACACTCATTTCTCTCCATCCCCATACTCAGGAACAAAAGTGCTTCCCACATGTTCATACAGTGTAGTGATTTAATGACATAACATTTTTGAAAGCAATTTGGTTATATGACCTATGATACTTTAAAATATTTAAATACTTTAAATACTTTAAAATATTTATATTTCTTGATCCTGTAACCCTACTTCTGGTAATCTAAAGGAACTTAACTGTAGACCTTCAAGGCAAAAGTTGATCTGTGTCATTAGAGGCTGGGTCAGTGATTACTCCCAAGCAAAAGGAAGGAAAAAGTGACTAGCGGGCACAAGCGTGGTCTTGGCTTGAGTCCTGCTAATAGGGCTGTACTTGTTTTTTAAATAATTTATTGTCATATCAATGGCTCAAATCCACTAAACTGTACAGAAAATCTAAAGAAGTCATAAATCAAACAGAGGACTGTTTTTTGGAAGAAAACCATTTGCAAGGTAATTAGATCCTTTTCTTAGTCTTACTCATTCTCCTTTCCCCTCATCAATGAAAAAGGATAGCAAACACCAATAGCCGAGAAATCTGAGGCTATTTCCAACTGAAAACTGACATCATGCAGCGTTGTACACCTGACTTGGAAAATGAGAATCATTACCTTATTTTTCATACGTGTGTTTATATAACTGCTAATTAGCTAGAATGTTTAGATGCTATTTGCAATGGCTTTAATAGTAAAGTTACCCATGGCACAGACTGCTCTGAGAAGCTTGACTCTTATCAGATGGACCTCTGTTTGGGACAGACTGAAATTTTAAAAGGGAGTGAAAGCTTCCTTTTAATGAGTAAAGTGGAAGATACTTCTAAAGCCTCTCTTCTGCTCTACAACTGCAGGACTTCACCTTAACCATGTCCTTCAGAAAGATTCGGTTCAAGTGTCAATTCCTTCAGGAAGACTTCCTGGAAATACTCCCCACATTCCTATCTCCTTTTCTGCTCTACGACTACAGGACTTCACCTTAACCATGTCCTGCAGAACTATTCAGTTCAAGTGTCAATTCCTTCAGGAAGACTTCCCTGAAATACTCCCCACATTCCTATCCCCAGGCAAGGCCAAGTACATCTCTTCCAAGCTCCCATAAGCTTGTGGATATGCCACTTAAGATAAAAGTTGGCTTAAAGCTCAACATTCAGAAAACGAAGATCATGGCATCCGGTCCCATCACTTCATGGCAAATAGATGGGGAAACAGTGGAAACAGTGTCAGACTTTATTTTTTGGGGCTCCAGAATCACTGCAGATGGTGATTGCAGCCATGAAATTAAAAGACGCTTACTCCTTGGAAGAAAAGTTATGAGCAACCTAGATAGTATATTCAAAAGCAGAGATATTACTTTGCCGACTAAGGTCTGTCTAGTCAAGGCTATGGTTTTTCCAGTAGTCATGTATGGATGTGAGAGTTGGACTGTGAAGAAAAATGAGCGCCGAAGAATTGATGCTTTTGAACTGTGGTGTTGGAGAAGACTCTTGAGAGTCCCTTGGACTGCAAGGAGATCCAACCAGTCCATTCTGAAGGAGATCAGCCCTGGGATTTCTTTGGAAGGAATGATGCTAAAGCTGAAACTCCAGTACTTTGGCCACCTCATGCGAACAGTTGACTCATTGGAAAAGACTCTGATGCTGGGAGGGATTGGGGGCAGGAGGAGAAGGGGATGACAAAGGATGAGATGGCTGGATGGCATCACTGACTTGATGGACGTGAGTCTGAGTGAACTCCAGGAGTTGGTGCTGGACAGGGAGGCCTGGTGTGCTGCGATTCATGGGGTCGCAAAGAGTCGGACACGACTGAGTGAACTGAACTGAACTAACTCGCCCATCTCTCCTACTAGCTGAAGTGTTCCTTAAAGCCCTCCAATTTGATTTACACACCCTTGTGTCCTTAGGGACCACCTCAGCACATATGCAGCAGAAACAAAACAGATATTGACTAGATAAATCCTGCCTAGCATCTAGCCCACACAATAATGCAGAGTAGGCTCTCGGAAACCTCTATTTCTCATTTTTGAGGAAGAGTTTGGATATTTTCCCAGATACAATGCAGAAAGTATTAAACACGCAGTTCTTGTACTGAGTCCTCTCTGGAGTTGGCTTGAGGAAAGCTATGCCTCTCTAAAGAGGTGTTAAGTACTGATCAGCTGTACATATGGGGGCCTGAATCTACAAAGCAGGGTTTATTCCAATGATGGAAGGAGCATGGGAAAGGGGGCAAGTGAGGAAGAGTTGAGTGGAGGGTTATATAATAAAGAAAAACATCATCTTATTTTTCTCTAGAATTTGTGTCAGGAGATGAGAATCCTCTTTTGTTGTCCTGGTTTTTGAAAAGGAGATTCATATCTTAATTGTTTTATCTGGATAGGTAAGGCTCCTCCTCTGTGTTGGCTATTTTGACAGTCAAGCTGTGTTCACAAACCACTCCCAAATTCTGAGGCTTAAAACAATCTACAATTTATTCCCAGGTTCATGGGTCTAGTTCAGTTCAGCTGATCTAGTCTGAGCCCAGCTGGCGATTCTGCTTCAGGCGATGCGTCAAAGAGCTTGGCTTCAAACTGTATGTTGGGTCTAAGTCTGTCTTTGACTGTCCTGTCTGTCTTTCCCCTTGGTCCAAGATGACCTAGGGCACGTTCTCTTCATGGCAAATGGCAAGAGCACAGGAGACAAGCTCAACCATGTAAGCACAGTGGAATCTCGGTACACATTATGTTTGCTCATATTATATTGGTTAAAGCCCAAAGGGCATGAAGCTGAGATGTATACACTCCATCCAAAGACGAGAAGAAGGTAAGTGAGTATTTGCTGACAAATATTCCAATCTATCACAGCTGTCAATGTTCTAAATTAGGAGTCAACAAACTGTAGCCTGTAGGTCAAATGCGGCAGGCTACTTGTTTCTGAATGCAGAGGTTTTATTAGAATACCACCACACCCATTCCTGTGGTTGGTATCGATTGCTATGGATACTTTCACATGAAGAGAGCGGAAGGGAATAGTCACAACCGAGATTATATGGTTCACAAAGCCTAAAATACTTCATTATTTGTAATTTTCTAAAAAGGGGGACTGCTGCTTCCATCACCTTCTCAGAGAGGAGCTAGCTGAAATTTAGAGTTACTGTGTTGTAATCAGCAAAAAGTAGGCTAATTGATGAATATTAATTTTTCCAATGCATGCTCTGATTCTTCAATGAGGAAAAACTTCTAATTCCTTCTCCTCTTTATTTTTCCATAGGTGGCCCTCATGACACAGCACAGCTCAGGCACAGGTGGTCTTATCTCATGCTGGCTTACCTGAGGGCCACTTTAGCAGTACTTTTAGCCCAATACACGGGTCTCTGCCTTATTCTATTCCCTTAATCCCACACCACTAGAGCTGGAGAAAAACACTGTCCCATCTATAATGGTAGCTTCCTAAACAATAATACCCTTAACACTTGGAGAAAAACAAAAATCCGAGATACTTTTGCTTCCAGAAAGAAGAGCTTACATCTTCGAGCGGCTCTATCTTTGAGATGTCTCCAGGCTGGCTGTAAAGCTGGTTGGCCAAAACTTCAGCTCCATCTGCTTCGACTCAGAATTGATATACTACCCAGATGGTAAACAGCAGCTGCTCTGGGGCAGTAGCCACCACAGCAAGCATTTTACACATGTCCAACAGGCTCCTGGGAGAAGAGGAAAGGGCCTCTGGGCGCCTACTGAAGTGAAGAAGTGAAGTGAAGTCTCTTACTTGTGTCCGACTCTTTGCGACCCCACGGACTATAGCAGGCTCCTCTGTCCATGGGATTTTCCAGGCGATAGTACTGGAGTGGACTGCCATTTCCTTCTCCAGGAAATCCTACTGGTGGCAGTCAAATCAAATCTCTCAACCCAGGCTCCCAGCCTTCTTCTCTGAACTACTTCCGGCCACAGCAAGACACTGTATGTTCTACCCCAAGAGAGAATGTGAGAATAACAGACACTAAAAACACTTAACTCAGCAAGACCTTAGTCTTCAACGTATCCAGAGGCCTGGGGAGCAGATTTGGCTTACAGAAATGTTTTGCTTGGTCTTGTACAGGATTTCTAAAGATTTTGAACTAATTGCTAACATTTTAAATAATGAGCTTTCAAGTAAAATTCCAGATGTCTAGCTTCTCTGGAAAAGTTAAAAGACACAGAATGGCCAGGCCTGCATTCCCTTACCATGAGAACAAAGCCAAGAAACTGCTGAGCTCTTCAGATGGAGCCCACACTCTCCACTTGGCCTCAGCCTCGACCTTGCCTGGGGGCATCCAAGTCCACCACTCTGATTTACTCCCCCTCCCTTGCTTGACAGGCAGAAAGTCCTACAACTGAAGGTTGTGTCTCAAGGTGCTATTTCACAGCTTTCCTCATGCTTGTTATTGAAATTATTCTTGCCTAGAAAGGTTTGCTTACAGATGGAGAAAACACAAAAGTAGCAGCTGAGGCCTACGTGGATTATGAGGATTCACCCATCCAAAAAATATTTCAAGACATATTTGAGGATTAAGACTTGGGTCTTCCACTTCCTCCCTCTCTGTCGGATTCCTGGAAGGAAACAGGAGGGGCATAAGAAGGTGTTCAAACGGCCCTTGGGATACAGTGACTGGGCTTGTCCCTAAAGACCAGAGCTGCCTCAGGGGTGCCCACTCTGTCCCAGGACTGGGTTTCTCAGGGGGCGGGAAGCACCTTGAGTTGGCTCTCCTCTTGCAAGGCCCAGCACCTGTTATGAGACCTGGTACATGATGATTTTTTTTAAAGTCCTGTTTAGAGCTGACAGTTTCCAAAATGAAAACAGCTAGAAGTGGAGAACGGGAATAACATGGGAGTAACCTGACATTTACAAGCATAATGTGCCAGGATGAGGAAAAGGCATGATAGCTAAAAAAACACAGATGCTTTCAGAGTAAGCATGCACAGAGAAGACAGTGCTGTGGAAAGGAAGCTAATCCAGAGTATCAGAAAAACATAATAGACAACCTTCCTATTCTAAAGGTATCACTGTGAGATGAGGAAAAGTTCTGCATGCCTAAGAAGACCTGGGGATTCTACATGTCAGAATTCAACTAACTATTCAAACTTTCAAAAATAAAAACTTCTATTTTGTATCTGTTTAGATGAGCTGCTTATATTTTTAGAATATCCCAAAGTTGCTTTGCAGTAAAGATATTCTAAGCAGTAACAACAACAAATGATTCATTGTCCTGGGCTTCCTGATTCTAATGCTCTAGTGTGTCCATTCTACCTTGGAAGGTAAAGAAAGACCTGGTAGAACTCTGATGACAGTGGCTTTAGTAGAAAGTCTGGCAGTGGCCCAGGTTAGGAAGCTAATGAATTTGTGTTACACTCCAGCTTCCTGGGCTAGAGGATTATCACAATGAAGAACTACAGGAAGTTTAACAAAATCAAGATAAACAAACCTGTTTTTGGCAAATGTCCACTACCATTATGCTCACATTTCAAAACAGCCCTGGCTTACTTTATGTCTTATATACTCCAAGTTAAATACAATGTCTAGAAAAGCAGTTCTAAAATCTAGACAATAGGATTGAAATTTAAAACACCTTCACATCACTTCCAAATTAGCAGCTGTAGCAATAGGAAATTACTGTATAGAGAAGTCTGGAAAATAAAGTTATTTTAAGTTAATAAGTAAAAAAAAAAATTTAAGCATCTAAATAAAATCACTCACCAACTGTTCGATATAAATTTTAAAATCTTTCCTGAATCAAGGAGTCAAATTTTTCCAGCAGATTCCTATTAATTTTCCAACTGAAAATGAGTGAAATACTTAGAAGAAGAAAAAAAAAAATCTATGTGTATGTATAAAACTCTACTGGGCGTTTTATAGATTTGCCTATATCACCAGGACTATAACAGGAAATTAAGATAATACTGTCCTCTGAAAGTTAAACCATAAAATCAACACATAGTGAATCAGAGTAGATGTGCTCCATCCTGAAAGACACAAAATGGCTCACAGGCCAAGAAACAAGAGCAAGGTGACTGGACATATGTTCAAAGGTAGGAACATGCCCACCAGAAAGAGGGGTGGTCAGTCTGCAAAACACAGGGAAAACAGGGTCATGAAAAAATGGCAGCTGTGCCCAGCCTGGCACTGTTCAAATAGGGGCACCTTGTCTATTGGATTTTAAATCTTCAACACACTGGCTAGATGATTCCTACCATTACTATGATGGCATCAGGGCATCATCAGTGTCTTTTCGTTACTGAACAATTTAATAATTCCCGACATGCCTCCTACAACCTGTCATAATTCTGTGCTTCTTATTAAGATGCAACAGGGAAACAGCACACCAGTTAGCCTGAGATTAAACAGCCTACATAGCAGTTACATTGTTAACTGCAGATTCTGAGATGTGAGTTTACCTGTGTGAGGAAGTGCCCCTTCTCATAGGGCTCTGGACACAGAGGCTGACAAAATCAAGTTTTTCAGTCAACAAGAAAGATGGCTGGACTCAGAGCCAACAAAGTCACGAATGTGATACCACTGAAAAGCTTTTTTGGGGAGGTGAATGTTGAGACGTCTCCTGATGACCCTCAGTGGTATTATCATGCAAAATTGCTCGAGTGGCTCCTAGAGATATCACCCAGAGACCATCTTAGTGATGGTTAGCCACCATAACAATTAGCATATCCTCTATACAGTATGCAAGTGGGAATACTGCAAAAGAGAATTATAGAAAGGTTGTATCATCACGCCAGTATTCTTCTAATATCTCTTCATAAGCTTACATGTGATAATCATTTTTCTTAAGTAGACTTATTAACTGAATGACAGTTACCAAGCTCAACCCAAAGCAGTAAGAACTGAACTTGACTATGTGATGATGATACAATATTTGCTTATTCTCAATCTGACTTGCAAGCATTTAGGTAAGATTACAAATTCATACTCAATAAAAAGCCAGGGAAGGTACATAGTTCACTTAGAGATTTTTAATAAGTACACAAAAACTTAAAAGCTCAAGATGCATAAAGTTCTGAAGATACTCTGAAGCTACATACTCTTAACCTAAGCAACTGGAGAAGGCAATGGCACCCCACTCCAGTACTCTTGCCTGGAAAATCCCATGGACGGAGGAGCCTCGTAGGCTTACAGTCCATGGGGTTGCACAGGATCAGACATGACCGAGCAACTTCACTTTCACTTTTCACTTTCATGCACTGGAGAAGGAAATGGCAACCCACTCCAGTGTTCTTGCCTGGAGAATCCCAGGGACTGCAGAGCCTTGTGGGCTGCCGTCTATGGGGTCACACACAGTCAGACACGACTGAAGTGACTTAGCAGCAGCAACCTAAGCAACTATAGCTACAATCTGGTAGTAGTCTAATATATCTGAAGGGCTTCCCAGATGGTGCCAGTGGTGAAGTATCTACCTGCCAATGCAGGAGACACGGGTTTGATCCTTGGGTCAGGAAGAGCCCCTAGAGGAGGGCATGGCAACCTACTCCAGTATTCTTGCCTGGAGAATTCCATGGACAGAGGAGTCTGATGGGCTACGGTCCTTAGAGTCGCAAAGAGCCAGACATGACTGAAGCGTTAGCACACATGCTCACACACACAATATAACTGAAATCAGGTTTAAGATTTACCAATCAGTATCCATGTACTCCTTATGAGAAAGAACAGAAATACAAAACGCATCTTTAAAAACTAACAAAATGCAAAAGCTTACTTAGTGATAGATTATAATCATAATGGGAAGCTTTACTTTTTTATCTATTTAGTGAGTTAAAGACACAAATGGATATAGATTATTCAAACACTGTAAGTTTTAACACTGTAAGTTTATTAAACACTGTATTTTTTCAACCCTACAACCCTACATACATATATGCTATTTTAAGGATATAATATGCCATGTTCAAAATATTGATCATAAAGCTAGACTATTAAAAATATATAATTTGGCAAGCCTTTCAATTAGGTGCAAAATACAGAATAAATAATAAATAAATAAATAAGTTTTCTAAAATAACTACTGAGATAAAAATAGTTAAAAATTAAAAGACTACTTAGAAAATACAATGGAATGCTGTCAAAATTAGGCTTATTATCAAATTCACTCCTTTAAAGTGCACATGAAATTAAAAGACACTCCTTGGAAGGGAAGTTATGACCAACTGAGACAGCATATTAAAAAGCAGAGACATTACTTTGCCGACTAAGGTCCATCTAGTCAAGGCTATGGTTTTTCCAGTGGTCATGTATGGATGTGAGAGTTGGACTGTGAAGAAAGCTGAGTGCCAAAGAACTGATGCTTTTGAACTGTGGTGTTGGAGAAGACTCTTGAGAGTCCCTTGGAATGCAAGAAGATCCAACCAGTCCACCCTAAAGGAGATCAGTCCTGGGTGTTCGTTGGAAGGACTGATGCTGAAGCTGAAACTCCAATACTTTGGCCACCTCATGCAAAGAGTTGACTCCTTGGAAAAGACCCTGATGCTGGGAGGGACAAGGGACAGGAGGAGAAGGGGACGACAGAGAATGAGATGGCTGGATGGCATTACCAACTCGATGCACAGGAGTTTGGGTAAACTCCGGGAGTTGGTGATGGACAGGGAGGTCTGGCGTGCTGCGATTCATGGGGTCGCAAAGTCGGACATGACTGAGCGACTGAACTGAACTGTAAGTGCTCTAATTATTTTTCAATATAGCATAAGATTAAAGAATTAGGCATTTAAACAATAAAGTTATAAAAGCTCTCAGTATCCCATGGGGAAAAAATTAAAAAATGAAAAACAATGGTACAATTAATAAATAAATTCAAACCAAGAATGATGATAATTGTTTCAATCTGAGTGATTGCTACAATGTAATTCATTATATTAAACCCCCTATTTTTGTACATGAATGAATATTTCCACAAATTTAAGTTACATACATAATCACCCACCCCCCCAAATCAAAACCTAGCTTGGGGAGAGGAGATTAAGAAAGGAATACACAGATCATAATATAAATAGGAGAGGCTATTTTTCAAAGTGTAAGTGATACTCTATATGCATCACATTTAAAAATCATAAATAAGTCAATACAAAAGAAATATATATGATGCACCAAGAAGACATAGATGGCTTGGACAGAATGAATCTTCATGAAAAAGTTGACACAGAATCACCTAGAGTCAGAGTATGCCAGAAGTTTCAAAATTTGAAATAAAGATAAACAAACATTAAAAAGAAAGAAAAGCTGTCCCATCATTAAACAAAGTTAGCACAATCCTAACATAATCTGACCAACAACACACAAGAACAAAAGAACACAAGTATAAACCTAGCCCACCTATTAACTATCATTATATTATGTAAGAGTGGATGCCTTATATTAACATAATAAAATCCTTCCCTCAATCAGGCACAATTCTGAGTACTTAACACACATTATGCCATTTAAGTTTCACAGTAGCTCCCACAAGTAGGTCCCACGTATTAGAATGTATTCCTGAAACATCACAAAAATAAGTCAAAATTCATATGAAAGAAAAAAACTAAACCTAACTGGAAGGCACATATTTCTGTTTACACATTAAAATGTTTCACTGCATTTTGAAAGCATGCATGCATACAATTTAAACTTATGTGGGCGGAAGAACTTTGAAATTATATATGTTTTGACTGGTTTCAAATCTTGGAGCGGGGAACCCTACCTTTCCACAAAGATATCCACCATCTTCCACTTCAAAAAAAAAAACAAAACTATGGCTCTCTCAAGTCTCTTATTCCCCAGGTTTTGAAACATATGTGATAATGAGAAAAGCTGAAGGAAAATCACTGTAAGCTGAAGGAAAATCAGTGTAAGCAACTGACAATCAGTGTCAGGAGACAAGGAAAAACTTGTTCCAGGGTCAAACGTGTGGAAATAGAGGTCACAAGATTATTCATCAGGAGAAGCCAGAAACATGGACTCTAACACCAAATTTCTCAAATATTAAGCATTAGTTCAATTAAATCAATAATAAGCATACTGATAGTCAAGGAAAACTCATGACAGACAAGCCACTGTGTGGCCTGTACTTCCCTAAGCTTCTCTGCAAGGAAAAACTTGCGTTAAAAAAAATATATCTACAGATGATAAAGATACCATCGAAATTTAGTTGCAAAAGAAAGCTATTAATCAGTTGTTCAAGTACGTGGAGAAAGAAATCTATGCATCAAAATACATTGAAGACTTTACTAAAAAGTTAACAAAGCAAAATCATTACTATGGTTTATGCAGCAGAAGAAACTGTGGTAAATAACATGATTTTGGGATGAGGGATTCCATCTTAGAAAATCTACAATGGGAAACAAAACTGAATACATAAAAATCAAGTTTTTATTCAAAAACATTAGACGCTAAACAAGAATATGGAAAGACAGGTCGTTAAAATCTTAAAATTCAGCTTGAAAATGGGCAAAGCACATCAAAGCACAAAAGAAAACTAAATTTGTTAATAAACTAATGTAAATCTCACCCAATACCTATTCATTATTTAGGGAAGCAAATTAAATTCACAAGATTATTTATTAAATACTTTTCTGGGACCTTCAGGTAGAGGTCAAATTTCTTAATCTTGCCTAACCTAATATGGCTTACTTCCTCCAACCTCTCCAGAACCACTGCAGCACACCACAAATCACAAGCTTGCGTTCCCTAGAAGAATTACCTGGGTCACACAGCCTGTGGCATAAGCCTTCTTGGAGGAGGTCACCATTAACCCCACCACAGAGCCGCCAAGCAGACACCCACAAACTGAAGAACAATTATACTAAAGAAATTCTCACACTGTTAGGAGAGTTCTAGGACCCACAACAGATTTCCCAACCTGGGGATCTGGCAAAGGGACTGAGAACCCCCAGGGAATTTGTCTTTGGAGGCCAGGGGGATTTGATTACAGAATTTACACAGGACTGGGGAAACACTCTTGAAGGGCACAAACAAAACCTTGTGCACACCAGGACTCAGGAGGAAGGAGCAGTGACCCCACAAGAGACTGACCCAGACTTGCCTGTGAGGGTCCAGGAGTCTCCAGCAGAGGCTAGGGTCAGCAGTGGCCTGCAGCAGGTTCTGGAGCACTGAGTCCAGCAGTGCAAGCATGGGACCTTTTGAAGGGGGGGTCACCATTATCTTCATTACCTCCACCAAGGTTTGTTCTCAGATCTAACAGGGAGGGGACACAGTCCCGCCCATCAACAGAAAATTGGGTTAAAGATTTAACTGAGCATGGCCTCACCCATCAAAACAAGACCTAATTTGCCCCACAGGCAGTCTCTCCCCTCAGGAAGTTTCCATAAGCCTCTTATCCTTCAGAGAGCAGACAGAATGAAAACTAGAACCACAGAAAACTAATCAAGCTAATCACATGGACCACAGCCTTGTCTAACTCAATTGAACTATGAGACACGCTGTGAAGGGCCACCCAAAACCGACAGATCACGCTGGAAAGTTCTGACAAAACGTGGTCCACTAGAGAAGGGAATGGCAAACCACACCAGTATTCTTGCCGTGAGAACCCACAAACAGTAAGAAAAGTCAAAAAGATATGACACTGAAAGATGAACTCCCCAGGTTGGTAGGTGCCCAATATGCTACTGGAGAAGAGTGGAGAAATAGCTCCTGAAAGAATGAAGAGACAGAACCAAAGCAAAAATAACACTCAGTTGTGGATGTGACTGGTGATAGAAGTTAAGTCCAATGCCGTAAACAACAATATTGCATAGGAACCTGGAATGTTAGGTCCATGAATCAAGGTAAATTGGAACTGGTCAAACAGGAGATGGCAAGAGTGAACACTGACATTTTGAGAATCAGTGAACTAAAATGGACTGGAATGGGCGAATTAAATTCAGATGACCATTATATCTACGACTGTGGGCAAGAATCTCTTTGAAGAAATGGAGTAGACCTCATAGTCAACAAGAGTCTGAAATGCAGTACTTGGGTGCAATCTCAAAAACGACAGAATGATCTCTGCTGGTTACCAAGGTAAATCGTTCAGTATCACAGTAATCCAAGTCTATGCCCCAAGCAGTAATGCTGAAGAAGCTGAAGTTGAATGGTTCTATGAAGATCTATAAGGCCTTCTAGAACTAACACCCAAAAAAGATGTCCTTTTCATTATAGGGGACTGGAATGCAAAAGTAGGAAGTCAAGAGATACCTGGAAAAACAGGCAAATTTGGCCTTGGAGTACAAACGTTTTGCCAAGAGATGCACTGGTCATAGCAAACACCCTCTTTGAACAACATAAGAGAAGACTCTACACGTGGACACCAGCAGATGGTCAATATCAAAATCAGATTGATTATATTCTTTGCAGCCAAAGATGGAGAAGCGCTATACAGTTAGCAAAAATAAGACTAGGAGCTGACTGTGGCTCAGATCATGAACTTCTTATTGTAAAATTAAGATTTAAATTGAAGAAATTAGGGAAAACCATTAGACCATTCAGGTATGACCTAAATCAAATCCATTATGATTATACAGTGGAAGTGAGAAATAGATTCAAGGGATTAGATCTGATAGACACAGTACATGAATAACTATGCACGGAGGTACATGACATGGTATAGGAGGCAGTGATCAATCATCGCCAAGAAAAAGAAATGCAAAAAGGCAAAATGGTTATCTGAGGAGGCCTTACAAATAGCTGAGAAAAGAAGAGAAGCTAAAGGCAAAGGAGAAAGGAAAGATTTACTCATCTGAATACAGAGTTCCAGAGAACAGCAAGGAGAGATAAGAAAGCCTTCCTCAATGATCAATTCAAAGAAATAGAGAGAAACAATAGAATGGGAAAGCCTACAGATCTCTTCAAGAAAATTGGAGATACCAAGGGAACATTTCATGCAAAGATGAGCTCAATAAAGGAAAGAAATGGTATGGACCTAACAGAAGCAGAAGACATTAAGAAGAGGTGGCAAGAATACACAGAAGAACTATGCAAAAAAGATCTTCATGATTCACATAACCACGATGGTGTGATCACTCACCTAGAGCCAGATATCCTGGAATGCAAAGCCAAGAGGGCCTTAGGAAGCATCACTAAGAATAAAGCTAGTGGAGATGACAGAATTCCAGCAGAACTATTTCAAATCCTAAAGATGAGGCTGTGAGAGTGCTACAGCCCCTATGCCAGCTGCTGCTGCTGCTGCTAAGTCACTTCAGTCGTGTCCGACTCTGTGTGACCACATAGACGGCAGCTCACCAGGCTCCCCCATCCCTGGGATTCTCTAAGCAAGAATACTGGAGTGGGTTGCCATTTCCTTCTCCAATGCATGAAAGTGAAAAGGGAAAGTGAAGTCGCTCAGTTGTGCCTGACTCTTTGCAACCCCATGGACTGCAGCCTACCAGGCTCCTTTGCCCATGGGATTCTCCAGGCAAGAGCACTGGAGTGGGTTGCCATTGCCTATGCCAGCAAATTTGGAAAACTCAGCAGTGGCCACAGGACTGGAAAAGGTCAGTTTTCATTCCAATCCCAAAGAAAGGCAATGCAAAAGATTGCTCAAACTATTGCACAACAGTACTCATTTCACAGTCTAGTAAAGTAATGCTCAAAATTCACCAAGCCAGGCTTTAACAGTAGGGAAACCATGAACTACCGGATGTTTGAGCTGGATTAACAAAAGGCAGAGGAACCAGAGATCATCAAAAAAGCAAGAGAGTTCCAGAAAAACATCTACTTCTGCTTTATTGACTATGCCAAAGCCTTTGAGTGTGTGGATCACAACAAACTGTGAAAAACTCTTAAAGAGATGGGGATACCAGACCGCCTTACCTGCCTCCTGAGAAATCTGTGTGCAGGTGAGGAAGCAATCATTAGAACTGGACATGGAACAACAGACTGGTTCCAAATAGGGAATGGAGTACGTCGAAGTGGTGTACTGTCACCCTGCTTATTTAACTAATATGCAGAGTACATCATGGGACATGCTGTGCTGGATGAAGCACATGCTGGAATCAAGATCGCCGGGAGAAATATCAATCACCTCAGATACACAGATGGCACCACCCTTATGGCAGAAAGCAAAGAACTAAAAAGCCTCTTGATGAATGTGAAATAGGAGAGTGAAAAAGCTGGCTTAAAGCTCAACATTCAGAAAACTAAGATCATGGCATCCAGTCCCATCACTTCATGACAACTAGATGGGGAAACAATGGAAACAGTGAGAGACTTTACTTTGGGGTCTTCAAAATCCCTGCAGATGGTGACTGCAGCCATGAAATTAAAAGATGCTTGCTCCCTGGAAGAAAAGCTATGACTAAACTAGACAGAATATTAAAAAGCAGAGACATTACTTTGCCAACAAAGGTCAATCTAGTCAAAGCTATGGATTTTCCAGTAGTCATGTAGTCCAGTAGTCATCTGAACTGAACAGGAATCACATTCTCACCAACCTCAGCTTGTACTTTCCTCCCTACCCTGAGAGCAACTTTCCTTTATCTCTATGAGTCTTCAGTTCAGTTCAGTTGCACAGTTGTGTCCACTCTTTGTGATCCCATGAACTGCAGCACACCAGGCCTCCCTGTCCATCACTGACTCCTGGAGTTTATCCAAACTCATGTCCATTGAATCGGTGATGCCATCCAACCATCTCATCCTCTGTCATCCCAGTCTCCACCTGCCTTCAATCTTTCCCAGTATCAGGGTCTTATCAAATGAATCAGCTCTTCCCATCAAGTGGCCAAAGTATTGGAGTTTCAGCTTCAGCATCAGTCCTTCCAATGAATATTCAGGACTGATTTCCTTTAGGATGGACTGGTTGGATCTCCTTGCAGTCCAAGGGACTCTCAAGAGTCTTCTCCAACACCACAGTTCAAAAGCATCAACTCTTCGGCACTCAGCTTTCTTTTCAGTCCAACTGTCACATCCATACATGACCACTGGAAAAACCACAGCCTTGACTAGAAGGAACTTTGTTGGCAAAGTAATGTCTCTGCATTTTAATATGCTACCTAGGTTTTAATATGCTATCTAGCTTTTCTTCCAAGGAGTGAGCGTCTTTTAATGTCAAGGTTGTAGTCACCATCTGCAGTGATTTTTGATCTCCAAAAAATAAAGTCTGTCACTGTTTCCACTATTTCCCCATCTCTTTGCCATGAAGCGATGGGACCAGATGCCATGATCTTAGTTTTCTGAATGTTGGGCTTGAAGCCAACTTTTTCACTCTCCTCCTTCACTTTCATCAAGGGGCTCTTTAGTTCTTTGATTTCTGCCATAAGGGTGGTGTCATCTACATATCTGAGGTTATTGATATTTCTCTCGGCAATCTTGATTCCAGCATGTGCTTCCTCCAGCCCAGCATTTCTCATGATGTATTCTGCATATAAGTTAAATAAGCAGGGTGACAATATACAGCCTTGACGTACTCCTTTCCCAATTGGGAACCAGTCTGTTGTTCCATGTCCAGATTTAACTGTTGCTTCCTGACCTGCACACAGATTTCACAGGAGGCTGGTAAGGCGGTCTGGTATCCCCATCTCTTTAACAGTTTTTCACAGTTTGTTGTGATCCACACACTCAAAGGCTTTGGCATAGTCAATAAAGCAGAAGTAGATGTTTTTCTGGAACTCTCTTGCTTTTTTGATGAGCCAGTGGATCTTGGCAATTTGATCTCTGGTTCCTCTGCTTTTTCTGAAACCAGCTTGAACATCTGGAAGTTGTTCCCGTACTGCTGAAGCCTGGCCTGGAGAATTTTGAGCATTACTTTACTGGAGTGTGAGAGGAGAGCAATTGTGCGGTAGTTTGAGCATTCTTTTGCATTGCCTTTCTTTGGGATTGGAATGAAAACTGACCTTTCCCAGTCTTGTGGCCACTGCTGAGTTTTCCAAATTTGCTGGCATATGGACTGTAGCACTTTCACAGTATCGTCTTTTAGGATTTGAAACAGTTTCGTTGGAATTCCATCATCTCCATTAGCTTTGTTCTTAGTGATGCTTCCTAAGGCCCTCTTGACTTCACATTCCAGGGTGTCTGGCTCTAGGTGAGTGATCACACCATCGTGATTATCCTGGTTGTGAAGATCTTTTTTGTATAGTTCTGTGTATTCTTGCAACCTCTTCTTAATATCTTCTGCTTCTGTTACGTCCATAACATTTCTTTCCTTTATTGAGCCCATCTTTGCAGGAAATGTTCCCTTGGTATCTCTAATTTTCTTGAAGAGATCTATAGGCTTTCCCATTCTATTGTTTTTCTCTATTTCTTTGCACTGATCATTGAGGAAGGCTTTCTAATCTCTCCTTGCTATTCTCTGGAACTCTGCATTCAAATAGGTATGACTCTTACTCATTCTAATAAGCCTTAACTCACTTTCTCAGGGAAGCTTTTGCTTCCTCCCATTTTTCTACACCTGTCTGCTCCTATCAGAGAATAGTGTACATAGATATCTATCATCCTGCTTAAGATTATTTTTGATCTTTTAGTTCAGTTCAGTCGCTCAGTCGTGTCTGACTCTGCGACCCCATGAATTGCAGCATGCCAGTCCTCCCTGTCCATCACTAACTCCTGGAGTTCACTAAGACTCGCCTCCATCGAGTCAGTGATACCATCCAGCCATCTCATCCTCTGTCATCCCCTTCTCCTCCTGCCCCCAATCCCTCCCAGCATCAAAGTCTTTTCCAATGAGTCAACTCTTCGCATGAGGTGGCCAAAGTACTGGAGTTTCAGCTTTAGCATCATTCCTCCTAAAGAAATCCCAGGGTTGATCTCCTTCAGAATGGACTGGTTGGATCTCCTTGCAGTCCAAGGGACTCTCAAGAGTCTTCTCCAACACCACACTTCAAAAGCATCAATTCTTCAGCGCTCAGCCTTCTTCACAGTCCAACTCTCACATCCATACATGACCACAGGAAAAACCATAGCCTTGACTAGATGGACCTTAGTCGGCAAAGTAATGTCTCTGCTTTTGAATATACTATCTAGGTTGGTCATAGCTTTTCTTCCAAGGAGTAAGCGTCTTTTAATTTCATGGCTGCAGTCACCATCTGCAGTCATTTCTGGAGCCCAAAAAAATAAAGTCTGACACTGTTTCCACTGTTTCCCCATCTATTTCCCATGAAGTGATGGGACTGGATGCCATGATCTTCATTTTCTGAATGCTGAGCTTTAAGCCAACTTTTTCACTCTCCTCTTTCACTTTCATCAAGAGGCTTTTGAGTTCCTCTTCACTTTCTGCCACAAGGATGTTGTCATCTGCATATCTGAGGTGATTGATATTTCTCCTGGCAATCTTGATTCCAGCTTGTGTTTCTTCCAGTCCAGCGTTTCTCATGACGTACTCTGCATAGAAGTTAAATAAGCAGGGTGACAATATACAGCCTTGACGTACTCCTTTTCCTGTTTGGAACCAGTCTGTTGTACCATGTCCAGTTCTAAGTGTTGCTTCCTGGCCTGCATACAGATTTCTCAAGAGGCAGGTCAGGTGGTCTGGTATTCTCATCTCTTTCAGAATTTTCCACAGTTTATTGTGATCCACACAGTCCAAGGCTTTGGCATAGTCAATAAAGCAGAAATAGATATTTTTCTGGAACTCTCTTGCTTTTTCGATGATCCAACGAATGTTGGCAATTTGATCTCTGGTTCCTCTACCTTTTCTAAAACCAGCTTGAAAATCTGGAAGTTCATGGTTCACATATTGCTGAAGCCTGGCTTGGAGAATTTTGAGCATTACTTTACTAGCATGTGAGGTGAGTGCAATTGTGCAGTAGTTTGAGCATTCTTTGGCACTGCCTTTCTTTGGGATTGGAATGAAAACTGACTTTAGACAAGACAAACAAATAAAAAAGATTAGCTTATTCAGGATGTTGTGATTCACCTGTTTATCAATCCCTCCATTCTGGGCAGCTAGGAGTAGGAATAAATAAGTAAGGGCTAGAGTGCAGTTAAAATAGCATCAAAAACATAAAACACTAAGCAATAAGCTTAAAATATATGCAAGGTCCCAACAGTGAAAACTGTAAAACACTGTCGAAAAAAATCAAAGAAGATGAAAATAGACAGGCAGGTGACCAGGTTTAAGGACTGGAAGGAATCATGGTTAATATTTCTATTCTTCCCAAATTGATCTAGAGATTCAACTCAATCTCAACCATAATCTCATCATGCTTTTTTGGTAGAAACTGACAAGCTAATTTTAAAACGTATGTAGAAATGCAAAGAAATGAGAATATCCAAAGCAATCTTGACAAAGAACAAAACTGGAAAACACACTACTTAAAGACCTTCTGCAACACTTCAGTAATGAAGACAGTGTGGCACTAGCATAAAGATCAACAGACAGACCAATGGAACATAAGGGAGAGTCTAGAAAGAGATCTGCACGTATATGATCATTTTACTTCTGACAAAGATGTCAAAGCAATCCAACTGGAATAAGAACGTATGATGCCGAGACAACCAGATATCAAAACTTAAAAAAAAAAAAAAATGAACTTCAAACCCTAACAAACACCATGCAAAAAATAATTCCAGATGGATCATAGGTCTAAACATAAAAACTAAAAAGATAAAGCTGTTATAAAAATTTGCAGAGAATATTTTTAAAAACTCTTTATAGGCAAGTTTTCTTAAGAGAAGACACAAAAAGCCAAAATCTTTTTTTTTTTTAATGTGTAGGCTTTCATGAGGTGTTTCCATTGGCCAGATGCAGTGACTTGATTATAAAAATGAATAATGACTGTAATGTTGGAATTTACATTGGAAAACTTAAGAAGTTCCATGAGTCTACAGTAATACTGCAATAGAGGGAGAGGGTAGTTCTCTTTTACAAGAAACAAATGTTAGATTAAAACGTAGAAGAAACGATAAAACAAGAAATATCAACAGTTTGTAACCCCCAGCTGGAATAACTAATTCAGACAAGGATCTTTACTGGGTGCCTAAAATTATTAAAACATTGTTGAAGAATAGATATTCGAAGTCTCAAAGTGTCAACTCTTAGATTATATAATTATTTCATTAGGAATAATGTACCTTTATAGTAGAGAGATCTGGCAGTCTCCACCTGTACCAACTAACCAAACAGCATTACCAATACTAGAGCAAGTTGACACTATGTGCCTTTTAAAGTGATACAATCAGAAGTCTGTAACATCAATTTTAACGTTCCTGTGCAAAAAAAGTTTAACCTAAATTCCATAAGGATACAATCAAACACAGTATGTGGGATATTCTACAAGACAGTTATCCTGAATCTTGAGCAAAGTCAACATGATGAAAAGCAAAACAAAAACAAAAGGTAAGAAAGCGGTGTGGATACTCTTCAAACTTTAAAAGTAAAAAGAGCCACAACCATCAAAAGTAACGCACAAGCCTAGACTGAATCCTGAATAAAATAAAAACTAAAAACCCAAATGATAAAGCTACAAAAAACAACTGAAAAACTGATTATAGTTTCGTATTCTGGTTATGAAATTCTTAACCTCTGAATAGTTCAGAAAAACAAGGATAGAAGGATGTTTTGGGATGGGGTTGCTCTATCAATCCATCTAGTATATACAAAAATATATATATGATATAAACATACATATATTTAAATACAATATGTATATTGTATATATATGCATATGTGTGTGTTTATATGTGAATAAAAGTAAATTCTCACTGTGAAAAATCATTAAGTTAACTTTAAGTATGAGCTACCTCTGAGAGCAGAATTAAAGAACTGGAATGATCCTAGAAAACTTCTTAAATTGTTTTATAAAAGAGAACAAACACATGGAGATTTTGTAAACACATTTTTGTACCACAGGGTGGCTAAGAGTTGGACAGAACTGAAGCTACTGAGCACGCACACATACGACAACGGAGACACATTAACAGACTCGAAGGAAAACCTACGTAAGATTTCCGGGCATCCAAATCATTCTGCCCCTAATAAAAATACTGAATTTCCAAGACACAAATGGAGATGGCTGAAGACTTCTAAAATGCGTGTGACTGAACATAGGAGTCATCCTGTCTGGATTTTTGAGCCAATACCGAACATCTAATAATTGTTTTTTTTTTTTTTTCTTTTTATTGTCATCAACAAGGCTTTATTAAATGAAACAATAAAGTGCACATCACGCAGTGGTTTGGGGTCTAAAGTTAGATCTGATCTTTAGTGAAAATGTACACAAGCCATTACTTTATCGTAAGCTTTTAAAAAGTCAAATTTACCCTTCTTTTGTTTCATCCGTTAGTACTCATACTCTTCCCAGACAGTGGGGAGAGACAGATCTACCACACAGCATCACGTACCACATGTTGTTCTACTCATGCAGCTGACTTATTCCACTGGGACCTACACTTGAACTGCACTTCCTTCTTTTTCTTACTTTTTTTCAAGAATCAGAAGTCCAACTCCATAGTAATATCCCTAAATACTCACTCCATGGTTGTTTTCTGAATACTGTACTTATGCTCCAGATGTCTTATTTTCTAGAGTTGTTAACACTGAGAAGTAAGAAAAGCTTTTATTCCATCCTGGTATGTCTGCTCACCATTTGCTGCTATGTGTTCTGCTCTCATCCCCCTTCCACACATTCAAGGCTCTCCATTCAAATTCTGTGTCATTTTGTGCAGTCTCATCTCATTTAATAATTTCTCTTAATATCAACAGATTAATTGTGTATGTATAACGAGAATTTAACTTTTTGACAATCTGTTTCAAGATTCTCAAATTTATTTAGAATTTAGCACCAATGACTTGGAAAAAGTAAAGCAGAAAACAAGTATATTATGAAGTTTTTAAGTCACTCCTCTCACTGATACCAACTGATCTCCCAAGAATAAACCTGTTCTTACGGCAACTACTTCCATACCAATATTAAAAATATCAGTGCACTTTTATTTGACATATAACACAGAAAGAAATATTAAGATTTAAAGATAGCTGGGCAAACATATATTGTTTTTATAATTTATGAGGCAAATCTAAAGCATTTACTAAGAAACTGAATCTGGATATATACTATAAGATTTAAGAGTTGTACCTGATAATTTTTGAAAATTCAGCGTCTGCCAACAATATACCACATCTACTTAATTTACTCCACAAATACACTTTTAATACCAAAAATATGTCTAGTCCTCCTCTGAGCACTGCGGATGCGGCAATGAATAAAACTGAAAGAATGCTCTCCTCTAACAGTTTACTGTCTAGAGGGCAGGGACAGAGGATAAAGAAGCACTAACCTGAACCCTAACTGTAAACAGCTTGCTTGGTCAGGATGATGTCACTGAAGTCATTACAGGTGAACAAAAGTGGAGCAGAGACTAGTAGGAGATAAGGAAGAGATACCACATAGGTATCAGGAAGAAGAGCAGGGCTACAGGAGGGAAGAGGATGGGTGAGGCCCTGAGGAGGGGCAGAGCTGGCCAGGCAGGAGTTCAGCCAGGTCATCCATCAGCTTCTAGCTTTGCAACAACTGACAGACAGGAGAGCAGCAGGAGGTGCTGAGAAGTTAACAACCTGGGGGAGCCTTGGAGGACCTCACAGGCCACAGTAAAGATAGTGAATAACGTGGGAAAACACCAGAAGCTTTTCAGAAGAAGAGAAGCCTGATGCAACTTAAGCTTTAGGAGACTCTGGCTGAGAGAGGCAAAGAAGCAGGGAGCCTATTTAGGGGACTATGGTGGCTGTTAATTCAGGAGACAGAAGACGTAGTGCCTTAGTAAACAAGGGTGGTGATGGTGGTTGGTTCCAAATACAGAGCCAAATTAGTAAAAGGATGGATTGGGCATGGGATACAGGACAAAGAGAGGCCTAGAAGTCAGCTGCCAGACTTACAGCCTAAGAAGATGGAGGGAGGGACTCGCTATTTACTGCAAGGGAGAAGCTGGCGGAAGGGTGACTCTTAGGGAGAATATCCGTGCAGTGTGGACACGACGAGTATAAGATACTTATTCATATCTAAGTGAAAATAAAAGCAAGCAGTACGGTGTGAGTCAGGAGTTCAGGGGAGACGTCTGAGTTAGAAATAGAAATTTGGGAGTCAACAGCACGTAGATGGAGGTTAACAGCCATGAGATGTAACAGAAATTAGAATAGTCTCCCTTCTCTCCATAAAAGAAGAGGGGGAGGTATAAAAAACAAAGAAAGTGCATCTATTTGTAGAACAGAAAATAATTATGAGGTGCTGCTAAGTCATTTCAGTCGTGTCCAACTCTGTGCGAACCCACAGACGGCAGCCCATCAGGCTCCCTCGTCCCTGGGATTCTCCAGGCAAGAACACTGGAGTGGGTTCCATTTCCTTTTTCAGTGCATGAAAGTGAAAAGTGAAAGTGAAGTCGCTCAGTCATGTCTGATCCTGTGCAACCCCATGGACTGCAGCCTACCAGGCTCCTCCGCCCATGGGATTTTCCAGGCAAGAATACTGGAGTGGGGTGCCATTGCCTTCTCCGAATTATGAGGTGGGCCCTATGTAAATCCTCTAGTTCAGTTCAGTCACTCAGTAGTGTCTGACTTTTTGCAATCCCATGAACTGTAGCATGCCAGGCCTCCCTGTCCATCACCAACTCCCAGAGCTTGCTCAGACTCATGTCTATCAAGTTGGTGAAGCCATCCAACCATCTCATCCTCTATTTAAATCCTCATTTAAATCATAATTTAAATCCTTTAAGAGCTCTCATTTTCTTAAATTATAATCATCGAACACCTACAAAATTTAAAACTCCCAAAAGGTAATGCAATTTTTCTCTGTTCTCAGAAAAACTTCCAAATAGTCACAGAGTGCAGGTGTGCGTGCTGTCACTTCAGTCGTGTCTGACTCTTTGCTGCCCTATGGACTAAAGCCCACCAGGCTCTTGTCTGTGGGATTCTCCAGGCAAGAATAATGGAGTGGGTTGCCATGTCCTCCTCCAGGGGATCTTCCTGAGTCAGGGATTGAACCTGCATCTCTTATGTCTCCTGCGTTGCAGGCGGAGTCTTTACCCATTGAGCCACCTGGGAAGCCCCAGTCAAAGAGGCAGATATATAAATATTACAAGGGGGTGATCGAAGAGAAGGGAAAGAAATCAAGTATATACTCTTGCTAATAAACATGTCACTAGGATGTTGCTTGGTCCATGGGAGGATGAGTCAGCTGGACAGAGGAAGGTCTTTGACAATGTATATCTGTTCTACTAAGGATCACAGGTGACAAAGTTGCACTATTCTACACAGTAATCAAAATCACGTTGGGTGGCCTATGTTGTCGGCTCACCAGCCTGCAGGGCTCAACAACTCAGTAGTCAGTCACATCACCAACACTGGCTGAGTCAGATGGCTGGAATGTTATAGCTATATCTCATCACTTTTCAAAGGTCAAGAGAGAGAGACAAACAAGAATATTATTTTATTTTTCTGTCATTTTTTTCAGAAGCTGCTATCAAGTGGCCCAGAATAACTGAAACAAAAAAGTCATTCCAATATTCTTGCCAGGATTCTTGGCCCCCAAGAATCCTTGACCTTTGTATATATATACACACACACCTGTAAATACATAAAAAATGCTTAAGGTAAGAAAAATTAGCCAGTAATAATCAGTAAGATCTCATACTTAAGCTTTCATAATTAAGAGAAGGTGTTAAACTTGATTCTTCTGCTGGCTCCATCTTTCAAATATTACATTCTTAACTGATGACCATGTCATTCCTCCCAATAGCTCTCATCAGTTTATTCCATGGTTTTCCCAGTCAGCGTTTATCTACATTACTCCAGTAATTCAGTCTACTTGTCTCCAAAACATTCTCCATACTGGAATCATGCTAGTTTTTCTAAAATGAAAGCCTGAAGGAACCACTTCCTCCCTCTGCTCAAAACTCCATTTCCTCACACCCAGAGCTCTAGATGAACTAACTTATGGTTGGTTTCCCTGTACACGAGGTGGTTCGCACTATCACTGTCTTTGTCCTAATACTCCAGCCTGGAGTGACTTTTCCTGCAACTGCCAAACAATTAACAGCAATGAAAGCCTATTCATTGTTCAAGGAAGCTTAAGTACCACTTCCTCAAAGAAATCTTCTCTGATCCCATGAGAGATTATCTGTCTTTACCAGTACTTCTAATCTTTCATACAATTTTACATATTGTTTACATGTCTTATTCTCAGTATTATACCAAAGGTCCCAGAAGACACTTCTGTATCCTTAGCACCTAGAGAAATACCTGGCCATGTGTTTGTTAGGCATTTGTTTGTTATTATAAATTTGTTTAATAATAAATATTATTATATTTAATAATATAGATTATATATTATTTATAATAATATTTATATAATTATAAATAAATAATAAATATTGCTGTATTAAAGTTTGGAGTCTGGGTACTTGCTGCCTAAGGTTAGCCAAGTTTACACAGATGTCTAGAGTTCCAACATCAATAAATGAAGAATATTTCATCTCTGATTACTAGCATTGACAATGAAATTAATAAAAATGGTCCAACCTTCCCAAATTAATTTGGTTATCACTTCTTCCTTCCTATTTTGAATTCTATTTAGTGAAGTCACTCTAACAACACACTAGATAAACTGATACAAACATACAGGGGAAAAAGGAAGAAATCACTATATGACTGGGAACCTACCAGGACCCCCTGAATAAACTGAAATGTATGAAGCATCTACCCCACAGAAAACACTCTGCTAGATGCTGTGGGGAAAAGTGAGATGGGAAAGACTGTTCCCCATCCTCAAGCAAAATATAACTTTATGGAGGAGGTAAAGCAGTTATACAAATAATTAGAAATCAAAGTCTAAGATGGTTGCAACACTAAAGGACAGAACTTTAGGCTCTTATAGCCAGAAAACAAGCTTGATTAAAAAAAAAGCTGGCCTAAAAGAAAACGTATGGCTTCGAAAGAAATGAAAAGGTAACATCCAGCAAGGAAGAGGCAGACTAAATTAAAACAGAGGAGAAGCAGGAGCACGTCCAGGAGAATGGGCTGCCCACAGCCTCAGAGGGCCCACGTGAGGAGGCACAGGGCAGATCCCAAGGCCACGCACAGACCGTGTGAGAGCGGGAGGCCGCTCTCACGCCTAGAGCAGGGGTACGAAGGCACACAGGCTCACGGAAAAGGCTACAAAACCTGGAGAAGTCCACCTGTTACCGAAACAGACAGAGAGGCCGGTCTTTTCCTACAGGGTTAAACTGGACTCCATTGGTTACTGGCTGTCAAAAGACTGAGGTATGGCTGTGGTTCACTTCTCTAGGATATAGAATTACAGAATTTATGTTTCCTGGTTGTCCTATATGATATTGCCTTTAGTACCAGTACAAGGAGAGGTCATAAAAAAAAAATAGTTACTGGTGACGCTGCTGAAGGACAAAGTACAGAACTTTCAAACTGAGTCTGTGCTGAGCAGCAGAGCATTAAAATTTCGAAGTGTGATGGATGGTCAGCCTAATTCTCACACTTTTTTTTTGGCTTTAAATAAAAAAGACAACTACCTCTAGTCTAGAAGCACCACCCCACCAATCTATTTCCAGAGACTTCCAAGAAGTGAAAACTTTTGCCCTCCACACAGAATCTATACCTGTGCTTTTAATCAAATTAATATACAATTCTCTAAGATATCACAATGTTGCAAAGTCTCCACAAAAAAGACCACAAACTGGTGGCCTGGGGCCAAACCTTGTCCATACGTAAGTGATACTGCTTGTCTGTCTACTGGCTTGCATGGTATTTTTAGTCACTAGATTAATTAAAGAAAAGCATTTTTCACACAACTAAAATCCAGATCTCTAGCTTCTCTTGAAAAAGAGGCAATTCTCGCAATGCTCCTCAGTTCACTCAACCACCTCACTTATAGCCCTGTTTGGTCCTGCTGGCTTTTGTTTTGTCCCCTGACTTACCTCCAATACTCTGGCCACCTGATGTGAAGAACTGACTCATTTGAAAAGACCCTGATGCCAGGAAAGACTGAAGGTGGGAGAACAAGTGGATGACAGAGGATGAGATGGTTGGATGGCATCATTGACCCAATGGACATGAGTCTGAGTAAAGTCTGGGAGTTGGTGATGGACAGGGAGGCCTGGTGTGCTACAGTCCATGGGGTTGCAAAGAGTTGGACACGACTGAGCGACTGAACTGAACTCACATAGTCTTTGGGTCCCTAACAGTCTGTGGCCAGTCTGCTGGCTGTGCAGGGCCAGAGTTCACAAAGAACACTGGCGAGTTTCACATCCAGCATGACTGCTTACTACTTGTGTAATCCCGGACAAGTCACTTAACCCTCTCCAGGCCTCAGGTTCTCCTTGCACAAAATGAAGACAACAATACGACTGATCTGAGAGGGTTGTTGAGAGGAATAAATTAGTTTAGTAAAGCAGTGGTTCTTTACGTGTCTGTGGAGGGAAGGACTCTGCTCACTCACTCCAGGACATGTGGCAAAGACTGGAGACATTTTTGGTTGTCACAACTGGGGGGAGGGGGGACTGGTATACAGGGTGGGTAGAGCCTAGGTCAGAGAAGGCAATGGCACCCCACTCCAGTACTCTTGCCTGGAAAATCCCATGGATGGAGGAGCCTGGTGGGCTGCAGTCCATGGGGTCGCCAAGAGTCAGACACGACTAAGCAACTTCACTTTCACTTTCCACTTTCATGCACTGGAGAAGGAAATGGCAACCCACTCCAGTGTTCTTGCCTGGAAAATCCCAGGGACAGGGGAGCCTGGTGGGCTGCCGTCTACGGGGTCGCACAGAGTCGGACACGACTGAAGCGACTTAGCAGCAGCAGAGCCTAAGTATGCTGCTAAACCCCTTACAACTCATAGGACAGCCCCCACCACAAAAAATTATCCAACCTAAAATATCAACAGTGCTCAGGATACCAAATCCTGACATAAAGCATTTAAAAGGAATGCTTAACACAGAGGAAACCCTCTCAGTTATTATCAGTAATAACAGAAGCAAGCCCTAGCTGGGGCTCCCACCTCAGCTGGAGAAAACTCTTAATTTCTCAAGAGCTCCTTTTGCTACCTTGGAGGAATTTAACAAATAGAGAGATGTACTTGAAATTCCTTGGTTCTATGTCATTCATTCAGCAGGTCATTAATCAATTAAAGAACCATGAGAATATATTTTCCTAAAACAAAAAGCAAACAAGAACATCCTCTAGTGAGCAACAATGCACAGTGTCAGAAAAGTAAACTGTCCTGGAAAACACGGGACACAGAAACTGGTGATTACTGCAACTTAGAAGGCACCAGACTGAATTTCCTCCAGCTCATAGTTTAATACAGAGGATGTCCATTAATCCCAAGATATTTTTTAGAAAACTGTGATGAGAGGGGAAGTAGAAGAGAAAGGTTTTGCTCTTTCATTTTATTAATTAATTTTTATTTTACCTTTTTTGGCTGCCCTGAGCAGCATGTGGGATCTTAGTTTCCCAACCAGGGATTGAACCCATGTCTCCGACCAGCGAAGCTCCAAGTCTTGACCACTGGATCACCAGGAAAGCCCCAAGAAATAGGCTTTAAACTAAAGAGCCTACCACCCGGATACCAGCCACTGCTTGCCCAAGAAGATCCCGTGGGCTTAAACAGCTCAGTTGGGGATCCTTGGGGAGAGTTCCTGCTTTGACCTGGAGTCACAAGAAGAGGTGTCTTCCAGATGTAGGGCAGCTCAGTAGCCAAGCAATCCGGAAAGGCCTCAGCCGTGCTGAAATACACTTAAGAGGCTACCAGGAATTCTGCGGCAGGACATTAGAATGAGTGCTAGCCCCTGTTGCCGTGGACCAGGAGTGCTGATCAAGCTCCGTAGCCCAGTACTACAGGAATCTCTGACTTGTCCTCTGGGCTTCAGTTTTCTCAGTCACTATTAAAAAGTGGAACTGCTGTTATTTTTTTCCCAAAACCATAAACACAGAGAACACTGATTCTTATTTGCAACAATGTGTCTTCAATACTTACAGCACAAACATCTGAGTTCCTCTCAAGGGACCCCTTGGTAACTGTAGCAGTCAGACCCTTGACTGTAACAGGAAAGAAGTTCTGCTGAATCAAAGCCAAGAAAAGCATTAAAGATGCTTCTAGCAAAGGTGAGGTAATAAATGTTCTACAAATCTAAAAAGGCTAAACTAAAGGGCTCTATCATTTATTAAAAAAAAAACAAACCACTTTTCAAGTCTAAAACGAATTGTTAAATCTCTTTTAAGCTCAAGTAAACATATATTTCAACACCCACGTACAATATAGTATGCTACCAAAGATACCCAGATTGGTAAACTGCATCACAGAGCAAGACTACCAGAAGTGCTGTCAAACAGAAGGCTTTCACTAAGGAGACAGCTTCCACTAAAGAGACAAAGGAAACAGCTCATTGAGAAAGGGGCACAGATGGACACAGTGGCACAGGCAGAACTTTGGCTGCAATTGTTTAAGTAGAACGCATTTCAGGCTGCAGGCGGAGCACAAGCAATGGCACTAAAGCTGGAATGGCCAGGAGTCCAGTTTGGGGCACTGGGTTCATGGTGGAAGGACAGCACTGTAATCTGAGGCCAAATCATGACAGCTTGGACCTTCAGAAGGTGTAAGTCAGTTGCACAAACTAATTCCAGTAACATTATTCCGATTTGATTAATAGAAAAGTTGATCACCATTAAGTTACTGTGCTGTGCTTAGTCACTCAGTCGTGTCCAACTGTTTGCGACCCCATGGACTACAGCCCACCAGGCTCTTCTGTCCATAGGATTCTCCAGGCAAGAATACTGGAGTGGGTTGCCATGCCCTCCTCCAGGGGGTCTTCCCAACTCAGGGATCAAACCCAGGTCTTCATCATTGCAGGCAGATTCTTTACCATCTGAGTCACTTGCAGGAGAGTCAAAAAGCTATCAGAAAGTAAATTCAGCTATTTGTTAATTTAGTATAATTCATCAGTTATATCCCAATCATAATTAATAAAATAAGCAAACATTACAAATAAAGAATGGGTATTTTTAAATTGTAGAAAGAAAGTGACCCCTTTTCAATAATATAATTTAGAAATGAATTTTGACTCATTTTTAAAAATGATAATGCATTACTAAACACAAGCTGGAATCAAGATTGCTGGGAGAAATATCAATAACCTCAGATATGCAGATGACACCACCCTTATGGCAGAAAGTGAAGAGGAACTCAAAAGCCTCTGGATGAAAGAGAAAGAGGAGAGTGAAAAAGTTGGCTTAAAGCTCAACATTCAGAAAATGAAGATCATGGCATCCAGTCCCATCACTTCATGGGAAATAGATGGGAAAACAGTGGAAACAGTGTCAGACTTTATTTTGGGGGGCTCCAAAATCACTGCAGATGGTGATTGCAGCCATGAAATTAAAAGACGCTTACTCCTTGGAAGAAAAGTTATGAGCAACCTAGATAGTATATTCAAAAGCAGAGACATTACTTTGCCAACTAAGGTCTGTCTAGTCAAGGCTATGGTTTTTCCAGTGGTCATGTATGGATGTGAGAGTTGGACTGTGAAGAAGGCTGAGCGCTGAAGAATTGATGCTTTTGAACTGTGGTGTTGGAGAAGACTCTTGAGAGTCCCTTGGACTGCAAGGAGATCCAACCAGTCCATTCTGAAGGAGATCAGCCCTGGGATTTCTTTGGAAGGAATGATGCTAAAGCTGAAACTCCAGTACTTTGGCCACCTCATGCAAAGAGTTGACTCATTGGAAAAGACTTTGATGTTGGGAGGGATTGGGGGCAGGAGGAGAAGGGGACGACAGAGGATGAAATGGCTGGATGGTATCACTGACTCAAAGGACATGAATCTGAGTGAACTCCGGGAGTTGGTGATAGACAGGGAGACCTGGCGTGCTGCGAATCATGGGGTCGCAAAGAGTCGGACACGACCGAGAGACTGAACTGAACTGAACCGAAGAAAGAGAAGTTGTCTCCCTGAGCTGGCTCAACAGCTTCCTCAATTACAGGAAGAAACCATACTTGCCAACAGAAACTATGAACCAGCAAATGCTCAGCGATGTTCCCGTACTTGTAAGCAAGTGGTTAAATCTGGGAAAACAACACATTGTAAACTCTCTACAAAGATTTGTGAAATTGAAATGTAAATTTTAAAGTCATTTTGAAGCCACTTTCTACTAAGAAAACCAAGGTTCACAAAGAAAGCTTACATCTGCTCACTGCTGAAAAAGACAATTAAAATACAGTAAGGGGCTGTTTTGGGGCTTCCCTCATAGCTCAGTCAGTAAAGAATCCGCCTTCAATTCCTGGGTCCAGAAGATCCCCTGGAGAAGGAAATGGCAACCCACTCTGGTATTCTTGCCTGGAGAATCCCATGGACAGAGGAGCCTGGTGGGCAACAGTCCATGGGGTCTCAAGAGTCGGACACGACTTAGCGACTAAACCACCATATTTTAGCCCAAGCAGCAGCACTGGCTGGATGGCATCACTGACGCGATGGACGTGAGTCTGAGTGAACTCCGGGAGATGGTGATGGACAGGGAGGCCTAGCGTGCTGTGATTCATGGGGTCACAAAGAGTCAGACACGACTGAGCGACTGAACTGAACTGAACTGAGCAGCACTGTCTCATCTTTTTAAAAGATGCCTTGTATAAGTTCATTTAAAACTGCCTGATATGAGTTTATGGACAATAAATTCACGATGTTGAAATATTATATTTCTCTATATACCAAAACCCCTTGTGATGGACCGTCCATGAAGTTTAAGTATAGCAGGAAAAACATTAGGCTGCAAATTAGTAGGATGAGAATCTGATGCCAGTTCTGTCTCGAAAAGCACTAAACAGGCTTCTCCAGTCTCACCTTTAAACTACGAGGATTGAATCATGATGTCTAAAGTGCTATTTCATAAAATATTAATTTCTTAGTAGAGAGTTGTTGTAATACACTCAGGGAGGTAGCGTATCACGGATCAAGGTTCAGTGGCAGACTAGCTGGTGTGTTCAAACATGGGCTCCCTCAGTACCAGGTGGTAGCCTTATGCAGAAGTTTCCTCTTCTATCAAGAAAGGATAACATTTACCTTTGCAACAGGAAAGAAGAATCAGAAAGTATATAATGCATCTGGTATACTGCAGGCACTAAATAAAGGCAGACATTAAGTCTCTGGCCAGTAAGATAAGTTCTGATGGAGAAGAGGAATCCACTTGACAAAGCAGTTTCCTAGAACTCAGCCTGGAGAAGAGCAGGGACTGAATGCCTGGCACATAAATACTGGGGAGGACTCACAGTTGGGAGTAAGAAGGATCAAAGCAGGAAGGAGAAGATAAGCAAAGGCTCAGAGTACTGCACATAGTAACAAGGAACAGGAAAGAAACAACAAGGGACACAGTGCTTGAGGGAAGAAGACATCTTTCCATTAAGAATGAGGACCACTGGTGAAAAAACATATACAGTGATTTACTATAATGATTTCATGACCAATATAAAGCAGAAAGCTGGGTTAGCACTATATGAATGTCACTAAGAAAAATGAAGAGGGCTTTGACAATTCTTTGCCTGCAATTCGCACGCGGGATTGAGATGATCGCAGTCCTGCCCACCTCTGAGTGCCACTTCCCCCACTACTGTCCTCCCACCTCACTCTCCCCTAGGTAGACCCCACTCCAGCCACACAGCTGCTCTTCTATCTCTGGAACATATCAAGCTTCTTTTTCCTTTAGCTCCTTTGCACTGTTACTTCTGCTTGGAAACTTCCAGCAGATCTTCCCATGGCTGACTCATTCTAAACATCCAGATCTCCTCCAAACTTGCTCAAGGAAATCTTTCCTGATCACCCATATCTAAATTTCCCCCATCCCAGTCGTGCTCCAGCCCCTGGTAATGTCTCTTCTAGCATTTATCATTATCTAAAATTGTCATTTTTGTTTATATATTTATAGTATCTACATCAAAATGGAAGGTCTTGAGGGCAAGACTATTATTTAAATGTTTCCACATTCAATTCTCAACATCTAAAACAAAGCATAAGATGAGGCAGAGATGAGGCGATCGATCATCAGATAAATTTGTCCAAAGACTAAAGTTAAATGATAAAAACCATCCTTCTGTGAACCTTAGTAAGGAAAAGTCCCCTGAAGTGGTTTTAATTTCATTTCTTTAATGCAGTTTTATGCAATAATGCAGTCTTAAAGGTCAATGTCTGAGACAGAAAGATTTAAAAAGAATGACTTCTTCAAAACAATACAAAACATATATGGATACATATATTATACAGTACACATTTTTACTTTATGAGCATGAATTATGCCCCCACCTTATTAGAACCCATAAATAAAGCATCTTAGGTATCCTACGACGTTTTGTTTCATGAGGATGTATAGGTAGATGGAATATATATATATGTGAATTATCTTTCAGAACACTTCTCCACAAAGAATTCTGAGATAAACTGAACTAATTTCAGTACTAGTATGGAAAGGCTTGACCTGTTGTTACCTAGCTAAGCTTATGACTATTACTGAGTCAAGTGACGAATTCAGTAATTCCATCTGTGAAACAAGAAAAATGACATGAAGATCAATTGGCACTTTAAGAGAATAAGAAAAGTTCCACAATGTTAACTTCTGTTTGAACTAAAAGAAAGAAAGAAAAAAAAATCCCTCTCTAATCCTAAACCAAAAAATAAGCATGCTACTGAGATTTCAAAATATGACCAGATACCCACGAGTGAGCAAAGCAGTGAACTGAAACCACAGCCAGAACATTCGTGATTTGTGCTTTAATTTTTAAATTTTGTTTGGAACACAGCTTTCCTTGATGAAAAAAAAAAAAAAGAGGTCAGTAACCGACGCATCAACCTAGTCACCATTCTCGGTCACTATGGAAGGCCCAAGGGGCCAGCAGAAGGCTTGATTTCACCGAGGGCTCCGCAGAATGAAGGAATGGAGACCTCTCTACTAGCATCCATGCCCTGAATGCCCACCCAAACCTTGGATGAAAAGGGGCGCCGCAATCTGCAACTTTACTTCTGTACCCATTATAAACAAGACCGCCAAGCCCCTCCTCCTCTCCAGAGGACGGCGAGGGCCGTACAAACAAGCCGGGATGCTCGGTTCTGGCCTCCGTTCGCGGGTCTCCAGTGAGCCCCGGGCAAATCACCTGATCCCGATGACTCAGTTTTCCAATCTGTCAAATAGGGTGACTAGAAACCCAGCCTACCTCATCGGGTGGTTCCGGGCCGGCCGCCCCAGGCTGGCCGGGAGACCGCGGCTCTGTGGCTGCGCCCGCGGCAGTGTCCGCCGGCGGAGGGGCGGGGCTCGGCAGGGTGGGACCAGGAATCTAGTCCTGCAGAAGTCGCGCAGCCCACCGCCCGCGTACTGTCGCCCCAGGACCTCCTAGAGTACCCGGCCTATGACGTCAGCACGCTGACGTCGACGCACAGAGGTCGCATCTCGCCCCAGGGACCAAAGACCGGTAAGGGCCAGAGAGCCCCTATAGCAGAGCGGCGATTGGTGAGTGACTCTATCAATCATATACTGTCCAGTGAGCGTCGCGGGAAGGCGTGAGGGGCGGTCGGGGCGGTCCGGCCGGCCCTGAGGCGAGAGTGGGAATAGGAAACTCCGGCTGACTGAATTTTCGCGAATCCGGTACCGCACGGTTTTCTGATGCGTCTCTTCTCTCTCCTGATAGATTCTTCTGGCTTCCCCCATTCTCTTGGTGGCAATTTAGGGTCCAACTCTGGAAAATAATCATGGGACTGGATTTCAGGGCCCTTGGGCGCTCCAGAAGTGAAAAAGTAGGATATTCAATTTCCCTGTTCAAGAGTTACCTCATCTTTGAATTCTCGGCTCCAGCCCCACCTCCTCCCCGCTTAGGATACTCTCTCAGCTCTCCTAGCGCATAACACTTCAGTTTTAATAGTGGTGATGGTTTAGTTGCTAAGTCGTGTCCGACTCTTGCGACCCCATGGACTGTAGCCCGCCAGGCCCCTCTGTCCGTAGGATTTTCTAGGCAAGAATGATGGAAGTGGGTTACCATTTCCTTTTCCAGGAGATCTTCCCAATCAGTTTTAATAGCAGTCAACATTTTTTTTTATATTTGTATAGGTTTTCGCTCTAAATTGACCTCCTTTATTGTTTGACTAAAGGTTATATTTTAATGAAACTACTACAGTTAGACCGTTCAAATATATGAAGGACTAGAGAGTTACATAGAGGGAATTCTGCTTCCAGGTCCTGAGGCACTTGGTTCGCCTATTGAAGTCAATAACTTGAGTGTTGCAGATTTTTTGCGTATCCTTCCAAAGACACTATGAGTGCTATTATTCATGTTAAATTACATATAACCATAAATTTAAACGTCACACATTAGCTAATCGTTTTCAGGGAGTAATTAAAAACCAGTCCCTATATGGTGACTTCTGGGCTTCCCTTGTGGCTTAGGTAGTACAGAATCCGCCTGCAATGCGGGAGACCAGGGTTCCATCCCTGGGTTGGGAAGATCCCCTGGGGAAGGGGACGGATATGCACTCCAGTATTCTGGCCTGAAGAATTTAATGGCCTGTATAATCCGTGGTGTCGCAAAGAGTGGGACACGACTGAGTGACTTTCACATATGGTGATTTTAGTTTTCTGCATTTACATGCCAGTAGATGTTGGTTTTTTCCCTCAGTCAACATTATATCCTTGAGATCTTTCCATATATATATATATATATATATATATATATATATAAATTTACCTCTTTGTTTTAAAAGACTACATGGTAGTTCTCAGAACCAATAGATTTAATTTATGATTCCCTTTCCCTCAGACATGTTTGTTTCTTTTTTAGTTTTTTAGTTAGAAATGTTGCGACCTTCAACATGTGTTTGTGCCTTTTTGCAGGTATATCCAAGTGTTCTCTAGGGAAAGAAACTAATATGTGGAAGTGCTGGATGGAGCACATCTTAAATCTCAGTAGTAGATTCCTTCCCTTTACTCCTTTAAGTAGCTGCTACAACTGACATTTGTACATTAAATATATGAGTACCCCTTGCACTACGCCTTTGCCAAAAATTAATGAAATACAATTTTTAAAATGTTCTTAATGGATGTGTGTGAAAAATTGTTAAGAGATGGCATATGTACAAAAGTGCGATAATTCCTAGTGTGTATCTTGGTAACAAAATGAATGAACTTGTGTTACTACCTCCTACATCAAGATTTTTAGATGTTTACCGTAAATATAAAAATCTTATACCCCATCTGAGTCATCACAACCCACACAAAAATTGCCACTATTTTGAATTTTATAAGCAGAATTAGCCTTGCCTGCTTTTGAATGGTTATAAATGACCACACATAGTATATTCTCTTGTGTGGCTCTTTTCACTCAATAAAAATTTGTAAGATTGATACATATTAAAGAATATAGTAGTAGTTTATTCATTTTCATGTAATTCCAAAATTTATTTGTCTAGTCTAATATTGCGTAGCATTGAGTTGTTTAAAGTTTGGAGTGAGTAAAAATGATTCTGCTAAGAATATTTTTGTACCTGTTGATGCACATAGTTATACATTTGATTTTGATATATACCTAGTATAATATTACCAGAAAATGTATGTATATTCAGTACTAGTAGCCACAGGATGTACATATATTCAGTATTAGTAGATACTGCCAAATAGATTTCTGGTCTTAACGATTTATAGTCTAGGCAATGGCAACCCACTCCAGTACCCTTGCCTGGAAAATCCCATGGACGGAGGAGCCTGATAGGCAGCAGTCCATGGGGTCGTTAAGAGTCCAACACAACTGAGTGACTTCACTTTCACTTTTCACTTTAATGCATTGGAGAAGGAAATGGCAACCCACTCCAGTGTTCTTGCCTGGAGAATCCTAGGGACAGAGGAGCCTTGTGGGCTGCCGTCTATGGGGTCGCACAGAGTAGGACACGACTGAAGCGACATAGCAGCAGCAGCAGCAGTGAATGAAAATTCCAGTTTCTTCATGTATGTATTTGCCACCGCTTGAAATTCTCAGTTTTGTGTTCATCTTCTTTTTTTATTTTTTTTTAATTTTTCTGAGACAATATACAAAAGTTGCAAGTATTTAATATATACATTTTAATGATTTTGGACCCTGTGATACCATCACCACAAACAAGGCAATAAACATATCCATTGACAAACTTCTGATTTGAGGTTTGTCCATATGCTCATATGTTCTTAGCAGCTCTATTTACAATAGCCAAGATACGAAAATTACCCAGAAGTCCATTGACGGATGAAGGACAAAGATGTGGCACATATATACAATGGAGTGCTACTTAGCCGTAAAAAAACAAAGAACTAATGCCATTTGCAGCAACAGAGATGGACCTAAAGATTACCATACTAAGAGAAGTAGATCAAAGAGAAAGACAGAATAGCATATAATACCACTTATATGTGGAATGTAAAATATGCTAGAAATCAACTTATCTATGAAACAGAAATTACTCAGACATAAAGAACAGATTTGTAGTTGCCAAGGCACAGGGGAGAGGGGATTGGGAGTCTGGGATTAGCAGATGCAGACTATTATATATGGAATGGATAAACAACAAGGCCCTAGTGTATAGCACAGGGAACTATATTCAATATGCTATAATAAACCATAATAAAAAAGAATATTAAACAGAATTTATATATATATAACTAAATCACTTTCTGTGTACCAGAAACCAACACAACACTGTAAATCAACTATACTTAAATAAAGTAAAATTTTAAAAAATACTTACCACCACTAAAAGATTTCTTGTGTCCCCTTGTACTTTTTTTAATGATAACATGTAGCAAGAGAACTACTTTCTTTAAGTGAACAACCTGTGTTAACTATGTGCCCTATGTTGTACAGTTAATCTCTAGAGTTTATTAATCTTATGTATAACTAACTTTATAACCACTGAAAAATCCCCAGTTTTCTCCTCCCCCATCTTCTGGCAACCACCATTCTGTTGTCAGCATCTGTGAGTTTAACTATACTAAATACTTCATTTAAGTGAAATCGTGCAATATTTGTAATTCTATGACTGACTCATTTCCAGACATAATAATTTCCATGGCAATGCTGCATCTCCAGCTGTTCCCTCTGAACTTCGTATGAGCTGCGAGCTAAGCTGGACTTTCATGTCTACCTTTCAGATGGTCAGTGCCATAAGAGGAACACATGTATGCAGGTAGGAAATGCTGCTACAACTGTAGATTGCCCTCTCCCCTCCCCCAAGTACAGTCCAAATTAGCCCTCACCTCACACTCCTCCAGACCAGGTACCTGAGCCCCAAAACTTCTCTGCCCCTTCCAAGTTTGAGTTCTGGGACCACACAACTGCTGAAATAGCCCATGAAAGGTTTTAGGTCTGAACTTTGTATTCCAGAGAATTGACTAGAAAAAACAGATGCTATAAAGACAAAGTAATGATTGAACCAAATGAAGCAATGTTGGAGTAAGAAGGTGTCTCCGGTTGTGCAGCTGATTTATATAACATGCCTTTTAAGCAATTAGAACTAGATGATGCAATTATTTGTCACCCGATTGAATTTGAAAGGCAAGAAAAACATGGAGTAGCACTTTATCTTTTGCTTCAGTCAAAAAACAAACAGTTGTTACTTAGATAAAAGAGCATTTAAAATGAAAAATGAATTTTTTGATAAAAATGTAGAGATATAGATGGACTTCCTGGTGGCTCAGTGGTAAAGAATCCACCTGCAATACAGGAACCACAGAAGATGTGGGTTCAGTCCTGGGGTCAGGAAGATCCCCTGGAGGAGGGCATGGCAACCCACTCCAGTGTTCTTGCCTGGAGAATCCCAAGGACAGAGGAGCCTGACAGTCTACAGTCCATGGGGTCGCAAAGAGTCGGACATGGCTAAAGCAACTTAGCACACGCAAAAGTATACATAATATTTACTTCTGGGCCCATCCACGGTATCCCAAATGGTAGGATTTCCTTTTTTAAAAGTGCTGAATAACATTCCATTGTTTGCATATTCCACATTTTCTTTATCTATTCATCTGTTGGAATTGTGGATTGTTTCCACATCTTGACTGTTGTAAATTATGCTGCAAAAAACGTGGTAAATGAGCTTCCCCCATGGATCAGAGAGTAAAGAATCTGCCTGCAATGCAGGAGACACGGGTTTGATCCCTGGGTCAGGAAGATCCCCTGGAGGAGGGCATGGCAACCCACTCCAGTATTCTTGCCTGGAGAACCCCATCGAGAGAGGAGCCTGGGAGGCTATTGTCCATGGGGTTGCAAAAAGTCAGGCACTACTGAAGCAACTGAGAATGCACACAAACATGGTAATGAAGATATATGTTTAAGATCCTGATTTCACTTCTTTTGAATATATATCCAGGAGTAGAATTACTGGATAAGATGATAAAAGTTATAGAAAATACAAACAGACAAATAACAAATTAGGAAATTGAATTAGTAGTCAAAAATCTTCAAACAAAAAAAACCAGGACTAGATGGCTTCACTGGTGAATTCTACTAAACATTTAAGGAAGAATCAGCACCAGTCTTTCTCAGACTTCTCCAAAAATTCAAAGAGGAGGCAGCATTTCCAAATCTATTTTATGAGGCCTCTAGTGCCTTGATAACAAAACCATAAAAAGGCATTTAAAGAAAAGAAAATTGCAGCTTTGTATCCCCGGTGAATGTATACCCCAAAATTTATAACAAAAATTCTAGCAAACGGAATTCAAGAGTATATGGACTTCTCAGATGACTCAGTAGTAAAGATCCACCTGCCAATGTAGGAGCCTGAGGAGATGCAGGTTTGTTCCCTGTGTCGGGAAGATCCCTTGGAGGAGGAAATGGCAGCCCACTCCAGTATCCTTGCCATGAAAGTCCTCTGGACTCAGGAGCTACAGTCCACAGGGTCACAAAGAGTCAGACATGACTGTGTGACTGAGAACACACGTCTATGCCATGATCAAATGGAATTTATTTATGGAATGCCAGGATGATTCAACATAATCAAATAAATCAGTGTGATTCACCACATTAGCAAATGAAGGATGAAAATCATATGATCATCTCAACAGATGCAGAGAAAACATTTGACAATATTAAACCTCCCTTCCTGATAAAAACTCTTAGCAAATTAAGTGTAGACCGAAGGCACCTCAACACAATAAAGATCAGATATGAGAAGCCCACAGTTGACATATTCAATGGTGAAAAATTGAAAGCTTTCCTTCTAAGATCAGGAACAAAGCAAGGGTACCCACTCTTACCATTTATGTGTAACTTATAGGCAGTCCTAGACAGAGCAGCTAGTCAAGAAAAAGAAGTAAAAGCCATCCAGGGAATTCCCTGGAAGTCCAGTGGTTAGTCCAAGCCTTCACTGCTTGGGGCCTAGGTTCAGTCCCTGTCTGGGGAACTATGATCCCACAAGTTATGTAGCATGGCCAAAAAAAGAAAAATATTGAATAATCTTTAAAAAATTTTAAGGCATGCATATTGAAAAGGAAAGAAAATTGCCCCTATTTGTAGATGACATGATCTCATATATAGACAACTCTAAAAATTATACACACGCACAATCCTATCCAGTTAGGTCAGTCACTCAGTCATGTCCAACTCTTTGTGACCCCATGGACTGTAGCATCCCAGGCTTTACTGTCTATCTCCAACTCCCAGAACCTCCTCAAACTTATGTACATCACATCAGTGATGCCATCCAACCATTTCATCCTCTGTCGTTCCCTTCTCCTGCGTTCAATCTTTCCCAGCATCAGGGTCTTTTCCAATGAGTCAGCTCTTTGCATCAGGTGGCCAAAGTATTAGAGTTTCAGCTTCATCATGAGGCCTCCCAAGGAATATAATAGGACTGGTTTTCTTCAGGATTGACTGGTTGGATCTCCTTGCAGCCCAAGGGACTCTCAAGAGTCTTCTCCAACACCACAGTTCAAAAGCATCAATTCTTCAGCTCTCGGCTTTCTTTATAGTCCAACTCTCACATCCATATATGACTACTGGAAAAGCCATAGCTTTGACTAGATGGACCTTTGTTGACAAAGTAATGTCTCTGCTTTTTAATATGCTGTCTAGGTTGGTCATAGCTTTTCTTCCAAGGAGCAAGCATCTTTTAATTTCATGGCTGCAATCACCATCTGCAGTGATTTTGGAGACCCCCAAAATAAAATTTGTCACTGTTTCCATTGTTTCCCCATCTATTTGTCATGAAGAGATGGGACCGGATGCCATGATCTTCGTTTTCTGAATGTTGAGCTTTAAGCCAACTTTTTCACCCTCCTCTTTCACTTTCATCAAGAGGCTCTTCAGTTCCTCTTCACTTTCTGCCATAAGGGTGGTGTCATCTGCGTATCTGAGGTTATTGATATTTCTCCCGGCAATCTTGATTCCAGCTTGTGCTTCATCCAGCCTGGCATTTCACATGATGTACTCTGCATATTAGTTAAATAAGCAGAGTGACAATATATAGCCTTGACGTACTCCTTTCCCGATTTGGAACTAGTCTGTTGTTCCATGTCCAGTTCTAACTATGCCAACAAATCTGGAAAACTCAGCAGTGGCCATAGGACTAGAAAAGGTAAGTTTTCCAATCCCAAAGAAAGGCAATGCCAAAGAATGCTCAAACTACCACAAAATTGCACTCATCTCACAATGGTAGCAAAGTAATGCTCAAAATTCTCCAAGCCAGGCTTCCATAGTACATGAACAGTTAACTTCCAGATGTTCAAGCTGGATGTAGAAAACGCAGAGGAACCAGTGGTCAAATTGCTAACATCTGCCAGATTATTGAAAAAGCAAGAGAGTTCCAGAAAAATATCTACTTTTGCTTTATTGACTACACCAAAGCCTTTGAGTGTGTGGATCACAACAAACTCTGAAAAACTCTTAAAGAATTGGGAATACCAGATCACCTAACCTGCATCCTGAGAAATCTGTGTGCAGGCCAAGAAGCAACAGTTAGAACTGGACATGGAACAGTCCTATTAGAACTAATAAACAAATCCGGGAAAGTTTCAGGATACAAAATCAATATATAAAATTCAGTTGCATTCTCATACACTAATAATGAACCACCGAAGAAAAGAAATGGTAAGACAGTCTCATTTTCAATAGCATCAAAATCAATAGAATGTTTAAGGATAAGTTTAACAATGGATGTGAAACTGTAATACACTGATGAAAGATATTAAAACACAAATAAATGGAAAGACATCTTGTGTTCATGGATTGGAAGACTTAATATTATTAAAATGTTCAGACTATATATTCAATGCTATTTCCATTAAAATTCCACTGGCATTTTAAAAACAAATATAAAATAATTCTAAAATTCATATAGAACACTAAAAGTGCCAGAATACCCAAAGTGACCTTAAGAAAGAAGAACAAATCTGAGAACATCATATTTCCTGATTTCAAATATATTACAAAGCTGCCATAGTTAAGGCAGTGTGATAATGGGATAAAGATAGACATACAGACCAATGGGACAGAATAAAGAGCCCAGAGATAAACCCCTACACATATAGGCAGCTGATCTTCAACAATGGTGCCAAGAATACACAGTGGGGAAAGGATCATCTCTTCAGCAAATGGTGTTTGGAACACTGAATATTCACATATAAAGGATTGAAAATAAACCTCTATCTTAGAACATACACAAAAATCAATTCAAAATGGATTAAAGATTTAAACCTAAGACCTGAAACTATAAAACCCAAACCCCTAAGAAGAAAATGGGAAAAGCTTCATGAGAGTAGTCTTGGCAATGATTTCATGGATCTGACACCAAAAATATAGGCAGCAAAAGCAAAAAACAGACAAGCAGGACTACATCAAACCATAAGGTTTTGCACAGTAAATGAAAAAATCAACAGAGTGAACAGGAAACCTAAAAATAGAAGAAAGCATTTGCAAACTGTAAATTTAACAAGACATAACTTCCTAAAAAATATAAGGAACTCCTACAACTCTTTAGCAAAAAAACAGAAAAGAAAACTAAAACAATGGGTGAAGGATTTAGACATTCTCTAAAGAAGACATACAGATGACCAACAGATGAATGAAAAAGTGCTTTATGTCACTGATTATCAGAGAAATGCAAATCAAACCACCATGAGATATCACTTCACATCAGTTAAGAAGGATATTAACAAAATAACAAGTGTTAGCAAGGATATGGAAAAATTGGAACCCTTGAACACTATTGGTCAGAATGTAAAATGGTGCAGTCATTATGGAAAACAGCATGGTGGATTTTTGGTAATGTTATACATTCTGATGCATCTGTAGGGTATTACATTATGGATTTAATATGCATTTTGTGAATGACAAAAAATTTTAGCATCTTTTCATATGTTTGTATATCATTTGGATGTTGTGAAATTCCTGTTCAAGTATTTTGCCCTTTTTAAAATTAGATTATCTGTGTTTTTCTTGCTGATTTTTGGTTAGTTCGCTATATTCTAGATATGATTCTTTGTCAGGTAATTGTTTTTTTTTCTTATTCTTTGACTTTTTCATTACAAAATGAATCTTTGACTTATTAGAATCTTCTGCAAATTAATACTTTTATTTAGCTTCTGGACAATGCAAGGACTTTAAACACTTTAATTTAATTTACTCAATTTCTGATTTTTATACAGTTGTTGCTTAGTTTAATTGTATTTAATCATTTTAAAACCCAACAAAATATTATTTATTTTGAATGGACAATATTAGTTTAGATCTATAGTATCTTATTTGCTTTCATTGTGTGTGTGTGCTAAGTCACTTCAATTGTGTCTGACTCTTTGTGACCCTATGGACTGTTGCTCTTTTGGCTCTTCTGTCTATTGGATTCTCTAGGCAAGAATACTAATGTGGATTGCCTTGCCCTCCTCTAGAGGATCTTCCCGACCCAGGGATTGAACCCATATCTCTTAGGTCCTCTGCATTGGTAGGCAGGTTCTTTACCATTAACACCACCTGGGAAGCCCTTGCTTTTCATTACTTTTTGCTTTTCTGAGATTAAATTTGAAATCATTTCTTTCTTTATTAAGTTTTAGAGCGTATCTCCTGGTGACAAAATTTTACTACCAGGCTATCTAAGATGAGATACTTAAGCTAGCTTTCTCAACTGCTTTCCATACTCTCAAATGCAACTGTTTCCTTTTCATACCTCAAGTTGTTCATGGTGAGAAGTTGGTCTGATACCATATAATCAATTATAGCTCAAAAAGAATTGAGCATGTTGATCAGTGTCATTAATATTTTAGTGTCCCTTAGCCTAGTATAGTGCTGTCCAGCACAAGAAAAATGTTTTGGAATGTCAGTGGTGAAAACAGCAGACTAGGCACCTTCAGTGGTCTATTCCCCTATAGAAAAATTGAAAAATGAAGCAGAAACAGTCAGAATAAAGTTTGCTGGAAGTCAGGAAACCAGCTAAAGTTTGAAACAACCAAGCACGTGCTGAATCAAGACAAGGCAACTTTATAATGGTAGAAGTATTTTGGGTGTTTTGACTTGCCCTTGACCAGCCCCCTCCAAGATACTGCAGCCATCTTAAAAATACGAGAATATTTACTTAAAAAGATAAATTGTACTTTGGAATTTTAAGGGTGTAAGTGATACAAAGCAGTAAGAAAGTAAGTGGAAGATGAAGGACAAGAATTATAGGAAAATAAATGGTAATAATGTTTTAATAACCTCGGGGGTAGCCGAGGTTATTGAAGGTAGATTGAATGATGAATACATCAAACTATAGGCCCCTGAATTATCTTAATTGATAAATCATTTTAGATTCTGAGAGGACCTGTGATTGGTCATATGATGAAAGAAGAGGTTAACACATTTTTCCTAACATTTTTCTTATATTAATATTCCCTTTATTACTAGTTTGCAACTAAAATAATCTTAGAAGTTTGTCTAAAAGGGACAGTCCTTTTAGTAATTTAATAATTAGACATATTGTTACCAAACCAAACTTGAATCTCTTTGTCTAATGCACAGCAAAGCTGATGCTTTGACACTAGGTTGTGGTGAAGGAAAATGCAATATTTATTGCAAGGAAAATATGCAGCTTGTGCTAAAAAATTGGAACTCCCCAGTGGCTTTCAGAGAAGGGTTTTTAAAGATAGCCTGAGGGAAAGGGTTGCAGTGTGTGATCAACTTGAGCACAATTCTCTGATTGGTTGATGATAAGATAAAATACAGTTCTGGGCACTGAAATCCTCTACCTCTGATTCCAGCTGGTCTAGTTTTGACATGTTGCTGGTCAGCACACAGTTAACTTCTCCTGGCTGGTGCAGATTTTATTATCTGTAAAACAACTCAAGGATATGGCTCAGGATATTATCTATCTATTATCAACCTAGACAGCATATTGAAAAGCAGAGACATTACTTTGCCAACAAAGGTCTGTTTAGTCAAGGCTATGGTTTTTGCAGCAGTCATGTATGAATGTGAGAGTTGGACTATAAAGAAAGCTGAGCGCCAAAGAATTGATACTTTTGAACTGTGGTGTTGGAGAAGACTCTTGAGAGTCCCTTGGACTGCAAGGAGATCCATCCAGTCAATCCTAAAGGAGATCAGTCCTAGGGGTTCATTGGAAAGAATGGTGTTGAAGCTGAAACTCCAATACTTTCGCCACCTGATGTGAAGAGCTGACTCATTGGAAAAGACCCTAACGTTGGGAAAGATTGAGGGCAGGAGGAAAAGGGGACAATAGAGGATGAGATGGTTGGATGGCATCACTGACTTGATGGACATGGTTTTGGGTGGACTCTGGGAGTTGGTAATGGACAGGGAGGCCTGGTGTGCTGTGGTTCATGGGGTTGCAAAAACTTGGACATGACTTTCTGCTTTATTGACTATGCCAAAGCCTTTGACTGTGTGGATCACAATAAACTGTGGAAAATTCTGAGAGAGATGGGAATACCAGACCACCTGACCTGCCTCTTGAGAAATCTGTATGCAGATCAGGAAGCAACAGTTAGAACTGGACATGGAACAACAGCCTGGTTCCAAATAGGAAAAGGAGTACGTCAAGGCTGTATATTGTCACCCTGCTTATTTAACTTCTATGCAGAGTACATCATGAGAAACGCTGGACTGGAAGAAACACAAGCTGGAATCAAGATTGCCGGGAGAAATATCAATCACCTCAGATATGCAGATGACACCACCCTTATGGCAGAAAGTGAAGAGGAACTTAAAAGCCTCTGGATGAAAGTGAAAGAGGAGAGTGAAAAAGTTGGCTTAAAGCTCAACATTCAGAAAACGAAGATCATGGCATCCGGTCCCATCACTTCATGGCAAATAGATGGGGAAACAGTGGAAACAGTGTCAGACTTTATTTTTGGGGGGCTCCGAAATCACTGCAGATGGTGACTGCAGCCATGAAATTAAAAGACGCTTACTCCTTGGAAGGAAAGCTATGATCAACCTAGATAGCATATTCAAAAGCAGAGACGTTACTTTGCTGACTAAGGTCCGTCTAGTCAAGGCTATGATTTTTCCAGTGGTCATGTATGGATGTGAGAATACGACTGTGAAGAAGGCTGAGCGCCAAAGAATTGATGCTTTTGAACCGTGGTGTTGGAGAAGACTCTTGAGAGTCCCTTGGACTGCAACGAGATCCAACCAGTCCATTCTGAAGGAGATCAGCCCTGGGATTTCTTTGGAAGGAATGATGCTAAAGCTGAAACTCCAGTACTTTGGCCACCTCATGCGAAGAGTTGACTCATTGGAAAAGACTCTGATGCTGGGAGGGGTTGGGGGCAGGAGGAGAAGGGGACAACAGAGGATGAGATGGCTGGATGGCATCACTGACTCGATGGACGTGAGTCTGAGTGAACTCTGGGATTTGGTGATGGACAGGGAGGCCTGGCGTGCTGTGATTCATGGGTTCTCAAAGAGTCAGACACGACTGAGCGACTGAATTGAACTGAACTGAGTGACTGAACCTAACAGAACTGGTTATCTATGGCCTTTGAGGAGGAACGAAAGGTCTTTGATCTTGTTTTATGGGTAAATTATAATTGTTTTGTCTTGCTTGACTGTCTTTGTTTGTTCGTTTGTTTCAGCATTTTCTCACCTCTCTGATTAAATTTGCCCTTTAGAACTTGATGAGGCTAAAGCTTTTCTGCGGACAGAAGGTGGGGGACAGGTAGGGATCTGTCCTCTAGAAAGCCCAGCAAGGTCCTGCTTGGTTTCAAAATCACTGATGTACATTGCAATTTAGTTCCCAGTAAATGTTACTACTAAATATATAAATAAGTGAAAAACCTAGGATAGGTGATTTTGACTTAAAAAAAGAAAAACACACCAATCTTGGAGAAGAATGAAATAGTGGATACCTGTTAGGAAGAGCAGTATCTATACCATCTAAAAAGACATAAGTTCTGAGACAAGTTGGGATATTTGGCTCTGATCCAAGATAGACTTTAAATACTAATTTACTCTTAAAATAGAATATAAATTCCTATAGAATTTATTGAAGATACAACTTCAGTTGTAGCAGTTTAAGCATTAGAAGTCTAAAAGACTAAGTAAAACTTGACTTATGGGACCAGAGCTAATGTTAGAACTTCGTAGAAGTTTGCCAACCCAAAACATGAGTGAATTTGGTCATTCTCATCCTGTTCTCTCCTAATTTGAGGGATTTGGTTGCATTTTGGTGAATCTGTTTAGCTCACCATGGTCTCTCACGTAATACAGGACCACAATCCCAATGAGCATCCTCTTCTGCTCCAGAGTGAGTCAAGACAGCCAGGAAGGAGGTTTTCTTCTGCCACTGTGACTCACAGAGCATGAGACTGAGTTGGTGCTCTGGAGCAGGGAGCCACTGCACCCTCCCTTGCATGTGGACTTGATGTTAGCCAAGGCTGGTCAAACCACCAAATCCACATATCAAATTAGGCCTCCATATTGCAAAGTTGCTAAGAAGTCACACAGAGGTCATTGGTCTATTCTTCCCAGCTATGTTTGTAAAGTTTCACACAATGCTTATGTTGGCAGGAGGCAGCTCCTATAAGATTCTAGTGGTAACATGTGAGGAAGGGCCAAAATAATGGCAGAATATCCAGGAAAACAATGTTTGTCATTATCATTAGTTATTTTCAAAGAAAGTTTTCCACATCTCTTTTTTGACTTTTTGGGGTTTTGTTAGTCTTTTTGTAAGCCTCTGTAGTCTGATGTTCTTGCTATGTTAAAAAAGGAATTCAAGTAAAAAGCACTGTTAGTAATCCTTAACTTTTGGAAGCACTATGTGCTTGATGTAAGATTTATCTATAAAACTATGCTATCCATAAAATTTTTTTTTAATAAAAGAATACAGGCAGCGCTATAACACTGTGTTTAGTCTTGGTGAACTCATTCACTATTACCAGGAACTGATAGAGTTAGTGAGTTATTTTTTCTGTTTAGAAAATTAGTTTGTTTAAAATTTATAATAGTAATTTTGACCCTGCTGGAGTTGGAGCTAAAGGGGTGGGGAATGGGGAAGAAGGAGAGATGGGATGGGAGACAGGTGGGAAAGGGGTAGAAAATGGAGAAGAAAGAGAGATGGGATGGGAGGCAGGTAGGAAATGTAACTTACATTATATTACATTAATTGTAATTTTGTAAGATGATGCTGTGATCTCTGGGCCTGGAAGTTTTGTATGATTTTAACTTTTTTAAAAACACGTAAGATAAAATTTACTTTCTTAACCATTTTTAATTGTAGTCGTAACTATATGCACATTGCTATGAATGTTAATTATATTCAGTAGTGTTAACTATATTCACACTGTTGTACAGCTCTCTAGAGCTTTTTTATCTCACAGAACTGTAACTCTGTATCCATGGAACAATAGCTCCCTATCTCCCCCTTGCTCCAAATCATGGCATCTACTATTCTAATTTGTTTCTATGCATTTTACTACTTTAGATACCTCATGTAAGTGGACTCATATACTATTTGTCTTTTTGTGAATAACTTATTTCCAGTTTCATTTAACATGTCCTTAAGTTTCTTCCATGTTAAAGCATATGACAGGATTTCCTTCTTTTTTAAGGATGAATAATATTCCATTGTACATATTTACCACATTTTCTTTTATCTATTCATTTTTCCATGGACATTTAGGTTGCTTCCACCTCTTGGGTATTAGGCATAATACTAAAATAAATATGGTTATGCAAAATATCTTCCATCCTGCTTTCAATTTTTTTGGTTGCATACCCAAAAGTGAGATTGCTGGATCATATAATAATTCTATTTTTATCGTTTTGAGAAACCTCTATATAGTTTTCCATAGTGATACATCATTTTGCATTCTCACCAACAGTGCACAAATTTCAAGTTTCTTCACATCCTCACCAACTTGCCATTTTCTAAGTCTATCTGTGTCTATTTGTTTGTGTGTCTATGTGTGTGTGTGATATCTCATTGCATTTTTCTAATGATTAGTAATGATAAACCATCTTTTCATATGCTTCATGGCTGTTTGTATATTTTCTACTCAAGTCCATTGCACATTTTAAAATTGGTTTTTTATTGTTGCTGAGTTGAGTTCACTATTTTGGATATTAACCCTTTATCATATATATGATTTGGCAGATATTTTCTCCTATTCTGTAGGTTGCTTTTTCACTTGTTGATTATCTCCTTTGATGTGCAGAGGTTTTCAGGTTTGTCTCTTTTTCCTTTTTCTGTCTGTGTGTTTGATGTAATATCTAAGAAATCAATGCCAATCCATTTTCACGAAGCTCTTTCCCTGTTTTCTTAGATCTTATGTGAGGCCTTTAACTGTTACCATTTTGTGTTATTTTTTTGTATATGCTGTAAGATAAAGATCCAACTTCATTCTTTTGCACATCAATACCCAGTTTTGCCATCTCCATTTGTTGAAGATACTCTCCATTTCCCATTTTGTGAGCTTAATACCTTTGTCCAAGATCATATAACCATATATGTGAGTGTTTATTTCTGTTCTGTTCAGTTAATCTATATGTCTATCTTTAGGAAGTACCACACTGTTATAATTCAGTTCAGTTCAGTCGCTCAGTTGTGTCTGACTGTCTGCGACCCCATGAATCGCAGCACGCCAGGCCTCCCTGTCCATCAAAAACTCGCAGAGTTCACTCAGAGTCACGTCCATCGAGTTAGTGATGCCATCCAGCCATCTCATCCTCTGTCGTCCCCTTCTCCTCCTGCCCCCAATCCCTCCCAGCATCACAGTCTTTTCCAATGAGTCAACTCTTCGCATGAGGTGGCCAAAGTACTGGAGTTTCAGCTTTAGCATCATTCCTTCCAAAGAAATCCCAGGGCTGATCTCCTTCAGAATGGACTGGTTGGATCTCGTTGCAGTCCAAGGGACTCTCAAGAGTCTTCTCCAACACCATAGTTCAAAAGCATCAATTCTTCAGTGCTCAGCCTTCTTCACAGTCCAACTCTCACATCCATACATGACCACTGGAAAAATCATAACCTTGACTAGACGGACCTTAGTCAGCAAAGTAACGTCTCTGCTTTTGAATATGCTATCTAGGTTGATCATAGCTTTCCTTCCAAGGAGTAAGCGTCTTTTAATTTCATGGCTGCAGTCACTATCTGCAGTGATTTTGGAGCCCCCCAAAATAAAGTCTGACACTGTTTCCACTGTTTCCCCATCTGTTTGCCATGAAGTGATGGGACCGGATGCCATGATCTTCGTTTTCTGAATGTTGAGCTTTAAGCCAACTTTTTCACTCTCCTCTTTCACTTTCATCCGGAAGCTTTTGAGTTCCTCTTCACTTTCTGCCATAAGGGTGGTGTCATCTGCATATCTGAGGTTATTGATATTTCTCCCGGCTATCTTGATTCCAGCTTGCATTTCTTCCAGTCCAGCGTTTCTCATGATGTACTCTGCATAGAAGTTAAATAAGCAGGGTAACAATATACAGCCTTGACGTACTCCCTTTTCTATTTGGAACCAGGCTGTTGTTCCATTTCTAGTTCTAACTGTTGCTTCCTGACCTGCATACAGATTTCTCAAGAGGCAGGTCAGGTGGTCTGGTATTCCCATCTCTCTCAGAATTTTCCACAGTTTATTGTGATCCACACAGTCAAAGGCTTTGGCATAGTCAATAAAGCAGAAATAGATGTTTTTCTGGAACTCTCTTGCTTTTTCAGTGATCCAGAGGATGTTGGCAATTTGATCTCTGGTTCCTCTGCCTTTTCGAAAACCAGCTTGAACATCAGGAAGTTCACAGTTCACGTATTGCTGAAGTCTGGCTTGGAGAATTTTGAGCATTACTTTACTAGCATGTGAGATGAGTGAGATGTAAAGCTAGGTTATTAATGTGAACACTTCCTTGTTTTTTAAGTGTTTACTGCCATAAACTTCCTCTTAGTACTACTTTCACTGTATCACATAAGTTTTCATATGTTGATTTTTTTAATCTTTATTTTCCTCAAAATATTGTTTGTTTCTTCTTTGACTCATTTATTCTTTAAGAGTGTGGTGTTTAAATTCTACATATTTGTGAATATTCCAGTTTTCCTTTTGCTATTGATTTCCAGTTTCATCCCACTGTGGCCAGAAAAGATACTTGGTATGATTTCAATCTTCTTAAATTTGTTAAAACTTAATTTTGTGGTCTAACATGTGGTCTATCTTGGAAAATGTTCCATGTACAGTTAAGAAGAATGTGTATTCTGCTGCTGTTGGGTGGAGTGTTCTCTATGTCTGTTAGGTCTAATTGGTTTGTAGCATTCAACTCTTCTATTTCCTTACTGAACTTCTGTCTAGTTGTTCTATCCATTATTAAAACTGGAGTATTGAAATCTCTTACTGTTGTTGGGTTGCTGTATATTTCGGTCTTCAGTTCTATAATTCTGTCAATATTTGCTTCATATATTTGGGATTTCTGGTGTTAGGTGCCTATATATTTATAATTGTTATATCTCTGTGGTTAATTGACACTTTTATCATTATAAAATATCCTTCTTTGTCTCTTGTGACAGATTTTGACTTAAAGTCTGTTTTGTCTATTATAATTATGGCCACACCTGCTGTATTTCAGTTACTACTTGCATGGTGTGTCTTTTTTCATTCTTTCACTTTTAGCATACGTATGCTCTTAATTTAGTCTCTTACAGGTAGCATGTGGATGGATCTGTTTGGGTTTTTCTCTAATCTATTTAACAAATCTTTGGGAACTTTAATCTATTTACATTTTAAAGTAATTATTGATAGGGGAGGACCTACTATTGCCATTTATTAATAGTTTTCCATATGTCTTGCAGCTATTCTGTCTCTTTTTCTCTCTTGCTACCTTCCTTGTGTTTCATTGATTTTTTTTATAGTAATATACTTTGATGCTTATGGCAGAAAATTAAGAAGAACTAAAGAGCCTCTTAATGAAAGTGAAAGAGGAGAGTGAAAAAGTTGGCTTAAAGCTCAACATTCAGAAAACTAAGATCCTGGCATCCAGTCCCATCACTTCATGGCAAATAGATGGGAAAACAGTGGAAACGGTGGCTGACTTTATTTTTGGGGGCTCCAAAATCACTCAGGTGGTGATTTCAGCCATGAAATTAAAAGACGCTTACTCCTTAGAAGGAAAGTTATAACCAACCTAGACAGCATATTAAAAAGCAGAGACATTACTTTGTGAACAAAGGTCTGTCTAATCAAGGCTATGGTTTTTCCAGTAGTCATATATGGATGCGAGAGTTGGACTGTGAAGAAAGCTGAGTGCTGAAGAATTGATGCTTTTGAACTGTGGTGTTGGAGAAGATTCTTGAGAGTCCCTTGGACTGCAAGGAGATCCACCCAATCCATCCTAAAGTAGATCAGTCTTGGGTGTTCATTGGAAGGAATGGTGTTGAAGCTGAAACTCCAGTACTTTGGCCACCTCATGCGAAGAACTGACTCATTGGAAAAGACCCTGATGCTAGGAAAGACTGAGGGCAGGAGGAGAAAGGGATGACAGAGGATGAGATGGTTCAGTGGCATCACCGACGCAATGGACATGAGATTGGGTAAACTCCGGGAGTTGATGATGGATAGGGAGGCCTGGCATGCTGTGGTTTTTGGGGTCGCAAAGAGTCAGACACGACTGAGTGACTGAACTGAACTTTGACTCCTTTCTCATTTCCTTTTATACATCTTCTGTATGTCTTATTTGTGGTTACCACTGAGACTGCGTAAGATATTTTAAAGTTATAGCAATCTGTTTTAGACTGATAACAACTTAAATTGCATGTTAAAATGCTGCTTCTTTACCCTTACCTACCCCCCAACTTTATTTTATTGATGTTACAAATTACATGTTTTATATTGTGTATCTAGTCACATAGATTTATAGCTGTTTAAAACTCTTTTGCTACTTAAATTCTATTCCAGGACTAACAGTAATTCATGTGCTAACATTATAAATACTTGAATATTTTATGATTGTCTCTATATTTACCTTTTCCAGAGAGTTTTATATGTTTGTATACTTTCATGTTGCTATCTAGCATCTTTTCTGTCAAAATACAATTAATGTTGTGTTAGTTTTAAGTGTACAGCAAAGTGATTAAGTTTTATTTATTTATTCTTTTACAGATTATTTTCCATTATAGATTATTATAAGATATTGAGTATAGTTCCCCGTGCTATATAGTAGGTACTTGTTGTTTACCTATTTCAAACAAAGTAGTATATATATATGCTAATCTCAAACTTCTAACATGTCTCTCCTCTGCCCCCATTATCCCCTTTGGTAACTGTGAATTTGTTTTCTATTTCTGTGAGTCTATTTGTGTTTTGTAAAGAAGTTCATTTGTATCATTTTTTTTAGATTCCACATATAAGTGATAGCATAGGATGTTTATCTTTTTCTATCTGACTTATTTAACTCAATATGATAATCTCTTATTTCCTGAATTTATTTTTCCAGTATTTTTTTATTAGTGTATAGAAATGCAACAGATTTCTGTATATTAATTTTGTATCTAGCAACTTCACCAAGTTCATTGATAAGCTCTAGTAGTTTTCTGGTAGCATCTTTAGGATTTTCTATATAGCATCATGTCATCTGTAAACAGTGACAGGTTTACCTTTTTTTTTTAATGAATTTTTTTTTTCTCTAATTGCTGTGGCTAAGATTCTAAAGCTGTGTTGATTAAAAATGGTGAGAGTGGCATGCTTATCTTGTTCCTGATCTTAGACATAATGCTTTCCCTTTGAGTATGATCTTGGCTTGGTTTGTTAGCTAGATTTGTCATATATGGCTTTTATAATGTTCCCCCTATGCTCACTTTCTGAAGACTTTTAATCATGAATGGATGTTAAATTTTATATAAAATTTTTCTTCATCTATTGAGATAATCATATGGTTTTTATTTTATAATTTGTTAATGTGGTATATCACAGTGATTGATTTACAGATATTGAAAAATCCTTGCATCCCTGGAATAAATCCCACTTGATCATGATGCATGATCATTATACTGTATTCTTTGAGTCAGTTTGCTAATGTTTTGTTAAGGAGTTTTGCATCTATGTTCATCAGTGCTGTTGGCCTGTAATTTTCTTTCTTTGTGATATTTTTGTCTGGTTTTGGTATCTCAGTGATGGTGGCCTTGTAAAATGAGTTCAAAAGTGTCCCTTCACCTGAGAAGCCATCTGGTCCTGGACTTTTGCTTATTGGGAGTTTTTAAATTGCTCATTCAATTTCAGTACTACTAATTAGTCTGTTCATATTTTCTGTCTTCCTGGTTCAGTCTTGAGAGATTGTACCTTTCGTATAATTTGACTGTTCTTCTAGGTTGTCCATTTTATTGGCCTATATTTGCTTGTGGTAGTCTCTTGTGACCCTTTGTATTTCTGTGAGGTTGGTTGTAACTTCTTTTTCTTTTCTGATTTTGTTGATTTGTGCCCTTTCTCTTTTTTTTTCCTTAAGGAATCTGGTTAAAGGTTTATCAATTTTGTTTATCTTTCCAAAGAACCAGCTTTTAATTTCATAAACTTTTCTATTATTTTTAGTCTCTATTTCATTTATTTCAGCTCTGAATTTTATGATTTCTTTCCTTCTACTCACTATGTTTTGTTTGTCCCCTCTCTGGTTGCTTTAGGTTGCTTATTTGAGATTTTTCTTGTTTCCTGAAGTAAGCTTGATTTGCTGTAATCTTCCCTCTTAGAACTGTTTTGGTGATTTACATAGGTTTTGGATTGTTGTGTTTTCATTTTCATTTATCTGTAGGTATTTTTTTATTTCTTCTTAGATTTTTTCAGTGATTGGTCATTTTGTAGCAAATTGTTTAATCTCCACATGTTTTTGTTTTTGTTTTTTTTTCTTGTAGTTGATTTCTAGTTTCATAGCTTTGTGGTCAGAAAATATGCTTGATATGATTTCAGTTTTCTGAAATTTATCAGTGCCTGCTTTATGGCTCAGCATGTGATCTGTCCTGGAGAGTGTTTCATGTACATTTGAAAAGAATGTGTATTCTGCTTTCAGATGGAATCCTCTATAAATATCAATTAAGTTCTTCTGGTCTAATGTGTCGTTTAAGGTCTGTGTTTCCTTTTTGAGTTGCTGTCTGAATGATCTGTCTGTTAATGTAAGTGGAGTGTTAAACTCCCCTACTATTGTTGTGTTATTGTCAGTTTTTTGTTTTATGCTTGTTGCAGACGACACCACCCTTATGGCAGAAAGTAAAGAAGAACTAAAGAGCCTCTTGATGAAAGTGAAAGAGGAGAGTGAAAAAGTTAGATTAAAGCTCAACATTCAGAAAACTAAGATCATGGCATCTGGTCCCATCACTTCATGGGAAATAGATGGGGAAACAGTGGAAACAGTGGCTGACTTTATTTTTGAGGGCTCCAGAATCACTGCAGATGGTGATTGCAGCCATGAAATTAAAGGACACTTACTCCTTGGAAGGAAAGTTATGACCAACCTAGACATTAGAAAGCAGAGACATTACTTTGTCAACAAAGGTCCGTCTAGTCAAGGCTATGGTTTTTCCAATAGTCATATATGGATGTGAGAGTTGGACTATAAAGAAAGCTGAGTGCCGAAGAATTGATGCTTTTGAACCGTGGTGTTGGAGAAGACTCTTGAGAGTCCGTTGGACTGCAAGGAGATCCAACCAGTCCATCCTAAAGGAGATCAGTCCTGGGTGTTCCTTGGAAGGACTGATGTTGAAGCTGAAACTCCAATACTTTGGCCACCTGATGTGAAGAACTGACTCATTGGAAAAGACCCTGATGCTGAGAAAGATTGAGGACAGGAGGAGAAGGGGACGACAGAGGATGAGATGGTTGAATTGCATCACCGACTCAGTGGACATGAGGTTGAGTAAACTCTGGGAGTTGGTGATGGACAGGGAGGCCTGGTGTGCTGTGGTTCATGGGGTCACAAAGAGCTGGACACAACTGAGCGACTGAACTGAACTGAACTGAACTGAACTGAACTGAACATTTGCCTTGTATGTTGGAGTGCTCCTATGTTGGGTGAATATATATTTACAATTTTATAGCTTCCTTTTGGATTGATCCTTTGATCATTATGTAGTGTCCTTCTTTGTCTCTTTTGCAGTCTTTATTTTACAGTTTATTTTGTCTGATATAAGTATTGCAACTCCAGCTTCCTTTTGATTTCCATTTGCATGGAATACCTTTTGCCATCTCATCACTGTCAGTCTGTATATATCTGTAGATATGAAATGACTCTTTAGACAGCAGATATGCAGCTCTTGTTTCTGTATCCATTCAGTCAGTGTATATTTTGATTGGAGCATTTACTCTGATTAGCAAAGTGAAAGAAAAATATGTTGATACATGGTTAGTCACTGTTGTAATATTTTATAGGACTTAGAATTTGATTTTTCTGCTGTGGAATTTCTCAGATAATTGGAGGACAGAATCATGTGGAAATTGTAGAAAGAATATGTTAACAAGTATATGTCTAGTATATATACAAATGTGAGCTTCTAACCCAAATTCCATTCGTTAATGGGTGTTCTGAGTGTGTGTAATGGGAAGTAAGCATAGTCATTACTAATACTAAGAAATTGTCTGTAACAATTTGTCTATAACATTTCTGGAAAGAAAGTGACAACAAGATTGCATTAGTTTTAGGGAGTTTTAGGGCTTCTTTAACTATGTACCACAAACTAACTGACTTAAACAACAGAAACGTATGGTCTCACACTTCTTGAGGTTAGGAGTATCAGCAGGACCATGTTGTCTCTGAAAGCTTTAGTGGATGTTTTTGTTTGCCTTTGTATAGCTTCTGATGGTGGCCACAATCCCTGCCAGTTCTTGGCTTGTAGCTGCATCACTCCGTTCTCGGCCTCTGTCATCGCATGGTGTTCTCTGTGTGTGTCTGTCCTTCGTTGTCTTCCTTTTGTTATAAGGGCACTAGTCAGATTAAGTGCCTATCCTACTCATCTAATTACATCTGCAACAACCCTGTTCCCAAATAAAATCACATTTGGAAGTGATACATTTGAGGTATGGGGGGTTATGACTTCAGTGTATTTTTGCAAGGCACACAATTCAATCAATAACATTGACTAAACCCAGTTGTAGAAGTACTAGAATAGTAGTGGTCAGATTACCTAGAAATGTTATAAAGAACAAAGAATAAGACAGAAGTTCAGTTATGAGAATCAGAACAAAGGTCAGAAAGTAACTAAGATCAATGAAACTAAGAAACTAACTTACTGCCAAAGCAGTCTATTAGCAAAAAGAGATAAGGAATTATGACTAAGGTTAAGATTTCTTCTTGAACTATAATATTGGGGCCAGGTATAGAGAGGAGGGTTATGGAAATTGGAAGTCAGAAAAGTACAGATAATCATTAACATTTGTATTTCACATTTTGTCCTGTGAATTAATTTGAATAGCCCTTTAAAGTTTTTCAAATTATCTTTTATGTACCAGGTCCTCTGCCAAGTAGCTAGACAGATACAGTGATGGTAGATACTGTGTCTCCTTTAGGGCTATCTAGTATTTTGCCCAGATACACATATGGCATTTACAGTTAACCCTTGAATAATGTAGGGGTCAGTGGCACTGACCCCAGTGCAGTAGAAAATTCATGTATAAATTCAGTCTGCTCTCCATATCTGAGGTTCCATATCTGTGGATTCAACAAACAGTGGATTATGTAGTATTGTAGTGTGTATTTATTGGAAGAAAATCCTTATATAAGTGGACCTGCACAGTTCAAGCCCATGTTATTCAAAGGTCAACTGTATACACATATGTTACTGATATGAGGCAATCAGGTTGAAATTGATGCATAAAGTGGGTTATTAAATGGGGGGAGACATGAGTTGATTTTGACAAAGAGGATATATGTTTCTGTCCCTCAGCCCACCACTCCTTTCCCCCATCTGCTTTTGGTTTCTGCCTTCCTCACTTCCTTTTATGTTGATCTGATCTTTGCAAGCACATCTTCCAACCTTACTGACATTACTATAGACCAAATACCTGTGTTCTCCACAAAATTCATGTTGAAACCTAATGCCCAATATGATGGTATTAGGAGGTAAGACCTTTGGGAGATGTTTTCATCATGAGAGTGGAGCCCTCATTGAGTGTGATTAGTGTCCTTTTAAATGACATCCTATCAGCCTCCCTGGTACCTTCTGCCATGTGAGGTTATAGTAAGAAGATGACTATCTATGAGGAAGGGGCTGTCACCATATATCAAATCTGCTGGTGCCTTGATCTTGGACATCCAGTGTCCAGAACTGAGAGACAGAAATTCTTGTCATTTATAAGTCATCTAGTCTATGGTTTTCGGTATAGCAGTCCATGTGGACTAAGACAGCTTCTTTCAGTCTTCATTTCTGCTTTGGTGTTTGATAGAAGGAAAGAAAGAAGGAAGGTGGCAAGGAAGAACAGAGATCCTTAGTGTACCAGAGAGAAAATGGGGTAGGGAGGAAATTATTTGGAAAACACACAGATTAATGCTGAAATATAAAGTGAAAGTGAAAGTCACTCAGTCGTATCTGACTCTTTGTGGCCCCATGGACTGTAGCTTTCCAGGCTCCTCTGTCCATAGAATTCTCCAGGCCAGAACATTGGAGTGGGTAGCTGTTCCCTTCTCCAGGGGATCTTCCCAACGCAGGGACTGAACCTGGGTCTCCCGCATTGAAGGCAGATTCTTTACTGTCTGAGCCACCCGGGAAGCCCACTGAAATAAAATCCTGGCTCAAAAAGGCTGTTCAGCAAAATCACCTTCTCACCCTTGACTGTAATTAACTTTTTAGTCCTTCAGGTTACTAACCAGCTGCTAACTCTGAGAGAAAAATGATTGAATTTAAGCATGTTATGACTTAGGAAAAAATATAATTTTAGTGGTTGACCTGCATGTATATACTTTTTCCCTATCAGCAAAGTGGGTAGATCAGCTGATGCACCATTTTCTATATTTGTCTTATGATAAGAACCACCTGAGGCAATAGTTGAATGTCCAGATTTCTGCCCCAGCCCCTATGCATCAGCCTCTCCAGGGGAGGGGCTCTGAACATCTATTCTTAAGAAAAGCCTCTTGATCAGGCAAGTTTGGAACCATTTAGCAAATATGGGGAAATATTTCTGAGAAGGAAAATAATAGAGCACTGATAACTATCATAACATATATTTGGAAATAACTACCCCATTGACTAAACACAGTTTTTAAGCAAGGAATATCCAAGTGAGATCACAAGTCTTTTCAGAGTTTGAGGAGGATGATTTTTCAGATTCACAACCCTGAGATTTCACCTCTGCCTCATCTTCTATAATAATAACATCATCACAATGAATTGCCCAATCAGCATCTTTTAACTAAATCAGAATTCTAAGTAATTGCTTACGAAACACTATGTTATTTGTTTTTAAAAAACAGTTCTATAGAAATAAAAGAAAAATTAACCTGCCTCTTATAGAAGGGAGGAAATGGTATTATTTTGAGCACTTATCAAGAATTTTATGCCACTGTGCCATACAACTTTTCAAATCTGAGCACAGTTTCTATTTTACTTATGAAGAAGTAGATTTAGAAAAGTGGAGAGGCTTTCCCATGACCACAGAGTATATGGTGGGCCAGTATATCAATCCAGATAATTTTTTAGGAAAGCTAGATCAGTAACTAAGCAGAAATGAAAAGTTTGAGAATTCATGTTGTATTTCAAAAATAAATCTGCCATAACCCATAGAAGAAAGGAAAAGCTTACAAGTGCTTATTTTAACTCCCAGAAAATGCACACTGCTTTTGCATTGGCAATTGTATTGTTTATAGAACATTGGTGAAATCACAGACAGTGGATTGAATTCCATCATCCACAAGGGTGATGAGTAAGTTTTAACTATAGCAAAAAAATAATGAATCAACACTGTTCCCACAAAATAATACAAAAAGCAAATCTGTAGGAAAATTTCTTGAGAAACAAACTCTCAGTTTTTTATGTCAAAATATAGTATAAAGGGACTTAAATATTCTTTAGTGGTTTATTTGCTCCAAGCTTGTTTGGTGCTTGCCAGTAGAATTCACTTCCTCACCAGCCTCTGGTAGTTGGCCAAAGGTTGCACTCAGTTCCTTGTCATGTGGGTCTCTCAGACATGTTGTTTAGGCTCACAATAGAGTCTAGCAACAATACAGAAGTCACAATTTTATAACCTAATCAATGGAAGTATTTTACTCATTAGATCCAAATCATTAGGCCCAGCCCACACTCAAGGGGAGAACATTAAACAGGGTGTGGCACCAACCTAATTCTTAGCAGAAATCCTCACCACTTATTCTTTTTTTTTAATTGTTTCTTATCACTCATTCTTGCTAGGCACAGATACTACTGCTGCCTGCTCAAATGGTGTAGATCCATCTCCATGAGTTACTGGGGCTGGACCCCTAAGGAAGTGCAGATAGGTGCCTCTCAGAATTATCCTTCCAATGAGCAGTAGTAGAAGTGATCATCCATCAATTCCTGACCCTCATTAGTTTAGAGTTCCCCAACTGGTTACTAAAGCGCCAGAGCTTCTAAGCTGCAAATGCAGGCATGCAGAGTCATTTGTGTCCTGGGCTATAGCAATAAGAAGCCTTGGACAGAAGATGTAGGCACTTGAAGTGTTAGTTATGTTAGTAAGACACAAGACAAAGTCTTTAGAGACTTTTGCCACAGCCACAGAAGCAAGAGTAAGACTGAGACAGTCTGTTCAGTTCAGTTCAGTCGCTCAGTCATGTCCGACTCTTTGCGACCCCGTGAATTGCAGCACGCCAGGCTGGCACCCCACTCCAGTACTCTTGCCTGGAAAATCCCATGGACGGAGAAGCCTGGTAGGCTGTAGTCCATGGGGTCGCTAAGAGTCAGATGTGACTGAGCAACTTCATTTTGACTTTTCACTTTCATGCATTGGAGAAGGAAATGGCAACCCACTCTAGTATTCTTGCCTGGAGAATCCCAGGGACGGGGGAGCCTGGTGTGCTGCCGTCCATGGGGTCACACAGAGTTGGACACGATTGAAGCAGCTTAGCAGCAGCAGGCCTCCCTGTCCATCACCAACTCCCAGAGTTCACTCAAACTCATGTCCATCGAGTCAGTGATGCCATCCAGCCATCTCATCCTCTGTTGTCCCTTCTCTTCCTGCTCCCAATCACTCCCTAAGACAGGTACTAACGGCATGTGAAACAGAAAAGGAGGTAGGAAGTTTCAGACAAAAGATGTTAGACAGACTCCTTCCAAAGTCATGATCCCTATGAGACATAAGAGAAACTTCATAAAAGGAAAGACAGATCCAACTTGCAGTTACCTGTTATCTGGTTCTACAAGGACAATGGCATATTCAAATGAACCCCAGTTCAGTTCACTTAGTCACTCAGTCGTGCCTGACTCTTCACAACCCCATGGACTGCAGCACACCAGGCTTCCCTGTCCATCAACAACTCCCAGAGCTTGCTCAAACTCATGTCCATCAAGTCAGTGATGCCATTCAACCATCTTATCCCCTGTAGTCCCCTTCTCTTCCCACCTTCAATCTTTCCCAGCATTAGGGTCTTTTCTAATGAGTCAGTTCTTCACATCAGGTGGCCAAAGTATTGGAGCTTCAGCTTCAGCATCAGTCCATCCAATGAATATTTAGGATTGAAAATGAGCCCCAGGTGACACCAGCTCCTCACAACACTTCAGACTTGGTTGAAAGAATATGTTTAGATCAAGATGTATAAAAATCACCCCAAACCCTCTTCCCATTGCCACTTTTTGACATTGGCTCCTAATTTCACAATGCACCCAACACTGTAATAATTCATATGGCAGTGGGAAAGTAGACCATCAGAGGGTGATGTGAGGGTCACTAGTAGCACATGCTACTACAGCAGGGATGTTTGTCCGTGGAAATCTGCCATAGTTTCCTTTAGTTCTTTACTCCTTGTAATTTTTATCATCTTTCCACAAATGCTAAGGGATCTGGACTTTACCAGACATCTCAGAACAGCTGAATAACTTCATTTTCTAGAAAAAGAATAACAGAGTAAAAGAGGGATTGTATATAATTGAATCCTAGAGGACAAAATTGAAGAAAGTTATCAGAGGAGATAAACTTCTAATTCCTACTATTTATTAAAAGCTTCCACAATCACAATTTCTACCAGATACTCCCCCTATAAACCTTTCATTTCAAAAACAAAAAAGGAAAAAGTTATCACATGAACAAAAGCAACAAGGGAAGAAACAGTTTCAAGAATCTGGGGAATACCATCTGTTTGATGTTGCTGTAGTGATATCAAGTTTGAGGCAGGGGATCATGACATTTATAACTGAAGGGGTAGTGAGTGTTAGATCATGAAGGAGTAACATAATAAGTTGCCCAGACGTTATTCTATAGATAACAATTGGTGGGTATTAAACATGAACATGATGTAACCAGTGTTAAATCTAAGAAAAGTGATTGCAAGCTTTGTGGAGAATGAATTTAGAGGAACAAAAATCACATCAGAGAATGTATGTAATCATTTTCTGTATCTTCAAGAGTGTTATGATGACACCCTGATGCCTGGAAGTTTTAGTGCAGATGAAGCAGAAGGTTCCAGAAACCAGAACATTTGAGATATAACTAATGATTAAGTTAAAGGTATGATACAAAACAGTGATAGAGTAGGGAGCTAAAGTAAGTAAGTAATTCTTTGTGACCCCATGGACTGTAGCCTGCCAGGCTCCTCTGTCCATGGGATTCTCCAGGCACAAATACTGGAGTGGGATGCCACTTTCTCCTCCAAGGGATCTTTGTGACCCAAGGATCGAACCCATGTTTCTTGCATCTCCTGCACTGCAGGCAGATTCTTTACCCACTGAGTCACCTGGGAGGCAAATTCGAAGGGTTTGGGTTACTGTGAACCAGGAACTGCAGTTGAGTTGAGTTCGGTCACTCAGTTGTGTCCGACTCTTTGTGACCCCATGGACTGCATGCAGCACACCAGGCCTCCCTGTCCATAACCAACTTCCATTAGCTAACATGAGTGCAGATAGGAGGTGCCCAGGTCTTACGAAACCATGCCTCAAAGTGTGGTTTCCACAATTTGCAGACTTGTGTGCCTCAGCCCCTGCAACGAGTAGGAGAAAAGGTGGATTATTCCTTGTCTTTTATCCAGAGGTCAGGGAACATGCGTACTGGGTATAGCAGGATAGAGTGTAAGTAAACTGAGTTGCTGGTGAGAAGGTAGAGAGCAGACCAAGCCTGAGGTTTGGAGTAGGTAGTCAAGTTGCTGGTATGAGGGCACATACCCTTGAGAGAGGGGAGATGAGGAACTAAGGAGGGAGGTCTGTGGGGGTAAAGACAAGGAGATCTTTGGAAAAGTGGAAGGTCAGGAGGTGGTGGTGAGGGTCTGGAATATTGGAATCTATGTTTCTGAGGCCTAAACACATTCTTGAGGCCAAAATGGAACCAGACTTGTCTTTGGGCTTAAGGACAGAAGATGAAGACCCAAAGGATTACTCCTATCACATATAACTATCTCTTCATCAATGCCCCAGATCAGTACTTGGGTAAAAAGCAGCACAGTGGTTATTAATTCACAATTTTTCTGACTCCCGCCCCTTTTATCTTATTATTTAAGGGAAATCTGGTTAAAAGCAGCTATCTCTGGGAGCCTGGGGTGAGCTGACTATGCAGAAAAATGGGAAAGCTAATCTATTAGACAGGCCCTCAATTACCATTCAAACATATGTGATGATGAGCAACCACTAGTGGAGATATTTGCAAGGTGGGAATATTGTACCACAGGAAATATCATATTATATACTTGCTTCAGTATATTTTAACAAAATGCTATGTGATGGAATAATCTGATACTAGGTGCAGTGTTTAAAGATACGTCAAAGAGAGGATGACTTAGCTTAGAGGTTTTGAAGCACTGTGGAAAAAATGGAAATCTTGGGCCATTCTAATTAGCTACTGTGGATAACCACTGTATTTCCCAATCTGCCAAGTATGCAAATTGTGGAATATTCATGAAAAGGTCTTTGGAAAGTGGCAACAAGAAAACACATAAATGATCTTTCTTCTAGAGTGGACTATTAGAGCTTACCTTGGTTTTCCATTGTAGCCTTAAATATTATTACCAACAATTCTCCCAGAAGCTAGAGTACACTGTACTTGGTTTCTGTTTTGGTTACATGTCTGTTATCTTTGAAACCTTTATGAACTTTTTTCAACCCTAAAAGTATGTGGCCTTTGGATCCCAAAAGAGTAGGAGTTATGGTAGTATTCTTTTATTCTTGGATCACTTCATAATATCATTAGGATTTTCTAGGCTCTTCCTTCAGGACTGATGCTCTAAACTTAGGGTAAAATAAGGTGAAAGTTTAACTGAAACAAGATCCATTGCCAGTCTAAGTGACTTTTTAACATATCTTAAACTGGGCTGGTAAAGTTCAATAATAGCATCATAAACACATCATTTTCTTTGCTGGCTTAGAGTGTTTATGTACTCTATGGGTCTAAGTAAGCTTTTAAAAAAGTCAACCCTTATACTTAAATTTTCTATCTTATTGGCAAAGTTTAGCTGATTTGGACCTAAAATATGCCTTCTGATAGAATGAGGCATCCTCCAAATTATTGACACCAAACTCTGTTGCTCAAATCAATGGTGTGTACTTTTAGAGAAACGATACTATGTGACCAGTCAGATGTAAATGTTTAATAATTCAGAAACGGGAAAGCACAGCTTGCTTTGATTTATTCCACAACTTTCCAGCTCCAACAAGACCTCAGGCAACTATGTAATAGAAGTTCTAGCCAAATTAAATATTTGTTTTTTTTTTAAGAATAAGGGAAAATAAAGATTGAAATTTTAAAAGTTAAGTTGAAATCCTTCTTAGCATTTTAACCATCTCAGGATCACAGAATGATGGAAAGACAACCAGTAGAATGGTAACAAGATGAACCCAAACCAATAGGAATTGACTGGAATGCTGGGATGAACTTTTAGAATTCTTGTCTGCGTATGTTAGTTAACTCCACACACAATAAATTCCCTTATTTTGATTTTTCTGACTCCAGAATTCTAGTTTTGCTCAGTTTATTTTTTCTAGTTGTCAAAGGACACCTTCGTTTTATATTCTGTACCACCCCTTGAAGTCACTTAGGCTAAGTCTGAATACCTCTCTGCCCATTCAGTTCCCACAACCAAAGATAACTTGATAATACAGTTCCCATTCAAAGAAGGGAGGACATTCAATGAAAGAAGGTATAAACAGTTCTGAAACTCAGTCAGGTGTCTTCCTTGTAAAATCCATGGGCAATTCATCTAGTGAGACAGAGCTATTGGGCATAGTGAGCACTGAGGCAGAAATGTTTGTTTCTGAAGGAAAGTCCTCTCCTCAGACTAATTCAGAAAGGGAGGGAGAGCTCTAATGTTTCTCTGTGGTTTTGTTCTGCTTTACTGCACTTTGTAATAAGCACTCTGGCCAAAAGACTGAGTTCTGATGAAGTGGCACAAAACTGCGTGTCATCCCACAGCCTCAGAAAGGAGGTCTCTCTGTTTTTATTTGAAGCATACCATAACATGGGATCCCATCACAGTCTTTGAGAACTGAAATATAACAACACACAACTGATATTTGGATTGCCTTTAAACCACAAGAGAATAGCCACAATTCCAGCAACTTTCCTTCTAAGCTCCAGCCAAGTGTTCTAAAAGCTGTATCCTGGAATTATAATGTGGAATATCATTGGGTTTCTGTGGTGGGGGAGGGGGGCGGAGGGGTGGTTTTAGAAGACAGTGACTGATTAGTTCTAATTCAATATGGGGTAACAGAAAGTGCCTTAGATAGGAATTTTAGCTTTTTTTTTTTTTTTCTTTCACCCAAGTAACTAACTCTTCAATTGAGGTCAAATCACTTGGAGCCCTTCATTTAACAGATGAGAGGATTAATGTTGAATGCAATGAGCTTCCTTATATGTAAGTAAAAATACCAAAAGCTTGAATCTCACTACCTGTAGACCTTTCTATAATTCTAAACTTTTCCTTTTTGTTTTGGAATGGATTCCATCATTGATGTAAAAAATATTGCTTACTTAATACCCTCTATTTTAAAGATAAATAGCCTCTCAGGAAATCATGTTTTTTAATTAAATAGAGAAATTAATTGATATTGTACTAATTTAAAAAATGCTTTCCTGGCTAATTACCTCTAGGACTGATTGGCAAGAAAGGCTATCCAATTCCATCTCCTAGAAGATTTTAGACACTAAAATACAGGCACTTTTCAATCACCCTGGGATAGAGTAAATCAAATCCCTAACTAGCTATGGTAACAATGCAACAGGACTCAGAAATTAGGTAATGGCTGTTATTTGTTGCCACTGATGTTCACTAGAACACCCTTCCCACTCCCGTAGAGGGCCAGAGCAGGCATGGCAGGTTTAGATGAATCAGAACCGAACCCAGGGAAGGCTGCTTACAGGATGGTGGAAATCAGGCCATTGGGAAGCAATAGAAGATGATGCATAGTTTATTTCACCTTTGTCTGGGTTATTTGTGAATTTCTCTCTTCTCTGGTTGGTTGAGAGTTGACTGTGTATCTATAATACTATATGACCAGAACCTAATGGACAATTTTTCAGTGTCATTTCTGGTGTGATCATGTCATAATCCTCAAATCCATCTTTAGCATTCTCTTCATGTTTATTCTTCATCTCAAATCTCTACTTAAAGATAAAGAAAATTAAAAAGAACATTGGTATACGGTAGAATTAAAAGATATATTTTTTACTGAATTGGAAACTTTGGATATCATTTGTTGTTCAACTGCATGCATCCCTAGCATAATAATGACACCAGTTATTTTCTAACAAGAAGGGATTTGGAGGATCCATTGTCTTGACATGAGCTGCTGAGTATGCTTCACACAGTTGGTCCACATCCAAGTGTCTGAAACCAAAATGTTCTGCTCTAATCCTACAGAGTGATCTAATCCACGCAGAGTAATTCTCTGAGTGTTGAAAGATTTTCAGGGATTTACATTGTACCTTGCTTTTGCGGCAAGGTTAGGGGTTATCATGCGTGCTCAGTTGCTCAGTCGTGTCCGACTGTTTGTGACCCCATGGACTGTAGCCTGTCAGGCTCATCTGTCCTTGGCATTCTCCAGGCAAGAGTACTGGAGTTATCATAAAGGAATGTTATTCTTCATTGAATAAAAATGGAGGTGGTCATTGAGTCAGAAATGGAGAGGAAGTTCTTTCATATTAGAGATTGGTTAAAGAAAATGGGAGGGAGGAGGGGTAATTCTGAGCAATTACATGGCTGAGACTGAAAATCCTTCCAAATTCAACTACTCTGGGGATTAAGCATGGATCTTGTAAAAATGGCTTTAAATCTAGACTCAAATAGTCTCTTGATAGTGAAAGACACTCAGTTGTGTCTGATTCTTTGTGACCCCATGGGCTATACAGTCCATGGAATTCTGCAGGCCAGAATACTGGAGTGGGTAGCCTTTCCCCTCTCCAGGGGATATTCCCAACCCAGGGATCAAACCCAGGTCTCCCACATTGCAAGCACATTCTTTTCCAGTTAGACCAGTTTTGTGAGGGGTTCACGCCTGCATAGAACTATCAGTTGACAGGGACACTAAGGAGAGATTCCTTCTTCCTGTGGAAAAACTGTTGACAGATAAATGATGAATGGCGGCAGTGCTTGTAGGTCACCAAGATTTTCTGCAGTGGTCACCAGTCACAGTAGTGACCTGGGTCTCAGTGTGCAGGAGGGACTCTACCTGGGTGGCTGTGTTCCCTGCGTTTCAACAGCGACACCGTGTGGCAGCAACTGAAAAAGAAAGGCCTTCACCACTGAGGGAGCAGGTTTTCTGGTTCTCTGTGGATGGACTAAGCAGCCCTGGGAGTTTAGGGGTCTCAGAGGAAGGAGAATCCTTCAAAGAGAAGGGCAAGGATGACTGCAATCTGTATTAACCAAGCCATTGTCTGAGAGGGAACCAGTACTTCCCTCCTGGTCACAATGGAGGAGGAGGAGATGTGCTCATCTACTGTCTCCAGGCAGGAGTTATCTTCTCACTCAACAGGGAAAATCAGGACTAGTCAGCTTGAGGGCTCAGAAAGATTTGATAAGACCTGGAAAAGCAAACCAAACTACATCTCAAGCCAATCACCAAATAATCTTTCTGCAGCAAAAGCCTTATTAGAGTAGATGGTAAAATCTTGGACTTTGCCTTGAACTCCCCTAGAGTTAAACCCAGCCATGCCACTTACTGTCTGTGACTTCGGAAGTTATTCAACTCTGGATCTTGCTTTTCTTATCTTTGTATAATAGGAGGGAAACAACACACCTCATAGAATGATTTTGAGAATTTAATGCATGAATCTGCAGAAAGTGTTTAATCCACTGGTAGACCCAGTCAGCTGACATTTGCTGGGCATTATTATTTTTTTTTAATCTTTTTATACTATCTTGCTGCTATCTTTCTTTAAGACTCCTTTATTTCATTAATTCAAGAATTCATTCTATAATACAGAAACCAGTTCCTGATTCCTATTGTATTTCTTCTGTTTTAACTTTACATCTATATTTCTAAAATACATTTCAGTGTTAAATTATCTTTTTCCAACTGAAACAAAAAATACAGCTTTATAATGTGGAATTCTATAATCCTAAACATTATTGAAAACATGATTAGCCAATCAAAACACACGTGGGCCAGAGTCAGACCCTCTCAGTTTGCAACCTCTCTGTCACCATCCTAGGTAGATACAATTTAAGATGTGTGCCACCTAGTGGTACAAATTACAGTTTAAGTAATAATAAACTGCCCACTCCAGTGTTCTTGCCTGGAGAATCCCAGGGATGGGGAAGCCTGGTGGGCTGCCGTCTATGGGGTCACACAGAGTCAGACATGACTGAAGTGACTTAGCAGCAGCAGCAAGCTGCTTTACATGCTATTTTAGTTTATGATTATAATACTAAAATATAAAAGGTGATTGGTATCTTTTAATCATTTCCTGTATAATTATTCATAAATGCTAGTGGGAATAGTTAGTCTGAGAAAGCTAAGCAGTGATCCCATACTCTTATCTCACTCTCGTAGCAAAGGTGTCTACAGAAGAATGGCTCCAATAATGTAGCTATAACATCACTTCCATTCCATCCTGCAGTTTCCAAGGATTCTATTCTCATAAACTCTGGATCATCTGCTATCTGAAATCACTCTTTCGAGCCTATGTCTTAATTTTTACCTTGTCTAGAACAAGTATAAGGTGGAATGAGGGGTAAACAAAGAAGTATGGGTTAATGGTGGATAATAAAAAAATCAAATTATCTACCATCTTTGTCCAATTCCTTCTCTATTTTTTCTGAATACCTATTCAATCTTCTGAGATTGACTTTTCCTGCAAAATCATGATGTCCTGATTTATCGTTGTATCTTATTTATTTGCACATCTATTAGGCCCATGATTATGACCTTTCAATAGAACAAAAATCAGCAAACTATGTCAAATATAGCAAGCCAACTGTTTCTGTGAATAAAGTTTTCTTACAATGTATATATGTGTGTTTGTTTACATATTGTCTGTGATAGCTTTCTTGCTACAATGACAGAATTCAGTAGCTGTGACTTATGGCCCCAAATATATATTTTCTGGCCCTTTACAGAAAGATATTGCTGAAAGTGAAAGTCACTCAGTCATGTCCAAGTCTTTATGACCCCATGAACTATACAGTCCATGGATTCTCCAGGCCAGAATACTGGAGTGGGGAACCTTTCCCTTTTGCAGGGGATCTTCCCGACCCAGGGGTCGAATCCAGGTCTCCTTCATTACAGGTGGATTCTTCACCAGCTTAGCCACCAGGGAAGCCCAAGAATACTGGAGTGGGTAGCCTATCCCTTTTCCAGCAGATCTTCCAACCCAGGAATTGAACTGGGGTCTCCTGCATTGCAGGCGGATTCTTTACCAACTGAGCTATCAGGGAAGCCCTGACCACTGCAATAAAAGATTTTTTCAGATTATGGCACGTGTAAGAAATATTTTATTCTCCATTGGCTTGTAATCTTTCTGTATGCTTATGTTTTAAGTATGTCTTTTTAAAACAGAGTATTGCTGCATTTTATTTAAACCAAGCTTAATTTTTAATTTACTCTCAGATTCAGTTAAACTGATGCATTCATCATCCATTTTGCCATCCTATCTTGTGATTTTTGTTTATCCTGCTTTTTTCCCATACTCCATTTTCCCCCTCCATTCAAACTTTTAGTAGATTGAGTTTTATTTAAAAATCCTATTTCTCCAATAATATTTTGAAAGTTCTGTGTTCTCATTCTTTTCTTTAAATATTCTTAAATTGAAAAACACACATTACTTTGAAAAGTCCAGTGTTAATCAATATGTTTATTCCTCACCTGAAACATACAAATTCTTAAAATACTTAAATATCATATTTCCTCAGATCTAATGTTTCCCTCTTTCAGTTCAGTTCAGTTCAGATGCTGAGTCGTGTCCGACTCTTTGCAACCCCATGAATCACAGCACGCCAGGCTTCCCTGTCCATCACCAACTCCTGGAGTTCACTCAGACTCACGTCCATCGAGTCCGTGATGCCATCCAGCCATCTCATCCTCTGTCGTCCCCTTCTCCTCCTGCCCCCAATCCCTCCCAGCATCAGAGTATTTTCCAATGAGTCACCTCTTCGCGTGAGGTGGCCAAAGTACTGGAGTTTCAGCTTTAGCATCATTCCTTCCAAAGAAATCCCAGGGCTGATCTCCTTAGTCTAACTAAATAAGTTTAAATAACAATTATAATATTTTATGTAATAAATTCTTATTTGTTTGTACCCTGATGTTTGTCATTTGTCAGTTCCTTTAGCTATCACTGTTTCTTGCTTTGCAGTCCTTCCTTTAGGTTGCATTTCATTTTCTGGAAGCATACCTTTTAAAAGATGTTTCAGTGAAGGTCTACTATATAAAAAATTGGGATTCCCACAAGGGAAGAAGACAGAGAATGGATCAATTTGAGGAGAAATGACAAATTTGTAAAGTATTAAATTTTCCAGTCCAATAACATGGTATACTCTTAATTTGGGCTTCCCAGGTGGCCCTAGTGGTAAAGAACTTGCCTGCCAATGCAGGAGATATAAGAGATGCAGGTTCAATTCCTGGGTTGGGAAGATCCTCTGGAGGCGGACATGGCAACCCATTCCAGTATTCTTGCCTGGAGAATCCCATGGACAGAGGAGCCTGGCAGGCTACAGTCCACAGGGTTGCACAGAGTCAGACGTGAATGAAGCAACTTAGCACTCATGCACTCTTAATTTATTTATGTCTTATCTGTTTTCTCTAAATAATGGTTTTCTCTGTAGAGATATTGCACATCATTTGATATTTTAAATTATATGTTTTCAAAAACATCATCTTCTACTTGTTGGTATATGGCAACAGTTTTTTGTTTTTTTTGTGTGTTTTTAAAGGGGATGGGACATAATCACATTTGATATTTAAAACAAAAGTTTGTTGACCATAGAGAAGAACATTAGAAAAGGATCAGGCTTGGGGAACAAGACAATTTAGTAGGTTTATGCATAGTGCATGTGCTATTGCTTAAAATTGTGGCTATGGCAAAAATAAAAAGTAGATATAAAATAGTCTTGTATGTATTCTGAGAGAAAGGAAAGAATTTATGATTACTTTGACATCTAGAGGCATTATAGTATTGTTCACAAAGAGAGAGAAAGAAAGAGTGGGGCTTCGATGAAGAAAGCCAAGCCTAAAGCTGAACTCATTCTGTCAGATACAGAGCCATGGATATATCAGTATTTAAGAGATAGCCAGATAAGTCTGTGTCAAAGACTGAGGGATAGGATAAAGCAGTAAGAAGAAATCTAAAAAGAAAAATAAAAGCCAAGTGAGTAAAGATCAGAGGCAAACGTTGCAGAATCTAGTTACAGAAGAGTTGAAAAGCTTAAAAAGTCTTTTGAGTTATAACCAAGAAGTCATCATGACCTGAGAGAACATTTCTAGTATCTTAGAAAGGAAAGCCTTTCTAAAGATGGTGATTTTTAGTCTCCTCTGCAACCCACTATGAACAATGCCTTCAAAGAACTTTTGAAAGGGCAAAGAAAGATGGAATAAAAACAGAGTGGAAGAGTCACAAGTTATTTTGAACAAGTGAGAAGTAGTAAGCATGCAGAAAAGATAGCATATCACACTCGTTCTCAAAATTTATCATGCAATAAGTATTGTCGAAGACATTCAGATAAGGCAGACTCCTGAGTTGTGCCTTACAGAGCTACTGAATAGGGTAGGTTTGAGTGGATCTGTGTTTACCAAGTTCCCCAGGTGAATGTAAGGTAGGTATTGCAAAGAAATACTGCAGTAAGCAAGAGGAAATAAGCAAGGATAAAACTGAGAAAACCTAGTCCACAGAGATAGGGAGGGTATGGGGTCTAGAGAATAGATGGTAGAGTGAGTATTATAAAGGAAGAATACACTTACCCTACTCTACCCTTAGAAGAAATGGAATATCATTCTTTTACAAGTGGTTGACCAGTTTTCCCAGCACCACTTGTTAAAGAGATTGTCTTTACTCCATTGTATATTCTTGCCTCCTTTGTCAAAGATAAGGTGTCCATATGTGTGTGGATTTATCTCTGGGCTTTCTATTTTGTTCCATTGATCTATATTTCTGTCTTTGTGCCAGTACCATACTGTCTTGATGACTGTGGCTTTGTAGTAGAGCCTGAAGTCAGGCAAGTTGATTCCTCCAGTTCCATTCTTCTTTCTCAAGATTGCTTTGGCTATTCAAGGTTTTTTGTATTTCCATACAAATCTTGAAATTATTTGTTCTAGTTCTGTGAAAAATATCCCTGGTAGCTTGATAGGGATTGCATTGAATTTGTAAATTGCTTTGGGTAGTATACTCATTTTCACTATATTGATTCTTCCGATCCATGAACATGGTATATTTCTCCGTCTATTAGTGTCCTCTTTGATTTCTTTCACCAGTGTTTTATAGTTTTCTATATGTAGGTCTTTAGTTTCTTTAGGTAGATATATTCCTAAGTATTTTATTCTTTTCGTTGCAATGGTGAATGGAATTGTTTCCTTAATTTCTTTTTCTACTTTCTCATTATTAGTGTATAGGAATGCAAGGGATTTCCGTGTGTTGATTTTATATCCTGCAACTTTACTATATTCATTGATTAGCTCTAGTAATTTTCTGGTGGAGTCTTTAGGTTTTTCTATGTAGAGGATCATGTCATCTGCAAACAGTGAGAGTTTTACTTCTTCTTTTCCAATTTGGATTCCTTTTATTTCTTTTTCTGCTCTGATTGATGTGGCCAAAACTTCCAGAACTATGTTGAATAGTAGCGGTGAAAGTGGGCACCCTTGTCTTGTTTCTGACTTTAGGGGAAATGCTTTCAATTTTTCACCATTGATGATAATGTTTGCTGTGGGTTTGTCATATATAGCTTTTATTATGTTGAGGTATGTTCCTTCTATTCCTGCTTTCTGGAGAGTTTTTATCATAAATGGATGAAACTAGATCACTTTCTAACACCGCACACAAAAATAAACTCAAAATGGATTAAAGATCGAAATGTAAGACCAGAAACTATAAAACTCCTAGAGGAGAACATAGGCAAAACACTCTCCGACATAAATCACAGCAGGATCCTCTATGATCCACCTCCCAGAATTCTGGAAATCAAAGCAAAAATAAACAAATGGGATCTAATTAAAATTAAAAGCTTCTGCACAACAAAGGAAAATATAAGCAAGGTGAAAAGACAGCCTTCTGAATGGGAGAAAATAATAGCAAATGAAACAACTGACAAACAACTAATCTCAAAAATATACAAGCAACTTATGCAGCTCAATTCCAGAGAAATTAATGACCCAATCAAAAAATGGGCCAAAGAACTAAATAGACATTTCTCCAAAGAAGACATACAGATGGCTAACAAACACATGAGAAGATGCTCAACATCACTCATTATCAGAGAAATGCAAATCAAAACCACAATGAGGTACCTCTTCACACCAGTCAGAATGGCTGCGATCCAAAAATCTGCAAGCAATAAATGCTGGAGAGGGTGTGGAGAAAAGGGAACCCTCCTACACTGTTGGTGGAAATGCAAACTAGTACAGCCACTATGGAGAACAGTGTGGAGATTCCTTTAAAAATTGCAAATAGAACTGCCTTATGACCCAGCAATCCCACTGCTGGGCATACACACCGAGGAAACCAGAATAGAAAGAGACACATGTACCCCAATGTTCATCGCAGCACTATGTATAATAGCCAGGACATGGAAACAACCTAGATGTCCAACAGCAGATGAATGGATAAGAAAGCTGTGGTACATATACACAATGGAGTATTACTCAGCCATTAAAAAGAATACATTTGAATCAGTTCTGATGAGATGGATGAAACTGGAGCCGATTATACAGAGTGAAGTAAGCCAGAAAGAAAAACACTAATACAGTATACTAACACATATATATGGAGTTTAGAAAGATGGCAATGATGACCCTGTATGCAAGACAGCAAAAAAGACACAGATGTGTATAGCGGACTTTTGGACTCAGAGGGAGAAGGAGAGGGTGGGATGATTTGGGAGAATGGCATTGAAACATGTATACTATCATGTAAGAATCGAATCGCCAGTCTATGTCTGATGCAGGATACAGCATGCTTGGGGCTGGTGCACGGGGATGACCCAGAGGGATGTTATGGGCAGGGAGGTGGGAGGGGGGTTCATCTTTGGGAACACATGTACACCCGTGGTGGATTCATGTCAATGTATGGCAAAACCAATACAGTATTGTAAAGTAAAATAAAGTAGAAATAAAAATTAAAAAAAAATTAAAAAGAAAAAAGAAAAAGAAGAAATGGAATAGCCATCATGGTCAACAAAAGAGTCCGAAATGCAGTACGTGGATGCAGTCTCAAAAACAACAGAATGATCTCTGTTTGTTTCCAAGGCAAACCATTCAATATCACAGTAATCCAAGTCCATGCCCCAACCAGTAATGCAGAAGTTGAAGTTGAACGGTTCTATGAAGACCTACAAGACCTTTTAGAACTAACACCCAAAAAAGATGTCCTTTTCGTTATAGGGGACTGGAATGCAAAAGTAGGAAGTCAAGAAACACCTGGAGTAACAGGCAAATTTGGCCTTGGAATACAGAATGAAGCAGGGCAAAGGCTAATAGAGTTTTGCCAAGAGAATGCACTGGTCATAGCAAACACCCTCTTCCAACAACACAAGAGAAGACTCTACACATGGACATCAACAGATGGTCAACACTGAAATCAGACTGATTATATTCTTTGCAGCCAAAGATGGAAAAGCTCTATACAATCCTTATTGCCAAATTCAGACTTAAATTGAAGAAAGTAGGGAAAACCACTAGACCATTCAGGTATGACCTAAATCAAATCCCTTATGATTATACAGTGGAAATGAGAAATAGATTTAAGAGACTAGATCTGATAGATAGAGTGCCTGATGAACTATGGATGGAGGTTCGTGACATTGTACAGGAGACAGGGATCAAGACCATCCCCATGGAAAAGAAATGCAAAAAAGCAAAATGGCTGTCTGGGGAGGCCTTACAAATAGCTGTGAAAAGAAGACAAGTGAAAAGCAATGGAGAAAAGGAAAGATATAAGCATCTGAATGCAGAGTTCCAAAGAATAGCAAGGAGAGATAAGAAGGCCTTCCTCAGTAATGAATGCAAAGAAATAGAGGAAAACAACAGAATGGGAAAGACTAGAGATCTCTTCAAGAAAATTAGAGATACCAAGGAAACATTTCATGCAAAGATGGGCTCGATAAAGGACAGAAATGGTATGGACCTAACAGAAGCAGAAGATATTAAGAGGTGGCAAGAATACACGGAAGAACTGTACAAAAAGATCTTCATAACCAAGTTAATCACAATGGTGTGATCACTCACCTAGAGCCAGACAACCTGGAATGTGAAGTCAAGTGGGCCTTATAAAGCATCTCTACGAACAAAGCTAGTAGAGGTGATGGAATTCCAGTAGAGCTGTTTCAAATCCTGAAAGATGATGCTGTGAAAGTGCTGCACTCAATGTGCCAGCAAATTTGGAAAACTCTGCAGTGGCCACAGGACTGGAAAAGGTCAGTTTTCATTCCAATCCCAAAGAAAGGCAATGCCAAAGAATGCTCAAACTACTGCACAATTGCACTCATCTCACACCCTAGTAAAGTAATGCTCAAAATTCTCCAAGCCAGGCTTCAGCAATATGTGAACCGTGAACTTCCAGATGTTCAAGTTGGTTTTCGAAAAGGCAGAGGAACCAGAGATCAAATTGCCAACATCTGCTGGATCATCGAAAAAGGAAGAGATTTCCAGAAAAACATCTATTTCTGCTGTATTGACTATGCCAAAGCCTTTGACTGTGTGGATCCCAATAAACTGTGGAAAATTCTGAGAGAGATGGGAATACCAGACCACCTGACCTGCCTCTTGAGAAACCTATATGCATGTCAGGAAGCAACAATTAGAACTGGACATGGAACAACAGACTGGTTCCAAATAAGAAAAGCAATATGTCAAGGCTGTATATTATCACCCTGCTTATTTAACTTCTATGCAGAGTACATCATGAAAAACGCTGGGCTGGAAGAAGCACAAGCTGGAATCAGGATTGCCAGGAGAAATATCAATAACCTCAGATATGTAGATGACACCACCCTTATGGCAGAAAGTGAAGAGAAACTCAAAAGCCTCTTGATGAAAGTGAAAGAGAAGAGTGAAAAAGTTGGCTTAAAGCTCAACATTCAGAAAATTAAGATCATGGCATCGGGTCCCATCACTTCATGGGAGATTGATGGGGAAACAGTGGAAACAGTGTCAGACTTTATTTTTTTGGGCTCCAAAATCACTGCAGATGGTGACTGCAGCCGTGAAATTAAAAGACGCTTACTCCTTGGAAGGAAAGTTATGATCAACCTAGACAGCATATTCAAAAGCAGAGACATTACTTTGCCGACTAAGGTCCGTCTAGTCAAGGCTATGGTTTTTCCAGTGGTCATGTATGGATGTGAGAGTTGGACTGTGAAGAAAGCTTAGCGCCGAAGAATTGATGCTTTTGAACTGTGGTGTTGGAGAAGACTCTTGAGAGTCCCTTGGACTGCAAGGAGATCCAACCAGTCCATTCTGAAGGAGATCAACCCTGGGATTTCTTTGGAAGGAATGATGCTAAAGCTGAAACTCCAGTACTTTGGCCACCTCATGCGAAGAGTTGACTCATTGGAAAAGACTCTGATGCTGGGAGGGATTGTGGGCAGGAGGAGAAGGGGACAACAGAGGATGAGATGGCTGGATGGCATCGCCAACTCGATGGACATGATTTTGAGTGAACTCCAGGAGATGGTGATGGACAGGGAGGCCTGGTGTGCTGTGATTCATGGGGTTGCAAAGAGTCGGACACAACTGAGGGACTGAACTAAGTAACTTATGCTGATAGGTGGGAAGGAGCTTGAGGTGCACATATATTTGTACTAATTACACAAAAATGAATGAGTTTTATTCTAAAGGTTTCTTCTAATCTCTTTAAAATAAGCAGCAAAATAATTTACCTAAAATATACTAAAAAGTAGAGAACTGAGGAAATAATTTTTAAATGGATATTTTTAGGGAATGTAGGATAGGTACATGGTCATGAACATGACAGTATTACTGTATAGCTTAAGGATCAGGCGAAATGAGATACTATTAATCTGAGGTGACAATGAACTATGAAGCAGTGATTTTCCCCCCTCTCCTCCAGCGGTCTTTTTGTGCTGACCATTGGATATCTCTAAAGTTAGAGTTTTTGTTACAGTTGTAGGTGAAAAGGGGGGTAAGTTAATTATAGTGTATCTGACTCTTTGCGACCCCATGAACAGTAGCCTGCAAGTCTCGTCTGTTCATGGAATTTTCCAGGCCAGAATGCTTGAGTGGGTTGTCTTTTCCTACTCTAGGGGATCTTCCAGACCCAGGATTTGAACCTGCATCTCTTGCATCTCCTGCATTGGCAGGTGGATTCTTTACCACTGCGCTACCTGGGAAGCCAAATTAATTATGCCAGTTGTCAATTTATTGTCTCTCAACTCCAAATCCACCCTTCTTTCCCTCTTTGCAGTACTGGAGATGGACCTTGTAAACATTTCTCCTAGCCAGTTGACACAATATTAAGACTTGTCAGTAGAGAGTGCTGGAGGGACACTATAAGAGGAGAGGACTTCATATCCTTGTGGTGGTGCTTTTCTTCTTGATTCTGTGGTGCATCTGCCAGAGTTTGGCTTCCTTGTTGGGAAGCTGTGCTGGGGAATAGTGATGTGAACCTCAGTGGGTGGCTTCCTGGCAGGTCTAGTCAGTGCTGATGCAGGCATGCTTTTCCTAGTCTGTTCTTTTCTTGAGTGTTCTCCCACAACCTGCTGCCCCTTACATCTACTTATTCCTTAGCATTCTCTTTACTTGTCTTTGTGTTTTATCTGATTACTCATTAGTAGTTCTGTTACTGAGTCCAAGCTTAGTCTGCTTGCTGACCAACAGGCCATTTAACCAAGAGATGATGTGTTGAGGCAAGGATTACAGCTTTATTTGGAAAACTGGCTGACCAAGAAGATGGCAGACTGATGTCTCAAAATAACCTTCTTGTCTGGATGCCAGATTCTTTTATGGGACAGAGGCTGGGGGAGTTGAGGAAGAATTAAGAGGGGGAAGAGTTGATTATCTTGCAAATCTCCTGGAATAGCTAACCTCAGGGGATATGGGTTCAGTCCCTGGTCAGGGAACTAAAATCCCATGTGCCTCAGAGCAACTAAACCTGCATGCCACAACTACTGATCCCACATACCACAACTAGGAAGTCCATCTGCCACAGCGAAGATTCTGTGTGCTGCAACTAAGACCCGAGGCAGCCAGATAAATAAATACGTATTTTAGAAAATAATAAAAGAAGATCATTACCTTTAAAAAAAGAAATTGATGATAGGAGTCCTACACTAGTTCCAAATATGCTACTTCTCATTTCATTTTGTGGACATGAATTGGAAGAGTTAAAGGAAAAGCTCATCAATAATTATAGTGACTTTGTGGTTATTTCTAATGTCATAACTGAACAACTATACCTCTGAACATTTTAGTCAACAATATTCTAAGTCTCATTAAAAAGTAATGTGAGTCTTTATTGTTTTAAAACCTTCCATCAACTTTCTGATAGGCTTTTTAGTGTCAGCACCAAAACTTAAAGAGCACATGTCAGGAACTTGGAAGAAAAGCCTGGAGATAGGAGGGGAGCACTCTTTTAAATACCTGATGTGACTATATCTCCTGATGCCCCCAAGGTAGTATCATGGGGGAACACTTGGGCATCAACACCTCTAATTCAGAAAAATTGAACTCTGGGAAGAAATTTTAAGACTATTAAGCCCCTAATATTTTGCTAACTTTTTCTTTTAATAAGAGCATGATAGTTATATAATAAAAATCTAGATCTAAATATGTCTAAAGGAGCTCTTTGAATGACTATAAAATAAAGACATAAGATGACTCAATTGGCAACTGTTTTCTTCTGATGATATATACAATGATACATTTTACAATTGATAATATTATAAATATGGTTCATAAAATTTGCCACATAAAGTGGCAACTTAAAAAGTATGAAGTGCTTTTTCTTTGCTATGGACTTGGAAGCTATTAACATGTTACTAAACATCAGTTAACTTGCAATCTTTGGAAAGAATCAGGTATTATTTTACTGAGTGCTTAGTGATAAATTCTGGAGAAGGAAATGGCAACCCACTCCACTATTCTTAACTGGAGAACCCCAAGGACAGAGGAGCCTGGTGGGCTGCCACCTATGGGGTTGCACAGAGTTGGACATGACTGAAGCGACTTAGCAGCAGCCGCAGCAGCAGTGATAAATTCCTATTTCCAGCCTCTCATTTCTTCAAGCATATGAGTTCCACATACATCGTCTTATAAGAAGAGCAGCTAGACTGAGACTATAGTGTTGAAAGATTTAAAAAATTCTATAATTCACATTGTTGGTTGACTATTCTGGAATTTCTAGTAAATTTGTCATACTTCTATGCAATAACCTCTATTAAATTCTGCCATATGTCTCATTCCTTGAGTAGGGAATAAGGATTGAGAAGAGAGAGAGAGAGTCTCTTGCACACTGTGCCAGAATAGGATTAAGTCAGTTCGTAATAATGTAGCTCTCCCACTTTAAAGTGGAAATAAGAAAGATTTCAATGATGCTTTCAGGATATCTGATATAATGAATACCTGTATTTGCAGTGCTAGAGAGGTTGTGTAGAAGACCATTCCTTTGGACCCAGCAGTATGGCTGTCATAGAAGAGCAGATCAGGGCATAAATGTAACAGTTTTGGTTTTCTATAGTTCTAAACCAATGTTTCATTCTTCTGTCCTTGCTTATTTTACCCTCATTAGGTTCACCCAGAGTTTAAGTTTATTCCCCACCCAAAAACCCACAGGAATCAAGCAAATGTGTTTTGATGGATTTCTGTAGTTTCCTTTCAGACCCAGATGTTGGACAGCAGCCATCTTAGTAAAAACACTTGCTAGATGAGGCAGGTTAAAAAGGAAAGGAAATCTGAAAAAGAAATCAATTGGGAAAAGATATCTTCAGCATATTCATAAGTAAGAAATCTAGTTAGTTATCTCAAAGATCTGAAGTCTGTAATCCCTGGAAATAGCATGGACTTTCATTCACTAAGGCCAACCTGGCTACAGCCAATGCTGAGTGCCCAACTGACCAGTTTGATAAACTACCAGTTAGTTTCCTTGGGTTGCCATACATATTATCACAAACTGCTTGGCTTAAAAACAGTAGAAGTGTATGCTCTCACAGTTATTAAGGCCAGAAGTTTGAAATAAATGTGTTAGCAAGGTCACATTCCCTCTCAAGACTCTAGGGTAGAATTCTAGCTTGCTCTTTAGCTTCTGGAGGCTGCAGGCATTTCTTGGCTTGTAGCAGTTTCAATCTCTGCTTCTTTTTTCACATGACATTCTTCTTTCTGTATGTCCGAGTCCTCTTCTTGTAAAGACACTCATCATTAGATTTAGAGCCCACTGATCTCAGCCTTCACTTAATTACATCTGCAAAGACTTTTTTTTCCAAATAAGATCATATTCATGGGTTCTTAGGGTTAAGGTTTAGACACATAATTTTAGGGGCTAGCATGAAAGATGATGAGTTATCTTTCATAACTCAGAATCCTTTCTAACTGATTTAGTGTTCACTAAAATTTTACACATTTGGAATTTTGAGAAACATAGAGTGGGGTGTAGTTTTGTAGCTACAGGAGAAGAAAAGAACAAAGATCATGGTTTCCACACCATACTTTTGTTGGAAAACACTTTGGTTATATCCTACAGAAGCAAAACAAAAGCAAAAACTTGTGTGGTAGATTGTTTGCAAAGTTGGCTATCAGTGATTACTCCCATCCCTTAAAAAGTCTCTTTTTCTTCCCCTTGAGACTCACTTTGATCAGCCAAATGTGGTTGAAATTATTTTATATGACTCAAGGAAATAGGTCTTAGGTTTTTGCAGCATCCATTTTTACCCCTTTGGATATCAGCTATCTTGTATACTTGAAAAAGTCAAGTATACTGTAAAAGAAAGAAGCCATGTTGACACAAAGAGGCACTGGAAGAAGAGAGATTACAAACAGAAAAAGGGAAAGATGGTTAATCCATGCGCTTCTAACCACCCTAGTTGGAATCATGTGAGTTATACTCCAGCTAACCTACCGTTGTCAAAATTACATGCAGCCAAGAGGAGCTATCACTGCCAAGCTCTGCTCAAGTTGAAGAATTATAATGAAATAAATTATTGCTTTTAACTCACAAAGCTTTTTGAGGAGGGGTCTTTGTTATGCAGCAGTAGATAATTGAAATGGCTTGTTTTAAATTTAAACAATCAATACAAACATAGTTCTTATTGAAACTTGTATTTTTAGTGAGGGTATAGAGAAAAATAAAATCTCTTTTATTGTAAGAAAATTCATTCTGCTTTTTATTGTTAATAATTTTTCCATAAGTGTGAAAATATATGCCTTCTGATTTTCTAGTCATTTCTATCAAAGTTGTTTTGCCATGAGCTGAACTAATAAGATTTGAAAGGGTCAGAAGATAACTTGGTGGGAAGGAGGAAACAGGGAGGTTGTTATTATTTATTTCTACATTTTTGCTTTTGCTAGGAATGGCTAAGAGACTGTAAATGTGTTGCAGATAAAGAAATACATGAAAATAAAGTTGTAAGGAGATTGAACCTAGTTTAGAACATTGAATTTCAATCCAAGGATTTTTGACTAAGGAGTAAAAACAGATTTTCACAATATGTTAGAAAAATTGAATCCTTCACCATCTTTTATCTTTCAATTCCCACTACCCACCAGTTAATCTATTTACATCAGACTGCTCTAAACATCAGTGTCAAGGAATGGAGGTGAGTGTACCTAGTGGGAAGCTGTCTCTGTGATCAAATATGAAGATGGACACTAGAGATACAATGGCAGTAAAGAACCAAAGAACTATACCTTCTTGCTCATTTTTTCATTAAAATGAGTTTCCTATTGCTTGCAGGCATCATGAGCAGCAAACCTTGATGGTAATGGAGAATAGCAATGGAGGCTGGAGATGCTAGTAAGCCAGTTCAGGAACCAGCTATAAAGGCTAGTTTTGATCTTATTGAATTTAACGTGGCATCTAAATATTAGCAAGTGATTATGGAAGGAAAAAGGCAAAAGATATATGTATATAGATCGAGGTCTGTTTTGTGTTGAATGAGCTTCCCTGGTGGTTCAGATGGTAAAGAATCTTCCTGCAGTGCAGAAGATGTGGGTTCGATCCTTGGGTCAAGAGGATCCCTTGGAGAAGGGAATGGCAACCCATTCCAGTATTCTTGCCTAGGAAATCCCATGGACAGAGGAGCCTGATGGGCTATGATCCATAGTGTCACAAAGAGTAAGGTATGCCTGTGCAACTAGCACTTATTTACTTCTGTTTAGTATAGCAGGGTGGTTTAGAAAATGAGATCTGGGAATTCCTTGGCAGTCCAGTGATTAGGACTTGGCTCTTTCACTGGCAAGGACCTGGGTTCAATGCCTGGTCAGGGAACTAAGATTTCACAGCTGAGCAGCACAGCCAAAAGAGAGAAAGAGAAAAAATGAGATCTGAAAGATAACCAGGTTGTAAATGGCTCTAATATTTAGTAAGTGTGAGAAATTAAAAGAATTGGTATTTGTTATTTCAATCAGCTTTCTTCCATTTTATTTGCCATGAAGTGATGAGACCAGAGGAAGAAGGGGAAAAGGTGGAAACAGTGATGGACTTTCTCTTCTTGGGCTCCAAAATCACTGCAGATGTTGACTGCAGCTATGAAATTAGAAGACACTTGCTTCTTGGAAGGAAAGGTATGACAAACCTAGATAGTGTATTAAAACACAGAGACATAACTTTGCCAACAAAATGTGGTTGTAATGAAAGCTGTGGTTTTTCCAGTAGTCATGTATGGATGTGAGAGCTGGACCATAAAGAAAGCTGAGCGCTGAAGAATTGATGCTTTGGAATTGTGGTGCTGGAGAAGACTCTTGAGAGTCTCTTGGACGTCTCAGAGATCAAATTAGTCAATCCTAAAGGAAGCCTTTGACTGTGTGGATCACAATAAACTGTGGAAAATTCTGAGAGAGATGGGAATACCAGACCACCTGACCTGCCTCCTGAGAAACATATATGCAGGTCAGGAAGCAACAGGTAGAACTGGACATGGAACAACAGACTGGTTCCTAATAGGAAAAGCAGTACATCAAGGCTGTATACTGTCACCCTGCTTATTTAACTTCAGTGCAGAGTACATCATGAAAAATGCTGGGCTGGAAGAAGCACAAGCTGGAATCAAGATTGCCGGGAGAAATATCATAACCTCAGATATGCAGATGACACCACCCTTATGGCAGAAAGTGAAGAGGAACTCAAAAGCCTCTTGATGAAAGTGAAAGAAGAGAGTGAAAAAGTTGGCTTAAAGCTCAACATTCAGAAAACGAAGATCATGGCACCTGGTCCCATCAATTCATGATAAATAGATGTGGAAACAATGGAAACAGTGTCAGACTTTATTTTTTGGGGCTCCAAAATCACTGCAGATGGTGACTGCAGCCATGAAATTAAAAGACGCTTACTCCTTGGAAGGAAAGTTATGACCAACCTAGATAGCATATTCAAAAGCAGAGAAATTACTTTGCCAACTAAGGTGCGTCTAGTCAAGGCTATGGTTTTTCCAGTGGTCATGTATGGATGTGAGAGTTCGACTGTGAAGAAAGCTGAGCACTGAAGAATTGATGCTTTTGAACTGTGGTGTTGGAGAAGACTCTTGAGAGTCCCTTGGATTGCAAGGAGATCCAACCCGATCATTCTAAAGGAGATCAGTCCTGGGTGTTTTTTGGAAAGAATGATGCTAAAGCTGAAACTCCAGTACTTTGGCCACCTCATGCAAAACGTTGACTCATTGGAAAAGACTCTGATGCTGGGAGGGATTGGGGGCAGGAGGAGAAGGGGACGACAGAGGATGAGATGGCTGGATGGCATCACCGACTCGATGGACGTGAGTCTGAGTGAACTCCGGGAGTTGGTGATGGACAGGGAGGCCTGGAGTGCTGCGATTTATGGGGTCGCAAAGAATCAGACACAACTGAGCGCCTGAACTGAACTGAACTGAACTGAACTGAAAGGAAATCAACCCTGAATACTCATTGGAAGGACTGATGCTAAAGCAGAAGCTCTGATACTTTGGCTACCTGATGCAAAGAGCTGACTCACTGGAAAAGACCTGACTCATTGGAAAAGACCCTGATGCTGGGAAAGATTGAAGGCCAAAGGAGAAGAGGGTAGCAGAAGATGAAGTGGTTGGATAGCATTATCGATTCAATGGACATGAACTTGGACAAACTCCGGGAGATAATGAGGGACAGGGAGGCCTGGCATGCTTCAGTCCATGGGCTCACAAAGAGTAGGACACAATTAGTGACTGAACAACAACAACACAGCTTTGTCATCTGTACAATGGAGATAATAACGGCACTTTAAGATTGTCATGATTTAACAAACCCTTATTAATATATATATATATGGAATTTATAATAGTATCTGGTACATAATACCTACTATATAAATGCTAACAACTAATTATGTGACAGTTACCTTGCTGATTTTCATTGTGCCCTTCTTTCTTAGTGACAGAAACCTTCATTTATTAGGGATGGCAGTGTTCTCAGCTGAAAGAAAAACAACATTTCCAAATCTCCCTAATTGATGTGGCTGGCAAATGATCTATAAATGTAAGTAGATATAGTTTATGACAGTTCTTTGAAAGGGATGATTTGGCTAGTTGGAATGCTTTTTCTTTTCTTTTCCTCCTTCTCCTTTCATAGAATAAAGTCATCATGACTGGAGCTACAGGAACCCTCGTGGATCCTGAGGGAAAGAGCAAAAGTAGAGAAGACCCCTTGATTCTGATATATTTGAGTTACTGAATCATGCCAGAAAACATTGCAAACCTTGTTAGACTTCTCATCACACATACACAAAAATAAATAAACATAAGCCTTTATGTGTTTAAGCCACTGTAAACAGATCTTCATTATTGTCTAGCATAATTCTTAATTGATAATATTCTATTATTGTTGTGAATGAAATTTTCAATTAAGAAACAGTTGCTATAAGAGAAAGAAAATAAATAGATTGAAAGGCACGTTATAATGAATGCCAAAAAATGACAATATTTCCAAAAGGAGGGATTTGTCTTAAAAAACTTACTAGTACCCTAGGGTAACAATGAAGAAAATAACTAAAAATATACACAAAAAGAGAAATGAGAGATCAAAAGAGTAAACTAAGAAAAAGATGTAATGTAAAATAAGGCACCATTGGAGGATTTAATCACAAAAAGATATAAGACATATAGATCATAAATAGCAAAATAACAGTCCTTCTTTGTCTATAATCACTTTGAATGCAAATAGATTAAACTCACCAATTAAAAGACAGAAATTGAAAGAATAAATTAAAAAAAATAATTTTTGTGGATGGAGATCCAAAATGTATTGTCTACAGAGATTCACTTTAGATCCAATGACATAAGTAAATTGAAAATTAAAGGGTGTAAAAATGTATCTCATACAAATAGTACCCAAAAGAAAGCAATGGTATGCTAATAACAGGGAAAAGACTTTAAATAAAAATTGTTACAAGAGATAAAGATATCATCAATTGACTAAAAGTTCATTTCATCAAGAAGACATAAAGTTATATATGCACCAAACAATAAGGTCTCCAAATGCATAAAGAAAAATGTGATTTATGAAGGGAGAAACAGTTTTACAATATTAGTTGGAGACTCCTTACCTCATTTCCAATAATAGATAGAAATAGTGGACAGAAATGTACAGTTACCAAAACTGACTCAATAAGAAAGAAATAAAAATCTGGAAAGACCAATATCAAGCAATCAGATTGAAGGGGTAATCAAAACTTTGCAACAAAGAAAAGCCCAGGATTAGCTGGTTTCACTGGTAACTTCTACCAAACATTTAAAGAATTAACACCTTCTCAAAATTAAATCCTTCTCAAACTCTTCCCAAATATAGAAGAGAAAGAACACCTCCTAACTTGTTCTGTGAGGCCAAAATTATTCTAAAACTAAACTCAGACAAAGATATTACAAAAAAGAAAGTACAAAGTACCAATGATCCTTATGAATATAGATGTCAAAATCAAATATGGATTCCAAATTACTCTACTAACAGATTGAATTCAACAGCATATTGAAAGAAACCGTAGCCAAGGGGGACTTATTCCAGGAATGCAAAGGCATACCAATATAAGGAAATCAGTGTAATGTATACCTACATAAATACAACAAAGAGGAAAAACTAGATGATCATTTTAATTGATGCAGAAAAAGTATTTGACACAATTCAACACCTTTTCATGATTAAAAAACAAAACAGAGAACTAGGAATAAAAAGGAAATTCTTAATTGCGATAAAGAGCACTTATGAAAAACCCACAGCTGACATCATACTTTATGGTGAAAGACTGAAAATTTTCTCCTAAGATCAAGAACAAGAAAAGAATGCCTACTTTCACCATTGCTATTCACGATTGTACATGGAGTTCTAGCTAGAAAAATTGGGCAAGAAAAGAAATAAAAGTTATCCAAATTGGAAAGGAAGCAGTAAAACTATATTTGCAAGTGACAAGACATGCACAAAATACTAGAGCTAATTAAAGAATTCAGTAAAATTGCAGCCTACAGGATCAACATTAAAATCAGTTTTATTTCTATAAGCTACAAGTGAAAAATCTGAAAAGGAAATTAAGAAAACCATTCTATTTATACTGGCATCGAAGAGAATAAATTCTTAGGAATAAATTTAACCAAGGTGAAAGTCTTGTACGCGAAAAACTACAACATTGCTGAAGGAAATTGAAAACACAAAGGAAATATATCCCTTGTTCATTTATTGAAAGACTTAATATTGGTAAGATGGCAATAATATGCAAAACCACCTATAAAGTCAGTGCAAACATTATCAAAATTCCAATGGTCTTCTTTTGCAGAAATGGCAAAGCCCAAACTCAGATTCATATGTAATTTCAAGGAGCTCTCAATAACCAAGACATTATTGAAAAAGAAGGGATTAAATTTCACAATTTCAAAACTTGCTGCAAAGCTTCAGTAATCAAGACAGTGTGGTACTGGCAGAGTGTGTGCTCTCTTGTGTCCAACTCTTTGTGACCCCATGTACTGTAACCTTCCAGGCTCCTCTGTCCGTGGGATTCTCCAGGCAAGAATACTGGAGTGGGTTGCCATTTCCTCCTCCAGGAGATCTTTCTGACTCAGAGATTGAACCGACATCTTCTGTGGCTTCTGCATTGGCAGGTGAATTCTTTACCACTGAGCCACCTGTGAGGACCATGGTACTGGCATAAATATGAACATATAGATGAGTGGAATAGAATTGAGAATCCATAAAATAACCCAAACATCGTGATAAATAATCTAATATATAAGAGATAAGTGGTAAAACTCTTAAGAGAAACCTTAGGGGTAAATCCTCATTCCAAACCTTGCATTTCCCAATGTAGTCTTACAAATGACACCAAGAGCATAAGCAACAGAATTTAAAAATAAATAAATTGGGGGGGATCTTATAAAAATTAAAAACTTTTTGCATTGAAGAACAACATTAAGGAAGTAAAAAGATAAGAATGGGAGAAAATATTAAAAATTGTGTATGTGATGAGAGCCTAGTATCCAGAGTATATAAAGAACTCATAACTCAAAAACAAAAAGATAAACAACCCAATTTAAGATATACAAATCATTTGAAATGCATTTCTTCAGGAAAAAATACACAAATGGCCAACAACCACATGAAAAAGTGTTCAGAATTATCAGTCATTAGGGAAAAACAAATCAAAATCACAATAAAATACCTCTTCAGACCTACTAGACTGGCGATAATTTTTTAAAAGGAGAATACATGTTGACAAGGAGGTGGAAAAATTGGAACCCTTGTACATTGTTGGTAGAAATGTAAAAAGGTACAATCACTGTAGAAAGCAACTTTGCAGTTCTTTAAAAAGTTAAATATAGAATTGATATATAATTTCACAATTTCTTTCCTAGGTATATATCCCCCCAAATTGAGAATTGCGCTCAAACAAATACTTGTATGTGAGTAATCACAGCAGCTCTATTCACAATATCCCCCAAATAGAAACAACACAGGTATCTAGCAATTGACGAATGGGTAAGCAAATTGTGGTGTATACATGCAATAGTGAGAGATGGGAATACCAGACCACCTGACCTGCCTCTTGAGAAATCTGTATGCAGGTCAGGAAGCAACAGTTAGAACTGGACATGGAACAACAGACTGGTTCCAAATAGGAAAAGGAGTATGTCAAGAATGTATATTGTCACCCTGCTTATTTAACTTATATGCAGAGTACATCATGAGAAAGGCTGGACTGGAAGAAGCACAAGCTGGAATGAAGATTGCTGGGAGAAATATCAATAACCTCAGATATGCAGATGACACCACCATTATGGCAGTAAGTGAAGAGGAACTAAAAAGCCTCTTGATGAAAGTGAAAGAGGAGAGTGAAAAAGTTGGCTTAAAGCTCAACACTCAGAAAACGAAGATCATGGTATCCGGTCCCGTCACTTCATGGGAAATACATGGGGAAACAGTGGAAACAGTGTCAGACTATTTTGGGGGGCTCCAAAATCACTGCAGATGGTGACTGCAGCCATGAAATTAAAAGACACTTACTCCTTGGAAGGAAAGTTATGAGCAACCTAGATAGCATATTCAAAAGCAGAGACATTACTTTGCCGACTAAGGTCCGTCTAGTCAAGGCTATGGATTTTCCAGTGGTCATGTATGGATGTGAGAGTTGGACTGTGAAGAAGGCTGAGCGCCAAAGAATTGATGCTTTTGAACTGTGGTGTTGGAGAAGACTCTTGAGAGTCCCTTGGACTGCAAGGAGATCCAACCAGTCCATTCTGAAGGAGATCAACCCTGGGATTTCTTTGGAAGGAATGATGCTAAAGGTGAAGCTCCAGTACTTTGGCCACCTCATGCGAAGAGTTGACTCATTGGAAAAGACTCTGATGCTGGGAGGGATTGGGGGCAGGAGGAGAAGGGGATGACAAAGGATGAGTTGGCTGGATGGCATCACTGACTCGATGGATGCGAGTCTGAGTGAACTCCGGGAGTTGGTGATGGACAGGGAGGCCTGGCGTGCTGCAATTCATGGGGTTGCAAAGAGTTGGACACGACTGAGCGACTGAACTGAGCTGAACTGAACATGCGATAGACTATGCGGTTCAGTTTGGTTGAGTTGGTAAGTAGTGTCAGACTGTTTGCAAGCCTGTGGACTATATATAGCCCATCAGGTTCCTCTGTCTATGGGTTTCTCCAGACAAGAATATTGGAGTGAATTGCCATTTTATTCTCCAGGGGGTCTTCCCAACCCAGAAATTGAGTTCGCCCTCCGGCATTGGCAGATGGATTCTTTACCACTGAGCTACCAGGGAAGCCCACAATAGAATACTATTCTGTAAATAGCCATACAAAAGGAATGAAGTATAGATAGTATGGATAAAACTCAAAGACATTAAGCTAAGTGACAGAAGCCAGACACAAAAGTTACATATTATATGATTCCATTTATATGAAATATCCAGAATAGTTAATCCATAGAGACATATAGCTGACTGATAGTTGCTAGGGGCTAGGGGAAGGGGAAAAAAGTGAGTAACTGTTTAACAGGTATGGAGTTTTCTTTTGGGGTGATAAAAATACATTCACATAGATAGAGGTAGTGGTTGAACAACACTGCCTACACTAAATGATGCTGGGGGCTTCCTAGGTGGCTCAGTGGTAAACAATCTGCCTGCCAACGCAGGAGATACAAGAAGCATGGGTTTGATTCCTGAATAGGGAAGATCCCCCGGAGTGGGAAATGGCAACCCACTCCAGTATTTTGGCCTGGGAAATCCCATGGACAGAGGAGCCTGGTGGGCTACAGTCTGTGTAAGTGTGCCTGCTAAGTCACTTCAGTCATGTCTGACTCTGCAACGCTATGGACTATATGTAGCCCGCCAGGCTCCTCTGTCCATGGATTCTCCAGGCACGAATACTGGAGTAGATTGCCATTTCCTCCTTCAGGGGATCTTCCTGACCTAGGGATTGAACCCACATCTCTTAAGTCTCCTGCATTGGCAAATGGGTTCTTTACCACTGGCGCCATCTGGGAAGCCCAAGCCTATGGAGTTGGACATGACTGAGCAACTGAGCATGCACACAATCAGATGACATTGCGTTGCACATTTTTAAGTGGATGATTTTAAAATCTGAATTTCACCTCAATTTTAAAGCCAAATAAATCATTTTTTTGGTTAGAGGTAGAGCCACCAGGAAAGCCCTAAGAATATCAACTAGGGGCCTACAAAAAATAATAAATTCAAGTAGCTGTAATGACTTCATTTTAAAAATGTATAGTAATGATTTCATCTTTGTTGCCCATTCTAATATGCTATGCAGTTCAGTTCAGTTCAGTTCAGTCGCTCAGTCATGTCCAACTCTTTGCGACCCCATGAATTGCAGCACACCGGGCCTCCCTGTCCATCACCAACTCCCAGAGTTCACTCAAACTCACGTCCATCGAGTCGGTGATGCCATCCAGCCATCTCATCCTCGGTCGTCCCCTTCTCCTCCTGCCCCCAATCCCTCCCAGCATCAGAGTCTTTTCCAGTGAGTCAACTCTTCGCATGAGGTGGCCAAAGTACTGGAGATTCAGCTTTAGCTGAATCATTCCTTCAGAAGAATACCTAGGACTGATCTCCTTTAGAATGGACTGGTTGGATCTCCTTGCAGTCCAAGGGACTCTCAAGAGTCTTCTCCAACACCATGGTTCAAAAGCATCAATTCTTCGGCGCTCAGCCTTCTTCACAGTCCAACTCTCACATCCATACATGACCACTGGAAAAACCATAGCCTTGACTAGACGGACCTTAGTCGGCAAAGTAATGTCTCTGCTTTTGAATATGCTCTCTAGGTTGCTCATAACTTTCCTTCCAAGGAGTAAGTGTCTTTTAATTTCATGGCTGCAGTCACCATCTGCAGTGATTTTGGAGCCCAAAAAAATAAAGTCTGACACTGTTTCCACTGTTTCCCCATCTATTTGCCATAAAGTGATGGGACCGGATGCCATGATCTTCGTTTTCTGAATGTTGAGCTTTAAGCCAACTTTTTTCACTCTCCTTTTTCACTTTCATCCAGAGGCTTTTGAGTTCCTCTTCACTTTCTGCCATAAGGGTGGTGTCATCTACATATCTGAGGTTATTGATATTTCTCCCGGCAATCTTGATTCCAGCTTGTGTTTCTTCCAGTCCAGCGTTTCTCATGATGTACTCTGCATATAAGTTAAATATGCAGAGTGACAATATACAGCCTTGACGTACTCCTTTTCCTATTTGGAACCAGGCTGTTGTTCCATGTCCAGTTCTAACTGTTGCTTCCTGACCTGCATACAGATTTCTCAAGAGGCAGGTCAGGTGGTCTGGTATTCCCATCTCTCTCAGAATTTTCCACAGTTTATTGTGATCCACACAGTCAAAGGCTTTGGCATTGTCAATAAAGCAGAAATAGATGTTTTTCTGGAATTCTCTTGCTTTTTTCCATGATCCAGCGGATGTTGACAATTTGATCTCTGGTTCCTCTGCCTTTTCGAAAACTAGCTTGAACATCTGGAAGTTCACGGTTCACATATTGCTGAAGGCTGGCTTGGAGAATTTTGAGCATTACTTTACTAGCGTGTGAGATGAGTGCAATTGTGTGGTAGTTCGAGCATTCTTTTGCATTGCCTTTCTTTGGGATTGGAATGAAAACTGACCTTTTCCAGTCCTGTGGCCACTGGTGAGATTTCCAAATTTGCTGGCATATTGAGTGCAGCACTTTCACAGCATCATCTTTCAAGATTTGAAATAGCTCAACTGGAATTCCATCACCTCCACTAGCTTTGTCATAATGTGCTATTAGATTACTATAATATGTTATTAGATACATATAAATAATGCTTGCCTTTAACTGAGGGGGAATGAGTGAAAAGGAAATAGAATCAGAGGATTCTTTTCTAAATCAAATAAGAACCCCAAGCTTTCGCCAAGACTCTTCTACAAGCACAAACCTACAATATGTATTTAAAGAAGCATATCTGATCTTGTATTGACAATCCACATGTATTATCTTTTCTCAACTCCAAAGATACCACCTCAAATTGTTATGATTTTCATTGCTTGTAGTTCATTCTCTAACATACTAGTTAAATAGTGTAAATATTTAGAAGACATATCTGGACTTCTTCATAAGTACGGAAGCATATCAGAAAACTTAATTTTTATGTATGAAGCTGCCTTGATGCAGTGGTAATGTCCAAGTTACCATCAGGCTACTCCAGAGTCTCATAGGCTAAATTAAGATGCTTGAATCATTCAGTTTAACAAACCAATTTAAAATACACAAAAAGAGGAAAAAGTAGTAAGTTGCTACATTAGGTATAATGGTAAGCAGAGCAGAAGTGCCAACTACCTAGACCCTCATTTAAGAAATGTTTATATGGCTTTCCTCTCCCTTTGCTTCATTAGCAGTCCTTGTTGATCTTGGAATTATGAGGATCTGAATAAAGTTTAAACAAAGGGATTAAGCAGATGGAAGATGCCCATATTAAACAGTGTAAATTCACATCATTACCTAATGGCCCTACTTCTCTAACACAGGATCTGGTACTATCCAAATTCTCTGGCAAGTAATCTGGGGAGTCTTCAGAGTGTCCCAGATGCACTCACAATCAGCCTACTTCATATTTGTACTGTACTCTACTTGTATTTCAGGAGCAGAATATACATACCTTCCAGGTGGCTCCAGAGGTAAAGAACCCACCTGCCAATGCAGAAGACATGAGACGTAGTTTCAGTCCAATATTTCCAATATTCCTGCCTGGAAAATCCCATGGACAGAGAAGCCTGGTGGGCTACAGTCCATAGGGTCGCAAAGAGTCAGACACGACTGAAGCAACTTAGCATCCTAGAATATACATGAGACAGCAGAAACTTATTTCCTATTGTCATTTAGAGTTTATTTTGAATTTTCTCCCTTCATCTCAGAGTATTTCTGAGATTTGAGTTCAGTATGGGAGCTATGTTTCAGTGATTCTAAATTAGAAAATTGTGGTGTTCTTGAGTCTGCCCTATGGGATCACGTTCATTATTCTTGAAGCATTCTTTAAGAATCTTTTAAGGCACTGTGGTCCTGCTTCAGTGGGTTTATTGTGGTCCTACCCCACATATTCATCAGGAGCAATCATACATACATGTCAGTCTCTGACTCAAGCCAAGATGCCCCACACCCACACATATATCACTCATTTATTTTTCCAAATCTTTTTAAAAGTTTGAATGACAGGTACCATCACAGTGGAAGAACTTGAGATTCCATAGAGGTAAAGCAGCTTACCCAAAGATAACAGTCCCTGCCTTGGCCTGTCACGCTTAATTGCTGTTGTTGTTGCTAAGTCACTTCAGTCGTGTTCGACTCTGTGCGACCCCATAGATGGCAGCCCATCAGGCTCCCCCATCCCTGTAATTCTCTAGGCAAGAACACTGGAGTGGGTTGCCACTTCTTTCTCCAATGCATGAAAGTGAAAAGTGAAAGTGAAATCATTCAGTCGTGTCCGACTCTTAGCGACCCCATGGACTGCAGCCTACCAGGCTTCTCCGGATAGAGAGCATTTGTCATTATTAACATCAAAGCTAGATGACAGTTGTGGGGAAATAAGTTAACCCTGCTGGTTAACTGTAGGTGTTGGGGCTTTTACTGAGGTGTAATTATACACTTCTTATTTCTTTATGCTGATGGTACCAGTACATGTTGTTATTAGGTTAGTGAGTGAAAACTTTACAGATGATCAATCCAATATTGGCTTCATGGATTCTCCTCCATGTCTCCTATGAACCTGGGCAATAAAGGACATGGGAATTACTTCAAGGTCTTATAAATATTGCATTTTCTGTCCTATCATTCCAAATTACAATGTGGTGATTGGAATGTTATACTCAAAGACCATGTCTCTGAGTAACAGAAATCTTAGGGTTACAGGAAGAACTCTAAACAGCAGCCCCTTCATAAAAATTTAGCCACTTGGGTCTGGTATTTTGGAGGCTGAAAGCTTATCTACTTCCCTTAAAGAAAAATTTGGACCAGGAGGCAATATTTAAGCAGATCCCTGGAACTCAAAGTCAATGGCATATTTCAAAACAATCAAATTTAATATGGTTTGAGGTTTTGCAATAAAATCTCATATGATCCTAAGCAAGAATGAAACTCCCTTTCCAGAGCCCAGGAAAAAATTTAAACTGACAATACTAAAAAATAGGTTAAACCAAACCAAAGGAAACAGACGGTAGAATGGGAAGCTCTGCCAACACAGGGTGGACTGGAACAGATAGTCACATACATTATCATTTTCCAAAACATCCTCTCTCCTGGAAGCCAGTGTTACCACTTGGCCTGCCAAAGACCATGTGACCAGCCATTAATAACAAACTCAGATCAACCATATCCTATGAAATGCTTAACCCTTTAATCTTATAACAGTACTGTTTTGAAGATGCATTGGTATATTTGTGTTGAAGGAATTTGAATATTTGAGATATCCCAAAAGAAGATGCCTAATGGGACATTTTTCTCTCAGAAGTTACTTTATGTGTTCCTTTGCTAAGTATTGTAAAAGATGACAGTTAAAATTGTGCCTAACATTTTAATCCAATCACAACAATTTATAGGAAATTATTTTGTGTTTGCCCCTGGCAACCACCATTCAACTCTATGATTCTGACTACTCTAGGTATCTCATGTAAGTGAAATCAGATAGTATTTGTCTTCTTGTGACTGGTTTATTTCACTTAGTATAATGTCCTCAGGGTTCATCTGTGTTGTAGTATGTGCCAGAAATTCCTTCCTTTTTAAAGCTGAATAATATTCCATTGTGGGCATATATGACATGTTGTTTTTATAGTCATCTCTATGCAGACACTTGTTTTGCTTCCTATGCATGGTAGTTTGGCTATCTCTTCAACACCACACTTTCAGTTCTTTTGGGTATATGCCCAGAAGTGAACTTGTTGGATGGAGTAGTAATTCTAGGGCTTCCTCAGTGGCTCAGTGGTAGAAGAATCAGCTTACAGTACAGGAGATGCAGCAGAAGCTTCAGGTTCGATCCCTGGTTGAGGAAGATCCCCAGAGAGGGAAATGGCAACCCACTCCAGTATTTTTCCCTGGAAAATCCCATGGACAGAGGAGCCTGGTGGGCTGTAGTTCATGTGGTCAAAAAGAGTCGGACATGACTTAGTGACTAAACAACAACAATTACAATAGTAATTCTAACTTTAATTTTTAAAAGAAGCACAATATTCTTTTTCACAGCAGCTGTACAGTTTTGTGCATGGGTTCCAGTTTTTCCACATTCTTGCCAACATCAGTTGTTTTCTCTTTTTTGATAGTAACCATCTTAATGGGTGGGAGATGGTATCACACTGTGGTTACAATTTACATTTCCCTAGTTATTAGTGACATAGAGCATCTTTTCATAGATACTTGGAAATAGACTTGGTCATGATGTACAATTATTTTAATATAATGCTGAATTAAGTTTCTTAATATTTTGTTGAAGATTTTTTTTGTTTCCAATAAAATTTTATTTCAATTTTGTTGACTAGGAAGGGACATATTTGCATAATATTCACTGTTTAAACAAGTTTCAGTATGGTTGATTTTGTCTCTGTATTGAGTAGAAATAATTTAAAAAACACCTTCCTTCAATTACACATGGAATCTATAAAGCAAAACAAATGAACAAATATAATGAAACAGAAACAGACTCACGGAAACAGAAAAAACTAGTGGTTCCTGGAGAGAAGGGGAGTGGGAAGATGCATGAAATAGGTGAAGGGGATTAAGAAATACAAAGTATCAGTTATAAAATAAATACATCACAAGGATGTAAATACAGCACAGGGAACGTATTCAGTAATTTTGTCAAGTATTTTGACATCAATAATCACATTTATTGTTATGTAGTTTTCTTATAGCATCTCTGAGTGGCTTTGGTATTAGGGTAATGCTGGTCTCACAGAATAAATTAAGTGTTCCATACTCTTCAGTTTCTTGGAAAAGTATAAGGAGGATTGGTATTAGTTCTTTAAATGGTATAATTCATTAGTGAAATCATCAGTTCCAATATTTTTCTTCATTGGAAGGTTTTTTAATTACTAATTCATCTCCTCTCTAATTATAAACTTGTTCAGATTCTTTATTTCTTAGAGATTCAGTCTTGATAGGATTTATGTTTCTTAGAAAATGTCCAATTCATTGTAGATTATATAATTTGCTGGTGCTCAATTTCTATTTTTAATTAATTTTTATTGGAATATAGTCGCTTTACAATATTCTGTTTTTACTGTACAGCAAAGTGAATCAGCTATATATATATATATATATATATATATATCAATTCAGTTCAGTTCAGTTGCTCAGTTGTGTCCGACTCTTTGCGACCCCATGAGTTGCAGCACGCCAGGCCTCCCTGTCCATCACCAACTCCCAGAGATTACTCAAACTCATGTCCATCGAGTCGGTGATGCCATCCAGCCATCTTATCCTTTGTCATCCCCTTCTCCTCCTGCCCCCAATCCCTCCTAGCATCAGAGTCTTTTCCAGTGAGTCAGTTCTTCGCATGAGGTGGCCAAAGTACTGGAGTTTCAGCTTTAGCATCATTCCTTCCAAAGAAAACTCAGGGCTGATCTCCTTTAGAATGGACTGGTTGGATCTCCTTGCAGTCCAAGGGACTCTCAAGAGTCTTCTCCAACACCACGGTTCAAAAGCATCAATTCTTCAGTACTCAGCTTTCTTCGCAGTCCAACTCTCACATGACCACTGGAAAAACCATAGCCTTGACTAGACGTACCTTTGTTGGCAAAGTAATGTCTCTGCTTTTGAATATGCTATCTAGGTTGCTCATAACTTTCCTTCCAAGGAGTAAGCGTCTTTTAATTTCATGGCTGCAGTCACCATCTGCAGTGATTTTGGAGCCCCGTCCCCACCACCAAAATAAAGTCTGACATTGCTTCCACTGTTTCCCCATCTATTTCCCATGAAGTGATGAGACCAGATACCATGATCTTCGTTTTCTGAGTGTTGAGCTTTAAGCCAACTTTTTCTCTCTCTTCTTTGACTTTCATCAAGAGGCTTTTGAGTTCCTCTTCACTTTCTGCCATAAGAGTGGTGTTATCTGCATATCTGAGGTTATTGATATTTCTCCTGGCAATCTTGATTCCAGCTTGTGCTTCTTCCAGCCCAGCGTTTCTCATGGTGCACTCTGCATATAAGTTAAATAAGCAGGGTGACAATATACAGTCTTGACATACTGCTTTTCCTATTTGGAACCAGGCTGTTTTTCCATGTCCAGTTCTAACTGTTACTTTCTGACCTGCATATAGGTTTCTTAAGAGGCAGGTCAGGTGGTCTGGTATTCCCATCTCTCTCAGAATTTTCCACAGTTTATTGTGATCCACACAGTCAAAGGCTTTGGCATAGTCAATAAAGCAGAAGTAGATGTTTTTCTGGAACTCTCTTGCTTTTTCCATGATCCAGCGGATGTTGGCAATTTGATCTCTGGTTCCTCTGCCTTTTCGAAAACCAGCTTGAACATCTGGAAGTTCACGGTTCACATATTGCTGAAGTCTGGCTTGGAGAATTTTGAGCATTACTTTACTAGCGTGTGAGATGAGTGCAATTGTTCGGTGGTTTGCCTTTCCTTGGGATTGGAATGATACACATCCCCACTTTTTTGGATTTCCTTTCCATTTAGGTCTTATTGTGGTTCAGCCACTCAGTTGTGTCCAACTCTTTGTGACCCCATGGACTGCAGCATGCCAGGCTTCCCTGTCCTTCACTATCTCCTGGAGTTTGCTCAAACTCATGTCCATTGCTTCGATGATGCCTTCCAACCATCTCATCCTCTGTCATCCTCATCCCCTTCTCCTTGTGCCTTCAATCTTTCCCAGCATCAGAGTCTTTTCCAATTAAGTGGCCCTTTGCATCAGGTGGCCAAAGTATTGGAGCTTCAGCTTCAGCATCATTCCTTCCCATGCATATTCAGGGTTGATTTCCTTTAGGACTGACTGGTTCGATCTCCTGGCAGTCCAAGGGACTCTCAAGAGTCTTCTCCAACACTAGAGTTTGAAAGCATCAATTCTTTGGTGCTCAGCCTTCTTTATGGTCCAACTCTCACATCCATACATGACTACTGGAAAAACCATAGCTTTGACTAGACGGACCTTTGTTGGCAAAATGATGTCTCTGTGTTTTAATACACTGTCTAGTTTGTCATAGCTTTTCTTCCAAGGAGCAAGCATCTTTTAATTCTATGGCTGAAATCACCATCTGCAGTGATTTTGGAGCCCTAGAAAATATTTTTTCCCCATCTATTTGCCATGGAGTGATGGGGCCAGTTGCCATTATCTTCGTTTTTTGAATGTTGAGTTTTAAGTCAGCTTTCTCACTCTCCTCTTTCACCTTCATCAAGAAGCTCTTTAGTCCCTCTTTGCTTTCTCCCATTAGGTTGGTGTCATCTGCATATCTGAGGTTACTGATATTTCTCCCAGCAATATTGATTCCAGCTTGAGCTTCTTCCAGCCTGACATTTCCCATGATGTACTCTTCCTAGAAGTTAAATAAGCAGGGTGAAGGAAGCCTTGACGTACTTCTTTCCCAGTTTGGAACCAGTTTGTTGTCCATTCCATGTCCAGTTCTAACTGTTAATTCTTGATCTGCATACAGGTTTCTCAGGAGGCAGGTAAGGGGGTCTGGTATTTCCATCTCTTTAAGAATTTTCCACAGTTTGTTATGATCCACACAAAAGGTTTAGCATAATCAGTGAAGCAGAAGTAGATTTTCTCTGAAATTCCCTTACTTTTTCTGTGATCCAGCAGATGTTGGCAATTTGATCTCTGGTTCCTCTGCCTTTTCTAAATTCAGGTTGAACATCTGGAAGTTCTCTGTGCACGTACTGTTGAAGCCTAGCTTAAAGGATTTTGAGCATTACCTTGCCCCAGTTTCATTTCTGATATTAGTACCTGGAGTTTTTTTTCCCATAGTCAGTCTAACTGAAGTTTGACAGTTTGGTTGATCTTTCTGAAGATCACTGATTTCCTCTATTTTGTTCCTGTTTTCTACTTTATTTATTTCTGCTCTAATCTTTATTATTCCCTTCCTTCTGCTAGACCAGCACTTGATTTATTTTTTCTTTTACTAGTGCCTTAGTTTGTACATTTAGGCTGTTGATTTAGGATCTTTCTTCTTTTTTTAAATGCCAACATTTATAGCTGTAAATTTCCCATTAGCACTGCTTTCATTGAATTCTATAAATTTTGGTATGTTGTGCTTTCATTTTTATTAATATCTTAGCACTTTCAAATTTCCCTTGTGATTTCTTCTTTTATTCATTTTTTTTAGAATGTGTTGTTTAATTTTGACAAATTTGTGAAATTTTGTTTTCCTTCTGTTTCTGATCCTTGTAATTGGAGAAGATATTTTGTATGATCTTTACCTTTCAAAACTTACTGAGATTTAATTTATGTCCTAATATACGGTCTGTCCTGGGAATGTTCTGTGTAGAACTGAGAAGAATGTGTTGTTGATAGAGTTTGGTATATGTCTATTAGATCTAATAGGTTTATTGTGTTCAGATTATCTCTTTTCTTATCTTTGATTTTTCTATCCATTTTTGATAGTCTGATATTGAAGTCTTCAGTTATTATTATAGAAATATTTATTTCTTCTATTTCTCCCTTCAGCTCTATCAATTTTTATTTTATACATTTTGTTAGTTTGTATTGGGTGCATAAATGTTTAATGTGATACTTTCTATATTGAAGTTTTTTTTAATATATAATGTCCTTCTTTGTCTTTTATAAACTTTTTGATTTAAAGCCTGTCTTGTCTGACACTAGTATATGACCACATACTTTATTTTTCTAATGTGCATTATAAATGTTTGAAAATGTATAAACATAAACATAATAATTTACATATGTAATTACAATTTGAAAATTACAAATATAGTATATATTTCCAGTAGTTTTAGTAGTTATTCAGTGTTTTGTTTCTAGAAAGTTTACAACTATTTCTACTGCCATCATCAATATTTTTTCAATTATTTATCTTTTCTTTGTTAGAGCTCATTTTTTTTAAATATTGTAGCTATTAATCTTTGAAATGTCATTATATGACTTTTAAAATCTTATCTTTGGTTTTATGGTCATAAAATTTTAATATTGAAAGTGCAAATATGTATTCTTAATAGTTTCTGGGTTTCCAATATTTAACTCCAATAGGGGAGTTGAGATCTCCCCTGCCTTAGATTGAACACATAGTCTCAATTGTACAGTTGTACATAATTGTATTGTAAAGCAATTATTATTGTATTTATTTTTACTGCATCTAGAAGATTTCTTTTAATGGTTAAGAGTAGGATCCAATTTTATTTTCTTCTATTTTGAAAGCTAGAAAGGGCTTCCAGGTGCCGCTAGTGGTAAAGAACCATCTGTGAACGCAGGAGATCTAAGAGATGAAAGTTCACACCCTGGGTTGGGAAGATCCCCTGGAGGAGGGCATGGCAACCCACTCCAGTATTCTTGCTTGGAGGATACCATGGATAAAGGGTCCTGGCAGGCTATATTCCATAGAGTTGCAAAGAGTTGTGCGCAACTGAATTGACTTAGCACACATGCACACAGTAATAGCACCATGTATTAAATTACTTGCCTTTTTACACTTGTAAAACCAAAATTTTAGCCAAGTATTAAAACTATCTTATTTACTAAAATCTATTTCTGTACTCTGTGACCTGCTCCATTGAGTAAAGTCATTCCATAGCTATGCCAATATCATATTTTTTTTCCTAGTCTCTTTGTGCTAAGTTCTGATAACCTAAAAAACAAGTCTCCCCTTCTTTGTTCTTTTTTTTATAACTGTCATGACTATTTTATTTGAACCTTTTTTCCACATAAACCTTAAGCTAACTTAACCTAATTCCAACAAGAAACTATTAGAATTCTAGTGAAAATTTGGTACATTTCATATTTAGCAAGATTAACATTTCTATGACGGCAGTTCTTCCAATCTGAGAATATATTCATATGCTCAAATCTTGACATGTCTTTTACTAATATGCTATGGTTTTCTGCATATTGATTGCATGACTTTTTATTATGTTTGTTTTTAACATTTTTATAGTTATTTCTGTTAAAAGTGGAATATTTCTCCCTGGTTTCATGTATAGGTGCTAATTGCTAAAATAGAGTAAATCTAATGATAAAATATACTTAGCTTTCATTTAGCTATGTTGTTAATATTCTCACAGACCTTTTTTCTTCTATTGTAACTATAAGGCCCTTGAAAGTTCTAGTTGTATAATCATATTATTTGCAAGATTAATAGTTTTATCACTTTATTTCAAATAACAGAACCAGTCATTTAAATTTTATGTTATTACATTCACTACCCCTAACTAGATCCTGATTTTTAAATAAAATACTTTCATGTTTTGCTAATGGTTTTTTTGGTAAAGAGTTCATCATATTTAAGTTTTTCCATGCATTCTAAGTTTACACAGAATTTCTATGAGAAATGACTGTTGAATGTTACTATTTTCACCATCAGTTATTATATTATAATATATTATATTTTTTATTATGTTCACAACAGTTATTATATTCACATGATTTTCCCTTTTAAACTGTTAATATAATAAAATATATTGATCAAAATCTAGCAATGTATCAAAATAATAGTAAATGTAAATTAAATAGGATTTATTTTAGGACTACACTGGTAGTTCCATGTTAAAAAAGACTTATTTTTTAACATATAGTGCAATTTATGTATCTATCTAAATAAGTGAAATCAATCTATATCTTTTTTTGGATACTGTCTTTATCAGGCTTTAAGGTTATCCTGGATTCATAAAATTATTTGGAAACTGTTCCAGTTTTACATTGGCCTGGAATAATAGATATTTTTTAAATACATAGTAAAGTTCTAAAACAAGAAATGAAAAATTTTAGGTGCCTGAACCAAAAATGGAAACACAAAGTTAGAGTGATAAGTAGGAGTTTAAGCCAGAACTGAATTTCCTACATAAAGGTGAGATTCATGCTGGCCATCTCTCTCAAGTGCTAAAGTTTAGAAGAATTTTACTTTATTTAACCTGAGAGACTGCAGTATTCTTATCAGCTTCCCAAAGCCTGAAAACAAGTAAAAGTGTTAGTCGCTCTGTCATGACCAAGTCTTTGCGACCCTTTGGACTGTAGCCTTTCAGGTCCATGGATTCTCCAGGCAAAGATACTGGAGTGGGTAGCTATTCCTTTCTCCAGAGGATCTTCCTGACCCAGGGATTGAGCCTGGGTCTCCTGCACTGCAAGCAGATTCTTTACCATCTGAGCCACTAGGGAAGCCTGTGGAATAAACATTTACCTAAGGCAATAAAACACCAAATCTGTGCCATGCTAGGGTGTTGAGTACAAAAATACTTTACCTATATAAACTCAAACCAAAAAGTTAACATTGAAATACACTAAAACTATTTGACCTATTGTCATTGTTCTTTAGTTCCTAAGTATGTCTGACTCTTCTGCACTTGACCTACAGGGGATCCCAATAAAAGCAGTGACTTTTGAGAGTACCTCTAAAACCTATGGAACAACCTCTGCTGGAGAGGTTCTCAGTCCAAAATTAGAAACTACATTTGGAAACACATCACCATGAGGGAGATTCAATAAATGCAATAGGAGAATGAACAATTGAAAACTGAAACTGCAAAATACAGTCATTGAAATAAAAATATTCAGTGGAATAATTAAATAGATGAGAAAAGCTAAAGATGAGACAAGCTAATCTCATGTCCATTGAGTCGGTGATGCCATTGAACCATCTCATCCTCTGTCATCCCCTTCTCCTCCTGCCCTCAAACTTTCCCAGCATCAGAGTCTTCAAATGAGTCAGCTCTTCGCATCAGGTGGCCAGAGTATTTCATGAAGAAAGAATAGAAAGGATGCTATACTCTGTATACAAAAGGTTAATTAAGGAGAAATTTCCAGAATAAAGGCATGAATTTTTGGAATAAAAGATTTTGCTGAGGCTCAAATGTGACAAATTAAAACAAACTACAACTGGGTAAATCATATTAAAGCAAAACTGACATTCAGAGATTAAAAATCATTTAAAAACATTTTTCGATAGTATAACTTCTCCGTATATCTTGTCCTTAACCTTCATACATACCTCTTCCACCAACCACTCCATTCCTTCCTTGCCTTAACTAAATCTTTCTCTCACCTCAGAACTCTACTTCAGCAAACATTTTGTTCCAGATCCCAAAAGATTTGGGTGATCTAGTTTCATAAGCACACCTAAAAACTAATGTTTTTCCTCTTTTTTTTTTTTTTGGTAAACATCCATTCTCTGAGATTTTTGCCTCTTATTATAGCATACTTACTCCCTCTCACCACTGTCATCATTGATTTTCCTGGTTATTTATCATTAATTTCTAGATTCATGGACAAGAAGTTCAATGAAATGGAAAAAATTTTAACTCTGAAGAATAGTCTATTAAGATGTTCATCTAGATGGTCAACTGACATTAGTCTGTTTTAGTCACAATCTGGCCATCTGTCACTTACCCCATATTGCTCTGTATTTTGAAACAGCATCTAATTCAGTAGTATATATCAGACTTCATAATCTGTTATATAAATTACCTTGCTAACATTTTCAATTACCTCACTTACTAATCCTTCTTCTCCAAAATCTGTACTTTTGGTCAACACAAATGTGTACAATTGATAATTATATACTTAGACTAATGACTCTACCTGTTTAAAAATAATCCATACAGAGTAGTGCTCAGTTCAGGGTCTCTCTGGTCATCTGGGGTCTCAATATTGTCTGCCATTTCTTCCACATTTTCCAGTTAATTATCTCTTCTCATATCCACAATAATTACTTCATATGCTCACCTTTGAGTTTTTTTACTCATTAGGCTCTATGTTTATCCATTATTTCATAGAAAATAGCAGATGAGTTGACTATATGAAACGTTCTTCACATGGAACAGGAACACATTGAAAACTAAAATGTAAATGAAACTGAAAAAAATTGTAATATTCATAAGACAATTGCTTATTTGTAATAAAAAGGAAACAGACATAAATAAGAAAAAGATAAATACTATTATTTAAAAACAGACAAGAAACATGGACATCCATAGGACTGGCTGGATAAGATGTCATGTTTCTCACCCATCAGTCTATCCAACACTGGGCATGGATGGGACCTGCTTAACAAGTATGCAAGAAAATTGCTATTATCTTCAAGAGGTGGGAAGCGACAGTTTATACCAGACAATTATACCAATTTAGAATGCTCAAACTACCGAACAATTGCACTCATCTCACACGCTAGTAAAGTAATGCTCAAAATTCTCCAAGCCAGGCTTCAACAATATGTGAACCATGAACTTCCTGATGCTCAAGCTGGTTTTCGAAAAGGCAGGGGAACCAGAGATCAAATTGCCAACATCCGCTGGATCATGGAAAAAGCAAGAGAGTTCCAGAAAAACATCTACTTCTGCTTTATTGACTATGCCAAAGCCTTTGACTGTGTGGATCACAATAAACTGTGGAAAATTCTGAGAGAGATGGGAATACCAGACCACCTGACCTGCCTCTTGAGAAATCTGTATGCAGGTCAGGAAGCAACAGTTAGAACTGGACATGGAACAACAGACTGGTTCCAAATAGGAAAAGGAGTGTGTCAAGGCTGTATATTGTCACCCTGCTTATTTAACTTCTATGCAGAGTACATCATGAGAAACGCTGGACTGGAAGAAACACAAGCTGGAATCAAGATTGCCGGGAGAAATATCAATAATCTCAGATATGCAGATGACACCACCCTTATGGCAGAAAGTGAAGAGGAACTCAAAAGCCTCTTGATGAAAGTGAAAGAGGAGAGTGAAAAAGTTGGCTTAAAGCTCAACATTCAGAAAACGAAGATCATGGCATCTGGTCCCATCACTTCATGGCAAATAGATGGGGAAATAGTGGAAACAGTGTCAGACTATTTTTTTGGGCTCCAAAATCACTGCAGATGGTGACTGCAGCCATGAAATTAAAAGACGCTTACTCCTAAGAAGAAAAGTTAGGACCAACCTAATAGCATATTCAAAAGCAGAGACATTACTTTGCCGACTAAGGTCCGTCTAGTCAAGGCTATGGTTTTTCTTGTGGTCATGTATGGATGTGAGAGTTGAACTGTGAAGAAGGCTGAGCGCTGAAGAATTGATGCTTTTGAACTGTGATGTTGGAGAAGACTCTTGAGAGTCCCTTGGACTGCAAGGAGATCCAACCAGTCCATTCTGAAGGAGATCAGCCCTGGGATTTCTTTGGAAGGAATGATGCTAAAGCTGAAACTCCAGTACTTTGGCCACCTTATGCGAAGAGTTGACTCATTGGAAAAGACTCTGATGCAGGGAGGGATTGGGGGCAGGAGGAGAAGGGGATGACAGAAATGAGATGGCTGGATGGCATCACTGACTCGATGGACGTGAGTCTGAGTGAATTCTGGGAGTTGGTGATAGACAGGGAGGCCTGGCGTGCTGCAATTCATGGGGTCTCAAAGGGTCGGACACAACTGAGCTACTGAACTGAACCAAACTGAGATACATATTACCAGAATTTAAATTTTGATTCCACTCTTTGGAACCCATCCAACTTTTGGAACTGACTTTTTCTCCTAATGTTGTAAGAAAAAGTTTTGTTCTTCAGTCACTAAGTCGAGTCTGACTCTTTGTGACCCCATGGACTGCAGCACACCAGTCTTCCCTGTCCTTCACTATCTCCCAGAGTTTGCTCAAACTCATGCCCATTGAGTCAACGATGCCATCCAACCATCTCATCCTCTGCTGCCCTCTTTTCCTTTTGCCTTCAATTTTTCCCAGCATCAGCGTATTTTCCAGTTTGTTGGCTCTTTGCATCAGGTGGCCGAAACATTGGAGCTTCAACTTCAGCATCAGTCCTCCCAGTGAATATTCAAGGTTAATTTCCTTTAGGATTGACTGGTTTGGTCTCCTTGCTGTCCAAGGGACTCTCAAGGGTCTTCTCCAGGACCACAGTTTGAAAGCATCAAGACTGAAGTTTGAGTGATAACTATTTATAGGGTCTGAAATAAATGAAATGAGCCAGTCAAGAGAGAAAAGAAACTTTCAGAGAAGTAGAAGGATAACTAGAAGGTGTAGTATCAATAAAATCAGAGAGGAAATTCCAGCAAGATGTCAAGTCTGTCAACTTCCACAGAGAATCAATGAACATAATTTTCAAATGGATGAAATGGGCCTGACCCCTTTGAAAGCTGATATTAAAATACTGTAGAGAACTTGTTTGACAATATCATTTTTGGAAATTGTAAAATACACCTATTGCTCAGCAACTGGTTAAACCTCCAAGAGAAGTAAATATATATACATATTCACTGTTGTTGCCTTTTAAAAATCTCTCGTATTCAAGTCAAAACCAAAAGACATAGACATAGAGTTTGAAGCCCAGGCTTTTCATGAGGCAGTGTTGCATTATTTTACTCTACACCATCAAAATAAAAACTATTCAAGAAATCAGCAGCTGCTATAAAAATCATCTGGAAAGTCCAGGGAAGGGCCCTTAGATGCTGCTGGGAAAGGGAAATTGTCCTCTGGCCCGTGAGCTGGCGTGTTTGTCTGCTGAGTGGCTTTAGCGGTTTCATCTGTTGTTGAAAGAGCCAAGAGAAAGGGGTAAAACAGGACTGTAATCCACACCACAATGAGTGGGACCAGCAGCCAAGTGAATGTTTTGTTTCTGTGCTGCCTCTTCTGGCACACCGAATCGTTGCACAGATTGCATGGGCTTTTAATCGTCATTTAAATATAAGTGATCCAACCTTAGCATTAGTTGGCTTTCTATACAGCTTGCTGATCACCCAAAGGTGCTAGCACATACCACTCCAAGTTATGATTTTTCAAAACATAGTGATATCATGATAAGAAGCGTAAATGCCTCCCATAGTCTTATATTTAGTGCACATTCTTTGGGTGTTCACAGAGAGAAAAGATTATATAGAAAACCTAGAAATTGATTTTTTTATTCATTCAGACAATCTCTGATTGAACACGGCATCCATTTCAAACCACAAAAATAGATTTCAGGCAAATTTCTTTTTGGATCTCTGAGATTCAGATTGTTAGTTCAACATTGGGTGTTGAACAGTCTCTCTTCTTTTTTAAGTCCCTTTTTCCTTGATTCTGAAATGCTGATGGAGACAGCCAAAAAAAAAAATTAAAACAATATTCCATTAATGTTATAAAATTTTTAAGCAAAGATGGAAAAAGAACAAAATGCAATCTTTATGGAAATCTTAAAAGGAAATATGAAGTAAATGTCTTCTATTTAATAAAATTGTCCCAAGTCTTCTGGATGAAAATAGGACCCAAATCCTTAATTCTTTATTGACTTAGCAACTGTGCTCAGAGGATTTTGTCCTAAGGATCTAATAAGAGTCTAAGTGTCTACATATAAGGATAGTTGTATTATAGCTTATTCTGCAAAGTTTTAAATAGCCTAAATGTTCAGTGGTGAGCAAACTGTATTCCACTACAGATGGTGATTTAATCAGTCCTTAAAAATATTGTGAAAGCATATTTGACACAGAAACATGTTATGTAGTCTTTTTTCTCACTAACACTTTAATATGAAAAAGTTTCAAACATACAGAAAAGTTAAACAAATTATACAGATAACACACACATAACTACTACTGGATGCTATAATTTACATTTTACTATGCTTTCTTTATAACTCATCTATTCACCTATCCCTCCTTGTTTCCAACTGTCTTTTTTTAAAATTCATTTCAAAGTAAGATGCAGACAACAGTTCACTTCCCCCAAATACTTTAGCATGCACACTATTAACTAGAGTTTGATATTTGTTGTTCTTAAGTAAGATTTGTATAAAATGAAATGTATGTAATCTTAAGTGGACCATTCGATAAGTTTTGACACATGCATACACCTGTGTAACTCAAATTCCTATCAAGAAGTAGAACATTACAACGACCCTCATTCTTATCCCCCCCTCACTACCTGCCTCAAGTTTTGTCAAGGCAACCGCTTTTCTGATTTTTTTCCTCTTAAGTGAGCTTTGCCTGTTCTAAAGCATCATATGAATAAATCCATACAATACATACTGCTTTGGATAAAGCTTCTTTCATCCAGTATTATTTTTGAGATTCATCCATATTTTTATGTGTATACATGGTTCATTCCTTTTTTATTGCTGAGTACTATTCCATTCTGTAAGAGCACCATGGTTTATCTTGTCTCATGTCTTATGGTCACCTGAGTTAGAAAACATGTGATGTTCTCTCAAACAAACAAACCTGCAAAACAAAGTAGTTCATATGGTTTTGTATTTGTAAAGAATGTAGACACTCAAAAAAATACATATATATACATGTATATGTCACAAAGATATATCACAGTATGGATCTCTGAGATTATGTTGTTGGTTATATATACATAACCACTTTTAATATATTCTATAAACACTTTATAGTATATATACTCTTTATATTGATATGTACACACACACACACACACACGAAGGCTACCTTGGTGATTCAGACGATAAAGAATCTGCCTGCAATGCAGCAGACTTGGGTTCAAACCCTATGTCAGGAAGATCCTCTGGAGAAGAGAATGGCTACCCATTCCAGTATTCTTGCCTGGAGAATTTCATGGACAGAGTGCCTGGCTGGCTATAGTCCATGGGATCGCAAAAAGTTGGACACATCTGAGCAACTAACACTTTTCACTTTCACACACACACACATATGTAATATATATATATATATACACTAAATATAACCACTAAGTACTAGCTACATAGAAATTTATCTAAGTGGGTAATCATCAACAGTGTAACAGTATATCCCATCTGTGGCAGAATTTGGATGATTAACTTTTTACACATTCATAGTTTCTGGCTGCTATATAATCAACATTCAAGAACTAAAAATTTACCCTTTTTTATTATTAGACTGCATGTGATGGGACTGTAAGGGGCTGAGATTGAAAAGAAAACACTGAGCTATAACATGAGCCTCCTTCCCTGAAATCAAAGGGAAGAACAGAAATGTAACTGTTTGGCTGGAAGAGCCAGGACGTGATTGTCTCCCCACAGAGATTGGTTACAGAGAGGTTTGGTTACTGTAAAGTGACCAAAGTGCCGTCTGTGGAGAAACAGCCTGTGAAAAACTCCTCTCTAAACAAAGACTCAGACTGGAGTCCTGTGCCTGGATTAGAAAGCCACCTTGTAAAATCCCCCAAAGTTATTTTTTCTCTACTTTACAAAGATTCTGAATTAACCTCTTATTGTTTCCAAGGGAGAACAGGGTAAAGAAAAGTGGAATATTTTACTAAAGGCAATTGAGAAGAAAGAGTGCTGAGAGAAGGAAAACCTGAGTTTATGTGAAAGGATAACTAACTAAATGCCGCACATCATATCGTCTTTAAAGTCACATGAAATATACTGGATAAATTTTAGTTTCACTGGAGTAATTAAGTGACATGACTGCAAAAATCATGAAATGTGGTAGTTTAGAACCCTTGTTCAGTTCAGTTCAATTGCTCAGTCATGTCTGACTCTTTGCGACCCCATGGACTTCAGCATGCCAGGCTTCCCTGTCCACCACCAACTCCTGGAGCATATTCAAACTAATCTCCGTCGTGTTGGTTATGCCATCCAACCATCTCATCCTCTGTTGATCCCCTTCTCCTGCCTTCAGTCTTTCCCGGCATCAGGGTCTCTTCCAGTGAGTCAGTTCTTCACATCAGGTGGCCAAAGTATTGGAGTTTCAGCTTCAGCATCAGTCCTCCCGATAAATATTCAGGACTGATTTCCTTTAGGATTGACAGGTTTGATTTCCTTGCAGTCCAAGCGTCTCTCAAAAGTCTTCTCCAACACCACACTTCAAAAGCATCAATTCTTCAGCACTCAGCTTTTTTTATAGCCCAGCTCTCACATCCATACATGACTACTGGAAAAAGCATAGCTTTGACCACACAGCTTTTTAAGAAGCTATCTAGGTTGGTCAAAACTTTCCTTCCAAGGAGCAAGCATCTTTTAATTTCATGGCTGCAGTCACCATCTGCAGTGATTTTGGAGCCCCCCAAAATAAAGTCTCTCACTGTTTCCATTGTTTCCACATCTATTTGTCATAAATTGATGGGACCGGGTGCCATGATCTTAGTTTTCTGAATGTTGAGCTTTAAGCCAACTTTTTCACTCTCCTCTTTCACTTTCATCAAGAGGCTCTTTAGTTCTCTGCTTTCTGCCATAAGGGTGGTGTCATCTGCATATCTGAGGTTATGATATTTCTCCCAGCAATCTTGATTCCAGCTTGTGCTTCATCCAGCCCAGCATTTCACATGATGTACTCTGCATATAAGTTAAATAAGCAGGGTGACAATATACAGGCCTGATGTACTCCTTTTCCTATTTGGAACCAGTCTGTTGTTCCATGTCCAGTTCTAACTGTTGCTTCCTGACCTGCATACAGATTTCTCAGGAGGCAGGTCAGGTAGTCTGGTATCCCAGTATCTTTAAGAATTTTCCACAGTTTGTTGTGATCCATACAGTCGAAAGCTTTGGTGTGGTCAGTAAAGCAAAAGTAGATGTTTTTCTGGTATTCTCTTGTTTTATCGATGATCCAGTGGATGGCATTTTGATCTATGGTTCCTCTGCCTTTTCTAAATCCAACTTGAACATCTGGAAGTTCACAGTTAACATACTGTTGAAGCCTGGCTTGGAGAATTTTGAGCATTACTTTGCTAGTGTGTGAGATGAGTGCAGTTGTGAGGTAGTTTGAACTTCATGGGGTTCTCAAGGCAAGAATACTAAAGTGGTTTGCCATTCCCTTCTCCAGAACCCTTGTACTCCTATTCATAAGCCAAACCTCTCCCTATTATGTCTGTTGAGGATGCTTAACAGTTACTGTATTTAAAACATTTTTGAAAAGTTGTATCTTAATTCTAGGTGTGGTGGGATTTGTTATTAAGACCAAAAGGTGAAGTGAAAAGTGAAAGTGAAGTCGCTCAGTCTTGTCCGACTCTTTGCCACCCCATGGACTGTAGCCCACCAGGCTCCTCCATCCATGGGATTTTCTAGGCAAGAATACTGGAGTGGGTTGCCATTTCCTTCTCCAGGGGATCTTCCCAACCCAGGTCTCCCGCATTGTGGGCAGATGCTTTTACCGTCTGAGCCACCAGGGAATCCTCCAAAAGGTGAAGAACTATTCTAAATAGACATCTACCTCTTTGGTCTTCAGGAGGATCCCAAGAGAAGAAAGAGCATCTCACCTTCTGTGCTCAGGCCTTCCTGAGTAACCCATGTAGTTCAGCTCCTGGTTCTTGGAAAACAGGATTGGAGACTAAGAGCCAGCCCTGATTTTTCTCTCCCTTTTTGTACACAGAAGGGAAGTGATTCAATAGCACAGGATTCTTGGTGACACAGGAACAGAACCTAGGCTTGACAATTTTTGATTTGACAGTCAAGCTATTGAATAAAGCTAGGCAGGGCCATCTGAAGGCCAGTAAACACCTCGGTTCCATGGATATCACACATCTCCCTCCACATTTATTCTTGGCTGTGCAAAAAAACAAAAATCTAGTGAGGTCCCTTGCTGATCCACTGGTATGAGAGCTTCAGAGAACTTTTGTAGCTACAAGAGGACCAAGTGATCCAATTGTGCAGTTCCAAGAGTGAGTAGAAAGATCACTTGGCAAGGTAGGCAGTGACCTGAATATGGAGTCAGATAATTTTGAATCCTGGCTCCAACCAAAAAGTCCGGGTTCCTAAACTCTCTTTTTCCTAATGTGGGTGGAAAATGTATTAAATAAAATACTTAAAATATTGAAGCACTTTACTTAACATCCCTGATTTGAATAATGAACTTGGATATTTTTTATTAATCATTTGTTTATTTAATGCTGTTTTAAGCACTGATGACTGTGTAAAGACAATTTCATGCTTTAATGATTGGAAGCCTAGGCTTCAGAATTACATTAACTCAGTTTGAATTTCTGCTCCACAGCTGACTAATGGCAAGATATTGGGAGGTTATTTAACCTCTCTGCTCAGTTTTCTCCTCTCTAAAAGGAGAATGATAAAAGTATCTTCCTCACAGGGTTACTGTGAGCATTAAATAACTTAATACAACCAACTAAGAATATTACTTCCCAAAGAAATATAAGGAAGCTATTAATCTGTTTATGCTTTCTGGTCTTAGCTGATACAGTGCCATATGGTGGAATATGATTGACTAGGGCCATGGAGTTCCTAAATTGATCTCTTCAATTCTATCAGTCAATACTAGTAGCAGTTTGAGGGCAGTGGGCTGGTGAGGGGTCACAGGGAAGGGGCTGTTGTCTCTTTATGGGTAGCTCTGGGGCCACCTTATTGAGCCCAGTCCAGCTGTCTGTATAATCCTCCCTCTTCTCAGAAGCATAGCAGTCTGTTCTGACCTTTTCCATTGCACCTCCCTATCCTTTTCCCCAGATTTATTTCTCCCAAGGGAGAGATTAGGAAGAAAAAAAGAATTGCACAACATTTCCCCTTTCTGCCTTTGCTAAAATTATACTGATGTACTGGCCACAAAACACCAGAAGCTCTAAAATAGGAGTCCGACAGGAGTTGTTGCTGAGCTAGAGAACACACACTAGGACCAGTTCGAAAGGCAGGTCAAGAATAAGAAGGCAAGTCAGAGTCAGAGACCAACTGTCAGTACAGAAATTGCTAGGAGCTGCTGGGATGAATATGTGAAATCAGAGACAAGAAAGAACAGAGGAAGGGAAGTAAAAGCAGTAATGAACAGAGGCAAAAGGTGGTAGTGGAAGAATTACTGAATTATTTCTATGTAATATTTTAAGAAATAGAATCATCTTTTTGAAAAATAGAGTCAGGCTACATTCACAGTTATCCTGTGGGACGTCTTAAAGACACCAATTAGCTGAGTTTCACAGAATGTTTTTTTACACTACTTACTTTTGGGAGGAAAGTTATATAGACTCCCAAGAAAGAATTAAAAAACAAGCTGGTATTCTCAAGGGAGATAGAAATGCTCAGATTTGTTTGTTTGACCTAAATGTAGTTAACTACTTATACACCAAAGATAGTCCATGTAGAGAAACCCAAGGAACCATGAGTTGAATCGAGAAGCTTGGTGAGGTGATGGATGTCTGGAGGAAGGATGAAAGATCTTCTGTAGATGGAGCATGGAGTTTCATCTCTCTCTCTCGGCTCAGATGTACACCTGGAGCTCACTCTTTTTAGCACCACACATGTACACTCGCAGAGGTGTTCCTCTTCCAACATTCTCTGTTCTTGATGTCAGGGATTCAGCCTGTTCTTAAAGAGTCTTATGGCTGTCTTGAGCCATCTAAAAGAGGGAAGTCCTACTGAGGACACTTCAGTTGAGACTGTATAAACTCAGAACACAGACACTTCTTCCTGCTGAAGGATCAACAGGTGATAGGCATCTCCAAACGGAAGGTTTCATGTATGATAACCAGGAGAACAACCAATGTACTCAGAATGGTGTGTACAGCTGTCTCAAATGTAGTGGGCTCTGCAGTTGTTGGCTCAGCCCAAGATAAATGATGATTTCTTTTTGCACAGGCCAGACCAGCTCTTAACTCATATGCATCTTCTGTTCCCCTTCAGGTGCCTCCTCTAAGCAGGGCTCCACTGTCCTCCTCCTGGGTCATGTTTTCTCCTATTCTTGGCCATATTTCCTCATGGAAAGGTCTGGTTTTTCATATATTCCCCTTCTAAGCTCTGTCACAATCTTTATCCTTGATCTCTCCAGAGCTTAGTTCTTTTTACTCTCTAAGTTCATGTTGACAGTGTTCTTTGAAAAAAAAAAAAACATTGATTTTTTTTTTTTTGCTATTTGTCAAGCTGGCTGACTGATAGTTTCACTTCATCTTCATTTCTGTTCTTCAATCCAATGCCCACATCCCCCCTGCCCCAAATTCCAGATATATCAGAACTTGTGCTGCTTTTGTTTTTTTTCATGCATCTCACCTTACACACACACACTGAGGTCTGATAAAAATGACCTCCTATCAGAAGTTCAGGTATAGCCTTCCTAGAAAATAGCTCCTGGGGACAGACAACCATATAAAGTTCAATCAAGTTCCACATGCTTAGAATTCAAATTTTTGGATTTACAATGATTAAAAAATATAAATATACATATATATATATAAATATATATATATATATATATATGTGGGAACTCATATACACCCATGGCGGATTCATGTCAGTGTATGGCAAAACCAATACAGTATTGTAAAGCAAAATAAAGTAAAAATAAATAAATATATATATATAGCATACCCAAATATTTCAGCCTCTGTCTCAATGTCACCAACGTCATATCTTTGCCTTTTCTTATTTCCAGCCCCAATTCAAAAGAAGTAAGGCAGACTCTCCTGCCACAGATCCCCGAACTGCTATGGCACTCCAAACTTCTGATAGAGTCAACATTTGAGGATTTTAGGAAGTAGAGAATAAAATGAAAAGGTAAACAAGGAGACTTCAAAAGGACTTGTTGCTACTTAGAGGATGAACAAACAGTATTATCAATAGAAGTCCACACATCAGCTGTCTTAGATCCATGCTGGAGTGAGTGTAAACATGGGGAACAGAGGAGAAGGCATCCTTCTGGTTTCCGGGCCATTGCCTCTCTCTTACTGCTCATTCTCCCTTTCATCAGCCTAAGTATCCTCAATGACCTCCTTCATGTAGGCAAATAAGAATCTTGAAGTTCCTTCTTCATGTTTGGAGGTCCTGACACTGGCTTATCCACTAAGAAACTGAACGGGGTCCAAAGTTCTTTAATTCCTCATATCTAGGGCCTATGCGGATATTTCTAGTCCCAGCTTTATTATGTAAACTTTCACTTTCAGAGAATATTTTTAAAGGATTCAACTGCTATAGATGATTATGGCTTGGTGCATGTCAGATCCTTGCTCTAACTGCTCTGGAATACGGCCAGAGACCTCAGTCAGAGAGAGCCCAAAAGCCCATGTTTTTTTAGGTTCACTCCAGGGACCACTTAGAAACATAGTAGTTGTGATTTGTCAAATCATTTTAGAAACATGTTTTTTTTTTTTCTTTTTTAAAAATTTTAGCTAAGCATTAAATGCACTACATATGAGAGACCCTGATCTGTGAACTCAATGGATATGTGCTTTTCCCAAAGCAGTGGGAAAAATTCTTTAGCACATACCTCCTTTTGATGTTGATCCAATGTGGGCATGATATAACACATCCTATATTTAGACCAGTGATGCTTATATAAGCTACTGACTATTTACCTAGTTTATTATTTATTCAGTTAAGAGAAGAGTCCAGATTCAAGTGAGGGTACTTGTTTCAGCACTTTAAACAATAGGGTAACAATGTGTTTACATTCCCATTATAAGCTGTTGCTCAAGCAAACATTTGGAGTTTCACATTTGTAAATTAAGGTGTACCTAGAAAAGGAATAAAGGCATTCCCAAATTTTGGAATGGCAGGGAAACTTCTAAATAAAGAAACTCAACCATAAAATGAGGTTAGACTAAAAGATTCACCATCATATGTATCAAATAATAGAACACATTCTGATTTATATTTTTCCCTCTGTAAGTTATGAAATCTTTTGAATACATAAAAACGTAGAACATGGTTCATAATTCTTGATATAAAGTTTTACCATATTTTAATCAACAACTATTTAATCTGAATTTTAGAACTCTGTACACTCTTCACTGATCCTACTTCTGTCTCCTTCCTCAGAGTTAACCATTCTTCTCATTTGCTATTCACCACTTCCATGTTTTAATGTTTTAAAATCATATTTAATTATCCCAAGTATATGTGTAATATACTTTGTACATTTAAGCTTTTTGTTGTAATTTTTATCTTTGTATTTTCTGCAATGTTGGAATTCAGTATAATGAAGAACATACAAAATAATGCTGAAGACCAGCCACAGACTAAGAGAAAATATTTGCCAAAGACACATCTGATGAAGCACTATTATTCAATATATACAAAGAACCCTTAAAATTCAACAACAAAGCAAACAACTGGCTTGAAAATGGGCCAAGGTCATCAACAGACATCTCTCCAAAGAACATGTACAGATGTCAAGTTGGTAGATGAAAAGATGCTCTACATCATATGCCATCAGGGAAATGCAAAGTAAAACAATGAGATACTGCCACATAAGCACAGCTGCCTACCATGGTCAATGTCCAGAACACTAACAATATGCTGGTGATGATGCAGAGCAACAGGAACTCTTAGTCATTGCTGGAGGGATTGCAAAATGATATGGCATCTTTGAAAGACAGTTTGGTAGTTTCTTATAAAACTAAACATACTCTTACCATAGGATCTAATAATCACACTTGTTGGTATTTACCTAAAGGAGTTGAAGACTTAACGTCCACACAAAAATCTACACACAAATGTTTATAGAAGCTTAATTTATAATTGTCAAAACATAGAAACAAGATGTCCTTCTGTACCTCGATGCATAAATAAATGTGGTATAGTCAGACATTGGAAATTATTCAATACCTAAAAAGAAATGCACTATCAAGCCATGAAAAGATATAGAGGGACTTTAAATGCATATTATTAACTGAAAGAGGCCAATTTGAAAAGGCTACATACTGTGTGATTTCAACTATATGACATGATTGTAAAGGTAAAACTATGGAGACAGTAAAATGATCAGTGGTTGGCAGGGTTTGGGGGGTAGGAGGGTGCATAGGCAGAGCACAGGAGATTTTTAGAGCAGTGAAAATATTGTGTATGATACTATAATGATGGATACTTGTCATTATACATTTGTCCAAATCTGTAGAGTATAAAACACCAAAAGTGAAACATAAGGTAAATGATGGACTTTGGGTGATTATAATGTGTCAGTGTAGCTCATCAGTTGTAACAAGTGGGCCAGTCTGGTGAGGAATGTTGATAATGGGGGAGGCTATACATGTGGAGGGGCAAAGTGTATATGGAAGTTTTCTTACCTTCCTCTTGCTGTTGCTTTGAACCTAAAATGACTAAAAATTTAAAGTCTTAATTTTTTAAGTCTTTTAAAAAGTTAAGCTTGATTAGCAAAAAGAAAATACCAATAATCAAACTGATATTGTATATTTATATTGAAGTATTAATGATGTATAAGTCACTTATCACTTTTATTTTCTAGCATGAGCCACTAGGTAGATAAGATGTAAGATATGGTCCTAAGATATGAGATTTCCAAAAAGTGAATATGAATATCAACATTTAAGAGATGGATGGAACAGATTACAAAAAAGAACTGAAAGACAGAAGGAAAATGGAAGAATGTGATGTTATCATAGAGCATCATCAAAGTATTGGAGTAGTTAGCAGTGTTAAAAGTGACAGACACTGCTTCAGGGACTATTATGAGAACACTAAGTTTTTACAAAGGAAGGAATGAAGGGAACAGAAGAATTTATTTTACCACAAGTCAAGCAAGTGTTCAACCCTTTGCTCAACCCACAGTCCTGAAGACACATAATTAAGTTTTTTCATTTAGGGAAACTTATGTGAGAGTATCTAGAATAAAATAATATCAGATTTTATAGTTTTTCACTTGAGGAGTAATCTCTATGAAATGGTTCAGAGTACAGTTTTACTTGATTTTATTTCTTCTATGAGAATATGACTTGAAAACATTGTTTATCAAAACTGACACTGTAAAACTCTTACCCAATTTGTTACCTTTCCTTCTCCAAAAGAAACTTGAAATTTTGAGTTTGGAGCCCTTTGGAATGCCCTTATCAGCAGTGTAACTTTGGCCAAATCACTTAACCAAAATAAGCTTCAGTTTTCTCTTTCTCAAGTAGAAGTGATTGGATTTTTTTCAGGATATGTTAGATATTGCATGTGGTAAGTGCTCACCAAGCCTCATTAATACTAAGACTTTCATGTGTGTGTGCTCAGTCATTCTTCTGTGACTCCATGGACTGTAGCCCACCAGGCTCCTCTGTCCATGGGATTTTCCAGGCAAGAATACTGGAGTCCGTTGCTGTTTCCTACTTCAGCAGATCTTGCTGACCCAGGAATTGAACCTGTGTCTCCTACATTGGCGAGGAGATTATTTAGCACTGTGCCACCTGGGAATCTCATGGCTCTCACAACATATTATATCACTTTGCTTTGGTTACTTTTCCTGTCAGGTCTTTTGTCTTCGAAAAGTACCTTGTAACCTATCCTCTGATTTACCTGCTCTCATTTATAAGTGCTATTAGTATAAGCAATGTGACATTCGTGGACAAAATTGAGCTCCTGGCCTTCACAGAATGTTTTAATTCTAATCCTTAGCACTCAGTGGTATTTGGCTGCTAGTAATATATTGCATTAACTAACTGAAGGACAAAATCATGACAATTTCAACAGATGCAGTAAAAATGAACATAATGATGAAAACATACATCATTCATTTATGATAAAAAATACTCAGCAAACGAGGTTCAAACAGGCAATTCAGTAATCTAATAATGAATATCTACAACAAACAAAACAACAAAACATCAGCAAATACACTTAGTGATGAAACAATGAAATTATTTTCTTTGAAACTGGGAATAAGGCAAAGATGTCATCCCTCTTATTCTACAATTGCTCAAGTTCATAGTAATACAGCAGGTAACCAAAAAAGACAGAAAAGGTCTAAAGTTTAGAAATAAAAAATAAACATAAACTTCTACTATTTTCAGATACTGTGAAATATATAAACATGTAAAAAATAATTCATAGTTAAATCATAAGACTTAAAGAAATTTTTGCAAGATTTCTGTACATGAAACCAATATTTAAAAATCAGTTCATTTCTATATATCAAAAAGGAAACAAAATTTAGTGTATGCTTTTATAATAGCATCATAATGTTATATACCTAGGAATGAATCTAAATAAAATCCTGCTAGACTTCTATACAAAAAACCTGGCAAACATTAAGAGAAATTAAAGAAAGCCTAAATCTAAATAGTGTTAAGAAATTTGAATGGATTGGAAAACTCAATCTTATTGTCTATGAAATGCTGCAATCTAAACTCTTATGGATTTTTTTTTAATTTGACAAGCTGATAGTAAAGTTTATAAGGAAATGCAAAGGACTTAAGATTGCCAAGACTTTCTTAAAGAAGAAATGTGAGATGAGAAGACTTATTCTCAGATGCCAGAGCTTATAAAGCTACATTAATTGAGACAGTGTAGTGTTGGTCATGAATAGGCAAATAGATGAATGTAGATCTGAAAGAGACCAAGGGAATCAGAAATCATCTGCTGCATATGGGAACAGTTGCCACTGCAAAATGTAGCTCTAAGGTCTGCCTGGACTGCGCTTTGCATGGGCAGATTCTTGATTACGGGCTCTGGGGGCCAGGGAAAGCTGTGCTGTGATAACACCACACTTCTGGGTAATGTGGCCACCGAGTTTCCATTAAGTTTTAGTGCCTTTCTCTAGAAACTTAATTTGTTGTAGCTCATCCGACACTTGTTTCAGATGTTTTGGGGGTGAAAACCAAACTAGAACTGGGGACAAGTGCCAAGATTCTCAAAGAGAGAAGGGGGACCAAAGTATGTTGTGTTTAGACACAACAGCCCAACAACAAAAAGCTGTTGGATCTTTAGAGGTGCTTTTTATGGGCAAATCATGTAAGCTGAATCTCTCTACTAAATCCCTAATTTCAAATGGTAGGGCTTTAGGAATAGAGAGGTAATGTGATACATGCAGGAGATTGATTCCCTGTAGCTCCCCGTCCTGGTAGCTGAGTGCTAGGAGCGTAAGCCAGCCAATTTGTAAGAATGATTAAAGTCATCACAGGCAGTTGAAATAGCAAAGGCAGAAAAAAAAAAAAAATAGCAAAGGGAGGACAAAACTGTGGTCCACGTGTCACAAGTGAAAGTTCCACCTCTGGGAACCTAGCATGATAACGTTGGGAAGAAGGAAGGTCTGAACCTCTCTCAAGTGCCTACCAGACTAGCAGTGGTGACTTTTCAATTAGAAATTAAATCAGTGCCAGAAGTGTGGATGCATAAAGATGAGAGAATGGAGCTTCCCTGACCCAATTCTGTGTAGAAGGGGCTAAAAATACAGAGGTTGAATACAAGTTAAGCAGAATTTATAGTGCCTATGTTATTGCTCTTAATTTAGAAAAATTCTGCTTTTACATGCAGGTTAATCATTTTTATTCTTACAAATAGCTCTTCTGCCTTCTGAAAAGAGCTAGACCAATAGCTAGAAAGTCTACTGTATTCTATATTCAGAATACAATGTACTACTATATTCTGAGTTCTTTGAGTTTTTTCTCAAAAATTATATTAAGATGATAAGGTCTCAAATAGTTTTATGCTTGGAAAGATACTTTTAAAATAGAGCATTAGGATATGTAATAGAGACATAGGTCATTTATTAGTTAATTATAAAAAATTATTTGGGACCTATTTTTTTAAGGAAAATATTACTTTGTTGGCTGAGAGCTGAGGAAAAACAATGGAGGGAGATATGCTGAGGGGAAATGGACTTTAAAAAATTTTCCACTAAACAGTACAGATAGCAGCTTCAGGTATAGCTGGATTGTGATGACCAGAAAACTATCTGTATTGATCTTTTATTTCTGAGTTTCTTTGCATTATCTTCATTCTCTGAAAGACTCTTCCCACCTAGGGGTAAAGATGGACAGAATAACTCAGTCCTCATGCTTATCACCTTCATAACTCTACCAAAGGAAATGCATACCTTTTCTGATGGCATTATTCAAAATCTTTGGATCAACTCTAGTCTAGAGTTGGGGGCTAGAATTGGGGTTGGAGCCAGTCCAACCTAAGTCACACAGACAAAAATGTGGAAGGGAGTTTTCCCAATGTGGTACCGTGTTGATGAAAATTTTTTTCACTGCCAAATCTATTGCTTAGGAAGTATTTGTCATGCTTCTGACATCACTGGTCTTGCCAATATGCCTGCCTAGCTTTTAGAAGACAGTCAGGTTGTCTTTACTAGTGAAGTCTGCTTCCTTTTAGCTGTTCACACTTCTAGATGGACAGAGACCACTGGAACCTGTGGTATACCATGTTTTTTCCCCATACGAATTTTAATGATTTAAAATCAGTGGTATTTTTCAAGTCATTGTTTTTCCATTTAATAAAGTACTTAATATATATGAATTTAAAAGATGTGGTCTATAATTATTTGGCTCATATTTTGAGACACTTCTATCCCCACCAGTGTTCTTAATGAGATATCTAAATTCCAATAGTAAACTTCCTCCCACAAAGTCATTCAACAGCCATTGATTGCGTGCCTGCCAGTTATACTCTATTTAGGCATGTGTAATGTGCATGTGTGCTCAGTTGTGTCTGACTCTTTTGCAACCCTATGGACTGTGGCCCGCCAGGCTCCTCTGTCCATGGGATTTTCCAGGCAAGAATACTGGAGTGGGTTGTCATTTCCTGCTCCAGGGGATCTTCCTGTTTCAGGGATTGAACCCATGTCTCCTGTGTCTCCTATATTGGCAGGCAGATTCTTTACCACTGAGCTACCTGGAAAGCCCCATTTAGGCACAAGACATATAAGGTAATAAATTAGGATCTCTGTCCACAAGATCCAGCATAATGAATCTAATTTACCCAAATTTAAATCTCTCCTCTATCTGAGCTTAGACTTGCCCTAGGTAACAAACTACTTTTTTTTCAACAAAAGCTTGATATTTCATGTAAACCAAAGCTATATTTGAAGGGATATTCCAATAATTATTGTTTGGTACAAATGGTGCCATTCATAGCAAAGGGTAACAACCCAGCTGCAGTTTGAGTAAATAAAATATGTGTATGAACTCTGACCCTCAGGCAAGGTTTCTGCAAAAAATAAAATAGTGAATGTGATAAACTCCTGAAAACTAGCTTATATGTCAGAAGCTCTAGAAGCAACATATGATAAAAGAAAAACTTTTTTTTCCTCTTATCCTTCTTTTTTAGGAAAAAACTAAAGGCGATTTAGTGAACTGAGGAGACAACTGGAGGTGGTTTAAAAGGATGGAGTGCAAAGAAAGGTAAGTAGAATTTGTAGGAAATAGCTTTATTTTCTCCCCTGGTTCCTGGTGTCACTGGCTTAGGCTTTTGGTGGCAGCCATTGTAGTTTAGTTATCTGAAGGACAAGAAAGCTGGAAGACAAACTGGAAGAATCCAAGTCACATCATCTGAAATGTAGAGCTGTGATCATAAATGCCAACACAGTCAAGACCTCCTCCAAATGCTGGCATTTCTGAAAGCAGTTGTAGCCATGTGCCAAGCCTGGCAGGGGGCATGTGGGTGACAGCCCAGACTGACCTCTGTGAGGGTGGTCAGTTCTGTCCACTGATGCACATCTTGCTTCAAGGATGAGATTTCCTTTGAGGACTCTGGGTGAACTCTTGGAGCTGCCTAACTGGCTGACCTGGGAAACCCACACCAAGTGCCAAAGGCACCAGAGGGGATCAGATTTAGACTTTTGGCCATCTGCATGCAATCTCCACCTCGTTCTGGGAAGTAGGCAAAAAGCTCATCCCTTTGCAAAGCTGAGAGAAGATTTTCCAAGGAAACACAAAAGCCAAGGTCAGTTTAGATTCAGAAAGTCACTGCACCAAAGATTCCATGAACCTCTCCCTGCAAAATGAGAGGCGGTTCTGGGTCAAGCTAGATCTTAACACATGTGCAAAATGGACCACCCAAGAGGTTGCTCTTCCTGAGCAAAATGGCTTGCCTTCCTTCTGCCTTCCTGTGTTTGCAACAGTGAGCCCAGGAGCAAGCTGATGACACCAGTCTAGGGACATAGAGGACCATTCCCAGTCACTGTGAACATCAAAGACAGCAGGAGAGAAAACTATTCAAAGTCTTCACCAGTGGCTATTACATGCAGAACACTTCCAATAGTAAAGTGTAGGGAAGGGTTTAACAAATGAAAACAGCCAACTCTATAATGGATTTTTTATTCACTTTCACACTTGCACAATATGACAAATTCAGTCAGAGGTACCCTGGGGATATCTTAGAATAATTCATAACCAACTGGTTTTGCTATTATATCACTACTCCTGATGGCCCACAGTCTAAGCCTCCCTTTTCATATAATATCCTTTGTATTGTTTATTCTTTCTGTTATGTGATTTGCCTTTTCAGCTTTCTTTTCCAAATAAGACAGTTTAGCTTAGGCTTTGACATCTACTAATACATAAGATCTTCTTCAGGTAGTAGTATACTTATTAGTGTTTTCACTTAGGATGTGAAGTTTTGTATCCTGTCCTATCAGCTGGTTATATGAAAGAATCTTTAAAGGCTGGGCCCAAAATAACCTCAACCAAGTTCGCCAATTTGCAGACTCCAGACTAAATCTGGCCTGCAGATATTTTGTTTGGCTGGGCCAGTGATTTTTGTTTTGTTTTGTCTTGGTTTTGTTTGGTCTTGTTTTGTAATTGAATTTGAATGACTTTTGGCAGAAGCTTCTCTTTCAAATTCCATAGATCCCTCCTTTCTCTGTCATCATAACCCGTATAGGCATTTGGATTTGTGATGCCTGCTCTATACAGTAAGTGGTGATAGTAAGCATCCATGTCTCATTCCCAATCCTATGATAAAAGCTTGAAATTTTACCTCTAAATTTGAAATGATTTTTTTGTATTTGTACTATTTGTGTTCTTTTGAGATGCTTATCATTAGATAAATATCTTTCTATTTCTAGAGTATTTTAAGTTATTATCATGAACAAGTATTGAATTTTACCAAATGCTTTTCCTGCCTCTATTGTAAGCCATATTTTTTTCCTTTTCTCTGTTAATTACTAAATTACATTACCCCATTACCAAATGTTAATCCAACATGATATTCTCAGAATAAATCCTTCTTGGTTGTGATATATGATCCTTTCTGTATAGAGCTTGAATTATGTTTGCAATTATTTTCTTTAGAATTTTACCTAGTTTGAAGAGAGAGTTTAGTTTTTAGCTTTCCTTTTTGGAGAAAGAAATGCCCTTGCTGGGTTGTAGAGGTCAAGGAAGTGCTCAGCTCATTATAGAAGTCAACAGGGATTTTTTAATCTTTGGAAGACCTTGAGTAAAATGTACGTTATTTAAAGTTGTGGGGAGGTTGGAATTTCAAGTTCAATTTCTTTAATAGATGTAGAACTATTTATATCTTCTTTTTCTTTAAGTGGCACTTTGGTAATTTGAGATTTTCTAGAAATTTGACTTTTTTAAAAATAAGTTTTCAAGGTAATTATTGTAATTTTCTAAATCAGGGGTCTCCAACCTTCAGGCTGTGGACCAGTACCTCCTGTCAGATCAGTGGTGGCATTAGATTAGGGCTTCCTAGGTGGTGCGGTGGTAAAGAATCTGCCTGCCAGTAAAGGAGAAACAGGAGGCTTGGGTTTGACCCCTGGGTTGGGAAGATCCTCTGGAGTAGAAACCTCATTCCAGTATTCTTGCCTGGGAAATCCCATGGACAGAGGAGCCTGGTGGGCTACAGTCCACGGAGTTGTAAAGAGTCAGACATGACTGAGCGACTGGGCATACAGGCACAATGAATGTAATGAGCTTGAGTCATCATGAAGCCATCACCCCTGTTTCTTAATCCATTGAAAACTGTTTGGTCCTTGGTTGCCAAAAAGATTGGGAACCACAGTTCTAAATAGTATCTTATTATTACCTTCTCAATGCCTGCATAATTTCTAGTGATGTCTCCTTTTTTCATTTCTGATATTGGTAGTTTGAGCCTTTTCTCTTTTTCATTAATCTTGCTAGGAGTTTATTTGTTTTATTAATCTTTTTTCATAGCTAACTTTTGGCTTTATTTATTTTCTTTATAGCAACTGCACAATAATAACAGTTATATATTTGTTTTAGTTTAATTAGTTTTAATTCTTAATAACTCAGATATGACTGTATCATCAGACAATCAAGCATCCCAGTGTTGGCAACTAGGTGTAGAATCTATGTGAATGTGATAGCTACAGACTCTTAACAGTCCAGGTGTGTTATGCAGGTTGCCCAAACATCATTAGCAGCATTACTCTCAGGGATGTGGTTTTCTGAGATGGTGAATGCCTCATGGAACCATTATAATCAAGTCAAATACCTCCTCAATTTACAGTCTTTATTACAAGATTCAATGTATATTGGAATAGCATAGAATTTTTTTGTGTTCTCTATAAAAGGAATTAGTCTCTAGATAGATTTTTTTTTTCTTCTATATAAATATCCAGTGAGACAATTTGGGAGTTGTGCAGGTGTAAGACAAATATTTAATTGCAGGACACTATGTATCCCTGAACCTTCTTACTGAATGCCCATAAGGTTTCCCAACTAGTGTGCCAAAAAGTGGAGAAGTTTCCTAAAATTTCCAAAATGCCTGGCTAGGTGGCTCTACCATTCCCTTTGAGATATGACCGCTGTAATAGGGGAGAAGTCATATAACAGATGACCCTCACTTTTTTGTTGTCACAAGTGCTTCTTTCTTTCCAACTCCATCATCATTCAGGATTGACTACCAGACTCAGATTCCACTTTTCCTTCCCTGCTCAGAGAGGTTGTGGCTTCCTGGGACTTGTCCTAACAGAGGCTTCCTCTAGGCTGAATTGAGTCTATTCCTATTATTAATATGTAATAGTGTTCACTCACCACCACTACACGGATGGTAGTGCAAGATCTGTCCCCAACCTGTGTGGCAGCAGTTTTGGTCTTTCTAAAGTCCTGTGTATATACTTCAACTTCTTTACTTGGGCTGTTCTGGACTCACTTCTAGTACTGACCATGAAGTGAGTGGTCACCTCAGCATAAGGCTCCCTCCCAGTCCCTTGGACTTCAGGGAGATCCAACCAGTCCATCCTAAAGGAAATCAGTCCTGAATATTCATTGGAAGAGCTGATGCTTAAGATGAGACTCCAATACTTTGGCCTCCTGATGCGAAGAACTGACTCATTAGAGAAGACCCTGATGCTGGGGAAGATTGAAGGTGGCAGGTAAAGGGGATGACAGAGGATGAGATGGTTGGATGGCATCACCGACTTGATGGACATGAGTTTGCATAAGTTCCAGAAGTTGGTGATCGACTTGCTAGAGGAAGCCTGGCGTGCTGCAGCCCACAGGGTCGCAAAGAGTTGGACACAACTGAGTGACTGAATTGAACTAGAGGTCCTGGGGGATTTTCCAGATGCAAAATTGGCATCAAGGCTGATTGAAGGTCCTGATTGGGTTTGGAACTTCAGTTCACTATCTATTTTAGGAGCACTGCCTGGATTATCTGTCAGTTTCAAATTCCTCATCCATGCTTTAATCTAGTTGTCACTTCTGCCCCTTAACTACCTCCTTTCTTGGACCAACATGGTGTTGTGTACCAGTTACAAAACTGGCAGTCTCTAGTCTGTTAGAGAATTCTGTGATGACATTAACTCAACAAACTATGGGGGCTGCAGCCTCCAATCCCATAGCTAGCTGGGATTTCCCTGACTAATGGATTTGCCATATGCTTGATACTGGGGCCCTCACCATGAGGACTTGTGACACTGTATGCATCGAGATAGCTTCCCCACTCCTAGTACTACACCTACCCATGTTATACATCGAATCTCTTCCTACTTTTTCTTTGGTATGAGTTGCTGCTTACCTACTAAGCTAGGAGTGAGGCTGTGGGTCATGGGCAGTGTGACCAGTGGCTCTCTGTTGCAAAGGCTGCTTAGGTAACTGACCTTACCTGATGAAAATCCTCATTGTGTTGAAACTCCTTCTCCTGGTGAAACTCCTACTAACTGTATCCCTGTAGACCTGGAGGCTTCTACTGCCAAGCAAATCATTTCCCCAGCTGCTCACCAGTACACTGCCAAATCAGGGTAGAAAAGAAGCCTGATTATTTGTTCTGTTTTGTTTATTGTTCTACTTACGCTTTCCGATTTCTTACTATGACTCAGCAGTAATTGTCAGAGTGACATACGCAACTAATTTTAACACAACTAACAAATGGGACATACTTAAACCAATCTGAACACAATTTGCACATGGTCAACACGTGGTTGGTCAGACTTTCCCCAAGCGTAGGTGTGGTATTAATATAACAAGACAGGGTAGACCTAGGGAAAGCACTTTTTTTTCTTTTAATAAAGGGTACCATTTATCTAAGCAGTTGTACTGATCCCAGATCTTGATTGCACTTGCATGTACCTCAGCCTTATTCATGAGTGTTTCTTCATTTCTGGTTTTGTCCTTACTTTCTTGAGTCCTAACATTTTTCTGTTCTCTGGATTCAAGTCTTAAGCAACCTTTTCACTTGCCAGGATTAGCAGTATTCATCTTCTACCAAATGCAGACAAACCCAAGCCATGAGCAGAGATGCATAAATGAGTGATCTGTTGGGAAGATTGGCTTCATTCTAATTTTGGCCACAAGCTGACTCCTCTTGTGTGCAGAATGCTCCTAAATTAGGTGCTTGAGGTAGGTAGTGCTAACAGTGTATTATAAAATGAGAACATTCACAGAATGGACCCTGAGGGGATATCAATGTGTATAAGCACATAGACACTGACTAAAACTTTTCTTTGTAAATATTTTCTTTATAGTTAGTCACTAAAAATTACAGAGCTTCAGTCACCAAAATGTATTTCTTATGCATAATCATTGAAACCAGAAATGTAACCCAATTCTGCATTTGAAACAGGACATTTTATTCTGGTTTTGTTCATGGGAAATGGCTGACTTTAAAAGAGTAGAAAATTGAAATTTAGAAGCTTATGAAGAAGAACCATAATGCACAAAGCACTTTGATAAGTCAGATTTTATCTATAAAATTAAAAGTAGCCAAAGGATATTATAGTGTTGACTTTGTAAGGAACTAAGCTATATCTAAGTTAAACTTTTAACTGTTCAAAAACTTTCTAAAGTACCTGTTTAAATGGATTTATTCTAAAACTCAGGGATGGTTCCAGCTGCACCTATAGGGCCACAGTTTCAGATCACATATGTCTCCTCTTAATGCCTTTGTACATTCCTTGGCTTGATCAACAATGGTCAGATCAGATATCTGAGAAATTTTTTTCTCATTTGACAGCAAGCCTGTTTCAGAGGGATTGCAAACCAAAATAAATAAATAAGTAAATAAACCTATTCCTATCCACCTTCTGTGGCTTTTTCCATTACATGCTGTGTTGCTAACAGAAAAGTATGCCATGGAAAGTGAATAAGCTACTTTCTTTAAGAAGCACAAACTGGGAGATTAGGAAGAAGAACTCAAAACATACTAAAATTCACTTCTGGGAATTTTCACACATTATATTTCCTTAGTATAAAGATCTATATCCAAGACATATATATATATAAAAGAAAAAGAGAAAAAAAAAAAGCAACAGAAAATTGGTTAAGTATATGTCCTCCATATCACAAAATGCTGTGTTATAACAGTTCTTAATGTTGATCTGTATTAAGTATCATTGAAAATATTTGCAAAAGAATATCAAAAGTTTTGTGGACAAATAAGTTATGAAACATGCCTAGTTGGCCAAATATTTGTAAAATTACATTTTTCTTATGTTCATACAAAATATGGATAGAGATGCTTAAGTCTGTAATAATGGTAATTACTTCTGAATGGGAGATATTAGTTTTGTTTTGTTTTTTAACTTTACTACGTCTAATCTTTCTGCGATGGATTTGGATTGATTATATAGTAAATATGCTGAGGACAATAAAAAGTATAGTATTTCCCAGAGTCTCAGTCTCTAGTCAATGATGTAACTAGTAGGAATGAAAGTAGGCCCATAGCATTATAGAGTGGCTTCATGGCCTTTCTAACTGTTGCTTAAACTACCAGCTTTCTTGCTTTGTAAACTTCTGTCCTACATTAAATGACACATAAGTTGATAGAAAACACTTGCTAGTCTTAGCTTTTGCTGTAAGTGAAAGGGACTTATTTTATCATGTAGTTTGAATGAAATTTACAATATAGATGTGGCTGATTATAAGCATATCATGAAGTTATATGCATTAAAATTGCATCAAAACAGTTTATACATCTTAATTATTCACTGCTGTTTTTAAATAAGAAAAGACAAGAGACCAGGAAGAGAGGCCATGTTGCAGCTCAAGCTATGAATGGCTGAAGTATAGCACATTTAGTCTTCAATTTCCATTTTGACTCAGGCAGAGCTGTGTTTTCTCCAGTTGTGTAATCCACTACACACTTTTGCATCTTTCATAGTATTAGTTATCAGAGTATTAGAAGATTAAAACTGATATTGTACTTGAGTCTTTATTGCACATTGTTATCCAAAAGTCTTTAACTTTTAAGAAACATTGTTTTACCATAAGAGAAAAATGAATCTGTGAGCATTGACTCATTTCAATTTTTTCTTCAGAAGAGATTGATCTGATAGCATCGGACAGCACCTATTGGAGAAAGCAATGGCACCCCACTCCAGTACTCTTGCCTGGAAAATCCCATGGACAGAGGAGCCTGATAGGCTGCAGTCATGGGGTCCCTAAGAGTCGACACGACTGAGCGACTTCACTTTCACTCTTCACTTTCATGCATTGGAGAAGGAAATGGCAGCCCACTCCAGTGTTCTTGCCTGGAGAATCCCAGGGACGGGGGAGCCTGGTGGGCTGCCGTCTCTGGGGTCGCAGAGTCAGACATGACTGAAGCAACTTAGCAGCAGCACCTAGTAGTGGTGTTTATAAAAAGAGAAAGATGTCATACTGAAAGATGCCCTTACTCAAAGGCAAGTGGCAGAATTCGTTGATTATAAGAAAGCAAACCTGAAAATGACAATTCTTCCACATATTGAAACTATGGTTGAGGTGCTTTATGCATTATCTCTAAACCTTACTACAAAATATCCTATTTTACAGATGAGGAAACCAAAATAGACTTTCCAACCCAACAAGCGGAGAAATGGCAGAGTCAATATTTTAGATAATTTTGTTTTATTTCAGTCTTATATTCCATGAAATTGCAATAACCCTGTAACTACCATGCTTTTCACAGTGCCACATATAATACATACTGTAGATCATAAACTGATAGGACAGTCAAAAGAAGTATTTATCATATTCACATTTATAGCTAATGAAAAATTTTGTAATGTAGAAAAAAACTCTAAGAGACATTCAATTTTTGTTACTATATTATAAATCCTGCCTTTTCTTTCCTGAAAGGTATACAAAACATTTGAAATTGCTTATGGAGAATAAAAAAGTCTTTTACTTGGTTTTGATACAATTCCAAACCAAAGGAACTCTTGTGCTGGGGTTTGAAACAAAGTGCTGAAATGATAAATGTCCTCTGCTAGACTGTAAACCACAGTCCCTTAATTCAGATGACCTCAAGGCTTGACCAGAGAATATTCAGCTGCTTCTTCCGGTTACCTTTTCATGCTGGCTTGTCCTTTACAAAGCTAATGCTCCCCAGATGTATCAGCTGCTTGTTCTCTTTAACCCTCGCTGGTCTCGCATGCAGCACTGGCTGCTTTTTTCAGACACAGCGGAAAAGAAATAACTCCTTAACAGAGAAAATTGCAGATATTTCAAGTGCCTTCAGGGCATGACAGTGCCATGCAGGTTTTTGTTTTAAATGTTTTATTTTTGAACATTTAGCCCCCAAAATATAGGGAACAATGTAGTAAACTCCCTATGTGCCATTATCCAGCTTCAACAAAGTACCCTTACCCTATATTTATCTTGCCAAATTATTTTGTGCCAAATTCCAGATAACACTTTATTTTATGAACAAATATTTCAGTATGTAACTCTAAAAGAAAAGGACTTATTTTATATAACACAATATCATGATCATATTTTTTTAATTAATAATTCCTGAATATTATCAAATATTCAGTGTTCAAATTTCCAATTATCACTTTAATGTCACAAATTTTTCTAGTTTGAATCAGGATCCAAACAAGGCTCACATGTAGTGATTGGTTAATATATTCATTTTAAGTTGCTTTTCATCTATTGGTTTCTGACTCCGTCTTTTTTTTTTCTCTTTGTAATGTATTTGCTGAAGAAACTTGATTGCATGTCCTATAGGATTTTGCTGATTATATCCCCAAAGTATAGTTTAATGTGTTCCTCTTCCTTCTGAATTTTTTATAAATTAGTCTTTGAATCTGGAGGATTGACCAGGTTCAGACTTGATTTTCTGAAAATACTTTTTTTTTTTTAGGAGGCACTTTTTTCCTCCATCAGGAGACACCTATCTGGTTATCTTGCTCTTTCTGATATTAGCAGTAACTGTATGCCTAGATCCATTAATTCAGGAGACCCCAACCTCCCAGCCATCCACGGTACCTCCTCTCAGATCAGCAGCAGCATTAGATTAGAAATAAAGTGCACAATATGTGTAATGCACGTGAATCATCCCCAAACCTTCCCACCCCATCCCTGGTATGTGGAAAATTGTCTACACGAAATTGGTCCCTGGTGCCGAAAAGCCTGAGGACCCCTGCTTTCATTTTGGGTTACAAGACAGTGATATTCTAATTCTATCAGTTATTTTTTTTTTATTTGCCAAAATAACAACAAAAAAAAGGAAATCTTACTCTTCTATTTCATTATCCAGTAGTTCTTTGTTTATAAGTTTTCAAGATAATGAGTTGGTTCACTAGTGTCTTTCAATTGCTGATAAATTTTTAATTATCATTATGAACTCCTGGATTTAAACTTATTTGATATATTTCAATCTTTTGAAGTATTTTTTCCTCTCATTGGTCTTTGTATTGTCTCATCTTTGACCGTCTCTGCAAGTTGGTTCCCAAATCTTTGACATAAACCTAGTAATCTTTGATAGCTTCCTTATTATTTGATGTGACAAGAGCATACAACATGATCTGTACATTTCCTGTCCTGGTCCTGGAATTAGCTGTTTCTCCAAGGAGCTCTGGCTCCTTTCAGAAAGAAAGTAGATTTTAGCACTAAATTCTAGGTGCTGGAGGTACTCGTTGTTAATGGGTGCATCAGTATTTATGGGAATTTTCAGTTGAAAAATTTAGAAAATAGTTTTTTTCAAGTAAAAATATCATTGATTCATATTGATACTTCAAATTCAGGACTAAAAGGTCTTTACTTAATCTCTTATTTCTGACATCTGTTTTTCCTTTCTCCCTTGCCAAGAATCTTGCTTGTGAAGGACACTGAATTACAGAATTACAAGATCACAGAATTATACTTTACATACCTACCATTTTTCAATTGCAATACAATCACTACTATCTATAATATGACTGAAAAAACATATATACGTGTGTGCTCAGTTGTGTCCAACTCTTTGCGACCCAAAGGACTGCAGCCTTCCAGGCTCCTCTGTCCGTGGCCAGGCAAGAATTCTGGAGTGGGTTGCCATTTCGTCCTTCAGGGGATCTTCCCCACCCAGGGATTGAACCAGCATCTCCTGTGTCTCCTACAGCTCCTGCACTGGCAGGCAAATACTCTGACTCACCTAAAAAAACTGTTTAAATTTTTCCAGCAATTTTTGTCATTTAGGGCCTATACTGTTAGGGATATACAGCCCAAAACTTTTTTTTTAAGTTATTTTGATTAGTTTCTGTGTTATTATGCCAGTAACTAGTTACCCATTTAGATTCATTTATCTCATTTTAACTTCAGTGTTTAGAGATTTAACTTTTTTGTCCAACTCTTTGTGACTCCATGGACTGTAGCCTGCCAGACTCCTCTGTCTATGAGGGTTCATCAAGCAAAAATACTGGAATGGATTGCCATGCCCTCCTCTAGGGGATCTTCCCAACCCAGTGATCGAACCCAGGCCTCCCCTCATTGCAGGTGGATTCTTTACCGTCTGAGCCACCAGGGAAGCCCATAAAATGCTTGCATGGTTTCAAAGTCAATGTTTAAAGCAGTCTATGTTCTGTCCCTGTTCCTTCTTGCCATTTACTGTATACTCCTGGGGAAGATGTCAGCTTTAGAATTGGTACATTACGTAGTAGAGCTTCCCTTGTAGCTCAGTTGGTAGAGAATCTTCCTGAAATGCAGGAGACCTGGATTCAATTCATGGGTCAGGAAGATCCCCTGAAGAAGGAAATGGCAACCCACTCCAGTATTCTTGCCTGGAGAATCCCATGGACAGAGGGACCTGGGAGGCTACAGTTCATGGGGTCACAAGAGTCGGACAGACTTAGCAACTAAACCACCACTACCTTTAAGATCATCAATTACTGAGACCTGTTCAAGAGCAAGCATTATGTACTTTCTTTTTTATCATTGTTTATTCATAGTGCTACAATTAAAACTGTATGCTAATGCTCACCACCAGTCCTTATATATTACCAGTCATTTTATTTTATTTTATTTTTTACTTTTTTTTTTTTTTACTTTTTTTTTTATATCAGTCATTTTAGTTGTCTGAAGGTTAATTCTCTAGTAGATACCTCAGGACTAACTCATGGGATATTGAAAAGAGTTTGACTTTACACTTGGAAAACAATTTATCTGAATATAAAATACTTGGCTCAGATTTTCATTTTTGGTTTACCCCAGAAGGCATAAAATTTTGCTGTTGGATTCTTAACAATTTGCTTTTCTTTCATTTTTACATGATTTAGACTTTTAATCCAGATGTCAAAAGAATTTACTCACTTTCTTGAATGACCTATAATTTTGTTAGATTTTCTCAGTGTTCTCAGTCTATTTTCCCAGGCACATAATGTACCCTTTCAATGTGTACGTTCAGAGCATATTTAAATATATATAGGTATATCCTAAATTTTAGAAAAGTTTGTCAATTTTTATATCTAATTTTATTGTTTTGGTTTTCTTCTTCGGGACTTTTTAAAATACATATTTTATTTCATCTTTACCTACCTTCCATAGGCTAGATGTAGCAGAGATTTTCAGAGGGCTGATATCTGAATTACACCTATAAAAGCCCAACTTTGAGGAAGAAGTATAATTTTAGGGCACATAGTCCAAGAATAAAAGTGATTAACAACTGGGTGAGTTGAATGCCTGTTCTCTATGATTCAGATGATCAATAGGCTTCCTGGTTCCTACTAATCTTATGCTCTCTTATTTAATTAAATGGCCAAAATAATAAATTGTATGAAATTTACTATTAAATTTAAGATTATGCAGCTTCCAAAGTAAAGTTTACAAAATAGTCCCAGAGGGAGCTGTTTATGCTTTATTACTAGGCATAACTTCATTTTCCGTAAGAGCTATGTTTCATTTTTTTTTTATTATAAGAATCATCATAGCTAGGGTTTCTATTTTCTCCTGGCTCCTAAGAATCTGGGCCAAATTGTGCTCAGTCTTGCAATGATAAACATAATCACTCAGAGATCTTATTGCATGCATATATTCTTTAACTTGATCCCAACTTTTACTTTAAAAATTTTAAACTTTCATGTCAAAATACAAGCTTGCAGAGAAATTGTATACAAAATTTAGTTTGAATGCTCATTTTTTCATGGAAAGTCAGAACACTTCATCAGATGCTGATTCTAAAAGAGTATATGTGATATTAAAACTATTGTTCTTGAATTAATTATTTTATTTTATTTATAAAACTGAAGCTTCCATTCCAATTTAATTTTAAAATCTCAGTAACTATCAAAATGAATGGTTTACTTAGGGGATCATTATAAGTTTTTAAAAAAAAATGTTGACAAAATATAATTAATAATGAACTGATGAATTTACAGTGCAGATGCCAGTCACTGAAATCCAGTCATGCCATTTACAAGTCTAGATCATATATACAGGGGAAGGAAAAAAGCTAAACCTTTTCCTAAAAATTCCTCCAGTGGGTTCACTAACTTTTATAAGAAGTTTGGCATAATATATGATCATTCTAAATAGCTTCCTCAGTATTGTAAAGTAAAATAAAGTAAAAATAAAAATTAAAAAATAAATAAATAAAAAATAAAGTAGGTCAAGACACAAACCACTTTAGTAAAGTCACTTATTATTTCTACGTAAGCTAGTTTCACTTTACTCTCTCTGTTTCTCTTCCTCCTATCTTTGCATTCTGTTTTCTTAAATTTACATGGGTAAATGTCTTGTGGTCTTTTGGTGTACATTTATCAAGTTGGTCATAGTCATATTACTATATCTCAGATGCCTGTGAAGAAATGCTTCCATCTACTTAGTCAAGAATTAAGGTCTACAAATAGTTCCCTTACTTGAAAAGTAAAGACAAAAGATATTGTAAGATAAAGTATGTTATAGAATTAAAACAAATACTAAAACTTCATTAATATGGTATTTATCTATTCCAGTAGAGTAAAACAGAGAAGGCAATGGCACCCCACTCCAGTACTCTTGCCTGGAAAATCCCATGGACGGAGGAGCCTGGTAGGCTGCAGTCCATGGGGTCACGAAGAGTCAGACATGACTGAGCGACTTCACTTTCACTTTTCACTTTCAAGCATTGGAGAAGGAAATGGTGACCCCCTGCTGTGTTCTTGCCTGGAGAATCCCAGGGATAGGGGAGCCTGCTGGGCTGCCGTCTATGGAGTTGCACAGAGTCGGACACGACTGAAGTGACTTAGCAGCAGCAGCAGTAGAGTAAAAGGGTAGAACCAGGCAGGCATGCACTACTTGTTAAGTCAAAGTTGACCAAACTTGGGAAGAAAAAATTAAACTTATGTTTGGAAATCTAACATGTTTCAATTAAATGTACAATTGAATGGAATCACTTATCTAGAATGCATACATTTTGTATGTTATTAATATCAATGATTTATTTTTAAATATTTGTATCAATTATCTAAGTCTTTTCTAGAATACAGTAAGTTTGTAATTCTATGAATAGATTGACATTTAAACAGAAGAATTTGGTTCACTTGAAAAATAAAATTAACTTCTGATTTTGAACTTATTGGAAATTGTTGAAATTTACATTTTCCTTTCAACAGTCTAAGAATTAAGCTTTGAATAATTTCATCCTATTTTTCTTTTCTTAGTGTAATTAAACACTTAAAAATTTAGAAAGTTTAGATTTGACTTGACATTTCAAATTGTTTAGAAAGTGGCTGATGACTAAATATTGAATAATGGTAATATACATAATTTTCCATGACATGAATAAAAACATCTAGGTGAAATTTTGCAAATCATTTGCACTTTAAGGTAATGATTACATATTTTCGGTCTGTTGAGTTATTTAACCAACCAGAATTAGTACTTAACTTGCAATTTGATGGACTGAGGTGAGGAAAAAAATATTTGAGGTTGGAATTTGTTTATATGAACGGCTTTATAAGTTGTGGAATCAGCTTAAATGCCTAAAGTGGATTCTGACATTGACACTTTTCTCCCTTCTGATTCAATTCACAGAGCCAATGACACTTAAGTGGCCAAGTAGTTTACAAGCAGTCATTAAGGTAAGCAAACCCTCACCCAGAGCATATGGTCAGACATGTGATTTTAATTATGGGAGAGGTAGATAAACATTGGTGTTCTGGTTAGATAGAGGCTAGGATGCCTTTTCTAAGCTCTCTAGAGCTTATAACTTGTTAGTTTACACATACATACACACAAGGGGTCTGGAATAAAGACTAGTTTCTGTGTTCTTGATTCTGTGTTTTTGTATTCTACTGATAACCTTCTTCAGGAATAAATGTAACCCTAGATTTAAAAAGCAAAAAATACAGAAAAAAAAATGATAGCTTTCAAATCATATTCTCTCAAACCTACCCTCAAATCCCAACCCCTTGGTCTCACTGGGGTCATATTACTGAGTTATTTATCCATAAATCACACAATTTCATTTCTCTACATTTCTTACTTCCTTAATGGCACTCTAATCCCTGCTGAAAATAAAAGACCAAAACAACATTAAAGACAACATCAGAAAGATTTTGTTTAACTTCCCTTCCCTACCACCTTCCATCAAGTGAATTCTTTAGAAGTCATATTATGATTAATAATGCTAGTTTTCAGTCAAATCATTCCACTAATTTTACAAAAATCTGAATCATAAAGGTAGAAGATTGAATATTGTCTACATGTTCTTATTTCTTCTGAATTTTATACTGTGGTCCTAAAAACCAAAAATTTTTTTTATTTTTTTTATTTTTACTTTATTTTACTTTACAATACTGTATTGGTTTTGCCATACATTGACATGAATCCACCACGGGTGTACATGCAATCCCAAACATAAACCCCCCTCCCACCTCCCTCCCCACAACATCCCTCTGGGTCAACCCCGTGCACCAGCCTCAAGCATGCTGTATCCTGCATCGGACATAGACTGGCGATTCGATTCTTACATGATAGTATACATGTTTCAATGCCATTCTCCCAAATCATCCCACCCTCTCCCTCTCCCTCTGAGTCCAAAAGTCCACTATACACATCTGTGTCTTTTTTGCTGTCTTGCATACAGGGTCATCATTGCCATCTTTCTAAATTCCATATATATGTGTTAGTATACTGTATTGGTGTTTTTCTTTCTGGCTTACTTCACTCTGTATAATCGGCTCCAGTTTCATCCATCTCATCAGAACTGATTCAAATGTATTCTTTTTAACGGCTGAGTAGTACTCCATTGTGTATATGTGCCACAGCTTTCTTACCATTCATCTGCTGATGGACATCTAGGTTGCTAAAAACCAAAAATTGATTTTTAGTAATGTCACCACTACACATGAAGCACAGAGAAAATTTACATAAATAAACAACTCATTTTACAGTAGCCTCACCCAGCTTTTTATTGATGTTATCTTTCAATAATTTTTTCCCTCAACTGCCATAACTGCAACTTAAATTTATGTGCTTACTAAATAGTGTTTGGGTGACTTTTTTCTCTATTTTCTACTCTTCCATATTTTCTTTGCATAGTCCTACTATGCAAAGATAAGTCAGTAGAAGGTTTTGAAAGTTTTTGTGATATTGATCACATCCTTGAACTGAGGAACTAGCCAGGAAATACACTCCGTGCTCCACTGCTTCTGAGCAACCACGTGCACAACCCACTGTCACTCAAGGAAGACTCAGGATTTTGGCAATAATAGGTCACATGTGGCTACAAGCACCGTTTTAAAGATCAGACCAGCTCTGAGTTGCCATGGAAAAGCTATTTAAAGTAAATTTGTTCTACAAATTAAACCTGTGGTTATAGGATTGTGCAAAAGATATCAATGGGAAACAACTAAATTCCTATTACAATAACTAAAGTCAATCAAACAAACAAGCAAACACTTGCCAATATAATACATGTTTATTCCCATCTTGGCATCTGTTCCTTGGAGGACTTTTATGGTTAAAGTACACTTGAAAGGGGAAATTTTACTGAATATAAATTATAGATCCAAAAAAAACTGTAATGTATGGCATATAGAAGCAGCTCCATAAATGCTAATTTTTAGTAATTCTCCTTAGTCAGCACTTAAAAATCAGAAGTATTACTTCTATGCAAAAACAACAATTTGTTGTTGTTTAGTGAGTGTCCAGCTTGCAACCCCATGGTCTGTAGCCTGTCAGGCTCCTCTATCCATGGGATTTCTCAGGCAAAGAGACTGGAGTGGGTTGTCATTTCCTTCTCCAGAGGATTTTCCTGACCCAAGAAGTGAACCCATGTCTCCTGCATTGCAGGTGAATTCTTCACTGCTGAGCCACCAGGGAAGCCCAAAATGACAATAAACATGATCAAATGGAAATGAACATGATTCAGCTTTAATGGCTTTAGTCAAGTAGTTGCTTAAAAATTTTAGTACTACAAATGAATTAATTTTAAGCACTCTTTGGCCAAAATAGGGAACTAAGTTAAGGATTTCCAGTTAGGACTCAGTACATTGGTGAATTTAGTGAAGTTAATGGTTTAAAATAAATTATTATTATTTTTCTTTTTTTCTTTTTTTTGCTTTTATTATTATTTTTTTAATAAATTCTTTAAATAAATAAGCTTGTTTAGAAAACCATTCAGATATCCACAGTCTCAGATTTGCCCATTTTCAAATTTCAGAAGTAGTGCATTTGTGTTGTAATATGTAAATCAACACAATGCAATTCAAAAATTGGCAGATCTAATAATCACACACTCCAGCACCTCACATCCTATTAATCCACCCCAACCCAAGATCAGACCCTAAAGATCTTATTGTGTATCATTTTTTGCTCATACGAGCATACATGGCCATAGATATATCCACATAGAAGTGTGGTTTATTCCCTTTATCCTGAAATAGGATCATAAGATACTCATTACAAGATACTTTTTCTACTTAGTGTACCATGAACAATAAGTCATTGGTAGAAAATCACCTTATTCTTCCACTTTCTGTAAACATACATATGCACATATGCTGCTGCTGCTGCTGCTGCTAAGTCGCTTCAATCATGTCTGACTCTGTGCGACCCCATAGACGGCAGCCCACCAGACTCCCCTATCCCTGGGATTCTCCAGACAAGAACACTGGAGTGGGTTGCCATTGCCTTCTCCAATGCATGAAAGTGAAAAATGAAAGTGAAGTTGCTCAGTCGTGTCCAACTCTTGGTGACTCCATGGACTGCAGCCTACCAGGCTCCTCCGTCCATGGGATTTTCCAGGCAAGAGTACTGGAGTGGGGTGCCATCACCTTTTCCATAATGTCATACAAAATGAAATTTCATATTACAGTCTTTTCCCAGCTTTTATTTTCTGTTTACCTCACTTTCCCATTACACTCATCTCTCTCATTTAATGCCCCATGTTATGTATTGTTTTGTAATTTCATGTACACACACAGACACACACACACATACACACATACACTATACACTGCTTTATAATAATGGAATATTAAATGCTCTTCCTCACAGACCATTTTCCTCATATAACACTTTTTAGAATACCCTCATGTCCCAAGTCACTTTTACATAGCTTAGTTATTCTTTAATAATAGTTTCTAATGTTGCATAATATTCCACAAATGGAACATTTTCCATTTGATCAGCATTAATCTTGCTTACACTTTATTTTTTGACACTTAATGTTGCAATAATTTTACTCCCTGCCCTCACTATACTCTAAGAGCACCTTTCTTTAAAGGTTTATTGCAAGGGAAATGCAAGAAAAAAAATTTTGGCAACACCAAGATTATTTGTTTTTCAGTCAGTAAAGATAACAAAATCCTCCATTAAGTCATTGCAGTAGAGGGGTTGGGCTATAGCAGGGTATGGAGTTTTAGTGCTAAGGCTTTACTTGCTGCAAAAGTGTTAGAAATTTGGACTCACCAAATTCTTACAGGCTATATTTGAAAGGGTGGCGCACCCCCACTAATCTCACAGAGCTTGATCACCACTAATTTCACCACTGAAAACATTTCTAATCAAGAAATACAAAGGTGAGGATTTAGACCTTGCAATTTAAAATATTTTAAAAATTTGCTTCTAGAGCATGGAAACCAGACATTGTCCTAACTGAAATATTTTAAAGTAAATGAAGTTATGTAGCAGGTGTAAGGCAGCAGCTTGGCTTTGTTGCTTTTCCAAATAGCAAGTGACAACAAAAAGGAAAACACATTTCTCTGTTTTACCAAATGTGCTTCAGTGATTTAAAGGCATCAGTGATGGGACCTCCATTAGCCAAAGCTGCAAGAGGAGATGATAAAGTCATAATGTTTGATGTTATCATTCCAAGTCTTCCTGATGGTCAAAGCAGTTGTTCATTTAGCAATCTAAGTACCCAAGGCTGCAGTATAAGTGATAACAAATAGATTGAGACAAATTATTTTTCCACAGCCCATGTCACATTCTTATTTCCTCAAGGGAGGTTCTGAAAACATAGTAACAAAGTTGGAAATAGTTACTATTTTTCAAAGTATGGAAAAGTGTTCAAAACACACATGGATATAATCATGGAATTTAAATAATAAGCCTAATATGATCAGCATTTTCAGGTATGCAGTGATGCTTTCCCAAAGATAATGGAATCACTTTGAGTAACAGCCATTTGATTGCCTTGTTTCAACACAGGGGTGGGAGTGTGTTATGGTCCCTGCAGTTTGATAAATGACCTTCCCATCATTCTCATTTTGTGGGTTTAGGCCAGACACCCATATTGTGACTTGGTTGGTGTGGAGGCTGATGTTCTACTGTATTTTTAGAATATTTAGTCTATTTAGAAAGTTTACATAATTTTGGTTACAGTGACTAAAGTGACTAGGACTAAAAATAAGATTGGCTTTTATGAAAACAAACTTTTCTAGCATTAAAAGATGGCATGTGTACCAGTGTTCAAAGTCCTTATGATTCTGGGTTTGGTGCTTCAGATTTCAAATAAGGGTGCTCATCGATGAGGGAAAATATATTGTCTATATTATTTGTATGAACAAATGTTCCTGAAGGCTAAAATTAAACATGTCTATTTTATTATGCTTCTTGGTCTAGAGTAGAGATGGCAAATAAGTGTCATTTATTTTGCCAGCTCTGAAGAATTGATAGTGGCTGTCTGGAGCACTATGTGGAGGAGAATTGGAATAGAAAATTAATGTTCTGCTGGAAAAGATTCTAAATGTTGGTGATAACACCAAGGAATCAGTGTGAGGGGAAAGGCAGGATATGGTAACATATTTAATATTTCTAGACTAATGCAAAGTGAGAGGGATATGGTTAAATCCTCCATTTCTAGTTGATATTTTCTAGGCAGTTTCTACCATAATTCCTACTGGTTGAGAAATTCCCCATCAGCTAATTTTAAAAATAAATTTTACCATTTATAATGTTTAAACATATAAAATGCATGTTGACAGCTATTATATGTATATACATATGTGTGTTTATATAGTGCTTCTTAAGCATAATGAAGAATTTTAATGTTTCAAGAACTGTGCTTGAAGATCTAGTTGAGATAAAACCACTTTTTGCTTGCTAGTTATAATATTGAATATGTTAAGAATATTTTTAAGATGAGATTTTCATGAGGATTGAAGTCACTGGAAAGAATAAAGAAATGTACAGAGATGAGCAAAAGGCATGAGTGCTGTACATCTCCTGGCTAAACATGTATATCTAGGTGGTACACATTTTTAGACAACTTTTATTTTATTATAAAATGTTTTTTTAAAGATTTCTATTTATGTTATAAAAGATATTTGCTTCTGTCTTTTGTTTCAAAAAAAGAAGTTTTAGTTTTTCTTACTGATCTGTAGGGTTTCTGTGTATTCTGGATACTACTCTATTGTAGCTGTGTGAATTTAAAGTATATCTTTCTAGTCTGTGAATTACGTTTTTATTTTGTTTATGGTGACTCTTGAGGACAATAGGTGCTTAATGTTAATACAATCGAATGTATTAATCTTTTCCTTTGCAATTTATGCTTTTTGTGTCTTATTTAGAAAATCCTTCTCTATCTTGATGTCAGAAAGATATTCTCCTTATATTTTACTAATCCAGTTGGATTTTTTTTCTACCTATAGTATGAAATAGCAAATTCTAGCAACACAGTTACTAAACATTTCATCTTTCCTTAGACTCATTCTCATGGTTCAAGTTTTCATGTATGTTTCAGTCTATGTCCAGTTTTCTATTCTTTTATTTATCTGCTTCTATAGCAAAATTCGGAGAAGGCAATGACACCGCACTCCAGTACTCTTGCCTGGAAAATCCCATGGACAGAGGAGCCTGATAGGCTGCAGTCCATGGGGTCGCTAAGAGTCGGACATGACTGAGAGACTTCACTTTCACTTTTCACTTTCATGCATTGGAGAAGGAAATGGCAACCCACTCCAGTGTTCTTGCCTGGAGAATCCCAGGGACGGGGGAGCCTGGTGGGCTGCCGTCTATGGGATCGCACAGAGTTGGACACGGCTGAAGCGACTTAGCGGCATAGCAAAATTATACTGTCTCATTTCCTACATCTTTATAATAAGTCTTGACGTCTGATAGTGCAGAGAACACCACCAACGACACCCATTTCCCACCTTTGTTCTTCTTCTTTAGCAATTTCATGACGTTCTTGAATTTTTCTCTCTCATATAAATTTTAAGATCAGGTTCTCAAATGCCATAGTAAAACTTTGTCTTGGCTTAAGTTCCCTGAGATACAGACTCAGATGGGGATTCATATGCAGCAGTTTATGCCCTTTATGCAGTCTATGCGGTCAGCGCCTGAGAAAGGAGTGAGACAAGCAAGATGGAACAGAAGGAGACATTTGGCTATGATGCAATTTTATTAGAGGCCTCAATAGATATCATGAGGAGCTATGAAGCTACATGGACTCTTCAGAGATGTCCTAAATTGAGTTAAAGGAGCCAGACCTTTTAACCCCCACATCAGTCAAATGTTCCATGTAGACTGCTTTTCCAAGGGGAACAGAATGTTGGAGTAAGGCAACCCCTTTCAGCTCTCTTTGCTACAGAGAAAGTTGACTATAAATTGTCAGCAGTCAACAGTCCAGGCAGCTTGAGGAACGAGTGCCATGGTAGATTCAGGTGGTATACTATAGCACCCACCACAGTTGAGATCCTTCAGGATTCAGTTTATTCTGTTTTGCGGGTAAATATATAAAAGGAAGGCTAACTGAATTAACTGCCCATCATACCTATTTATGCAATTAACTAATTATTCAAGTTACTCAAGGGTACAACTTGTAACTCCACTTCTCCAACACCCTTTGTAGACTCTCCTCACCCTTCACCAGCACCTCTACTGGTCCAGGTGACTTATACAAAGCATGACCCAGACCCTCATCCCTAAGTGTTTGAGACTCTCTGCCCTTCTCAGGACATGGCTCCTGTACTTGTCTATTTACTGTCACCATTCAGCAAGGGAGTGGCAAGAAATAACACAGAGGATCGCCTATGTGCCAAAGATGGTACAACGTGTAGACACATGTCCAATGGAACCCATGGATCCTATCACAAAACATACTATCCAGAATATGCTGGCCTAATACAGCAACTGGATGGCCTTTCAGAGGTACTAATGAGGCATCAACTTGAAGATTATGCCCTGAAAAGATGGGATGCCATCTTCCAGGATATATCTCTGCAACCTGTAGGTATAGAGCTCCTGGTTCCCAGAGAGTGTTTTCACTAAGAAAATAGCTGGAGTTTTATTGAATGTAAAACTATGGCTATTACTCAGTCCCTGAAGGCCTCTGTTTTGGGACCCTTGGTCCAAGGCAGTGTTAGGTAGCATGCTGTGCTCTGTGTTGGTGAATCCCTGTAAGCTTTCAGTTGTGTTGACCAATGTCCTGCAGGCAGGCAATGCAAACCATACCCATAATACGTATCAGTTTTAGAGGAAATAAATCCCTTGCCAAGGGTGAAACGTCTTGTATTAGTTTTTAGGGCTATAGTAACAAATGGCCTCAAATTGAATGGCTTAAAACAGAAAATTATTTTCTCACAATTTCACAGGCTAGAAATCTAAAATCAAGGTGATGGCAGGACCATGCTCTTTCTCCTGGCTCTTTCTCCTAACCATGTCTTGTGGTTGTCAGCAGTGCTTCCTGTTCTTTAGTTTATAGCTACATCATTCCCATCTTTGCCTCTGTGGTCACATGATTGTCTTACCTCCAGTTCTGTGTCATCACATGTCATTCTTCTCTATGTGTCTGTCTCTGTGTCTCTTCTCCTCTTCTAAGGATACAAGTCAGATTAAGGGCCAACCCACTGTATGACACCTTATCTTAACTTATATCTTAAATACATCTTCAAAGACCTATTTCCAAACAAGTTTGCATTCAAAGATACCAGGTGTTAGGACTTCAGCATATCTTTTGGGGGGGACACAATTCAGTCACTAAGAAGTCCAGTGTAATCAACCTGCCACCAAGTGTCTGCTTGCTCTTCTTGAGAGTTATGTTAAACTGGGTTGTCTAGAATTGGTTTCCAGAAGACTGAATATCTAGTATCAGCAGTAGCTAGATTAGCTTTGGTGAGTTGGAACACTTGTCAGGTGCATCCACAGCTACTTCATATTTAAGCCCATTGTGTTAGTACTGAGGAGACCATGGCAGGGGCTGGCTGAGGTCAGCTGTTTATACTATATTCTCTATTGACTGTTTAACATTTCTTGTATGGTGAATGCTTACTGATGGGTGTTATCATGTGAATTCAAAATACCATGTACCTAAAGCTGTGATAATTTGCTCTAGAAAGATACCTCAACTGGCATAGCAACAGTATTCTTGGGTTTAATTTGCAGTAGACTGTTATCCACCAGGATCTATCTAGTTTCTGAAGGAGCCACACAAGTGAAGTAAATGGGTATATTCTAGAGACTACTATCCCTGCACACTTTAAGACCTTAATGGTAGCACTCATCTTTGGCAATCCACCCTCCTCACTCCAAGGTGCAATATTCTTTGTAACTTACTATTTTAGCTGCATGAAGGAGAGAAGTTTCAGAGTCTTCAACCTGGCTTTCCCCATTGCGACAGATGTTATTTTACAGATCAAGAGATTAATGTGAAGGTTATGCCATCTACCAAGTATACTGTTTACATTTTAAATTCAGGGTTGAGAGAAATGACCATTGACTGGATTCACACACTCAGTGGACACTCTGTGAGCTAGACCTGGGTCAAAATTCCTTTTATTTATTACTTTACTTCTACATGCCCTCATCCCAAGTAAGGCATACCACTTGCTACTTTAGCCCCTATGGCCCTATGGCCAACAGTTCTCAATATATTTGGATTTTCCCTTTCCCTTCTGATAATAGCTTTTACATCCTTTGAGGAAAGACTAGAAAAATTACCAGAGTGCCCTGATGTTGTGATGTTCTAAGATCCTACCTCCTAATCACCCAGTTTCTGCTTAAACCCAGTGGGTCTGGATCATTAAAGTGTCCATCTCTTGGACCACTTGGAAGACTGCATTCTGTTAAATATCTCCATGGTTGCTCCTGGCTGCCATTCTGATTTGTTATTGTTTGTGATAACTGTGTCCTCTTCTATTCTAATGGTTAAGCCACACATCTTAGCCTCTAGTACATTGGGATGACCCCCAATTGCTGTCTGCAAGCCCAGTTCTCTAATGACAGTCCCAAGTTAAAGGGCTTCTCAGAGATGTTGGTCCCTGTCTCACCAGAACATTATTTATTGTTCTAATAAATGGAAGCTCTTTCAGGCCTTCCTGTAGAATATAGTCAGATGACAGCTTTTTGCTTTATGTGCTATATCCACTTTGGAATGTCCACTTCTGTGAACTGTTGATCCTCTCCTGGCTGTTGCAGTTCTAGCACTTATACTTCACTTAGTAAGTACTATTGGTTTCCCCGGGCATCTAAGAGCTATCCTTGGGACTTCCCTGGTGGCTCAGTGGTAAAGAATCTGCCTGCCAATGCAGGAAATGCAGGGTTGATCCCTTGCAGGAAGCTGGAGAAGGAAAATGGCAGCTCACTCCAGTATTCTTGCCTGGGAAATCCCATGGACAGAGAAGCCTGGCAGGTTACAATACATGGGGTCACAAAGAGTTGCACACAACTTAGTGACTAAACAACAACAAAGAGCTGTCCTAGCAGTGTGATAACATTGTCTCCTGGCATCCTTGCTAAGGGATTAAATCATATAGTGTAGAAATGTGTTTCCAAATAAAAAAACTCTCTCATCCAATTTTATATGACCCAGTTGATCCAGCACCTTCAGAATCTAGTTCCCTGCATTCTCTACCACCTCCTGCTGATACATATTACCAGGCCCTGAAGCACTGCAGTGCTCTCTACAACCATTTGAGAATTTTTATTGTAAGTCACTTAATCTGTGGCTTAATAGGTGCAAAATTGAGTCTTTGTAAGAACAGGTTATTTCTCTTGTTTAATCATCTTTGATGATTTTTATCAAAATTTCTTAATTTCCTCCATTAAGGGTTTGCCTGACTTTTGATAGAATTATTCCTAAGTATTTTTATATTTTTAGTTGCCATTGAAAATGTCCTTATTTAAAACTGCTTTGTAATGGCTATCCCTGATGTATAAATACAACTGATTTTTATATCAAGACTTGCCAAACTTTCTTATTAAATGCCTTAATTTTTCTTAAATTTCTTTTAGATTTTTTTTGTTACATTAAGATGAAAATTATATCATCTGTAAAAAATGAGTCTTTTGGTTCTTCTTTTGCTTTCTTATTTCCTTTGTTTCTTTTCTTCCTACTAGTTTGCATCAGCTAGATCCCATAGTCAGTGGTTGACTAGAAGTGATGGTAACAGCCATCTTGATCTCTTTCCTGACCTTAATGGAAATGCCTTCAACATGACATCATTAGGTTTATGTTTAATATATATTTTTGTTTGACTGTTTATGTTTGCCTTTTATAAAATTAGTGAAGTTTCATGCTTACCTAATTTGCTAAGATTTCTTTTAAATCATATATGAATATTGAATTTTAAAAATGCTTTTTCTGCATCTATTAAGATAATCATCTGCCTTTCTTCCTGTAATAATATGAAAAGTTATATTAAATGATTTTCTGTTGTTATCAACATTGCAGTCCTGGGATAAACTTATCTCACTGATGAGGTATTAACATATATTGCTTTATGCCAACTGCTAATATTTTATTTAATTACTTCTGTTTGGAGGAGGGCATTGCCACCCACTCCATTATTCTTGCCTGGAGAATTCCATGGACAGAGAAGCCTGGTGGGCTACAGTCCACAGGGTCACAAAGAGTTGGACACAACTGGAGCAACTTAGGATGCACACATTTATATTTTATATATTTGTTCAATAGTGTGATCATTGCATAATTTTCATTTATTTGACTGTTCTGGTCAGGTTTAAACATCAAAATGCTAGACTTATAAAATGAGATTGGGCATATTCTCTCTCTGTATCCTCTTGGGAGAGTTTTGTAAAAACTTGAAATTATTTTTTTCCTTGAATGTGTGGTAGAACTACTCTATAAAGTTGTTTGGGTCTGATGTTTTCTTTGTGGGAAAATTTTTATTGACTTTGAATCATCTAATATGCATTTCATGGTATTTTCTGAGGCACTAATTCACTGGCAGGTGAATCATAGTACTTTTACTTTACCAAATTATATAGCATTATTATCTATGAGAAAGAATATACCTACTGAATTTCTACCAACAGTGGCTGGAGATTGCCAAATATTTCTGTTATGTGGTAGAATTCTTGGTACCTCGTTAGAAATCACTTTACAATGTATATCTAAGTAACAAAATATCAGTTGTTGATATTGTCTATATGTTTTACAAATCTAGATCTCGAAAGTAGTGGTTAGGATAGCTTAGCAATCATGGATAAATTTCCTGTATAGCAAGCAGTGTGGTACTAATTCTGAGGTATACCAGTTTTCAGATTTTTAAATAATCCTTATTTGCCGATGATTTTATTTCCCTTTCACTATTATTTGGATATGATTTTTCAAGTGAGTTAACTACACCTGAAGTTCACTTCTTGAATGTAGTTAGTCTGTATCAGGGCTACTGTTCTCTCTCTAAACTAGATATATTAATAAATCTGTCTTTCTGACTTCCAGTTTCTGGCCTGATATATAAAGAGATTGGAACAAGTCATCACTCTTGTTCTCAAAACAAGAAAAATGCTGAACAAACTGAAAAATCAACAACTCTTTCTAGATCCATCTGAGAACTGAGGTCACATGACAAACTGGTGCCACAAAATCTAGAAAGTGGTAGAAACTGAGAATCACAGAATATGGGAGCAGAAGCCCAGGAACAGAATGTTATAGACAGGAATACTTAAAACTGTCATTGATAGATTGCTGGAGGCTCAGTATGGATAAACTTCACATTTTATAAGTTTTACCTCAAGGACCTAACCAGATTCTTAGGGTGAATATCAGAGGAAACCCCATCCCACCTTGCCTCCAGTGCTTCTGGCAGGGGGAAGGGAAAGTAATCATTTTGAGATACACTCAGAACTCTTGGCCCTCCTTAACAAAGGCCTTCCCTCAAGGTAAACCATTTACCAGAGCCTAAGTGACTAGGGAGAAGGGGAAAAACATCTTCTTCCAGCCCCCTTTAGCCTTACTGTCACATCAATGGACAGGACTGGAGCAGGGACCTAAGAAGTACTTGTGAAAGTCAGTTTAGGGCATAGGCTCCCTGAAGACTAAGACTTAATCACAGCACTAGAGCATTTCCCTTCCTCCACATCTTACCACCACAGGGATAGGGCTCCAACATAACAGTGAATTATAGCTAAAAGAACTGCAAAGCTCAGACTCTACTTAAGAAAGAATCTCTATGGAAACTTAAAGTCAACAGGGGTCACTAAAGTAAACAAAGACAGTAAAGAAATTTTAGTCTCTGACAGCTATGGCTACAACAAAGAGTAAGCAACCTCTAAGATAAATCTATCATTTTAATGCTCAAAACTCTCCAAGCCAGGCTTCAACAGTACATGAACTCTGAACTTCCAGATGTTCAAACTGGATTTAGAAAAGCCAGAGTAAGCAGAGATCAAATTGCCAACATCCATTGGATCATCAAAAAAGCAAGAGAATACCAGAAAAACATCTACTTCTGCTTTATTGACTACGCCAAAGCCTTTGACAGTGTAGATCACAACTAACTGTGGAAAATTCTTCAACAGATGGGAATACCAGACCACCTGACCTACCTCCTGAGAAATCTGTATGCAGGTCAAGAAGCAACAGTTAGAACTGGACATGGAACAACAAATTGGTTCCAAACAGGAAAAGGAGTATGTCAAGCCTATATATTGTCACCCTGTTTATTTAACTTCTGTGCAGAGTACATCTTGAGAAATGCCAGGCTGGATGAAGCACAAGCTGGAATCAAGATTGCCGGGAGAAATATCAGTAATCTCAGATGACACCACCCTTATGGCAGAAAGCAAAGAAGAACTATACAGCCTCTTGACTAAAGTGAAAGAGGAGAGTGAAAAAGTTTGCTTAAAACTCAACGAATTCAGAAAACTGAGATCATGGCATCTGGTCCCATCACCATGGCAAATAAAAGGGGAAACAATGGAAACAGTGACAGACTTTATTTTGGGGGGCTCCAAAATCACTGCAGGTGGTGACTGCAGCCATGAAATTCAAAGATGCTTGTTTCTTGGAAGAAAAGCTATGACCAACCTAGACAGCATATTAAAAAACATATTAAAAACAGACAGCATATTAAAAAACCTTTGCCAACAAAGGTCCGTCTAGTCAAAGCTATGGTTTTTCCAGTAGTCATGTATGGATGTGAGAGTTGGACTATAAAGAAAGCTGAGCACCGAAGAATTGATGCTTTTGAACTGTGGTGTTGGAGAAGACTCTTGAGAGTCCCTTGGACTGCAAGGAGATCCAACCAGTCCATCCTAAAGGAAATCAGTCCCGAATATTCGTTGGAAAGACTGATGCTGAAGCTGAAACTCCAGTACTTTGGCCACCTGATGTGAAGAACTGACTCATTGGAAAAGACCCTGCTTCTGGGAAAGACTGAAGGTGGGAGAATGGGATGACAGAAGATGAGATGGTTGGATGGTATCACCGACTTGATGGCCATGAGTTTGAGTGAACTCCGGGAGTTGGTGATGGACAGGGAGGCCTGGTGTGCTGTGATTCACGGGGTCACAAAGAGTAGGACACAACTGAGCGACTGAACTGAACTGAAACAACTCTGGAAACTCCTCTCCAAGCTGAATCAAGCTCACTAATGATCTTCTCACCTACTCATCTGTAGTTACCCTTGATTAATGATAGAAACTTTCTATCAGAAAGACTTTCTCTTATAAAAAGGCTCGTTGAAATTCATATATATTGGGACAGGGTCAGTAGAGTATATAATTATCAATTTACAATAGAAAAGATGGCATAAATTTAGCAAAACTGGATTGATTTTTCAGCATTTGGCAACTTCAGTTTTTGAAAAACAACTTCTGAAAACATGATGCTAATATGATGATTCTCAAAAGCCTTTAAATACATTAAGACCTTCTGTAAGATCCTCTGGAGTCTTAGGTGCAATATTATATTTTGAAACATACTAATATGATTTTTCCCCCTTGTTTTCCTTATTCACAAACTTCCCCTATTCCATCTGATACCTGTGAGAACATTAGGATGTTTGGAACCTATGGAACATTCATAGAAAACAGTGCTCAGCACTGACTTCCAGAATAGGATCCTAAAGCTGCCTTATATGAAAGCATATAATGTTTGACCAGAAACAGTTGGTAGAATATATAGGTTGGGAGATAGAGAAGAATGTAGACAGGTAGGATGGAGGATTGGGAGAGACCTTCTGTGCTTAAAGGAGAGGAACAGGCTCAATATACAAAGTCTGCTCTTATTTTTTCTTATGTTAGCACCATGCGGCACCCCAAAGCCTTTTGGGACCTGAGCCAGTGATGCTCAGAGGCCATCTCTTTTATTCCAGGTGAGCACCCATTGCAGGTGCCTGTATGCCCTCTGATTGTTCAACAGGAGAGTGCTCTGCTATGTCTGAAGAATGTTGGCTTGTCTGAGTTACCATATGTAGGCATCCAACCCATAGGCCTGGTGTGTTCCTAAGCCTCTCAAAATATAGGATGGAGCTCAGGACACCCAAGGAGACAGTGGTGATATGGAAAGCTTTGGATGGTTTTGTTCATTCCATATTAAGAACTGTATTTCCTGTTTCACCTGCCCCATTCCCCTAGTCCCAGGGGTGGGGGGCGGCAGGTTTTAACCTGCCCCATCCCCTAAAGAAGCAGTGGTGATGCCTTCATCCATAACACAGGAATCATAACACCACTATCAAAGGGCACAGACTTTATCTCCATGGTGTCTATTTTACTACTATTCTGTTGTAAAATAAATTTTCAAAAATAGCTAATGTAATTCAAATGGAAAAGAGTGGCAGAATATCTAATACCAGAGAGGAAATATAATTTGGTAGGAGCAGCATTATTTAATATTTATGAGTACACATCTTGAAGCCAGAATGAAAAACTTGTTTTCTGACTTGCAGCAAACTACTTATCTGAACCAGCTGCTATTTTCTCATTTGTGAAGTGAAGATAATAACTTTCTCAATTATTCTGAGACCTAAATGGGATAATACAGACACACACCCACACACATATCCACACAAGAAAACCTAGTTACATTATTCTTACCTGTTGGCACTGCTTTCATCTGAATTTACTGAGCACATATTACCATTGGCTGCTGTAAATTGACTCCAATAAAGACCAATCTAAGAGACCAGTATTCTTGCTTGGAGAATCCCATGGACAGAGGAACCTGGTGGGCTACAGTCCATAGGATCACAAATAGTCAAACTTGACTGAAGTGACTTGGCACAAGAGACCAGAAAGCAGGGGAATCCCTTAATGATCCTGGATCCTTATATTCACATACCCAAAAGTAGGACAGTAAAGGGATGGAGATGATCAACTGCTGGTCTCACGTCTAGATATCAATATTAAAAGGATATACAAAGGATCTTCAGACCCAGAATATCAGTATGGAATCCCAAGCGATAATATTGTCATCTTGGTCTCAAGTTTTGGATGAGTAAGAACAAGAGATTTTGTACAAAATATTTTGTGAAAATTATTTGATTATGTATTTTTCTCTTATGTATTCATTTATGTGATAAAGAAGGTCTATTTTTTTAACATGTAACTTAATGTGCATTAGGTATTTTGTATACCAAGAGATAGAAGCCACAAACATGCCCTTTGTTCTTTGGAATCCTACAGTACAGTGAGAGACACTTATCCATTACTTTGCAAACACAGAGCCAGCACTGGAGAAACATGAGGCAAGGAGATTTAAATTATTATCTGGTGCTTAATTCTTCCTAACAAATATCTTAAATACAAATTGCCATTTTCAAAAAGACACAATCTGAAAATGTCCTTTCCCCACTATATTTTCAAGGAGGTTGCAAAAAAGGTAGAAAGAAAATGTATAAAGAAGAGTAACTAGGGCAGAGGAAACAGAGCTCAGGCATCTATAACTTATTCACCACGTGGTTGGTCAAAACCACAACTTTGAGGGAAGAGGCAAAGAGGAAGAAAGCTCTAATTTTACCAGAGCTAAAATCATGAAAGGGTCTCCTTTTGAAGGAAAAAAAAAGAAAGGAAGGAAGGAAGGAAGGACGGGGGAAAGGGTGGCATTATATTTTACTTGCTAATTTGTAAGTGCAATTAAGGTTAAAGTTATACTTCCCTTCACAAGAAAACATGACCGAAAGCATTATGAGCAAGAGAGCTTTGTTTGTAAAGAACTTTTCAAGATGCTGTTTTTCTCCTGGAAAATGTGGTTTATCTAATTGATGGCTGAGGAAAACCATCTTTTTAAACTTCCCACTCAGTGAGTCAGCCTGGGGTGTGTCTGCCTTGTAGCATCCTGTGAGATCCAGTAATCTAAAGTGGCATGACGGACGCAGCTCCAACCTCATGCGTCAAGCAGAGCTACCGGCGCTGGGAAACCAGAGGGAGCCCAGTTTTCTAAACAGAGTGGTTAGCAAAATTGCATGTTATGAAGTGGGGTTTCATCCTCTAAAGGATCATTACCTATTTTTAAGAAGAACCTGCCGAATGTGTTCTATCAACACCCAAAAGTCTGCAGTCGGTAAAGACCAGGTAATTATTTCAACTGAAGGGCAAGTATTACCACCTTAGAGTTTCTTCATGTTTACCTTGAAGAGAATTTCCATGCCATCACCAGTTACATGAAATGGAGGTGAAAAGGAGAATTTGGACAAGTTCTTTTCCAAACACAGCTTGATACATTGACAAAGCATCAGGAATATAGAGTCAGACAGCCAATGAAACACTAAACACCAAGGAGAGAATTTCAGTGGTCCTCTGAGTCTTAATATCAGTACAAACTCGCCCTGTACCATAACTCTTTTTCCAAAAGAAGAGATGTGTGTGAATAGAGGACTTATGTGTGTTTGGAAAGAAAATAGATAAGATAAATGAAAATAACATACTCATCTTTGTTGAAAAAAATTGTCTACCTTCTTTATTATGGATAGGCCAGAGTAGGCATTTAGCTAAACATGATAAAAGAATGTGACAGGATACTATTTGGGATTCTTTAAATATATCTCTTGAAATTTCCAGAGTTAGTTCTTTGAACCAATATGTACAGGCTGCAAAATGAGGCAACAAAATGTAAGTTCTACCTCAGACTGAAGATAGTCTACTCAAATCTTCAGGGATAAATATTATTAATAATGAAGTGAAAGTTGTTCAGTCATGTCCAACTCTTTGTGACCCAATGGATATACAGTCCATGGATTTCTCCAGGTCAGAATATTGGAGTGGGTTGCCATCCCTCCTGCAGGGGATCTTCCCAACCAGGAATCGAACCCAGATCATTATTAATACATGAGGTAATTAAGGTTTTTGAAAGAATGGATGTGACACCAGATAGGTTGTTTCACTGAAAGTATGTAGGATTATATAGGATTTTTATTTTGGAGAAGCTTTGATGTGTAGAGACTACATTATTTTTTCCTGCCTTTTTTTTTTTAAATTGAGGTATGGTTGCTTTACAATGTTGTGTTAGTTTCTGCTATATAGTGAAGTGAATCAGCTTATGTATTCACATAGTGCTTTATTGACTATGCCAAAGCCTTTGACTGTGTGGATCACAATAAACTGTGGAAAATTCTTCAAGAGATGGGAATACCATAGAATAAGTTTGGAAGTTTACCTTCCTCTGCAATTTTCTGGAAGAGTTTGAGTAAGATAGGTGTTAGCTCTTCGCTAAATTTTTGGTAAAATTCAGCTGTGAAGCCGTCTGGACCTGGGCTTTTGTTTGCTGGAAGATTTCTGATGACAGTTTCAATTTCCGCGCTTGTGATAGGTCTGTTAAGATTTTCCATTTCTTCCTGGTTCAGTTTTGGAAAGTTGTACTTTTCTAAGAATTTGTCCATTTCTTCCACGTTGTCCATTTTATTGGCATATAATTGCTGATAGTAGTCTCTTATGATCCTTTGTGTTTCTGTGTTGTCTGTTGTGATCTCTCCATTTTCATTTCTAATTTTATTGATTTGATTTTTCTCCCCTTGTTTCTTGATGAGTCTGGCTAATGGTTTGTCAATTTTATTTATCCTTTCAAAGAACCAGCTTTTGGCTTTGTTGACTTTTGCTGTGGTCTCTTTTGTTTCTTTTGCATTTATTTATGCCCTAGTTTTTAAGATTTCTTTCCTTCTACTAACCCTGGGGTTCTTCATTTCTTCCTTTTCTAGTTGCTTTAGGTGTAGAGTTAGGTTATTTGACTTTTTTCTTGTTTCTTGAGGTATGCCTGTATTGCTATGAACTTTCCCCTTGCTGCTGCTGCTGCTGCTAAGTTGCTTCAGTCATGTACGACCCTGTGCGACCCCATAGACGGCAGCCCACCAGGCTCCCCCATCCCTGGGATTCTCCAGGCAAGAACACTGGAGTGGGTTGCCATTTCCTTCTCCAGTGCATGAAAGTGAAAAGTGAAAGTGAAGTCGCTCAGTCGTGTCCGACTCTTAGCGACCCCATGGACTGCAGCCTACCAGGCTCCTCCACCCATGGGATTTTCGAGGCAAGAGTACTGGAGTGGGATGCCATTACCTTCTCTGGAACTTTCCCCTTAGCACTGCTTTTACAGTGTCCCACAGGTTTTGGGTTGTTGTATTTTCATTTTCACTCGTTTCTATGCATATTTTGATTTCTTTTTTGATTTCTTCTGTGACTTGTTGGTTATTCAGCAGCGTGTTGTTCAGCCTCCATATGTTGGAATTTTTAATAGTTTTTCTCCTGTAATTGAGATCTAATCTTACTGCATTGTGGTCAGAAAAGATGCTTGGAATTATTTCAATTTTTTTGAATTTACCAAGGCTAGATTTATGGCCCAGGATGTGATCTATCCTGGAGAGGGTTCCATGTGCGCTTGAGAAAAAGGTGAAATTCATTGTTTTTGGGTGAAATGTCCTATAGATATCAATTAGGTCTAACTGGTCTATTGTATCATTTAAAGTTTGTGTTTCCTTGTTAATTTTCTGTTTAGTTGATCTATCCATAGGTGTGAGTCGGGTATTAAAGTCTCCCACTATTATTGTGTTATTGTTAATTTCCCCTTTCATACTTGTTAGCATTTGTCTTACATATTGCGGTGCTCCTATGTTGGGTGCATATATATTTATAATTGTTATATTTCTTCTTGGATTGATCCTTTCATCATTATGTAGTGTCCTTCTTTGTGTCTTTTCACAGCCTTTGTTTTAAAGTCTATTTTATCTGATATGAGTATTGCTACTCCTGCTTTCTTTTGGTCTCTATTTGCATGGAATATCTTTTTCCAGACCTTCACTTTCAGTCTGCATGTGTCCCCTGTTTTGAGGTGGGTCTCTTGTAGACAACATATATAGGGGTCTTGTTTTTGTATCCATTCAGCCAGTCTTTGTCTTTTGGTTGGAGCATTCAACCCATTTACGTTTAAGGTAATTATTAATAAGTATGATCCCATTGCCATTTACTTTATTGTTTTGGGTTCGAGTTTATACACCTTTTTTGTGTTTCCTGTCTGGAGAATATCCTTTAGCGTTTGTTGGAGAGCTGGTTTGGTGGTGCTGAATTCTCTCAGCATTTGCTTGTCTGTAAAGCTTTTGATTTCTCCTTCATATTTGAATGAGATCCTTGCTGGGTACAGTAATCTGGGCTGTAGGTTATTTTCTTTCTTCACTTTAAGTACGTCCTGCCATTCCCTCCTGGCCTGAAGAGTTTCTATTGAAAGATCAGCTATTATCCTTATGGGGATCCCCTTGTGTGTTATTTGTTGTTTTTCCCTTGCTGCTTTTAATGTTTGTTCTTTGTGTTTGATCTTTGTTAATTTGGTTAATATGTGTCTTGGCGTGTTTTGCCTTGGGTTTATTCTGTTTGGGACTCTCTGGGTTTCTTGGACTTGGGTGATTATTTCCTTCCCCATTTTAGGGAAGTTTTCAACTATTATCTCCTCAAGTATTTTCTCATGGTCTTTCTTTTTGTGTTCTTCTTCTGGGACTCCTATGATTTGAATGTTGGGGCATTTAACACTGTCCTGGAGGTCTCTGAGATTGTCCTCATTTCTTTTAATTCATTTTTCTTTTTTCCTCTCTGATTCATTTATTTCTACCATTCTATCTTCTAATTCACTAATCCTATCTTCTGCCTCTGTTATTCTACTATTTGTTGCCTCCAGAGTGTTTTTGATCTCATTTATTGCATTATTCATTATGTATTGACTCTTTTTTATTTCTTCTAGGTCCTTGTTAAACCTTTCTTGCATCTTCTCAATCCTTATCTCCAGGCTATTTATCTGTGATTCCATTTTGATTTCAAGATTTTGGATCATTTTCACTATCATTATTCAGAATTCTTTCTCAGGTAGATTCCCTATCTCTTCCTCTTTTGTTTGGTTTGGTGGGCATTTATCCTGTTCCTTTACCTGCTTGGTATTGCTCTGTCTCTTCATCTTGTTTATATTGCTGAGTTTGGGGTGTCCTTTCTGTATTCTGGCAGTTTGTGGAGTTCTCTTTATTGTGGCGTTTCCTTACTGTGGGTGGGGTTGTTTGGGTGGTTTGTCAAGGTTTCTTGGTTAGGGAAGCTTGTGTCGGTGTTCTGGTGGGTGGAGCTGGATTTCTTCTCTCTGGAATGCAATGAAGTGTCCAGTAATGAGTTATGAGATGTCAGTGGGTTTGGAGTAACTTTGGGCAGCCTGTATATGGGAGCTCACGGCTGTGTTCCTGTGTTGCTGGAGAATTTGTGTGGTATGTCTTGCTCTGGAACTTGTTGGCCCTTGAGTGGTGCTTGGTTTCAGTGTAGGTATGGAGGCATTTGATGAGCTCCTGTCAATTAATGTTCCCTGGAGGCAGGAGTTCTCTGGTGTCAGGGTTTGGACTTAAACCTTCTGCTTCTGGTTTTCAGTCTTATTTTTACAGTAGTCTCAAGACTTCTCCTTCTATACAGCACCATTGATAAAACATCTAGGTTAAAGATGAAAAGTTTCTCCACATTGAGGGACACCCAGAGAGGTTCACAGAGTTACATGGAGAAGAGAAGAGGGAGGAGAGAGTTAGAGGTGACCCAAATGAGATGAGGTGGAATCAATAGAGGAGAGAGCGAGCTAGCCAGTAATCACTTCCTTAGTGCACTCCACAACTGGACCACTCAGAGATGTTCACAGAGTTATACAGAGAAGAGAAGAGGGAGGAAGGAGACAGAGGTGGCCAGGAGGATAAAAGTGTGGAATGAAAAGGAGAGAGACAGATCCAGCCAGTAATCAGTTCCCTAAGTGTTCTCCACTGTCTGGAACACACAGAGATTCACAGAGTTGGGTAGAGAAGAGAGGGGGTAGGGAGGAGACAGAGGCGACCTGGTGGAGAAAAAGGAGAGTCCAAAGCGGGGGAGAGCAGTCAAGCCAGTAATCTCGCTCCCAAGTAAAAATGGGTACTGAAGATTGGGTTCTTAAAGGTACAAAATTGATAACAAATACCAAAAAGCAAAGAGGAAAAATCTAGAATAGAGTTTGGAATTTCAAAAATACAATATTAAAGAAAAGAAGAAAAAAAAGAAAGAGAGGGAAAAAAAAGTCACAAAAATTTTTAAAAATATATATATATATGAAGTTTGCTTTTAAAAAATAGGGTCTTTTTTTTTCGTAAAGTAGATTATAAAAGTGAAAATTAAAGGAGTAATAGAGGACTTTAAATTAAAAAAATTAAAAAAAGAATAATAGTAAAAATATATCTAGGACTTTCTCTGGTGGTGTTGTGGGTATTGTGGGGTCAGTTCATTTTCAGATAGTTCCTTGGTCCAGCTTATATTTCTCAAGATCTATAGGCCCCTTCCTATGTAGTCGGTACTAACAACAGGGTTTTAATCTATTGCACCTGTCACTTCCAAGGTGGTTCCCTCTGTTTTAGCTGCTTCTGTTTGGTGGTCTCTTCAGTGTCTGATTTCCGCCCTGACACAAAGGGGGCGGTGGTGGACACTTTTTTTAGGCTCACTTGTTCAGTCACGCTGAGGGGAGGGAGGGACGCTGTAAACAAATAACACTGGCGTGTGCTCGCAGTTCCTCAGCCACACTGGGCCTGTCCCCGCTCATGGAGCATGTGCCCTCCCTGCCCACATTGCTCAGGCTCTAGGTTGCTCCACCTGGAACTGTCCGAGGCCATCCCTGGGCTGCATGCACCTCCCAGGTCTAAGCCACTCAGGTTCAGGCACTCGGGTAGTCCTCAGAGGTGCAGACTCAGTTCGGCCTGCGTTTTGTGCCCTTCCCAGGTCAGAGCAGCTCAGATGATGAGGTGTTTGGCGAGCATGGTCACTGCGACTTATCGCTTCCCCCATTCCTGCCGCTTGGTTTTCTGGGTGTACAACCGGCGCACCTTCTCAGGCAGATGTTGACTGTCCAGAACCCCAAGAATTCTTAGCAAAGAAGCCTGCTTGCAGTTTGGTATGTAATGTCTCTCTGGGGCTGCGATTGGCCCCTTCCGGCTCTGGCTGCCTGTCACTGGAGGGGGATGGTCTGCAGCCTGCTAGTTCTGTTCAGTCCTTTGTTCTCTGCGTGGGCCTGGCGGTGTCTTAGGGCTTTTCGCATGGTAGCTATCCCACAGTCTGGTTTGCTAGCGCAAGTTAGTTTGCTCAGATTGCCCTCGGGGCATTCAGGCCAGATCCTTACTCTAAGCAAAGCAGCCCTCGCCTCCCTTCCCAGCCCCCGCTTGCTAGTGGTGGGTGCAGGCGTCTGCGTTGCTTCTCCGCTGGGGAAGTTACCGTTGGGCACGTAATCTGTAGGTTTTGATTATTTATTTATTTATCCTACCTGTTATGTTTCCCTCTGTGCATCCAAGGCTTGCCACAGACTCAGCAGTGAGAGTGTTTCCTGGTATTTGGAAACTTCTCTGTTTTTAAGACTCCCTTCCCAGGACGGAGCTCCATCCCCACCTCTTTTATCTTTTTTTGTCATTTATATTTTTTCCTACCTCCTTTCGAAGACAATGGGCTGCTTTTCTGGGTGCCTGATGTCCTCTGCCAGCATTCAGAAGTTGTTTTGTGGCATTTACTCAGCGTTTAAATGTTCTTTTGATGAATTTGTGGGGCAGAAAGTGGTCTCCCCGTCCTATTCCTCTGCCATCTTAGGACCAATGCTCTAAAAGCCTCTTGATGAAAGTGAAAGAGGAGAGTGAGAAAGTTGGCTTAAAGCTCAACATTCAGAAAACGAAGATCATAGCATCTGGTCCCGTCACTTCATGGGAAATAGATGGGGAAACAGTGGAAACAGTGTCAAACTTTATTTTGGGGGGCTCCCAAATCACTGCAGATGAGGATTGCAGCCATGAAATTAAAAGACACTTACTCCTTGGAAGAAAGTTATGGCCAACCTAGATAGTATATTCAAAAGCAGAGACATTACTTTGCCAACAAATGTCCACCTAGTCAAGGCTATGGTTTTTCCAGTGGTCATGTATGGATGTGAGAGTTGGATTGTGAAGAAAGCTGAGCGCTGAAGAATTGATGCTTTTAAACTGTGGTGTTGGAGAAGACTCTTGAGAGTCCCTTGGACTGCATGGAGATCCAACCAGTCCATTCTAAAGGAGATCAGTCCTGGGTTTTCATTGGAAGGACTGATGCTAAAGCTGAGTCTCCAGGACTTTGGCCACCTCATGCGAAGAGTTGACTCATAGGAGAAGACTCTGATGCTGGGAGGGGTTGAGGGCAGGAGGAGAAGGGGACGACAGAGGATGAGATGGCTGGATGGCATCACCGACTCGATGGACGTGAGTTTGAGTGAACTCTGGGAGTTGGTGATGGACAAGGAAGCCTGGCTGCTGCAGTTCACGGGGTTGCAAAGAGTCGGACATGACTGAGCGACTGAACTAAACTGAACTGATTCACATATACCCTCTTTTTTGGATTTCCTTCCCATTTAGGTCACCACAGAGCATTAAGTAGAGTTCCCTGTGCTATACAGACGGTTCTCATTAGTTATCTATTTTATACATACTAGTGTATATATAGGGCTTCCCTGGTGGCTCAGAGGTTAAAGCGTCTGCCTGCAATGCGGGAGACCCGGGTTCGATCCTGGATCGGGAAGATCCCCTGGAGAAGGAAATGGCAACCCACTCCAGTATTCTTGCCTGGAGAATCCCATGGGCGGAGGAGCCTGGTGGGCTACAGTTCATGGGGTCGCAAAGAGTCAGACACGACTGAGCCACTTCACTTCACTTCACTTCACTTCACTTCAGTGTATATATATCAGTCCCAATCTCTCAATTCACCTCAACCTCCCTATCCCCCTTAGTGTTCATTAGAGATTCACTAACCTCTTTAACTTTTCTTACATGATTAAGATACAAGTGAATTAGACTCTGGGTAACACAAAATTAGAGAAGAAGTGAGCTGAAAATACAAATTTTAAATAAAAGAGGTATGACTGGAAAAGATCATAACATTGGAAGGGATTAATAAGATCATCACAACTTCAGATTTCTAGAAACTTTATCAAGATATGCAAGCCATGTGCCTCTAGCCACTTTTGGCAGAAGTTTCAACCTATGAGAATGTTTAGAATGATCACCACATTGTCCATTCAGGAGGAATCTATAGAGGTTTGAGCCTGAGAAAACATATGTTTCTTGGTTCTCTGGTCTTTTCCTGACTGCTTATTAGAAACAGTGTAATTTTCGCTGTTCTGCAGTCTGAGAAACATCACAATTATATCCCCAGATCACAATGATCAACTCTGGGCAGCTCTAGATGGAGAAAGTCATGGCCACCCTTGAAAGACTGTAAGTCTCTTCACTCATAGTTGGCTGCTGGAATTGATGACAAAAGCCCAACACATCACCCTCAGTTCAGTTCAGTTCAGTCGCTCAGTCATGTCCGACTCTTTGCGACCCCATGAATCGCAGCACGCCAGGCCTCCCTGTCCATCACCAACTCCCGGAGTTCACTCAGACATGTCCGTCAAGTCAGTGATGCCATCCAGCCATCTCATCCTCTGTCGTCCCCTTCTCCTCCTGCCTCCAATCCCTCCCAGCATCAGAGTCTTTTCCAATGAGTCAACTCTTCGCATGAGGTGGCCAAAGTACTGGAGTTTCAGCTTCAGCATCATTCCTTCCAAAGAAATCCCAGGGCTGATCTCCTTCAGAATGGACTGGTTGGATCTCCTTGCAGTCCAAGGGACTCTCAAGAGTCTTCTCCAACATCACAGTTCAAAAGCATCAATTCTTCGGCGCTCAGCTTTCTTCACAGTCCAACTCTCACATCCATACATGACCACTGGAAAAAAAACATAGCCTTGACTAGACAGACCTTTGTTGGCAAAGTAATGTCTCTGCTTTTCAATATGACTAATAGAATTCCTTTGCAGCTGTGAATATCTAATGAATTCTTTACACTTGTTATTTTACCTCTTCCTTAATATTTCCAGAAAGCACTACCATTGCAGATTCTCTGATTTTCTTTTTTATCTTTTTCTTTTAAAAATATTTCTGCTTCATTCAGGTGTAATTCATATATAAAACCATAAAATATTTAATATGTGCCTTGTGGTCATAGAAGTATCCCCCATCTAGTTAATTAACACATCCATCACCTCATATATTTATCTTTTTTGCATATGAGAGAACATTCAAGTTTTACTCTCTTAGCAACTTTCATTTGTACAACACAATGTTATCAACTACAGTCATCATATTTTATATTAGGTACTCAGAATTTATTCATCTCAGAGCTGAAGGTTTGTATACTCTTACCAGCCTCTTTCTGTTCCCCCGACTGCCCAGTCCCTGTCAACCACTCTTCTGCACTCTATTTCTATGAGCTTGACATTTTATTTAGATTCGACAGATAAGTGAAACCGTGTAGTTTTTGTCTTTTTCTGTCTCACTTATTTCATATGGCATAATATCTCATAGGCCATTCATGTTGCAAATGGCAGAATTTCCTTCTTTCTCATGACTTCAAAATTCCATTTTGTATGTAAACAACATCTTCATCCATTCATCTGCTGACAGACACTTAAAAGGTGTTTCTGTATTTGACAATTGTGAATGGTACTGCAATAAATAATGTGGCTGCAGGTATCTTTTAACTATCTTATTTTCACTTCCTTTGAATATAGATCCAGAAGTGGGATTTCTAGAACACATGGTAGTTCTATTTTTAATTTTTTGAGAAACTTCCATACTGTTATCCATAAGTGACAATTAATTTACATTCCCATCAATAGTGCACAAGGACTCCCTTTTCCCCACATCTTCACCAGCATTTGTTATCACTTGTCTTCTTGATAATAGCCATTCTAACAAGTGTGAGGTGGTATCTCATTATAGTTTTGATTTGCATTTCCATGATGATTAGTGATGTTGAGCACCTTTTTTATGGGTCTGTTGGCCATTTGGATATCTTCTTTGGAAAAATGTCTAGTCAGTTTCCTTGCCATCTTCTTTTTTTAAAATAAATTTATTTGTTTTAATTGGAGGCAATTACTTTACAATATTGTTGTGGTTTTGCCATACATCAACATGAATCAGCCATGAGTGTACATGTGTCCCACCATCCTGAACCACCCTCCCACCTCCCTTCCCACCCCATCCCTCTGGGTTGTCCCAGAGCACCGAGTTTGAGTGCCCTGCTTCATGCATTGAACTTGCACTGGTCATCTATTTTACATATGATAATATACATGTTTCAATGCTATTCTCTCATATCGTTCCACCCTCAGTTTCTCCCACATAGTCCAAAAGTCTGTTCTTTACACCTGTGTCTTTTTTGCTGTCTTGCATATAGGGCCATTGTTAACCGTCTTTCCAAATTCCATATGTATACATTAATATACAGTATTGGTGTTTCTCTTTCCAACTTACTTCACTCTGTATAATGGCTCAGTTTCATCCACCTCATTAGAACTGACTCAAATGTGTTCTTTTTTAATAGCTGAGTAATATTCCATTGTGTATGTACCACAATTTCCTTATCCATTCATATGACGATAGACATCTAGGTTGCTTCCATGTCCCAGCTATTGTAAACAGTGCTTCAGTGAACATTGGAGTACATGTGTTTCTTTCAATTCTGGTTTCCTTAGTGTGTATGCCCAGCTGTGGGATTGCTGGGTTGTATGGCAGTTCTATTTCCAGTTTTAAGGAATCTCCACTCTGTTCTCCATAGCAGCTGTACTAGTTTGTATTCCCACCAACAGTGTAAGAGGGTTCCCTTTTCTCCACACCCTCTCCAGCATTTATTGTTTGTAGACTTTCTGATGGCAGCCATTCTGACCAGCATAAGATGGTACCTCATTGTGGTTTTGATTTGCATTTCTCTGATAATGATTGATATTGAGCATCTTTTCTTGTGTTTGTTAGCCATCTGTATGTCTTTGGAGAAATGTCTATTCAGTTCTTTGGCCCATTTTAAAATTGGGTCTTTTATTTTTCTGGTATTGAGCTGCATGAGTTGCTTGTATATTTTGGAGATTAATTCTTTGTCAGTCGCTTCATTTGCTATTGTTTTCTCCCATTCTGAAGGCTGTCTTTTCATGTTGCTTATAGTTTCCTTCATTGTGCAAAATCTTTTAAGTTTAGTTAGGTCTCATTTGCTTATTTTTGCTCTTATTTTCATTACTCTGGGAGGTGAACCATAGAGGATCTTGCTGTGATCTACATCAGAGAGTGTTCTGCCTGTGTTTTCCTTTATGAGTTTTATAGTTTCTAATCTTACATTTCAATCTTTAATCCATTTTGAGTTTATTTTTCTGTATGGTGTTAGAAAGTTTTCTAGTTTCATTCTTTTACACATGGTTGACCAGTTTTCCCAGCACCACTTATTAAAGAGATTATTTTTTATCCATTGTATGTTTTTGCCTCCTTTGTCAAAGATATGCTGTCCATAGGTGCGTGGATTTATCTCTGGGCTTTCTGTTTTGTTCCTTTGATCTATATTTCTGTCTTTGTGCCAGTATCATGCCATCTTGATAACTGTAGCTGTGTAGTATAGTCTGATGTCAGGCAGGATGTATCCTCCAGTTCCATTCTTCTTTCTCAAGATTTCTTTGGGCATTTGAGGATTTTTTTGTGTTTCCATATGAATTGTGAAATTATTTGTTCTATTTCTGTGAAAAATTCAGTTGGTAGCTTGATAGGGAGTGTGTTAAATCTGTAGATTGCTTTGAGTAGTATACTCATTTTCACTATATTGATTCTTCCAATCCACGAACATGGTATATTTTCCCATCTATTTGTGTCATCTTTGATTTCTTTCATCAGTGTTTTATAGTTTTTTATGTATAGGTCTTTTGTTTCTTGGGTAAAGTTATTCCTAAGTGTTTTATTATTTTCGTTGCAATAGTGAATGGAATTATTTCCTTAATCTCTCTTTCTGTTTTCTCATTATTAGTGCATAGGAATGCAAGGGATTTCTATGTATTAATTTTATATCCTACAACATTACTATATTCATTGATTATTTAGTAATTTTCTGGTGGTGTCTTTAGGGTTTTCTATGTAGAGGATCATGTCATCTATAAACAGTGAGTTTTACTTCTTCTTTTCCATTCTGGATTCCTTTTATTTCTTTTTCTTCTCTGATTGCTGTGGCTAGGGCTTCCAAAACTATATTAAATAGTAGTGGTAAGAGTGGGCACCCGTGTCTTGTTTCTGATTTTAGAGGAAATGCTTTCAGTTTTTCTTCATTGAGGATAATGTTTGCTATGGGTGTGTTGTATATGGCTTTTGTTATGATGAGGTATATTCCTTCTATGCCTGCTTTCTGGAGAGTTTTTATCATAAATGGATGTTCAGTTCAGTTTAGTTCACTACAGTCGCTCAGTCGTGTCTGACTCTTTGCAATCCCATGAATCGCAGCGTGCCAGGCCTCCCTATCCATCACCAACTCCTGGAGTTCACTCAAACTTAAATCCATCGATTTGGTGGTGGCATCCAGCCATCTCATCCTCTGTCGTCCCCTTTTCCTCCTGCCCAAAATCCCTCGAGGATCAGAGTCTTCTCCAGTGAGTCAACTCTTTGCATGAGGTGGCCAAAGTATTGGAGTTTCAGTTTTAGCATCATTCCTTCCAAAGAACACCCAGGGCTGATCTCCTTTAGGATGGACTGGTTGGATCTCCTTGCAGTCCAAGGGACTCTCAAGAGTCTTCTCCAACACCACAGTTCAAAAGCATCAATTTCAGGTATGATCTAAATCAAATCCCTTTTGATTATACAGTGGAAGTGAGAAAGAGATTTAAGGGACTAGATCTGATAGATAGAGTGCCTGATGAACTATGGACTGAGGTTCGTGACATTGTACAGGAGACAGGCATCAAGACCATCCCCATGGAAAAGAAATGCAGAAAAGCAAAATGGCTGTCTACGGAGGCCTTACAAATAGCTGTGAAAAGAAGAGAAGTGAATAGCCAAGGAGAAAAGGAAAGATATAAGCATCTGAATGCAGAGTACCAAAGAATAGCAAGAAGAGATAAGAAAGCCTTCCTCAGCAATCAGTGCAAAGAAATAGAGGAAAACAACAGAATGGGGAAGACTAGAGATCTCTTCAAGAAAATTGCAGATACAAAGGGAACATTTCATGCAAAGATGGGCTCGATAAAGGACAGAAATGGTATGGACCTAACAGAAGCAGAAGATATTAAGAAGAGGTGGCAAGAATACACAGAAGAACTGTACAAAAAAGATCTTCACGACCCAGATAATCACAATGGTATGATCACTCACCTAGAGCCAGACATCCTGGAATATGAAGTCAAGTGGGCCTTAGAAAGCATCACTACAAACAAAGCTAGTGGAGGTGATGGAATTCCAGTTGAGCTGTTTCAAATCCTGAAATATGATGCTGTGAAAGGGCTGCACTCAGTATGCCAGCAAATTTGGAAAACTCAGCAGTGGGCTCAGGACTGGAAAAGGTCAGTTTTCATTCCAGTTCCAAAGAAAGGCAATGCCAAAGAATGCTCAAACTACCGCACAATTGCGCTCATCTCACATGCTAGTAAAATAATGCTCAAAATTCTCCAAGCCAGGCTTCAGCAATACGTGAACCGTGAACTTCCTGTTGTTCAAGCTGGTTTCAGAAAAGGGAGAGGAACCAGAGATCAAATTACCAACATCTGCTGGATCATGGAAAAGGCAAGAGAGTTCCAGAAAAACATCTATTTCTGCTTTATTGACTATGCCAAAGCCTTTGATTGTGTGGATCACAATAAACTGTAGAAAATTCTGAAAGAGATGGGAATACCAGACCACCTAACCTGCCTCTTGAGAAATCGGTATGCAGGTCAGGAAGCAACAGTTAGAACTGGACATGGAACAACAGCCTGGTTCCAAATAGGAAAAGGAGTACGTCAAGGCTGTATATTGTCACCCTGCTTATTTAACTTCTATGCAGAGTACATCATGAGAAACGCTGAGCTGGAAGAAGCACAAGCTGGAATCAGATTGCAGGGAGAAATATCAGTCACCTCAGATATACAGATGACACCACCCTTCTGGCAGAAAGTGAAGAGGAGCTAAAAAGCCTCTTGATGAAAGTGAAAGAGGAGAGTGAAAAAGCTGGCTTAAAACTCAACATTCAGAAAATGAAGATCATGGCATCTGGTCCCATCACTTCATGGGAAATAGATGGGGAAACAGTGGAAACAGTGTAAGACTTTATTTTTTTAGGCTCCAAAATCACTGCAGATGGTAACTGGAGCCATGAAATTAAAAGACGCTTACTCCTTGGAAGGAAAGTTATGACCAACCTAAACAGCATATTGAAAAGCAAAGACATTATTTTGTCAACAAAGGTCCGTATAGTCAAGGCTATGGTTTTTCCAGTGGTCATGTATGGATGTAAGCATTGGACTGTGAAGAAATGGATGTTGAATTTTGTCAAATGCTTTCTCTGCATCTATTGAAATAATCATATGATTTTTATCTTTCAATTTGTTAATATGGTGTATCACATTGATTGATTTGCAAATATTGAAGCATCCTTCCATCCCTGGGATAAAGCCCACTTAGTCATGATGTATGATTTTTTTAATATGTTGTTGGATTCTGTTTGCTAGAATTTTGTTGAGGATTTTTTAAGATCCCCTGGAGAGGGAAATGGCAACCCATTCCAGTACTCTTGCCTGGAAAATTCCACGGACGGAGGAGCCTGGTGGGCTACAGTCCATGGGGTCGCAAAGAGAGTCAGACACGACTGAGCAACTTCACTTTGTTTCACTTTCATCAGTGATATTGGCCTGTAGTTTTCTTTTTTTGGTGGCATCTTTGTCTGGTTTTGGTATTAGGGTGATGGTGGCCTCATAGAATAAGTTTTGGAGTTTTCCTTACTCTGCAATTTTCTGGAAGAGTTTGAATAGAATAGGTGTTGCCTCTTCTCTAAATTTTTGGTAGAATTCCACCTGTGAAGCCATCTGGTCCTGGGCTTTTGTTTGTTGGAAGATTTTTGATTACAGATTCGATTTCCATGCTTGTGATTGGTCTGTTAAGATTTTCTATTTTTCCTCGTTTTGCAAGGGTATTCTTTTCTAAGAATTTGTCCATGTCTTCCAAGTTGTACATTTTATTGGCATATAATTGCTGATAGTAGTCTCTTATGATCTTTTGTATTTCTGTGTTGTCTTTTGTGATTTCTCCATTTTCATATCTATTCTTATTGATTTGATTCTTCTCCCTTTTTTTCTTGATGAGTCTGGCTAATGGTTTGTCTGTTTTATTTATCTTCTCAAAGAACCAGGTTTTAGTTTTGTTTATTTTTGCTATAGTCTCCGTTTCTTTCTCATTCCTTTTTTCCCCTGGTTTTTATGATTTCTTTCCTTGTGCTAACTTTGGGCTCTTCTTTGCTTCCTTTTCTAGTTGCTTTAGATGTAAAGTTAGGCTGTTTATTTGCTGTTTCTCTTGTTTCTTGAGGTAGGCTTGTATTGCTATGAATCTCCCTCTTAGCACTGCTTTTACTGAATCCCACAGGTTTGAGGTTGTCATGTTTTCACTTTCATTCATTTTTATGCATATTTTTATTTCCTTTTTCATTTCTTCTGTGATCTGTTGGTTATTCAGAAGCATGTTGTTTAGCCTCCATATGTTTGTATTTTTAATAGTTTTTTTTCCAGTAGTTGACATCTAATCTTACTGCATTATGATCAGAAAAGATGCTTGAAATGATTTCAGTTTTTTTGAATTCACCAAGGCTAGATTTATGGCCCTCCCTGCCCTCTTCTTAATTGGATCATTTGTTTATTTGTTTTGCTGTTGTGTTGTATGAATTCTTATATATTTAGGATATTAACCCCTTATCAGATATGTGTTTTTCAAATATTTTCTCCTGTTTTGTAGGTTAGTTGCCTTTTCATTTTGTTGATGGTTTTCTTTGCCCTGCAGAAATTTTTGTTGTTATTTTGTTTTTAAGTTTGATGTAGTCCCACTTGTTTATTTTTGCTTTTGTTGTCAAATCCAAAAAGTCATGGCCAAGATCAATTTCAAAGGATTTACTCTCTGTGTTTCCTTCCAGAAATTTTATGGTTTCAGGTCTTATGTTCAAGTCTTTAGTCTATTTTGAGTTAATTTTTGTGTTCTGTTTAAGATAGTGGTCCAGTTTCATTCTTTTTTTTAATATTAGTTAAGCACTTACTATTTTTAATAAATATTTATTCATTTATTTAATTTGGCTGTTCCAGGTCTCAGTTGTGGCACACAGGATCTTCAGTCTTTATTGCAGTATGTAGGATCTTTAGTTGCGGCATGCGGGATCTTTTAGTTGCAGCATGTGGGATCTAATTCCCTTACCACATGTTAAACCCAGGCCTCCTGCATTGGTAGCATGGAGTCTTAGCCACTGAACCAGCAGGGAAGTCCCCAGTTTCATTCTTTGGCATGTGGTTGTCCAGCTTTCCCAACACCATTTATTGAAGAAATTATCCTTTCCCCAGTTTATACTCTTGGCTCCTTTCTCATAAATTAATTGACTATGTATATATGGGTTTATTTCTGGGCTTTCTATTCTGGGCTTTCCATTCTATTTCTGGGCTTTCTAATATAAAAGATCTATGTATCTGTTTTCATGCCAATACTATACTGCTTTGATTATTATAGCTTTGTGATGTCATTTAAAAATCTGTCTCCAGTTTCATTCTTCTGTCTCAAGATAGCTTTGGCTATTCAGAATCTTTTGCAGTTTCATACAAATTTTAGAATTTTTTTCCTATTCCTGTGAAAAATGCCTTTAGAAATTTGTCAGTAATTACATTGCCTTTATAGATTGCTTTGGGTAGTATGGACATGTAACAATATTAATTCTTCCAATCCATGAAAGGTGAATATCTTTACATTTAATTTTGAATTCTTCATTTTCTTTTATCAATATCTTATAGTTTATGGTGTACAGATCTTTCACCTGCTGATCAAATTTATCCCTAGATATTGTATTCTTTTTGATGAAATTATAAATGAGATTGTTTGTAGGATACAGTTGACACAGTTGATTCTTGTTTTTTTTCTTTCTTTTTAATTAAAGAATTTAGTTCATTTACATTTAAAATTATTGACAGTTATGGACATCCTATTCCCATTTTGTTGTTTGTTTTCTACCTCTTTTGTAACTCCTTTATTCTTCTCTCTCTTTCTTTGTGAGTTCATAATTTTCTATAGTACATAAATACATTCTTTTCTCTATCTTTTCTGTATTTACTATAGGTTTTTGCTTTGTGGTTATCATGAAGTGTACATAAGATATTGCATATATATAACAGTCTGTTTTAAGCTAATAATAACTTTGAACACATACTAAAGCTGTACATTTTACTCTTTATCCCTACCTTTTATGTTTTTGATGTCACAATTTATATCTTTTTACTTGTGTATCCATTAACAAATTATCAAAGTAATAGTTAAATTTAAAGAAAATATATGTTTGGTTTTTTATAAAAAACAAATAAATAAATAAATATAAATCCGCTTATAGTAGATTTATAAGTGATTTACCTACTATTGCAACATTAAAGTATTCTGAATTTAAGTTTTTATATACTTTTATCAGTGAGAGTTATACTTTCATATTTTCCTGCATCTAATTAATGTCCTTTCTTTTTAGTTGGGAGAACTTTCTTTAATATTTTCCTTCTTGCATAGTTGGTCTAGTAATGATGAACTCCTTTAGCTTTAGCTTATTTGGAAAATTCCTTCTCTCCTTCAATTCTGATGGACAACTTTTTTGGGTAGAGTATTTGTTGGAAATTTTTACTTCGTTCAGCATTTTGAGTATATTATGCCTCTCCCTCTGGCCTGAAAATGTTCTGCTGAAAAATCTGCTGACAGTCTTATAGAGGTTCCCTTGTGTGTAACAAGTTTTTTTTTTTTTCTTGATGCTTTTAAGATTCTTTCCTTGTATTTAACTTCTAACAGTTTAAATATAATGTGTCACAGTGTGGCTCACTTTCGATTCTTCTTATTTGAACTCTCTGAGCTTTCTAGATCTAGATATCTGTTTCTTTCCATGGGTTAAGGAAATTTTCATTTATTATTTCTTTGAATAAGCTTTCTGCCCCCTTTTCTCTATCTCCTCCTCCTGAGACCCCTACAATATATATATTGGGCTGCTTGCTCCTTTTCCATAATTTCCTTAATCTATCTTTACTCTTTTCATTCCTTTTTTTCTTTTTCCTCTTCTTATTGGATGAATTCCACCACCTTATCTTCAGGTTCACTGATTCTTTCTTATGCTTGATCTAGTATACTGATGAGCTCCTCAATTTAAAATTTTCAGTTCAGTTATTGTATTCTTCATCTTTGTAGGGTTTTTTTTTTTAGTACTTTCTTATATTTTTATCTCTGCTGACATTCTTACTTTATTGATGTATTATTCTTCTGACAATAGTGAGAATCTTTATGACCATTATTTTGAACTCTTTATCAGCTAAATTACTTACCTGTCTCATTAACATCTGCTTCTGGAGTTTTATTTTGTTCTTTAGATTGGAAAATATTCTTATGTTTCTTCATTTTGCTTGACCCTCTGTGTCCATCTTGCCTATTTCCCAAACATGAGAAATGTTTTCATCAGTTTCAAGTGTGATGGAATGAGATCATATGGCCAGAGAAGATGACAATTGTACCAATATATGCTATGAGATAAAGAATATAATTTCTAGCAAGTAGGTAGGGACATACCAAGTGACCTACTGACTTAGACACAAGCACATACCTCACCAGAACAGTGCTGCTCAAGTCAGAACCTGGTTAATTAGAGGCTATCTCTAAAAAGGTAACAATATTAATGGAAATTTGGTGTCTTGGTGCTAGTTCACTGATCTGAGAAAGATTATATATACAAATTTGTCTTAACTGGAGTAGAAATATACAGAAAAAACCTGAGTAGCAGAAGCATTAAAAGATAAGACATAGCTTGCCCCGTCTCAGTTACTGTAGCTGGTAATCATGTTCTGGGGATGTCATTGTGATTTTTATCTATAAAGCAGTGAAAATTACATTGTGGTTAATGAACAGTCATGAAAACACTGAAAAACCAAAGGACATAAGTTTTCTTAGACTCAAACCTTTGGAGTGTCCTCCTAAGTCATCATTGTGGTCATCATTATTTTAGGTCATATCTTTAAAGATAGAAAAGCTCTTTCCACCATCTTTCCATGCCACCAGAATGGTGCACATGAATGTCCTGGCTGATGCTCTCAAGAGTATCAACAATGCCAAAAAGAGAGGCAAATGCCAGGTCCTTATTAGGCCATGCTCCAAAGTCATCGTCAGGTTTCTAACAGTGATGATGAAGCATGGTTACATTGGCGAATTTGAAATCATTGATGATCACAGGGCTGGGAAAATTGTTGTGAACGTCACAGGCAGGCTGAATAAGTGTGGAGTGATCAGCCCCAGATTTGATGTGCAACTCAAAGATCTAGAAAAATGGCAGAATAACCTGCTCCCATCCCGTCAGTTTGGTTTCATTTTACTGACAACCTCAGCTGGCATCATGGATCATGAAGAAGCAAGACAAAAACATACAGGAGGGAAAATCCTTGGATTCTTTTTCTAGGGATGTAATACATACAAATAAAATGCCTTAGAGGACTGTAATGCTCCCTTAAAAATAAAAATAAAGATAGAATAGCAACAATAACAAGCCCACAGAGAGTGTTAGACCAAGGAAGTGGGAATAGGATGGCATATCAACCCTTAGCTGGCTAGTAGGGACTGGATTGGGCTTCCCCAGTGGCTCAGTGGTAGAAAATCCACATGCAAGGCAAGATTTGCAGGAGATGGAGGTTCAATCCCTGGGCCAGGAAGATCCCCTAGAGGAGGTCATGGCAACCCACTACAGTATTCTTGCCTGGAGAATCCCATAAACAGAGGAGCCTGGTGGGTTACAGTCCATAGTGTTGTGAAGAGTCAGATATGACTTAAGTGACTTAGAATGCATGCATGCAGGGACTGGACAAGAAGTTTTGAAATCTTGTTGCTTGATTGTAGACATGAAGAAGAGATTCAGGTCTACCTTCAGTTTCAGCTTTGACATGTAAAGAGCATGGAAGTCACCACTTCCCTTTTCAGAACAAGAAAAAAACTCAGATTCTAAGATTCATTGACTTCATTCTCAGAAAACTAAGATTCATTGACTTTCATTAGACTCATCAGAGAAAGAACGTCAGAGGGCAAACTGCCACTCTGAAATCTGGAGAGACAGGTGAATATAAAGAATCCCAAATACCAATTCACTAGGAACAGAAGCTGTGTACTCATTGGAAGATTAAATTTTTAATTTTAATGAATTGCTAGAGGCTGGGTGTGGACCAATTTGAGAGTTGAAAAATCTTGGTAGTCCAGTCTTAGTGGCTTCCCTCAGAGTTGCCTGAGGTTTTACTCTAGGATCCCTCCCCTGAGGTTCATATGATGAAGACTGTATAAGCAGAAAAATTATATAGTTGTATTAATAAAAAAAACACTTGACAAAATCAAGATTGAATAATTCATTTAAAAAATACTCAGCAAACTAGCAATAGACAGGAATTTTCTCAACTTCGTAATAATGAGCATCTACCAAAAACCTAAAACTAACATCATATTTAATGGTGAGAAGTAAGATGCTTTGCCAGGAAGTCAGGATTATACTAGAAGTCCTAGGTGGTTCAGTAAGACAAAGAAACAAATTAAAAGTATACATATTAAGAAGGAAGAAATGAAACAATCTTTTGTTCACAGGTGACATGATCTTCTCTATAGAAAAATTTTCAAAAGTCCTGGAACTATAGCTGATTAGAGCAAGTTTGCAAGATGCTAGTTAGTTTGCAAGAATCAGTTGTTTTCTTCTATGCCAGCAATGAACAACTGGATTTTGAAATTGAAAACCCAATACAATTAATGATAGCACCCCCAAAACAAAACTTAAATATAAATCTAAGAAAATATGTATAGGATCTCTATGTGAAAAGTATAAAATTCTAATGAAAGAAATCAAAGAAGATCTTAAGAAGTATAAAGATAGTCATAGATTGGAAGACTCAATATTGTTGATACATTGTTTTTCTCAACCCAATCTATATATTTGTTGTAACCATATCAAAATTCCATCATGCTGTTTTGTGGATATCAATGAAACCATTCTAAAGTCTACGTGGATAAGCAAAAGGTTGAGAATAGCTAACACAATACAAAACAACAAAGTCAGAGGACTGACACTACCCAACTTTAAGACTTATTACAAAGCTTAAAAGTTAAGTCAGATGAAAGAACAGATACATAAATTAGACCCACACAGAGGCAGTCAACTGATCTTTGGCAAAAGAGTAAAGGCAATTCAATGGAGAAAGGATGATCTTTTCAAGAAAATGTCCTGAAACAATTCAACATCCATAAGCAAAAATAAATAAATCTAGACACAAACCTTATACCTTTAACAAAAAAATACTAAAAATGTATTTAGATCTAAATATAAATCACAATATTATAGAACTTTTAGAAGAAAACAGAGGGAAATCTCAGACTTTGGGCTTGATGATGAGTTTTTAGATACAATATAAAAACCACAATATGAAATAAAATGTTGTCTTTATTGAAATTTAAAACTTCTGCTCTGTGAAAGACACTTTTAAGAGAATCAAAAGACAAACCACAGAAAGGAGAAAATATTTGTAAAATACATATCTGATAAAGGACTTGTTTCCAAAATATACAAAGAACTCTTAAAACTCAACAATAAGAACACAAACAACCCACTTAAGAAATGGGCAAAGGATCTGAAAAAACAACACACCAAAGACATACAAATGGCAAGTATTTATAAAAAGATATTCAACATCATGTGTGATTAGGGAACTTCAAATTAAAATGACAATGAAATACCACTACATACATATTAGAAGTTAAAATTTAAACAGATAATACCAAATACTGACAATATTTAGAATGCAGAGCAAAAGGAACTCTCATCTCTTCCTGTTGGGAATAGAAAATGGTACAGTTGCTTTGAAAGAGTTTGGCAGTTTCATGCAATGCCATAAGTAGTCTCATAATCCAGTTCAGCAGTCACACTCCTAGGTATTTACCTAGGTTACACCCAGTTGAGTTAAAAACTTACAAACCTGCACACTTATGTTAATAGCAGCCTATTCATAATCACCAAAACTGGAAGAAATCCTTCAAATAGGTGAATGGCTGAACTGGAGTACATTTGTACAATGGAATACTATTCAGGAATATTATTCAGCAATAAAACAAAATGAGCTACCAAGTAGCAAAAATACAGACTGTATAATCAATTATATAACATTCTATAAAAGACAAAACTGTAGAGGAAATAAAAGAGCAGTAGTTGTCAAGGGTTCTGGGATAAGATCAGGCACAAGGGAGTTTTAGGCGCAAAACTTTTCTGTATGTAATCGTGACACATGAACATGCACTTGTCAAAGTCTGTGGAACTTTATAGCACAAAGAGTGAACATCAATGTATACAATATTTAAAACAATCATTTAGGAGGTTTGGGGATACCAGGGAGGAATTTAGACTATGACAAGAATATCTGAAATACATAAAACAACCTCTCTGCAGGTGTTGAGGGGAAAGGGGCTGATCTAAGTAACTATGGTAATAAGTGGAGACTGTAAGAGTAAAGGCAAAAGGAGCCCCACATGAAGAACTGTATTCTAGTTGATGGTAAAGAACCCACCTGCCAGTGAAGGAGATTTAAGAGACATGGGTTCAATCCCTGGGTCAGGAAGATCCCCTGAAGGAGGACATGGCAACCCACTCTGGCACTCTTGCCTGGAGAACCCCATGGACAGCAGAGCCTGGCAGGCTATAGTCCACAGGGTCGCATAGGGTCAGACTGGACTAAAGTGACTTAGCACAGCACGGCACTAGTTGATAAAGCTGTTACCTACTGGGTTATAAGTCAGTAATTCTGCTGCTATCCAAGTATACTGGAATTGAACAATTGAGTAGATGGATAGCAGACTGTTGGGATACAGCGTTGGTCTATAGAGACAAAAATTGCACTTCATTTTACTATAATCCCTTTTAAAAATCACTGTACATATAAATTTAGTAATATATCCATTATTTGTAAATATTGTTCTACATAGTTCTGATGAAATGAAATTATTCCATCTTTTTTTCAGCATTAACATCCTCCAAAAGATATTTAACTTCAAAATGCTTCACTTGGGGGTGTTTATGTGTGTTTATGTGTATACACGCCTGTGTATGTATGTGCACGTGTGTGGTTTAATTTATAATTCTTTCATTCTGAATATATTAGGTAATAGAAATTTTGAAATATGAGATAATAGAAGATGAGGTGTTGTCCTATTTTGAAAAGCTGAGAAAGTATCTTCAGTTCAGTTCAGTTCATTCACAATCATGTCCAGCTCTTTGCAACCCCATGGACTTCAGCACACCAGGCTTCTCTGTCCGTCACCAACTCCTGGAGCTTGCTCAAACTCGTGTCCATTGAGTCAGTGATGCCATCCAACCATCTTATCCTCTGTCATCCCCTTCTCCTCCTGCCTTCAATCTTTCCCAGCATCAGGGTCTTTTCCAGTGAGTCACTCCTTCACATCAGGTGGCCAAAGTATTGGAGCTTCAGCTTCAGCATCAGTCTTCCAATGAATAATCAGGACCAATTTTGTTTAGGAATTGACTGATTGGATCTCCTTGCAGTCCAAGGGACTTTCAAGAGTCTTCTCCAAAACCAGAGTTCAAATGCATCAATTCTTGGGCACTCAGCTTTCTTTATGGTCCAACTCTCACATTCATGCATGACCACTGAAAAAACCATACCTTTGACTAGATGAACCTTTGTTGGCAAAGTAATGTCTCTACTTTTTAATATGCAGTCTAGGTTGGTCATAGCTTAAGAAAATATCTTAAGATTCATTTTGAGACCATTAGAATTATTTTAAATCTAATGATAGATTTTAAATTGTTATTCAAGTGTGAAATGAGTATTTCTCAAAAGAAACCATTGGAATATGCACATCTGAAGCAATAACATACCCACAAGTTAAAATATTTTTTCCTTAACTTTGCTCAGACTTTTTAATGAAAAAAAAATAATGCCTTTATTCATAAAAAATGTGTCATGCTTTCTACAGTTCTACATAAGTATATTTTACTGTAAATTCTGGGTGCATTCTATTCTTTAACCAATTTTAAATAAGACTGTTTATCACAACTATCCACATTAACTCAATTTACGGTGAGTTCAAATGTTTTCTAATGTTTTCCAAAATGTTCATTCCAGTTATAGACTCCTTGTGGCACTGAGGTTTTCTGCATTACAATTTGTAGCAAATAGATCATTCAACACCAACAATAGAATGAGACATCCTCTCCTGGTAATTAAAATAATCTCAGTATTGAGGGTCATTACATTACATTTTGTTTGCTTTTATGTTATATTTTTAATGCTATCATTTTTAGCAGTCTCAGACTACATGCACAATCAAAACTTAACACTGCATCTATATGATTACCAAATGTGTTATGACTAATGAAATTCTTTCACAAGGGTCTATACCAACCAAGGTCTGACTTGCCACGTGAAAAACATGTTTTGTTTAGTTTTTTTTTTACACCAGAATTAAACATTATTAGTTTGTTAATATTAACTGTTGGCATTTAATATTGAAGAATTTGTTATGATTTAGTAATGAAGAATACTTCATACCCCCTTTAGTCCTCTTCTTGTATTGTCAAGGCTAGAAGGCCTAGGAGGGAGCTTCCTATACTTCCTTCCTAGATGCTCTTGCCTAGGTTTTGAATTTGTTCAGTGTTGCACCAATGACATATACTCTAACAAGGCAGGAGAAACAAAAGACATATTCTTTCTCCTATGACAGTAGGTGGGAGTATAGATTTCCTAGACATGAGTTTTTGCAGAAGATTCTGCTTTCTAACACCATCCACCTTCCTGGATGCTAGGAAGGAGTTCTGAAAGCTTCAGCAGACTTCTGCAGATTGCTGACTCTGGATGTCTGCAACTATATCTCTCTGTAGTGCTAAATCTAAAATGAGGGACTTTTGCTACTTCAGGCTTGCAAAAGTTTTGTAAGCATCTGATTCTAACCAGGGGTAGTTTTTTTCTTATTAAACTTTAGCATAAATGAAATGGGAAAAAGTACTGAGTAACATTTAGCTTCAGAGAAGTAGACCATCTAGAATGGCAGATTGTGCTAAAGTAGACAGAAGTTAGCAGAAAGGTAGAGTTTAAAGTTGAGAAAGCTCAGGAAAAGTTAGGATAATGAGCAAGGTCAGTCAACACTGGTCTTTGTTAGAGGTGGTTAGTTCTCCATCCATTTTATACCGCTTGCAGTATGTAAGTAGCTCGCGACTATAGAAAATAAATGCCAACTTTATTCCATGAATGAAAAAAATGCTTAATTATCCTCCTACTTCCATTAGTTCCCAGTGTTCCACTCAACAGGCCAATCACATCTCCCTATCCATCTAGTTAACGTTTGTCACTTAGTAGACAAGTCACTTAACCTGAAAATAATTCCCACTCTCTAACCAAGGAATTGTGGTTATTAAGTGATTTCTGATATATAAATGTATCCAGCAGAAAGCAGAAGCAAGGATATTTTCTCAGGAAAGCTAAGCAAATAAGCTATGTTAGTTAGCCTGAGTAATGAATGCTGGCTTCTGTTGAGTATTCTATTGGTGTGTGGAACTAGGTAATCCATATCTGACTCTTGTTACCAGTTACCATGCAGGAGGCAAACATTTGAATAGTTTTAGCACCCAGTACTAAAATATCAACTTTTTACTTGCAACTAAATTTGACATGCAATCTTGTTCACTTTATTCTTGCTTTTGTGCTCTCATGTTATTTATTTATTTTAAAAATATTGGACTAAGGCAAAATCAGTATGTTTCAACCTATCTCTCTAGCTGAATGGACCCATAAAACCTTTACATAATACCTGGAGCAGCTATTTGAAGATTCTGAAAGTAAAAAACAGCAGACAGATTGAAGAAGACCATCATTTGAAATACTACAGATCCAGTAATGGGTTTAACATTTTTTGACTCCAGTATCCTCCAGCCTGGACTCAAGCCAGCCTGAAACCCAGAAGTGGATATTGACACTTCAGTATCAATATTGAATTGATACTGACTTCTGTCAAAGAGAGAGCTACTGGAGAAGTCCTCTAGTTCTGACCTGATATGAGAAAGGGATCTCTGAGTTCTTAGAAAAAGTGGAGAAAATCTCTTACTTTTTTCTTTCTTTTTGTCTTATTTTTTGGTTTTCTTGCATCCCAGCTCCATGGCTGTGGCTATAGGACAGCAGCACCAAAGACATGCAGGTGACTTAAATTCTGTAGGATGGGACTATTTCTCTCCAATCAGAGGACCTGTAATTTCAAAAGAGTGGGGTGAACTCTGGTTGCTCTTTTATTCCCTGTTCTCCTTCCTCTTAGTTGAAACATAGATATAGCTGTGGACTGTGTGCAGCAGAATAGGGTAGATAAAACACTGGATTTCTGTCCAGAGGACTGAAAGGAGAGCCATAGGGACCAAAAAGTAACAGATGATGAAAAAGGAAGCACTCGGTTAAGTGACTTCTGTAAATTTGCTTGCGAGCTCCTGGGCTCACTCCCAAGTTGCACATACATGGATCTGATCTTAAATAACAAGTGAACAGTTGTTCAGTTAAGAACTAAATGAAGAGAGAGACCACTGCCCAGGTCCCAGACTGGCCACTGGGTGGCATACATTCTGGATAGATCTAAATGGCTTTACAAAGGATTTAAAAATGGAACTGACATCAAAATCACCATCCACGGAAATCTACTTGGACCTTGCAACATGAATGCAATTGATCAAATGCCTAAAATGTTAACATTCTCCATAGAACTTAATTAAGACTCAGAGTTTTATGATATAATTTTCAAAATGTTCAGGATACACTCCAAAATTATTCAGCATATGAAGAAACAAGAAAATCTCAACTCAGGTGGGAAAACAATAAATGCCAGTGCTGGGATGACACAGATATTGGAGCTAACTGACAGACTTTTTAAGGCAGAGATTATTTTTTTTAATGGTCCAGAAAGTAAGAACAAATTAGAATGAATGAACAAGTTAGAATGAATGGGAAGATAGAAACTCTCAGAAAATAAGTAGAAGATATAAAAGAAAACCAATGGGAAATTTTAGAATTAAAAGTATAATAATTAAAACTCACTGGATGAACTCAAGTCAAGTGGAGATGACAGAGGATCAAGACAATGAGCTTGAAGGTAGAAAAACAAATTATCCAGGTTGAACAAAGGGAAAAAATTGAAAAGAAAAAATTTGCAGACCCTCAAAGACATGAGTGACAATAGAGAATAGTCTAACATTTATGTCACTGAAGAACCAGAAAGAGGGGAGAAAAATGCAGTACAAAGAAAAAGTTTCTGAAGAAAATGTATTTGAGGAAAACTTTGCATATTTGGTGAAAAACATAAACATACAAATTCAAAAAGCTAAGCAAATAAACCCCCAAATCATAATCAACATAATCAAATTTCTATAAATTAAAGACCAAAAAAAATCTTTAAAATAGCCAGAGACAAATAGTTTGTCATAAAAAAACAAACAACGATTTTAATAACTATATTTCTCATCAGAAACCACAAATAAAATGGCACAACAAATTTCAAGTACTGAAAGGAAAAAAAAAAAACACCTCAAATCCAGAATTTTATATGCAACAAAAATATCTTTTGGAAACAGACATGAAGTAAAACATCTCTGCTGAGAGAAAACTAAGAAATTTTCTTCCCAGCAGACCTACACTAAAAGAATTCCTAAATATAGCTAAGAAAGAAGGAAAATAATACTACAAGGAAACTTGAAAGTTTGGGAATGAGCAACAAAAGTGGTAAATATCTGGATGCTTCCAATAGGCAATTTCCCTCCCTTTGAATTTATTAAAGTATGATTGAGAGCAAAAATTTTAACATTGTCTGATGGAGCTTTCAATGTAGGTGGACATAATACGTAAGATGACTACAACACAAAGGGAGGAGGGAGAAGTCTATAATACTGTTTCTATTTTCTACTTGATGTGGTAAAATACTGATTTAAGTAGATTGTAGAAAATTAAGCATGTATACTATAATTCCTAGATTAGCCTATAAAAAGTTCAAGGCAATGGCACACCACTCCAGTACTCTTGCCTGGAAAATCCCATGGATAGAGGAGCCTAGTAGGCTGCAGTCCATGGGGTTGCTAAGAGTCGGACATGACTGCGCAACTTCACATTCACTTTTCACTTTCATGCATTGGAGAAGGAAATGGCAACCCACTCCAGTGTTCTTGCCTGGAGAATCCCGGGGATGGGGGAGCCTGGTAGGCTGCCATCTATGGGGTCGCACAGAGTCAGACTGAAGCGACTTAGCAGCAGCAGCAGCAGAGATATAGTAGAAAACATAAGTAAAATTTAATATAAAAAGAATATTCACATAATCCAAAAGAAAGTAAACAGAAGAAACAATAATTTGAGAAGAAAACAAAGAGATAACAAACAAATAATAAAATGACAGGTCTAAATCCAAAAACACCATCATTATACTAAATGTAAATGGTCTGAACACACAAAAGAGATTGTCAAAGTGGATAAAAATATATGACTCAACAATACACTGTCTAGAAGAAACTCAATTCAAATATAATTATATAGATAAGTTAAAGTAAAAATATGGAAATTATATAATATGCAAACAACCCCATCCTTAATGAGAAAATACTGTATCTAGTAAACAATATTCTTCTAAATGTCTAGGGATAAGAAGATGGAAATGGCAGGAACTCTAGATATTAAATGGTTGGTGAGGCCAACACTGGAAGCTGGGATCCCATAAAATTATGAATCATCCCCTTTTACTCTCAATATATGGTCATGTGAGGCTGGAAGCTGGCTGATGTAGATGGTTTAGCCATGGTCTCCCAAAAGGGTAAACCAGTATGGACTTTTTCCAACCACCTGATATTTCCAAAAAACATCCTCCTTGAAAATTAAGCATCCCTTTTTTCAACATTAAAAAACTAGTACATATATCCATGGAAAAAAAATGCTGCTACACCCAGATCACTTTATCCTAGCCAGCCAAGAGTCTATTGTTTGCTTGCCAAAAGCATTTCATTTTAATATAGTCTCCCTCTGCAGAGGGGACCTCTTTCCTGAAGTTTGTGCCATGCTTTGACTTCATTCCCTTTAGTATTTTTTTACCCTAGTATTTACATCTCTATCTTCCAAGGAGAAAGGCTACTTTCACTTAATGAGAGAGGATGGTATCCTCTTCTATCCTTTTCCTTTTCCTCCTCAAAAGGTCTTAATGCGATTCTTACCTGGTTCAAGATATTAGAAATGATAGACTGTTTTGCCAAAAGTTTTACTTTCATCTTAGGTTCAAAGGATTTGTTTAAGAAAAGAAACCACCTGTCATACACAATTAACAATTTCAATATTTATTAAAGGATTAATTGACTTGATTTCATTAAGTCATTAAAAGAAAATATACAGTCATTAAAAGAAAAGAAATAAAAACAAAAGAAAAAAGTAACAGTACACCTACATCACCAAATTGAGCTGACCAACATCCAGACTAAACCGTGCTGAGAAGTCCCTTCTTAACAGCAATCTGGAGTCCCTATTGGGGTGAGACCTCAAATTGCAGTTTTGGGGGCTCCCACTTATAATCTCAGGCCACAAACTGATTCTCATCATCAGTTTGTGTACAAAAATGTGGCTCTGTTTTGTTCTTTTAATTTTATAATGCTGTTTGTTTCACCTTGTGAATCATAGGATTTCTTTAGACCCCTGAGGTTTGGTCAGACCCTCAGGGCTTTAGAATTCCAAGACCCACTCCCTTTCTTATCTGAAGTGCCACCTGACTTGCTGTGCTTACAGGAAGGTCAGAGGTCTACTCTCCTGCTTCTGAAACCTGAACAAACTTCCTCCATTTTAATTTCCTAACAGTCAGCCTCAGGATTGTTTAGGCTGAAGAGCACAGGAATAAGGCAGAATTACATAAGCAGCTTTCTTAATTTTATATAACAATTCCAAATAGTCAAAAGAAACAGAATAATCAAGGAGACAAGTAAAGGATTAAACAAAGCAGAAAACAATTTTTGAGCAGTAGGGGATTTAGTAAAGAAAAAGCCCCACCATGAATGAGAAGTATGTTTTTATACATCAGCTCCTGCAATAGTAGTAACAACAGAATGTTCTATCAAGGTAGCATTGCATTTATCTATGAAATTTTGTAAATCTTTGATTCCTTGCAAAACCTTACATAAGGGTTCTAAGGGGAAGCTAATATGGGATTAGAGAGAGTAAGGAGTAACATTTGTGTCCACAATACCTGAGTTCTCCTGGGGGGGAAAGTAATAGGTGGTCCCCTTCCAATATAAGATCAACATGTGTTAGGCATCCGAATGTCATTGGTTACAATACATACAAATTGAGGGGGGCTATTTTTAAAAAACATAGGATTTAAGAAAGATAATCCTCTCACAATAGTTAATGGAGTTCTCCAATAAGTAGGATTCCCAAATGCAAGAAGTTGGTCCACATAGCAGTCCCTTGGTAGCCTTAACTCAATCTATCAGTTAGTGGGTGTGGTTATCAAAGTCCAAATAATTACCAATGAAATGAGGGAACAATATTCTTCTCTAAATACAATAGGTAACACATGAAATTGGCACATGATACTTGTGTTAACTACACTATAATGATAATGTTCCTCGGCACAAGGTGTCAGGGCACTTTGTAAGCCATTAGGGATGATTGTTAGAAATCTATTCTCTAAATAATTTTTCCATTTGTACACATTCAGTTCAGTTCAGTCGCTCAATCATCTCCAACTCTTTGCGACCCCATGAATCACAGCATGCCAGGCCTCCCTGTCCATCACCCTCCCAGAGTTCACTCAGACTCACGTCCATTGAGTCAGTGATGCCATCCAGCCATCTCATCCTCTGTCGTCCCCTTCTCCTCCTGCCCCCAACCCATCCCAGCATCAGAGTCTTTTCCAATGAGTCAACTCTTTGCATGAGGTGGCCAAAGTACTGGAGTTTCAGCTTTAGCATCATTCCTTCCAAAGAAATCTCAGGGCTGATCTCCTTCAGAATGGACTGGTTGGATCTCCTTGCAGTCCAAGGGACTCTCAAGAGTTTTCGCCAACACCACAGTTCAAAAGCATCAATACTTCGGTGCTCAGCCTTTGTCACAGTCCAAATCTCACATCCATACGTGACCACAGGAAAAACCATAGCCTTGACTAGATGGACCTTAGTTGGCAAAGTAATGTCTCTTCTTTTGAATATGCTATCTAGGTTGCTCATAACTTTTCTTCCAAGGAGTAAGTGACTTTTAATTTCATTACACATTAGTAGACATTAAAAATGCCTTGGGCCTTATCCTTTTGAGCAAGGTCATATAATACCTGCATAAACAGTCCAATCAAATATGTCAGTTAAGGATTTAGTTTGGTGTAGCTGAAATATTACTGAGGCATTAAACAATTGCAGAAAGTTTTTATCATACGTTAAGCTAAGTTCATGTGCTTTAAGTGTTGTAGGCATTCACTTGCATTAATGGTCAAGGCTTGAACCATATCTCTACCAGTGCTGTGTAATCTATCAAACAGATAAATTCTGTCCAAACAATGTCAAAGTTAACAAAGAACAGGCCTTGTTTGCCGGGCAGGTGAAGTTATCCTGAGTTCAGGTCTGACTCATATTTCTCCAGCTGAAGATTACCCAGTAGCTTTCTTCATGTTTTCCTTTTACTGTAACATATCCTTGAGGTTGAGGTATGAACGACAATCCACATTACAGTCAGGCTTCCAAGAATAGTCTATTTATGAAAATGTTGTTGTTGTTCAGTCACTAAGTCATGTTCAACTGTTTGTGAGCCCAAGGACTGCCACACACCAGGCTTCCCTGTCCTTCATTATCTCCTGGAGCGTGCTCAAACTCCTGTCCATTGAGTCAGTAATGCCATCCAATCATCTCATCCTCTGACACCCTCTTCTCCTCCTGCCCTCAATCTTTCCCAGCATCAGGGTCTTTTCCAGTGAGTCAGTTCTTCACATCAGGTGGCCTAACTATTGGAGCTTCAGCTTCAGCATCAGTCCTTCCAATGGTTATTCAGGGTTTATTTCCTTTAGGATTGACTGGTTTGATCTCCTTGCTGTCCAAGGGACTCTCAAGAGTCTTCTCCAGCACCACAGTTGAAAAGCATCAATTCTTTAGGACTCAGCCTTCTTTATGGTTGAACTCTCACATCCAAACATGACTATTGGAAGAACCATAGCTTTGACTATGTGGACCTTTGTTGACAAAGTGATGTCTCTGCTTTTTAGTATATTGTCTAGGTTTGTCATAGCTTTCCTTCCAAGGAGCAAGCATCTTTTAATTTAATTTATGATAAAAACAATATGTTAATGGAACACATTTCCATCTTTACTGTCTAGGAATCATCACTAATATGGTATTATCCTTCCCATGTGCAATCACACGAGCAAGTATAGGAGGACCATGAGGCTGCTTCATTCACCCAGACTCCAACTGCATGTATTTCATTTGTGTATCGAAATCCTCCATCATCTCTAACTGTTAATAAGGTAAGAGGTTCTCTTTTTGTACTTTGCCAATTACACACAGAACAATCAGCAATTGGGTGATTTGATCATGTTTATTATAAACAGATCACCCTTTCCCTCATTTTGTAATATTACTTGGATTTCTCCATGATAGTCTGGGTCTATAACTCTTCTACAAACACAAATTAAAGTGGAGGAAGTCTTGTTCAGGCTTCAGAAGCAGGAGAGCAGGCCTCTAACCTGCTTCTGACCTGCCTGGACACCGCTTGGATTCCATGCCTGCCTGCAAGCACAGCAAGTCAGGTGGCACTTTAGATAAGAAAGAGAGTGTGTCTTGGAATTCTTGAGCCCCTGAGAGTGTGGCCAAGCCCCTGGAGTCTAAAGAAATCCTATGACTTACCAAATGAAACAATCGGCATTGTAATAGTTAAAACAAAAACAAAACAGAGCTGCATTTTTGCATGCAAACTGATGATATCAGCTTGTGGCCTGAGATTATAAGTGGGTGCTCCCAAAACTACAGTTTGAAGTGTCACCCATGAGGTGAATGCACTGCTTGGGACCTTTTCCTAATTGGGACTCCAGATTGCTGTTAACAAGGGACTTCTCAGCACTGTTTAAGTCTGGATGTTGGTCAGCCCAATTTGGTGATGTATGTATATGCTGTTACTTTTCTCTAATTTCTTTCTTTTCTTTTAATGACTGTATGCTGAAATTAAGTCAATTAATCCTCTGTTAAATATTGAAATTGTTTATTGTTCGTGACAAGTGATTTCTTTTGTTAATGAATCTTTCAAACCTAAAACAAAAATTAAACTTTCAGCAAAACATAGGCATTTTAGGTAGTTTAGGATAGAAGATGTAGGTAAACAGCTATGTTTACCTTCTCCTACTCTCACAAGACAACCATTCCTGAAAGCATTAGAAATAAAACACAAAACAAGCCTCCTGAGGAGGAGAGATACCTCAGCAAGAATATTTTAGTTCTGACACTCTTTATAAGGTCCAGAAGCCTAGAGACACAAAGTTTAGGTTTGATGAGGATAAAAGAATGGGCAACTACTAAGAAACTGTGGTACTTAAAAAATGCTTTTGCTAGATATTTGGCCACCTGTTAGGAATTCTTAAGAGTTGAGCTTGAATGAAATTTTGTCAGAGATGCTGGTAGAAATTGTAGTGATGAAAAACTAACATCAAAACTAACAATAGCACCAAAAAAAAGCATTAGTATGGGCCACTCAACAATAGTTTTGCTAAAAGTGTTGGTCATTTAGATGTGGAAATTTTAACTACCTGCCACGTATAGCTATTTATACCAGAACTACCCTAATTAGGGGCTTCCCTGGTGGCTTAGATGGTAATGAATCGGCCTGCAATGCAGGAGAACTGAGTTTGATCCCCAGGTCGGGAAGATCTCCTGGAGAAGGGTATGGCCACCCACTCCAATCAGTGTTCTTGCCTGGAGAATCAGATGGACAGAGAAGTCTGGTGGGCTACCGTCCATGGAGTTGTAAAGAGTTGGACATGACTGAGCAACTAACACTTTCACTTTTCACTTTCACCCTTCAGGCTCTGTCATGTATTAAGATCCTGGTTTGAATTTTTGCAATTGTAGGGCTGCATATTTGGAAAGGAGTGAGAAAGAAAGTCATGAGCTGTACACATGGTCTCAAAGTTAGATTTCTTAAGAATCATTAATTCCTTGCTCAATCTCCCACTGACTTCCCATTGAACTCAAGAGAAAGCCTATATACTTTAAACTGGATTTCTCCCAAAGGAAACTGGTTTCACAGTCCTTTGAGGAGGTCCTTCTCAGTTGGAACCTTGTCTTTGTTTCTCCTGCTGTTCCCCTCAGCTAAAGGAATCTGATTTTCTTTTGCCACTCTCCAAATCTTATCCATTCTTCTTCTTTGAACAGTTGTTCTCTTCGACACTGGGTTACAATAATTTTTCTCTCATTTTTTAAAGCACTGATGTATACCTGCCAAAAGAAGAGGCACAGACTGTTCAAAGCTTATTACATATTGTCTGTGTATATCTTGGGTCTACAAGTGGATTTAAATCCTTAGAAGCCATGGAGTATTAGAACTCTGGCTTACATTTGTTTTCCTATTACTAAAGCAAAACAGTTGAAATTTATCTTCACAAAATTCAAAAGCAAATTTCATCTTACTTGTGAATATTTTCCAGGTCCATTAATCCAAGTTTTTTGTTTTTTTTTTTTTTTTGCATATGTACATTTATGCCATTGGCATTCTTATACCTTAATCAAAACATATGTTCCATGTACAGAGTAAAAGCAATGATTTTCTTGTTATACCATGGAAAGTTGAAATATGGCAGTACCATGGCTAATATTTGTTTTAAATGGAAATTACAAGTATAGATAAAGACCCTTGATGAATAGGTTTTTTATTATTAACAGATATTAATCCTCTCTTGGATTGATAATAAAATTTTCTGTATTCTTATAGGCATTTTGGTAGTGGTGGTTTAGTCACTATGTCATGTCCAACTCTTGTGACCCCATAGACTACAGTCAGGCTCCTCTGTCCACAAGATTCTCCAGGTAAGAATACTGGAGTGGGTTCTTGCCTGGAGAATCCTGTGGATGTGGCATTTTAGGTGACAGTTAAAATGCAGCATATTCATGCCTGACTTGCATCAGATTTCTGTTGTTACTTTGAGGTGTCCATTGGTTGCACTCAGATCCAGTTTTTTGTTTCAGGTGAACATTTGATTTTTTAATAAAAGTAGGTGCTTTAAATACAATGCTAATTGTAAAATATTAGACATTATAAACATCTTACATTTACATGTAAAGAGTAAAAATCCTGTTTCCCCTCACTGCTGTCCTCAGGGATAACTACTATGAACAGTTTTTAGTACAGGGGTTGGCAAACTACAACCTGTCACCTGGTTTGGTAAATAAATTTTACTGGAGGATAGCCACACCCATTCATTTATGTATCGTCTAGACATGAGTTTGAGTAGGCTCCAGGAGTTGGTAATGGACACGGAAGCCTGGCTTACTGCAGTTTATGGGGTTGCAAGGAGTGAGACACGACTAAGCAAGTGAACTGACTGACTGAAGGATGCTTTTCTTTTGCACTGCAACAATGGAACTGAGTAGTTGTGGTAGAGATTGTGTAACCAACAAAACCTAAAATATATACTCTCTGGCCCTTTATAGAAAGAGTTTACTGACTCTTAATTTAATGTAGCATGTATGCTTCCAGATTTTCTACATATGTACAAATGTACATGTGCTTTTTAAAATCATACTGATGTCACATGTATACAGAAATTACCCAAATGTAATTGTATAGCTTGATGAATTTTCTCAAAGTGAATATCCCCAAGTAATCAGAACTCAGTTCAGGAAGTAGAACATTACCAGCATCTCAAAAGCCTCTCTCATGCCCCTTTCCTACTGTCTCTTAAAGGTAACTGTTTCCTGCTTTCTAACCCTATAGGGTTATAATTTTTCTGTTTTTTTTTTTAAGTTATATAAAGTAGAGTATACATTGTTTTGGGGTCTGGCTTCTTTTGTTCTACATTATGTTTTAAGAACCAGCCATATTGTTGCATATGGCAACAGTGTTCATTCCCGTTATGTAAAGAATTTCACTAGGTAAATATGCCATCTTTTACTTATTCATTCTAAGTGAGTGGGCATTTGTGGCATTTTCAGTGTGGGGCTATTTTAAATGTTTAGAAATGAACATTTTAACATGTCTTTTGATGAGCATATGCAGGCATTTCTCACATGTGGTTTTTTTGAAACTGTTGAATATAGATCATATTCTGTAACAACTTTCCAAGTAGGGCTGACTTATTTTGTTATGACTGCATAGTATTTAACTGTATGATGTTCTATACCCTATTCTGTTGTTGGTCAACAAGTCATGTGGCAGAGACTGGTGTATGTTTCCTGAGATCCATTCTCCCTTTCTTCTATGTAATAGTGCCTCCACATTTTTAGCTAGATACATGGCTGCCCAGAATGCAGTCTGTATTTTCCAATCTCCCTTTCAGCTAGGCATTGCCATATGACTAAGTTCTGGACAATAGACTGTAGGTAGAGTATCAAATAGCAGATTCTAAGATTCTTCCCAAGAAACAGAATGACTACTCCCTCTGCCTTTTTACTTCCTTTTCTCATTCTGCTGCCTATAAGCACATGTTTGTATCTTGAGGTTAAGGCCCACAGAGTGGAACCACAAGACATAGGGAATCTGGGCCCTGATTGATCAAGTTTTATACCTACCCTAGAAATTAATATCCATTTTATTTGAGCTAAAATTTTCCCCCACCACTCATAAATGAAATGAATTATGATTAATACAAGTTAGCTTCCAAATTTTATCACACAATGTGGCAGAGAGCATCTTTCTATACATCTTTATATTTTTTAAATTTCTACTTTGCAGAAAAAAATTAATACAGATAGAATTTTTGGGTCAAAAATTAAGAACATTTTTAACTGTGAAAGTGAAAGTGAAGTCGCTCAGTCGTGTCCGACTCTTTGCGACCTCGTGGACAGTAGCCCACCAGGCTCTTCCGTCCATGGGATTCTCCAGGCAAGAATACTGAAGTGGATTGCCATTTCCTTCTCCAGGGGATCTTCCCGACCCAGGGTTCGAACCCAGGTCTCCCACATTGCAGGCAGACGCTTTAACCTCTGAGCCACCAGGGAAGCTGTAGATACTGTAAAATATTCTTCTAAATGTTGTATCAATTACATTACCACTTATATTATGAGTGACATTTTCTCTTTAAGTACATTGAATGTCAATTTGCCAAACCTCTTTTATTAAAAAATGAATCAAAACAAAAGACCAAACCCTAATTTTCTTTTTCATGTCTTTGTTGAGGGAAGTTGAGCAAATTTTTATTTAATAATTTTTAAATGAGATATAATTGACATATAACAGTATTAGTTTTAGGTGTAGAATTCATGAATATACTATGCATTTATATATGATAAAGTAGGTATAGAATTGGTATAGAATTTAAAGGCTCAAAAAACAGTTTTGTATGACAGGTTAACCTGGAATATCCTCTAATGCACATTAATGAAGTCTCCTTTATGTATGGTCAGGAAGGTCCCCTAGAGGAAGAAATGGCAACCCACTCCAGTATTCTTGCCTAGAGAATCCCGTGGACTGAGAAACCTGGTGGGCTACAGTCTAAGGGTCGCAAAAAGTCAAACACAATAAATATTACATATATATTTCAAAATTATTACCACAATAAGTTAAGTTAACATTCGTCACCACACAGTTACAAAATTTTTTTCCTTATGATGAGAACTGTCTTATGTTATCTTTTATCTGTCCCCTTAACTTATTATTTTCATTTTCTGAAAAACATATCAATTAGCAAATAATTTATGTTCAATTCTAATATACAATATACCTTAGTTTTTCTTGTCATATTGCTTTGGGAATAAAACCAGAACAATATTGGATAATAGTTAAAGTAGTCATAATCTTTTTTATTTAACCAATGAGAATTCCTTTAATAGTTCACCATTAAGTATGACATTTAAAGTAGGTTTTTAATCAATTTTTTCAACCTAATTAAAATCAAGTTTTTAATGTTTAGTCTCATTTTAACACATTATTTTAAAAATATAAACAAAAAATGATTTTTCTTTAGTAGTAACAGGAGAATTTCTTGCACTTAAGGTTGCTAAGTAAGAGAAGAGACCTTTAAAAAATCTGAAGGTGAGAGAACACTTTCGTTGGCTCTGAGTTTTAGAATGCTTGGTAAGTGACTTAATTTCAGAATTCTTTAGTTTTGAGATCCAGGAGGAAATAATTCTGGACTGTACACTCGCTGTAAAATTTACCATGTCTGTTTTGGGAGAGAGTGCTTACATTACAATATTGCTTGACAACAGTTTTACTATACAAAAGATAGTTTAAAAATAAACCTAAGACCTGGCTGGAGCATGGTAACAATACATTATTTCTTAGCATGAAACCATCCAAAGCTAAATCATCCACATTACATCATTCATCTTATTATTAGTCCAGTTACCCAGAAGACTTAGTCAACTTTGTTTCCTTTCCCCCTACAACCAACATTCAGAATGTCATCAAGTTATCTTATTATTTTCTTTACTCCACTCCTACCACCTTAATTAAAACTTTTATGTCTTGACCATGCTGGCCACAAAGACCAATTAAAATAAGGTAGAAAATAGACATAAACTCCCATGTCTGGCCTCTGGGAAGTGAGGTCACTCAGTTGAGTCTGACTCTTTGTGACCCCATGGACTGTAGCCCACCAGGCTCCTCCATCCATGGAATTTTCCAGGCAAGAGTACTGGAGTGGGTTGCCATTTCCTTCTCCAGAGGATCTTCCCCACCCAGGGATCGAACCCAGGTCTCCCACATTGCAAGCAGATGCTTTTACCATCTGAGCCACGAGGGAAGCTCCCACCAGAATCTAATTCAAAAGGCCTATTATAATGCTATCAATTGGTAGCGTGTTTAGACCATCTTGAAAGAGTCTAACCAAAATCTTGAGACAGAAATTAGATGTGATTATACTGGGATTATTCTATATAACTCAATAGTCTAGAAAGATCTACAACAGAAAAAATGTGACTTTGAAATTGTTTCACAGTCATAAAGAGAAAATTTGGCCACTCCAAGGGATGTTCCATACACTAGTTTGAGTCTTATCCTAGATACATAACCCTTTCAGGTCAGCAAAGGTCAAGAAACTGGCCAGAGTTCCTAATGAACTGCTTTTGAAATTTGTGAGCAGGAGAATTCAGATCTAAAGTCTGCAAGAGCAGTCTTTAGACATTCTGGCCATAATTCATTTGTTATTGATACCATATGATTGCAGTGACATTCAATGGTGTAAGAGCTATACTTGCTGCCAAGAAACAAAATATTGTATGATATTAAGCTTTATATTTTTGGCCACACTTGTAACAAAAATTTATTTTTTTGTGTGTTATTTTCATTTTTTTTTAATCCCCCCACAGGCCTTGTTGTTCCTCTCTTTAATCTCCAACTATTCTATGCCAAAATGGCCAAGATATAATTTTTTTTAGATTTTCATAGACTAACTCCTTTAAGATTAGAAGATTAAAAGAAATAAATGGGCCTCTAATTTATATCTCAGATGAAACATTACTTCTTTCTCTTTTCTATGGAGTACCACCAGAATGCAATCTTAAAGTTCTAGTGTGGTTGAGAGATTTGTGTATAGAAATTGCTTTCTGCTTATGTTGTGGAACCCCCATCCTAAACCAGCTCAATTCATTCCAGACATGGTAAATGACTTTTCCCCCAGAAATTGGAAGAGTAAGCAAGACTCACTTACTTAGGGAAAATAAAGTATTTAGAGTTGTCTAGTTGTGATGATTTGTTGAATTCGATTAGGTGAAACAAGTGACTCCTGGAATTTGCACTTATGTCAGCAATTGGCTTATTCCTTGATGCTAATATCTTGGCTTTGTTTGGTAAACTGGTGGTCAAAATGATCCTTGCTTCTTATTCAGACTGTTTCTTATCCTTCTGCGGGCCACAACTGTCTGGCTGGCTCATTTCATTTTTGTCAGAAAAATCATAAATCTTGAGGTATATCAGTTGAAGCACAAAACTAGGAAAATGAAATGGGGGAAAATGAAAGGTGGTCCACAGTTGGACCATCAAATGGGCTGTATTGAATTTAGTTGGATATCTCCCAGAATTAACCATTTAGCTACAAAGAAGAAGATTTCTACATGTAGGCAGTATTTGGTAAGTATGGGAAATTATCATATCACATTTTATTATAGTTTGGGGGCTACTTTAAAGAGGTTGCTTAGTACAATGCTTTAATAAGAAGTAGCATGCTGCCAGTGTTCTTTATATGGATGAGATAGGAGAACAATTAATGCATAACAGTCTCTCCTTACTCATTTCCAAGGACATGAAATTTGGCAGCACCCCAGACCCTTCCTTTTCCCATCCATACCTAATCAACCAACTTGTCCTTACTGACTACACAAGCTACCATATGCATTATATAAGTGTTAGAAAGTATAGACAAGAAAAGATAAATTCACTTATCTTACCACTCAGTTTTAAGAATCAAGTATTTCTGTTCCAGTTACTATTGCTGCATACAATTTTATAAAAATAACAATTGTATTCACAGGTTCTGTGGGTCAAGAATTTAGTCTAGATTCAGGGCAGACTTCTAATGTGTTTTAACAGGCATGGGGTATTAGCTGGAAAGATTGAAAGACTGAGATAAGAATAGGGATCATCTGAATGCATCTTCCCTCACGTACCAACAATTGACACCAATTATTGGCTGGACTACTGGTTAAAGGGCTTCCCTGGTGGCTCAGAGGTTAAAGCATCTGCCTGGAATGCAGGAGACCCGGGTTCGATCCCTAGGTTGGGAAGATCCCCTGGAGAAGGAAATGGCAACCCACTCCAGTACTCTTGCCTGGAGAATCCCATGGAGGGAGGAGCCTGTAGGCTACAGTCCATGGGGTCAAAAAGAGTCAGACACAACTGAGTGACTTCACTTTCTTTTTCACTTTCACTGGTTAAATTATCTAGTCATGGCTTCTTTATGTGGGCTAGTTTGGGTATCCTTACAACCTACATAGCAGCTGAGTTCTACAAATAAGTGTCCTAAGAAGTGCAAAAGGCAAAAGTGCAAAATGTTCTTATCATTTAACCCCAGAAGGCTTGTGCCATTACTTCTGTTATACTGTGATGGTCGAGATGGTCACAGCAGTCTGCCCAGCTTGATTCTATGGGTTTTCCTTTGGGGGCTGAGAATAAGAAGAAAGGAAATTATATTCACCTTTTATTCTTTAGAGGATGCTTTATGATAAATAAAAAGAAAAACTCAGAGATATTGTCCTATTTCCTACAAACTAAAAGAGAGATTGTGAAGGAGGCATTGACATCTCACTGTAGCAGTCCCAAGGAGAGGTGTACTCCTGAGTAAATAACCAAGGCAAGATGACCATTCCCAGACTCTGATTTGAGAGATAACAGATAAAATATCAGGCATAAGTGTTTGTATTGCTCTTACCAACAAAGCAACAAGTTTGAGATATCTAACCATGTGTTTCCCACTTCAAAGTTCAACAGTTACTCTCACAGGCCTGCATGTATTTGGAGAGCAATTCTTGTGGAGCAGCTTAGGGAAATAAAAGGGACAGTTCTTCAAATCTGCCCCACTGAGGTATCACCCAGATATAACACCCAGAAAGTCCAGCTTTAACAAAATACCTAAGTCTGCCTATAGAACTAACTTCCAACAAGAACAAAGCAGCTTCAATTTCCTAATCCTGCAGCAGGATTCAAAAAAACCTATTACTCTTCTAGGCTCAATAGAGATGAAACTGCAAACTGCAAGTACAGGTGCTCAGAGCAACTAGGAGGACAGTTATAATTACATTACAACTGTGTTGGTGAAACTTTGGGTGAGATTCTGAGGTCCTCAAGTGGTTAAATGGAGAAGGCAATGGGAACCCACTCCAGTACTCTTGCCTGGAAAATCCCATGGATGGAGAAGCCTTGGTAGGCTGCAGTCCATGGGGTCGCTTGGAGTCGGACACGACTGAGCGACTTTACTTTCACTTTTCACTTTCATGCACTGGAAAATGAAATGGCAACCCACTCCAATGTTCTTGCCTGGAGAATCCCAGGAACGAGGGAGCCTGGTGGGCTGCCATCTATGGGGTCGCACACAGTCAGACACGACTGAAGCGACTTAGCAGCAGCAGCAAGTGGTTAAATGATGAATAAGGCAATATCAATCCTAGAGGGAAATTTGGACCAGGGAATGTCAGATGGATTAGAGACACTATGGATAAAAAGAAAAGCCAGAAAGTTATCCTAGTTACAGTCAGGTCATCCTTGCTTTACATGGTTACAATAATATACAGATTGCAGTTACCACAGTTTAGTTGCTGCTGCTGCTGCTAAGTCTCTTCAGTTGTGTCCGACTCAGTGCGACCCCATAGAGGGCAGCCCACCAGGCTCCCCCGACCCTGGGATTCTCCAGGCAAGAACATTGGAGTGGGTTGCCATTTCATTTTCCAGTGCATGAAAGTGAAAAGTGAAAGTGAAGTTGCTCAGTCATGTCCGACTCCAAGCAACCACATGGACTGCAGCCTTCCAGGCCCTTCTGTCCATGGGGTTTTCCAAGCAAGAGTACTGGAGTGAGTTGCCATTGCCTTCTTCCACAGTTTAGTTGAATGACACCAATTCCTTAACATCAGTTTTGATTTCAGTTACCATTAGCTGTGAATAATTGCATGAAGTAGAAACTTCACTACTAGATTTTCAGTTCACAAATCACTACATAAATAACATATATGCATCATGACCAATCACTTCACTTACTTCAAAATCTATTGGTGATTGGCCACCACACATCGGTTATTTGGTTCACACCCAGACAGCAAAGCCTATAGTTGTGTTTCCACCTTCTCTTCCAGTGACAAATGTGCATAACGTTTGAAAAATGGATGACCAAAAAGAAAACTGGCTAAATGTTGAATTCAACAAAGTAACAAATTTATAAAGCTACAAGTGAAATTCAAATTGAACTTACACAGTGTTTTAGAAGAAATAGCTATCTATGGAAATGTTGATACTGGCACTGTTTGAAAGACTATAGTGTGCAGCCAGAGGAACTCAGTGAAGGCAAAATAAGTGACACAAATGAGGAAAGTGGTTGTGGTATAAAGGATGAAGATGTCTCAGAAGAAGGCACACTGGCAAAAAAAAAAAAAAAAAAAAAAGAATCCTCACGTTAAAGAAGCTGTCAGAGGTATTCCATGACATTGAAAGCACAAAGGATAGTCAGACGCCAATGCAGATTTGAAAAGGAATATAACAGTTCACCAAAACATAATGAAGATGCTCACTCTACACTGTACGTAACACAATAAGAGGACAGCAAGCACTGTTCAAACTGCACTTGGTAAGATTTCTACAAAGAAAAAAGCTCTTTACTGTTCAGTGCTTCAAATGTTTCAAATTACAGTGTATTAAATATAAATAACTATGAGTTATATAATTTTCAGTTTCCCTATATTTTTATAACCCATAGGAAAAAGTGTTTACTGTTGATTAAAATTTTTTCAAGGTCCCAGAACAATTGTCATCTTCCCCATTTGAGTGATAAGATTGCTTTTCATGGTTTCTATTTGAACAGTCATTTTTATGAGTCTCTCACTACCATCCACAGCAAAGATTGCCTGTATATCAGAGCTAGGTGGGCAGCAGTGGGGAGGAAAACAAAATGGTAGATATTTTGCAAAACTGGAGGGCCATGATTGAGTGGTTGTGAAGAATGATATTGGAGATGATGGTAGGTGTGTTTAGCAGCTATAAAAATAAGCACAAAAATGTTATTAGAAGAAGAAAATAGGGAAGAACATCTCTGTGTGGAGACAGATTCCAAGAGAAGCTTTGTTTAGAAAAAAATGTTGTGAGCTTTGGAAGCAGCATAATTACTTAGGAAAGGTTCAGTTATGTCAAATATTAGATATGACATGAAAATTTGACCATTTGTAATACAATTGGGAGGATAGGCATACTAACTATTGTTGGTACCAGTAAAAGGAATACTTTCCATTCCCATACCATTTCATGTACCAGTTACCATTTATTTAGTGGGATAAATGTATTTTTTAAAGTCTACATTTAAAAACAAAGTAGAAGAGCTTCTGAATTTTCTAAAGCTGGCTGGTTTGGGGATGATTTTTTAAGATAAGTTTTTTAAAAAGAAATCCTTGTTGAGAATTTCCCTCTTAGATGATGATTTTCACCTTTCTATATCTAAAAGAGATATCATTTCAGAATTAAGACCAGCAAAGTCAGTTAGAAGAACACATGTCAGGGTGTCCTAGGGATCAGAGAAAAGAACTCATTGTAGTGGAGGAGTTATAAAGAAGAATTAGACAGCTAAGATAGAAGACTCTGCCCAGCAGGAGGAAATTGGAACTGATAAGATTTCTGTCCTTCCAACTAGGAAGGCTATTGTTCTGTTGAGTAAAGAACAGTCATCATTCACCACAGTTGGTTGACATGATTTATTAAGTTGAATCAAGTACAAAAAAGAAAGGTTGTTTATGATAGGCCTGATTCCATGAGTGGGAATTTCTTGGAGTCAAATAGGAGAGAATACGCCCCTGTGTTAAAGACTTTCCAGAGGCCTCTTCCACTCCACTTTCCGCCCCTCCCAAGGTCACTCGCCAAAGAAATACTTTGCTGGACACAGAAGTGGCTACAGCTGTGGTCATAAGGAAACATCAGGGTATGAAATGAATCATTCTCTCTTTTAGTTAACTTTTTTGGGAGTATGCAGGCAGGGTAAAAGACAGGTGCTGGTTAAGACAATAAACATCATTAAAGTGTTTGGAAATGCTGCCAGTTTCCACAAACAAAATCTTGCCAAAGAGCTGTAATCATTTGTTAGGTCAATGAACTAAAAATTTCCCAGTATCAGTATTAAGCAAAAAGGTCATTAATGCTTTGCGCACATGTGTGTGCTAAGTTGCTTCAGTCTTGTCCGACTCTGCGACCCCATGGACTGTAGCCCACCAGGCTCCTCTGTCCATAAGCATTCTCTAGGCAAGAATACTGGAGTGAGTTGCCATGCCCTTCTCCAGATAATCTTCCTGACCCAGGGGTAGAACCCGCTTTCTTATGTCTCCTGCATTGGCAGGTGGGTTCTTTATCACTAGTGCCACCTGGGAAGCTTCATTAATGCTTTAGGGGACTATGAACGTGAAGTCGCTCAGTCGTGTCCGACTCTTTGCGACCCCATGGACTATAGCCTACCAGGCTCCTCTGTCCATGGGATTTTCCAGGCAATAGTACTGGAGAGGATTGGCATTTCCTTCTCCAAGGAATCTTCCCAACCTAGGGATCGAACCCGAGTCTCCCACATTGTAGACAGACCCTTTACCATCTGCGATCTCAGCCAAAAGGCCGATAGTTTGAAAGAGGGTTGACTTGATCCTCCCCTTCCACAGCCCTCTATCAGATCACCCAGTGATCTTCCTCAACCACCAGACTCCTGGATGGCTGAAGCAGGGCCAGCAACTGACTCCCTGACCATCCATCCAGGGTTTGCTGTTATCCTCCACCCAAACTGGCAAGGTCTTCTATGACTTATGTAGACTCATCCCCAGATGAGGATCACCACCTCCCTACCCTTCCTTCAAAAAGCAGCCTGAGATCAGTTCTCTACTCTGGCTATGAAAACAGAGAAATTAACTACAGTGTTTTGTTCTATCAGTGTTGGACAAAATCTGCAACTCCATGCAAGTGTCCCAAACATCTAGGATTGCAAGTATGGAGACAGGCCCTTCAGTCATAACAGAATCCCAGTTTTGCTCATGAAGAAGGGGGAGAGGACAGACCCACAGATAATATAGGTACTTGAACTCATGTGTTGTCCCCAAAGTTGGAGTTGTTTTCTAATTCTAAAGGGCTAGCTTTTGTGACCCTTTTTCCATAGATGCCATCTCTAAGAGGCCTGACAATAGACTACAGTGTTCTAAACTTGTCATATATCCAGGATATATGTGTGGGTGTGTATTTTTTAAATCCCACCACTTACAATGTAGATATTATTTTTGTTGGACAAATATGATAAATGAGATTTACTGATTTTCTCAAAAATATCTACTTAAGCTTGCCTGACTGCCAAGAGTTCCAGGCAATAAGAATTCATTTCCTGATCTTTCACTCATCATCCTCCAGAGCAAATCATCGCCTAGTAACATATTGATCATGCTATTCTTTGAGCCCTTTCTCATGAGATTCTAAAAATCTGCTTTTCACCATATCCTGAGCTTTTCCCCACAGTAATTGCAGGGATCACCTCCCCATTTCAGTCCGTCTTACATGTCACACACAATCTTTCATGAAAATAAATGCCTAATTGCAAATAATCCCCTTCAGTTGATTTGTAGATTAATATTAACACCACCCAAAATTCAGCTATTTTTTTGTGATTAGACCTAGTGCTTGTACAGTAATCTTCATCCATTGTAATTTTTATTTTCAATAACTATATATATAAACTGATATTAAAAATAATTGTGCTGTCCTTTTAAGAATTTAAGTTCAAGTATAAAGAACATATAAACTTGTAAAGGAAGTTTATTATGTAAGAAATTCATTATGAAAGAGTTTACTGATTACAATTATCAATGAGTTTCTGCATTTTATGAAGGAATGGTGACATAATCCAAATACATATTGTTAAGTTAAATATCATTTCCACCACAAGAAAAATATCCACACACCCCTACTTTTCTCCTAATATAAAATTCTTGATGTGGCTTCCACAGCTGCTGTTGGCCCTTAAATCTTCAGCTGACCATACTCGGGGTTCCAAACACACCCTCTACTTCACACCCCATACAGAGTTACCGCCTCTGCATCCACACAGCTGATCTCCAAGGGTTGTATTAACAGTCACAGGATCTAATTCCCACAACTTGTCCTGAGAGCTGATTTATGATCCCAAGAAAGATTTCAACAAAAATATGAGGGTAAATTACTCAGAGGAATTCGATTTAAAATGTTGCCCTGAAATTCCCCATTCACTACCCCATCTATCATGGATCAAATTAAAAGCACACATGAGCTAATATTACAGGGTCTGACAGGGTGAAAACGTTTTGGAATTAGTAACAATCCTTTCCTAACAGTGTAGTATCTCTGAAATTTCTTTCTGGAACAATGATCTTGATTTGCACTTAAAAAAAAAAAAACAGGCAAAATTGTTAATAAGACAAATAATGAGTGGCTAAGGACACTCTGAAAATAGACATCAAGGACTTCAACTTCTGAGAAGAGAGATTTACTTTGAATCATTTTAGCAAAGAAGAAAGCTTTACAATATTAATAAATTTCATTCTCTGGTGTAAAAGGTGACTGGTTCATCCCTGACAGAGCCTCGCCCAACTTTCCATTGGAACATGCATGAAGATACAGGAAAGGGTGAAAGTGTATATCACTACTCAACTACCAAGAATGGAAGCCAACTTGGTGTCAGAACTGCGAAAGATTTCCACCCATAGGCCTTTGAAGCTCAACTGAGAAACAGGATCAGTGGCTCAAGCATAGATACAAAGTAAATCTAAAGCCTGAAAAAGGGTCAAAGATATTTTGTCTTGCCCCTCACTTCTGAAGAATATTGGATTACTTTTTATCTAGTCCATGGCATTGTTTTAGAGGCAACCAAATGACGTCTCTGTTCTTTTTGATTCCCCACTTCAAGTCCTGAAAATCATAAGACCTGCCTCATGCATTAATGTCCTGCTCTTTACCCTTCCATAACAGTTTTAAAAGGCTAATTATGAAAGTAATATATGCCTATTAGGGAAAATTTGGAGAGTCAGGAAAGTTGCAAAACAATCACCAGAGATAGCTGGCATGGATATTTTAGCCAACTGTATATACTTTTATGTAGCTAAGCCTTTTAACAGCCCTTGGCGATGCCTGTCAAATCTGGTAACATTCACTCACCTATCCTCTTAGAGGTTTTGTATTCTCTTCTCTTTGCTTAAAATACTTCCCTGGTAGCTCAGATGGTAAAGCGTCTGCCTACAATGCGGGAGACGATCAATCCCTGAGTCAGGAAGATCTCCTGGAGAAGGAAATGGCAACCCACTCCAGTATTCTTGCCTGGAAAATCCCATGGATGGAGGATCCTGGTAGGCTACAGTCCATGGGGTCACAAAGAGTCGGACATGACTGAGTGACTTTACTTCAATTCTTCCCTTTCCTTAAACCTCAACATTCCCTCTTTGCTTCCAACCTCAGATGAAGACTGATTCTTATACAGAAGCAATCAGAACAGATGTTTCTACAAAATGCACCAGGAACAAGCATTGTCCATGCCCTTTGCCTTTTCAAACCTTCCATTTTGCACTGGATCCCATTTCTCTCGTCTTAAAAACTTTGCTTCTGTAATTATTTCCATCCCTGTCTCACCATTCCCCTCCCTTCCTTAATGAGTCATTACCAAAGGGAAAAATATGCCATAATATCTCCATTTTAGAAAAGCCTTGTCTTGACCCCATATCTCTCTCAGCTCCTGCTCAGTTTTAAGCTTTCCCCTAGACAGAAAAGTGCTTGCAAAAGTTGTCCATGCTCAGTGTTCATTCTTATCCTTTTATCTTCTCCCTACAACCCAGTTCAACCTGGGCAACAATCACAACCAAGTTACTAAATCCTATAATCAGAGTTCAGGCCAAAGATAACTTGACCTTGCAGCAGCTTTTGAGACTGTTGATCACTCTGTTCATCTTCATATACTTTCTTTACTTAGTTTTTTATGTTTTTTTTTTAAAGAAAACATTTTTAATCTTATAGTACAATACTTTGAAAATTACAGTAACACAGTACAACAGCTGATGATTCTTAGTTGTGCCAGCCACATCACTGTTGTTTTTATGTTTTCCTTTTCTTTTTTAATTACTTTATTTTAATTGGAGGATAATTACTTTACAATATCATAGTGGTTTTTGCCATACATCAGCATGAATCAGCCATGGGTGCACATGTATCCCCCTATCCTGAACCCCCCTTCCACTACCCTCCCCACCCCATCCCTCTGCATTGTCCCAAAGCACCGACTTTGAGTGCCCTGCTTCATGCATTGAACTTGCACTGGTCATCTATTTTACATATGGTAATATACATGTTTCAGTGTTATTCTCTCAAATCATCCCACCCTCGCCTTTTCCTACATAGTCCAAAAGTCTGTTCTTTACATCTGTGTCTGTTTTGCATACAGGGTCATTGTTACCATCTTTCTAACTTCAATATATATGAGTTAATATATTGTATTGGTGTTTCTCTTTCTGACTTACTTCACTCTGTATAATAGGCTCCAGTTTCATCCACCTCATTAGAACAGACTCAAATGCATCCTTTTTAATAACTGAGTAATATTCCATGGTGTATATGTATCACAGCTTCCTTATCCATTCATCTGCTGATGGATGTCTAGGGTGCTTCCATATCCTAGCTATTGTAAACAGTGCTGCAATGAACATTGGGGTACATGTGTCTCTTTCAATTCTGGTTTCCTCAGTGTGCATGCTGAGTAGTGGATTACTGGGTCATATGGCAGTTCTGTTTCCAGTTTTTTAAAGAACCTCTACACTGTTCTCCATAGTCACCAATTTGCATTCCCACCAACAGTGTAAGAGGGTTCCCTTTTCTCTACACTCTCTCCAGAATTTATTGTTTGTAGAATTTCTGCTGGTGGCCATTCTGACTGGCGTGAGATGATACCTCATTGCAGTTTTGATTTGTATTTCTCTAATAATGAGTGATGTTGAGCATTTTTTCATGTATTTATTAGCCATCTGTATGTCTTCTTTGGAGAAATGTCTAATTATTTGGCCCAATTTTTCATTGGGTTGTTTGTTTTTCTGGTATGGAGCTGCATGAGCTGCTTGTATATTTTGGAGATTCATTCTTTGTCAGTTGTTTTATTGGCTATTACTTTGTCCTGTTCTGAAGGCTGCCTTTTAATCTTGCTTATAGTTTCCTTTGTTTTGCAAAAGCTTTTAAGTTTGCTTAGGTCCAATTTTTTATTTTTGTTTTTATTTCCATTATTCAGGGGGGTAGGTCATAGAGGATCTTGCTGTGATTTGTGTCAGAGAGTGTTCTGCCTGTGTTTACCTCTATGAGTTTTATAGTTTCTGGTTTTACATTTTGATCTTTAATCCATTTTGAGTTTATTTTTGTGCATGGTGTTAGAAAGTTTTCTAGTTTCATTCTTTCATAGGTGGTTGGCCAGTTTTCCCACCACCACTTGTTAAAGAGATTGTCCTTAATCCACTGTATATTTTTGCCTCCTTTATCAAAGATAAGGTGTCCATAGGTGTGTGTAGATTTATCTCTGGGTTTTCTATTTTGTTCCATTGATCTATATTTCTGTCTTTTTGCCAGTACCATACTGTCTTGATAACTGTAGCTTTGTAGTATAGTCTGAAGTCAGGAAGGTTGATTTCTCCAGTTCCATTCTTCTTTCTCAAGGTTGCTTTGGCTATTTGAGTTTTTTTTTGTTTGTTTGTTTCCATAAAAGTTATGAAATTATTGGTTCTAGTTCTGTGAAAAATACCATTAGTAGCTTGATAGGGATTGCGTTGAATTTATAGATTGCTTTGGGTAGTATACTCATTTTCACTATATTGATTCTTCAATCAATGAACATGGTATATATCTCCCATCTATTTGTGTCATCTTTGATTTTTTCCATCAGTGTTTTGTAGGTTTTTTGTTTCTTGAGGTAAACTTATTCCCAAGTATTTTATTCTTTTCACTGCAATGGTGAATGGGATTGTTTGCTTAATTTCTTGTTCTGTTTTCATTGTTAGTATATAGGAATGCAAGGGATTTCTGTGTACTTTACTTAGTTTTTATGATAACACTAACACACTCACTTTGTTTTCAGTTCACTTCATTGCCCCTTGACTATGCTTAATTCTTATATTCCCAATCAGGGACTGCCACATTATTTGCAGTATACAGTAAAAAATGAAAATTCAGAATCCTTATTCAAAAATTGTTAGGAATTTCAGGACAGTGAGATCAGATCATTAAACCAAGCACGGGCCTTTTAAACACAAGGTCCTATGTGACCACATAAGTTGTATACTCATGAAGCTAGCCCTATTCCCATCCTTACAATGCTTCAGTGCCCATGGCTCAGTGCTCCTCTGTTCACACTCACTCCCTAAATGATCTCATCCAATCCAGTTGGCTTTAGATGCCACATACACCAACAAGCCCCATTTGCCTTTGACCTTAATCTCTCCATTTATCTCCAAATTCAAGCAGGAAAATGTAGAATAGATCTAGAAACATACATGAAGAATAATCAGTATAATCTTTGTCCTCTTACTCTGGTCTTTTTAATGCAGATTGATGTTTTATTATAGATATGTATATATGCATGGATATATGCTCTTTCATGGCAAAAATCCCATCTTCTTATTTATTGCCATATCACTAGTTCTTAGAACACTGACTGGCACATAGTAGGACTCAAAAAATATTTTTGTGAAAGAATGAATGAAGATTTGATGCTGTATTCACAATTCTTTCATCTGTATTTTTCATTCTACACAATAGCTTTTGGTTCTCTTTTTATGTGGCTATAGTATTTTTTCTAAAGGGAACAAGGCTTATTTGAGGAATCTAATACAATAAATATACAGGAAAGTAAAGATACTACTGAATTCTATGGGTTAAGCAAGATATTTAGAGAGTACTAGTGATTTGTGGTAACTAATTATTCACATGGTTTAATTGGTCCAAAAAGATAAAGACGAAAATGACAACTAGAGCTATTAGAAAAGACATTTGGTACCTAGGTAGCAAAGAAGCTTCAGAAAATTCAGATAAATTGCATATTCAAAAATACAAAGCAGAAATTAGTTGTGGTGAAAGAAGGGAAATTTCAAAAGGGAAGAAGGGCCCTACTGAACCCCTTTGGCTGGGAAATAAGTATATATGCAGAGTGGGTAGGTAAAAGACTTAGTGTTTTAAGAGAATAAAAAGTAAATATTCATTATGTGAATACATTTGAAACATAGTAGTCTGAAACACTAAATGGCTTTTAGTTCTTTTTCTTTGTCAAATACAAATAGTTCATTCCTGAAGATGAAACTCAAATAAGCCACTGAGCAAATAACTTCCAAAACAAGCTGATGTAAATGTTTAGACCGTTAAGTGAATAATATTAATACTTAAAATATTTATAGAAACTAAGGACATGCAAAGGTATGTGTTTATAATGACTATATTTTACTTATTCAGTTCCGTTCAGTTCAGATGCTCAGTCGTGTCCGACTCTATGCAACCCCATGAATCGCAGCACACCAGGCCTCCCTGTCTATCCCCATCTCCCGGAGTTCACTCAGACTCATGTCCATCAAGTCCGTGATGCCATCCAGCCATCTCATCCTCGGGGTCATCCCCTTCTCCTCCTGCTCCCAATCCCTCCCAGCATCAGAGTCTTTTCCTATGAGTCAACTCTTCGCATGAGGTGGCCAAAGTACTGGAGTTTCAGCTTTAGCATCATTCCTTCCAAAGAAATCCCAGGGCTGATCTCCTTCAGAATGGACTGGTTGGATCCCCTTGCAGTCCAAGGGACTCTCAAGAGTCTTCTCCAACACCACAGTTCAAAAGCATCAATTCTTCGGCACTCAGCCTTCTTCACAGTCCAACTCTCACATCCATACGTGACCACAGGAAAAACCATAGCCTTGACTAGACGGACCTTAGTCGGCAAAGTAATGTCTCTGCTTTTGAATATACTGTCTAGGTTGATCATAACTTTTCTTCCAAGGAGTAAGCGTCTTTTAATTTCATGGCTGCAGTCACCATCTGCAGTGATTTTGGAGCCCCAAAAAATAAAGTCTGACACTGTTTCCACTCTTTCCCCATCTATTTCCCATAAAGTGATGGGACCGGATGCCATGATATTCGTTTTCTGAACGTTGAGCTTTAAGCTAACTTTTTCACTCTCCTCTTTCACTTTCATCAAGAGGCTTTTTAGCTCCTCTTCACTTTCTGCCATAAGGGTGGTGTCATCTGCATATCTGAGGTGATTGATATTTCTCCCGGCAATCTTGATTCCAGCTTGTGTTTCTTCCAGTCCAGCGTTTCTCATGATGTACTCTGCATACAGGTTAAATGAGCAGGGTGACAATATACAGCCTTGACGTACTCCTTTTCCTATTTGGAACCAGGCTGTTGTTCCATGTCCAGTTCTAACTGTTGCTTCCTGACCTGCATACAGATTTCTCAAGAGGCAAGTTAGGTGGTCTGGTGTTCCCATCTCTTTCAGAATTTTCCACAGTTTATTGTGATCCACACAGTCAAAGGCTTTGGCATAGTCAATACAGCAGAAATAGATGTTTTTCTGGAACTCTCTTGCTTTTTCCATGATCCAGTGGATGTTGGCAATTTGATCTCTGGTTCCTCTGCCTTTTCTAAAACCAGCTTGAACATCAGGGAGTTCACAGTTCACATATTGCTGAAGCCTGAGCATTACTTTACTCCCATGTGAGATGAGTGCAAATGTGCGGTAGTTTGAGCATTCTTTGGCCTTGCCTTTCTTTGGAATTGGAATGAAAACTGACCTTTTCCAGTCCTGTGCCCACTGCTGAGTTTTCCAAATTTGCTGGCATACTGAGTGCAGCACGTTCACAGCATCATCTTTCAGGATTTGAAACAGCTCAACTGGAATTCCATCACCTCCACTAGCTTTGTTCGTAGTGATGCTTTCTAAGGCCCACTTGACTTCACATTCCAAGATGTCTGGCTCTAGATGAGTGATCACATCATCATGATTATCTGGGTCGTGAAGATCATTTTTGTACAGTTCTTCTGTGTATTCTTGCCACCTCTTCTTAATATCTTCTGCTTCTGTTAGGTCCATACCATTTCTGTCCTTTATCGAGCCCATCTTTGCATGAAATGTTCCCTTGGTAGCTCTAATTTTCTTGAAGAGATCTCTAGTCTTTCCCATTCTGTTGTTTTCCTCTATTTCTTTGCATTGATCACTGAAGAAGGCTTTCTTATCTCTTCCTGCTAGTCTTTGGAACTCTGCATTCAGATGCTTATATCTTTCCTTTTCTCCTTTGCTTTTCACCTATCTTCTTTTCACAGCTATTTGTAAGGTCTCCCCAGACAGCCATTTTGCTTTTTTGCATTTCTCTTCCATGGGGATGGTCTTGATCCCTGTCTCCTGTACAATGTCATGAACCTCATTCCATAGTTCATCAGGCACTCTGTCTATCAGATCTAGGCCCTTAAATCTATTTCTCACTTCCACTGTATAATCATAAGTGATTTGATTTAGGTCATACCTGAATGGTCTAGTGGTTTTCCCTACTTTCTTCAATTTGAGTCTGAATTTGAGTCTGAATTTATAAGGAGTTCATGATCTGAGCCACAGTCAGCTCCTGGTCTTGTTTTTGTTGACTGTATAGAGCTTCTCCATCTTTGGCTGCAAAGAATATAATCAATCTGATTTCGGTGTTGACCATCTGGTGATGTCCATGTGTAAAGTCTTCCCTTGTGTTGTTGGAAGAGGGTTTTTGCTATGACTAGTGCATTTTCTTGGTAAAACTCTACTAGTCTTTGCCCTGCGTCATTCCTCAATCCAAGGCCAAATTTGCCTGTTACTCCAGGTGTTTCTTGACTTCCTACTTTTGCATTCCAGTCCCCTATAATGAAAAGGACATCTTTTTGGGTGATAGTTCTAAAAGGTCTTGTAGGTCTTCATAAAACCATTCAACTTCAGCTTCTTCAGTGTTACTGGTTGGGGCATAGACTTGGATAACTGTGATATTGAATGGTTTACCTTGGAGACGAACAGAGATCATTCTGTCGTTTTTGAGATTGCATCCAAGTACTGCATTTCGGATTCTTTTGTTGACCATGATGGCTACTCCATTTCTTCTGAGGGATTCCTGCCTACAGTAGTAGATATAATGGTCATTTGAGTTGAATTCACCCATTCCAGTCCATTTTAGTTCGTTGATTCCTAGAATGTTGATGTTCACCCTTGCCATCTCTTGTTTGACCACTTCCAATTTGCCTTGATTCATGGACCTGACATTCCAGGTTCCTATGCAATATTGCTCTTTACAGCATCGGATCTTGCTTCTGTCACCAGTCACATCCACAACTGGGTATTGTTTTTGCTTTGGCTCCATCCCTTCATTCTTTCTGGAGTTATTTCTCCACTGATCTCCAGTAGCGTATTGGGCACCTAATTTACCTGGGGAGTTCCTCTTTTGGTATCCTATCATTTTGCCTTTTCATATTGTTCATGAGGTTCTCAAGGCAAGAATACTGAAGTGGCTTGCCATTCCCTTCTCCAGTGGACAACATTCTGTCAGACCTCTCCACCATGACCCACCTGTCTTGGGTTGCCCCGCAGGCATGGCTTGATTTCATTGAGTTAGACAAGGCTGTGGTCCTAGTGTGATTAGATTGACTAGTTTTCTGTGAGTATGGTTTCAGTGTGTCTGCCCTCTGATGCCCTCTTGCAACACCTACCATCTTACTTGGTTTCTCTTACCTTGGACGTGGGGTATGTCTTCATGGCTGCTCCAGCAAAGCACAGCCGCTGCTCCTTACCTTGGATGAGGGGTATCTCCTTACCACCCCTGTTCCTGACCTTCAACATGGGATAGCTCCTCTAGGCCCTCCTGTGCCTGCTCAGCCACCGCTCCTCGGGTTCCTCCTCCCGCCACCAGCCCTGGCCTTGGTCATGGGTGGCTCTTCCCAGCTGCCGCCCCTGGCCTCGGGCTTGGAGTGGCTCTCAGGGTCATCACCCCTGGCTTCGGACACGAGGTGGCTTCTCCTGGCTGGCCCGACCTCGGACGTGGTGTGTCTCCTCCTGGCCACCACTGGCCTCAGATGCTGGGTAGCTCCTCCCGACCAACACCCTGACCTCGGATGCGGGGTGTCTCCTCCCGGCCGCCACTGACCTCAGATGCAGGGTGGCTCCTCCCGTCTGTTCCCGTGCCATCACAGCCTGGCACTCTGGGCCGCTGTACCAGACTTCGGATGTGGGGTAGCTCTCGGCCAAATTAATTCTTATATATTTTATTGTTTCTGATACTATTGTAAATGAGGATGTTTTCATTATTTCTTTTTCAGATAGTTCATTGTTAGCATATACAAGTGCAACTTATTTTTATACACTGATTTCTATATCCTGTAGTGTCACTTAATTTATTATTTCTAACATTTTTGGTGGAGTCTTTTAAGATTTTCTATTTGCAAGATTATGTTATCTGCAACCAGAGACAATTTTATTTTTACCTTTTTGATTTGGATGTCTTTTGTTTGCTTTCTTCCCTAAATGCTTAGGATAGAACTTCGAGAAATAAAACATAACAAAATGTTACAGTCGGTGTTTTTGTTTGGATTTACATATTTTTAATAGCCATTTTCTAAGCTTTCTATCAGAGAAGGCAATGGCAACCCACTCCAGTACTCTTGCCTGGAGAACCCCATGGACGAAGGAACCTGGTAGGCTATAGTCCATAGGGTTGCTAAGAGTCAGACATGACTGAGTGACTTCACTTTGACTTTTGACTTTCATGCATTGGAGAAGGAAATGGCAACCCACTACAGTATTATTGCCTGGGGAATCCCAGGGACAGAGGAGCCTGTCCGGCTGCCGTCTATGGGGTCGCACGGAGTCAGACATGACTGACGCAACTTAGCAGCAGCAAGCTTTCAAACACCCTCTTCCAACAACACAAGAGAAGACTCTACACATGGACATCACCAGATGGTCAACACGGAAATCAGATTGATTATATTCTTTGCAGCCAAAGATGGAGAAGCTCTATACGGTCAACAAAAACAAGACCAGGAGCTGACTGTGGCTCAGATCATGAACTCCTTATTACCAAATTCAGACTCAAATTGAAGAAAGTAGGGAAAACCGCTCAACCATTCAGGCATGACCTAAATCAAATCACTTATGGGGAAGTGAGAAATAGATTTAAGGGCCTAGATCTAATAGACAGAGCACCTGATGAACTATGGAATGAGGTTCGTGACATTGTACAGGAGACAGGGATCAAGACCATCCCCATGGAAGAGAAATACAAAAAAGCAAAATGGCTGTCTGGGGAGGCCTTACAAATAGCTGTGAAAAGAAGATAGGTGAAAAGCAAAGGAGAAATGGAAAGATATAAGCATCTGAATGCAGAGTTCCAAAGACTAGCAGGAAGAGATAAGAAAGCCTTCTTCAGTGATCAATGCAAAGAAATAGAGGAAAACAACAGAATGGGAAAGACTAGAGATCTCTTCAAGAAAATTAGAGCTACCAAGGGAACATTTCATGCAAAGATGGGCTCGATAAAGGACAGAAATGGTATGGACCTAACAGAAGCAGAAGATATTAAGAAGAGGTGGCAAGAATACACAGAAGAACTGTACAAAAATGATCTTCACGACCCAGATAATCATGATGATGTGATCACTCATCTAGAGCCAGACATCTTGGAATGTGAAGTCAAGTGGGCCTTAGAAAGCATCACTACGAACAAAGCTAGTGGAGGTGATGGAATTCCAGTTGAGCTGTTTCAAATCCTGAAAGATGATGCTGTGAACGTGCTGCACTCAGTATGCCAGCAAATTTGGAAAACTCAGCAGTGGGCACAGGACTGGAAAAGGTCAGTTTTCATTCCAATTCCAAAGAAAGGCAAGGCCAAAGAATGCTCAAACTACCGCACATTTGCACTCATCTCACATGGGAGTAAAGTAATGCTCAGGCTTCAGCAATATGTGAACTGTGAACTCCCTGATGTTCAAGCTGGTTTTAGAAAAGGCAGAGGAACCAGAGATCAAATTGCCAACATCCACTGGATCATGGAAAAAGCAAGAGAGTTCCAGAAAAACATCTATTTCTGCTGTATTGACTATGCCAAAGCCTTTGACTGTGTGGATCACAATAAACTGTGGAAAATTCTGAAAGAGATGGGAACACCAGACCACCTAACTTGCCTCTTGAGAAATCTGTATGCAGGTCAGGAAGCAACAGTTAGAACTGGACATGGAACAACAGCCTGGTTCCAAATAGGAAAAGGAGTACGTCAAGGCTGTATATTGTCACCCTGCTCATTTAACCTGTATGCAGAGTACATCATGAGAAACGCTGGACTGGAAGAAACACAAGCTGGAATCAAGATTGCCGGGAGAAATATCAATCACCTCAGATATGCAGATGACACCACCCTTATGGCAGAAAGTGAAGAGGAGCTAAAAAGCCTCTTGATGAAAGTGAAAGAGGAGAGTGAAAAAGTTAGCTTAAAGCTCAACATTCAGAAAACGAATATCATGGCATCCGGTCCCATCACTTCATGGGAAATAGATGGGGAAAGAGTGGAAACAGTGTCAGACTTTATTTTTGGGGGCTCCGAAATCACTGCAGATGGTGACTGCAGCCATGAAATTAAAAGACGCTTACTCCTTGGAAGAAAAGTTATGACCAACCTAGACAGTATATTCAAAAGCAGAGACATTACTTTGCCAACGAAGTTCCATCTAGTCAAGGCTATGGTTTTTCCTGTGGTCACATATGGATGTGAGAGTTGGACTGTGAAGAAGGCTGAGCGCCAAAGAATTGATGCTTTTGAACTGTGGTGTTGGAGAAGACTCTTGAGAGTCCCTTGGACTGCAAGGAGATCCAACCAGTCCATTCTGAAGGAGATCAGCCCTGGATTTTCTCTGGAAGGAATGATGCTAAAGGTGAAGCTCCAGTACTTTGGCCACTCCTGTGAAGAGTTGACTCATAGGAAAAGACTCTGATGCTGGGAGGGATTGGGGGCAGGAGGAGAAGGAGATGACCGAGGATGAGATGCCTGGATGGCATCACGGATTCGATGGACGTGAGTCTGAGTGAACTCTGGGAGTTGGTGATGGACAGGGAGGCCTGGTGTGCTGCGATTCATGGGGTCACAAAGAGTTGGACACGGCTGAGCGACTGCACTGAGCGAAACTGAATTTAACCAAGAAGGTAAAAAGCTGTACACTGAAAACTGTAAAACTTTGATGAAAACAATTAAAGAAGACACAATCCAGTGGAAATACATCCCGTGTTCATGGATCAAAAGAATTAATATTGTTAAAATATCCATACTCATGCCCCCAAATCATCTGGAGATTAAATGCAATCTTTATCAAAATTGCAATGGCATTTTTCACAGAAACAGGAAAAAAATCCCCAAATTTATTGAAAACCATAAAAGACCCAAATATCCAAAGAAATCTTGATAAAGTAGAACAAAACTGGAGTCATCACACCTTCTGATTTCAAATGGTATTAACACAGCTAAAATAATCAAATAAATATGATCCTGACATGAACCCAGATATATAAACCAATGAAACACAACAAATAGCATAGAAATAAACCTATGCATACATAGCCAATTACTCTTTGATGAGGAACCCAAGAATCATCAATGGGAAAAGAATAGTCTCTTTAATAAATGATATTGGGAAAATCAGATATTCAGATACAAAAAATGAATCAGACCCCTATCTTGTATCACTCATGAAAATTAACTCAAAATGGATTAAAGACTTAAGTGTAAAACCTGAAACTGTAAAACTCCTAGAGACATGAAAAAATACTCCTTGATCTTGGTCTTGGCAATGATTTTCTTGGATAACCAAAAGCACAAGCAACAAAAGCAAAGATAAATATGATGACATCAAACTAAAAAGCTCCTGCACAGCAAAAGAAACAATAAACAAAATGAAAAGGGAATTCTACAGAATGGGAGAAAATGTTTGCAAGCTGTGTATCTGTTAAGAGGTTAATATCTGAAGTGTATAAAGAGTTACATATAACTCAGTTGTAAAAATAAAACCTGATTTAAAAAATGCTCCAAGAATCTAAACAGTTTTCCAAAGAAAACATACAAATAGCCAACAAGTACATGAGAAGATGTTCAACATTACTAATCATCATGGAAATGCAAATCAAAACCACAATGATACCTCATACCTGCCAGAATGGCTGTTATCAAAAAGACAAAAGATAACAAATGCTGGTGAAGATGTAAGGGAAAAGGAGTCCTTGTGAACTATTGATGAGAATGTAAAGCCACTGTGGAAAGCAATATGGAGGTTCCTCAAACTACCACACAATTGTACGCATTTCACATGCTAACAAAGTAGTGCTCAAAATTCTCCAAGCTAAGCTTCAACAGTACATGAACCGAGAATTTCCAGATGTTCAAGCTGGATTTAGAACAGGCAGAGGAACTGGAGATCAAATTGCCAACATCCATTGGATCATAAAAAAAGCAAGAGAATTCCAGAAAAACACCTACTTCTGCTTCATTGACTACACTAAAGCCTTTGACTGTGTGGATCACCACAAACTGGAAAATTCTTAGAGATGGGATTACCAGACCACCTGATCTGCCTCCTGAGAAATCTGTATGCACGTCAAGAAGCAACAGTTAGAAGACATGGAACAATGGACTGGTTCAAAACTGGCAGAGGAGTATATCAAGACTGTATAATGTCACCCTGTTTATTTAACTTATATGCAGAGTACATCATGAGAAATGCCGGGCTGGATGAAGCAGAAGCTGGAATCAAGATTGCCAAGAAAAATATCAATAATCTCAGATATGCAGATGACACCACCTTTATGGCAGAAAGCAAAGAGGAACTAAAGAGCCTCTTGATGAAAGTGAAAGAGGAGAGTGAAAAAGCTGGCTTGAAACTCAACATTCAGAAAACTAAGATCATGGCACCTGGTCTCCTTTCTTCATGGCAAATAGATGGGGAAACAATGGAAACAGTGACAGACTTTATTTTCTTGGGCTCCAAAATCACTGCAGATGGTGACTGCAGCCATGAAGTTAAAAGACACTTGTTCCATGGAGGAAAAACTATAACCAACCTAGACAGCATGTTAAAAAGCAGAGACTTTAATTTTCCAGCAAAGGTCCATATAGTCAAAGCTATCATTTTTCCAGTGGTCCATGTACAGATGTGAGGGTTGGACCATAAAGAAGGCTGAGCATCGAAGAATTGATGCTTTTGAACTGTAGTGTTGGAGAAGACTCTTGAGAGTCCCTTGAACTGCACGGAGATCCAGCCAGTCACTCCTAGGGAAAATCAGTCCTGAATACTCATTGGAAGGACTGATGCTGAGGCTGAAGCTCCAATACCTTTGCCACCTGATGTGAAGAACTGACTCACTAAAAAAGACCCTGATGCTGGAAAAGATTGAAGGCAGGAGGAGAAGGGAATGACAGAGGACAAATGGTTGGATGGCATCACTGACTCACTGGATATGAGTTTGAGCAAGCTCCGGGAGATGGTGAAGGACAGGAAAGCCTGGCGTGCTGCATTCCATGGCATTGTAAAGAGTCAGACATGACTGAGCAACTGAACAATAACATCAACGACAAAAGTAGAGCTACCATATGATCCAGCACTCCCATTTCTGGGTATATATACAAAGGAAAGGAAATTGATATCTGAAAGAGATAGCTGCACCCCCATGTTATTACAGCATTATTCATAATAGTCAAGACATGGGAACAGCCTCAGTGTTTCCAGATGAATGGATTAAGACAATGAGAGTCATGAATAAATAATATATTTATTATATATAATATTATTCAACCATAAAAAGGAAATCCTACCATTTGTGACAACATGGATGAATCTTGAGAGCATTATGCTAAATGGCATATCAGACAGAGAAAGAAAAATACTGTATGGTCTCACTTATATATGGAATAAAAAAACCAAAACTCATAGGAACAGAGAGTTAATTGGTGGTTACCAGGAACTTGGCGGGGGGTGGGGGTAGATAAAGTAGGGAGATTGGTTAAAGGTATAAACTTCTAATTATAGACAAATAGGTACTGGGGATCTAGTAAGGAGCATGGTGACTGTAGTTAATACTATGTTGTATACTAAATTGCTAAGAGAGTAGATTTTACATGTTCCCACCACACACACAGACACACACAGACTTACACAGTAACTATACCACATACACTCACATAGTAACAATGCAAGGTGATGAATGTGTAAACCATCCTTATTGTGGTAATTGTTTCACAATATTTATATGTATCAATCATCATATTGTACACCTTAAACGTATACAATGTCATATGTCAGTGATATCTCAAAGGTATGGAGAGGAAAGAAGAAAAAGTGAATCAAAACAAAAACAACCACCCTGAACATTTTGGATTTATAATGTTCCATATGCTTTTCTATTCATTCATATAAATAATTGATTATATAATTATGAAAATTAGCACTCACTTGATGTTTAATAACCTACCTTGGGTTAATTTGAGGAATGGAACATACCTGATTTTTCATTCAAGCTCGTTTTTATCAAGTTTGTACTGTGTAATTTTACCCTTAGGGAACACAGGCTAAAAAGAATGACAAAATGAGTGACCTGACCTGAGAAAATGAAGTACTGTGTACCACATGTGCCATAATGTAGAAAGTATATTGAAAAAATTTGGAAAGCTCAATAATGGCAAATGTTGCCAGGGATATGAGGATACAAAGCTATGATACATTGCAAGTTATAGACAGGTATAAACATTCTAGAGAACATTCTAGAGAATATCCAGCGATTCCTAGTCAAATTCAGTGTTTAAATAGTCTTGTTGTGAAAGTCTTCGCTGGGCATATATTCAAAAGGAATTTTCATATTTATATATGAAAGGATAAGTATGTAGTTGTTCATTGAAGAGTCAGGTGGAAGGAGTATAAAAGCCCCTCCCTGGAGCATTAGGCAGGTCAATGTGACGACTACACATCATGAGTACCAGAAGGTCTTGCAACACCACATTGTAGATATATGATAGCAAAATGAATAGGTTAGATTATGCAGTTCATTATAAAAAGATTTAACTCAGGAACAGCCGGAGGGAAGAGATGCATAAGGCAAGGTATGAACAAAAGACTCAGAGCTCCCATGCTCTCTCCAGGTGTGCCACTTTCCTCAAATTTCCATATGTTCACCAACCTGGAAGCTCTAATAACCTACTTTGTTGATAAAATAATTTTTATGTATATTTCTCAAGATTATTATGTTACTATCTTTAAAATATGATCAAAATTCTTCAGGCTAGACTTCAGCAGTACATGAACTGAGAATTTCCAGATGTACAGGCTGGATTTAGAAAGGGCAGAGGAACCAGAGATCAAATTGCCAACATCCATTGGATCATAAAGAAAGCAAGGGACTTCCAGAAAAGCATCTACTTCTGCTTTATTGACTGTGCTAAAGTTTTTAACTATAGATCACAACGAACTGTAGAAAATTTTTAAAGAGATAGGAGTACCAGATTACCTTTTCTGTCTCCTGAGAAACCTGTCTGCCGGTCAAGAAGCAAGTTAGAACTGGACATGGAACAACAGACTGGTTCAAAATTGGGAAAGGAGTATGACAAGGCTATATATTGTCACCCTGCTTATTTAACTTCTATGCAAAGTACATCATCCAAAATGCTGGGCTGGATGAATTACAGCCAGAATCAAGGGTGCCAGGAGAAATATCAATAACTTCAGATATGCAGATGATACCATTCTAATGGCAGAAAGTGAAGAGGAACTAAAGAGTCTTTTGGTGAGGATGAATGAGGAGAGGAAAAAGCCGGCTTAAAATTCAACGTTATAAAAACTAAGA